>NC_040080.1:87221606-88471606 GCF_003369695.1 Bos indicus x Bos taurus | reverse complement strand
AATTTATCCTTCTTCTCTGCTTTCCCCTTTGATAACCATAGGCTTGTTTTATAAGTCTGTGAGTCTATTTCTATTTTGTAAATAAGTTCATTTGTATATTTTTTTTAGATTTCACAAATAAGCAATCTAATATGTCTAGCCTACTTCACTAAGTATGATAATATCCAGGTCCATTCATGTTGCTGCAAAAGGCATTATTTCATTCTTTTGGATAGCTCAGTAATATTCCATTGTATATGTGTACCACATCTTCTTTCTCCACTCATCTGTTGATGGACAGTTAAGCTGCCTCCATGTCTTGTCTATTGTAAACAGCATGGCAATGACATTGGGATGCAGGTATTTTTTTAACCATGGTTTTCTCCATATATATGCCAAGACTTGGGTCATAGATATGATCATATATACTGGATCATATGGTAATTCTATTTTTAGTTTTTCAAGAAACCTCCATACTGTTCTGCATAGTAGCTGTACCAATTTACATTATCACCAATAATGTAGCAGGGTTCATTTTTCTCAACATACTCTCCAGCATTTATTGTTTTTAGACTTTTTGATGATGGACATCCTGACTAATGTTAGGTGGTATCACATTATAGTTTTGATTTGCATCTCTAGTAATTAGCAATGTTGAGCATCTTTTTGTGTACCTGTTGCTTATCTGTATATCTTCTTTGGAGAAATGTCTACTTAGGTTTCCTGCTCATTTTTTGATTAGGTTTTCTATTTTGGGGATATTGAGCTTCATGAGATGTTTATAAATTTTGGAGACTAATTGCTTATCAATCACATCATTTGAGAATATTTTCTCCCATACTGTGGGTTGTCTTTTCATTTTGTTTGTGGTTTCCTTTCTTGCCTACCTCTCTGTGATTGTAGTTTGTTTTGCGGGCTACAGGGTTATAGCTCTTCTTGCTTCTGCTGTCTGCCCCTTGGTGGATGATGTCAGTTTATACAGGTTTCCTGGTAGAAGGGACTGGTTCCTGACCACTGTTGGATGGAGCTGCATCTTATCCCTGTGGCAGGGCAGAGCTACATCAAGGAGTGCATTTAGTGTGAAGCTGTGGGCTTAGGAAGACTTCAGGCAGCCTGTCTGCTGATGGCTGGTGCTATGTTCTCACCCTGTTAGTTGTTTGGCCTGAGGTGTCCCAGAACTGGAGCCTACAAGTTGTTCAAAGTAGCCAGAACTTGGTAAGAAAATGGCAGCCTCCAAGAGGGCTGACACCAACGAGTACTCCCTAGAACTACTGCCACCAGTGTGTGTGTCCTGGCAGTGAACCATGACCTCCCCCAACCTCTGCAGAAGACCCTCCAGCACCAGCAGGTAGGTCTGGCCCACGCTCCTATGAGGTCACTCGTTTTTTCCCCTGTGTCCTGCTCTCAGGAGACCTTACATGCACCCTCCAAGAGTGGAGTTTTGTGTCCCCCATTCCTGTGAAATTTCTGTGATCAAATCCCACTGACCAAATGCTCTGGAGGCTCCTCCTTCCAATGCCAGACCCCCAGGCTGGGAAGCCTGATGTGGAGCTTAAGACTTTCACTCCTATGGGAAAGCATCTGTGATATAATTATTTTCCAGTTTGTGGGTTGCCCACCTAACAGGTATAGGATTTTATATTTTTGCAGTTGTGCCCCTCCAACCATCTCATTGTGGTTTCTTTGTTGTCTTTGGATGCAGAATATCTTTTTTGTTAAGTTCCAGTATCTTTTGTTGATTGTTGTTCAGCAGTCAATTGTGACTGGTGTTTTCATATGTCCTTCTACTCCACCATCTTGTCTCCACCTTACCGTCTCTAAGATCATTATATATATTAACTAATTTAATGCTCTGAACAACCCTATGAGATAGTTATATTATTATCTTTATTTTATAGGTGAAGAAACTGATGCATAGTTTCTTTCCCAAGGTCATTGGAAGAGCTGAGATTTAAACCTAGGCAGTTAGGACCCAGTATACATGCTCTCAAATGCTAGGCTATTCCAGTTAATATGTATCATTCTCACTGTTGGAGGTCTTCTATTAGGATCATTTCTATTAGAATTCTCCTATTAGACTCAACTAGCCTAGATGATCCCTAGGTTCTATCTCCTGGCCCTGCATCCCCCTGTAATGCAATTTCCATAAACCAGAATCTAGCTGGTTTGAGTATTTGCTTAATTTTCAAGATTTCTACTTCCACTTTATTTGTGAGCTCTGAAGAGCTAAAAAGATCATCTCAGAAATCCATTAATTTTTAAAATTCAGCTTATTAGTTATTGAAACCAAAAACATTGTTTGAGACAATATACTACATTATCAGAAGTAGAAGTCATCTCCTCAGTCAAGAATTCTTGATACTTTCTATGCCTACCAACCCAGTTTCTGGCACAGGTGTCTTCTGACTTACAAATTTGTCACAGCCACTTTTAGTATTTTATACTTTATTTAGATGTATCAGAACCTTGTTTTCAATATAACAATTTAATAAAGCATAGGAGTCAATAACTACATTATATTGAGTTATGATACTCACGCTAATTTTTTTCAAAAACAGAAAAGTATCCTTTGTAGTCAGGTCCTTATTTATTTTAGAGGTAACAAACGGACTTCTTCAGAGATCCAGCATCTTGGTAAAGAATATAACCCACCTCATATCTCACTTAGAATATTTAATTTCTCTAGAATTTTATTTTTAAGAAGTCAAAATCTGAGAAATATTTAGAAAGTAGAATAAAGACAACTTGGTAACACATTAGATCTAATGAATGAGGGAAAAGTAAGCATCTGGCATGATTTAATTTGATTTGATATGAACTCTTCTGCAATTATGAAACAATTAGACTTTTGTCAGGTTTTTCTGTTACAGCTAATATTGTTCTCGACATCTTTCTGCCTAAATACTGGTCTGTATTTCAGGTTCTTTGCATTAAAAAGAGTTCCAGAAGTAGAATCACTAGTCAAATTGTTTAACATGGCATCCATTTGCTCCTGGCCATACCAGGGCATGAGAGATTGAGTCACGTAACTATTTGGAAGGATTTGGCAGAATGATGCTTGCCTTCATCTGCTACTATTAGATATGTATTCCCTCCCTTATGACCTGCCTTCATTTACAAGAAACCCCAGTGGTGTTTCGGCTTCCTAGGTGGTGCTAGTGGTAAAGAACCCACCTGCCGGTGAAGGAGAGGACATCCATTGACCAATTCTCTGACACAAGCTGGCTGACCTACATACAATTCAGTTCAATTCTGATACTATCTACCTGAGGTTAGCACAGACCCCAGGGTTTAGGAGCTCAGTCCCACAAGACTGCCCTTCACCCCAATTTCAAGTGTCAGTCACAGTCCAGGTCCTCACCTATGCTTGTGACCTGCTGCTGCTAAGTTGCTTCAGTAGTCTCCAACCCTGTATGACCCCACAGACGGCAGCCCACTAGGCTCCTCTGTCCATGGGATTCTCCAGGCAAGAATACTGGAGTGGGTTGCCATTTCCTTCTCCAATGCATGAAAGTGAAAGTGAAGTCACTCAGTCATGCCCGACTCTTAACAACCCCATGGACTGCAGTCTACCAGGCTCCTCCATCCATGGGATTTTCCAGGCAAGAGTACTGGAGTGGGGTGCCATTGCCTTCTCCATGCTTGTGACCAACCAGCTGTAAATTAGAGATTCCCATGATCCACCCCCCCCCACCCAGTTTGGATCTGATAATTTGCTAGAGTAGTTCACAGCACTTAGGAAAACATTTTGTTTACTATTCACTTTTTATAAAAGAATACAACCCAGAAACAAGCAGATGAAATAGATGCATTGGGCAAAGTCTGTGGGAAGTTGCACTGAGCTTCCCTGCCACCTTCCAGGCATCTGCACAAGTTTAGTTAGCTGAAAACTTTCTAAACCCTGTAATTTAGGGATTTTAATGGAGGTTGCATCATGTAGGCATGACCAGTTAACTCATTTTCCAGATACTCCACCTTCTCCAGAGGATGGGGTAGGTAAGGCTGAAAGTTAAACCTTCTAATCATAGTTTGGTCTAATGACCAACCCTCATCCAGGAGCCCACCTCTTGCTTCTATGAGTCAGGAAATATTAAAGGATTTAGAAGCTCTGTATCAGAGACTCTTATTGCTCAATAAATTACAGTTCAGTTCAGTTGCTCAGTCGTGTCTGACTCTTTGCGACCCCATGAATCGCAGCACGCCAGGCCTCCCTGTCCATCACCAACTCGAGGAGTTCACTCAGACTCATGTCCATCAAGTCAGTGATGCCATCCAGCCATCTCATCCTCTGTCGTCCCCTTCTCCTCTTGCCCCCAATCCCTCCCAGCATCAGAGTCTTTTCCAATGAGTCAACTCTTTGCATGAGGTGGCCAAAGTACTGGAGTTTCAACTTTACCATCATTCCCTCCAAAGAAATCCCAGGGCTGATCTCCTTCAGAATGGACTGGTTGGATCTCCTTGCAGTCCAAGGGACTCTCAAGAGTCTTCTCCAACACCACAATTCAAAAGCATCAATTCTTCAGTGCTCAGCCTTCTTCACAGTCCAACTCTCATTCCATACATGACCACAGGAAAAACCATAGCCTTGACTAGACGGACCTTTGTTGGCAAAGTAATGTCTCTGCTTTTGAATATGCTATCTAGGTTGGTCATAACTTTCCTTCCAAGGAGTAAGCGTCTTTTTATTTCATGGCTGCAATCACCATCTGCACTGATTTTGGAGCCCCCAAAAATAAAGTCTGCCACTGTTTCCACTGTTTCCCCATCTATTTCCCATGAAGTGGTGGGACCAGATGCCATGATCTTCGTTTTCTGAATGTTGAGCTTTAAGCCAACTTTTTCACTCTCCTCTTTCACTTTCATCAAGAGGCTTTTGAGTTCCTCTTCACTTTCTGCCATAAGGGTGGTGTCATCTGCATATCTGAGGTTATTGATATTTCTCCCAGCAATCTTGATTCCAGCTTGTGTTTCTTCCAGTCCAGCGTTTCTCATGATGTACTCTGCATAGAAGTTAAATAAACAGGGTGACAATATACAGCCTTGATGAACTCCTTTTCCTATTTGGAACCAGTCTGTTGTTCCATGTCCAGTTCTAACTGTTGCTTCCTGACCTACATACAAATTTCTCAAGAGGCAGATCAGGTAGTCTGGTATTTCCATATCTTTCAGAATTTTCCACAGTTTATTGTGATCCACACAGTCAAAGGTTTTGGCATAGTCAATAAAGCAGAAATAGATGTTTTTCTGGAACTCTATTGCTTTTTCCACGATCCAGTGGATGTTGGCAATTTGATCTCTGGTTCCTCTGCCTTTTCTAAAATCAGCTTGAACATCAGGAAGTTCACGGTTCACATATTGCTGAAGCCTGGCTTGGAGAATTTTCAGCATTACTTTACTAGCGTGTTGAGATGAGTGCAATTGTGCGGTAGTTTGAGCATTCTTTGGCATTGCCTTTCTTTGGGATTGGAATGAAAACTGACCTTTTCCAGTCCTGTGGCCACTGCTGAGTTTTCCAAATTTGCTGGCATATTGAGTGCAGCACTTTCACAGCATCATCTTTCAGGATTTGAAATAGCTCAACTGGAATTCCATCACCTCCACCAGCTTTGTTCGTAGTGATGCTTTCTAAGGCCCACTGGACTTCACATTCCAGGATGTCTGGCTCTAGGTCAATGATCACACCATCGTGATTATCTGAGTCGTGAAGATCTATTTTGTACAGTTCGTCTGTGTATTCCTGCCACCTCTTCTTAATATCTTCTGCTTCTGTTAGGGCTGTACCATTTCTGTCCTTTATCGAGCCCATCTTTGCATGAAATGTCCCCTTGGTATCTCTGATTTTCTTGAAGAGATCTCTAGTCTTTCCCATTCTGTTGTTTTCCTCTATTTCTTTGCATTGATCGCTGAAGAAGGTTTTCTTATCTCTTCTTGCTATTCTTTGGAACTCTGCATTCAGATGCTTATATTTTTCCTTTTCTCCTTTGCTTTTCGCTTCTCTTCTTTTCACAGCTATTTGTAAGGCCTCCCCAGACAGCCATTTTGCTTTTCTGCATTTCTTTTCCATGGCGATGGTTTTGATCTCTGTCTACTATACAATGTCATGAACCTCATTCCATAGTTCATCAGGCACTCTATCTATCAGATCTAGGCCCTTAAATCTATTTCTCACTTCCACTGTATAATAAATTACAGTAGTCCTCCTTTATCCATGGTTTCAGTGGCCCATGTTAAATTGTGGTCCAAAAATACTGCATGGAAAGTTCTAGAAATAAACGACCTATAAGTTTTTAACTGCACGCCTTTCTGAATAACATTATGAAATCTCATCCCATTCTGCTCTGTCCTGGCCAGGGCATGAATCATGCCTTTGTCAAGCTTGTCCATGTTGTATATGCTACCAGTCCATTACTATAGGAAAAATCATAGTACAGCTAACCCTTGAATGATCCAGAGGCTCAGGACATGGACTCCACACAATAAAAAATCTGCAACAATTTTCCATATCTGCAGTACCACATCCATGAATTTAACCAACCAACTGCAGATTTTGTAGTACTATAGTATGTAATTATTGAAAAATAATTTTTATATAAGTGGACCAGCACAGTTCAGACCCATGTTGTTCAAGAGTCAGCTGTTTAGGATTTGCTACTATCTGGGCTTCCCTGGTGGCTCAGAGGATAAAACGTCTGCCTGCAATGCAGGAGACCCAGGTTCAATCCCTGGGTTGGGACGATCCCCTGGAGAAGGAAATGGCAACCCACTCCAGTATTCTTGCCTGGAGAATCCCATGGACAGAGGAGCCTGGCGGGCTACAGTCCATGGGGTCACAAAGAGTTGGACACGACTTAGTGACTTCACTTCACTATCTGGGTTTGCAGGCGTCCACTGGAAGTACTGGAATTTATTCCCCATGAATAAGGGTTTAATAGCTTTATGTCAGTAATTGGGTGTCAAAGATAAAACTTTGTATAAAGGGCGGAGTCAGACCAATACACATATATTTGTTATTTCAAAAGTGCTTATCACACACACACAGCCATTTTCAGTGTTGCTTCTCTAACTCAAAATGTACATACCCATTTAAATAAAAAACTTTTAATATTATCAATATTTTTCTACATTATTTTATTATGACATTTTAAAATATGTTCAAACAACAGAAGATATAACTCCCTTATCTTTGTAACATATAATACACTGTGAAACCAAACTAAACATGCACAATATTATAAAACTCAAACTCCAATTAACTACGTTAATGGGATGGATGCTATCATTTGCTGTATTTGCTTGCTTTCTATTTGGCTACTTTTGTTCATTTGGTTCTGAGCATAATGGATTATCATTTGAGTCACAGTAATTATCATTATTTATTTTTCTTTTTAACAAGTGACTTTTTTGTCTCCAATATGCTATTTTGATGAAATAGTCAATTTAATGTTATTTCAGTGAAATAGTGAAAAACAACAGTTTAATTAAAAGTCTTTCATCCATATTTAATAATGCATTTACTGCTAATTACCTTTATTTTTCACTGCACTTTAATGCCTTTCACCCTTCACTTCACCCAATAAATGATTAGTCACCAGTATTTTTTCTCATTCATCTATAACAATTTAACTATCCCTTCACTGTGGAAAAGTCTTTTAAATGTAAATTATCACTGTAGGAGAGAAACACTTTCTAACTAGTAATTAGGAAAATAATTAATCATGAATAAAACAATCAGAAGAGGATAATTGTAGGGTTTTCTACATTGAATAGGCAAACCTAATGGCTGCCAGACTGCTTAACAAATCAAATTAACTTCCATTGTTACTTCGTCTCTGATCTATGGGTTAAATGAAATTATGTTGCTTTCCCCCAAAACATTTAAGAGTTTTCTAGCTATATTTTATTGATTTCTACTTAGAGAACATCAAGCTCTGTATGATTTCAATCCTTTAGAAATGTATTTCAATTTTTAAATTTTATATTGGAGTATAGTTGATTAACAATGTTCTATTAGATGCAGGTGTACAGAAGAGTGATTCAGTTATACATTTACATGTGTCTATCAAATTCTTTTTCATTTAGGTTATTACAGAGTATTGAGCAGAGTTGACAGTGCTATATAGTAGGCTCTTGTTAGTTACCTATTTTAAATATAGCAGTGCCCTGGCATATGGTGAACGTTAGAAAATGTTTCTTGTGAAAATGAAAACTGAGCATTCTGCAGTTGTGAGCCACAGTGATTTATGTATGTCAGTGAGATCAGGATGCTACTCTGCTTTTCCAATCTTTCACATACTGGGTTTTGGTCTACTTTTCTATCAGATGGCAATTAAGGGTGCGATTGATCTATTTCTTCTTTTAGTTACATTTTTTACTTTATAGCTATATATTGAAGTTTTGTTATTAGGCGATCTATCAGTCATATCTTGTTGCACGATAAGCATTCACAGAATTTTAGTGGCACATAGCAATGTCAGTTCTACTAAGTTCTCACTCATGGGTTTGCAGGTCAGCTGAGGTAGCACAGCTGCAGATTGGCTGGACTTCGTTCCTGCTGCTGCTGCTGCTAAGTCGCTTCAGTCGTGTCCGACTCTGTGCAACCCCTAGCTATAGTCTATTCTGAATGTCTCATTCTGCAGCTTAGTCTGAAGGGGCAGTGTCTACCTGGGGCTATTATTTTCATCATGGAGGTTAGAAACTTTCAGAAATACAAATGGAAACATGGATTACCTCTTAAAGCATGTGCTCAGAGCTGGCAATCTGGCACTTCTGTTTAGATTCTGTTGGCCAAGCAACTCACCCCCATGGACTAGCGCATCTTCAGTGGGATATAGAAATGTATTTCTCTATGGAGGTGGTTGGGAAGGGTTAAGAAGTAGATATTTGCTGAACAAAGAGCTAATCTATATGTGCTTACAATTAAATAATTTATATGATCTTGTTGGATTGACTCTTCTATCATTTTAAATGTATTATTATTTCCAGTAATTTCTTTGATTCAATACTACTTTGTGAGAGATGAACCATAAAGAAGGCAGAAGGCCAAAGAATTCATGCCTTCAAACTGTGGTTGCTGGAGAAGACTCCTGAAAGTCCCTTACACAGCAAGAAAATCAAACCAGTCAATCTTAAGGGAGATCAACCCTGAATATTCACTGGAAGGACTGATGCTGAAGCTGAAACTCCAGTATTTTGGTCATCTGATGTGAACAGATGACTCATTGGAGAAGTCTCTGATATTAGGAAAGATTGAGGGCAGAAGAAGAGGGTGTCAGAGGATGAGATGGCTGGGCACACTGATACAATGAGCATGAACTTGGGCAAACTCCAGGAGATGGTGAGGGATAAGGAGACCTGATATGCTGTAGTCTATGGGGTCACTGTGTTGGACACAACTGGACAACTTAACAACAACTACTACTTTGATTTTAACATAGATTCACCAATTCCTTTAGCTAGAGTTGCTTGATATATCATTTTCCATCCTTTTAATGTCAACCTAAGTGTCTTTATATTTCAAACATGTCCTTTATAAGTATCATATACTGGAGTTTGTTTTTTAATCCAATATGATCTTTATCTATTAATCGGACAGTTTAGTCGATTTACACTTAATATAATTATTCATACATTCTGGTTTAAATCTATCGGACTATTTGCTTTAAGTCCCATATGTTCTACATTCCTTTTACTATTATTGCCTTCCTTTCAATTTACTAAGAATTTTTATTAGTCTATTTTTCCTCTTTACTAACTTGTTATAATTTTTTCATTGTTTTTAGGAGCAGCCCTAGAAATAACATATTCTTTTTTTATTAAAGTCTAATGTAAAGTAGTACTTTTGCTACTTTCTAAATAGCACAAGGACCCTACAGCCTTTTTTTTTTTTTTTTTTTTGCCTCCTATTCTATGGCTTTGTTGTCTGCTAAGTCATGTCTAACTCTTTGCAGCAACATGGACTAAAGAATGCCAGCCTTCCCCATCCTTCACCATCTCCCAGAGTTTGCGTTTTGCTCAAACTCATGTCCATTGAGTCAGTGACACCATCCAACCATCTCATTCTCTGTTGTCCCCTTCTCCTCCTGCCCTCAACCTTTCCCAGCAGCAGGGTCTTTTCCAATGCTGGCTCTTTTCATCAGTTGGCCAAAACACTGGTGCTTCAGCTTTAGCGTCATTCCTTCCAATGAATATTCAGGATTGAGTTCCTTTAGCATTGACTGGTTTGATCTCCTTATTGCCTTTCTTTGGGATTAGGATGAAAACTGCCCTTTTCCAGTCCTGTGGCCACTGCTGAGTTTTCCAAATTTTCTGGCATATTGAGTGCAGCACTTTAACAGCATCATCTTTTAGGATTTGAAATAGCTCATCTGAAATTCCATCACCTCCACTGGCTTTGCTCATAGTACTGCTTCCTAAGGCCCACTTGATTTCACACTCCAAGATGTCTGGCCCTAGGTTAGTGACCACACCATCATGGTTATCCAGCTCATTAAGACCTTTTTTGGATAGTTCACCTGTGTAGTCTTTCCATTTCTCTTAATCTCTTCTGCTTCTGTTAGGCCCTTGCTGTTTCTGTTCTTTATTGTGGCCATCTTTGCATGAAATGTTCCCTTGGTATCTACAATTTTCTTGAAGAGATCTCTAATCTTTCCCATTCTGTTGTTTTCCTTTATTTCTTTGCACTGTTCCCTTAGGAAGTCTTTCTTAGCTCTCCTTGCTATTCTTTGGAACTCTACATTCAGTAAGCATATCTTTTTCTCCTTTGCCTTTTACTTCTCTTATTTTCTCAGCTATTTGTAAGCCCTCCTCATACAACCATTTTGCCTTCTTGCATTTCTTTTTCTTTGGGATGGTTTTGGTCACTGCCTCCTGTACAATGTTATGAAGCTCTGTCCATAGGACTTCAGACACTCTATCAGATATAATCCCTTGAATCCATCTGTCACTTCCACTGTATAATTGTAAGGGATTTGATTTAGGTCATGTGTATTTTGATTATATATTTTATTTATTTACAGTTGAACCTTGAACAACAAGGGTTTGAACTGTGTGTGTTCACTTACACATGGATTTTTTTCAGTAGGCAATTCTACAGTTCTAAGTGATCTGTAGTTGGTTGATACAGATAGGTGGGACAGCAGATATGGAGGAAACCAACTGCATATAAATAGGGATAACTATAAGTTATATGAGAATTTTCCACTCCATAGAAGGCTGGCATCCCAATCCTCTATATTTCTACACTCATATAAATATACTATATTTATATATATTATATATCTCAACTATATATATATATATATATATATATGAAACTTCTGTATGTATATTAGTATATAACTGTGTATATATATTTAACTGTGTACATGATGTTGTTATTTTATGGAGTCAATGTTATTTACCTATATTGGTTATAGAGTCTTTATTGTCTACCTATTTTTGATACAGAAGTGTATGTCAACCCCAAAGTCCTGATGTATCGCTCCCTGCCCCCACTCCCACTATCACCTTTGGTAACCATCAAGATTGTTTTCTATATCTTCAGATCTGTTTTGTGAATAAGTTCACTTGGTTCGTATTTTAGATTATACATATAAGTGATGTACGATATTTGTCTTTCTCTGACTTACTTCACTAGTAAGTGAAAATGAGACTCTCTAGGTCCAACCATGTTCCTGCAAATGGGCAATATTCCATTCTTTTTTATGGCTGAGTAATGTTCCATTGTATATATGTACAACAACTTCATCCATTCATCTGTCAGTGGATATTTAGATTCCTTTCATGTCTTGGCTATTGCAAATAGTGCTTCTATGAACACTGGGGTGCACGTATTTTTTTAATGTGCCCAGGAGTAGGATTGTAGGATCAAATGGTAACTCTATTTTCAGTTTTTTTAAGGAACATCCATACTGTTTTCCATGATGGTTGCACCAAACTACATTCCCACCAATAGTGTAGGGGCGTTCCTTATTCTTCACACCCTTTTCAGCATTTATTACTGGTAGAGTTTTTAATGATGGCTAATCTGACTGGTATGAGTGACATCTCATTGTAGTTTTGATTTGCATTTCTCTAATAATTAGCAATATTGAGCATATTTTAATGTGCCTATTGGCCATAAGTCATCTTTGGAGAAATATCTGTTGAGGTCTCCTGGCAATCTTTAGACTGAGTTGTTTGTTTTCTGATACTTAAGCTGTATGAGCTGTTTCTACATTTTGGAAATTAATGTTTTGTTGGTCACTTCATTTGCAAATATTTCCTTTCAATCTGTCAGTTGTCTTTTTATTTTGTCTATAGTTTCTTTGCTGCACAAAGGCTTTTAAGTTTATATTTGCTTGTTTTTGTTTTTATATCCATTACTCTAGGAGACAGATCCAAGAAAACATTGCTTCTATTTATGTCAAAGAGTATTATTCCTATGTTTTCATCTAGGAGTTTTATAGTATCTGGTCTTATATTTATATATTTAATTAGGGTTTTTTTGCAGAAAAAAGGTAAATTTTTTATTTTTAATTTACTGAATTATGCCTAAAACAACTTACATGCGTATATAATTTTTTCAGTAATAACCAGTATTCTTGAATAAACGCTGCCTTGACACATTTGAATTTAGGTTTTGTTCCTTTCTATATATTTATATGATATAAATTACATTTATAAATTGGAAGTTAGCTTTGATATTTACATACTCATCATACTGAATATAATTACATGAATGAAATATTCTTCCTTCAACAAAGTAGGTATCATGAACTTATGTTAAGAGTTAACTGGTATCATAAAGGTATTAAAAAGTTTCTTAATGAGCCTAGATGCACACCATATGCGAAAATTAACTTGAATGATAGGTCTGATTGTAAACCTCCATCTATAAAACAGCTAGAAGAAAGCATAGCAGATAATCTTTGTGACCCTGAGTTGGCCACAATTTCTACAAAGAAACTAAAAGTGCAAAAAATAAAGCAAAAATTCTAAATTGAATATCAAAAATTATTAACTTCTTTTGTTCAACACTTAAGAAAATGAAAAGATAGACTACATATCAGTAAATAATACTTAAAAATGCATAACTGATAAAGGATTTATGTTCAAAAATCTATAAAGAACTCAATTCAGTAATAATAAGTCAAACAACCCAATGAGGAAATGGACAAAATATTTGGACACAGAGCTATTCCAAATCCTGAAAGATGATGCTGTGAAAGTGCTGCACTCAATACGCCAGCAAATTTGGAAAACTCAGCAGTGGCCACAGGACTGGAAAAGTCAGTTTTCATTCCAATCCCAAAGAAAGGCAATGCCAAAGAATGCTCAAACTAACACACAATTGCACTCATCTCAACACGCTAGTAAAGTAATGCTCAAAATTCTCCAAGCCAGGCTTCAGCAATATGTGAACCATGAACTTCCTGATGTTCAAGCTGGTTTTAGAAAAGGCAGAGGAACCAGAGATCAAATTGCCAACATCCACTGGATCATCAAAAAAGCAAGAGAGTTCCAGAAAAACATCTATTTCTGCTTCATTGACTATGCCAAAGCCTTTGACTGTGTGGATCACAATAAACTGTGGAAAATTCTGAAAAAGATGGGAATACCAGACCACCTGATATGCCTCTTGAGAAATTTGTATGCAGGTCAGGAAGCAACAGTTAGAACTAGACATGGAACAACAGACTGGTTCCAAATAGGAAAAGGAGTACGTCAAGGCTGTATATTGTCACCTTGCTTATTTAACTTCTATGCAGAGTACATCATGAGAAACGCTGGACTGGAAGAAACACAAGGTGGAATCAAGATTGCCAGGAGAAATATCAATAACCTCAGATATGCAGATGACACCACCCTTATGGCAGAAAGTGAAGAGGAACTCAAAAGCCTCTTGATGAAAGTGAAAGAGGAGAGTGAAAAAGTTGGCTTAAAGCTCAACATTCAGAAAACAAAGATCATGGCATCCGTTCCCACCACTTCATGGGAAATAGATGGGGAAACAGACTTTATTTTTCTGAGCTCCAAAATCACTACAGATGGTGACTGCAGCCATGAAATTAAAAGACGCTTACTCCTTGGAAGGAAAGTTATGACCAACCTAGATAGCATATTGAAAGGCAGAGACATTACTTTGCCAACAAAGGTCCGTCTAGTCAAGGCTATGGTTTTTCCTGTGGTCATGTATGGATGTGAGAGTTGGACTGTGAAGAAGGCTGAGTGCTGAAGAATTGATGCTTTTGAACTGTGGTGTTGGAGAAGACTCTTGAGAGTCCCTTGGACTGCAAGGAGATGCAACCAATCCATTCTGAAGGAGATCAGCCCTGGGATTTCTTTGGAAGGTATGATGCTAAAGCTGAAACTCCAGTACTTTGGCCACCTCATGCAAAGAGTTGACTCATTGGAAAAGATTGTGATGCTGGGAGGGATTGGGGGCAGGAGGAGAAGGGGACGACGGAGGATGAGATGGCTCGATGGCATCACTGACTTGATGGACGTGAGTCTGAGTGAACTCCGGGAGTCGGTGATGGACAGGGAGGCCTGGCGTGCTGTGATTCATGGGGTCACAAAGAGTCGGACACGACTGAGCGACTTATCTGATCTGATCTGATTACATATAGATGAAAATAAACACATGAAAACACATTCAACATAATTGGGGTAGTAGAGAAATGCAAATTAAAGCTACAATGAGATTGCTAAGAGTCGGAGATGACTGAGCGACTTCACTTTCACTTTTCACTTTCATGCATTGGAGAAGGAAATGGCAACCCACTCCAGTGTTCTTGCCTGGAGAATCCCAGGGACGGGGGAGCCTGGTGGGCTGCCGTCTATGGGGTCGCACAGAGTCGGGCACAACTGAAGTGACTTAGCAGCAGCAGAGATACCACACTGCACCTTCTGTTCTTGTTCAGGTGCTCAGCCATATCCAACTCTTTGTGACCCCATGGACTCAAAACTACAATACCAACTGTTGGTGAGGATGTGGAGCAATTAGAATTCTAATACATTACCAGTGGGACTATAAAATTGCACAACCACTTTAGAAAAGAGTTTTGTAATTTCTTTGGGTTCTCTGAGAAGGTGATGCCTAGATAGAATTATACATTCAAGAGATTTGTATAGGAAAACACTTGTGAGGGTAGATAGGGAAGGAACTGGGGAGTGGGGCTGGGGGGACTGGGTTAGCTGTTACAGGTCTAACCTCTGTGAAGAAGAGAAGGAAGAAAGATGTGCTGAGCAGGAGAAGTCAGTCTGTAACACATTTATAAGAAAAAAGTCAGCAAAATTGGGCCAAAGTTGCCCATCAACCAAATTCTGCAACTCTCAGAAACAAATCTGCCTTAGTATCCCTGCCAAGTTCAGTCAGTGGCTAGGAGCAGCTCCTGGGAATCATTACCTCAGCATAAACATGGTCATGAAAACAATGAGTCAGTTACATTCCCTGAAGCTGGAGATCTGAAAGATGCATTTTCATGGCTACAACAGTCCCGTCCTTATGCTACATGTACCTCCTTCTCCATAGTTCAGGCAGCAGGTTCTCCATGCTTCCTGTGGACATTTCTTCCTCAGGAGAAACCTAGAAGAGGGGTTGTTGAAGTGTTCTTCCTCCTAGGGACCTAACTGTGTATTTTCAGCTGGCAGGTTCTAAACCAAAACCTTGGTTCAGGCTAGGGAACCAAGTAAAGAATAATTTTTAACAGGGCTATGTACCTTCAGCCTCCTGTTCCTCCATTCTTGTTTCTTTTGTACTACGTGTTAAGCAGCATTGACTGCTCATCTGTTAACTAACTATACAATTCTCAAAAACACCCCTTTGGCTGTTCTTTGACCTCCCTTGTCATTATGATAATTATGGCTTCCTGGCTTCTGGCAGTGAAGCACCAACATCTGGCTTCTATAACTTGGTGGGGGAAGGGGGCCAACATTGGTTTCCTCCCAATCTGTCAGTTGTCTTTTTATTTTGTCTACAGTTTCTTTGCTGTACAAAGGCTTTTAAGTTTACATTTCCTTTTTTGTGTGTTTACATCCATTACTCTAGGAGACAGCTCCAAAAAAAAAACATTTCTACAATTTATGTCAAAGAGTATTATTCCTATGTTTTCATCTAGGAGTTTTATAATATTTGGTCTTATGTTTATATATTTAATTCATTTTGAGTTTACTTTTGTATGGGGTGTTAAGAGAATATTCTAATTTCATTCTGTTACATGTAGCTGTCCAGTTTTCTGAACACCAGTTATTGAAGCTGTCTTTACTGTATATTCTTGCCTCCTTTGTTATATATTCAGTTCAGTTCAGCTCAGTTCAGTCACTCAGTAGTGTCCGACTCTTTCTGGCCCCATGAACTGCAGCATGCCAGGCCTCCCTGTCCATTACCAACTCCCAGAGTCCACCCAAACTCATGTCCATTGAGTCAGTGATGCCATCCAACCATCTCATCCTCTGCCATCCCCTTCTCCTCCTGCCCTCAATATTTCCCAGCATCAGGGTCTTTTCAAATGAGTCAGCTTTTCGCATCAGGTGGCCAAAGTATTGGAGTTTCAGCTTCAACATCAGTCCTTCCAATGAACACCCAGGACTGATCTGCTTTAGGATGGACTGGTTGGATCTCCTTGCAGTCCAAGGGACTCAAGAGTCTTCTCCAACACCACAGTTCAAAAGCATCAATTCTTCAGTGCTCAGCTTTCTTTATAGTCCAACTCTCACATCCATACATGACTACTGGAAAAACATTAGCCTTGACTAGATGGACCTTTGTTGAAAAGTAATGTCTCTGCTTTTGAATATGCTGTCTAGGTTGGTCGTAACTTTCCTTCCAAGGAGTAAGCGTCTTTTAATTTCATGGCTGCGATCACCATCTGCAGTGATTTTGGAGCCCCCAAAAATAAAGTCTGACACTGTTTCCACTGTTTCCCCATCTATTTCCCATGAAGTGATGGGACTGGATGCCATGATCTTCGTTTTTTAATGTTGAGTTTTAAGCCAACTTTTTCACTCTCCTCTTTCACCTTCATCAAGAGGCTTTTTAGTTCCTCTTCACTTTCTGCCATAAGGGTGGTGTCATCTGCATCTCTGAGGTTATTGATATTTCTCCTGGCAGTCTTGATTCCAGCTTGTGCTTCCTCCAGCCCAGCGTTTCTCATGATGTCCTCTGCATAGAAGTTAAATAAGTAGGGTGACAATATACAGCCTTGACATACTCCTTTTCCTATTTGGAACCAGTCTGTTGTTCCATGTCCAGTTCTAACTGTTGCTTCCTGGCCTGCATACAGGTTTCTCAAGAGGCAGATCAGGTGGTCTGGTATTCCCCTCTCTTTCAGAATTTTCCACAGTTTATTGTGATCCACACAGTCAAAGGCTTTGGCATAGTCAATGAAGCAGAAATAGATGTTTTTCTGGAACTCTCTTGCTTTTTTGATGATCCAGCGGATGTTGGCAATTTGATCTCTGGTTCCTCTGCCTTTTCTAAAACCAGCTTGAACATCTGGAAGTTCACGGTTCATGTATTGCCGAAGCCTGGCTTGGAGAATTTTGAGCATTATTTTACTAGCGTGTGAGATGAGTGCAACGGTGCAGTAGTTTGAGCATTCTTTGTCACTGCCTTTCTTTGAGATTGGAATGAAAACAGACCTTTTCCAGTCCTGTGGCCACTGCTGAGTTTTCTAAATTTGCTGACATATTGAGTGCAGCACTTTCACAGCATCATCTTTCAGGATTTGAAATAGCTCAACTGGAATTCCATCACCTCCACTAGCTTTGTTCGTAGTGATGCTTCCTAAGGCCCACTTGACTTCACATTCCAGGATGTCTGGCTGTAGGTGAGTGTGAGTGATCACACCATCGTGATTATCTGGGTCATGAAGATCTTTTTTGTACAGTTCGTCTATGTATTCTTTCCACCTCTTCTTAATATCATCTGCTTCTGTTAGGGCCATACCATTTCTGTCCTTTATTGAGCCCATCTTTGCATGAAATGGCCCCTTGGTATCTCTAATTTTCTTAAAGAGATCTCTAGTCTTTCCCATTCTATTCTTTTCCTCTATTTCTCCTTGCTCTTCTTTGGAACTCTGCATTCAAATGGGTGTATCTTTCCTTTTCTCCTTTGCTTTTCACTTCTCTTCTTTCACAGCTATTTATAAGGCCTCCCCAGACAGCCATTTTGCTTTTTTGCTTTTCTTTTTCTTGGGGATGGTCTTGATACCTGTCTTCTGTGCAATGTCATGAACCTCCATCCATAGTTCATCAGGCACTCTGTCTATCAGATCTAGTCCCACAAATCTATTTCTCACTTCCACTGTACAATCATAAGGAATTTGTTTTAGGTTGTACCTGAATGGTCTAGTGGTTTTCCCCACTTTCTTCAATTTAAGTCTGAATTTGGCAATAAGGAGTTCATGATCTGAGCCATCGTCAGCTCCCGGTCTTGTTTTTGCTGAGTGTATAGAGCTTTTCCATCTTTGGCTCAAGAATATAATGTTGTAGATTAATTGACCATAAATGTGTGGGTTTAATTTTGGGCTTTCTATCCTATCCCACTGATCTATATGTCTGTATTTGTGCCAGTACCATACTGTTCTGATTACTGTAGCTTTGTAGTATATGCTGAAGTCAGGAAGCATGTTTTGTCCACCTCCATGATTCTTTCTCAAGATTGTTTTGGCTGTTTGGCTATTCTTTCTCAAGATTGTTTTGGTTATTTTAAAATGTTTTACAAACTTTTAAAACATTTCTTCTAGTTCTGTGAAAAATGCCCTTAGTGATTTGATAGGGATTGCCCTGAATTTGTAGATTGCCTTGGGTAGTATGCTCATTTTAACAATAATGATTCTTCCAGTCCAAGAACATGGTGTATATTTCTAACTGTTCATTCTAACTTTAATTTATTTTATCAGCATCTTATAGTTTTCATAGTACAGGTATTTTGCCTCCCTAGCTATTAATAGGTTTTGTTGTTATTGTTGTTGTTCAGTTGCTAACTCATTTCTAACTCTTTGCAACCCCATGAACTGCAGCACACCAGGCTTCCATGTCCTTTACCATCTCCCAGAGTTTGCTCAAACTCACATCCATTGAGTTGGTGATGCCATCCAACCATCTCATCCTGTGTCCTCTCCTTCTCCTTTTGCCCTCAGTCTTTCCCAGCATCAGGGTCTTTTTCAATGAGTCGGCTCTTCACATCAGGTGGCCACAGTATTGGAGATTCAGCTTCAGCATCAATCTTCCAATGAATATTCAGAGTTGATTTCCTTTAGGATTGACTGGTTTGATCTCCTTGCTGTCCAAGTGACTCTCAAGAGTCTTTTCCAGAACCCCAATTTGAAAGCATCAATTCTTTGGTGTCAGCCTTCTTTATGGTCCAACTCTCACATCTGTACTCCTAGGTATTTTATTATTTTTGATGTAATGGTAAATAAGATTGTTTCCTTAAGTTCTCTTTCTGCTATTTGTTGCTATCTATTTCTGCTTTATTGACTATGCCAAAGCCTTTGCCTGTGTGGATCACAATAAACTGTGGAAAATTCTGAAACAGATGGGAATACCAGACCACCTGAGCTGCCTCTTGAGAAACCTATATGCAGGTCAGGAAGTAACAGTTAAAACTGGACATGGAACAACAGACTGGTTCCAAATAGGAAAAGGAGTACGTCAAGGCTGTATATTGTCACCCCGTTTATTTAACTTCTATGCAGAGGACATCATGAGAAACGCTGGACTGGAAGAAACACAAGGTGGAATCAAGATTGCCAGGAGAAATATCAATAACCTCAGATATGCAGATGACACCACCCTTATGGCAGAAAGTGAAGAGGAACTCAAAAGCCTCTTGATGAAAGTGAAAGTGGAGAGTGAAAAAGTTGGCCTAAAGCTCAACATTCAGAAAACGAAGATCATGGCATCCAGTCCCACCACTTCGTGGGAAATAGATGGGGAAACAGTGGAAACAGTGTCAGACTTTATTTTTCTGAGCTCCAAAATCACTACAGATGGTGATTGCAGCCATGAAACTAAAAGACGCTTACTCCTTGGAAGGAAAATTATGACCAATCTAGATAGCATATTCAAAAGCAGAGACATTACTTTGCCAACAAAGGTCCGTCTAGTCAAGGCTATGGTTTTTCCTGTGGTCATGTATGGATGTGAGAGTTGGACTGTGAAGAAGGCTGAGCGCCGAAGAATTGATGCTTTTGAAGTGTGGTGTTGGAGAAGACTTTAGAGTCCCTTGGACTGCAAGGAGATCCAACCAGTCCATTCTGAAGGAAATCAGCCCTGGGATTTCTTTGGAAGGAATGATGCTAAAGCTGAAACTCCAGTACTCTGGCCACCTCATGCAAAGAGTAGACTTATTGGAAAAGACTCTGATGCTGGGAGGGATTGGGGGCAAGAGGAGAAGGGGACGACAGAGGATGAGATGGCTGGATGGCATTACTGACTCGATGGACATGAGTCTGAGTGAACTCCGGGAGTCGGTGATAGATAGGGAGGCCTGGCGTGCTGCGATTCATGGGGTCGCAAAGAGTCGGGCACGACTGAGCAACTGATCTGATCTGATCTGATGTGATATATACTTGCTAGAGATTTCCATATATTAATTTTGTATCCAGAAACTTTACCATGTTCACTGATGAGCTCTAGTAGTTTTCTGATAGCATCTTTAGGATTTTCCATTCACAATTTTCTTGTTTCTTGTTCTGGGCTTTCCTTTTCCACCTACAGAAATTCCTTTAGCATTTGTTGTAAAGCTGGTTTGATGGTGTTGAATTCTCTTAGCTATCCTCTTCTGTAAAGCTTTTAATTTCTCCATCAAATCTGAATGAAAGCCTTGCTGGGTAGAATATTCTTGATTGTAGGCTTTTTTTCTTAAATCATTTTAAATGTAACATGCCACTCCCTTCTGGCCTGCTGAAAAATCAGCTGATAACCTTATAGGGATTCCTTTGCATGCTACTTGTTGCTTTCCTCTTGTTGCTTTTAATATTTTCTCTTTGTATTTAATTTTTGATTAATGTGTGCCTTGGTATGTTTCCCCTTGACTTTATCCTATAAAGGGCTCTCTGCACTTCCTGGATTTGAGTATTTCATTTCCCAGGGACGTTTTCAATTGTTATCTCTTCAAATATTTCCTCAAGCTGTACCTCTCTTCTCATTCTTTGACCCCTGTAATATGAATGTTAGTGCATTTAATGTTGTTCCAGATGTCTCTTTGTCCTAATTTCTTTTCAATCTTTCTTTATTCTATTCTATCATTCTTTCAGTTCATTTATTCATTCTTCTGCCATATTTATTCTGCTGTTGTTTCCTTCTAGTATATTTTTCATTTCAGTTACTGTATTATTTATTTCTTGGTTTGTTCTTTAAATCTTGTAGCTATTTATAATTCTTGTTGGGATTCCCCTGGCAGTCCAGTGGTTAGGACTCAGTACTTTCACTGATGAGGACCTAGATTCAATCCTTGGTCAGGGAACAAAGATCCCACAAGCCACAAGGCATGGCCAAAACAGCAAAAAATAAATAAAACCATTTCTTGTATCTTCTGGTCTGTGCCTCCATTCTTTTTCCAGCATCTTATATCATCTTCACTATCATTATTCTGAAAACAGTTTTCAGGAAGATTGCCTATCTCCACTTCACTTATTAATTCTTTGGGTTTTTATCTTATTTCTTCATATGCAACGTATTTCTTTGCCATCTCATTTTGTCTAACTCTTCCTGTTTGTGGACTCTATTCCTCTGTTCCACAGATTGTAGTTCTTGTTTCTGGTGTCTGCCCCCTGGTGGGTGAGCTTTGTCCAGGGGCTTGTGCAGGCTTGTTGGCAAGAGGGACTGGTGTCTGCCCACTGGTGGATAGGGCTGATTTATATACCTCTGGTGGGCAGGGCCATGGAAGATGCATGTCTAGAGGTAGCTGTGGGATCAGGACTTTAGGCAGGCTGTCTGTTGATGGATGGGGCTTGGTTCACACTGTTGGTTGTTTGGCCCAAGCCATCCCAGCACTGGAGCCTCTGAAAGCTGTTGGGTGAGGCAGGTCTCAGTGCCAAAATGTGACCCATGGAAGAGCTCACACTGAGGAATATTCCCTGGTGCCTCTGCCACAACTGTCCATGCCCCCACTGTGGCCACAGCCAAACTTCACCTCCCCTAAAGCCCACAGATAGGTCTTGCCTAGGCTCCTATGAAGTCACTGCTTTGCCCTGCATCTCAGTGCATGTGAAACCTTGTGTGGAGTTTCACACAAGGGTGGAGTTCTGTTTTCCCAGTTCTATAGAATTCCTGCCATGGAATTTGAACCCTGCTGGCCTTCAGATAAAATGCTCTGGGGGCTCTTCCCCTTGATGCCAGACATACAGACTGGGAAGCCTGATGTGGGACTCAGAAATTTCACTCCTGTAGGAGAACCTCTACCACAGAATTATTTTCCAGTTTTGATGTCACTCAGCCAACAAGTATGGGATTTGATTACATCATAAAAGTTCCCCTCCTACCATCTCATTGTGACTTCTTCTTTGTTTTTGGTTGCATAATATCTTTTTTGGTTGTTTCCAGTCTTTTTCTGTTGGTGGTTATTCAGCAGTTCAGGCTTCCCTTGGGGCTCAGCTGGTAAAGAATCTGCCTGCAATGTGGGGGATCTCGGTTCAGTCCCTGGGGTGGGAAGATCCCCTGGAGAAGGGAAAGGCTACCCACTCCAGTATTCTGGCTTGGAGAATTCTGGCTTGGACTGTATAGTCCATGGGGTCACAAAGAGTCAGACATGACTGAGCAACTTTCACTTTCACTGAGCAGTTAGTTGTGATTTTGATGTTTTGTGAGAGAAGGTGAGCTCAAGTCCCTCTACTGTACCATCTTGTCCTTGTCCTTTTTATCATACACTCAAATCATTTGCAGAGTTGTTGACTTTCACTTCATTTATTCTGTCAAAGACTAAAAACATATGTATAAGTTTGACACTAACATTGTGCATCTGGATGTATTCCATGATATTTCCATGTTTTTGCTTCATTTATTTTGAAACTCAATTTTGTAGCCTTAAAAGATCATGATAATTTTGTCTTCATTGTGGGTTACACCTCTTCTCATTATAAAATGGAACTCTTTTATAGTTTAATGTTTTTCTTTCAAGTTTACTTTCTGTGATGTTAATAGTAGTATTAGTAGTTAAGTCACTAAGTCGTGTCTGACTCCTGCAATCCCATGGACAGGGGATTAGTAGTTAAGTCACTAAGTCGTGTCTGACTCCTGCAATCCCTGCCAGGCTCCTCTGTCCATGGGATTCTCCAGGCAAGAATACTGGAGTGGGTTGCCATTTCCTTCTCCAAGGAATCTTCCCAACCCAGGAATCAAACCTGGGTCTCCTGCATTGCAGGCAGATTCTTTACCGACTGAGCTGTGATGTTAATATTTCTACTTTATTCTTTCTTTTTAGATTTCACCATGTATGTCCTTGCCTATCATGGCAGTTTTAACATTTCTTTATCATTCTGTTTAAGCAGAATATCATTAGATTTTTATTTCTTTTTTTTTTAATGTTTATTAACATTTATTAACTTTTTAGGAATGTGATGAAGAGGCATTTATTTTATGTATATCCAGTAGAGGGAATCACAAAGGTTTACTTGAAATAATATTAAATTGTATTGTAATATGTGTGACTTCTGAGACATTTATTTATAGGTGTCAATATGATTTCTGTTATATATTTAAAGTTAGAATAAATTAATACAGCAACACAGCAAGGAAGAAAAACCCTCCTTTATCTGAGTTCATCTATAACCAATTGAAAATAGATTTTTATTTCTTAAATCTATGCCTTTTTAATGAAGATACTTAAAACTTTGTATTTAACACCACTGTGATTTTTACATTCATTGTCATAAATTATGGGCTTAATTTATTCAAATGTCTTATTTGACCATTTTTGTTGTAAACTTCCTTTCTCTGTTTTTATTTGTGTCATAAAAGTAGACAAAAGAGCTACAGTTTATCAAGCTATCAGTTAGCAGTGTTCTGTATACTACTATAAAAAAAAAACTTAATTCATTACAATAACCTTGTAAGGTACAAGTTCCCTCTTTAAAAATGAAGATACTAAGTATTTCCGAGCCCATTAACTTGCCTAAGATCACTTAGCCAGTAAGCGATGGAGTTAGAATTGATATCCAATAGTTCTGCAGTGCCAAATGAAAATTCATGACCAATCTTTTTCTCTTTCCCTCCCTCCCCTCCTACCCACTCCTCTTTGTCTTTCTCTTGGCTTCATTGTTTTATCATCTGCAGTGAATTGGAAAATATACTTTCTGATCTTCTGATTATAAAGTGGTCTGCTGAGCAGATGATGCAGCCTTTCTTTTAAGAAAAATATCTAAGAGTGTTTTGTAAGTGAATGTATCTATTGTTAAATCAAAAGGGTGATTACTTAGAAGACAAGAAATTAAGTAGTTTCTGAGAAACTGAAAGATCTGATGATATTAAAGAGGGAAAGTATGTATGGGCCAGCAGGAAAGTACCAACACAAAAAAGCAGGAGTGAAAATCAGGAAGTTTCATGAGTGGACAAGTAGAAACCAGGAACATGGGAATGTAAAAGGGTACCAACAGGAACTCTGGTCAAGTAATGCGTGAGGAAATACGTATGGCATTAGACAGGCATCTGAAACTGGGTGACATGTTTCCATGTAGGAGCAGAGTTTAAGAAGAAAGAGTGTCTCCATTTGATTAATGATGTCAGAGAAGAACAGGAAGTGGTGGAGGCCAGAATAATATTGGCTGGTGTACTCTATCTGGCGGGATTATTTGTTGTTGTTTAGTGACTAACTTATGTCTGACACCTTTGCAACCTCACGAACTGTAGCCTGCCAGGCTCTGCTGTCCATGGGATTTTCCGGGCAAGAATATTGGAATGGGTAGCCATTCCTTTCTCCAGGGGGTCTTCCTGACCCAGGGATTAAACCTGAATTTCCTGCATTGCAGGTGGATTCTCTACCACTGAGCCACCAAGCTTACTTAAATCCAATTTCTCCATAAGAGTCCTGAGCACAACCCTGGGAGCTGCTGCTACTTCTCCCCAAAGTTATGTAGTTAGGATCCTCAACCGCAAAGTTTATAATTAAAAGAGAAAAAAAAAGTATACGTAATACACAGACAGAAAAGCTTATGTTAATAAAATGAAAATTACACTGATTACACTGTAAGCAAAAAAGAAAAGACTCAACTAAAGAACAGGGGAACACATTTTAATGCTTACTCCCAAAGTAAGTATTTCTTTGAGAAAAAACAACTCCAATTGAAATCTCAAGGGAATTTTTCAAACTAAAAATCCAGTTCTGAAGTGAAATTAAAAGAAAAAAACAAACAATAACATAAAATAGAAAATGTAAAGATTAGAGACTGGCACCATCACATATTAAAGCATATTTTATACATATATATAATCATTAAGACAGTATAGCACTACTGTAAAAACAGGCAGATCAAGGAATAGAATAGGAAACCTAGAAATGAAGCCAGTAAATACAGAAATTTAAAATAGGTTTATAAGCCCTTATCTCCAATTCCAAAATCTCTAAAAATCTCTGACAACCAAGCTTTTTTTTTCCCCCAAAAAACTGATTTGGAGGAAAAACTAGAAGTTAATTGATAAGAGGCTATTTGTAGCCTTTTAAAATCCCATGTAATAGGAGCACTCAGAAGTTTCATTAGAGAAATAGCCATGTGTTGGATTACAGGGTACAGCAGAGGTGTTATATATAATATGTGTTATATTCCATATACATTTTTTCTGAAGGATTGGGATAACATCAGAAATGGGTTAAAATCTAGATGCATGAGAGTAAAATTTTTACTAACATGGACTTTCCTTTATGTCTCAAACAAAAATTTATCTGAATCTTAGTCTTTTTACACATAGAAACCTTTAAAGGCAATTTATGTTATTATTCAAGGAAGGGCTCCAAATTCTGTTATGTTTTCAAGGCTTCTTATGGAACAAAGGTGGTTATTAGTGGTTTCTGGTCTATTTTAACTGGATAAACATAAGTAGTTTCTACATATACACTGAGTGGATAAGCTTTATGTAAAGGTGGAGCTTCAAGGATAAGCTTCAAGGAAAGAGAGCATGGTTGCTTCAGAGAGATCCTCAAAGAGAAGGGTTAAGATGGCATCCAGAGCAGAGAGAGGCATTGGCCAAAGATGAAGGAGAAGGGCCTCCCCAGGCTGGAGGGGGCAAGAGAAGACACTCCATGTGTGGGGCTTAGGGAATTAGAGAAAGAACCCACAGAAAGAACAGGAACATGTCCTCTGCCAATTATCAGCTGAGAGGAGTGTGAGCTTAAAGGACTGGGTAACTTAAGGAGAGTAATGAAAAGACTTAACTCATCACAGTGGGAAAAGAGTGTACACTGAGTGGAGTGGGAGTGTGTTTTTAGAACTCCAGTACTATCAGAGACCAAAAAAGTCCTAAGAGAGTCTCACACATTGGAGTTCACCTGGTCCCTAGTCCCCCATTATCAAAACCATTTAGAGCCATTTGCATTCTGCAATCCTGTGTCCTCCTCCAGGCATGACAGGACTAGTAGCTTGCCTATCTCTGGACTGAGAACCACTTTGGCTCTGGCTACTGCTGCCACTCCCAAGGCAGTGAACTGATTCTGGCTCCCGAGGGTTCTTACTTGACACATACCTCTCCAGGGCTCAGCTGCCACAAGATTGCCAACAAGTTGATGAGGAAGAGATATAAACAAAATTGGCAGGCAATTTTCTCAGGACTTAGGGAGAAAAAAGGAGACTAAAATGGTAAGAAAGAGTGGCAGATTCTCTTAGCTGAGACCAAAAGACTCAGAATCAACTGAATGCCAGAGGACACATTAGCATTTATCCAGAAGAGACCTTGAGATGAGCTGCTTTGAGTTTGAACATGATTCCAAACCTAGCATCGACTGTGAAATAAGCCTGCTTTGTGCAGATCCAGTTGGAGCCCTCTGAAGAACGCCCCCACTGCCGGAATATTTTTTGACATACTGCAGCCTTGTCTTGCAGGTGGTTGACAGCCTGGCTCAAACTGCTGAGTACATTTTGGACCCAGGAAAGCCCTGCTCAGTGAAGAGGTAAGTAAGCCAGAGAAACACCTAAATGGTAGGACCTTAACCAACAGCAGTTCTAAATTTCTTATTAGAACAGGCAGCTGAACCTAGGACGGGGAAGATTATTGCTCAAAGTTGCAAAACTAAGTAGTAACTGTCCTACATGTTTGACCTCTCTAAACCCACTTGCCCATTTGAGATTTCCCTCTTCTGTTTCTTTTTGTACCAGATGTCTGGAACTAAATACCAAAAAAAAAAAAAAAAAAAAAAACTTTTGAGAAGGAGGATGGGCGGAGTAAAATAAATATGAAGACCAAATAGGAAATTTTTCTCTATACCTCTTTGCAAAGTTCTTCTGTGTCATTTGTTTTGAAAGTTATTTCACTTGCTAAATATTTTTTTCATAGGAAAAAAAGCCCACTGAAAAAGCTACATCTGTATAAAACAGATAAATGAAGAGCTGTGGTGATAATAGTAGTTGGGGGTGGAAGTTGGGAGTAGTTAGGGTTGGAAGTGGGGTGAGATGCACAAACTCAACTAGGCTTTCGGTGCCTGTGGTGCTTCAGCACTGGGACAGCATGTTTAGGCTCCAATGAGCCCAAAAATGACTCTGGAAAAATTTCACTAGAGTCTGGGATCCTGGGGATTTTGAAAGTTCATTGAGGCCTCCAGATGAGATTAAAGTGTAAGCATAGTAGCTGCTGGAAGTGTGTAAAAGAATGAGAGGATTTTTTTAAAGTAAATTTGCTGCTGTTTATAAGAAGGAAGAAAAGAAAAAAATTTTTGCATGAATAAATCTTAACCCTTCATGTCTATCATCATTTGCTTGATGCATCAGTGCCAGGACTTCTTCAGATGCTTCAGGAAGAGAAACAGGGGGGGGAAAACCAGAGGGGCCATCTCTACTATTCCACTTGCCCCACCTCCGTAGAGGCTGCTTTTTTACAGCCTGACTTGATTTTCACATTCACTCTTTTTCCTTAGATTTCTCTTGGAATTTTCCCTGGCCCAGAAGCTTCCATCTTTGTTACAAGAGGTCAGATCCCTGATGCCATATGTCTGGGAGCAGCAGGACATCCTGGTTAAGGAGAAGGTTCATATCATTGGGTCAAACTTCCAAGGACACTTCACATTCCTGCCTGGGTTCCCAAGTTCCCTCTGGAGAAAGCATAATCTCCAAATTAGGGAAGATTTTTCTCACAAATAAAGTTTTGCAGCATTGCAAAGTAGGAAAAACATGGGATTTGAAATTGGAGGACCCTGGATGTGAGTCCCAACTCCATGACTTTGTAAAGTCTATGGCATATGTCACAACATTTCTGTCCCACAGAAATGAAGTCAGTAATACCGATGTTACAAAGTTTTATAAGGATTAAATAAGATCAAGATTTTGTTATAGTGGTTGGCATATATTATGCAATAAATGAATAGTAGTCATTATCATGTGAGTAAATATGTGGTACATGGTGGTGGAAAGATGTGTGAAATGAGGTTTGTGGGAGAAGGGAAAGAAGAAGGGAAGTAAGATTTTCACTGACAGGTTTCAATATAAAATGCAGGTCATCAGTCAGTGTACCCAAGTAGGAGAGAGAGAATGTCTGGAGAGAATAACTAATGACAAAGTCTAGAAATCTGATTGAAGAGAGGGAGCCAGTAAACACTTTGCATATTTAAACAATGCATTTTGTGAAAACACAATTTCACAGCAAAAGGAAATATTAATTAGGAAAAATATGCATAATCTTGACATACAACAGATCACAAATTTTTGTTTACCATGAACCATTTCATTCTTCTGCATTTGCAGAGGGCTTTTAAATGCTTATTAAGCATTTAATAGATTGTAAAGATTTTGACCTCATTTTTATTCCCATTTTTCATTGGATAAGGTCATGTATTTAATAGGTTTCCCAGTCAGTGATCAGCCAAGGACCCTTTGACTCTGAGTTCAATGCTTATTTCACTATCACAGCAAATGCTGTTGAACTTTAGGCCATTTGGAGAGTCAGAGGACTAAGGAAAATAGGGCCACTCATATCAACCACAAACCATACTAGCTCAACCTGAAACTCTTTAAATCCCCCAGTATTTATTGTCTATCTATGAAGCACTAGAAGGAGAGTTGGTTGTGAAGTCAGAAGCCCTGGCCTACTTCTGGCCCTAAGATATCTAGTTATTGTGGAAGTCTTGTCACTGCTCTGTCCCACATTGTCCTCAGTCTGAAAATATGAGGTCAGATTGCATGTCAGGGTTGACATATCAAATGAGACGTATTAGGAATTTAAGCTCCATTATTTTGAAAAGCAGCCTCCCAATAAAGGATTTCTCTGGGTGTCTGTCTACTTGTTGCAACTTCTAGGGTTCAGCAGGTCTTGGATGATATCAGATGATGAGGAAAGGCTGGGGGAGAGCATGAGAGGATACAGATTGTGAGGGCCTGTGACCTAAGCAGTCCAGAGAGATGGTAGAATGGAGATTTTAGCTGAGAAAGCATTCATTCTATTATTCAACAAATGTTTATTTAGAGTCATCTAGCTGGGTTTACTACCCGACTCCAGTACTCTTGCCTGGAAAATCCCATGGATGTAGGAGCCTGGTAGGCTGCAGTCCATGGGGATGCGAAGAGTCGGACATGACTGAGCGACTTCACTTTCATGCATTGGAGAAGGAAATGGCAACCCACTCCAGTGTTCTCGCCTGGAGAATCCCAGGGACGGCAGAGTCTGGTGGGCTGCTGTCTATCGGGTCACACAGAGTCAGACACGACTGAAGCGACTTAGCAGCAGCAGCTGGGTTTACTAGGTCTACTGCATTTCTAGGACTGTGACACTTTTCTGATCATCTTCTCTTACTCAAAAATTATGGACTTAATTTGAATTATTGACAATTAGGAATGCATCATGGGATGGAATGGCAGAAACCAACAAAGATCCTTTCCTGTGTAAAATATAAATTCTAACAGGAACAGATAATCTTTAACATACTAAATCCATTATCTATATGTTAGAGATGTTAAGAACTATGGGACATTCATCTTCATAGGAAGTACTTAGAGTCAGGAAAAGGAAAGTTGCAGTATTTAGTAGAGTAACAGGATAGTCAGGTATTTATTTACCCTCAAATTCACTTTCTGGCTTAAGCTAAAAAGTGGATCTTTTATAAATTAAAAATCCTTTTCCCAGAGAATGACTCAGATCATCACCCCACTAAATAAGTAAATATGTTTTTATTTTTTAGGGATGGAATATCTAAGAAACCATGAAAAATCTTAGCACTATTGATGAATTTGTGCTGCTGGGGTTGTCTACTGACCCGGATATCCAGACCATGCTCTTTGTTCTCTTCTTGGGGATTTACCTCCTGACCCTGATGGGGAACCTGATGATGATCCTGGTGATCAGGGCTGATCCTCACCTGCACACGCCCATGTACTTCTTCCTTGGTCATTTGTCTTTCCTAGACATATGCCACTCTTCAATCACCATACCCAAGATGCTGCAGAATTTCCTGTCTCAGAGGAAAACCATTTCAGTGTGGGGATGCATTACCCAGAGTTTCTTTTTCATTTTCTCTGGAGGCACAGAGAGCTGCCTGCTCTCTGCTATGGCCTACGACCGCTATGCTGCCATCTGTCACCCTCTGCTCTACACTATGATCATGAATGGACCTCTGTGCACTGCAATGGTCAGTGCAGCATGGGTGATGGGATTTCTGAACTCACTAGTGAATAATCTTTGTACTCAGAACTTACAGTTCTGTGGTCCCAATATCATCTCCCACTTCAGTTGTGAACTGCCTTCACTCTTCCCTCTGTCCTGCAGTGACACCATGCCTAACACCATCCTGCTGGCTGGGTCCACTGCATTTCTAGGACTTGTGACACTTCCTCCAATCCTCTTCTCTTACTCAAAAATTATTCTTGCCATTTTAAGTATCTCCTCCTCTAAAGGCCAAGGCAAAGCCTTCTCCACCTGCTCCTCCCACCTCACCGTGGTGCTCTCGTTCTATGGGACAGCTCTATTCAGGTACATCAGCCCCTCTTCAGGATCAGTCCTGGAGCAAGTTGTCTCCATACAGTATGGTGTGATCACATCCTTGATAAACCCCCTCATTTACAGCTTCAAGAACCAGGAGGTGAAGGCAGCTCTGCAGAGGATACTGAGGCAGCAAATATGTGTCTCAGGGTAAGAAATGGCAAGGAGACCTTTCTTCTACAAGAGAAGCAATCTGCAAAGGAAGAGAACTTTGTAAACTTAGAGCTCCTGTGGAACTTGATTTTTAATGTAGCTAATTATGTTTGTTTCTCATTCAAATTGAAAAGACTTCCAAAAGCTGAGAGAAATATAGTCAGAGAAGTATTTGGCCCATCCTGCATCTGACAGAAAAGGTTCAGAGACATCAGCTCCTTCCATAGCCTTTGGAAACTAATACAGAACAGTGACTTCACTACAGTTTAGGAGGCAGAACAAGGACAAAGCTCTCTGAGCCTAGGACTTTACCTATGGAGTTACCAAATGAACCCATTAGTAGAAGGGCAAAGAACAAGTAACCTTGACAGATTTAACATTCCAGAATGGACAGTTCATTACCTTTTGTTCACTGGAGCTGGTGGCACCATAGGCATTAGATGGCAATGTGTGCCTGCAAATCATCAGAGAATAGTGAAAGCAAAGAATGAACATTACATCTATGAGCAAATGAATGGATAAAGAAAATGTGGTACAGTCTTACAGTGGAGTGGTACTCAGTTTATAAAAGAAGGAAAGTCTGCAATGTGTGATGACATAGATGAATGTTGGAGATATTGTGTTACGTGAGAAAAGCCAATCACAGAAGAGAAAAACTGCTTAATTCTACTTATATGAGGTATCTAAAGAGGTCCACTTCATAGAAGCAGAAAGTAGAATGGTGGTTTCCAGGGCCTGGGGAAAGGGGATTGGGAAACTCTGTCCAATGGACATACAGTATCAGTCATGCAAGATAAAAAAGAGATCCATTACACTGCAATGTGCATATACTTAACAGTAGTATACATAAAAACTTAAGAGGGAAAAATCTATATTGTGTTTTTTATCACAATAAAAAATAAATAAGAGTGAACATATCATTACACTAAATATCAGTATTGCATTTTGCAACCTCTTGTCTGAAGGCACACTTCATTTTAAAACATATCATCATATTTGAGATATATATATATATATATACACACACACACACACACACACACCTATGGATACATACACATACACATATGGAAGCCAGACAAAACCATTAGGAGTAGCATAATGTAGTTTAAAACATTAAGAGAGCATTATTTTTATTGGACATAAATCAATGAAGTTAGAACACTCCCTAACACCACACACAAAAATAGAATCAAAATGGCTTAAAGACTTAAGTTATGACACCATGTGTGTGTGATTGCTGATCAGTCATGTCCAATTTTTTGAGACCCCATGGACTGTAGCCTGCCAGGCTCCTATACCATGGAATTATCTAGGCAAGAGCACTGAAGTGGGTAGCCATTATCTTCTCCAGGGATCTTCCCGACCCAGAGATCAAACTCAGGTCTCCTGCATTGCAGGCAGATTCTTTCCCATCTGAGCCACCTGGGACACCATGAAAGTTCCAAATGAGATCTCAGGCAAAACATTCTCTGACATACATCATACCATATTTTCTCAGGTCAGTCTCCCAAGACAAAAGAATTAAAAGCAAAAGTAAATAAATGGGACCTAGTTAAACTTACAAGGGCTTCCTTGGTGGCTCAGAGGATAAAGTGTCTGCCTGCAATGCAGGAGACCTGGGTTCAATCCCTGGGTTGGGAAGACCCCCTGGAGAAGGAAATGGCAACCCACTCCAGTAGTCTTGCCTGGAGAATCCCATGGACAGAGGAGCCTGGCGGGCTACAGTCCACGGAGTTTCAAAGAAGTCAGACACAACTGAGCGACTTCAGCTTTTGCATAGCAAAGGAAATCAGGAACAAACAAAAAGACAACCTATGGAGTAGGAGAAAATATTTGCTAATGACCAACCAGCAAGGGTTTAACTTCCAAAATATACTACAAACAACTCATACAACTTAATATAAAAATCCAACCTAATTAAAAAGTTGCAAGAAGCCCTAAATAGACATTTATCCAAAGGAGACATATAGATGGCCAACAGGCACATGAAAAACTGCTCAACATTGCTAATGATTAGAGAAATGCAAATATAAACTTCACTGAGTATCACCTCACACCAGTTAATGGCCCTCATCAAGTAAATTCTGGAGAGGATGTAGAAAAAAGGAATTTTCCTACAGTGTGGAGAGCAATGTAAACTGGTATGGCCACTATGGAGAACAGTATGGAAGTTCCTTATAAAACTAAAATAAAGTTACCATATGATCCAGCAGTCCCAATACTGGACATATATATATCTGGAAAGGATGAAAATGCTAATTCAAAAAGATACATGCACCTCAGGGCTCATAGCAGCACTGTTTACAATAGCTAAGACATGGAAGCAACCTAATGGTCCATCAGCAGATGAATAGACAAAAGAGATGTAGTATACATAAACAATGGAATATGATTCCGCTGTTAAAGAAGAATGACATAAGGCAATTTGCAGAAACACGGACGCACTTGGAGGGCATGAAATGTGAACTACATCAGACTGTGAAAGACAAATACTATATGGTATCACTGCATGTGAAATGTAAAATATATGACCTCTGAACATAACAGAAAAGCAGCAGACTCACAGATATAGAGAACAAAATAGTGTTTACCAATGGAGAGAGAAAAGGGAGAGAGATAACAATATACCAGTAGGGGATTAAGAGGTACACACTCTTAGCTAAACAGTCAGCTACAAAGATATAATGTACAACACAGGGAATATGGAAAATACTTTATAAGTGGAATATAACCTTTAACCAATGTGAATCACTATTATACACATGTAATTTATATATTATACTTTACATTTCAGTAGAACGTTTACTAAAAGAATAAAATTAAAATTGAAAAAAAATATTTCGACAATTCATTGTTAGTATGTTAGATATCAACATATAGCCCATATTTTATCAAGTTATACCTATCCATGCTTACTTACAAAGTGAAAGTGAACTGGAAGTCACTCAGTTGTGTCTGACTCTTTGCAACCCAATGGACTATACAGTTCGTGGAATTCTCCAGGCCAAAATACTGGAGTGGGTAGCTATTCCCTTCTCCAGGGGATTTTCCCAACCCAGGGATTGAACCCAGGTCTCCCGTATTGCAGGCAGATTCTTTACTGCTGAGCCACCAGGGAAGCCCTATTTATAAAGGTATACTATCAAAATAATTTGAAAATTGTAAAGTAGATTTTCATCATTTAATGAGATTATTATATGTCTTCTTATTGAACAAACTGTAAATTTTCCTAACATTAAATGATTGTTACATTCATGAGAAAACACATTCATGGATATATCTTTTCATATTCCATTAAATTATTTCTATTGGGGAAGTGTTCACATACATATGTAAAATTAAAGGTGATTGTTATTTAGGTGTTAATATGAAGACTATGTTATCCCAATCATTACATGCTGAAATCTTTTGTAATTTTGTTGACTTTCATTTCATTTCATTTGCTTAAGATTTTAAAAAATATGTCTAAGTTTCCCACCATCATTTTGCATTTGGCTATATTTCATGCTGTTTCCATGTTTTTGCTGGCTTCATTTTGAAACTGGGTTTTGTACCCTTAAAGGTCATGATAGTTTTGTCTTCATTCTGGGTTATACCTCTTATCTTTAAAAAAAAAAAAGTGTAGTTTTTTTTTAACTTTAATATTTTTTCTTTAATTTCTACTTTTTGTGATGTTAATATATACACTTGTTTGGAGCTTCCAGGTTAGTAAATCATGGCAGCTCTGAGAGGGCAAGGAAGCTCACGCCAGTACCCATATCCTTGCCAAAACATATTGTACCATAAACCTCTTCCCACAAGCCACAAAGCTCTATCTACACTGGGCGGAGGTGGGTGTCCTCTCCCATTATGCCTCAGTTGGCACCTTTTGTCACTTGCTCACAATAAGCCTATCTTTACTTCTAAAATGATGGAGTGAAGAGTTGGAGACAAAATGGCAGAGTGGAAGGACTTGACCTCACCTCTTCTCCCCAAGACACCAAAATCAAAACTAATTGAGCAACAACCATTAACAGAAAAACTCAGTCAGTTAGTCAGTTCAGTCGCTCAGCCATGTCTGACTCTTTGTGACCCTGTGAATCGCAGCACACCAGGCCTCCCTGTCCATCACCAACTCCCGGAGTTTACCCAAACTCAGGTCCATCAAGTCAGTGATGCCATCCAGCCATCTCATCCTCTATCATCCCCTTCTCCTCCTTCCCCCAATCCCTCCCAGCATCAGGGTCTTTTCCAATGAGTCAACTCTTCGCATGAGGTGGCCTAACTATTGGAGTTTCAGCTTCAGCATCAGTCCTTCCAATGAACACCCAGGACTGATCTCCTTTAGAATGGACTGGTTGGATCTCCTTGTAGTCCAAGGGACTCTCAAGAGTCTTCTCCAATGCCACACATCAAAAGCATCTCAGCTTCAGCTTTCTTCACAGTCCAACTCTCACATCCACACATGACCACTGGAAAAACCATAGCCTTGACTAGACGAACCTTTGTTGGCAAAGTAATGTCTCTGCTTTTGAATATGCTATCTAGGTTGGTCATAACTTTCCTTCCAAGGAGTAAGCGTCTTCTAATTTCATGGCTGCGATCACCATCTGCAGTGATTTTGGAGCCCAGAAAAATAAAGTCTGACACTGTTTCCATTGTTTCCCCATCTATTTCCCATGAAATGATGGGACCAGATGCCATGATCTTAGTTTTCTGAATATGGAGCTTTAAGCCAACTTTTTCACTCTCCTCTTTCACTTTCATCAAGAGGCTTTTGAGTTCCTCTTCACTTTCTGCCATAAGGGTGGTGTCATCTGCATATCTGAGGTTATTGATATTTCTCCCGGCAATCTTGATTCCAGCTTGTGCTTCTTCCAGCCCAGCGTTTCTCATGATACACTTTGCATATAAGTTAAACAAGCAGGGTGACAATATGCAGCCTTGATGTACTCCTTTTCCTATTTGGAACCAGTCTGTTGTTCCATGTCCAGTTGTAACTGTTGCTTCCTGATCTGCATACAAATTTCTCAAGAGGCAGGTCAGGTGTTCTGGTATGCCCATCTCTTTCAGAATTTTCCGCAGTTTCTTGTGATCCACACAGTCAAAGGCTTTGGCATTGTCAATAAAGCAGAAATAGATGTTTTTCTCGAACTCTCTTGCTTTTTTGATGATCCAGTGGATGTTGGCAATTTGATCTCTGGTTCCTCCACCTTTTCTAAAATCAGCTTGAACATCAGGAAGTTCACGGTTCACATATTGCTGAAGCCTGGCTTGGAGAATTTTGATCATTACTTTACTAGCGTGTGAGATGAGTGCAATTGTGTGTTAGTTTGAGCATTCTTTGGCATTGCCTTTCTTTAGGATTGGAATGAAAACTGACCTTTTCCAGTTGTGTGGCCACTGCTGAGTTTTCCAGATTTGCTGGCATATTGAGTGTAGCACTTTCACAGCATCATCATTCAGGATTTGGAATAGCTCAACTGGAATTCCATCACCTCCACTAGCTTTGTTCGTAGTGATGCTTTCTAAGGCCCACTTGACTTCACATTCCAGGATGTCTGGCTCTAGGTCAGTGATCACACCATCGTGATTATCTGGGTCATGAAGATCTTTTTTGTACAGTTCTTCTGTGTATTCTTGCCACCTCTTCTTAATATCTTCTTCTTCTGTTAGGGCTGTACCTTTTCTGTCCTTTATTGAGCCCATCTTTGCATGAAATGTTCCCTTTGTCTCTCTAATTTTCTTGAAGAAATCTCTAGTCTTTCCCATTCTGTTGTTTTCCTCTATTTCTTTGCATTGATCGCTGAAGAAGGCTTTCTTATCTCTCCTTGCTATTCTTTGGAACTCTGCATTCAGATGCTTATATCTTTCCTTTTCTCCTTTGCTTTTCACTTCTCTTCTTTCACAGCTATTTATAAGGCCTCCTCAGACAACCATTTTGCTTTTTTGCATTTCTTTTCCATGGGGATGGTCTTGATCCCTGTCACCTATACAATGTCACGAACCTTTGTCCATAGTTCATCAGTCACTCTGTCTATCAGATCTAGTCCCTTAAATCTATTTCTCACTTCCACTGTATAATCATAAGGGATTTGATTTAGGTCATACCTGAATGGTCTAGTGGTTTTCCCTACTTTCTTCAATTTGAGTCTGAATTTGGCAATAAGGAGTTCATGATCTGAGCCACAGTCAGCTCCTGGAACCTACCAAAAGAGATATGCTACATCAAAAGACAAAGGAAAAGGCACAAGGGACTTCCCTTGTGGTCCAGTGCTTAAAACTCCACACTTCCACTAGAGGGATGTGCGTTTGATTCCTGATCAGGGAACTAAGATCTCATATCCCACATTCCATGTGATGTGGCTAAAAAATAATAGTTAATAAATAACAACAAAGTGTTGCTTTATTTTTAAGAAAAGAAACCATGAGATAGTAAGAGGGGTACAGTCATGATACAGTCAAATCCCATACCAGTCCACAAACATGAAAAATAATTATATCATAGAGGTTCTGCCATAGAAGTGAGTTCTGAGCCCTCAGCCTGGGGGTCTGACACTGGGAGGAAGAACCCCAAGAAAAGCAAGCTTTGAAGACCAGCAGAGCTTCATTGCAGGAACTCCATGGGACTAGGGGAAATAAAAACTCCACTCTTGGAGGGTATACACAAACTCTCATGTGCACCAGGACCCAGGGAAAAAGCAATGAATATTAGCCTTCATAGGAGCCTGGGCAGGACCTACCTGAGGTCTTGGAGGGCCTTCTAGGGAAGTGGGGATTGGTTGTGGCACACTATAGGGACAAGGACACTGAAGATGAAGGTACCAGTGAGTATTCATTGGTGTGAGCTCTCCTAGAGGCTGCCATTTTGATACCAAGACCTGGCCCCATCCAGCAGCCTGTAAGTTACACAGCTGGAACACCTCAGGCCAAACAACCAACAAGGCAGGGGCTCAGCATCACTCATCAGCAGACAGACTGCTTAAAGTCTTTTAGAGCTATAGCCACTTCTACACATATCCCTTAACAATACCAAGCTGATCAGAGAGACAAGACTCAGCCCCATCCACCAGTGGGAAGATACAAATCTCTCCTATCAGGAAGCTTTCACAAGCCTCTTAGACCAGCCTCACCTAAGCAGGGGCCAGTCACAAGAATCAAGAGGAACAACAATCATGTAGCCTGTGGAATGGAGACTGCAATCACAGGAAATTAGAAAACATAAGACAGCAGAGGAATATGTGACAGATGAAGGAATAACCCCCTAGAAAAAAAAACTAAGCAAGGTGGAGCTAAGCAATCTACTTGAAAAATAATTCAAGCTAATGATATTAAAAATGATACAAAATCTCAGAAAAAGAATAGAGGCATAGACCAAAAGATAGAAAAAATATTTAACAAAGGGCTAAAAGATTTGAAGAACAAACAGTTGAACAATAAAATAGCTGAAATGAAAAATACACTAGGAGAAATCATTAGCAAAGTAAAGAGGCAGAAAAAGGCATAAGTGAGCTGGGAGATAGATTGGTGAAAATAACTTCAATGAACAGAATAAAGAAAAAAGAATGAAAGAAATGAGACAGTTTGAGAAACCTCTGGAACAATATTAACACATCAACATTCTCATTTTAGTGATCCCAGTAGAAGAGAATGAAAAAAGGCCTGATAAAATATTTGAAGAGATAATAGCTGAAAACTTCTATAACATGGGAAAGGAAACAGTCACCAAAGTCCAGGAAGCAGAGTCCCATACAAGATAAATACAAGAAGGAACATGCCAATACAAATATTAATCAAATTGACAAAAATTAAGGAAGAGAAAATGTTAAAAGTAACAAGGGAAAAGCAACAAATAATATACAAGGGAATCACCGTAAGGTTAAACTCTTCAGGCCAGAAGAGAGTGGAAGAATATATTTAAGGTAATAAGAGAGAAAAACTTAAAACCAAGAAAACTCCATCCACCAAGGCTCTTGCTTAGATATGATATGGAGATATTAACAGGTTTACAGGCAAGTAAAAGCTTGTAGAATTTAGCAGCACCAAACCATCTTTTACCACAAATGCCAAAAGAACTACTCCAGGCCAAAAAGAAAAGGCCATGACTAGAAACAAGAAAATCACAAATAGAAAAGTTCACCTGTTAAGGTGAAGATATAGTGAAGATATTCAGTAAAGATACAGTAAAGATAAAAAATCATCTACACACAAATATGTACCAAAATCAGGAACCATGAATAGAGTACAAATGCAGGGTAGTGGAAATGCATTTGAAATTAAGAGACCAGCAAGCTGAAATGATCTATATAGAGACTGGTATATCAAAAGAGTGGTAACCACAAACCAAAAACCTATGATAACACACACACACACCAAAAAAAGGTAGTTCAAGCACATTATAGACAGACATCAAATCACAAGAGAACAAAAGAAAAAAAAGAAAAAAATGATCTAAAAATATCAAAACAATTAACAAGAGGGCAATAAGAACATGCATATTTGTAATTACTTTAAATATAAATGTATTAAATGCTCCTACCAAAAGACGTAGACTGGCTGAATGGATACAAAAACAAGATCAATACAAAATCAAACAAGATGGATAACAAAAAATCCATATATTTTCTTTTCTACAAAGACATAGTTCAAGTCTAGGGACACATACAGACTGAAATTATGGGAATAGAAAAAGTATTCCATGCAAGTGCAATGGAAAAGACAACTAGAGTGGCAATACTCATATAAGGAAAAAAAAAAAAAGAATTTAAAATAAAGACTGTTATAAGAAGTAAAGAATGATGACACATCATGATCAAGGGATCAATCAGAGAAGCAGCTATAACAATTGTAAATATCAACACACTCAACATAGTACCACCTCAATACATAAGGCAAATGATAAAGCATTGAAAGGAAAATCTACAGTAACCCAATAATAATGGCAGGCTTTAACACCCCACCTACATCAAAGGATATCATCCAGACAGAAAATCAGTAAGGAAACCCAGGCCTTAACCCATTTTTGAATGGGAGATTTTTGCAGAAACTAGCACCTGTGACCAGCAATTTGAAATGTAAGTGAATATTGATACATATTTGGCCAAAAACATTCAGGTAACAAAATACATGTTATTGTGTCTCTGGACAATAATTTATTAAATGATACATTAGACTACTTGGACTTAATTGATATTTATAGAGCATTCCATTCAAAAGCAGCAGAACATATTCTCTCAGTGCACATGGGACATTCTTCAGAATAGATCATAGGCTGGGACACAAAGCAAGCCTTGGTAAATTTAAGAAAATTGAAATCAGGGCATTCCCAAGATGACGGAGGGATAGGAGGGGGAGACCACTTTCTCCACCCCCACCCCCAAAGAAATTCATCAAAAGATCATTTGAATGTGGAACAAGTTCCACAAAACAACTTCTGAACGCTGGTGGAGGACATCAGACATCCAGAAAAGCAGCCCAATCTCTTCAAAAAGAGGTAGGACAAAATATAAAAGACAAAAACAGAGACAAAGTATTTATGGTTGGATACCTGTCCTGGGGAGGGAGTTGTGGGGGAGAAGTTTCCACATAATAGGAAACCCTCTCACAGGCAGGTCAGTGGGGAGCTTTGGAATATTGCACAGAGAGCAGCATAACTGGAAAAAAATTTTAAAACCACAGACAAATTTAAAAAACAGTAACTGCAATTACAGACTGAAATTGAGGGCATGGAATTTCTTCTTTCAGCGGAGAAGTGGCTCAGATGCTCAGGTCTGCCAGCAGCGAGTGGAGGCTGGGCAGGGAGGTGCATCAGCACCTGTCTGACTGTCTGACACTGAACTGACCCCACACTTCCCACAACAGCTCCAGACAAATTCCAAATGATCAGCAAGGTTGCATCATCAGTCCTTGGGTAAAGACTGGGCTTGAGTGCCCTGAGGACAATCTGAGGGGACTAACATGACATAGCATTCAAACCGTGGGAACACTAGAGAGACAAATATTAATAATAATAGGACTTTTCCTGTGAGAAAACTCTAACGCTGTGCAGTGACCCAGGTGCACTCACAGAGCAAAGGATTTCTCCCTAGTGAATACCAAAGGAGAGAAATTCAGCTGCCATCTAGGGCCCTCCCTCCCTAGAGGCAGAGAGGCAGGTGTGCCACAACTAGAGCCAGAAGGCATGGAGTCACTGCAATCTCAGCCCAGAGACTGCATCTTCCATCAAACTGAGCAGGCTGCCAGTTATTCACCATGTCTATCTGGGATCATGGATGCTTCATATCAGCCAGGAGTGTCACAGCCTGAGATCAGCACCTCAGAGGAGATAATAACACATCTGAGACTGTGCCCTCAAGGTGCACCCAGAAAACAGAGCAGCCAGGGAGGTGCCTAAGATGCACAGCCCACCTGGGACAGTGCACTCGCCATGCACCCAGTCACCTGAGTGGCTTGGACCTGGGAAGGGCACAAAATGCACAGCCCATCTGGGTCTGTGCCCCTGCAGAGCACCTGAGAACCTGAGAAGCTTAGACCTGGGAAGTGCACGAAATGCAGGGCCCACTTGGCACAGTGCCCTTATAGAGCACCCTGGACCCTGAGCAGTTGTGGACCTGGGAAGTACACACTGCCTTGGGCTTTGGCAAAACCAGCATTGTCCATACACTGCAACACTCCCCACACATGCCAGTGGGTATTTGTTTGCAGTGTCTCTCCCTCTCCACAGCACAACTGAGCAAGTGAGCCTGAATAAGTGCTCACCTTCACCCCCTCACGTCAGGGCAGAAATTAGACACTGAAGAGACCTTCATGCAGAGGAAGACAAAATAAGCAAAGAAGGGGGAATCACCCTGGAAGTGACAGATGCAACAGATTGAAACCCTGCAGTTAATACTGAGACTGTGCATTTGAGGAGCAACTATAGACTTTGAGAACAACTACAACCCAGAACAATGGACTGTCTGACACTGAACTGACCCCACACTTCCCACAACAGCTCCAGACAAATTCCTAGATATATTTTTACTATTATCACTTTTTAATTTTTTAAAATTTTAGTTCTTTACTACTCCCTTAACTTTCATTTTTATAGCCTATTACCTTTCCTTAAAAAAAAAAAAAAAACCTTATTTTTAAAAACAAATTTCATATATTTTTTTAAATTTTTGATATTTGTTATCAATTTTGTACCTTTAAGAATCTAATCTTCAGGAGGAGGAGCCAAGATGGCGGAGGAGTAGGACGGGGAGAACACTTTCTCCCCCACAAATTCATCAAAAGAGCATTTAAACGTCGAGTAAATTCCACAAAACAACTTCTGAATGCCGGCTGAGGACATCAGGCACCCAGAAAAGCAACCCAACTCTTCGAAAGGAGGTAGGAAAAAATATTAAAAACAAAAAAAAAAGAGACAAAAGAGGGAGGGACGGAGTTCCGTCCCGGGAAGGGAATCTTAAAAAGAGAGAAGTTTCCAAACATCAGGAAACCTTCTCACTGCCGAATCTGTGCCGAGCTTTGGAAGCACAGAGGGCAACATAACAGGGAGAAAAAAATAAATAAACAATTTAAAACTCGCAGATTGCGAGCCCTACGGTAACTCCCCCAGCAGAGAAGCAGCGCAGACGCCTGCATCCGCCATTAGCAAACCGGGGCTGGGCAGGGAGGCGCGGCGTGGGCTGCATCGCTGAGAGTAAGAATCTGGCCTGAATACCCTGAGCGCTATCTGAGCGAAATAATTTGGGCTAGCAAACCAGACTGTGGGATACCTACCACGCGAAAAGCCAGCCCTAACCTAAGACCGCCAGGCCCGCGCACGGAACAAAGGACTGAACAGAGATAGCCGGCTGCAGACCTTCCCCCTCCGGTGACAGGCAGCCAGAGCCGGAAGGGGGCAATCGCAGCCCCAGAGAGACATTATCTATAAAATTGTAAGCAGGCTTCTTTGCTAACTAAAACTTCTTGGGGGTCTGGACGGTCAACATCTGCCTGAGAAGGTGCGCCAGTTTTACATCCAGATAACCGAGTGGCGGGGAGGCGATAAGTTGCAGCATTGGCGCTCGCCTGGGAAGAGCAAATTGGCGCTCGGACCTGGGAAGAGCACAAAACGCAGGCCCAACTGAGTCTGCGCCTCTGAGGACTACCCGAGTGCCTGAACCTGAGCGGCTTGGACCTGGGAGGTGCATGCAGCCCAGGGCCAGCCTCGGATTGTTCCCGGCAGAACAACCTAGAGTCCGAGCAGTGTGGACAGGGAGGCTACACGCACCGTGAGCAGGGGCAGACCCAGGGTGGCTGAGGCACTGAGAGCCCACGCCAGTGTTATTTGTTTGCAGCATCCCTCCCTCCCTCCCCACAGCGCGACTGAACAAGTAAGCCTAAAAAAAAAAAAAAAAGTGTCCTCCACCGTGCCCTTTGAGTCAGGGCGGAAACCAGATACTGAAGAGACTAGCAAACAGAAGAAGATATAACAGAGGGAAACGCCTTGGAAGCTATAGGCAATAGATCAAAACCCTGTGGTTACTACGGACTACATAGGAAGGGGCCTATAGATCTTGAGAAATATAAATCTGACCAAGAAACTAGCCAAAAATGAACTGAACCCACAACACCCACAAAAAAAAAAAAAAAAGTCCTAGATATATTTTTATTATTTTTACGATCATTCTTTCTTTTTTTTTTTTTAATTAAAAAAAAAAAAAAATTTTAAGTCCTCTATTGTTCCTTTAATTTTCACTTTTATAACCTATTACTTTGCAAAAAAAAAAAAAAAAAGACCCTATTTTTTTCTTCTTCAGCAAACTTCATATATATATATTTTATAATTTTTTGACCTTGTTTTTTTTGTTTGTTTGTTTTTGTTTTTTTCTTCTTTTCTTTAACATTGTATTTTTGAAATTCCAAACTCTACTCTAGATTTTTAATTTTCGCTTTTTGGTATATGTTATCAATTTTGTACCTATAGTTTTTTTTTATATAATTTCTGTGACTTTTTTTTTTTTTTTTCTTCTTCTCTGTTTCTTTCTCTTCTTCTTTTATATAACATTGTATATCTGAAATTCCAAACTTTACTCTAGATTTTTAATTTATGCTTTTTGGTATTTGATATCAATTTTGTACCTGTATTTTCTTTATAATTTTTGTGACATTGTTCGTATTTGTTTGTTTGTTTTCTCTCTTTATTTTTCTTCTTTTTTTTTTTTTTTTTAACATTGTATTTTTGAAATTCCAAACTCTACTCTAGATTTTTAATTTTTGCTTTCTGGTATTAGTTATCAATTTTGTACCTGTACTTTCTTTATAATTTTCGCGACCTTGTTTGTTTTTGTTTGTTCATTTTTTCTCTCTTTTTTTTCCTTCTTCTTTTCTTTAACATCGTATTTTTGAAATTCCAAACTCTACTCTAGATTTTTAATTTTCGCTTTCTGGTATTAGTTATCAATTTTGTACCTGTACTTTCTTTATAATTTTCGCGACCTTGTTTGTTTTTGTTTGTTCGTTCTTTCTCTCTTTCTTTTCCTTCTTCTTTTCTTTAACATTGTATTTTTGAAATTCCAAACTCTACTCTAGATTTTTAATTTTTGCTTTTATGTATTTGTTACCAATTTTGTACCTTTAAGGACCCAATCTTCAGGACCCATTTTTCACTAGGGAGTGAGATTACTGGCTTGACTGCTCTCTCTCCCTTTGGACCCTCCTTTTTCTCCACCAGGTCGCCTGTGTCTCCTCCCTAACCCCTCTCTACTCTACCCAACTCTGTGAATTTCTGTGTGTTCCAGACGGTGGAGACCACTTAGGGAACTGATTACTGGCTGGATCTGTCTCCCTCCTTTTCATTCCCCCCTTTTATCCTTCTGGCCACCTCTGTTACCTTCCTCCTTCTTCTCTTCTCTGTATAACCCCGTGAACATCTCTGAGTGGTCCAGTTGTGGAGTGCACATAAGGAAGTGACTACTGGCTAGCCCACTCTCTCCACTATTGATTCACCTCATCTCATTTGGGTCACCTCTAACTCCCTCCTCCCTCTTCTCTTCTCCGTGTAACCCTGTGAACCTCTCTGAGTGACCCTCACTGTAGAGAAACTTATCATCTTTAATGTAGATGTTTTATCAATGGTGCTGTATAGAAGGAGAAGTTTTGAAACTACTGTAAAAATAAGACCGATAATCGGAAGCAGGAGACTTAAGTCCAAACCCTGACTCCAGGGAACTCCTGACTCCAGGAACATTCATTCACAGGAGCTCATCAAATGCCTCCATACCAACACTGAAACCAAGCACCACACAAGGGCCAATAAGTTCCAGGGCAAGACATACCAAGCAAATTCTCCAGCAACAAAGGTACACAGCCCTGAGCTTCAAGATACAGGCTGCCCAAAGTCACCCCAAAACTATAGACATCTCATAACTCATTACTGGACATTTCATTGCACTCCAGAGAGAAGAAATACAGCTCCACCCACCAGAACACCGACACAAGCTTCCCTAACCAGGAAACCTTGACAAGCCACCTGTACAAACCCACACATAGCGAGGAAACACCACAATAAAGAGAACTCCACAAACTGCCAGAATACAGAAAGGACACCCCAAACTCAGCAATTTAAACAAGATGAAGAGACAGAGGAATACTCAGCAGATAAAGGAACAGGATAAATGCCCACCAAACCAAACAAAAGAGGAAGAGATAGGGAATCTACCTGATAAAGAATTCCGAATAATGATAGTGAAATTGATCCAAAATCTTGAAACTAAAATGGAATCACAGATAAATAGCCTGGAGACAAGGATTGAGAAGATGCAAGAAAGGTTTAACAAGGACCTAGAAGAAATAAAAAAGAGTCAATATATAATGAATAATGCAATAAGTGAAATTAAAAACACTCTGGAGGCAACAAATAGTAGAATAACAGAGGCAGAAGACAGGATTAGTGAATTAGAAGATAGAATGGTAGAAATAAATGAATCAGAGAGGATAAAAGAAAAACGAATTAAAAGAAATGAGGACAATCTCAGAGACCTCCAGGACAATATTAAACGCTACAACATTCGAATCATAGGGGTTCCAGAAGAAGAAGACAAAAAGAAAGACCATGAGAAAATACTTGAGGAGATAATAGTGGAAAACTTCCCTAAAATGGGGAAGGAAATAATCACCCAAGTCCAAGAAACCCAGAGAGTACCAAACAGGATAAACCCAAGGAGAAACACCCCAAGACACATATTAATCAAATTAACAAAGATCAAACACAAAGAACAAATATTAAAAGCAGCAAGGGAAAAACAACAAATAACACACAAGGGAATTCCCATAAGGATAACAGCTGATCTTTCAATAGAAACTCTTCAGGCCAGGAGGGAATGGCAAGACATACTTAAAATGATGAAAGAAAATAACCTACAGCCCAGATTATTGTACCCAGCAAGGATCTCATTCAAGTATGAAGGAGAAATCAAAAGCTTTTCAGACAAGCAAAAGCTGAGAGAATTCTGCACCACCAAACCAGCTCTCCAACAAATACTAAAGGATATTCTCTAGACAGGAAACACAAAAACGGTGTATAAACTCGAACCCAAAACAATAAAGTAAATGGCAACGGGAACATACTTATCAGTAATTACCTTAAACGTAAATGGGTTGAATGCCCCAACCAAAAGACAAAGACTGGCTGAATGGATACAAAAACAAGACCCCTACATATGTTGTCTACAAGAGACCCACCTCAAAACAGGGGACACATACAGACTGAAAGTGAAGGGCTGGAAAAAGATTTTCCATGCAAATAGGGACCAAAAGAAAGCAGGAGTAGCAATACTCATATCAGATAAAATAGACTTTAAAACAAAGGCTGTGAAAAGAGACAAAGAAGGTCACTACATAATGATCAAAGGATCAATCCAAGAAGAAGATATAACAATTATAAATATATATGCACCCAACACGGGAGCACCACAGTACGTAAGACAAATGCTAACAAGTATGAAAGGAGAAATTAACAATAACACAATAATAGTGGGAGACTTTAATACCCCACTCACACCTATGGATAGATCAACTAAACAGAAAATTAACAAGGAAACACAAACTTTAAACGATACAATAGACCAGTTAGACCTAATTGATATCTATAGGTCATTTCATCCCAAAACAATGAATTTCACCTTTTTCTCAAGCGCACATGGAACCTTCTCCAGGATAGATCACATCCTGGGCCATAAAGCTAGCCTTGGTAAATTCAAAAAGATAGAAATCATTCCAAGCATTTTTTCTGACCACAATGCAGTAAGATTAGATCTCAATTACAGGAGAAAAACTATTAAGAATTCCAACATATGGAGGCTGAACAACACGCTGCTGAATAACCAACAAATCACAGAAGAAATCAAAAAAGAAATCAAAATTTGCATAGAAACGAATGAAAACGAAAACACAACAACCCAAAACCTGTGGGACACGGTAAAAGCAGTCCTAAGGGGAAAGTTCATAGCAATACAGGCACACCTCAAGAAACAAGAAAAAGTCAAATAAATAACCTAACTCTACACCTAAAGCAACTAGAAAAGGAAGAAATGAAGAACCCCAGGGTTAGTAGAAGGAAAGAAATCTTAAAAATTAGAGCAGAAATAAATGCAAAAGAAACAAAAGAGACCATAGCAAAAATCAACAAAACCAAAAGCTGGTTCTTTGAAAGGATAAATAAAATTGACAAACCTTTAGCCAGACTCATCAAGAAACAAAGGGAGAAAAATCAAATCAACAAAATTAGAAACGAAAATGGAGAGATCACAACAGACAACACAGAAATACAAAGGATCATAAGAGACTACTATCAACAATTATATGCCAATAAAATGGACAACGTGGAAGAAATGGACAAATTCTTAGAAAAGTACAACTTTCCAAAACTGGACCAGGAAGAAATAGAAAATCTTAACAGACCCATCACAAGCATGGAAATTGAAACTGTAATCAAAAATCTTCCAGCAAACAAAAGCCCCGGTCCAGACGGATTCACAGCTGAATTCTACCAAAAATTTAGAGAAGAGCTAACACCTATCCTGCTCAAACTCTTCCAGAAAATTGCAGAGGAAGGTAAACTTCCAAACTCATTCTATGAGGCCACCATCACCCTAATACCAAAACCTGACAAAGATCCCACAAAAAAAAGAAAACTACAGGCCAATATCACTGATGAACATAGATGCAAAAATCCTTAACAAAATTCTAGCAATCAGAATCCAACAACACATTAAAAAGATCATACACCACGATCAAGTGGGCTTTATCCCAGGGATGCAAGGATTCTTCAATATCCGCAAATCAATCAATGTAATACACCACATTAACAAATTGAAAAATAAAAACCATATGATTATCTCAATAGATGCAGAGAAAGCCTTTGACAAAATTCAACATCCATTTATGATAAAAACTCTCCAGAAAGCAGGAATAGAAGGAACATACCTCAACATAATAAAAGCTATATATGACAAACCCACTGCAAACATTATCCTCAATGGTGAAAAATTGAAAGCATTTCCTCTAAAGTCAGGAACAAGACAAGGGTGCCCACTTTCACCATTACTATTCAACATAGTTTTGGAAGTTTTGGCCACAGCAATCAGAGCAGAAAAAGAAATAAAAGGAATCCAAATTGGAAAAGAAGAAGTAAAACTCTCACTATTTGCAGATGACATGATCCTCTACATAGAAAACCCTAAATAGTCCACCAGAAAATTACTAGAAATAATCAATGACTATAGTAAAGTTGCAGGATATAAAATCAACACACAGAAATCCCTTGCATTCCTATACACTAATAATGAGAAAACAGAAAGAGAAATTAAGGAAACAATTCCATTCACCATTGCAACAGAAAGAATAAAATACTTAGGAATATATCTACCTAAAGAAACTAAAGACCTATATATAGAAAACTATAAAACACTGGTGAAAGAAATCAAAGAGGACACTAATAGATGGAGAAATATACCATGTTCATGGATTGGAAGAATCAATATAGTGAAAATGAGTATACTACCCAAAGCAATTTATAGATTCAACGCAATCCCTATCAAGCTACCAACAGTATTCTTCACAGAGCTAGAACAAATAATTTCACAATTTGTATGGAAATACAAAAAACCTCGAATAGCCAAAGCGATCTTGAGAAAGAAGAATGGAACTGGAGGAATCAACCTACCTGACTTCAGGCTCTACTACAAAGCCACAGTTATCAAGACAGTATGGTACTGGCACAAAGACAGAAATATTGATCAATGGAATAAAATAGAAAGCCCAGAGATAAATCCACGCACATATGGACACCTTATCTTCGACAAAGGAGGCAAGAATATACAATGGATTAAAGACAATCTCTTTAACAAGTGGTGCTGGGAAATCTGGTCAACCACTTGTAAAAGAATGAAACTGGACCACTTTCTAACACCATACACAAAAATAAACTCAAAATGGATTAAAGATCTAAACGTAAGACCAGAAACTATAAAACTCCTAGAGGAGAACATAGGCAAAACACTCTCCGACATACATCACAGCAGGATCCTCTATGACCCACCTCCCAGAATATTGGAAATAAAAGCAAAAATAAACAAATGGGACCTAATTAACCTTAAAAGCTTCTGCACATCAAAGGAAACTATTAGCAAGGTGAAAAGACAGCCTTCAGAATGGGAGAAAATAATAGCAAATGAAGCAACCGACAAACAACTAATCTCAAAAATATACAAGCAACTCCTACAGCTCAACTCCAGAAAAATAAACGACCCAATCAAAAAATGGGCCAAAGAACTAAATAGACATTTCTCCAAAAAAGACATACAGATGGCTAACAAACACATGAAAAGATGCTCAACATCACTCATTATCAGAGAAATGCAAATCAAAACCACTATGAGGTACCATTTCACACCAGTCAGAATGGCTGCGATCCAAAAGTCTACAAATAATAAATGCTGGAGAGGGTGTGGAGAAAAGGGAACCCTCTTACACTGTTGGTGGGAATGCAAACTAGTACAGCCACTATGGAGAACAGTGTGGAGATTCCTTAAAGAACTGGAAATAGAACTGCCTTATGATCCAGCAACCCCACTGCTGGGCATACACACTGAGGAAACCAGAAGGGAAAGAGACACGTGTACCCCAATGTTCATCGCAGCACTGTTTATAATAGCCAAGACATGGAAGCAACCTAGATGTCCATCAGCAGATGAATGGATAAGAAAGCTGTGGTACATATATACAATGGAGTATTACTCAGCCATTAAAAAGAATACATTTGAATCAGTTCTAATGAGGTGGATGAAACTGGAGCCTATTATACAGAGTGAAGTAAGCCAGAAGGAAAAACATAAATACAGTATTCTAACGCATATATATGGAATTTAGAAAGATGGTAACAATAACCCTGTGTACGAGACAGCAAAAGAGACACTGATGTATAGAACAGTCTTATGGACTCTGTGGGAGAGGGAGAGGGTGGGAAGATTTGGGAGAATGACATTGTAACATGTAAAATATCATGTAAGAAACGAGTTGCCAGTCCAGGTTCGATGCACGATACTGGATGCTTGGGGCTAGTGCACTGGGACGACCCAGAGGGATGGTATGGGGAGGGAGGAGGGAGGAGGGTTCAGGATGGGGAACACATGTATACCTGTGGTGGATTCATTTTGATATTTGGCAAAACTAATACAATTATGTAAAGTTTAAAAATAAAATAAAATTAAGAATCTAATCTTCAGTGTCCATTTTCACTTAGGGATTTGATTACTGGCTTGATTGCTCTCTCTCTTTTTGATTCTCTCTTTTCTCCTGGTCACCTCTATCTCCCTGCTTCCTCTGCACTTCTCTATATAACTCTGTGAATCTCTCTGGGTGTTCCTGGCTGTGGTGAGATGATTCATCGTTAACTTAGGGGTTTTATCTTCTGTGCTGTATGAGTGAGGAAGTCTTGAGGCTACTGTAATAGGGGAACCAAAACCCAGAGGCAGGAGGCTCAACTCCAGAACTTGAGAATATCAGAGGACTCCTGACCCCAGGAAACATTAATAGACAAGAGCCCACCCAAAAGTCTCCATATCTACACTGAAACCAAGCTCCACCCAAGAGCCAGCAAATTTCAGTGCAAGACACACCACACTAATTCTCCAGCAAAATAGGAATACAATCCTGAACATTAAAAGACAGGCTGCCCAAAGCCATACCAAACCCATAGACACCCCAAAACTCACTACTGTACACTTCATTGCACTCCAGAGAGAAGAGATACAGCTACACCCACCAGAACACAGACACAAGTTCCCACAACCAGGAAACCTTGACAAACCACTGGTCCAACACCACCCTCACAGAGCAAACTTCACAATTAGGAGGAACCATGACCTTCTACCCTGCAGAAAGGGCACCACAAACACAGCAACCTAAACAAAATGAAAAGGCATAGAAATATCCAACAGGTGAAGGAACATGATAAAAACAGACAAGACCAAACAAAAGAGTAGGAGATAGGCAGCCTACCTGAAAAATAATACAGAATAATGATAGTAACAATGATCCAAAATTTTGAAAACGAAATGGAGTTACAGATAAGTAGACTAGAGACACGGATTGAGAAGATGCAATAAATGTTTAACAAGCACCTAGAAAAATAAGAAGAGTCAATCAATAATGAACAATACAATAATTGAGATTAAAAACACTCTGGAGGGAACCAACAGTAGAATAACTGAGGCAGAAGAAAGGATAAGTGAGGTGGAAGATAAAATGGTGGAATAAATGAAGCAGAGAGAAAAAAAGAATAAAAACAAATGAGGAGAGCCTCAGAGACCTCTGGGACAATGTTAAATGCCCCAATATTTGAATCATAGGTCGCAGAAGAAGACAAAAAGAAAGGGTATGAAAAAATACTTGAGGAGATAACAGCCAAAAACATTCCTAAAATGGGGAAGGAAATAGCCATCCAAGTCCAGGAAACCCAGAGAGTCCCAAACAGGATAAACCCAAGGCAAAACATCCCAAGACACATATTAATCAAACTACAAAAATTAAACACAAAGAGCAAACATTAAAAGCAGCAAGGGAAAAGCAACAAATAATTATAAATAGATATGCACCCAACATAGGAGCACCTCAGTACATAAGACAAATGCTAACAAGTATTAAAGGGGAAATTAACAGTAACACAATCATAGTGGGGGACCTTAATACCCCACTCACACCTATGGATAAATCAATCAAACAAAATTAACAAGGAAATACAAGTTTTAAATGGTACAATAGACCAGTTAGACCTAATTGATATTTACATGCCTTTCACCAAAATGGATTTCACCTTTTTCTCAAGTGCACACAGAACATTCTCCAGGATAGATCACATCCTGGGCCACAAATCTTGCCTCAGTAAAGTTAAAAAGTTGAAATCAAATTTCAAGCATCTGATCAAAATGTGGTTTAGATATTAACTACAGGAAAATAACTATAAAAAAACACAAACATATGGAGGTTAAACAACATGCTTCTGAATAACCAACAGATCGTGGAAGAAATCAAACAGGAAATTAAAATATGCATAGAAAGAAATGCTAATGAAAACACTACAATCCAAACCTATGGGATTCAGAAAATGCAGTGCTAAGAGGAACATTTATAGCAATACAAGCCTACCTCAAGAAATAAGAGAAGCATCAAATAACCTAACTTTACACCTAAGACAACTAGAAAAAGAAGAACAAAGAACCCCGAAATTAGTAGAAGGAAAGAAATCATAAAAATCAGAGCAGAAATAAATGAAAAAGAAATGAAGGAGACTATAGAAAAGATCAACAAAACTAAAAGCTGATTCTTTTAGAAGATACATAAAATAGACAAATTGTTAACCAGATTCATCAAGAAAAGAAAAAGAGAGAAGAGTCAAATCAAAGAATTAGAAATGAAAATGGAGAAATCACAACAGATAACACAGAAATACAAAATATCATAAGAGATTACAATGAGCAACCATATGCCAATAAAATGGACAACTTGGAAGAAATGGACAAATTCTTAGAAAAGTATAACCTTCCAAACCTGAACCAGGAAGAAATAGAATATCTGAACAATGAATCACAAGCATAGAAATCAAAACTGTAATCAAAAATCTTCCCAAGAAACAAAACCCCAGGACCAGATGTCTTTGTGGGTGAATTCTCCCAAAAATTTAGAAAAGAGCTAACACCTATCCTACTCAAACTCTTCCAGAAAATTGCAGAGGAAGGCAAACTCCCAAACTCATTCTATCAGGCCACCATCACCCTGATACCAAAACCAGACAAAGATGCCACCAAAAAGAAAACTATAGGCGAATATCACTGAAGAACATAGATGCAAAAATCCTCAACAAAATTCTAGCAAACAGAATCCAACAACATATTAAAAAGATCATACATCATGATCAAGTAGGCTTCATTCCAGGGATGTAAGGATTCTTCAATATTTGCAAATCAATCAATGGCATAAACCATATTAACAACTTGAAAGATAAAATCCATATAATTATCTCAGTAGATGCAGAGAAAGCCTTTGACAAAATTCAACACTCGTTTATGATAAAAGCTCTCCAGAAAGCAGGCATAGGAGGAACATACCTCAACATAATAAAAGCCATATATGACAAACCCACAGAAAACATTATCCTCAATGGTGAAAAACAGAAAACATTTCCTCTAAAATCAGGAACAAGACAAGGATGCCCACTCTCACCACTACTATTCAACATAGTTTTGGAAGTCCTATCCACAGCAATCAGAGAAGAAAAATAAAAGGAATCCTCACTGCAAAAGAAGTAAAACTCTCACTGTTTGCAGATAACAAGATCCTCTACACAGAAAACTCAAAGATACCACCAGAAAATTCTTAGAGCTAATCAATGAATATAGTAAAGTTGCAGGATATAAAATTAATACAAAGAAATCCCTTGCATTCCTATACACTAACAGTGAAAAAAACAAAAGAGAAATTCAGGAAACAATCTCATTCACCATTGCAACAAAAAGAATGAAATAGGAATAAATTTATCTAAAGAAACAAAAGGCATATATAGAGAATACTATAAAACACTGGTAAAAGAAATCAAAGATGACACAAATTGGTGGATAAATATACCATGTTCATGAACTGGAAGAATCAGTGTAGTGAAAATCAATATACTACCCAAAGCAATCTATAGATTCAACACAATCCTGATCAAGCTACTAATGGTATTCTTCACAGAAAAAGAACAAATAATTTCACAATTTGTAAGGAAACACAAAAAGCCTCAAATAGCCAAAGCAATCTTGAGAAAGAAGAATGGAACTGGAGGACTCAACCTGCCTGATTCAGGCTATACTACAAAGCTACAGTTATCAAGACAGTATGATACTGGCACAAAGACAGAAATATAGATCAATGGAGCAAAATAGAAAGCCAAGAGATAAACCCACACACTTATGGACACCTTACCTTTGACAAAGAAGGCAAAAATATACAATGGAAAAAAGACAATCTTCTTAACAAGTGCTCCTGGGAAAAGTGGTCAACCACATGTAAAAGGATGGAACTAGAACACTTTCTAACACCATACACAAAAATAAACTAAAAAAGAATTAAAGATATAAATGTAAGACCAGAAACTATAAAACTCTTAAAGGAAAACATAGGCAGAACACTCTCTGACATAAATCACAGCAAGATCCTTGATGACCCACCTCTCAGAATAATGGAAATAAAAACAAAAATAAACAAATGGGACCTAGTTAAATTTAAAAGCTTTTGTACAACGAAGGAAACTATAAGCAAGGTGAAAAGGAAGCCTTCAGAATGGGAGAAAATAATAGCAAACAAAACTGACAAAGAATTAATCTCCAAAATATACAAGCAGCTCATGCAGCTCAATACCAGAAAAATAAATGACCCAATCAAAGAGTGGGCCAAAGAACTAAACAGACATTTCTCCAAAGAACATACAGATGGCTAACAAACACATAGAAAGATGCTCAACATCACTCATTATCAGAGAAATGCAACAACACCACAATGAGGTACCATCTCATGCTGGTCAGAATGGCTGCCATCAAAATGTCTGCAAACAATAAATGCTGGGGAGGGTGTGGAGAAAAGGGAACCCTTCTACACTGTTGATGGGAATTCAAACTGGTACAGGCACTATGGAGAACAGTGTGGAGATTTCTTAAAAACCTGGGATTACTGCCACACAACCCAGCAATCTCACTACTGGGCATACACACTGAGGATACCAGAACTGAAAGATACATGTACCCTAATGTTCATTGCAGCACTTTTACAATATCTAGGACATGGAAGCAACCTAGATGTCCATTGGCAGATGAATAGTTAAGGAAGTTGTGGTACATATACACAATGGAATATTACTCAGGTATAAACAGAAATGCATGTGAGTCAGTTTTAATGAGGTGGATGAAACTGGAGCCTATTATACAGAATGAAGTAAGTCAGAAAGTAAAACACAAATACTGTATATTGATCAAAATAAACTGTGGAAAATTCTGAAAGAGATGAGAATACCAAACCACCTGACCTGCCTCTTGAGAAACCTATATGCAGGTCAGGAAGCAACAGTTAGAACTGGACATGGAACAACAGACTGGTTCCAAATAGGAAAAGGAGTACATCAAGGCTGTATATTGTCACCCTGCTTATTTAACTTCTATGCAGAGTACATCATGAGAAACACTGGGCTGGAAGAAGCATAAGCTGGAATCAAGATTGCTGGGAGAAATATCAATAACCTCAGATATGCAGATGACACCACCCTTATGACACCACCCTTATGGCAGAAAGTGAAGAGGAACTCAAAAGCCTCTTGATGAAAGTGAAAGAGCAGAGTGAAAAAGTTGGCCTAAAGCTCAACATTCAGAAAACGAAGATCATGGCATCTGGTCCCATCACTTCATGGCAAATAGATGGGGAAACAGTGGAAACAGTGTCAGACTATTTTTCTGGGCTCCAAAATCACTGCAGATGGTGACTGCAGCCATGAAATTAGAAGATGCTTACTCCTTTGAAGGAAAGTTATGACCAACCTAGATAGCATATTCAAAATCAGAGACATTACTTTGCCAACAAAGGTCTGTCTAGTCAAGGCTATGGTTTTTCCAGTGGTTATATATGGATGTGAGAGTTGGACTATAAAGAAAGCTGAAACTGAGATGCTTTTGAACTGTGGTGTTGGAGAAGACTCTTGAGAGTCCCTTGGACTGCAAGGAGATTCAACCAGTCCATCCTAAAGGAGATCAGTCCTGGGTGTTCATTGGAAGGACTGATGCTGAAGCTGAAACTCCAATAGTTTGGCCACCTCATGCGAAGAGTTGACTCATTGGAAAAGATTCTGATGCTGGGAAGGATTGGGGGCAGGAGGAAAAGGGGACGACAGAGGATGAGATGGCTGGATGGCATCACCGACTCGATGGATATGAGTTTGGGTAAACTCCAGGAGTTGGTGATGTACAGGGAGGCCTGGCGTGCTGCGATTCATGGGGCCGCAAAGAGTCGGACATGGCTGAGCGACTGAACTGAACTGAATGTACATATGTGGAATTTACAAAGACGGTAATGATGATCCTATATGCAAGGCAATAAAAGAGACACAGATGTAAACAACTGACTTTTGGACTCTGTGGGAGATGGCAAGGGTGGGATGATTTGAGAGATTAGCATTGAAACATGTATATTCCCTTATGGAAAATAGTTGACCAGTGCAAGTTCGATTCATGAAGCAGGACACTCAAAGCCAGTGCTCTGGGACAACACAGATGGATGGGGTGTGGAGAGAGCTGGCAGGGCAAGTCAGGATGGAGGGACATGTGCACCCATGGCTGATTCATGTTGATGTATGACAAAAAACGCCACAATATGTAAAGCAATTATCCTCCAATTAAAATAAATTAATTTTTTTAAAAAAGAAAACTGAAATAATATTAGTCACCTTTTGAGACCACAATGCTCTGAGAGTAGAAATCACATGTCATGAAAGAAAACTAAAAAACACAAACATGAGGATCCTAGAGAAAGGACAAAAAACACTCAAAGTTAGTAGAAGGAAAGAAAACATAACGACTAGAGCAGGTAAGTGAAATAGATACTTTAAAAAATAGAAAATATCAATAAAACTGAAACCTGATTCTTTGACAAGATAAACAAAATTGATAAAATTTCAATTCATCTGGAATAAAAGGGAGAGGGTTAAAATAAATAAAATCAGAAAGAAAAAGAACTTAAAACTAACCATACAAATGATCATAAGAGACTACTACAAGCACCTATATGCCGATAAAATGGACAACCAAGAAGAAATGGATAAATTCTTTAAAAAATACAATCTCCCAAGACTGAACTAGGAGAAAATAGAAAACAGGAACAGACCATTCACAAGTACTATAATTGAAACTGTGACTTAAAAACTCCCAACTAAAAAACATGCAGTGTAATATGGCTTCACAGCTGAATTCTATCAAACATTTAGAAAAGAGTTAAACCTATCCTTTTTCTGCTGCTGCTACTGCTAAGTCACTTCACTCGTGTCCGACTCTGTGTGACCCCATAGACAGCAGCCCACCAGGCTCCCCCGTCCCTGGGATTCTCCAGGCAAGAACACTGGAGTGGGTTGCCATTTCCTTCTCCATATCCTTTTGAAACTCTTCCAAAAAATTAGAGAGGAAGGAACACTTCCTAGATCTTTCTATGTTGTCACCCTGATACCAGAACCAGACAGGATACCATAAAAATAAAAGTATACGAGACAGCAAAAGAGACACTGATGTATAGAACAGTCTTTTGGATTCTGTGGGAGAGGGAGAGGGTGGGATGATTTGGGAGAATGGCATTGAAACATGTATAATATCATATATGAAATGAGTCGCCAGTCCAGGTTTGATGCATGATACTGGATGCTTGGGGCTGGTGCACTGGGACGACCCAGAGGGATGGTACGGGGAGGGAGGAGGGAAGAGGGTTCAGGACGGGGAACATGTGTATACCTGTGGCAGATTCATGTTGATATATGGCAAAACCAATACAATATTGTAAAGTTAAAAAAAAAAAAGTATAGACCATTACTGCCGATATACATAGGTGCACAAGTCTTCAGCAAAATATTTGCAAACCATATCTAACAATACATTAAGTGATTATATACCATGATCAAATGGGATTTACCTGAGGGATGCATGAGATTTTCAATAGCCACAAATCAATCAGTGTGATACACCACATTAACAAAGCATATGATGATCTCACTAGATGCAGAAAAAAACTTATGGTAAAATTCAACACTGATTTATGATATTAAAAAAAAAATGTACTGCAGAAAGTGGGCAGAGAGGGACCCTACCTCAATATAATAAAGGCCGTATATGACAAACTTTAAACTAACATCATACTCAGTGGTGAAAAGCTAAAAATATTTCCTCTAAGATCAGGAACAAGACACGGATGTGACCTCTCACTACATTTGTTCAACATAGTTTTGGAAGTCCTAGCTTTTGCAGTCAGAGAAGAACAGAAATTTCAATTGGAAAAGAAGCAAAACTGTCACTGTTTGCAGATGATGTGCTACTATACATAGAAAATCCTTAAGATGCTACCAGAAAATTACTAGAGCTCATCAATGAATTTGGTAAATATTGCAGGATACAAAATTAATACATAGAAATCTTGCATATCTAACAACAAAATATCAGAAAGCGAATTTAAGGAAGCAAATCCATTTGACATCACATCAAAAAAGAATAAAAGACCAAGGAATAACCCTACCTAAGGAAGCAAAAGACCTGTTCTCTGAAAACTATAAGATGTTGATAAAAGAAACTGAAAATGACACAAATAGATGGAGAGATATACCATGCTCATGGTTTAGAAGAATCAATATCATCAAAATGACTATACTACCCAAGGCAATCTACAGATTTAATCCAATTCCCATCAAATTGCCAATGAGGTTTTTTTGTAGATCTAGAACAACAACAACAACAACAAAAAGCTTAAAATTTGTATGGAAACAGAAAGTCCCTAAATAGCAAAGCAGTCTTGAGAAAGATAAATGGAGCTGGAGGAATCAGGCTCCCTGCTTTCAGATTATGCTGCAAAGCTACAATAATCAAAATAATATGTTACTGGCATAAAAACAGACACATAGATTAATGGAACAGGTTAGATGCCCCAGAAATAAGCCCAGCCACTTGTGGTCAATTAATCTATGACAAAGAAGAAAAAAATATACAATAGAGAAAATCTCTTTAATAAGTGGTGTTGTGAAAACTGAATAGCTACATGTAAAAAAAATGAAATTAGAACAATCTCCAATAGCATATACAAGCATAAACTTAAAATTGATTTAAGACCTAAATGTAACACCACATACATAATACACTTAAAGGGAAAACATAGGCAGCATACTCTATGACATACATTGCAGCAATCTTTCTGGGTTCACCTCCGAGTGTAATGAAAATAAAAACAAAAAATAAAGAAATGAGATTGAATTAAACTTAAAAAGCTTTTGCATAGCAAAGGAAACCACAAATAAGATGGGAGAAAAAAATTTCAAATGAAGCAACCAACGAGGGATTAATCTTTACTATTTATAAACAGCTCATGCAGCACAATATAAAAAAATAAACAACCCAATCAAAAGATGAGGCAATACAGACATTTCTCCAAAGAGGACAAACGGATGGCCAAAATGCCCATGAAAAGATGTTCCACTCTGATAATTTTTTTAAAAATGTAAATCAAAACTACCATAATGGATCACCTCACACTTCTTAGAATTGTCTTCATCTAATAGGCTACAAACAATGCTGAAGAGTGCTGAGGAAAGGCAACCTGCCTACACTGTTGGCAGGAATGTGAAATGATACAACCACTATGGAGAATAGCACGGGATTTCCTTAACAAACTAAAAACAGAACTATTATATGATCCAGCAATCCCAATCCTGAACATATATCTGGAGAAAATCATAATTCAAAAAGATATATGCATTCCAATGTTTGCTGCAGTGCTATTTACAATAGCCAAGATATGGAAGCAACTTAAATGTCCATTGGTAGATGAATGGCTAAAAAAGATGTCATACATATATACAATGGAATATTACTCAGCCATAAAAATGAATGAGATAATGCCATTTGCCAAAACATGGATGGACCTAGAGATAATCCTTAAGTGAGGTAAGTCAACAGAGAATAACAAATATCATGTGATATGATTTATATGCGGAATCTAAAAAGATGGTACAAATGAAGCTATTTTAGAAAACAGACTCACAGATTTAGAAATCAAACTTATGGTTACCAAAGGGGGAAAATGGAAAAGAAGCATATACTAAGAGGTTGGGGTAACATATACTGCTAAGTCACTTCAGTCGTGTCCGACTCTGTGCGACCCCATAGACGGCAGCCCACCAGGCTCCGCCGTCCCTGGGATTCTCCGGGCAAGAACGCTGGAGTGAGTTGCCATTTCCTTCTCCAATGCATGAAAGTGAAAAGTCAAAGTGAAGCCACTCCGTAAGTGTCCGACTCTTCGTGACCCCATGGACTGCAGCCTACCAGGCTCCTCCGTCCATGGGATTTTCCAGGCAAGAGTACTGGAGTGGGGTGCTATTGCCTTCTCCGTATTTTATATATAGTACTGTGTGTATGTTACCCCTGGAGAAGGCAATGGCACCCCACTCCAGTACTCTTGCCTGGAAAATCCCACGGACAGAGGAGCCTGGTAGGCTGCAGTTCATGGGGTCACTAGGAGTCAGACACGACTGAGCGACTTCACTTTCACTTTTCACTTTCATGCATTGGAGAAGGAAATGGCAACCCACTCCAGTGTTCTTGCCGGAGAATCCCAGGGACAGAGGAGCCTGGTGGGCTGCCGTCTTTGGGGTCGCACAGAGTCGGACACGACTGAAGTGACTTAGCATATATAAAATAACTAACAAAGACCTACTGTATAGCACAGGGCACTGGACTCAATAGTCAGTTAACCTATAGGAGAAAAGAATCTGATAAAGGATACATGTACGTGTATAACTAAATCATGTTGCTGTACACCTGAAAATACATAACATTATAAATCAAAATACTCCAATGTAAAATAAAATTTTTATATTAAAGAAAATTTACACTTGCTCTTTATTTCCAGATAATTTCACCTTATGTGTCTTTGTCTATCATTATAGTTTTAATGTTTCTGTATTATTTTGTAGATTATCTTTAAGAAACATATCATTACATTTTTGTTTCTTGATTCTGTGCCTTTTAAGAAGGATATTTAAAATATCCTTTTTATTACCATGGTGACTTTTACATTCATTGTCATAAATTATAGGTTTACTTACTTCTGATGTCTTAATTGATAATTTTTGTGGTAAGTTTCATTCCTGTTTTTATTTTTGCCATAAAAATAGGCATAAAAGCCACGATTAATCAAGTTATCAGGCAGCACTGCTCTGCATACTATAAAAAAAAATTTATAAGGCAATCTTGAAGGTAGACATTCTCTTTTTATAAATGAAAAAATTGAGCATTGCTGAGGACATTAAGTTCCCTAGGCCACTTAGCCAGTGAGTGATAAGAGTCAGGACTGCAATCCAGAACATCCACACTACAAAATACAAATTCATGACCATTGTGTTTTTTTTCCTCTCTCTCCCCCCGCTTCAATGTTTTATCATCTTCAGTGAATTGAAAAGTACAGAGAGTGAGCTTCTGATTATAAAGTGGTCTACTGAGTATATGATGCAGTCTTTCAAGAGCCAAACCCTGGAAAAATATCAAAGAGGAATTTTTAAGTGAATTCACCTGTTGTCAAACCAAAAGCCTGATAACTTAGGGGGCAGATTAAGAAGTTACTGAGAAACAGAAAGCCGATTTGATGATATTAAGGTGGAAACAGTAACTAGAAAATATTCAGGGTCCAGCAGGAACAAACCAAAACAAAAAGGTAGGAGGGACAACTAGGAAGTTTCCCAAGTGGATGAGTAGAAGTCATGGGCAGGGGAAAATCAAAGGGCACCAAGAGGAACTTTGGTTGGAGTAATGTGTGAGCAAACACATGTGGCATTAGACAGAAAGTGGCAACAGGGTGACATGTTTCCTTATAGGAGCAGAGCTTGAAATGAAGAGAAAGCTCATTGCCTCCCTGTGGCGGACGATGTCAGGGAAGAATAGGTAATAGTGGAGGCCAGAAGAATTGCTAATGCACCCTATCTGGCAGCATGCTGTTGCTGCTGCTAAGTTGCTTCATTCGTGTCAGACTCTGTGCGACCCCATAGATGGCAGCCCACCAGGCCCCACCGTCCCTGGGATTCTCCAGGCAAGAACACTGGAGTGGGTTGCCATTTCCTCCTCCAATGCATGAAAGTGAAAAGTCAAAGTGAAGTCGCCTAGTCATGTCCGACTCTTAGTGACCCCATGGACTGCAGCCTACCAGGCTCCTCCACCCATGGGATTTTCCAGGCAAGAGTACTGGAGTGGGTTGCCATTTCCCTACACCCACATAAATCAAATCTCTTTCATAAGAGTATGGAGCACAGGCTGTAGAAGCTACTTTTACAATAGTTGTCCTGAAAATGGGGGTTCCCAAGCAGAGGTGCATGACTATGTAGTTGGGAACCTCAATTGCAAAGTTTATAATTAAAATAGCAACAACAAAAAAAAAGTGTACATAACACAGTGACAAAATTCCTGGAGCGTATGTGAAAAAAAAATTAAACTGCAAGCCAAAAGAGAAAATTCAAAGAAAGAACAAATTGTAAAGCTAACTCCCAAATTAATGTATTTATTAAAAAAAAAAAAAAAGAAAGAAAAACACCAGTTGGAATCTCAAGGGAATTTTTCAAACTATGAATCTGATTATGAAGTAATATTATAAGAATGAGAAAACAAAACATAAACTAGAAAGTATAAAAGTAACAGTCTGTCACTACCAGGTATTAAAGCATATATTACATCTGTATACATTCATTAAAATAGTATAGCCCTGCAGTTAAAAACAGATCAAGGTATAGAAGAGGAAACCTCGAAATAAAAATCAGTAAATACAGAAATTTAAAACAAGTTTATAAGCCCTCGTCTCCAATTCCAAAATCTCTAAAGTCTCTGAAAATCGAACATTTTTCCTCAAAACTAATTTGGAGGTAAAATTGGAAAGTAACGGACATGACACTATTTGTAGCCTTTTACAACCCCATGTAGAAGAGGTACTTAAAAGTTTCATTATAGAAATAGTAATGTGTTTGACTAAGGGTACAGCAGAGATGTTATATAATATGCAGTATATTCCATATGTATCTTTTCTGAAAGGTTGAGACCATATCAGAAATTAAAATCTTGATAAGTGAGAATAAAATTTTCACTAATTTGTTCTGTTTCTGTCTCATAAAGGCTCCTAACCTCTGAGTGTTTCTATGTATAAAATCCTTTAATGGCAACGGACTTTATTACTCAGCAAAGGGCTCCAAACTCTACTATTTTTTAATTAATTTATTTATTTTAATTGGAGGCTAATTACTATACAATATTGTAGTAGTAGGCTTCCTATGGAAGAAAGAAGGTTTACTAATGGTTTCTGGTCTATTTTAAATGGATAAACATCAGTGATTTCTACATATAAACAGAATGCATAAACCTGATGATAGAAAAGAAGAGGCAAGGGAAGAGAAAGAATATGGTTGATTCAGAGAGATGCTCAAAAAGAAGGGTTAAGACGGGATCCAGAAAACAGAGGCACTGGCCAGAGATGGAAAAGGGTCTCCTTTCCAAGCCGCATGCATGCTTAATCCTTCAGTCATGTCTGACTCTTTGTGACCCCATGGACTGTAACCCGCCAGGCTCCGGTGTGCATGGGATTCTCCAGGCATGAAAACTAGACTGAGTTGCCATGCCCTCCCCTCCAAGGGATATTCCCAACCCAGGGATAGAACCTGCATCTCTATGTCTCTTGCATTGGCAGGCGGGTTCTTTACCATTAGCACTACCTGGGAAGCTCCCTCCCCAAGCTGGAGGGAAGAAAAGAAGAATAACTCCATGTGTGGGGTTAAGGAGTTAGAGATAACCCACAGCAGGAACAGACACGTTTCCTCTGCCCTTTATCAGCTGGGAGTTAGGAGTAGGTAAATTCAGGAAAGTAATGAAGTGACTGAACTTGTCATGGTGGGAATGGAAAGAGTATATATGAAGTGAAGAGAGAAGGGGATGTGTATTTAGTATCCCAGGACTATAAGGGAATAAAACAGCCCTAAGAGAGTCTCACTGGAGAAGGAAATGGCAACCCACCCCAGTGTTCTTGCCTGGAGAATCCCAGGGATGGGGGAGCCTGGTGGGCTGCCATCTTGGGGTCACACAGAGTCAGACACGACTGAAGCGACTTAGCAGCAGCAGCAGCAGCAAGAGAGCCTCACACACTGGAATTTACCTGGTTCCCTATTAGCAAAGCCATTTATACCTAGGAGCATCCTCAGTACTGTGTCTTCCACTGGCCACAGCAGGACTAGTAGCTTGCCCATCTCTAGACTGAGAATCACTTTGGCTCTGACCACTGCTGCCTCTCTCATGGGCAATGAACTGATCCTGGTTCCCAAGAGTTCTTATTTGATATCCTTTTCCAGGGCTAAGCTGGCATAAGATTGCCAACAAGCTGATGAAGAGGGAGACATAAGTCATACAAACTGGACAGTCACTTTTCTCAGGTTTAAAAGTGAAAAATGAGAGTATAATGATAAGGAAGAGTGGCAAATACTCTAAGATGACCAAAAGACTCAAAACAGCATCAACTGGATGCAAGGATACTTTTTAGCCTTTACCCAGAAGTGACCTTGAGGTGACCTTGCTTTGAGTCTGAATATGACTTCAGACCTTGCATTGACTGTAAAGAAAGCCTGCTGTGTGCAGATCCAGTTAGAGTCCTCTGCAGAACACCCCCACTGCTGGAATATGTTTTAACATATACACCCTTCTTTTTCAGGTAGTTGACAGCCTGGCTCAAATTGCAGAGTACATTTTGGACCACGTACAGCCCTGCCCAATGAGGAGGTAAGTGAGCCAGAAAAACACCTAAATAGAAGGATCTTACTGGCAAAAGTTGTAAATTTCTTATTAAAACTGGCAACTGAACCCATGATGGGGAAGATTATTGCTCAAAGTTGCAAAACTGTCCTACAAGTAGTAACTGTCCTACAAGTTTGAACTCTCACTCATTTGCCCATTTAGGATTTTCCTCTACTGTTTCTTTTTGTACCAGGGGTTTGAACCACACACAGAAACATTTTCTGAGATGGAGGATGGATGAAGTTTATTAGGAGACCAAAGAGGGAACTCTTTCTCCATACCTCTTTGCAGATTCCCTATGTCATATGTTTTGAAAGTGATTTCATTGGCTATATATTTTGTCCATGGAACAAAAAGCCCACCAAAGAAATTACATATGTATAAAACAGATAAATGGAATGCTATGGTGAGGATGGTAGTTTGGGGTGGGGTGGGGAGACACACAAACTCAATTCTGTTGGTGCCTAAAGCACCAGAACACCATGTTTGGGCTCCAAGGAGCCCAAAAAAGACTCTGGAAAAATTTTCTCTAGAGTTCAGGATACTGTGGATTCCTAAAGTTCATTTAGGCCTCCAGATGGAATCAAAATGTAAGCATAATAGCTTTTGGGAAAGTGTAATAAGTGTGGGAAGATTTTTCTTTAAGTTAAATTTGCTGCTTTTCTGAAAAAGGAAAAGAATAAATTGTACTTTGCATGAGTAAATCTTAATCCTTAATGCGTCAGTGCCAGGGCTTCTTCAGATGCTTCAGATAGGGAAATGAGAGGGAAAACTAAAAGGGCCATTACTGCTACCATGATCCCCCACCTCTGTCAACTTCTCACTTTTCAGCCTGGATTGCTCTTAGTTATCAATCTGGCTTTTCCTTGGTCTTCTCTTCCTAGCATTTTCCCTGGGCTAGAAGCCCCCATCTTTGTTGCAAGAGGTAAAATCTCTCATACCATATGTCCAGGAGTAGCAGGTCATCCTGGATAAGGAGAAGCTTCAGACATGGTCAATGGGCCAAACTCCCAAAGTCACCTCACATTCCTCCCTGGGCTCCCAAGTTCCCTCAGGAGAAAGCAAAGTATCCATAGACTATAAAGTCTATGTCAGTATATGTCACAACCTTTCTGATCTTCAAAAATGAGGTATCACCTATGTTATAAGGTTGGGTAGGATTAAATGAAATCAACACTTTGTTATAGTCCTTGGCATAAATTATGCATTAAATAAATAATAGTTATTATCATATGAGTAAAGATGTAAGTGACCAATGCAAAGAAATAGAGGAAAACAACAGAATGGGAAAGACTAGAGATCTCTTCAAGAAAATTAGAGATACCAAGGGAACATTTCATGCAAAGATGGGCTCGATGAAGGACAGAAACATTATGGACCTAACAGAAGCAGTAGATATTAAGAAGAGGTGGCAGGAATACACAGAAGAACTGTACAAAAAAGATTTTCATGACCAAGATAATCACGATGGTGTGATCACTGACCTAGAGCCAGACATCCTGGAATGTGAAGTCAAGTGGGCCTTAGAAAGCATCACTACGAACAAAGCTAGTGGAGGTGATGGAATTCCAGTTGAGCTATTTCAAATCCTGAATGATGATGCTGTGAAAGTGCTGCACTCAATATGCCAGCAAATTTGGAAAACTCAGCAGTGGCCAAAGGACTGAAAAAGTCAGTTTTCATTCCAATCCCAAAGAAAGGCAATGCCAAAGAATGCTCAGACTACCACACAATTGCACTCATCTCACACGCCAGTAAAGTAATGCTCAAAATTCTCCAAGCCAGGCTTCAGCAATACGTGAACCGTGAACTTCCTGATGTTCAAGCTGGTTTTAGAAAAGGCAGAGGAACCAGAGATCAAATTGCCAACATCCGCTGGATCATCAAAAAAGCAAGAGAGCTCCAGAAAAACATCTATTTCTGCTTTATTGACTATGCCAAAGCTTTTGACTGTGTGGATCACAATAAACTGTGGAAAATTCTGAAAGAGATGGGAATACCAGACCACCTGATCTGCCTCTTGAGAAATCTGTATGCAGGTCAGGAAGAAACAGTTAGAACTGGACATGGAACAACAGACTGGTTCCAAATAGGAAAAGGAGCACATCAAGGCTGTATATTGTCACCCTGCTTATTTAACTTATATGCAGAGAACATCATGAGAAACGCTGGGCTGGAAGAAGCACAAACTGGAATCAAAAATGCCGGGAGAAATATCAATAACCTCAGATATGCAGATGACACCACCCTTATGGCAGAAAGTGAAGAGGAACTCAAAAGCCTCTTGATGAAGGTGAAAGTGGAGAGTGAAAAAGCTGGCTTAAAGCTCAACATTCAGAAAACGAAGATCATGGCATCTGGTCCCACACTTCATGGGAAATAGATGGGGGAACAGTGGAAACAGTGTCAGACTATTTTTCTGGGCTCCAAAATCACTGCAGATGGTGACTGCAGCCATGAAATTAAAAGACACTTACTCCTTGGAAGGAAAGTTAGGACCAACCTAGATAGCATATTCAAAAGCAGAGACATTACTTTGCCAACAAAGGTCCGTCTAGTCAAGGCTATGGTTTTTCCAGTGGTTATGTATGGATGTGAGAGTTGGACTGTGAAGAAAGCTGAGCGCCGAAGAATTGATGCTTTTGAACTGTGGTGTTGGAGAAGACTCTTGCGAGTCCCTTGGACTGCAAGGAGATCCAACCAGTCCATTCTGAAGGAGATCAGCCCTGGAATTTCTTTGGAAGGAATGATGCTAAAGCTGAAACTCTAGTATTTTGGCCACCTCATGCGAAGAGTTGACTCATTGGAAAAGACTCTGATGCTAGGAGGGATTGGGGGCAGGAGGAGAAGGGGACGACAGAGGATGAGATGGCTGGATGGCATCACCGACTCAATGGACGTGAGTCCGAGTGAACTCCGGGAGTTGGTGATGGACAGGGAGGCCTAGAGTGCTGCGGTTCACAGGGTCGCAAAGAGTCACACATGACTGAGCGACTGAACTGAACTGAACTGAACTGAATATTCCATTGTGTATATGTACAACAGCTTTCCTATGCATTCATCTGCTGATGGACATCTGGGTTGCTTCCATGTCCTGGCTATTATAAACAGTGCTGCGATGAACATTGGGGTACACGTGTCTCTTTCAGTTCTGGTTTCCTCGGTGTGTATGCCCAGCAGTAGCACTGCTGGGTCATATGGAAGCTCAATTTCCAGTTTTTAAAGGAATCTCCGCACTGTTCTCCATAGTGGCTGTACTAGTTTGCATTCCCACCAACAGTGTAAGAGGGTTCCCTTTTCTCCACACCCTCTCCAGTATTTATTGCTTGTAGACTTTTGGATCGCAGCCATTCTGACTGGCATGAAATGGTACCTCATTGTGGTTTTGATTTGCATTTCTCTGATAATGAGTGATGTTGAGCATCTTTTCATGTGTTTGTTAGCCATCTGTATGTCTTCTTTGGAAAAATGTCTGTTTAGTTCCTTGGCCTTAAAAATATACAAGCAACTCCTGCAGCTCAATTCCAGAAAAATAAAAGACCCAATCAAGAAGTGAAAACAGATTTTAGAGCAATGGTAAAATAATTAGGAAAAATGTACAAAACTGTTGACACTCAATACATCACAAATATTCATTTACCATAAATTTTATTCTTATGCATATATAGAGGGATTTTTAACTTTCATAAAGTATTTACTGGATTATATTTAACTACATTTGACCTCATTTTTACCCCATTTTGCATGTGAGAAAAGTTATGTCTTGAATAGATTTCACAGCCACTAATCAGCAAGGACAGTATCATGAGTCCACTACTCATTTTACTATCACAGCAGCTGCTATAAAACTTTAGGACATATTGCAAATTAATTTTTGTTGTTGTTCAGTTGCTCAGTAGTGTCCATCTCTTTGCGACCCCATGGACTTCAGCACACCAGGCTCCCCTGTCCTTCGTCATCTCCTGGAGCTTGCTCAAACTCAAGTCCGTTGAGTTGGTGATGCCATCCAACCATCTCATCCTTTGTTGTCCCCTTCTCCTGCCTTCAATCTTTCCCAGCCTCAGGGTCTTTTCTAATGAGTTGGCTCTTTGCATCAGGTGGCCAAAGTATTGGAGCTTCAGTTTCAACATCAGTCCTTCCATTGAATATTCAGGGCTAATTTCCTTTAGGATTGACTGGTTTGATCTCCTTGCGGTCCAAAAGGACTCTCAAGAGTCTTTTCCAATACCACAGTTCAAAAGCATCAATTCTTCAGCACTCAGCCTTCTTTATGGTCCAACTCTCACATCCATACATGACTACTGGGAAAACCATAGGTTAGACTATATGGACCTTTGTTGGCAAAGTGATGTCTCTGCTTTTTAATACACTGTCTAGGTTTGTCTTAACTTCTCTTCCAAGAAGCAAGCATCTTTTAATCTCATGGCTACAGTCACCATCTTCAGTGATTCTGGAACCCAAGAATATAAAATCTGTTACTGTTTCCATTGTTTCCCCATCTATTTGCCATGAAGTTTTGGGACCGGATGCCATGATCTTCATTTTTTGAATGTTGAGTTTTAAGCCAGCTTTTTCACTCTCCTCTTTCACCTTCCATCAAGAGGCTCTTTAGGTCCTCTTTACTTTCTGCCATAAGGACAGAAAGTAAACATCTGCATATCTGAGGTTATTTATATTTCTCCCAGCAATCTTGATTCCAGTTTGAGCTTCCTCCAGCCCAGCATTTCACATTGATGCACTCTGCATATAAGTTAAATAAGCAGGGTGACAATATACAGCCTTGATGTACTCCTTTCCCAATTTGGAACCAGTCGTTGTTTCATGTCCAGTTCTAACTGTTGTTTCTTGACCTGCATACAGGTTTCATAGGAGTCAGGTAAGGTGATCTGGTATTCTCATCTCTTTAAGAATTTTCCACAATTTGTTGTGATCCACACAGTCAAAGGCTTTAGTGTAGTCAATGAAGCAGCAGTAGATGTTTTTCTGGAACTCTCTTGCTTTTTCTATAACCCAATGGATGTTGGCAATTTGATCTCTGGTTCCCCTGACTTTTCTAAGTCCAGCTCGAACTGGGAGTTCTTGGTTCACATACAGCTGAAGCCTAGCTTGGAGAATTTTCAGCATTACTTTGCTAGCATGTGGAATGAGTGCAATCGTGTGGTAATTTAAACATTCTTTGACACTACCCTTTCTGGGATTGAAATGAAAACTGGTCTTTCCACTCCTGTGACCACTGCTGAGTTTTCCAAATTTGCTGGCATATTGAGTCTAGCACTTTAACAGCATCATCTTTTAGAATATGAAGTAGCTCAGCTGGAATTCCATCACCTCCACTAGCTTTATTCATAGTGATGGCCCACTTGACTTCACACTCCAAGATGTCTGGCTCTAGGTGAGAGATCACACCATCATGGTGATCTGGGTTATTAAGATCTTTTTTGTATAGTTCTTCTGTGTATTCTTTTTTTTTTTTTTTTGGAAAATTCTTTTTTTTTTTCTCTCTCTAATTTTATTTTATTTTTAAACTTTACATAATTGTATTAGTTTTGCCAAATATCAAAATGAATCCGCCACAGGTACACATGTGTTCCCCATCCCGAACCCTCCTCCCTCCTCCTCCCTCCCCATACCATCCCTCTGGGCCGTCCCAGTGCACCAGCCCCAAGCATCCAGCATCATGCATCGAACCTGGACTGGCAACTCGTTTCCTACATGATATTTTACATGTTTCATTGCCATTCTCCCAAATCTTCCCACCCTCTCCCTCTCCCACAGAGTCCATAAGACTGTTCTATACATCAGTGTCTCTTTTGCTGTCTCGTATACCGGGTTATTGTTACCATCTTTCTAAATTCCATATATATGCGTTAGTATACTGTATTTATGTTTTTCCTTCTGGCTTACTTCACTCTGTATAATAGGCTCCAGTTTCATCCACCTCATTAGAACTGATTCAAATGTATTCTTTTTAATGGCTGAGTAATACTCCATTGTGTATATGTACCACAGCTTTCTTATCCATTCATCTGCTGATGGGCATCTAGGTTGCTTCCATGTCTTGGCTATTATAAACAGTGCTGCGATGAACATTGGGGTACACGTGTCTCTTTCCCTTCTGGTTTCCTCAGTGTGTATGCCCAGCAGTGGGGTTGCTGGATCATAAGGCAGTTCTATTTCCAGTTCTTTAAGGAATCTCCACACTGTTCTCCATAGTGGCTGTACTAGTTTGCATTCCCACCAACAGTGTAAGAGGGTTCCCTTTTCTCCACACCCTCTCCAGCATTTATTATTTGTAGACTTTTGGATCGCAGCCATTCTGACTGGTGTGAAATGGTACCTCATAGTGGTTTTGATTTGCATTTCTCTGATAATGAGTGATGTTGAGCATCTTTTCATGTGTTTGTTAGCCATCTGTATGTCTTTTTGGAGAAATGTCTATTTAGTTCTTTGGCCCATTTTTTGATTGGGTCGTTTATTTTTCTGGAGTTGAGCTGTAGGAGTTGCTTGTATATTTTTGAGATTAGTTGTTTGTCGGTTGCTTCATTTGCTATTATTTTCTCCCATTCTGAAGGCTGTCTTTTCACCTTGCTAATAGTTTCCTTTGATGTGCAGAAGCTTTTAAGTTTAATTAGGTCCCATTTGTTTATTTTTGCTTTTATTTCCAATATTCTGGGAGGTGGGTCATAGAGCATCCTGCTGTGATGTATGTCGGAGAGTGTTTTGCCTATGTTCTCCTCTAGGAGTTTTATAGTTTCTGGTCTTACGTTTAGATCTTTAATCCATTTTGAGTTTATTTTTGTGTATGGTGTTAGAAAGTGGTCCAGTTTCATTCTTTTACAAGTGGTTGACCAGATTTCCCAGCACCACTTGTTAAAGAGATTGTCTTTAATCCATTGTATATTCTTGCCTCCTTTGTCGAAGATAAGGTGTCCATATGTGCGTGGATTTATCTCTGGGCTTTCTATTTTATTCCATTGATCAATATTTCTGTCTTTGTGCCAGTACCATACTGTCTTGATAACTGTGGCTTTGTAGTAGAGCCTGAAGTCAGGTAGGTTGATTCCTCCAGTTCCATTCTTCTTTCTCAAGATCGCTTTGGCTATTCGAGGGTTTTTGTATTTCCATACAAATTGTGAAATTATTTGTTCTAGCTCTGTGAAGAATACTGTTGGTAGCTTGATAGGGATTGCGTTGAATCTATAAATTGCTTTGGGTAGTATACTCATTTTCACTATATTGATTCTTTCAATCCATGAACATGGTATATTTCTCCATCTATTAGTGTCCTCTTTGATTTCTTTCACCGGTGTTTTATAGTTTTCTATATATAGGTCTTTAGTTTCTTTAGGTAGATATATTCCTAAGTATTTTATTCTTTCCGTTGCAATGGTGAATGGAATTGTTTCCTTAATTTCTCTTTCTGTTTTCTCATTATTAGTGTATAGGAATGCAAGGGATTTCTGTGTGTTGATTTTATATTCTGCAACTTTACTGTAGTCATTGATTATTTCTAGTAATTTTCTGGTGGACTCTTTAGGGTTTTCTATGTAGAGGATCATGTCATCTGCAAATAGTGAGAGTTTTACTTCTTCTTTTCCAATTTGGATTCCTTTTATTTCTTTTTCTGCTCTGATTGCTGTGGCCAAAACTTCCAAAACTATGTTGAATAGTAATGGTGAAAGTGGGCACCCTTGTCTTGTTCCTGACTTTAGAGGAAAGGCTTTCAATTTTTCACCATTGAGGATAATGTTTGCTGTGGGTTTGTCATATATAGCTTTTATTATGTTGAGGTATGTTCCTTCTATTCCTGCTTTCTGGAGAGTTTTTATCATAAATGGATGTTGAATTTTGTCAAAGGCTTTCTCTGCATCTATTGAGATAATCATATGGTTTTTATTTTTCAATTTGTTAATGTGGTGTGTTACATTGATTGATTTGCGGATATTGAAGAAACCTTGCATCCTTGGGATAAAGCCCACTTGATCATGGTGTATGATCTTTTTAATGTGTTGTTGGATTCTGATTGCTAGAATTTTGTTAAGGATTTTTGCATCTATGTTCATCAGTGATATTGGCCTGTAGTTTTCTTTTTTTGTGGGATCTTTGTCAGGTTTTGGTATTAGGGTGATGGTGGCCTCATAGAATGAGTTTGGAAGTTTACCTTCCTCTGCAATTTTCTGGAAGAGTTTGAGCAGGATAGGTGTTGTTAGCTCTTCTCTAAATTTTTGGTAGAATTCAGCTGTGAAGCCGTCTGGACCGGGGCTTTTGTTTGCTGGAAGATTTTTGATTACAGTTTCAATTTCCATGCTTGTGATGGGTCTGTTAAGATTTTCTATTTCTTCCTGGTCCAGTTTTGGAAAGTTGTACTTTTCTAAGAATTTGTCCATTTCTTCCACGTTGTCCATTTTATTGGCATATAATTGTTGATAGTAGTCTCTTATGATCCTTTGTATTTCTGTGTTGTCTGTTGTGATCTCTCCATTTTCGTTTCTAATTTTGTTGATTTGATTTTTCTCCCTTTGTTTCTTGATGAGTCTGGCTAATGGTTTGTCAATTTTATTTATCCTTTCAAAGAACCAGCTTTTGGTTTTGTTGATTTTTGCTATGGTCTCTTTTGTTTCTTTTGCATTTATTTCTGCTCTAATTTTTAAGATTTCTTTCCTTCTACTAACCCTGGGGTTCTTCATTTCTTCCTTTTCTAGTTGCTTTAGGTGTAGAGTTAGGTTATTTATTTGACTTTTTTCTTGTTTCTTGAGGTGTGCCTGTATTGCTATGAACTTTCCCCTTAGGACTGCTTTTACCGTGTCCCACAGGTTTTGGGTTGTTGTGTTTTCATTTTCATTCGTTTCTATGCAAATTTTGATTTCTTTTTTGATTTCTTCTGTGATTTGTTGGTTATTCAGCAGCGTGTTGTTCAGCCTCCATATGTTGGAATTTTTAATAGTTTTTCTCCTGTAATTGAGATCTAATCTTACTGCATTGTGGTCAGAAAAAATGCTTGGAATGATTTCTATTTTTTTGAATTTACCAAGGCTAGCTTTATGGCCCAGGATGTGATCTATCCTGGAGAAGGTTCCATGTGCGCTTGAGAAAAAGGTGAAATTCATTGTTTTGGGATGAAATGACCTATAGATATCAATTAGGTCTAACTGGTCTATTGTATCGTTTAAAGTTTGTGTTTCCTTGTTAATTTTCTGTTTAGTTGATCTATCCATAGGTGTAAGTGGGGTATTAAAGTCTCCCACTATTATTGTGTTATTGTTAATTTCTCCTTTCATACTTGTTAGCATTTGTCTTACATACTGTGGTGCTCCCGTGTTAGGTGCATATATATTTATAATTGTTATATCTTCTTCTTGGATTGATCCTTTGATCATTATGTAGTGACCTTCTTTGTCTCTTTTCACAGCCTTTGTTTTAAAGTCTATTTTATCTGATATGAGTATTGCTACTCCTGCTTTCTTTTGGTCCCTATTTGCATGGAAAATCTTTTTCCAGCCCTTCACTTTCAGTCTGTATGTGTCCCCTGTTTTGAGGTGGGTCTCTTGTAGACAACATATGTAGGGGTCTTGTTTTTGTATCCATTCAGCCAGTCTTTGTCTTTTGGTTGGGGCATTCAACCCATTTACATTTAAGGTAATTACTGATAAGTATGTTCCCATTGCCATTTACTTTATTGTTTTGGGTTCGAGTTTATACACCGTTTTTGTGTTTCCTGTCTAGAGAATATCCTTTAGTATTTGTTGGAGAGCTGGTTTGGTGGTGCAGAATTCTCTCAGCTTTTGCTTGTCTGAAAAGCTTTTGATTTCTCCTTCATACTTGAATGAGATCCTTGCTGGGTACAATAATCTGGGCTGTAGGTTATTTTCTTTCATCATTTTAAGTATGTCTTGCCATTCCCTCCTGGCTTGAAGAGTTTCTATTGAAAGATCAGCTGTTATCCTTATGGGAATTCCCTTGTGTGTTATTTGTTGTTTTTCCCTTGCTGCTTTTAATATTTGTTCTTTGTGTTTGATCTTTGTTAATTTGATTAATATGTGTCTTGGGGTGTTTCTCCTTGGGTTTATCCTGTTTGGTACTCTCTGGGTTTCTTGGACTTGGGTGATTATTTCCTTCCCCATTTTAGGGAAGTTTTCCACTATTATCTCCTCAAGTATTTTCTCATGGTCTTTCTTTTTGTCTTCTTCTTCTGGAACCCCTATGATTCGAATGTTGTAGCGTTTAATATTGTCCTGGAGGTCTCTGAGATTGTCCTCATTTCTTTTAATTCGTTTTTCTTTTATCCTCTCTGATTCATTTATTTCTACCATTCTATCTTCTAATTCACTAATCCTGTCTTCTGCCTCTGTTATTCTACTATTTGTTGCCTCCAGAGTGTTTTTAATTTCACTTATTGCATTATTCATTATATATTGACTCTTTTTTATTTCTTCTAGGTCCTTGTTAAACCTTTCTTGCATCTTCTCAATCCTTGTCTCCAGGCTATTTATCTGTGATTCCATTTTAGTTTCAAGATTTTGGATCAATTTCACTATCATTATTCGGAATTCTTTATCAGGTAGATTCCCTATCTCTTCCTCTTTTGTTTGGTTTGGTGGGCATTTATCCTGTTCCTTTATCTGCTGAGTATTCCTCTGTCTCTTCATCTTGTTTAAATTGCTGAGTTTGGGGTGTCCTTTCTGTATTCTGGCAGTCTGTGGAGTTCTCTTTATTGTGGCGTTTCCTCACTGTGTGTGGGTTTGTACAGGTGGCTTGTCAAGGTTTCCTGGTTAGGGAAGCTTGTGTCGGTGTTCTGGTGGGTGGAGCTGTATTTCTTCTCTCTGGGGTGCAATGAAATGTCCAGTAATGAGTTATGAGATGTCTATAGTTTTGGGGTGACTTTGGGCAGCCTGTATCTTGAAGCTCAGGGCTGTGTTCCTTTGTTGCTGGAGAATTTGCTTGGTATGTCTTGCCCTGGAACTTATTGGCCCTTGTGTGGTGCTTGGTTTCAGTGTCGGTATGGAGGCATTTGATGAGCTCCTGTCAATGAATGTTCCTTGGAGTCAGGAGTTCCCTGGAGTCAGGGTTTGGACTTAAGTCTCCTGCTTCCGATTATCGGTCTTATTTTTACAGTAGTTTCAAAACTTCTCCTTCTATACAGCACCATTGATAAAACATCTACATTAAAGATGATAAGTTTCTCTACAGTGAGGGTCACTCAGAGAGGTTCACAGGGTTACATGGAGAAGAGAAGAGGGAGGAGGGAGTTAGAGGTGACCCAAATGAGATGAGGTGAATCAATAGTGGAGAGAGTGGGCTAGCCAGTAGTCACTTCCTTATGTGCACTCCACAACTGGACCACTCAGAGATGTTCACGGGGTTATACAGAGAAGAGAAGAAGGAGGAAGGTAACAGAGGTGGCCAGAAGGATAAAAAGGGGGAATGAAAAGGAGGGAGACAGATCCAGCCAGTAATCAGTTCCCTAAGTGTTCTCCACCGTCTGGAACACACAGAAATTCACAGAGTTGGGTAGAGTAGAGAGGGGTTAGGGAGGAGACACAGGCGACCTGGTGGAGAAAAAGGAGGGTCCAAAGGGAGAGAGAGCAGTCAAGCCAGTAATCTCACTCCCTAGTGAAAAATGGGTCCTGAAGATTGGGTCCTTAAAGGTACAAAATTGGTAACAAATACATAAAAGCAAAAATTAAAAATCTAGAGTAGAGTTTGGAATTTCAAAAATACGATGTTAAAGAAAAGAAGAAGGAAAAGAAAGAGAGAAAGAACGAACAAACAAAAACAAACAAGGTCGCGAAAATTATAAAGAAAGTACAGGTACAAAATTGATGACTAATACCAGAAAGCGAAAATTAAAAATCTAGAGTAGAGTTTGGAATTTCAAAAATACGATGTTAAAGAAAAGAAGAAGGAAAAGAAAGAGAGAAAAAACGAACAAACAAAAACAAACAAGGTCGCGAAAATTATAAAGAAAGTACAGGTACAAAATTGATAACTAATACCAGAAAGCAAAAATTAAAAATCTAGAGTAGAGTTTGGAATTTCAAAAATACAATGTTAAAAAAAAAAAAAAAGAAGAAGAAAAATAAAGAGAGAAAACAAACAAACAAATACGAACAATGTCACAAAAATTATAAAGAAAATACAGGTACAAAATTGATATCAAATACCAAAAAGCATAAATTAAAAATCTAGAGTAAAGTTTGGAATTTCAGATATACAATGTTATATAAAAGAAGAAGAGAAAGAAACAGAGAAGAAGAAAGAAAAAAAAAAAGTCACAGAAATTATATAAAAAAAAACTATAGGTACAAAATTGATAACATATACCAAAAAGTGAAAATTAAAAATCTAGAGTAGAGTTTGGAATTTCAAAAATACAATGTTAAAGAAAAGAAGAAAAAAACAAAAACAAAAACAAAAAAAACAAGGTCAAAAAATTATAAAATATATATATATGAAGTTTGCTGAAGAAGAAAAAAATAGGGTCTTTTTTTTTTTTTTTTTGCAAAGTAATAGGTTATAAAAGTGAAAATTAAAGGAACAATAGAGGACTTAAATTTTTTTTTTTTAATTAAAAAAAAAAAAAGAAAGAATGATCGTAAAAATAATAAAAATATATCTAGGACTTTTTTTTGTGTGTGTGTGTGTGGGTGTTGTGGGTTCAGTTCATTTTCGGCTAGTTCCTTGGTCAGATTTATATTTCTCAAGATCTATAGGCCCCTTCCTATGTAATCCGTAGTAACCACAGGGTTTTGATCTATTGCCTCTAGCTTCCAAGGTGTTTCCCTCTGTTATATCTTCTTCTGTTTGCTAGTCTCTTCAGTATCTGGTTTCCACCCTGACTCAAAGGGCACGGTGGAGGACACTTTTTTTTTTTTTTTTAGGCTTACTTGTTCAGTCGCGCTGTGGGGAGGGAGGGAGGGAGTGATGCTGCAAACAAATAACACTGGTGTGGGCTCGCAGTGCCTCAGCCACCCTGGGTCTGCCCCTGCTCACGGCGCGTGTAGCCTCCCTGCCCACACTGCTCGGGCTCTAGGTTGTTCCGCCGGGAACAATCCGAGGCTGGCCCTGGGCTGCATGCACCTCCCAGGTCCAAGCCGCTCAGGTTCAGGCACTCGGGTAGTCCTCAGAGGCGCAGACTCAGTTGGGCCTGCATTTTGTGCTCTTCCCAGGTCCGAGCGCCAATTTGCTCTTCCCAGGCGAGCGCCAATGCTGCGACTTATCGCCTCCCCGCCACTCGGTTATCTGGATGTAAAACCGGCGCACCTTCTCAGGCAGATGTTGACCGTCCAGACCCCCAAGAAGTTTTAGTTAGCAAAGAAGCCTGCTTACAATTTTATAGATAATGTCTCTCTGGGGCTGCGATTGCCCCCTTCCGGCTCTGGCTGCCTGTCACCGGAGGGGGAAGGTCTGCAGCCGGCTATCTCTGTTCAGTCCTTTGTTCCGTGCGCGGGCCTGGCGGTCTTAGGTTAGGGCTGGCTTTTCGCGTGGTAGGTATCCCACAGTCTGGTTTGCTAGCCCAAATTATTTCGCTCAGATAGCGCTCAGGGTATTCAGGCCAGATTCTTACTCTCAGCGATGCAGCCCACGCCGCGCCTCCCTGCCCAGCCCCGGTTTGCTAATGGCGGATGCAGGCGTCTGCGCTGCTTCTCTGCTGGGGGAGTTACCGTAGGACTCGCAATCTGCGAGTTTTAAATTGTTTATTTATTTTTTCTCCCTGTTATGTTGCCCTCTGTGCTTCCAAAGCTCGGCACAGATTCGGCAGTGAGAAGGTTTCCTGATGTTTGGAAACTTCTCTCTTTTTAAGATTCCCTTCCCGGGACGGAACTCCGTCCCTCCCTCTTTTGTCTCTTTTTTTTTTTGTTTTTAATATTTTTTCCTACCTCCTTTCGAAGAGTTGGGTTGCTTTTCTGGGTGCCTGATGTCCTCTGCCGGCATTCAGAAGTTGTTTTGTGGAATTTACTCGACGTTTAAATGCTCTTTTGATGAATTTGTGGGGGAGAAAGTGTTCTCCCCGTCCTACTTCTCCGCCATCTTGGCTCCTCCCTCTTCTGTGTATTCTTGCCACCTCTTAATATCTTCTGCTTGTTAGGCACATACCATTTCTGTCTTTTATTGTGCCCATTTTGCTTGATAGGTTTCCTTGGTATCTCTAATTTTCTTGAGATCTCTAGTCTTTCCCATTCTATTGTTTTCCTCAATTTCTTTACATTGTTCATTTAAGGGGGCTTTCTTATCTCTCTTTGCTATTCTTTGGAATTCTGCATTCAAATGGGTATATCTTTCCTTTTCTCCTTTGCCTTTCACTTCTCTTCTTTTCTCAGCTATTTGTAAGGCCTCCTCAGACAACCATTTTGCCTTTTTGCACTTCTTTTTCTTGGGGATGATTTTGATCACCACCTTCTGTAGTGTTACAAACCTCTGCTCATAGTTTTTCATGTACTCTATCAGATCTAATTCCTTGAATCTATTTGTCACTTCCACTGTATAATCGTAAGGGATTCAATTTAGGCCATACCCAAATGGCCTAGTGGTTTTCCCTACTTTCTTCAAGTTAAGCCTGAATTTGGCAATAAGGAGCTCATGATCTGAGCCACAGTCTGCTCCCACTCTTGTTTTTGCTGACTGTATAGAGCTTCTCCATCTCCAGCTGCAAAGAATATAATCAATCTGATTTTGGTGTTGACCATCTGGTGATGCCCATGTGTAGAGATGTCTCTTGTGCTGTTGGAAGAGAGTGTTTGCTATGACCAGTACATTGTCTTGGAAAACTTCTGTTAGTGTTTGCTCTGCTTCATTTTGTACCCCAAGGCCAAACTTGCCTGTTACTCCAGGTATCTCTTGACTTCCTACTTTTGCATTCTACTCCCCTATAATGCAAATTCATAGGATCAAGGAAACTGGTGATCACTCCTGTACTCCAAAAACCACACTGCTCTAAACCCCAAACTCCTTACATCCAAAACTACTTACTGTCTCTGTGTGAGGTACTGGAAAGAGAACGGGCTGTGAAATCAGAAACCCTGGCTAGTTCTGGCTGTGAGACATCTAGTTATGGTACAAGTAAGGTCACCTTTATATCACATGTTGTCCTCAACCTGAAAATATGAAGTCAGATACCAGGTTTCATTGACATGTCAGATGAGATGTACTAGGAATTTAAACTCTTAATTGCTCAGAAGCAGTAACACAGAAAAGGAAGTTTCTTGCTTTGCTTCTGGGTGCCTTTCTACTTGTTGCAACTTCAAGAGTTTCATAGAGTCTTGGATGATATCGGGTACTAAGGAAAGGCTGCTGAAGAGCATGACAGGATAGAGATTGTGAGGCTTTCCTAGTAGCTCAGATGGTAAAGAATCTGCCTGCATGCAGGAGACCCAGGTTCAATCCCTGGGTTGAGAAGATCCCCTGGAGATGGGAATGGCAACCCACTCCAGTATTCTTGACTATAGAATTCCATGGACAGAGGAGCCTGGTGGGCTACAGTCCATGGGTCGCAAAGATAGGACATAACTGAGCCACTAACACACACATGATCTAACAGGTCAGGGGATGACAGTTAAGGGATTGTACTAGGAGGCACCATTCTTTTATTCAACAAATGTTTATTTAAAGCCATCTAGTTGAGTCAACTGCATTGTGACACTTTCATGACCCACTTCTCTACTCAAAACTTATGGAATGAGTCGTTATTATTGGCAATTTGGATTGCTTTCATGCGGAGGGGGTATGAACAGACAAACATCCTTGCCTGTGTGTAATATAAGTTATAACAGGGAAAAATTATCTTTAATGTACTAGATCCATTATCCATATGTTAGAAAGTGTTAAGTATTGTGAGGGAGCTATGTTCAGCTTAATAGGGAGTATTTAGAGGCAGGAGAAGGAAAGTTGCAGTATTTAATTGGGTAATAGGATTGTCAGATATTTATACTCAGGTTCACATTCTGGCTTAAAGCTAAAAAGCAGATCTTTTAGATTAAAAAAATTCTATTTGCAGAGAATGACTCAGATCATTATCCCACCAAATAGGTAAATATTTCTTTCCCTTTAGGGATGGAATATGTAAGAAACCATGAAAAACCTTAGCATTATTGATGAATATGTGCTACTGGGGTGGTCTACTGACCCAGATATCCAGATCATGCTCTTTGTTCTCTTCTTGGGGATTTACCTCCTGACCCTGATGGGGAACCTGATGATCCTGGTGATCAGGGCTGATCCTCACCTGCACACACCCATGTACTTCTTCCTTGGTCTTTCAAGGTCCACTCTCTTAGCAAATTTGAAATATACTATGCTGCTAAGTTGCTTCAGTCGTGTCCAACTCTGTGCGACCCCAGAGACGGCAGCCCCCCAGGCTTCCCCGTCCCTGGGATTCTCCAGGCAAGAACACTGGAGTGGGTTACCATTTCCTTCTCCAATGCATGAAAGTGAAAAGTGAAAGTGAAGTTGCTCAGTCATGTCCGACTCTTAGCGACCCTACGGACTGCAGCCTACCAGGCTCCTCCATCCATGGGATTTTCCAGGCAAGAGTACTGGAGTGGGGTGCCATTTCTCAAATGCTACTATCTCTATTTTTTTGGATAAAGATAGGCCGAGCACCAAAGACAATGTACTGGTCATAGCAAACACCCTCTTCCAACAACACAAGAGACATCTCTACACATGGGCATCACCAGATGGTCAACACCAAAATCAGATTGATTATATTCTTTGCAGCTGGAGATGGAGAAGCTCTATACAGTCAGCAAAAATAAGAGTGGGAGCGGACTGTGGCTCAGATCTTGAGTCCTTATTGCCAAATTCAGGCTTAACTTGAAGAAAGTAGGGAAAACCACTAGGCCATTTGGGTATGGCCTAAATTGAATCCCTTACGATTATACAGTGGAAGTGACAAATAGATTCAAGGAATTAGATCTGATCAGATCAGATCAGATCAGTCGCTCAGTCGTGTCTGACTCTTTGCGACCCCATGAATTGCAGCACACCAGGCCTCCCTGTCCATCACCAACTCCTGAAGTTCACTCAGACTCATGTCCATCGAGTCAGTGATGCCATCCAGCCATCTCATCCTCTGTCGTCCCCTTTGCCTCCTGCCCCAAATTGCTCCCAGCATCAGAATCTTTTCCAATGAGAGTCTTTTCCTCTTCGCATGAGGTGGCCAAAGTACTGGAGTTTCAGCTTTAGCATCATTCCTTCCAAAGAAATCCCAGGGCTGATCTCCTTCAGAATGGACTGGTTGGATCTCCTTGCAGTTCAAGGGACTCTCAAGAGTCTTCTCCAACACCACAGTTCAAAAGCATCGATTCTTCAGCACTCAGCCTTCTTCACAGTCCAACTCTCACATCCATACATGACCACAGGAAAAACCATAGCCTTGACTAGACGAACCTTTGTTGGCAAAGTAATGTCTCTGCTTTTGAACATGCTATCTAGGTTGGTCCTAACTTTCCTTCCAAGGAGTAAGTGTCTTTTAATTTCATGGCTGCAGTCACCATCTACAGTGATTTTGGAGCCCAGAAAAATAAAGTCTGACACTGTGTCCCCATCTATTTCCCATGAAGTGATGGGACCAGATGCCATGATCTTCGTTTTCTGAATGTTGAGCTTTAAGCCAGCTTTTTCACTCTCCACTTTCACCTTCATCAAGAGGCTTTTGAGTTCCTCTTCACTTTCTGCCATAAGGGTGGTGTCATCTGCATATCTGAGGTTATTGATATTTCTCCCAGCAATCTTGATTCCAGCTTGTGCTTCTTCCAGCCCAGCGTTTCTCATGATGTTCTCTGCATATAAGTTAAATAAGCAGGGTGACAATATACAGCCTTGACGTACTCTTTTTCCTATTTGGAACCAGTCTGTTGTTCCATGTCCAGTTCTAACTGTTGCTTCCTGACCTGCATACAGATTTCTCAAGAGGCAGGTCGGTGGTCTGGTATTCCCATCTCTTTCAGAATTTTCCAGTTTATTGTGATCCACATAATCAAAGGCTTTGGCATAGTCAATAAAGCAGAAATAGATGTTTTTATGGAACTCTCTTGCTTTTTCCATGATCCAGCGGATGTTGGCAATTTGATCTCTGGTTCCTCTGCCTTTTCTAAAACCAGCTTGAACATCAGGAAGTTCATGGTTCACATATTGCTGAAGCCTGGCTTGGAGAATTTTAAGCATTACTTTACTAGCATGTGAGATGAGTGCAATTGTGCGGTAGTTTGAGCATTCTTTGGCATTGCCTTTCTTTGGGATTGGAATGAAAACTGACCTTTTCCAGTCCTGTGGCCACTGCTGAGTTTTCCAAATTTGCTGGCAGAGTACATGAAAAACTATGAGCAGAGGTTTGTAACACTGTACAGGAGGCGGTGATCAAAATCATCCCCAAGAAAAAGAACTGCAAAAAGGCAAAATGGTTGTCTGAGGAGGCCTTACAAATAGCTGAGAAAAGAAGAGAAGTGAAAGGCAAAGGAGAAAAGGAAAGATATACCCATTTGAATGCAAAATTCAATGTTACATGACAGCCTGGATGGCAGGGGGGTCTGGGAGAGAATAGATACCTGTATATGTATTGCTCAGTCCCTTTGCTATTCACCTGAAACTATTACAGCATTGTTAATTGGCTATACTCCAATATAAAATAAAAAGTTTAAAAAAAAAGAAATAAAGGTAAGATTAAATTCTTCCCAGAAAAACAAAAGAAGAAATAGAAAACCTTAACAGACCAATATAAATAAAGAGATTAGCAGAAAGATAAAATAACCAAATTTTTAAAATGTGTAATAGAAGTGAATAGACATTCCCCATAGAGAATATACAAATGGTCAACAGGCATATAAAAAGTGCTAAAAATAGGTAATCATCAGGGAAATGCAAACTAAAAACAATTACATACCACCTCAAACCTATTAAAACGGCTATTATACAAACAAACAAAAGATAGAGTGTTATCAAGGATCTGGAGAAATTAGAAGCTTCTACTGTTGGTGGAAATGTAAACTGGTACAGCAGCTATGGGAAACAGATTCCTCTAAAAACTAGAAATAGAACTACCATATCATTCGACAATCCCACTTGTGGGTATGCAGCCAAAAGAACTGAATGCAGGGTGTCAAAGTGATGTTTGTACATCCATGTTCACTGCACCATTATTCACAGTAGCTAAAATGTGAAAGCAGATAAAGTGCTGACTGATAGATGAAAGGGTAAGCAAAATGTGGTAAGTACATATAATGGAATGTTATTGAGTCTTTAAAAAGAAGGTGTTCCCGTCATATGCAACAACATGGATAAACCTGGAGGACATTATACAAAGATAAGCTCCACAGCAGAATAAATATTGCATGATTCCACTTATGTGAGCTATCTAAAATAGTCAACCTCATAGAAACAGGGAGTAGAATGATGGTTTCCAGAGGCTGGGAGAAGGATATAGAGGGTGGATGTTCAACAGATATAAAGTTTCAGTTTTGTAAGATAATTAAGTTCTGGAGATCTTCTGTACAAAACCGTGCTGATACTCAACAACGTTGTATTGTACAATTAAAATTTTGTTAAAGAAAGTACATATTATTTGTATTCTTAACATAATAAAAAATAATAATTTAAAAAGCAGAGTTTAATTAATTTGAATTTAATTTAAATCTATTAAACTTGAAATTTAATGATCTCACAAAGATTATAGTAAATTTGGACTCTATCAACTGATATATACAAAATAAAAAGTGGAAGAAGAAATAGATTTCCCTGGCAGTCCAGTGGTCAAGACTCCACACTTCCACTGCTGGCAGCATGGATTCTATCCCTGGGTGGGAAACTAAGATCCCGCATGCCTTGCAATGCAACCAAAAAAAAAAGAAAGGAAAGAGAGATAAAACAGTTGAAAGTTAAAGTATTACTTGCTCAGTCATGTCTGACTCTTTGCAACCCCACGGACCATAGTCTGAGAGGCTCCTCTGTCCACGGAATTCTCCAGGCAAGAATACTGGAGTGGGTTGCCATTTCCTTCCCCAGGTGATCCTTACAACCCAGGGATAGAACTTGAGTCTTCTGCATTGCGGGCAGATTCTTTACCATCTGAGCCACCAGGAAAGCCCATTGGCATGTATAAATAATAAATAAATATGTACACCTGAAAAAAATAAAAGAGAAAATATCCAAACCTGTTACAGTCCTCATTCCTCTACTTGATCATATAGACAAAATTAATATCTATGGCTTCCTTCTCTACTGTTTTATTATTCCTCTGTCCTCAGTCAGAACCTAATTAGTGCTCTTAACCTAGTAAAGTTACTATTTATGAAAAGCCCGAGTTCTAAATATTCAGCCCCCCCCCCCTTTTTTTTTTGGTGGTAGTAGCGTGCCATTGTTTTCTATTAACTTAATCTACTATTTGGCATTGAAAGACTAAGAGAAAACCCAGAGCCTACTCTGTGTTCCAGATCTAGTCTTCCTTGATACCATTTGGTAGCAGCCATCCAATTTCCCCTTCATAATCAGGATCAATCACTCCAGCCAGTTGAGTAAGCTCTTTTTTGTCTGTTGGCTCAGAGGCAAAAGAAGCCCAAAATGGCCAGGTAGCTATCTTACCTTCCCCTTCATAGGAACCATTGTTTTTAACCTGCTTTAAGCATTTCTCCTCAAGGATTAAGATATGAAAACCAGGAGAGTACATACATACAATAACGCAGGATGGGTTATTTTATGTAATAATGAAAGGAACACTTCCACCCTTTTATTCCCAGGCTTCTTTATGGGGGAGATAACAATGGCACCCCACTCCAGTACTCTTGCCTGGGGAATCCCATGGATGGAGGAGCCTGGTGGGCTGCAGTCCATGGGGTCTCTAAAAGTCGGTCATGACTGAGAGACTTCACTTTCACTTTTCACTTTCATGCACTGGAGAAGGAAATGGCAACCCACTCCAGTGTTCTTGCCTGGAGAATCCCAGGGACGGGGGAGCCTGGTGGGCTGCCGTCTATGGGGTCGCACAGAGTCGGACACGACTGAAGTGACTTAGCAGCAGCAGCATATTAATGATATCTGATTCAAGAAAAATATTGCATCCTATAATACTAAATTCCATCCTTTCAGGAAGTTACCTCTCAATTGTGCCATAGCTGAGTCTTCAGTAAGCCTGTCCCATCTTTCAGATATCCAAGCCACTTCTGGCTGGTGGGGCACATGGTAAGCATAATTAAATTCATGGGCATGAGTTTGCTTATTTTTTTTAGGGAGACCATTTAAGATCTACTTTCTCACTAACTTTAATACAGTATTGCTGACTGCTTTCAATATGTTGTACATTATATTTCCAGAACTTACTTATCTTACAACTGGAAGTTTGTACCCTTTGATCAACATCTCATTTCTCTTACCACCTGGCACCTGGAAATCACCATTCAACTCTATTTCTATAAATTCAGTTTTTTTATATCTCAAATATAAGTGAATTAATACAGTATTTGTCTTTTCTTGTCTGACTTATTTCACTTAGAATAATGCCGTCATGGTTCATCCATGTTGTTGCAAAAGGTAGGATTTCCTTCTTCTCTATGGCTGAGTAATAGTCTATTATATATCACATATAACAGACTATTCTATACACAACATATTCACATATATCACTGTTTCATTATCTTTTCATCTATCAATGGACACTTAGGTTGCAACTGTGTCTTGGTTTTGTAAGTAATGCTGCAAAGAACATTTCTTTGAACTATCTCCTCAGTATATCTCTTTGGCATAGTAATTTAATTTCCTTTGGGTATTATCCAGAGGTGGGATTATTAGTTTCCAATTTATGGTACTTGTATTTTTAGTTTTTAGAAGCACATTAATACTGTTTTCCATAGTGGCTATACCAATTTACATTCCCAAGAACAGTACATAAGTATTCTTTCTCCACATCCTCACCAGCTTTAATTATTTTTTAATTAAGTATATTTAATTTACAATGTTTCAGAGGAACAGCAAAGTGATGCATTTATATACATACATACACATACATGGGGCTGCACCCCTTGTTTTGGGCAGACATAGCCCAGCCTTTAAGTTGGGCTTCCCTGGTAACTCAGATGATAAAGAATCTGCCTGCAGTGCAAGAGACCTGGGTTCAATCCCTAGGTCAGGAAGATCCCTGGAGAAGGAAATGGCTACCAATTCCCGTATTCTTGCCTGGAGAATTCTATGGACACAAGAGCCTGGCAGGCTATAGTCCATGGGGTCACAAAGAGTTGAACATGACTGAGTGACTGACACATACATACACATATATGGGCTTTCCTGGTGGTGCAATGGTAAAGAATCCACCTGCCAATGCAGAAGACACAAGAGATAATGGGTCTAATCCCTGGGTTGGGAAGATTCTCTGGAGAAGAAAATGACAATCCACTGTAGTACTCTTGCCTGGAGAATCCCCATAGACAGAGGAGTCTGGAGGGCTACAGTCCATGGGGTTGCAAGGTTGCAAAGAGTCAGACATGACTGAAGTGACTGAGCATGCATGCATAGTACTACTATGTACTATAGCAGTACTGTATATGGTAGTGTATCTGTTATATCCCAAATTCTCAATTTAACTTTCCCCCTCACTTTCCTCTCTGGCAACCATAAGTTTGTTTTCTATATTTGTGAGTCTATTTCTGTATTTTTTAATTAATTAATCTATTTATTTTAATTGGAGGCTAATTACTTTACAATATTGTTTGTATTGTAGTGGTTTTTGCCATACACTGACATGAATCAGCCATTGATGTACATGTGTCCCCCATTCTGAACCCCCCCTCCCACCTCCCTACCCATCCCATCCCTTAGGTTGTCCCAGTGCATCAGCTTTGAGTGCCCTGTTTCATGCATCAAACTTGGACTAGTGATCTGTTTCACATATGGTAATATACATGTTTCAGTGCTATTCTCTCAAATCATCCCACCCTTGCCTTCTCCCACAGAGTCCAAAAGTCTATTCTTTACATCTGTGTCTCTTTTGCTGTCTCACATATAGGGTCATCGTTACCATCTTTCTAAATTCCATATATATGCATTAAAATACTGTATTGGTATTTTTCTTTCTGACTTACTTCACTCTGTATAATAGGCACCAGTTTCATCCACCTCATTAGAACTGATTCAAATGCGTTCTTTTCAATGCTGCTGCTGCTAAGTCACCTCAGTCGTGTCCGACTCTGTGTGACCCCATAGACGGCAGCCCACCAGGCTGCCCCGTCCCTGGGATTCTCCAGGCAAGAACACTGGAGTGGGTTGCCATTTCCTTCTCCAGTGCATGAAAGTGAAAAGTGAAAGTGTTCTTTTCAATAGCTGAGTAATATTCCATTGTGTGTATATGTACCACAGCTTTCTTATCCATTCGTCTGCTGATGGACATCTAGGTTGCTTCCATGTCCTAGCTGTTGTAAACAGTGCTGCAATGAACATTGGGGTACACATGTCTCTTTCAATTCTGGTTTCCTCAGTGTGTATCATTTGTATCACTTTTTAGATTCCACATATAAGCAATATCATATGATATTTCTATGTCTCTGTCTGACTTACTTCACTTAGTATAATAATCTCTAGATCCATCCATGTGCTGTAATGGCATTGTTTCATTCTTTTTTATGACTAATATTCTGCTGTATGTATGTATGTTATTTTCTTTCATAAGTAGGTAAGTAAAGGACTGTGTTCAGTCATGTCCAATTCTTTGCAGTCCCATGGACTGTAGCCCACACAGGCTCCTCTGCCCATGGAATTTTTCAGGGAGGAATACTGGAGTGGGTTACCATTTCCTACTCCAGGGAATCTTCCCAGCCTAGCAATCAAACCTGCATCTCTCACACCTCCTGCAGGTGGGTTCTTTACCACTAGCACCACCTGGGAAGCTTATACATACAGTTTTAGGCATATATATATTCACACACACACACACAGATATACATATATATATATATATAGATACAGATACATATATATCACATATTTACCCATTCATCTGTTGATGGATATGTATGTTGCTTCCATGTCTTGGCTATTATAAATATTGCTGCTGCTGTGAACACTGAGGTATATATCTTTTTGAAGTAGAGTTTTCATATTTTCTGGATGTATGCCCAGGAGTGGAATAGTAGGATCATATGGTAACTCTATTTTTAATTTTTTAAGGAGACTCCATACTGTTCTGAGGGTTCCCTTTTCTCCACACCTTCCCCAGAATTTATTTGCAGACGTTTTAATGATGGCCATTTTGACCAGTGTGGGGGTGATATCTCATTGTGATATCTCTGCAAAGTCACCTGAGCGATTTCCAGAAGAAGCCATTCAACGGGTGGTGTCAGACCAGTAGCACTCTATTACAGACATGCAAGAGATGCCAAGGAAGCCACTCACGAGAGGTGCTGAGCTGAGCACTGCTGAAACCAGGCGCTACATAAGCCATTCGAGTTAGTGAAGCAGGCCCTGTATAAGTTATATGCACTGAATGAGTCTGGCATTTCAGAAGTCATGAGAGCTGCAGGAGCCCCGTGATGCAGAAGACACGTACTGCAGGAGCCTGCCTAGGGGAGTTCACCAGAACCAGAAGAGAACCTCTTTCTTTACCACTATCCCTCTACTGCCCTCTACTGACAAAGTTAAAATCATGTCAGCTGACAAGGGAAAAATATTCACAGATTCCAGCTCTGTTATCACAGATCAGGCAAGGCAAGGTAGATTTGGAGCTAAGGAGCAACAAATTGATAGCTGGTACAGTCAATTTGGGAGGTTGACATCCTTACATTGTTGTACTTTCCAACCCATGAACATGAATAACGCACCATTCATCTAGTTCCTTAATTTCTCTAACAATGTGTTATAGTGTTCTGTATAGAGATAGTGAACATCTTTTTATTAGATCTATATTTAGGTGTTTGTTGGTGCTATTATAAAACTGAATTTTTATTTCATTTTCCAATAGTTTCTTTTTCATAAAAATGCAACTTCAGTTCAATCAGTTCAGTCACTCAGTCATGTCCAACTCTTTGTGACCCCATGGACTGCAGCGTGCCAGGCTTTCCTGTCCATCACCAACTCCTGGAGTTTGCTCAAACTCATTTCTATCGAGTTGGTGACAGCATCCAACCATCTCATTCTCTGTTGTCCCCTTCTCCTCCTGCCTTCAATCTTTCCCAGCATCAGGGTCTTTCCCAAGGAGTCAGTTCTTCACATCAGGTGACCAAAATATTGGAGTTTCAGCTTCAGCATCAGTCTTTCCAATGAATATTCAGGACTGATTTCCTTTAGGATTGACTGGTTTGATCTCTTTGCAGTCCAAGGGACTCTCAAGAGTCTTCTCCAACACCACAGTTTAAAAGCATCAACTCTTCGGTGCTCAGCGTTCTTTATGGTCCAACTCTCACATCCATACATGACTACTGGAAAAACCATAGCTTTAGCTATACAGGCCTTTGTTGGCAAAGTAATGTCTTTGTTATTTAATATATTGTCTAAGTTTGCCATAGTTTTTTTTCCAAGGTTTCTTATTTATAAAAATACAATTTAATTTTAATATATTGACCCTGTATGTGGTAAATTTCCTAAATTCACTTGTTAATTATAATAGTTTATCTGTAGATTCTTTTGATTTTTGCATATAATATCACATAATTTTCAAATAATAGCCATTTATCTTATTATTTCCATCCTTTAGAACTTTTATTCTTTTCCTTGCCTATTGCATTGTCTGGTGTCTCTAGTGTAAAGTTTAAGCTGTATAGTGGGTATTCATGTCTCATTTCAAGCCTATGGGGAAAAGTTTTTAATATTTTACCATTAAGTATGCTTGTTGCAGGTTTTGTGAACACTGTATCAGAGTGAAAAAGTTCCCTTCTCCCTTTTATGTTTAGTTTTCTGACAAGTTTTAAACATGAAAGGGTGATGAATCTGATTAAACAATTTTTCTATATCTATTGAAATTCATATGATTTGTTTTCCTTTAACCTGTTAAGTAGGGAATTTATACTGATCAATTTTTAAGATGTTAAAGCAATGATACATACTATAAATAAATTCAAGTTGTTTCGATTGAATTATAATTTCTCTACATTTACTGAATTATATTTGTTAATACTTTGTTCAGGAATTTTACATCTAAGATCATGAAAGAGATTGGCCTGTAACATTCGTTTATTGCAATGATTTTGTCAGTTTCAGTGTCAAGATTATATTAGGCTTGTAAAACAAGTTGGGAAGTGTTTTTTCAGTCTCCAAAAGAGTTCGTATAACATTGGTGTCACTGTTTCTTTAATGTTTAGAATATATACTGGTAAAGCAATTGGACCTGGAGCTTTCATTATGGAAAGATATTTAACTTTAACAATTTTTGATTAGGGATAAGAAATGATTCTGATACAGAAATTATAATGAGTTTTAGAAAAATACAAATCTACCCCCTTTTGTATTTTAGTGAAATTCAGATCATCAAAAACAAAAAGACTTTAAAATTAGCCTGAAAGAAAAGATTTATATTCTACAAAGAAACAACAATTTGACTCTCATCACATCAGTGAAGCCAAAAAAGGTGGAGTACTACCCTCAAAATGCTGAGAAAAAAATAACTATGACTTATAACTGCATAATCAGTACAGTCTTAATTCAACAATAAGTATAAGATTAGCTTTTTCAGACAAATAAATGCTATAAAAGTTCACTCTCACTTTTAAAGGTTGAATTTTGCCTCCAAAATAGGTTTGCTGAAGTTCTAACACCCAGCACCTCACACCTTCTTTGGAAATAAGATCTTTACAGAGATAATCAAGTTAAAATGAGTTCACTAGGATGGGTTCTAGTCCTATATTACTGATATTTTATAAAAGGGTGCAATTTGGACACAGAAACAGACATACAGAAAATAAAAATGACAAGACACACAGGGAGTAAATGACCACGTGACTGGATTAATGCACCTACAAGGAACACCAAGGATTGCCTCTCCAAAAGAAAAAAAAAAACACCTAGAAGCTAGAAGAAGCAAGAAAGAATTCTTGTCTAGAACTGTCGGAGAACACAGCTCTCCTGACATCCAGCCTCCAAAACCATGGGAATAAACTGTGTTTTAAGCCGCCTGATTTCCAGTGATTTGTTACAGAAATTCTTGAAAACTAATACACTGAAGTAGCTTCTAAGGGATTTCATCAGTTTTTCATTCATTTACAAAATATTTATTAAGTTATTATATTCCAGGCACTGCTGTAAGTGCTACAGATACAGTCATGAATAAAATAGATAAAATCTATCTTCATAGATTAATACTTTAATGAGAGGAGACAGACAATAAACAAGCAAATAACATCGTGTAACATGTGACACAATATTGAATGCTGTGGAGAAATCTAAAGGAGGACAAATATGACAGTATGCTAAAACTTTAATGTTTTTCATAGGTGATCATAGAAGTCCTCTCCAATAAGGTGACATTTGAGCAGAAGTAAGGGGGCAAAAAAGGAGTTAGTCAGCCATATGGCTATCTGGGAAAAGAGCACTATGCACAGAGCAAACAGCAAGCACAGTCATAAAATGGAATGTGTTTTGTATATTCAAAGAACAGCAATAAGACTAGAGCTACTGGAGAGAAATTAGAATGGGGAGTGTGGGAAAAGATGAGGTCCTAGAGATATCTAGGCCGCATCACAAAGATCTTGAGGCCACACTAAGCATTTGGTTTTTATGCTGAGTGATAAGGAATATCTCCTAAAAAGAAGGAAAATAAATCTAAAAGGAAGATCTAAAGTACAATTAGGGATAATAAGCAAAGAAGTTAATAACCATGTGGGTGAGGCAGGGTTCTATTTTTTTACCCCAATCCATTCTTCCCTTATCCCATGGTTCTATAGTTTTAGCTGTACACATGGTTACCCAGCTAGAAACTAAATTCCATAGTCCTCCTTATAACTAGGTATGTTGGGGGTTCTCAAGATCACTCCCAAGGTTTAGTGATTTACTAAGAGGACTCACAGAATCCAGCACATAGTTGTATTAAGATACAAAATAAAATCATCAGCAAAAGGAAAAGGTGCCTGGGGCAATGTCCAGAGAAAATGAAGTACCAGATTCCAAAATTCCTCTCCCAGTAGAGGCTCATGTGCGTACATGCTAAGTCACTTACACGACACACTTATTTCCCAACCAAGGTGTTGTGACTGCATATGTGAAATGTTGCCGGCCAGAATAGCTCATTAGAGGCTCAGTGCCCACAGTTTTATATTGGAGGCTGGTTATGTGGGCACCCCTAGTATAACATACATATAATTCTATACTCAAAAATAGAAAGCATCTGTTGAACATAAACAATATTATTTGTAGAAACAATTAAGGCATAATGAAACACTCTTATCAGTTGAAGAATGGTAGGAACCATCTTGAAGTCATCAGCCAGAGCCAATGTTACAAGTGGGCTTTTCCAAAGATAGCAGTTGTCTTACATCATACACAAAAATTAACTCAAAATGCCTTGAATATATGACCAGAAATCACACAGCTCCTAGAAGGAAGCAGGCAATAAGCTCATTGACATCACTCTTGGCAATGTTTTCTTGGACCTGACTCCAAAGGCAATGGCAACAAAAGCAAAAATAAACCAGTGAAACAACATAAAACCAAAACATTTATGCACAGTGAAGAAACAACCAACAAAATAAAAAGGTGATCTACTGAATGAGGGAGATATTTGCAAACTGTATTGCCAATAGGGGTTAAAATTCAAATATAAATAAAGAACTTATACAGCTCAAAAAACAACTTTTAAAAATATGGACAGAGGATCTGAATAGATATCTTTCCAAAGAAGACATAAAGATGGCCAACAGGCATATGAAAAGATCTTAACATCATTAATCATAAGGGAAATTAAAATCAAAACCAAAGAGCTATCACTTCACACCTGTCAGAATGGCTATTTTCAAAGAAATGCCAAGTCCTGGCAAGCATGTGGAGAAAAGGGAACCCTCATGCACTATTGATGGAAATGTAAACTGGTACAGCCACTAAAGAAAACACTATGAAGATTCCAAAGTGAATTAAATATAGAACTACCATAAGACCCAATAATTCTACTTCTGAGTATTTATGTAAAGGAAAAAACCACTAATTCAAAAAGAAATATGCATCTTTTTGCTCATTGCAGCATTATTTATAATAGCCAAGATATGGAAGCAACCTAAATATCCACTGATAGATAGGGAAGATGTGAGATTAGATAGAAAGATAATGGAATATTACTCAGATATTTAAAAAAATGAAATTTTGCCAGCTGGGACAATGTAGATGTACGTCGGGGCTATTAAGTGACGTGAAATGCTCCAATCATCTAACATCACTGTGATACCAAAACCAGACAAAAAAAATCACAAAACAGAAAAATATAGGCCAATATCACTAATGAACATAGATATAATAGTCATCAAGTATAAGCAAATTGAATTCAACATCATTAAAAGGATCATACATCATAATCAACTGAGATTCATTTCAGAGAAAAAGATGCTTCAGTATTTGCAGTCAAGGTTAAATAGCACATCAACAAATTGAAGAATAAACATCATATGATCATCTCAATTGACACAGAAGAAGCTTTGACAAAATTCAACATTCATTTATGATAAAAACTTACAACAACTAAGAAAGTTAGACATGAAGTATATCAACATAATAAAGGCCATATATGACAAGCCCACAACTGATATTACAATAAATGGTGAAAAGCTAAAAGCTTTCCTCTAAGATCAGGAACAAGACAAGGATATCCACTCTTACTACTTTTATTCAACATAGTATTGGAAATCCTAGCCACAGCAATCAGACAGAGAAAGAGATAAAAGGAATCCAAATTGGAAAGGAAGAAGTAAAACTGCCATTGTTTGTGGCTGGCATGATACAATAGAAAGAAAATCCTAAAGATAACACCAAAAAATACTAGAACTCATAAATGAATTCAGTAAAGTTGCAAGATACAAAATTATCATACAGAAACCTGTTGCATTTCTATACACTAACAATCAACTATCAGAAAGAGAAATTAAGAAACCATTTCCATTCATAATCATACTGAAAAAATAAAATACCTGGGAATAAATCTATCTAAGCAGGTAAAAGACCTGTAAAGAGAAAACTATGACACTGATAAAAGTAACTGAAGATGATACAAACAAATGGAAAGTTATACCATGCTCATGGATGGGAAGAATTAATACTGTTAAGATAGCTGTACTATCCAAGGCAATCTACAAATTAAGTGCAATCCTTAACAAAATACCACTAGCATTTTTCACAGAACTGGCACAAATAATCCTAAAATTTGTATCAAAACAGAAAATAATAGCCAAAATAATTTTATTAACAAAATAAAATGATAAGTATCATGCTCCCTGATTTCAAACTATACCACAAAGCTACAGTAATCAAAACAGTATGGCACTGCCACAAAAACAGACACATAGATCAATGAACAGAATAGACAGCCCAGAAATGAACCTTTACTTATACAGGTAACTAATTTATGACAAAGAAGACAAGAATATACAGTGGAGAAAAGGCAGCCTCGTCAATAAATTCTATTAGGAAACCTGGGTAGCCACATGTAAAAGAATCAGATTGGACTATTTTATTATAACAGATACAAAAATAAATTCAAAATGGATTAAAGACTTCAGAGTAAGACTTGACACCATAAAACCCCTAGAATAAAACATAGGCTGTATGTTCTAAGATATAGTTCTTAGCAATGCAATTTTTAAATCAGTCTCCTCAGGCAAGGGAAACAAAAGCTAAAAAAATAAATGGGACACTACATCAAATTAAAAAGCTTTTTCACACCAAGGAAACTACCAACAAATGAAAAGGCTGCTTTTAAACAGGAGAAGATATTTGCAAATGATATCTGATGAGGGGTTAATATCCAAAATATGAAAATAACTCATGCACTGAACATTAAAAAAAAACTCTGATTTTTTTTAAAAGGAGAGAGGGCCTGAATATACATTTTCAAAAAAAAATAAAACACAGATGACTAAAAGGCACATAAAAATTCTCAATATCACTAATCATCAGGGAAAGGCAAATCAAAACCAAAATGAGATATCACACCTGTCAGAATGTCTATTTTCAAAAAGACAAGAAATAAGTGTTGGCAAGGTTGTGGAGAAAAGGAAACTCTTGTGTATTGTTGGTGGGAATGTAAATTGGTATAGAGATGGACAACTGTATGGAGATTCCTCACAAAATGAAAAATAGAAACGCCATACAATCTAGCAATTCCACTTCTAGGTATTTGTTGTGAGAAAATGAAAATACTAATTCAAAAATATGTGCACCTACAGGTTGATTACAACATTGTTTACAATAGTCAAAATATGGAAGCAAACTAAGTGCCCATCAATAGATGAATAAAGAAGATATATGTCACACATAATGGAATATTACTCATCCATAAAATAGAATGAAATCTTGTCATAAGTAGCAACAGAGATGGACTTACAAGGTACGTGTTAAATTAAAAAGTCAGAGAATGATAAATATTACATGATTTCATTTATATGTAATGTCTAAAAACACAAAATAAATGAACAAACGTAACCAAACAGAAACAGAATTCCTAGAGAAAAACTAGGTGGTTTCCAGATGATAGCGGGATAAGGGGGGATAGAAATAGGGAGGGAGATTAAGAGGTACAGACTTTCAGTTACAAAACAAATGAGTCATGGGTAATAAAATGTACAGTGTGGGGAATATAATCAATAATTATGTAATATCTTTGTATGGTGACAGATAACAACTACACTTGTGCTCATCATTTAAAATGTATTGAAATACTGAATCACTATGTTGTGTAACAGGAACTGACATAGTGTTGTAGGTCAATTATACTCCAAAAACAAACTTATTAAAAAAGAGATGATGGATTAAAGACCTAAACGTAAGACCATAAACTATAAAACTTTTAGAGGAAAACATAAGCAGAACACTCAGTGACATAAATCACAGCTATATCCTCTATGACTGATCTCCTAGAGTAATGGAAATAAAAACAAAAATAAACAAGTGGTACTTAATTAAACTTAAAATTTTAATTAACTAAACTTGCACAGCAAAGGAAACTATAAACAAGGTGAAAATACAACCCTCAGAATGAGAGAAAATAATAGCAAACAAAACTGACAAAGGATTAATCTCCAAAATATAGACACAGCTCATACTACTCAATACCAGAAAAACAAACAACTCAATCAAAAAGTGAACATAAGGCCTAAATAGACATTTATCCAAAGAAGACACACAGTTGGCTAATAAACAGATTCTCAACATCACTCATTATTAGAGAAATCCAAATCAAAACTACAATGAAGTATCACTTCACACTGGTCAGAATGGCCATCACCAAAAAATCCACAAACAAGAAATGCTGGAGAGGGTGTGGAGAACAGGAAATCCTCTTGCACTGTTGGTAGGAATACATATTGATGTGGCCACTATGGAAGACAGGATGGAAATTCCTTTAAAAACTAGGAATAAAACTACCATATGACCCAGCAATCCCACTACTGGGCATATACCCTAGGGAAACCAAAATTGAAAATGATACATGTACCCCAATGTTCATTGCAGTAATATTTATAATAGCTAGGACATGGACACAACCTAGATGTCCAATCAACAGATGAATGGATAAAGAAGCTGTGGCAATTATATACTATGCAATATTACTCAGCCATAAAAAGGAATGCATTTGAGTCAGTTCTAAAGAGGTGGATGAACCTAAAACCTATTTTAAAGAGTGAAGTAAGTTAGAAAGAGAAAAACTAAATATCATATATTAATGCACATGTATATGGAATTTAGAAAGATAGTACTGATGAATCAATTTGCAGGGCAGCAATTGGAGAAGGCAATGGCACCCTACTCCAGTACTCTTGCCTGGAAAATCCCATGGATGGAGGAGCCTGGTAGGCTACAGTCAGTCCATGGGGTCGCAAAGAGTCGGACACGACTGAGCGACTTCACTTCCACTTTTCACTTTCATGTACTGGAAAAGGAAATGGCAACCCACTCCAGTGTTCTTGCCTGGAGAATCCCAGGGACGGCGGAGCCTGGTGGGCTGCCATCTATGGGGTCTCACGGAGTCGGACACGACTGAAGCGACTTAGCAGCAGCAGCAGCAATGCAGATGCTTCCCTTGTAGCTCAGTCGGTAAATAAGCTGCCTGCAATGCAGAAGACCTGGATTCGATTCCTGGGTCAGGAAGATTCTCTGAAGGAGAAAATGGCAACCCACTCCAGTACTCTTGCCTGGAGAATCCCATGGACAGAGAAGCCTGGCAAGCTACAGTCCATGGGGTCACGAGAGTTAGACACGGCTTAGCAACTAAACCACCACCAATGGAGATGCAGACATAGAGAATAGACTTATGGACACAGGCAGGGGGCTGGGAGGAAGGACAGGGTGGAATGAATGGAGACAGTAGCATGGAAATATATATGCTACCATATGTAAAATATATAGCTAATGGGTATTTGCTGTATGACTCAGGGAACTCAAACTGGGGCTCTGTAACAACTTAGAGGGGAGTGAATAGGTGGGAAGGGGTGGGAGGGAGGTTTGAGAGGGAGGGGACATATGTATACCTATGGCTGATTCATGTTGATGTATGGCAAAAACCAACACAATATTGTAAATCAATTATCCTTCAATTAAAAACGAATTTTAAAAAAGAGAGATGAGATTTGTGCTACCTGAGGTGGAGGGTGAGGGAGGGGGAATTAGACAAACTGTGTCAAAAGGTAGAAACTTCCAGTTATAAGATAAGTGAGTACCAGGGAGGTAATGTGCAACATGATAAAAATAATTAATAATGCAGTACATTATAAATGAAAGTTATTAAGAAAGTAAATTCTAAAAGTTCTCATCACAAGGGAAATAGTTTTCTATTTTTTTAATGCTGTGTCTATATGAGATGATTATTTCATGGGTACATGTAAGTTAAATTGTTATATTGTATATCTTAAACTTATAGTTCAGTTCAGTCACTCAGTCATATCTGACTCTTTGCGACCCCATGAATCGCAGCACACCAGGCCTCCCTGTCCATCACCAACTCCCGGAGTTCACCCAGACTCATGTCCATCGAGTCAGTGATGCCATCCAGCCATCTCATCCTCTGTCATCCCCTTCTCCTCCTGCCCCCAATCCCTCCCAGCATCAGAGTCTTTTCCAATGAGTCGACTCTTCACATGAGGTGGCCAAAGTACTGGAGTTTCAGCTTTAGCATCATTCCTTCCAAAGAAATCCCAGGGCTGATCTCCTTCAGAATGGACTGGTTGGATCTCCTTGCAGTCCAAGGGACTCTCAAGAGTCTTCTCCAACACCACATTTCAAAAGCATCAATTCTTCGGTGCTCAGCCTTCTTCACAGTCCAACTCTCACATCCATACATGACCTCAATAAAGCAGAAATAGATGTTTTTCTGGAACTCTCTTGCTTTTTCCATGATCCAGCGGATGTTGGCAATTTGATCTCTGGTTCCTCTGCCTTTTCTAAAACCAGCTTGAACATCAGGAAGTTCACGGTTCACATATTGCTGAAGCCTGGCTTGGAGAATTTTGAGCATTACTTTACTAGCCTGTGAGATGAGTGCAGTTGTGTAGTAGTTTGAGCATTCTTTGGCATTGCCTTTCTTTGGGATTGGAATGAAAACTGACCTTTTCCAGTCCTGTGGCCACTTTTGAGTTTTCCAAATTTGCTGGCATATTGAGTAAACTTATAGTACTACATATCAATTATAGCTCAATAAAACTGGGAAAAGATAGATATTTTAAATAAATTTTTTAAAAGCCAGAAGACAGTCCTTTGAATAACAACTTCTGGCGGATTGAAGAAAAAAAAAATATTGGGGATAAAGAGGGGTTATAACTATAGGTATAGGAGATATTTTTTAACTATGGTGGAAATTTCTCTGCTGATTTGTGTTCTGTATCCATTTAGATAAGATCTGGCAGTATGTATGTGTAAACAGACTCAAGGATTATTAAATGGTGTGATCTGATATGTTAGTGGTTTTTCTTTTTTTCTAAAAGTCAACCTCTAATATCTGGCACTGCTACACAGAAGAGTTCGCATAAACCCAAGAGAACTCCTCTTGTATTGCTGCTATCAATATTTTGTTTAAACCATTTATTTGTGCAATAAGTGCTTGGAATCCTCATAAGGAAGATATTGCTAGCCTATTACTAGCATATCTATAATGTTATCTGCCTTTTTTCTATTACAATTAGTACCAATTAAAGCTCTGACTCTAATAGTTTTCAGTTCTGGAGTTATACTATGGAATCCTCTACCACACATCTATTTGGAAATGATGGACAGGATAAAGTCTTACTATCTTGTTCTTGTCATCAAAACTAGATGGTGGTGGTGGTGTTTAGTTGCTAAGTTATATCCAACTCTTTTAGAATAAACTGCTGCTGCTGCTGCTAAGTCGCTTCAGTCCTGTCCGACTCTGTGCGACCCCATAGACGGAAGCCCACAAGGCTCCCCTGTCCCTGGGATTCTCCAGGCAAGAATACTGGAGTGGGTTGCCATTTCCTTCTCCCATGCATGAAAGTGAAAAGTGAAAGGGAAGTCGTTCAGTCGTGTCCGACTCTTAGCAACCCCATGGACTACAGCCTACCAGGCTCCTCCATCCATGGGATTTTCCAGGCAAGAGTACTGGAGTGGGGTGCCATTGCCTTCTCCATAGAATAAACTAATGGTTACTAAAAAGCCTGTTGATGAGAGTGAAAAAGTTGGCTTAAAGCTCAACATTCAGAAAACGAAGATCATGGCATCTGGTCCCATCACTTCATGGCAGATAGATGGGGAAACAGTGGAAACAGTGTCATACTTTATTCTGGGGGGCATTTTTTGGGGGCTCCAAAATCACTGCAGGTGGTGATTGCAGCCATGAAATTAAAAGATGCTTATTCCTTGGAAGGAAAGTTATGACCAACCTAGATAGCATATTGAAAAGCAGAGATATTACTTTGCCAACAAAGGTCTGTCTAGTCAAGGCTATAGTTTTTCCAGTGGTCATGTATGGATGTGAGAGCTGGACTATGAAGAAAGCTGAGCACCGAAGAATTGATGCTTTTGAGCTGTGGTGTTGGAGAAGACTCTTGAGAGGCCCTTGGACTGCAAGGAGATCCAACCAGTCCATCCTAAAGGAAATCAGTCCTGGGTGTTCATTGGAGGGACTGATGCTGAAGCTGAAACTCCAATACTTTGGCTACCTCATGCGAAGAGTTGACTCATTGGAAAAGACCCTGATGCCGGGAGGGATTGGGGGAAGGAGGAGAAGGGGACAACAGAGGATGAGATGGCTGGATGGCATCACCAACTCAATGGAAATGAGTTTGAGTGAACTCCGGGAGTTGGTGATGGACAGGGAGGCCTGGTGTGCTGTGATTCATGGGATCACAAAGAGTCAGACACAACTGAGTGACTGAAATGAACTAAACTGAACTGAATGGTTACTAGAGGTGAGGAGGAGAAAAGTAAGCAAAAGGAAGTAAGAAATACAAACTACCAGTTATGAATAAATAAGTTACAGGGATGTAATGTACAGAACAGGGAATAATAGTTGATATTTTACAGTAAATTTGTATAGATATTGAATGAATCTATAAAGATATTGGATGACCATGTTGTATGCCTGAAACTAAAAAATATTGTCAACTGTACTTCAATTTTTAAAAATATAGATAAGCTAACCCATGCTAATAAAGCTTCAAGGTACAATAGGAAATACAGTTAAAAGTGCCTGTAGTATGTGCTGTACTAAGTCGCTTCAGTTGTGTCCAACTTTTTGTGACCCCATGGACTATAGCCCATCAGGCTCCTCTGTCCATGGGATTCTCTGGGCATGAATACTGGAGTGGGTTACCATGCCCTCCTCCAGGGGATTATCTTGACTCAGGGATCAAACTGGTGTCTCTTACATCTTCACATTTGCAGGTGGATTCTTTACCACTAGCAACACTGGGGAAGCCCCCAAATCTGACCTAAGTGCTAACAAACCATGCCAGTAACATGTATTCCAGATTGGAATAGTTGACCAACTCCAAACTATAGAGTAAAATAACTAACACAATATAATACGCTTAGGTTTTTAAAAGCAAATCACTGATCTCATAACATCTTGAAATTTGACAAGCTTGTCAAACAATAAGCTTGTCAGATTTCAGGAAGCATCTATACACCTCTGAAGAATAACAATATGAGTAAATTCTCTTTACTGGATATCAAAATTTATAATAAAGCTAATGTGGCATTAGTGGCAAGATAGACAAATAAGCCAACTGAACAGAATAGAGAAGTCAGAAATAAAGGCGTATACCCTTGGGAAATTGATGGTACAGCTTGCACTGTAAACCAACATAAATTTCCCTAAATTTTCCAAGAAACTTTAAAGTATTTTTTACATTTAAGCCTGTAACCCACATATAAATTACTTAATGAATGTGTGATATAAGCAAAGATCCAATTTAATTTTTTTCCAAATGGATACCAATTGTTCCATTTACTGAAAATCTCCTTCCTTTCCTACTGATTTGACATCTCCATGCTGTCAAATATTGTTTTCATCTCATAAACATAATTTTGAGAGAATAAAACATGTCACTGCATAATACATATTATTATTTCCTTTATGTAGGGTTGAAAAATATACAAAACTAAACATACAGCTTAGGAATACATACATTTGAGATAAAATCATAAAAACAAAAGGAAAAAACAATAAACTCAAATTTTAGGATAATGGTTATCAGAGGGAGGAGTGTACAGGGATCTTTCAAAGTGTTATCATGTTTTTACCCTTCAGCTGAATGTACACAGAGGTCCATTTATTGTAAATTTTACCACACATAGACAAAATATATAGCCTTTTTCATGTCTGATATACTTCATGAGAATTCAGAGTGCCAAGCTGGATAGATAATTTTTTTTAAACACAATGTAATCACTTAATATACAGTGAAAGTTGAGCACTTCAAAGATGAATAAGACATTCTTAAAAGTTTATAAAATATTTCTAGAGATAAAGAATTCCCTATTAAGCAAAAAGATCAGATTGACACTTAAAAGTAACAAAAGATACAGAGAGAGAGTGAAGAAAGACTTTAAAGCATTGAAGGAAAGAAATTTTAAGATTAAGAATATCTGTCTAGTGATGCTTTCTCTTAAAAGTTAAGGCCCAATAATATTTTTCAATAGAAAGCCTTGGAAAATTTACCCAATGACCACCTTCTCTGAAAACAGTTTTTGGTAAAGTATGCTAATAAGAAGAGAATAAATCAAGCAGGATGCTTTATCTCTTGTTGAGGACCGTATCACCCAGAGTGTGTCGTCCTTCTCAGGGTGCCATGGCCTATGACGGACAATCTGTCTACTGTCACTCTTGTTCTATTCCTCAGTCAAGAACAATGGAGGCAAGAATAAACAATGGGGAAGAGACAGTCTCTTCAGTAGGTGGTTTGAGAAAACCAGTCAGACACACGTAAAAGAATGAAATTAGAATATATTCTCATGCCAGAAACAAAAAGAAACTGAGAATGTATCAAAGGCCTAAATGTAAGATTGGAAATCATAAGAACCAAACCTTGGGCAGAATACTCTTTGACATAAAACACAGCAGTTATTTTTTGGATCTGTCTCCTAAGGCAAAAGAAACAAAAACAAAAGTAAACAAATGGGACCTAATTAAAAGCTTTCGCAAAGCAAAGGAAACCATCAACAAAACAAAAAGACAACCTACTGAATGGGAGAATATATTTGAAAATGATATGGCCAATAAAGGGTTAATATCCAAAATACATAAATAGCTCACACAACTCTATATCAAAAACAAAAGTCTAAAATATCAGCAGAAGACCTGAATAGATATTTTCCAAAGATGATGTACAGATGGCCAACAAGCACTTGAAAAAATGCTCAACATTGCTAATCATCAAAGAAATGCAAATCAAAACTGCAATAAGATATCCCCTTATATCTATCAGGAAAACTATCATCAAAAAGGCCACAAATAGGGCTTCCCCAGTGGTCCACTGCTTAAGAATCCACCTTGCAATGCAGGGGACACCAGTTTGACCACTGGTCCAGGAGGATCCCACACACTGCAGAGCAACTAAGCCTGTGAGCCACAACTACTGAGCCCATATGCCTAGAGCCTGTGCTTGGCAACAAGAGAAGCCACCACAATGAAAAGCCCACGCACCACAACTAGAGAGGAGCTTCCACTCACAGCAACTAGAGAAAGCCTGTGTGCAGCAACAAAGACCCAGCAAAGCCAAAAATAAAAGTAAATAAATCGTTAAAAACAAATAAATAACAAATTTTGGAGAGGAAGTGGAGTAAGGGAACCCTTTACACTGTTGGTGGGAGTGTAAATTTGTATAACCACAGTGGAAAACAGAATGGAGTTTCCTCAAAAAACTAAAAATAGAATTGCCATATGATCCAGCAATCCCACTCCTGGTTGTATATTGAAAGAAAATAAAACACTAATTTCAAAAGATACATGCACCCCAGTGTTCACAGCAGCATTATTCACAATAGCAAGATACAGAAGCAACCAACAGATGAATGGATAAAGATGTGGCATGTATGTGTGTGTGTGTGTACACACACACACACACATATATATACAATGGACTACTCTTCAGCCATAAAATGAAGTTTCGCCATTTGGAACGATTTGGATGGACCTGGAGAGTATTATGTTTAGTGAAATAAATTAAAGATGAATACAGTATGTTAGCACTTATATGTGGAATCTAAAAAAATAAATGATTAAGTATAACAAAACAGGCTCACAGATACAGAGAAGAAATTAGTGGTTACCTGGGGGGACAAGGAAAGGGAGGTGGGCAAAATAGGGATAGGAGATTAAGGACTACAATACTAAGATAAAATTAATAAGGTACAAGGATAGACTGTTACAGCAAAGGAATATAGCCAATATTTTACAATAACTAGATGGAGTATAATCTACAAAAATTTGAATCATTGTGTTGTATATCTGAAACTGATAAAATACTATAAATCAACTATACCTAAATTTAAAAGTGCAAAAAAAAAAAAAAAAAGCCAACTATTTGCATTTATATAGACTGAGAAGAGAAAGTGGTGAAAGCAGGTTTTGACCTCCTTGCTGACCATTAATTCCTTTCCCAACATGGGTTTGTATCACTGTTCAAATTACTTGCTAACCCCTCCTGAGGAAGAGTCATAATTTCTCCACAGCCCATGCACTTCAGGTTTTACCTGTGCCTCCTGGTGGGAGGATGATACACCTCTGCCCTACTGAAGTCAAGTGTGGCCATATGACTTGCTTTGGCTAGTGAAGTGTGGTTCAAAGTCCCATATGGTTTCTGAGCAGAAGCTTCAAGAACCAGCTCACAGTTCATCATTGTACTCTTTTCTAACAGCCCAAACAATAGCCATACCCCAGTTTAAAGGCTGCTCCAAAAGTCTAGGTCCTGAAGAAAATTTTGTGTAGCAACAAAGTCACAGCTATCCTAACAGACACATAGAATGAGAAGTGAATATTTACTGTTGTTAAGCTGGTGAAACTTTGGGTCACTTTTCACAGGATAACTTGGCCTAAGCTGACTGATACATTCAACTTCAGTTCAGTTCAGTCACTCAGTTGTGTCCAACTCTTTGCCACCCCATGAACCGCAGCACTCCAGGCCTCCCTGTCCATCACCAACTCCCGGAGTTTACCCAAATTCATGTCCATTGAGTCAGTGATGCCATCCGACTATTTCATCCTCTGTCATCCTCTTCTCCTCCTGCCCTCAATCTTTCCCAGCATCAGGGTCTTTTCCAATGAGTCAGCTCTTCGCATCAGGTGGCCAAAGTATTGGAGTTTCAGCTTCAACATCAGTCCTTCCAATGAACACGCAGGACTGGTCTCCTTTAGAATGGACTGGTTGGATCTCCTTGCAGTCCAAGGGACTCTCAAGAGTCTTCTCCAACACCACAATTCAAAAGCATCAATTCTTCAGTGTTCAGCTTTCTTTATAGTCCAACTATCACATCCATAATGACTTCTGAAAAAATCATAGCCTTGACTAGACAGACGTTTGTTGGCAAAGTAACATCTCTGCTTTTGAATATGCTGTCTAGGTTGGTCATAACTTTCCTTCCAAGGAGTAAGCGTCTTTTAATTTCATGGCTGCAATCACCACCTGCAGTGATTTTGGAGCCCAGAAAAATAAAGTCAGCCACTATTCCTACTGTTTCCCCATCTATTTGCCATGAAGTGATGGGACCAGATGCCATGATCTTCGTTTTCTGAATGTTGAGCTTGAAGCCAACTTTTTCACTCTCCTCTTTCACTTTCATCAAGAGGCTCTTTAGTTCTTCTCTGTATATCTGCGGTTATTGATATTTCTCTTGGCAATCTTGATTTCAGCTTATGCTTCCTCCAGCCCAGCATTTCTCATGATGTACTCTGCATAGAAGTTAAATAAGCAGGGTGACAATATACAGCCTTGATGTACTCCTTTTCCTATTTGGAACCAGTCTGTTGTTCCATATCCAGTTCTAACTGTTGCTTCCTGACCTACACACAGGTTTCTCAAGAGGCAGGTCAGGTGGTCTGGTATTCCCATCTCTTTGAGAATTTTCCACACTTTATTGTGATCCACATAGTCAAAGGCTTTGGCATAGTCAATAAAGCAGAAATAGATGTTTTTCTGGAACTCTCTTGCTTTTTCCATGATGCAGCAGATGTTGGCAATTTGATCTCTGGTTCCTCTGCCTTTTCTAAAATCAGCTTGAACATCAGGAAGTTCACAGTTCACGTATTGCTGAAGCCTGGCTTGGAGAATTTTGAGCATTACTTTACTAGCATGTGAGATGAGTGCAATTGTGCGGTAGTTTGAGCATTCTTTGGCTTTGCCTTTCTTTGGGATTGGAATGAAAACTGACCTTTTTCAGTCCTGTGGCCACTGCTGAGTTTTCCAAAATTTGCTGACATATTGAGTGCAGCACTTTCACACCATCCTCTTTTAGGATTTGAAATAGCTCAACTGGAATTCCATCACCTCCACTAGCTTTGTTCGTAGTGATGCTTCCTAAGGCCCACCTGACAGAATGCGGTCTACTGGAGAAGGGAATGGCAAACCACTTCAGTATTCTTGCCTTGAGAACCCCATGAACAGTATGAAAAGGCAAAAAGATAGGACACTGAAAGATGAACTCCCCAGATCAGTAATTGTGGTGTTTGTCTCTGTATGTTTATTCTTTAATTCTTCTAAGTCTTTGTTAATTGATTCTTGCATTTTCTCCATTTTGTTTTCAAGGTTTTTGACCTTTACTATCATTATTCTGAATTCTTTTTTAGGTAGTTTGCCTATTTCCTCTTCATTTATTTGGACTTCAGTGTTTCTAGCTTGTTCCTTCATTTGTGTAGTAAATCTCTGCCTTTTCTTTAACTTTTTGTGTTTTAGGTCTCCTTTTCCCAGGCTTCAGGGTTGAATTCTTTTTCCTTTTGGTTTCTGTCCTCCTAAGTTGGTTCTAGGGGTTTGTGTAAGCTTCCTATAGGGTGAGATTTATACTGAATTTTTTTTTTGTTTTTCCTCTGATGGACAAGGCTGATTGAGGTGGTAATCCTGTCTGCTGATGATTGGGTTTGTACTTTTTGTTTGTTTGTTGTTTAGATGAGGCATCCTGCGCAGGGTGCTACTGGTGGTTGGGTGATGCCAGGTCTTATATTCAAATGGTTTCCTTTGTGTGAGTTCTCACTATTGGATACTCCCTAGGGTTAGTTCTCTGGTAGTCCAGGGCCTTCGTGTCAGTGCTCCCACTCAAAAGGCTCAAGGCTTGATCTCTGGTCAGGAACAAAGATTCCACAAGTGGTTTGTTAAAGCATTAAGTGAGATTAAAACAAATATCCAAAAATGAGAAACCAAAGATGAATCACAGACAAATGGCAGCTACAAAATCAGCAAATAATAATTAAAATAATGGAATATACACATATACATATGTGTATGTATGAGCAAAGTCAAAAGAGTCCAAAAAATTAAGTACAGTAGATTGACCTGGTGAACAAAGGAAATCAAAAATTATATTTACCAGTTAAGAACAAAACTAACGGAAGCATGAACTGGAAAACAAAACTAAAGCAAGATGTCAAGTGGGGAATAAATCAATGAAAACAAAACTAACAGTTATGTTGAGAGGAAAGAATATAAAGAAAGAATAGATATGTAAAGTTAAACAGAAGTAGACAAAGATTTACATACATTAAAGATTAACTGCAAGGGGAAAAGAACAGTAGGAAAGGCAAACAAAGGAATAAATATTGAAAAAATATAATAGGTTTTAAAAAATTATAAAAAAAGAAGAAATAAAAAAGGAAAACTCCACAGAACTGCAAAAGCCCAATGTAGAGGCAGAGGTTTATAACAACAATAAAAAGTGTGACAATATACACATACACATATACACCCATAAGCTAAATCAAAATAGTCCAACAAAAATAAAGTACAATCGATTGACCCGGCAAACAAAGGAAACCAAAAATTATATCTACCAGAACAAAACTAACTAAAGCACAAACTGGAAAACAAAACTAAAGCAAAGTGCCAACTAGGGAAGAAAGCAATGGAAATAAAACTAACAAATACATTAAGAGGAAAGGAAAGAAAGAAAAAAAAGAAAATATAGATATGCAAAGATAAATAGAGGTAAATAAAGAATTATATACATTAAAGATTAACTACAAGGGGGAAAGAACAGTAGGAAAAGCAAAGGAATAAATGTAGAAAAAATAATAATAGGTTTAAAAATTAAAATTAAAAAAAGAGAAAAAAAAAGGGGGGGGGAAATCCACAGAACTGCAAAAGCCCAACATAGAGGCAGAGGTTTATAACAACAATAAAAATGTGACCAAGAAAAAAAAAAGAAAGCTCAAAAGCTTAATTGGATTTCATAGTGCCGATAAAATCGACAACTACAACAGAGGGGGAGAAAAAGGGATAAAAAAAGAAAGAAATTCAAAAGAATCTACAGAACAAGCCAAAACATAAGAATAATAAATGTTTTTCTTGAGTCTCTGCTGTCACATTCCTTTCCCTCTCTGGGAGTCACAGTCTACCTCACCTCCCTAGGATGCCTTCCAACTCTGTGCTGATCTCTGGACCTGCTGTGGGGGCAGCTCAGATTTTAATCTGATCCTTCTCCTGTGTGTTCTTGCCTCTAATGTCCACAGCTATCAGAACTAGTACATTTTCTTTTGTGGGAGGTCTCAATGTCCAAATTATATATATATATTCCATAGACACAGAGCCTCCCTAGTTGATTGTGTGGATTTAATCTGCAGCTTGTACAGCAGGTGGGAAGGTTTTGGGTCTTCCTCCTTAGCCACACTGCCCCTGGGTTTCAACTGTGGTTTTATTTCCACCTCTGCCTGTGGGTCATCCACTGGGCTTTGCTTCTGAAGCTGCCCTGGAGGACTTGGGTCTGCCCCTGTGAGGGCCAGGTGTGGAGGTGGTGCACCTGCTTGGGTCACAGGGGTTCTGGCAGCACCAGGTACTCAGGGGAGTTGGCAGCTAGGGCAGCAGGAAATACAGTGCTCTAGAAGGGTATGGCAACAAGTAATGGCCAATACACTCCAGTATTTTTGCCTGGAGAACCCCCCTCCCTGACAGAGAAGCCTGGCAGGCCACAGTCTACAGGGTCACAAAGAGTCGACACTACCGAAGCGACCCTGCACGCATAGACACAAGACTTTTTTGCCTGTGGCAGCTCTGCCCCAGTGAAAGTTAAGTGTGAAGGTGGTGCAGCTGCTTCATTTGTGGGGACATGGATGGCCTCTGCCACAGGAGTTATGGCCCCATCAGAGTCTTTTTTTGAGCCTCTTGTAGCTGGCAATCAGAAGGCCTCTTTGACCAGTTTCTCCATAGCTCTGCCCATTCAGGCACTTAGAGGGCTCCCTTGTCTGGGGCCCTTCTCTGTTGTTCATCATGTCAGGCACATAGAGGGGCCCCCCCTGGCTGGGGTCCTACTCTGTAGTTCAGGGCATCAGACACTTAAAGGAGCACCCTGGGTGACGTCCTGCTCTGTAGTTCAGGCTGGCATTTGATGGCCAGCCTCTCTATTGTTCAGCTGTCAATGCTGGCATGTGGGGAGAGAGAGGCTATGGTGATGGCTCCACCCGCTATGTGTGACTCAGCAGTATCGCCTTGCTTCCACGCCTGCCTGGCTTTCCTCCATGGGCATTTCCCACCACAATCTCCTCCCTCACATCCCTTTGATCTGTCTCTCTGCAGTCAACAGCAGCCCTCTCCCTGGGATTGCTCCACAATCCCTAAACTCCAGCTCCCAGCCACTGTGCCTTCCAGCAGACCTGCATCTCTGTCCAGGGTATGTATGGCCGTGGCAAGGACTATCTGATTCTCATCCCATTTAGGCTGCCACAGATCAGCTGTTTCACTCTAAGCCTTAAATGTTCCTCCTCTGACTCAGACAATTGCCCCAGTGTGGGGATCGGACCCCTGCTTCGGTTCCCCCACTGGTGGAGGGCAGGTCCAGTCCTACTAACACTACTGTTTTTCCCCCTAGTTCCTTCATGCTACCAAGTTTTGCCTGGTTCTGTATATTCTTTTCCCCTGGTCAGGTACTCCTGTCTGCTCTCAGTTGGTGTTCTGCATGCACTTCTGTGTCTGAAGGTGTATTCCTGATGTATCCATGGAGAGAGATGTACTCCATGTCCACCTACTCCTCTGCCATCTTGTTCTCTCCAAATGTGTTATTTGTCATACTTGAGTAATATTCTATTGTGTATGTGTACCACATCTTCTTTATACATTCATCTGTCGATGGACATCTAAGTTGTTTCCATGTCCTAGCTATTGTAAACAGTGCTGCAAAGAACACTGGGGGTGCATGCATCCTTTTCAATTATGGTTTCCTCATAATTGGTATATGCTCATAACTGGTATATGCCCAGTAGTGGGATTGCTGGGTTGTATGATGGTTTTATTCCCAGTTTTTTAAGTAATCTCCATACTTTCTTCATAGTAGCTATATCAACTTGCATTCCCATGAAGAGTGAAGAGGGTTTCCTTTTCTCTACACCCTCTCCAGCATTTACTGTTTGTAGACTTTTTAATGAGAGTCATTCTGACTAGTGTGAGATGATACTTCATTATAGTTTTGATTTGCATTTCTCTAATAATGAGTGATGTCTAACATCTTTTCATGTGTTTGTTAGCCATCTGTATGTCTTCTTTGGTGAAATGTCTGTTTAGGTTTTTTCCCCACTTTTTGATTGGTTTGTTTGCTTTTCTGGTATTGAGCCACATGAGCTGCTAGTATATTTTGGAAATTAATCCTTTGTCAATAGTTTCATTTGCTATTATTTTCTCCCATTCTGAGGGTTGTCTTTTTCACCTTGTTTATAGTTTCCTTCGTTGTGCAAAAGTTTTTAAGTTTAATTAGGTCCCATTTGTTCATTTCTGTTTTTATTCCCATTTCTCTAGGTCAGTCATAGAGGATCCTGCTGTGATTTATATCGAAGAGTGTTCTACCTATGTTTTCCTCTGAGAGTTTTACGGTTTCTGGTCTTTAATCCATTTTGAGTTTATTTTTGTGTATGGTGTTAGGAAGTGTTCTAATTTCATTATCTTACATGTAGCTGAACAACTTTCCCACCACCACTTACTGAAGAGACTGTCTTTTCTCCACTGTATATTTTTGCCTCATTTGTCAAAGAGAAGGTGCCCATAGATGCATAGATTTATCTCTAGGCTTTCTATCTTGTTCCATTGATCTATATTTCTGTTTTTGTTCTCACTACATTTTTAAAAATGAAAAACATGAGCAATAACCAGTACTAAAGCCTAACAGAGGAAGAGATACAACAAAATTAAAATAAGCATAGAAACATTTCCTCCATGAAGTAGGAGACAAGAGCTTAAGCAGATTGCTAGAAAAACAAGGGTTTAGAATGGAGCAAATGGCTTCATAAGAGTAATACACTTTCAAATTGTATAAACCTGGGTATATGTGTTTGTGTGCATGCACATACTCATGCTCAAAATCCAAGAGAGCTGTCAGAGACAAGATGAATCCTTTATAGAACTTCTGGATCCTCTGCTTCTTAATTAGTAGAGCAATTTATGGCCAGGAGCTTTCTAAACTCCTGTGCCTCAACCAGATTCTCTTGGAAACAGCCATGTCAGTAACCACTCAGTCCCAGGACCAGTGGCCCTTGTGGCTCTAGCTAATGCTACCTCTCCCATGGGCAGTGGACAGCTTCTGACTCTGGAGCGTCTTCTCACCATTCTTCCCCAGGGCCCACCTGGCGTAAGATCCCAGGACTCTGATGAAAGAGGAAATACAAGTCACACATCCCAGGACTCTGATGAAAGGAAATACAAGTCACACAAACTATCCAGGAGCTCTCCCTGGGACTGAGGGAGTACAAGGAGAAAACAGGAGAAAAACCTAAGTCTTAAGAGAGCCCTCTCCAAAGAGACCCACACCTGAACACTTTGGCTCTTAACCACTGCCTGTCTCTACATGTTTCTGGCCATATTATTGGCTGGGAAACAAAGTCCACCTTTCCTGGGACCTGACTGAAGCCTCTCATCTCAAACTGCTGGAGTCAAGTCTCCTTCCAGCAACAGTGTCCTGTGGCAAGCAGCCTGGCTGGAAATTTGAAAGACGCAGCAAACCCTGAGCAGTCGTGCTTAGTAAGGCAGGTGAGAGACTTAAAGGTGCGTAGTTATATGTAACTAGTGAGAGCTGTACAGGTATCTGGTCCAAATCCCTCCTGTTTCTACAGAAGGAAATTAGATCCAGATTAGGGAAGTATCTTTCTCAAAGTCAGACACTGCTACCTCCATTCAGGTAATCGCTGAGCTGGAAGATTGAGCCTTCTGCCCTTTGTCCATTTGGAGTCTTCCTGTTTGTTCCTTTATGTATCAAGTTCTGGGACCCCTCCCTCCCCTGGAATTTAGGCCTTTATTTTAAATGGGAATGTTTTTACTGGCTGAAAACCAGATGAAGAGTAAGGAGGAGATTTCCTGGAGGACTGAAAATGAGAAGGGCGGAGAATATAGTGAGAAAGACAACTAATAAAGTTGTCTTTCTCACTATATTCTCCACCCTTCTCTTATTCTGGCCAAGGAATCCCTAGGTTGCAGGGTTTTCGAAAGTTTGTACTAATGGGATGCTTTGCGTTGATGAAATCCTACCACCAAAATCCTACCATCAAGTATGATTAAATAGATGAATGGAGAGATGGGGTAATTGAGATGGATGTGAGAACCCCAAACACCCTGTTAACTCCTCAGCCTCTTGATACTTAGGGTGTCTCCCTAAAGCACTATGGCAAACTGTTTTCACAGTTTGAAAACAGTTCCCTGAAGTATTCTGAGATCCTGGGCCTGGAATATTTTAAAATGGCACTGGGTTCAGTCCCATATACCCAAGTAGGACTTGGGACATGTACTGAGTAGTATCAAACTACTGAGATGCCCAATGGTAATGGGGAAGAAACGAAAAAACAATTCACACTTTAGAGGTTCAGCTTCCTTTGCCCAGGAGCTTTCTCTCACTGCAATTCAGTATTTCTCTCTGAAGAAAACAGAGCTAAGCTGAGAGTTTCCTGAAAGTCTCCAAATCTTTATATATATATATATATATATATATATATATATATATATATATAAATGTTTATATATATATAAAGAAATGTTCAGTGGAAAAATAATTTTACAACATTAGAGAAACTGTTAAAAAGAAATGAATGCCCATAAGCCTACTAACCAATAGAGAAATCACTTCTATTTTTCAATATTCTGTGTCAATCTTTGTTCATACACACATTTGATGTTTTTGTGTAGTGTGTCATGGGCTAGACAGTTTGCAAAAGCATGTTTCATTTGCCCAATTTCATAAATGAAAAAGGGAAGGTTTCAAGAAACTAAGTAACTTTTCTCAGATGATACCATTAGAATGTTTGAGCCAAGACTCAAACTAAGGTTAGTACTCTAAAACTAGCACTCTTTCCACTTAGCTGCTGTCACAGAACTGTAGGGAGCACTATATCAGAGCCAAGGAATACCTAGACATAATTTAGGTGAACTCCCTACTAATGAAGTTGTTCATGACCCCAAAACCACACAAAACTCATCTTAACTATCAGTTTAAAACCAGTAAGTGTGGTACATGAGGATGCATGCAAGACTAATTGAAACATCTGGGCTAATCCCAACCTTGACTTCACTTTGCTATGAGGCCTTAGGCATTGCATTCACCTCATTTATAAAATGAAGGGGTTAAAAGCCATTATGACAACATCCTAGCATACTGTGAGTCTATGATTTCACTATTCTAAGAGGAAATCACTTTCCCATAGTCCTCTCAGCCCTTAACCATGGAGGGTTTTCTGGGCTATGCCCCTTGTTTTGAATCCAGAACCTGATTTTCCTATGCATGATACACTGTTATTAAATGCACATGAGTTATCATTATTATTATTACTAAGAGTGACAAAGTAGGGTGAAGGATTAAAGATCATGACAAGATAATGCTAGCAATTAGAAAACAAGGTCAAGTAAGAATATAGCATCTGAGAAGACACTCCCTTATCTGAGTTTCCTATTTTAGTCTATAGGTAAGAAGGTATACAACTAAAGCGGCTTAGCACACAGCACAGAAAGAGATATACTCTCTTTGAGCAGAAGTCTCTTGTTCATGGAAAATGACTCAGATTAATGTCTCACAAATGTAGAACCATTCATTTCTTCTGAGGGACAGAATCTCTGAGCAACCATGAAAAATGTCAGTATTATTACGGAGTTTGTCCTTCTGGGATTGTCCAGTGACCCCCAGATCCAGACCGTGCTCTTTGTGCTGTTCCTGGGGATTTACCTGCTGACATTAGTGGGGAACACAGTGATGATCCTGATCATCAAGGTTGATGCTCGGCTCCACACACCCATGTATTTCTTCCTCGGACACCTGTCTTTTCTGGATCTCAGTTTCTCCTCAGTCACTGTGCCCAAAATGCTACAGAACTTCTTGTCTCAGAAGAAAAGTATCTCAGTGTGGGGCTGCATCACTCAGAGTTTCTTTTTCACTCTCTCAGGGGGGACAGAAGCCTGTCTTCTCTCTGCCATGGCCTACGACCGCTATGCTGCTATCTGCCACCCTCTGCTCTACACTGTGGTCATAAACAGACCTCTCTGCACTGGGATTGTGAGCACAGCTTGGGCAGTGGGATTTTCTATTTCCTTGATGAATAGCCTCTTTGTTCACAAGTTACATTTTTGTGGTTCCAACATCATCCCCCATTTCAGTTGTGAGCTACCTCCACTCTTCCCTCTGTCTTGTACTGACCCCACTGTCAATGAGATTCTTCTAGCTGTGTCATGCACATCTTTAGGGCTGCTGACACTTCCCCCAATCCTCTTTTCTTACTCAAGAATCATTTCTGCCATACTGAGTATCCGCTCCGCTGAGGGCCAAGGCAAGGCCTTTTCTACCTGTTCCTCCCACCTCACTGTGGTGCTCCTGTTCTACGGGACGGCTCTGTTCAGGTACATCAGCCCTGACTCAGGCTCAGTGTTGGAGCGAGTGGTCTCCATTCAGTATAGTGTGATCACTTCCTTGCTGAACCCCCTTATCTACAGCTTCAAGAACCAGGAGGTAAAAACAGCTCTACAGCGACTGCTGAGGCAACAGAAGTGTGCCAGCAGGTAAGAGAAAGCTGTGTGCTTCTGCTCAGGAAAGAGAAAATGTATCTCTAAAGGAGAAAGATGTTTATAGGCACAGAGCACTTGGGGAAATTGAATTTCAATTATATTTAACTATTTATTTAACTATTTGTTTGGATTTTGAAGTAAATAAGCTGCCCCCAAAAAACAAGAGGAGGAGGTTGGGGGAAAAAGAGCTTGATGTACAGGTTCCTATCCAGGAACCCTTTGCAAAATAACCATAGAGAGACCTTCACAGCTCTCTCATAGCTTCCCTCATACAAGGGGCTTCCCTCATAGCTCAATTGGTAAAGAATCCATCTGCAATGCAGGAGACCCTGGTTCAATTCCTGGGTCGGGAAGATCTGCTGGAGAAGGGATAGGCTACCAACTCTAGTATTCTTGGACTTCCCCTGTGGCTCAGCTGGTAAAAGAATCTGCCTGCAATGAAGGAGACCTGTGTTTGATCCCTGGGCTGGGAAGATCCCCTAGAGAAGGGAAAGGCTACCCACTCGAGTATTCTGGCCTGGAGAATTCCATGAACTGTATAGTCCATGGGGTCACAGAGTCGGACACAACTGAGCAACTTTCACTTCACACACATGTTCACAGAGAGAGATCTTGGCTCTGTGTGAGGAAATAGCAGGGCTTGCTGACATACATAAAGTATATTGAAGCAGAACAGGGTCTCTGGCCAAAATGTCAACTTTTTCTTGGCATTTTAACAAAGGCACACAATAAAGAAAGGCGCCTACAACAAAGAAGAAATCAGGTATAAATAATACTCCAGAATGAAAACAGTCAGAGCCATCCATTCATAAGACCTGGTGGTATTCTCTGGCATCAAAAGGCCAGTGAACCTGCATAGGCTGATGTGTTGGTTAATTTTACATGTCAACTTGACTGGATTAAGGGATGCCCAGATAGCTGGCAAAACATTATTTCTGGGTGTGTCTATGACAGTGTTTCCAGAAGAGATGAGCATTGAATCCATAGACCTAGCAAAGAAGACTGCCTGGGTATCACAATGTGCCTGGGTATCATCCAACTGCTAAGGGCTAAAATGGAACAAAACAGGGTGAGTTTGCTTTCTCTGCCCTTAGATAGTGATGCTTCCGGTTCTTGGACCTTCAGACTAAAGGTGGGACTTCTCTCACTAGCTCCCCTGGTTTCTAAACCTTCAGTTTTGACTAGAATTACAACACTGTCTTTCCTAAGCCTCTGTTTCGCAGGTGGCATTATCTCAGCTTCCATAATTGTGTGAGCCAATGTCTCACAATAAATCTCTTCTACATATCTATGTATTTATATACATAGTCTATCAGTTCTGTTTTTTAGAATCATGACCAATATGGCAGGAAAAGGTGAAAAAATTCAATTATTCTCATATTAGAAATCCGTGTATCATGCCTGTCTTATTTTTCCTAAGCTCTCTTGCCGAGATCTTACATTTATAAAATATAGCATGTGCATTTGATCCAGGTACATATTGTATAACAGTATATGGAGTAGGTGGTAGGCATGAATAATTATAGAACTAAAATTAAAAGGTCAATAAGGTACCCCTTTGCATCTATGTAATTAATAAACAAATACATAATAGCAGCCTATTGAGAAACACTAATGAACACCTAAATAGAAAGTAATATATCATGTTTACAAATGTTAGATGATTTTTAAAATGTCAGTTGTTCCCAAATCATTTATATATTTAGTATGTTGCTGTTGTTTTAGTTGCTACGTCATGTTCAACTCTTTTGTAACCCCATGGACTGTAGCCTGCCATGCTCCTCTGTCCATAGGATTTTTCAGGCAAGAATACTAGAGTGGGGTTGCCATTTCCTTCTCCAGGGGATCTTCCTGACCCAGGAATCAAACCCACATCTCCTGCATTGGCAGGCGGATTTTTACCACTGAGCCACCAGAGAAGCCCATATTTTTAGTATAATTTCAATTTAAATTCCAGAACAATTTTTTATTAATTTGAAAAGTTGATTCCAAAATTTATGCAAAGGTAAACAACTCAATAAAGGCCAAGTTAAGAAGAATAAGACATCAAGATTTATTATAAAACTATGTAATTAAGACTTTATATTACTAACAAATAGACAAATACACTAATGGAAAAGAGAACTCAGAAATGGACCCCAAACTCAGAAGTAAACACTTAGATGGCAAGGTAAATCAATTCACTGAAGGTGTACTTTTCAATCAATACTGCTGGGATGATTAGCTCTTCATGTAGAAAATTAATAAAATTTTATCCTCACCCAATATAAGCAAAAAACAGTTCCAGTCAAAGTATTAAATGTGAAAGGCAAAGCTAAAAATCTTTTATAACATAATATAGGACAATATATTCATGGCAGAGGAGGATTTTTAAAAACCAGATATGAAAAGTACTATAACCTCAGATATGCAGATGACACCACCCTTATGGCAGAAAGCAAAGGAGAACTAAAGAGCCTCTTGATGAAAGTGAAAGAGGAGAGTGAGAAAGTTGGCTTAAAACTCAACATTCAGAAAACTAAGATCATGGCATCTGGTCCCATCACTTCATGGCAAATAGATGGAGAAACAGTGGAAACAGTGACAGACTATATTTCGGGGCTCCAAAATCACTGTAGATGGTGACGACAGCCATGAAATTAAAAGACGCTTGCTCCTTGGAAGAAAAGTTATGACCAATCTAGACAGCATATTAAAAAGCAGAGACATTACTTTGCAAACAAAGGTTCGTCTAGTCAAAGCCATGGTTTTTCCAGTAGTCATGTATGGATATGAGAGTTAGACTATAAAGAAAGCTGAGCACTGAAGAAGTGATGCTTTTGAACTGTGGTATTGGAGAAGATTCTTGAGAGTCCCTTGGACAGCAAGGAGATCCAACCAGTCCATCCTAAAGGAAATCAGTCCTGAATCGTCATTGGAAGGACTGATACTGAAGCTGAAACTCCAATATTTCGGTCATCTGATGCAAAGAATTGACTCATTTGAAAAGACCCTGATGCTGGGAAAGACTGAAGGCAGGAGGAGAAGGAGACAACAGGATGAGATGGGTGGATGGCATCACCAACTCAATGGACATGAGTTTGAGTAAACTCCGGCAGTTGGCGATGGACAAGGAGACCTGGCATGCTGCTGTCCATGGGGTCGCAAAGAGTTGGACACGACTGAGCAACTGAACTGAACTGAACTACCAAAACATGTTGATAAATGGAATTATATTAAGATTAGGAACTTTGACTTATCAAAAAGAACCTCATTAAGAATGAAAAGATCACCATTAAAAAGAATACATTTGAATCAGTTCTAATGAGGTGGATGAAACTGGAGCCTACTATACAGAGTGAAGTAAGCCAGAAAGAAAAACACCAATACAGTATACTAACACATATATATGGAATTTAGAAAGATGGTAACGACAACCCTGTATGCAAGAGAGCAAAAGAGACACAGATGTATAGAACAGTCTTTTGGGACTGTGGGAGAGGGAGAGGGTGGGATGATTTGGGAGAATGGCATTGAAACATGTACAATATCATATATGAAACGAGTCGCCAGTCCAGGTTCAATGCAGGATACTGGATGCTTGGGGCTGGTGCACTGGGATGACCCAGAGGGACGGTATGGGGAGGGAGGAGGGAGGAGGGTTCAGGATGGGGAACACGTGTATACCTGTGGCAGATTCATGTTGATATATGGCAAAACCAATACAATATTGTAAAGTTAAAAAATAAAATAAAAAATTTAAAAAAGAATGAAAAGATTAGTAAAAAATATATGCCACACACATGAGCAGCAAAATCCTAGTATCCATTACAAAAAAAGAAATCATTCAGATAGGAAAATCAACAATGGTCTGGAACAGGACCTTGACAAAAGAGGAAATCCAAATCTCTTAGATCCTCATCCTTAATAGGAATCATGCAAATGAAAACCACAGTGAAAAGTACCATTAGGCAGATGACAAAATGCAAAAATTAAGAAGCCCAATAAAACGAGGTATTGGCAATAATGTAGAACAATGAAAATTCTCATTTGGGAAAAAGTTTTTTGTTAACCATTATGTGGTAAAGTTAATTCAGCCCCAAATTCCACTATTATGGATTTATCTAGAGAAACTCTTATTCATTGCACCAATATAAATGTACAAAAATGTTCATGGTAGCAGTGCTTGTAATAACCAAAAACAGGAAATAACCCATACCATAATACCATAATCAAACTCGCTCAGTTGTGTCCGACTCTATGCGACCCATAGGTCTCCTGCATTGCAGGTGGATTCTTTACTGGCTGAGCCACCAGGGAAGCCTGCATGGCCATCTACAAAAGAAATTAAAAGACAATTTTTGAATTGGTTTCCCAGGTGGTGCAGTGGTAAAGAATCTGCCTGCCAATGCAGGAGATGCCAGAGATGCAGGTTTGATCCCTGCGTTGGGAAGATCCCCTAATCTTCCCAATGGAAATGGGAAATGGCAACGCACTCCAGTATTCTTTCCTGGAAAATTCCATGGGCAGAGAAACCTAGCGGGTTTCAGTCCATAAAGCTGCAAAAGTCAGACACTACTGAGCAGACGTGCATATGTATGTATATGTGAAGTGAATACAACCAAAGAAAATGAATAAACATTTCCACACCAAGTAGCATGGATCAACCTTAGATATAATATTGTACAAAATGTTACATAAAACTATTTCATTCATATAAAGTTCAAATAAAGGCAAACAAGACTATAATATTTAGGGATGCATGTATAGGTAAAACTATAAAGAAAGTAAGGAAATCAGTAAGAATATTAGGGCAACCTGTGTTAGTACTAAGAGGAGAAGGGACAGGGTTCCTGTAGCAGAATGATGTACATTCCCAGTGCTGGTAATGTACTATTTCTTAACCTTTAAATTTTTTCTTATACAGTGATCACATAGATCTTTGCTTTATTAAGTAATTGTTAAGTTATACACAAATATAACATGGAATTTTTAGTAAACATGGTAATTTTAATTTCTTGGATAAACTATAAATAGTGAAATACTGAAGTGATTTCTATTAAAACCAGAAACTGAGCTGACATGCCTGTTTTCTCTATGGTTTCTTTACATTGTTTTGAAACTTATAACTATGATAATAAGACATGAAGAAGAAATACTTAAAATAATTATAAAATACAAAATTACTTATTTTGTATGCAGATGATATGATTAATTCTTAGACTCAGTAGGCTGAGGTGAAGGGAAGAATGAGGATTAATAAGAGAGATTAAGTTGACACACAAAAAATAAATACAAAAAAATTTTATTACTATCCTATCAAAAACCAATTTGAACTGAAAATGGAAAAAAATCCATTCACATTATCAACAAAATAATAAAATAACTAGTAATAAATTTAACCAAAAAATACAGAATTTATATGACTAAAACTATATTTAGTCATAAAACAAGATCTGAATAAAAATTTCTTTTAAAAAAGTTTGTAGAATTACTATCCTTTTGTTTAAGTTTGATCAGATTCACCAGTAAAACCATCTAGACCTTGAGTTTCCTTCTGATTACGGTTACAAATTCAATAGTTGATAGTGCTACTGTGGTTTTCTATATATTCTTGTAATTTGTTAATCTGTGTCTTTCAAAGAATTTCTCCATTTAAATTGTCAAATGCGTTGGCATAAAATCATTCATAACTTCCTCATATTGGCTTTTAAGTCTATGAAGGATCTGTAGTGATACACTCTCTTATTCATGATCCTTATAACTTATTCATTGGAAAAGACCCTGATGCTGAGAAAGACTGAAGGCAGGAGGAGAAGGGGACGACAGAGGATGAGATGGTTGGATGGCATCACCAATTCGATGGACATGAGTTTCAGCAAGCTTCAGGAGTTGGTGATAGACAGGGAAGCCTGGCGTGCTGCAGTCCATGGGGTTGCAAAGAGTTGGACACGTCTGAGTGACTGAACTGAAATGATACATAGAAACACTCAAACTTAAAAATCTTTTATTCCAAAGATGCAAGGATGTGTAATATTCACAAACAGTGTTACACACCCCATTAACAAACAAAGGATAAAAATCACATGATCATCACAACTGACACAGTAAAAGCATTTGACAAAACTCAACATCACTCATGATAAAAAAAAAGTCTATACCCTCAAGAAAGTTGGTATAGAGGAAACATACCTCAACATGATAAGTCCATCTATGACAAAACCAAGGCTAACATCATATTCAACGGTGAAAAGCTGAAAGTTTTTCCTCTAAAATCAGGAAAAAGACAAGGATGCCATTCTCACAATTTCTATTTAATACAGAATTGGAAACCCTAGCCAGAGTAATCAGACAAGAAAAAGAAATAAACGGCACCCAAATTAGAAGGGAAGAAATAAAATTATAACTATATACAGATGACATGATGCTAAATATAGAAAACCTTAAAGTCTCTACCAAATTTAGAATAAGTGAATTTAGTAAATTTGTAGGATATAAAATTGATATACAGGAATCCATTGCTTCTCTATATACTAATAAAGAACTATTAAAAAGAGAAAGCAACAAAACAATCCCATTCAAAATCGCATCAAAAAGAAAAAAATATCTAGGGATAAACTTAACCAAGGAGATAAAAGACCTGTACTCTGAAAAATATAAGACATTAATGAAGGAAAGTGACGATAATACAAATAAATGGAAAGATATCCCATGTTCATGAATTACAATTAGAAAAAAGTGATATTGTTAAAATAGCTATATTACCCAAAACAATCTACAGATTTAATACAATCCCTACCAAAATACTCATGCCATATTCCACAGAACTAGAGCAATCCTAAAATTTATAGGAAACTGCAGAAGACTTCAAACAGTCAAAGCAATCTTAAGCAAGAATAACAAAACTGAGGTATCACATTCCCTGACTTTAGACTATACTATAAAGCTACAGTAATCAAACAGTATGGTACAAGCACATGCACAGACACATAGATCAATGGAATAGAACAGAAAGCCCAAAAATAAACCTATGCATTTATGATCAATCAATCTATAACAAAGGTGGAAAAAATGGGGAAAAGACACTCTCTTCAATAACTGGTGCTGGGGAAACTATACAGCTACATGTAAGAGACTAAAATTAGGACATTTTATCATACTACATACAAAAATAAATGCAAAATGGATAAAAGACCTAAATGTAAGACCAGAAACCATAAACGTCTTAGAGGAAAACATAGACAATACACTCTCTGACATAAATCTTAGGAATATTTTTTTGGATCTGTTGCCTTAGGCAAGAAAAGCAAAAGCAAAAATAAACAAATGAAGTCTGATTAAACTTAGAAGATTTTGCACAGCAAAGGAAACCATTGACAAAAGAACAACCTACTAAATGGGAGGGCTTCCCCGTGACTCAGCAGTAAAGAATCTGCCTGCAATACAGGAGACACAGTAGACACGGGTTTGACCCCTGGGAATATCTCCTGAAGGGCGGCTTGGCAATCCTCTCCAGTACTCTTGCCAGGAAAGTCCCATGGACAGAGGAGCCTGGCAGGCTACTGTCCATGCAGTCAGAAAGAGTCAGATACAACTGAAGCAACTGAGCACTGAATAGGGGAAAATATTTACACTGGTATGACTGATAAGGGGTAATATCAAAAACAAATAAAGAGTTCATACCACTTAATATCAAAAAACAACCTAATTAAAAATAGGCAGATTGCCTAAATAAATATTTTTCTGAAGAAGATATACAGATGGCCAATGGGCACATGAAAAGATGCTCAACATCACTAATAATCAGCAAAGTGCAAATTATAAGTATGAGGAGTTACTACCTCACATCTGTCAGAATGACTACCCTGAAAAAGATAACAAATAATAAATGTTGGTGAAAATGTGGAGAAAGGGAGCCCTAGTACACTGCCGGAGAAGGCAATGGCAACCCACTCCAGTACTCTTGCCTGGAAAATCCCATGGACGGAGGGGCCTGGTGGGCTGCAGTCCATGGGGTCGCTAGGAGTCGGACACGACTGAGCAACTTCACTTTCACTTTTCACTTTCATACATTGGAGAAGGAAATGGCAACCCACTCCAGTGTTCTTGCCTGGAGAATCCCAGGGACGGGGGAGCCTGGTGGGCTGCCGTCTCTGGGGTCGCAGAGTCGGACACGACTGAAGCAACTTAGCAGCAGCAGCAGCAGCAGTACACTGCTGGTCAAAATACACATTGGTACAGTCACTGTGGAAACAGTATTAAGTTTTCTCAAAAATTAAAAATAGAATGATCCAGCAATTCCAATCCTGGTTACATATCCAGAGAAAATGAAAAAAAAAAAAAAAAAAACACTAACCTGAAAAGACATTTGCACCCCCAATGTTCACAGCAGCATTATTCACAATAGCCATCTAAGAAGAATCTGACATTCACAGAAGCAATCTAAGTGTTCATCAAAAGATGAATGGACAAATAAACTGTCCATTCATGTGTCCAAACTGTTCAAATAAACTGTTCATCATGAACAGACAAATAAACTGTTACACACACACACGTGCACACGGCATATTATTCAGCCATAAAAAAGAATTTACCATTTCTAACAACATAGGTGAACTTGAAGAGTATTATGAAAGGTGACATAAGTCAGAGAAACACAAATACTGTATTTTTCACTTATATGTGGAATCTTAAAAACAAGACAAATAAATACATATAACAAAACAGAAACATACTCAGACACAGAGAACAAACTATTTTTACCAGTGGTGAGAGCAGTGAGAGGAGAGACATGATGGGGAATGGGATTAAGAGGTATGAACTAGTAGGTATAAAATAAATAAGCAATATGGACACAGTACAGCACAGGGAATATAACCAACATATTATAATTACTTTAAATGGGGTTTAATCTATAAAAATATGCAGTCATTGTTGTATACCTGAAACTAATATAATATCATAAATCAACTAGTCTTCAATGAAAAAAGCAACAGAGAACTAAATTAAGATACCATACTATGTCAACGAGTAATCTGTTTAGAATTAAGTTTTTGTACTATAAAATAATGACAATTTGAGATTACACCACTTTGCAGTTGTCTGAGTACAACATGATATGTCACAGTGCTGGGATTCCCTGGCAGTCCAGCAGTTAGGACTCCACAAGCATTTCCTACAGTTCCAGCTTACTGTTACCTGTCCCTGGGTAAAATTCCTGTGTGACCCTGTGTGACAGCCTTCTCTGGTCTACAGCTGCAAGTAACAAAGAGTTCTGCCTTTCACCTGTCTGTCTCTGAGTTGTGTCCTACCACCAAAAAATTTTTTAAATCTTATAAAAACATCTAGTCTTACCCTGATTGCAACACCAGCTGTCACTAACTGACAGCTGCTGGCACTTGGTTCACTATTTGCACTGACTACAAATTATTTCTGTCAGGTAACATCAATTGCCAACATCTTGCTTACAAGTGTTTTAAAAATTTTACACCATGTGCCTGTATTATTATTTAATTTAGTCTTCATAACAGCTTTTAAGGAAAAGAAGAATGAATGACATTATACCAAGTTGATTGATCTGACACCTAGAGGCAAAGCCAGAACTAAAAACAAATCTTTTGCTTCTTAGTTTAGTGCTATTTCCAGCACAACTCTGTGCCCACTATTCAATTTAGCACTGTCTTTAGTATTAAAATTTTCCCATTTAAAGAGTACACAAGAGGGACTTAACTGGCTGTCCAGTGGTTAAGACTACATCTTCCAATGCAGAGGGTGTGGATTCCATCCTGGTTGGGAAGCTAAGATCCCACAAGCCTCGTGGCCAAAAAACAAAAAAAAAAAACATAAAACAAAAGCACTATTGCAACAAATTCAATAAAGACTTTAAGAAATGATGTTGTTCTGTCGCTAAGTCATGTCTGACTCTGCGACCCCATGGACTGCAGCACACCAGACTTTAAAAATGGTCCACATCAAAAACTTAAAAAAAATAAAATCAACAACAACAAAAAAGAGTACACAAGAAACTGTTACCTCCTTATAAGGCTACTCCTTCCCTCCCCTCAATATCAGGGAAAGTAAGATTTAAGGTTAAGCCACAGAACTCCTTAATCCTTCACACCACCACCACTATTGCCAAGCATGATTTAAGAGACCTTGGAGCTCTGGCACTTTTGGAAAGACAGCTCCTCTGGCCTTAACTCTGTTCACAACACGATTGAAAGAGAGTATACAAGTGCAGCACACTTCTAGTGAAACTTTCATTCTATCACAAACACTTCGTCTACTGATCCCAAGCTAACCCTTAAACCTCACCTCACCACTGACAAGATGACTTTCATGAGAACTAACTATACACCTCCCCCTGAGAGTACTAATCCATCATGTCCTATATCTCTGCTTACAACACTGGCCACAAAAATACTTGGCCTCCAGATCACCCCTCACCATAGAGATTCTTACCCTATTACTGTCTTCTACATTGCCTAATTTGAATCAGACTCTAACCCTCAAAACAACTTCTAACTTCTTCCACTGTGATCTCTGGAATTCAGGACCCATCATCAATAAAGTCCCATTGCTGTAGATTGAATGCTTGTGTCCTCCCAAAATTCATATATAGGAACCTAATCCCCAGTTTGATGGTACCTGGATGTGGGGCCTTCAAGGAAACGATTAGGTCTTTTGGGCAGACCCCTCATAAATGAGATTAATGCCTTTATAAAAGAGGCCTCAGAGAACTCCCTTACCCCTTCTGTCATGTGAAGACAGAGCAAGAAGACACCAGAAGCAGTTTTCCACCAGAATCTGTCAGTGTCTCAGTCTTAGGCTTCTCACCCTCCAGAACTGTGAAAAATAAATGTTCACTGTTAATAAGCCACCAAGTCTATGGTATTTTGTTACCACAGCCTGAACAGACTAAGATGCTCCTATATCCTTCAACCTCTTTGACAGACGTTTCTTTCACCTCTTTTATCTAGCTGAAACCTGGCTACCTCTTCAGGAAAAAGCATGCTTCTTTTGCAGTCCTCTCAAGGGGACTTTTCTCTGACAATATACATACCAATGCTTCTCAAATGGTAAATTGCAACCTATTCGTGGTTTATGAAATTAATTTAATGGGTAGGAAATAAAAAAACTTTAAAAATAAATAGAAAAACATCAGCATATACTGCATGTAGTTAAGGTATTGTTCCATGAAAGTAAGCTATTTTTTCAAGTATATAAATGATGACTTTCAAATATGTTTTTTTTTTCAAATACAATATATGAAATTTGAAAGCCACGGCTTTACACTTTATAGGGTTAGAAGTAGAATAAATAGGCTCTTTGCTCATTACTGCCTCAAGTACCACTATCCTCCTTTCTCCCTATGTAATGTCCTGCTCCTTTGAGACGTCAGGCCATTCTGCACATTACCCTTCCTTGTTATTATCACCTACCATAGTCCTGGTCATTCTCCTTCTTTTATTAAAGACTCCCTCAACTAGCTTGCTATCTCACTCTATGTAACTTCATCATCATTCATGGTAGTATCCAAGTGGATGACCCATCTTATGCCCTGGGTTCAACTGTGCAAGCATGATCATTAACATACTGAAACACTGTCATTGCCACTAGTGCCTCCAGGACCCTGCACAGAACTATAAGCTACTTCATTTTAATGGGCCTATGCCCACACTAGTACTGGTAGTTTAATATTTTGATTACTATCCCCACTAATACCCAGCCTCTCCATTCCTTGACTTTCTCTTACCTTAAATAATCTTGTCCACAACCTCAGTCATTCACTTTTACAGTCATACCCTATACCTAGTTATTACCAATAACTGTAGCCCCTATCCCAAGCTGCAGTTAAAGCTCCCACTCTGCCACCTACATCTTCAGCTCCAATCAATTTGTCTACCTCACTGAGACTCAGGAATAAATTATCTTTTATCCCATCTTTGCTCTGTCCCACCCTACTAAAGTCTTCTTTTCACAAATTATACAGCTCCATACCTAGGTCTTATCATTTACTGAATTATTCCTATGTGTTAAATTATCTATTTTGTTGACAGAAAAAAAATCCACAATGTGAGAGTTGTGTGTTAAGTTTTATTTGGAGCAAAATGAGGACTATAGCCTGGGAGAAGCCCTCTCAGATAGCTCTGAGGAACTGCTTTAAAGAGGTAGGGGGGGAAGTCAGTATATACCTGATTTTGCTGAAGGGGGATACATGTATCCAGCATATACTTTGGCAGGTTACTGCTACTCACAGAAGGTTGCTGATAGTCACAAGGAGAGAATGTCCTCATTAATGATACTAGTGCTTACCTAGATATGAGAAGATGCGAGAAACTAGGCTCATAAAACCTTCTTCTGAAAATATCTAACTATCTGAAAGCCTGTTCTGCCAGTTTTTCCCAGAGCACAGAGTGCCTCATCCTTGATGTCCACCCTGAAGTCTTTTTAAGATGTGTTGAAGGTCAGTGACAACAGCGGCTAGTGACCTAATCCTTGTAGAGGCAAATGGTGAGTGACAATTTTTAGGTGGCAATTTATTCTTCAGAACAACCCTACGGAGTAGGTATAATGACATTCATTTTATTGATTAGAAAACAGATATATCTATATAAATCTGCCCAGAATTGTAGAAATAAAAAGTGAGGTTCTGCAATTTTAAATATCTGAACTGCTATTTCCTTAAATGTAAACCAGGGATTATTATTGTTGTTGCTCAGTTGTATCTCTTTATGAAGACTAGGGATAAAGATGATTAGTCTATCTCCCTGAGCTATGAAGATCACATGTATACAGAAGTACTTTGTAAATTTTAAAGTGCTCTACAAGTACCAGTTTTAATTATTAACTACTGACTAAGCATAGAAAACTAAGATCATGGCATCTGGTCCCATCACTTCATGGGAAATAGATGGGGAAACAGTGTCAGATTTTATTTTGGAGGGCTCCAAAATCACTGCAGATGGTGACTGCAGCCATGAAATTAAAAGACACTTACTCCTTGGAAGGAAAGTTATGACCAACCTAGATAGCATATTCAAAAGCAGAGAAATTATTTTGCCAACAAAGGTCCGTCTAGTCAAGGCTATGGTTTTTCCTGTGGTCATGTATGGATGTGAGAGTTGGACTGTGAAGAAAGCTGAGTGCCAAAGAATTGATGCTTTTAAACTGTGGTGTTGGAGAAGACTCTTGAGAGTCCCTTGGACTGCAAGGAGATCCAACCAGTCCATTCTGAAGGAGATCAGCCCTGGGATTTCTTTGGAAGGAATGATGCTAAAGCTGAAACTCCAGTACTTTGGCCACCTCATGCGAAGAGCTGACTCATTGGAAAACACTCTGATGCTGGGAGGGATTGGGGGCAGGAGGAGAAGGGGACAACAGAGGATGAGATGGCTGGATGGCATCACTGACTCAATGGACGTGAGTCTGAGTGAACTTTGGGAGTTGGTGATGGACAGGGAGGCCTGGTATGCTGCAATTCATGGGGTTGCAAAGAGTCGGACACGACTGAGCAACTGAACTGAACTGAACTGAAGGGGCCCTTACCTTTCTTTCCACAGGAGTCCTACTACAGTTTCCTTGACCTTCCTCTTTCTTTTATAGACACAGACATAGAGGAAGCAAATAACTGCACTGCCCTGTTAGTGAAAACTCATCTCCAACATCAAGCTTCAGAAACTTTGAGTGGAAGAAAAGCAGTGTTATAAATGGTGATTGGGCTCTAATTAGCAATTGGAGGTATGTTTATTACAGTGGAACACGTTTTTATAAGCCAAGCTGATAATTTATTACAATCAACTGATAAACTCATAATACAATCATAAACTGGTGAACACCTGAATTATACTTTTTTATTCAAACCATGGCAGAACAAGAGTTCAGAAATGAAGGAGCCAAGGCTGACAGACAAGAGACTGATTCTCTTAAGGTCTTTTGAAGTCCTCACAGAGAACTTGGAACTTTCAATGACTGTGACTTCCCTGAGCCCCAGGAAGAATACTGCTATATCCTGAGGAACTCTGTACTATACACACTAGAATCTGGCTTTAGGTCCAACTCATCCCATTCTATTGTTCTGAACTCTATCAATAGGGCAGTCCTGGATAAAAGAGTCTCCTTAGAATGATATAATTAGACCTATCAGGTTTATCTCTTGCTTATAACACTAAATATAGTGACTCTCTATAACTTGACATGGCAAGTTAGAAGTCCTTGACCCACTATTCTAATCTTTCTATCATTTTCCTCATTTCTTCTCTAAATAGGCACATCTGCATATGTTCTTCACCCCACAGCATGTACGTTTCTGCCTTCTGATTCTACACAAGATGCTGTTCCTACATCTTGCCTTCAAAGCTGATCCAGTCTTGATCTAAGACTGGAAAGTCTTAAAAAGATGGAATCATCTGCCTGCTACTCCCTGCATGTTTAATTATTCCACCTTACATAGGAATTTGATTCATCCATGTATTACTGTGAAAGGTAAAGTAACACTCTGGTGACAGGTGCACCAGATTATAAATCGAAGACCAGAGTTCAATTCCTAATTTTGCCTTTTGGCTCACCGAATGCTCTTAAACCCTTGCTGAGATATCTACACCTCACAGCTTGCTGACTGATATCTAAAGAGATAGCACATTAAAGCTAATAATAAAGACATTTTATATTTTGCCCCGTGATGTTAAAAAAACAAATTTCTGGCATAAAGTAGATGTTTATTAAATATTAATGTCCCATTACTGTGTCATCAGTCCAAAGATGACTATTTTGCCTTTTTCTTTGTTTTTTTTTTTAATATATATATAATCTTCACCACTCCTCAAATATCTCCTTCAGGTAAAGTCAGGTTTAGGTGTTTGATTAATTATATGTGTGACAGAAGCAATGCTAACCATTCATCAAACCCCATTTCCTTCTCTACTGGGGTACACACACTTCACAGTCACCCCCTGCAGTTAGGTACAGCCCTGTAACCATGTACCTGAACCCTGGCTAAGGAAATGGGGTATAAATGATGTATAGCACTTCCAGGGCTGGGCCCTGATACCTCCACCAAGTCAGCCCACAGATTGGATGATTCCAAGGCAACAGGGGATGGTGGAGTCACAAGATGGAAGAAACCTGGTCTTTCCATAATTGCAAGGAGCACGTAACCCATTCACTGGCCCCAACAAGCCTGCTACACACTGACTTATATGAAACATAAGCTCTTATTATGTTCAGTCACTGAGATATTGGTATTACTAAATACCCAGATTAACATACCTTGTATTTCTCATTTTTGGAAATATAAATGAAAAGAACCTCTGGATTTAGTTCCAGGAACTGAGATATAAATCCTGGCTCTACTACTTCCGCAAAATACCCTATGATCTGCTCTTGAATACGGTCTATATCCTTTTGCAACTGCATGTCCAGCACATTCTCTTTCATTAATGGAGCCTTCCCCACCCTTCTCTCCCTCAAGACTTCTGTCAGGCCTTCTCTGACCTCCCACCCATGCACATTTACTTCTTTGCTCCTAGTGCAAAGTATACTCTTCCACTTTAGCATCTGTTATATTTTTTTGCAAATATTTGTTAACATGTGTTTCCACAGACCGAGTTTTTGAATCTAGGGGCAGACAATTTCTTTGGGATCTTTGACTTCCAGGATTTAGTTACACTGCCTGGCACATAGCAAAAATAACTATATATTAAAGGAATGTCTGTCCCCTATGATCTTAAGTGAGTCACTTGTTAAGCCTATAAAATACAATTGTATAGAATTGTTCTGATGACGAAGAATGCGATTTGTAGATTATAAACAGATTCTAAGACTAGTCTGTTTATTCTGCTTTGTAGGCCCTTTCTCATCTTTTCCAGTCAAATCTATCTTACTGTTTCGAAGTAGCTTTGTCCAATAGAAATACGTAAGCCGCATATACAAACACCTTAGTAGCCATATTTAAAAAGCTAAAAGAAGTAGGTGAAGTGAATTTAAACATTTTAGCTCAACATATTCAAAATATTGTTTATTAGCTATTGTACATTTCGCTAATTTTGTCTTCCGAATTATCTGGTGCGTATGTTACAACACACCTCTGTCTGGACTGTGGCTGGTGGCTTTCGCAAACTGGACAATACAGCCGCAAGGCCTACTTGAGACACACGTCTTGGGTGAAGTCAACCTCGTTCAGAATTAGTGACTCTTCCTCAGCGCTCTCTCAGCCCCTTATCATCATCGTCATTTTCTTGAAACCTAGAAGGTGAGCTCCTTGAAGAATTCAGACCGTTGTCTCTAGAAATCAGCCTCATAGCGATTGCCGGCGTATAATCAGCGGTTGTTATAATGTCAAAGTAATTAACGAACCCAAGCGCAAAGGACCCGGCGGGGGGCCGAGTGGCCGGGAGGGAAGATGACCAGTCAGGGAGAGGGCGGGGCTGAGCAACCACCTTCAGCCGGGATCCGCGCGCTCGGGCCAGCGACGCCCCGGGGTGGCGGGCGCTGAAGTGCGGGGCTGGGCCGGCCGGGGGTCGCCAGAACCGCAGCCCGTCCCCTGCACCGGCCCCTCCCCTCTTAGCGCCGCCGCGGCCGCCGAGCCCCGGAAGCGGGCGGGGATTTCCTGTGCCCGCCCCACCCGCACCAGCCGGGCCGCCGTCTCCGCCTGTCGCTGGCTCCGCGGACGCCGGCTCCGACGAAGCGAGGGCGGAGGGGAGGGGCAGCCGGCGCCCGGGAGGGAGACACCGGGCTGCAGGCCAAGCCGACCCGGGTGAGTTGGGACCGGGCCGGCGGGAGTCACCGCTGGAGGGAGGGACACCTGGCTTCCCCTGGCGGCGAGTGGGGCCGGTCACCCGTGGGGGCGGGGAGGAGGGTCGACGCGGCCTCTGGGTCGCTTGCCATTCCCAGGTTCGGCTTCGCTGACATTCTGTGCCCGCCCCTCTCCTGTCTCTTCGTCCCCAGCGTCGTCGCTGTCAGGCCCCGCGGGTTCCCGCCGCTGTCACCGCGCGCAGGTTTCCCCGTGGCTCCTTTTTCTTCACTTGCTCCTGTCCCAGTTCACGGGCAACCTGTTTTCTGACCTCACTTCCCCTGCTCCAGCTCTGCCTCTCTCTCGAGTTCTCTGAAACCTGACCCTCTCCCGGGGCACGGAGACGAAGAGGGATGAAGCAACCCAACTCTGGAGTGGGCACCCGTCCCGCCCACACCCTGCCCGGGAACGGGGCCAGGCTTCTCTGACAGCGACTGTCCCTATGCCCTTGGGCTACTACTCATTTCAGTAGCGTGGCCCTTTCTCTGTCCAACAGCACTCGCTGCAGAAACCAACTTCTGCAGGTGCCATGCCCCCCTAAGATATGTGAAGCAAAAGGGGAAACGAAACTTCTAGAACCCTGACTCCAGTAGGCCTGAGGTACATCCTGGAACCAGGAAAATCCAGGTTAGGGCTGATACCTTAACTGCCCAGGTGCTGGCTCCGACAGCATGCACATCTTAGCAAAGGCAATCTGAGGACAAGTACTTGCCCCCTCCTTTGCTGAGATTTCTTCCACAGGTTTTCTGTCAGTGGTCTGGAGAGTCTCACATCTGGCCTGAGAAAGAGGCTTCCTATCAAGGGACTCTGCTGCTAGGGAGATGGAGAAATGGATCTCAGACAGGTGTCCAGATATTTACCTAGAGGTAAAGCCCTGAGGGAGGACTTTCCAAGGAAGCTAGTGGATGAGGAAGACCTTTGGTAAAGAGGGGGAATCCATGCTTTACATATTAGAAGTGACGAGAACACAGGGGCTGGAATTCAGAGGAGAAATCTAAAATGGAACTCCCCCTTTATTGCTTTATTGGGAATTTTCCTTTCTCATGAGAAGTCTCTGAAAAGGAAACCTCCTAAGCTGGGAATCAGTCCAGAATATTCCCAAGAGGCCCTGAGACATCTTTGGACATCTGAGATGAAAGGGGAATTTGTTCCCTTGCTGTTCATTGAGCTTAGGGTTCTCATTTACCTCTTTTGTCAAAGACAGATAGGCAAGAAAATAAACAACTTGACATTTGTCATTATCTGTTCCGGGCTTCTGGGTTCTTGGAAATGTCATTAGATGAATGTGAGTGAGCCAGAACAGTTACAGAGGTTCTGACCTGTTTTTGGAACACTTTGACTGGCTCTGATTGCTTGGGCATTGAATAAGAATCACAAAAATATGATGTTGCCAAGCAAAAAGTGACTCTGCACAGTCTTACAGGCTTTCTTTGCTGTAAGGCAGGGAGACTGCTATCACAACACAAACTGTCGTGCTCCGAAGAGGTCCAGAGCAAAGAGCCTTCAACTCTGTGCACTGCAGGATTATTAAGAATTTTTAAATCTTACCTAAATCTATTCTCTTGCAATCAAGAGAAGAGATCTACATAGAGAAAGAAAACATCTCTCTTTTTATTCATTGGCAGCATCATTCATGAGCCTTCTTCCCAAGGCAAGAGAAGACTAGGTCCATTGTTTTGAACTTTTCCCTAATGGACATATTTCCCATCCCTTTCTTAACTTTTGTTTCTTGTGATGGAATACACTGTGGCTTCACCATATCCTTCTTTAAAATTGAATATGTTTTTATAATTAGATCTGACTGGTTCTATCATGTGTCTCAGGTTCTTTGCTGTGTCTTAAATCACAGGGCTGTTATTCACCCCAGGGTCATGTTAGCAACACCTGTTTCCCCTTTTTCTACCTATATGAAATTCTTTCTGTTCTTTTTTTTTTTTTCTTTAGACATAGCTCCTCACTGACAACAGTTTCTCTTATCTGTTAGGGTTGCTTTAGAATCTTACATCTGCTTTCCAAGTTATTGATCTGTCCACCATATTTACTACCAGTTCTGATTTTCAACAGCAGAATGATAGGTTGTAAGTCTCTTAGTTGAGGCTTGTTCTAAGATACCATTTGGTTCAGCCTTATGAGAAATACACCATTTGACTAGGATTAATACCTATAGTAATCATTTCATTCTAAACTGATGAGAATGGAGTTTGTGGCAGAAAATCTTATGTGGGATTACCTCCGTTTTTGTTGAATGCAAATCTGTTTGCATTCCCTCTTGCATATTTCCAGATTGCTTATTTTCAGTGGTTGAGATTCCCAGATTAAGTATTTTCCATGGTTGAAATTAATTGATAGCTTTTGAATTTCCAGGGTTTTTTTAAATGAAGTTCTGCAAACCATGAGGTCCCCAAAATAACCATTAGTGACTTTACTATATAGCACTTGCTCATTTCTGGCTCAGGTTCAGTTGATTGGAACACATAAAACTTATCTTCCATCAAGCTCTTCCTATCCAGTTTCATCTTTTATCCCTGGACTGTTCTCCCTTAGGATTATCACCCCTTTTCATTGTCATGGGCATAACTGATATGAATTTGTTCCAGGTCACAATTTGGGTTTGCAGCAAAAATGCTTTCAGAACAGACAGCAGCCCTGGGGACAGGATGGGAGTCAATGAATGTCCAGGTGGATAGAGCAGAGCCCCAGGTGGAAAGGGGAAGCCAGGAAGAGGGGCCATGGAGAACAGCTCCAGGGCCATTGGAGCACCTATGCTGTGACCTTGAAGAGGAGCCACAGTCCCTTCAGGAGAAGGGTGAGAGCCCATAGGGTGTGTGTGGGAAGCACAATGCAGAGAATAATCTTCTAATCTCTATTGAAAAAGTAGAATTAAAAATCTCCCAATGGCCATGGACTGAGTGAACAGCACAGTTAGTACCAGGACTAGGCCACAGAAATAGAAAAAACTTACAGGCCCTAGTCAGAAAAATATAAGAAGCATCTGGATTCTGCAAACCATGTAACTGGGTTTCTCCCATTTCTTACATAATCACTCCCTCCACCTGTTACACGGTTAGTGGTAACAAATATGGGAGACAAAGGAAGTGACAGAAACACTGACTGCCACTGGAAAACACACCCAGTAAAATGCACTTTACAAGATGAAAATTACATTTGAATAATATAAATTCAAACCACAGCTAGTTTAATAGAAATGAATGACATAAATGCTCTACTAAAAACCACTCAGTACCCTTTCAGAACATTTGAGGGAAGGTCTCTTCTACTACAGTACATTTATGCATTTGAGTCTTACCAGTGGACATAGATATAGGGGAAAAATACGACGCTTAAGCCTCACTAAAATAGGTCCCAGGCTGTAACTGGAAAAAGATGGATGCTCCATCTCTAATGGTTCCTCTCTCCCCTCACCAGCTCAGTCCACTCCCTGGGTTCCTGCCATTCCCCAAGAAGGGAGCACTGGAGACTGGGAGATGGCAGCTGCACTTCTTGCGGCGGGATCACAGGTGGGCTATGTTCTTCTCTTGGCCTCTCTCAAGGTCTCATCACTGCTGCCTTTCTGTAGCCTTTGTGTCATTCCATTGGGCTTCCCTGGTGGCTCAGATGGTAAAGAATCATCCTGCAGTGCAGGAGACCTGAGTTTGATCCCTGGGTTGGGAAGATCCCTTGGAGAAGGGAACGGCTACCCACTCCAGTATTCTGGCCTGGAAAATTCCATGGACAGAGGAGCCTGGCAGGCTACACAGTCCACGGGGTTGTAAAGAGTCAGACACGACTGAGTGACTTTTACTTCATTTCATTTAATTAATTTGTCATTTCACTTGATCACTATTGGTATTTAGTCTGATATCTTCACAGATTCTATCCCTTTCTAAGGAACTTATAACCTTTTGAAAAATGAATGGAGGCATGATGAGAAGAAGAAAATTCCTACAGATTGAGTTTGTTTTGTTTTAATAGATAGCTATGCTAGCCACAGGGAGAATTTAAGAAAAATTCACTAATGTTTATTAAGAAATAAATCTTGGGCTTTCCTGTTTGTCCAATGCTTAGGAATCTACCTGCCAATGAAGGGGACACAGGTTTGATCCCTGGTCTGGGAAGATTCCACATGCCATGGGGCAACAAAGCCCAAGTGCCACAACTACTGAAGCCCGTGCACCCTAGAGCCCGAGCTCAATAACAAGAGAAGCCACCACAATGAGAAGCCCATTCACTACAACTGGGGAGTAGCCCCTGCTCACCACAACTAGAGAAAGCCCATGCACAGCAACAAAGACGCAGCACAGCCAAAAATAAATAAATTACTTTAAATTTAAAAACAGAAATCTGGAAAGATTAGGAAAAGAGGACCTGGAGGAAGCTTGGAAGAACATAAAGTAGACTGGATTAGGTGGATGATGGAGCATTTATGGACATGAATAAAAGATAGAAAGATATGAAGAGGGGCAGCACCAGAGACAGAAAACAAGTTTAGATTCAGAAGGCAAGGGGAGAGCCATGGGAAGTTAGTAATAATAGTAGTTGTAGTATCCACACTCCCAGAGTGCTTACCATGTTTGCTGCTCTTTGAGTGCTTTATGTACATTAACTCATTTAACCCTGAGAGAAACACAGTTATCCCCAGACAAGAAAATTGGACAGGAAGAGGTTAAGGCACTTGTGTAAGGTCATACTGCTAATGTAAGTGACAGAGCTAGGAGTCATTTGGCTCCAGAATCTGGGCTCCTAACTGTCAGACTCTGCTGCCTTAAAAGATAAGGACATGGCATAATAGGGGGAGGAGGCCAGAAAGAATATTTTATCCATATTGTTTTGTACAGATAGGAAAGGAAAGGTCAAGTAGAGAAAGGAGGAACTTGTACACAATTTCTGCAGTGAAGAAAGGCAGCAAGAATAGTCCAAGAAAGGCAGATGAGAAGAGACTGGGTAGACATTTGTAACTACACAGAGGGACCAATGAGTTTGTGGTGCCTCCAACTTCTCATGGTCCCAACTTGGGAATCTCCTCTACAGACATTATTGCTCACACCCTGACCATTACTTTTACCCCTTTCCTCGTCACCAAAACCATGTTCCCTGCCCAGGAACCTCTGGGCAGTTCTTTTTCTAGACCTTCTCTTGCCACCTCTCCTCTACTACCACCTTAGCCTTCTATACTGAGACCCCATTTTCCTTAAAGAACAGCTGCTGACAGATGATGCTGCATTTTGTTTCAGGGCCTGGTAACCATCAAGGATGTGTCACTGTGCTTCTCTCAGGAGGAGTGGAGGAGCCTGGACCCTTCTCAAACAGACTTCTATGGAGAATATGTCATGCAGGAAAACTGTGGGATAGTGGTCTCCCTGAGTAAGCACAACCTTCCCCAGCCACTCAATGACTGTACTCTAGGAGAGTGGAGCCATCTGCTCTGGGACTGTTGCATAGTGTCCATTTGGGGTTCTTTTCTTGGCAGGAAATCTGTCTAGGTTTCCACTAGGGAAAGAGCACTAGGGTTAATCCAAAGAGAATAGAAGTGTCACTTTCTTAAAAACAACAACAAAATGCTGTGAATTATTAGAGAACTTTAGGCAATTCTTGGTTGGGAATTGGGAGGTTCTTTCAGAGAGAAGGACACCTAAGAAGTGGAACTGAGTCGTTGGAAACTCAGAAACCATATAGGAAAGATGAGAGTGGGGGTGGGGGTGAGACAGCTGTAGTAGGGCTAATTAAGTGAAGGTAGGACCAGAAAGAACACTTGAGCTGAAAGTATTTGAAATTTGCACAAAAGAAAACACTTGGAAAGAGAATATGATTTTCTGAAAGAAGAGGAGACTTAACAGAAATGGGAGTGGGGAGAGGGAAAGGCTTGTTGTATCTGGCCTTCTTTATCTATAGAGTTCAAAGGAATAATCTAGGAAAAAGCTTTTTTCAGAAATGAAAATTACAGTTGAATAAACTGACATCTCTGTTTTTTTCTCCCACGGTCAGGATTTCCAATTCCCAAACTGGATATGCTTTCTCAACTAGAAGGAGGAGAAGAACAATGGGTCCCTGACCCCCCAGACTTAGAAGAGAGGGACATTCTGAAGGTCACATACACAGGTGATGATGTATGATAGACTCAGCCGCGACCTTCGCCCCTTTTGGAGGTTTATCATTACATGTCCCTCCAACCCCTCCTCTGCCTCAGACAGTTATAGCATTGAATGGTTTAGAGATCTTTTTCTTCAAAAGCAAGACTGTAACATAATAATTTAGAGGGCAGGCTCTAGCGCCAAACTTTGTGGATCTGAATCTAGGACCATTCCTGTGGAACCTTGGAAAAATAATTAACTTCTCTTTGAGTTCCTCATCTATAAATTATTATGAGATTTAAATATGTTACCATAGTCGAACAGTACCAAGCACATAGTAAGCACTCAATAAATGTTAGTTGTTGTTGTTCAACCTCCCACCCATTGTAGAAATGCCTTCCACAATGTCTCCAGTGTTGCTGACAAGGTGTCACCTGGCCAGTGATTTCAGACCATTCCTCACCTCTCTTCATGGTGATGGTGATTAATAGTTTTTTTAAGTGCTAAATAAATAATAGTAAATAAATAGATAACAACAATAGCATGGACTATTTAATAGTGTCTAACATATGCAGGTACTAGTCTATCTGTCTTACAACATCTACCTTATAATTATTCCCATTTTGCAGAAGAAGACATGAAGGCCTACAGAAGTGTAGTGGGAAAACAGATTTTCTGGGTATCTGTCTCCTAAGTCTAAGCTTTAACCACTGTACCTGTTACACTGTCTTGTACAACATTAAAATCTGTTCTCTCAGCCCTTATGGGGTGAGGTTTAGACCCTAATAGGCATCACACAGCCTCATTTGTGACTAAGTCCTGGGCTCCTCGTGACTCACCTCTTGGGGTCTGTATTTTCCTTTTTCCACAGGAGACGGAAGTGAGCACGAGGGGGATACCCCTGAACTAGAAGCAGAGCCTCCCAGAATGTTATCTAGTGTGTCTCAAGATACTGTTCTCTGGAACCCAGAGCAGGATGCAAACTGGGATTCCATGCCCAGAAGCTCCAGAGGCATGCTCCTAGGCCCACCTTTTCTTCAGGAAGACAGCTTCTCAAACCTTCTGTGTAGCACAGAAATGGATTCCCTGTTAAGACCACACACGTGCCCCCAGTGTGGTAAACAGTTTGTGTGGGGCTCCCACCTGGCCAGGCACCAGCAGACACACACTGGGGAGAGGCCCTACAGCTGCCTCAAGTGTGAGAAGAGCTTTGGGAGAAGACATCACCTGATCCGACACCAGAAAACCCACCTACATGACAAGCCCAGCAGGTGCTCTGAGTGTGGCAAGAATTTCCGATGCAACTCCCATCTAGCCAGCCACCAGAGAGTGCACGCAGATGGCAAATCCTGCAAGGGCCAAGAGGTTGGAGAGAGCCCTGGGGCTAGGAAGCGACAGCGTGTGCCACCTGTGCCAAAGTGCCACGTGTGCACTGAGTGTGGGAAGAGCTTTGGCCGACGGCACCACCTGGTGAGACACTGGCTGACACACACCGGGGAGAAGCCCTTCCAGTGCCCACGCTGTGAGAAGAGCTTCGGCCGCAAACATCACCTGGACAGGCACCTGCTGACCCACCAGGGACAGAGTCCCCGGAGCAGCTGGGACAGAGGGACGTCTGTCTTTTGAAATCTATTTCTGCTGCAGCTGTAGTCACATCTGTCAGCCGGTGCTACCAGGAATCTCTGCCAGAGCTGCCCCCTCTCCTGTACCCCCGTGGTCAGAATCATGAGTCCTGGCCCCATCCCTAGAGAGATGCAGTTCCAGCATTAGCCAGAGCCTTTCTCCCCAGTTCTGTGAGATGCCACACAAAGTAGAGTTCTTTGGGCAAAACTTTTGGGAAATGCTGCTTACTGGGTGGGCTGATATTCAGCCTGAATCCGTTCTCCAGGGTACAGTGGTACCAGCAGTTTGTGGCTAAGGCCCATTCTGATTGGTGGAAGCCTGTGCCATACCAGTTGTTAAATATTTTGAGTATCATGCTTCTGTAACATAAATATTCTGTCTATATATATAGAGAGAGAGAGAAAACACATACTAGCTTATTAAAGGCTCGAAAATTTATGCATTAGAGCAAATGGTTAAGCCTTTCTTACTGCAGTATTTCCTAAATTTATTTGACCTCAGTATCCTTTTTGTCTTGCATCTCACAGAACTGGTGACTCCTTGAACCACACTGGCGAACACTGGGTTACAGAGTAATAAGGAAACAGGAGACAGAGAGTGATCAGGCACCCAGAGCCCCCTTTTTTATCCAAATGAAAGCTGAGGGGCAGACCTCATTCCTGTGTGGGCCCATCACCCCTACTCCAATCATCTGAATATACATCCACACCTCTCACCCCACCTGCTGAAAACAAACAGTAACCTTCTCACCCCCTGTTCCTGCTCCCTTCATCCTGCATATACATATATCTAGCTGAGAGATCGCGCTACAGTGTTAAGAGATGGACCTTATACCCCCAGGTAAGCCAGGCCCACACAGAAGAAAAATACTTCATTCCCTTGAACAGACCCCTCTCCTCTTTACAGTGTCTTTATGTGTCTGTGTATCTGTGTGCAGGGTCTTTGAAGAGAGCATGCCAAGTGCAAACTGTATAAGCTAGATTTTCTAGGGGCTGTGTTCTGGGGATGAGGGTAGTGGGGATTGTATGGGGTTTTTGGTTTGTTTTGTTTCAAGATAATAAGCAAGCTGAGAGATTAAGGGAGCCCTAGTAGAAAGGTTTAAGTTTTGGGGGTTGAGGTATACAGCCTTCCCCAGGATCACTGAGATCAAGACAACTTGGATATGTAAGTCTAGGTCTGAATCTCTGGGCCACAGATTCTTTTTGCCTAAGTGGAGAGAGAGACATCCTCTGTGAGGTGAGCTATGTCTTATTAATTTCAAGTCAGGTGCATATAGCAGCTGTGTGCTGAGTGGGTTTGGGGGTCTTTATTTAAGTGCTGATAAGTTACAGCAGGAGTCACGGTGCTTGCAGATTGTTGTCGTCACTCTTGTTTGACGTTGATTGCCTCATCAAGGGCAGAGTTATTCTTGCAATCTCATTCCCCTAAATAGAACTTTAGGGAAAATGGCTGTGGCTTAGCTATTTGGCTGATGCAGGTAATAAGCTTTCTGGTTGGTTCTCCTCCCAGTTCTGGGAAAATGCACTGACTCTTAACTTGTATAAGTATTCTAACATTGTTCAATGCATTGGTCATTGTTTCTCTTTATTGATAATGTGTTAATACCAGTCTTATAATTTAAAAATTACCTTGTATGTAAGAGCACCTTGTAGGTAGGGAGGGAGAAGAGCGAAGAAGATGGAAGTGGGATATTTTCTCTTTAATGCTTAGATTCTGGTTTTTCCTTAACACACTTGTTTCTCAACCACAGCTGGTGGAATTAACCAGAGAGACGAGGAAGTGAGCTGCAACAATCTAGTTTAATGGCTTTTACACTTGCTTAGGAAAAACTGAGTGAATCATAGCTTCTTACAGTGGATATAACTTGAGCAATCCAGCCCCTACCTCCCTTCTGCTCAGGGCAGCCTTCCCATCTTGCCTAGAATGCACTTCTCTTGCTTATGTTCCTATGAGTAGAGCAAAATGGCCAGCCATTTGTAAGGCATCCTTGTCCCAGGTCCTCTGAGACAGGAGCATTTTAGGATCAGTATTAGGAGACACCCCAGGGCGTAGGAAAATACTGGATTCCATTGGCAAAACTGAATGTGCCATTTCTTTTACCTTCCACTATACCTCATACATTAACACAGTCAGCTCTATGTGAGCATTGTCCAGAACCTGTTTTGGATCACAGACCCTTTTGAGAATCTGATAAAAAACAGAAACTCACTTTTGAGAAGAAAAGACAGTAGTAGTTCACTCAGTTTTGCATACACATTCAGCAGGGTCACAGCCCATCCATGGAATTACTAAATGGGGGTCAAAGAGAAGGAGTTACCCTGATCCAATATGGTCATTCTATATTTGTGTCAAGAATTACATGGCAAGGATCTCTAAACATTTTAAGGACTAAGATACCAGCGGCAGTAGGATATCAGGAGAGTGTTCAGTCTTTAATGATTTGAATGGTATTGCTTACACTCTGTGCTTTCTTAAAAATGTATATGACTTGGTGACAAATCGAGTTTCTCACAAACCTTGTTCTAAAGACTTGTATGAGGTGACCCTCCATACCATTGGATCACACCTCTTAAAAACCAGGTGTTAACCTCCAGCCTTTGATCTCTTGTAATTTTAAGGAGGGAAAATGAAGCCCCCAAAGTGTAGGTGCACTCAGCACCCAACTGAAAGGCATCGTGGAGTCTAAGGGCATTTGGCAGAAGGGGCATCCCTTTAGGTCATTTCTACTGTACCACTGTCTTCTCTACCTCCGTCCAACACCACTTCCCTTGGACAAAAAATAAAATAAGCAACAGCCACCAGCTGGGTAAAGAGATTTCAGTCATTTTTCCCTCAGGGAAAACTCCCATCTTCCTCCCAGCTCCCTCTGCCACATGTCTACCCTACCCTATCCCCTTTAAATAAAAAAATGTCTCCGTGTTCTCTCTGGACAAAATGTAAAATAGGGAAGTCTGTCTTTAGTAACCTGTCACCTTTTTTCCTCTGTGTGGTGCCTCTACCCTATTCAGAGCCCAAGTATCCCTGCCTTTCCACCCCATTAGGGTATCTCTGCAAAGAATCCCTTGCAATGAAGACTATAGCCAAAGGGTTGACTTTCCCAGAGCTATCTACATTTTAAGCTGTAGCTCTGATAGCGACTTAGCAGCAGCAGCAGCAGCTGATAGTGGAAGAAGGAAAAGTTTTCTTGTTAAAATGATGTTATGCATTCAGGGAGCAAAGAGGTGATAATTTGGGATAAAATCCTCACCTTTCCAGCACTCCCACAATCAAATCACTATTTCTTGTTTCCATCAAGGGCAAAGTGAGCCCTGACTCAGAACCAGAGGTTCCAGAGAACAAGTTCTTTCCCGCTCTGTTCAGTTGAGTGCTCTGGATGAGGGTGAGCAGGGCTGGGCAACAACAGAGAGTGAAATCTATTCCCTTGGATCCCTTAGAGATTCTGAGATGGCAAAATTTATGGGTCTCAAATGAATCTTTGGACCAGCAACATCAACATCACCTAGAAGAAGTTATCTTAGAAATGTAAATTTTCACCCTGGACAAACTGATTCAGACACTGGGGATGGAATCCAGCAATTGGTCTTTAACCTGCCTCTCAGGGTATTTGATGTGGACCCAAGTCGGGACGGAACAAATGGAACCAATGGCTAGGAGATCCAGATTCCATTTTAACCAGTGGTTCCTCACCCTCTTCAAATAGCTGCTGCTGCTGCTGCTAAGTCACTTCAGTCGTGTCCGACTCTGTGCGACCCCATAGACAGCAACCCACTAGGCTCCCCTGTCCCTGGGATTCTCCAGGCAAGAACGCTGGAGTGGGTTGCCATTTCCTTCTCTAATGCAGGAAAGTGAAAAGTGAGAGTGAAATCATTCAGTCGTGTCTGACTCTTAGCGACCTCATGGACTGCAGCCTACCAGGCTCCTCCATCCATGGGATTTTCCAGGCAAGAGTACTGGAGTGGGTTGCCATTGCCTTCTCCATTTTCAAATAGGGAGAGATGGAATCTTAACACCCGTGTTCTTAGATTTATTTTCTGCAAACTCCTAGGATAGTTGTTCCTCAGTTCAATTCCTCTTGAGTCCCAAGATATCCCACCAACCTTAAGTCAGAAAAAGAACTGGGTTAGTCACCAGTTTCAGAAATTGTGGTGGGGTAGCTACTAAGCTTCTGTAATTGGTTGAGGCTGGAGCTTCTAAAACAGGTACTGAGGTTTCACTGGTCTAGAAATCTAAAAAGACAAAAAGGAGCAGACATCTCAAAGATGGTAAATCCAACATAAAAATGGACATCCAAAGAAATGGTCCTCCTTATCTGGTCTTTTTCAGGCCTAATATGAGTTTCCCTGGAGGCAAAGGGGTGGGCATTTACTCAGCACAGAGGCAGAGTAAGGCCATTTGTCTCAAGCCCTTAAGGACCCAAGTATTCTTACCTCACAGTTGCACTGAAGACCAATAAGGTGCCATGCAAAGGATTTCTCACGATGATTTGGCCAACCCTGTGGGCAAGGGCAGCAGGAGGATCAGAGAGACCCCCAGGACATAGGAGGAGACCAGGCTCATTTAGTAAGATATGACATGAAATCTGAACCTAGACTGTTTACTAGGTAGAGGTTGTAACTAATTAAGCCACAGTGCCTATATAAAAAATGCATTTTTCTGCTTCGAAGATTCTGTCTTGGCCCTGATACCTCCTTCACCCTCTGTCCTAGACATACCCATGAGGATCCTTGCAAACCTGCTACCTCTTTGGGGCTCTGGAAGGTCAAAAGGTTAGCATGAACCCCAGTCTCTTTGGAAATGATCAGCTCCTCTCTCCTAAGGCACAGAAACTCTAGGCCTCAAGCTCTGCCTCTCTCCTGTCACTGCCTCCGTCTGTCCAATAAACAGCTTTTCTTCCACTCTGCACTCCCACTTCTCTTTTTCAATTTGGTTTGGTTCTCTCTTTTGTTTTTCCTGGGGAATGCCACACCTTCCCAAGGGCGTTTGTTTTTCCCAATTCCTACCCTTCCATTGTAGTTTCTCTCTTCCAGTTTCTAGCCAGTTCCATTCTATTGTGAGCCTACTTGCTACCTGTACCTCTGCCTATTGTCCAACTTCTTTTCTGTCATCTTCAAGCCTATTAAGAAGGGTCCTTTCTTCCCTGAGATTCTTGGCTTGGCTGTAGCAGCTCAGCCACCATCACCCTATTCTACGCCTCTCTCTTGTACATACCTTCCCACATCTGGACAAGGCCAAGGTTGCCTGTACTGCCAAACCCAGGCCCCTTACACCCTCCCTACAGACTCTTCTTCCCTTGATGCAGTCTCCAAAACTCAGTCCCCTCCTGTCCTTTTTGGCTCCTAAGAAGAAGCTTCAATTCTACAAGCCATTTTTTGTGTGCTTACTATGTGCCAGGTGTGGGCTGTCCCAAGCCTGGAGGACTGAGTACGGCCATGGTCCCTACACTCAGCATCTTTCTCAGCTGACCCCTCCCTTGCCAGCACTTTGCTGCCATACCTCAGAACACCATGCATCAGGCAGCCTCAGGGCTGTATACCCACTGGCCATCCAGCCTAACTACCTAATGCCTTCCAGATTTCTAGCTATTGTCTGACTTAGTTCCCTCTGATGGACAGTGAACTTCCCATGGATCATCCAACCAGGGACCTTCATCTCTATCTATAGAGATCTATAATCTACTCTTCATGGTCCTTGTCAGTTGAATAAAGGATGTATTGGCTGTGTCTCTGACTTCCTCTCTCCATCCTCTCCTCTCCCCTCCATTCTCAGCTCTTCTTTCCTGATACAACAAAGTGGGGAACACCAGACAGCTCTAGGGGGAGTCACACAGCCATGCAGGAGCCCCCTTGCTTCCCTTCCTGAAACAAACACCTTAAGGTACCCATGTTAGGTCTTCCCACCTTCCTCCTAGTGCCTTGGCTCCCAGATGTCACTTCCATCATCTGGGGATGCAACACATTCTGGAGACTGAGGGAGCAGAGTGCTGAGGAGGCCAGGCCAAGGGTCAGGGAACAAGGGCCTTGCACACAAACATAAGGAGGCATTCCATCTCAGGGTTGATTAAGTGCTGACCCACTCTCAGGAGACCCTTAGAGTGCTGAGCCTAAGTCTGGAACCTGAGGTGGTGATTGAATTGACCTCCCAGACAAATTCACAAGTACTGGAAGTTTGGGGGGACCCAGAAGAAACCAGCACAGTTGAGTCCACCAGATACATTCACCGTTGATGGTAAAGAGGATGGGCATCTGCTAGAGGGTATCAAAGGACAGGATGAGAAACAACATGGGGGAAAATGGAAAGCTGGCCTAGGGGAAACCACCCAGCCTGTGACCCACTGACGTGGCCTTTTACCCGTGGAGCTTCACTGGGATGGGGGCAGGAAACCATTCTGCAGGCACTGGGTACACCCCAAGGGCTTTGCTCTTCTCCATGGAAGTTGCCTTCAAGAGCTTCAGTCCTACTGCTTAGGGGTGATGTGTCTCTGTAGCTTTCTGAACACCAGCCAGGCTGTTTGCCAACCTGCCTTGTGCTCCATGTGTTTCCTTATTTTTTTGCATTCACTCCTAATTCCCACCCCCCCACCACCACCACCCCCCACCCCCCCCCCCCCCGTCACTTGGAATAAAGCTTTTGACATGTCTAGCCTCTCCCCTAACCAAAACGTGGAAGAGGGAAAGAACTGACAAGAGGAGGAGGAGAAACACAACTGTGATTGTTCATCGATGGGCCTGTCCTCTCCACCAACTCCAGTGGACTACTGACATCCTGACTTCCTTCTTACCATATCGATGTCTTTCCTAGCATTGACAGGACTCATGCTAACACCCCCTCAGCCAGTCTTCAGTCCCTCTCTTCCAAATCCTCTGGCTTTCTTTGAGCCCCTTTCAGCATGGTGTCCCTCTATCAATTCCCCAAATGGCCTATCTTCCTATCCTTACTGGGCACTTAGGTTTTGGCTGAATCTGCAGTCCAACCAGACAGCCTTGCTGTCTATCTCCAGAGGAAAAGGAAGAACAGGAGAAATCTATTGTATTGAGACCACTAACAAATGGAAATAGTTTCATGATCAGAAAACAACCCCCCCCCCACACACACACACACACACCATGTGTTGAGCATCTTTCCCTACAAGAAATCGCTAAATTATTAAAATACTCAAGTGTATAAATGAATTCTAAACTTCTGACCTTTCCCTACATTAACTCTTGTAGAGGCCTTACTCAACTACAACTATAGTGAAGAGAGCACTGAATTTGCAGTTAAAAGTCAATTTCTAATTGTACATTTTCTAACATTAGATTTTTCACTTAAAATCTAAGAGACTGTCATGAAGTAAAATGAAACAATGCATCCAAAACTATAAACCACTGTATAAGTGAAAAGGCTATAATTGACAATTATGTGGAAATTTCTACCTTATCTTTGAACAAGTTACAATTTATATGATTCTGAAAACAAATACAAGAAAAGATATGGTAGAGAGTTTTATTTCTATGTGTTTTCTACAGTTCCCATTACCTTCCCCTCACAACAGAAACAGGATTTTGTGTATCCTTCCAGTTTCTTTATACAGTTGCAAAGAGACACATTTTCCTTCACTTTACACAAAAGGTAGTTTGGTATACTCAGTGTCCTGAATTTTTTTTACTTCATCTATATTGGGGAGTTTGTCATAATACATAGAGAATCGTTATAGCTGTGTACTATTTCACTATGGAAGTTTCACAGTTTAATCAATCCCCTAATGCCATTACCTTACTTTCTTTTTTTGTTGTTGTTATTGCAATGCTGCAATTAAATACCTTGCACATAAGTCTTTACACAAATGCATTAATATCTAAAAAGTAAATTACTAAAAGTGGTTCCACTGAATCAAAGGACATTTGCATTTAAAATTATTAAAGCCAAATTTCTTCCACTGGGGTCATGGAGATCTACACTCTCACTAGCATTGTGTATTGTCACTCTGCTTATTTAACTTATATGCAGAGTACATCATGAGAAACCCTGGATTGAAAGAAGCACAAGCTGGAATCAAGATTGCCAGGAGAAATATCAATAACCTCAGATATGCAGATAACACCACCCTTATGGCAGAAAGTGAAGAGGAGCTACAAAGCCTCTTGTTGAAAGTGAAGAGGAAAGTGAAAAGGTTGGCTTAAAGCTCAACATTCAGAAAACTAAGATCCTGGCATCTGATCCCATCACTTCATGGGAAGTAGATGGGGAAACAGTGGAAGCAGTGTCAGACTTTATTTTTTGGACTCCAAAACCACTGCAGATGGTGATTGTGAGAGGAATAGGCAGGAAGGCCAGGGGTCTCCAAAAGGAGGAAACAGCCTGCAAGTGTCAGACATTTTTATCTCTTTTAAGCGGCAGGAGGAAACAAACTAGTGGTATTTTTTTCCTTCTCTATACAAATTTAAAAGGTTTCTCTTAAAATACTGTGTTGCCATAATGACACCTGGTTTCACCTGAGGTTAACTATTCTCAAACCTTGAGATAACCAGTGCATTTTTCTTATGGAAATATTTGTCTTAAGCTATGCTAATGTACTATGCATTTACCCCAAACTCGGTCTTCAAGTCTGTTCTGCCTTATGGCTCAGAATCTACTTGACAAACCAGCATGTTATATTCAGATATTGTTCCCCTAATCTATGTAAATGAAACTATTTGTATGGTAATCTGTCCTTCTACAAGATTCAAGTTAATCATTCTATGGCCCAGGATAAACCATGTGGTGCCAAGATTATTCCAAAATGCATTTTATGGGTGAGGGGCCTGATGCCATTCTGAGTTTTAAAACATTCCTTTCTTTCATTAACAAACTGTTACTGACTATATAACATCCAGCTGAAGACTAGCAGAGGGGTACTCTTTCTGCCCCCTTCTGATGCCTATGTCAAAAGCTTTCTCTAGCTCCTTTATACTTTAATAAAACTTAAAGGAGGCCTCAGACCAGATCAGTCACTCAGTCGTGTCCGACTCTTTGCGACCCCATGAATCGCAGCACACCTGGCCTCCCTGTCCATCACCAACTCCCGGAGTTCACTCAGACTCATGTCCATCGAGTCAGTGATGCTATCCAGCCATCTTATCCTCTGTCGTCCCCTTCTCCTCCTGCCCCCAATCCCTCCCAGCATCAGAGTCTTTTCCAATGAGTCAACTCTTCGCATAAGGTGGCCAAAGTACTGGACTTTCAGCTTTAGCATCAGTCCTTCCAAAGAAATCCCAGGGCTGATCTCCTTTAGAATGGACTGGTTGGATCACCTTGCAGTCCAAGGGACTCTCAAGAGTCTTCTCCAACACCACAGTTCAAAAGCATCAATTCTTCGGCGCTCAGCCTTCTTCACAGTCCAACTCTCATATCCATACATGACCACAGGAAAAACTATAGCCTGGACTAGACGAACCTTTGTTGGCAAAGTAATGTCTCTGCTTTTCAATATGCTATCTAGGTTGGTCATAACTTTCCTTCCAAGGAGTGAGCATCTTTTAATTTCATGGCTGCAGTCACCATCTGCAGTGATTTTGGAGCCCAGAAAAATAAAGTCTGACACTGTTTCCACTGTGTCCCCATCTATTTCCCATGAAGTGATGGGACCGGATGCCATGATCTTCGTTCTCTGAATGTTGAGCTTTAAGCCAACTATTTCACTCTCCTCTTTCACCTTCATCAAGAGGCTTTTTAGTTCCTCTTTGGTGTGCTGCAATTCATGGAGTCGCAGAGAGTCAAACACGACTGAGCGACTGAACTGAACTGAGCATTGTATATGAGTGCCTGTTTCCCCACAGCCTCACCAACAGAGTAGGTTCTCAAATATTTTGATTAAAAATGTTATATTATTGTTTTAATGTTCATTTCCTTTATGAGTAAAATTATACTTTTTTCCATATATTTCAAGGCCATTTTATTTGTTTTTTCAACAACCTCTGAATATTCGATGTTAGATGGCATCACAACTCTAAACCAAAAATTTTCTGACCATAATTGCACTAGGCAGTTGAGATAAAAGGAAAACAAAGAATTGAGGGCAGGGATGTTCTATTTGCTCTGACCAAAGTTAAATACCTAAATGTGCCACTAGAATGTGAGCACTAAAAAGTGGGAATTATGTTTTATCCATCTTTATTCTCAGCAAAACATTCACAATCTTGCAGACACTGATGAAGTGAGCTATTCTTGGCAGTTTCTCCATGGAGAATCATGACCTAAACATGTTAGAATCATGACCTAAACAATCTGGATGACCTACCTATGAGTTAAGATCATGCCTTATATTTAATCAGAGTACAGTCATACTAAATCACCTTATCAATGAAAATAATCTGAAATGACCATTGTTAGCTATGTAGATTATATACATAATTTACTTAATTTGGTAAGTTTACTGAGTGATTAATAACGTTTGCTTACATGAAGAAAAACATCATAATGCAAAGAGAAGCATGAAGATTCCTAGGAAATATAGAAAACAAGTTGTTGCCAGTGTCCTTCCCATCCTAATTTAGGGGAAAGGGATTTCTAATTTGAGATGATCTTGTTCTTTAAGTAAAAACATCCTGCAACTATAAAGGGGCAATAACATCTGGTGATCAAATAGGCATTTGATTAATCTGTTCTAATTGTGTTCAGTAGACAATATTTCTCTTTGCCTTTTTTTCAGGTGGCTATTTTCTGATTGTTTGCTTCATTCTGCCTCTTACAGACAATTCAACTGCATAGTAAAACTATAGCAGGGGGAGATTTCAAAGTTTAGATCATCTATAGATGAAATACAGGGCAAGCATTTTGCTGTTACTTGTATAGACTTAAAGGAGTGATCCTCATTTAAAGGTGTCAGTGAATATTAGCATCACTGAACTTTGTTTTAAATATAAATCCCGTGCCCCCTTATAAAAGATATCAGAATTTTCTGGGGAAAGTTTGGTCAAGTATACTCTAAAAAACTCATATGTACACTTCCCAAGGAACCATTTCTATATCCTGTCATAGCCGATGGCATGAGAACTGTTCTCATAGTGCGCTTTATGCCTGCTTTGAGAACCCAAAGAAATCATGTATTTGCTCCAATTTGGTATATAGTGCTTAGCACATGTGTTTTGAGAAGAGCAAAGATCTAGCTATTCATTACTTAGCCTTCCCCATCTTCTTTTATTTCTGATATGCATTCTGTATATCTTAGTAGTTTCCCCACTAGGAGATAGTACTTTCTCAGCTGATAATTCCCTTAATGAATTTTGTCAAAGCACACACCATGATGTCTAAGTCCCTCTTATCATTTTACAGACACTTAAGATCACCTAAAATAATCCTACTCTAATTCCAGTATTTTTTTAAACAGAGAAGGAAACCAAGACCATGAGTGATTAAATAACCTAGTTAAGGTCAGAGTGGCAGCACTTTGACTAGGATCCTGGTCTCAATAAGTACTGATGCAGTATAGTTTTCTGCGGTAGCACATTATCGCTCTATCACAAATCATTTCTACTCATATATAATTCTTGTGATAAGCACCTACCATGACTCAAGCCTTGTGCTAGGCGCTTTCACACAGTCACTCAATTGAGGATTAACATATAAGACATTTTTTTCTAAGTTAAAACAATTATCAAATCAGGGCAAAAATTACAAACGCATTACAATCAATTGCGGGAGACAGGTCGTCTTCTAAAAGGAATTTCCAGTAAGAACACTTTGGATTAGTGGGACCACTTAACCTAAAGGCTGTCTATTGTCTTGCCCCAGTGATGCCCCTACTTCTCTCCTTACTTGCCCTTCTCTCCAAAACTCAATTTAGATTTGCTAGGCTGTCTCACATTAATCCAACACATCCTCTAACCCCGTGAAGTTGCTGGCTTTCTTCTACCTGTTTTCTTTCCTTTTAAAAGGCATTTTCCTGGCTCCTGCAGCAGAAACAGAATGTCATACACCTTGTTCTGTCTTCACTCAACAGGCTTCTGCTACACGTCTCAGCTCAACACCCACCCTTTCCCCTTCGGGTGCGGCAAAGAGGAAACACACACAATGCGGTGGAAAGGTCTTGTATATATTTTGTTCATTCCAACGAGTGTGGGGGGCTGCTCTCACTGGGGCCTATGGGGGGAAAGGCATCTGTGCCTGGAGGAAGGGGCGTGGCTCCCACACTATGGACTCCCGGTCGCACTCCGAGCACCTTCAGCTTTAGCAGAAGTCTTGGTGCGAGTAGCCCTCGAGTCGCACGTCTTCGCCGTTGGCCTCTGGACGGTCCGTTTCACCGGCCTCCCCGGGTCCTGCTTCTTTTCTTCCCTGGGCTTGGAGCTTGGCCTCTTCGCATTTCGGGATCTGGGCCTGATGTCTTCCTTCTTGGCCCTCCCTTCCTCCTTGGTTCTGGAACTCACCAGGTCCTTGGCCCTTGACCTCACCTTCCTCGAGTCTGCCCTCGAGCGCCCCCTCCTCACCTTCCTGGCCACCGTGCGGCGCGCAGAGCGCCTGCGTGAGTTCCGCGCCCCGAGAGGGGTCCCCGGCGAGCGCCCGCCCTCCTCCAGCCTTGGGCGTCCTGGCTTTCTCTTCGGCTTCGGAATCTTCCAGATCCTAAAGTAGCCGGCGGCTTCGCTGCCGGTCACCCGGAGGTGAAGGCCCTTCCCTTCAGACCCGGACCTTTCGCCCGAGAGGCGGCCGCACTTCCTGCGCACCTCGTAGCCCGCATTTCCAAGCTCCTTCTTGAGAGCCGCCAGGGTCAGCCTTTTGTGTGAGGCGATGGCGCGGAGCAACAGCTGGGACACCTTGAGCACGGAGCACGAGCTCTGCCTCAGGGGTCCCGCGAGGCCTCTTTCCGTGGGCTGCTGGGTTTTAACTTCAGTACCTTGGGATTCGTCCATGGGCTCAACCCCTTCAGCCATGGCCCCGCTCCCCCTCCCGCGGGGCCACTGGCTCTGAACCTCACTCACCCAGGTATGAGCTAATAAGACTGCGGCTGCCGGCCACGTCACAAAGGCAGGTCCTGTTACGAGGGCGGGCGGCCGACCCAATGGGTAGGGGGGGCCTTTCTCACTTTGAAAAAAAAAAAAGGAAAACCAATCAGACGCCGTTTCCTTCTAGGTCTTACACCAATTCGGATTTTCAGAGCCTCTGCACACCTGAAAAATCCCCTTTATAATATCCAGGGTTCTGTTTCCTGGTCTTAAGTTTATGCTTCTCACTGATCTTGATCTCAGCCGCTTTCTGAAGGTCACTATTTTTTCTGTGGTCCTGCACACCATCTACCCACATTCTCCTACAAAGGAAGAGAAGTTGTTGCCAACCACCCGCAAGTAATACACTGCCTTTAACAAGTGGCTGTGGTAGTCTATAAAACACAACCCGGCCGAGAAACTCCCATTTTTAGGTCCCACCAGGAAAATGTATGCAGTTATATCTCCCTGGCTCTCAGCACAGTGGATTTTGTGCAAGAGTATGAAAGTAAGAAATCTGTTCCCACACCTGCACAGTTCAGATGCCTCGTTCAATTGGATTGGAACAATCCAGATTACAAATAAGAACAGCCTAAGAACACTGGTCTAATCATTATTCTTTAAACAGACACTGTGATTTTCTGCTTGTCCTCTTCTTAGATTGCTTATCCCATCTCTGTCCAGATAAATCCTGCTTGTCTTTCAAAATCCTGCTAAATGCTCCTTCACTGAAGCTTCCTTAGACCCCTGCAGTAAAAGAATGTCTTTCCTCTTAATTACCACAATTACTTCTGTAACCCTATATGGTTTTTCTTTACTGTAAATTAACTTGATATTAGAAGGTACAGTGTGGCACAATATTAAAAAAAAAAAAAAACTGGAGCTGGAAGATACGAATACATATCCTAGCTCTTTAATAGCCATATGACATTAATAATCCTTAATATTTTTAAACCTGACTTCCTTATCTAAGAAAAACGTTTAATAATCCCTTCCTACCAACATCACAGAAACACACCATACTGCAAAAATTCAAAGATGTGATAATAGACAAAGGAGCATAAAAGTTATTTCACTCTGGATCTGTATATCTTTCCAATGAAATAAAAAGGTCACTCAGCGTCAGTCTTTGAATTTCTATACCCCGTGCTGTACCTAATACAGCATATTATATATAGCAAGCATTTGATTTGAGTCTGCTTAAGCTCCTTGCTGGTGAGGAGGCTTTTTCTGGATTCAGAAGGAAAGTCCCAGAAAAACATGAGAAAATAGCAGGATGAATTTCAAAGGGCTGGAAATGAAGGCAACCAAGGAAGCTAGTTGTTCAAGGACCTCTAATTTAAGACACGGTTTAGTTGGGAATAATTCAAAGAACACATCAAGTTACAAAGCATATCATACTTTTCCAGAGAACATTCACATATCATCAGCAGTCATAGGCTGGAGCGTGGCATTGTTTCTTCCAGGAATCAAAGTTCCAGGAAGTTGCTTAGACCAGAGCTTGTTAAGTTTTAACGTGCACTTACTTAGATCTGAGATGGATCCAGAAATTTTACCAACAAGGTCCCACGTAGTTCCTGGATAAACACAAGTGCTAGGGGTAGAGGAGAGTAGACAATGAGAAGGAAAGTGGCAGGACATAAGACTGGAAATGTAGATGAGGGTCAGGTTGTGAAGGACAGATGCCATTATAATGACATAGATGTTATAGGTCACACAGCAGTTAAGTGGTAGAGTTTGGATTTAAACCTGAGTCTACTTAATTCTGGGATTCCCTGGTGGCTCAGAGGGTAAAGTATCTGCCTGCAATGCAAGAGACCTGGGTTTGATTCCTGGGTAGGAAAGATCCCCTGGAGAAGGAAATGGCAAGCCACTCTAGTATTCTTGCCTGGAGAATCCCATGGATGGATGAGCCTGGTAGGCTACAGTCCACAGGATTGCAAAGAGTTGGACACAACTGAGACTTCACTTTCACTTTCTACTTAAAATTACTATGCTAGGTTTCCTTTTCTCCCCACCACCTTATATGTCTCCATTAGAGAGTGGAGGGGCCTCCCAGGTGGTCCTGGTTGTAAAGAATCTGTCTGCTAATGCAGAAGAAGCAAGAGATGCAGGTTCAATCCCTGGACTGGGAAGATCCCCTGGAGTAGGAAATGGCAGTCTGCTCCAATATTCCTGCCTGGAAAACTCCATGGATGGAGGAGCCTGATGGGCTATAGTCCATGGGGCTGCAAAGAGTTGGACATGACTGAGCAGCTGAATACATAGAGGGAAGTTTATAATCACAGCTCAGAGTCAAGAGTATTTATATGCAATCACTGTACTTTTTCCAAGGCTTTCGATCAGGGCAGAGTTCTGTGACCCTGAGGATCTCCAGGGGCAAGGGCTAACACAGCAGCACAGGGACAATGCACCAAGGAAGAGCTGCCAGATGCAGAGGCAGAACTACATGGTGCTAGATCTCTCCCATTTGTAGAGTCTCTTGGCCTGGCTATTCTTCCTGGTTGCATAGGCCAGTGGTCACAGGAAGGGGCAACCACCAGAGAAAAAGAAAAACACAGAAGTGTTTGCTTTGAGAATAGGAGGGAAATAAATGAAGTATCACCTTCGTATCAGCTGATTCCAGGTAAAAACAGGTTGTTTTCTTTATGTATGATACTGCATGCAATGGTATCATCATAAGGAAAGAACCAAATAAAAAACCATGTTTACTGATACCCCTGTGATTACAAAGGAGGCAAACTGGAAACCTTTGAGGCTGAAATCAAAGGAAAGGAAACCTATGGAAAAAAAAATACCAACACCTATGACAAAAAAGAGAAAACATCTTTATTTATATATAACCATTCATTTCACATAGATTTCTGTATAAGTATGCTGTAAATAAGACAGGAATAACTAAAAATGGGAGGTAGAAAACAAATGCCCCTACCACCACTCAGATGACTCAGAGGATAAGAAAGCCAATTGACATCTTTCATAGAGTTAGGTAGTTAGAATAGGAAAAAGGAGTCCAAAATGGCCGTGGCTAAAAGACAAGGGAAAAGCCTGCGAAAATAGAACAAAGGAAGGTCTAAGGACCAGAGTGAGGACCTCAGGTAAAACAAACAGCCCTCCTGGCTAGTGCAATTTACATAGAGCAGGCTCAGGGAGAGGAGAAAAAACATAAAAAGAGGAGCCAAAATTGAACCAGGGGCTTCTCTTCGTGTCTTTTGGGTCAGCCCACCCTCATGCCTTGAGGGTGTATTTTCCTTTGCCTGCCAATAAAACTGAGCTATAGCACTGGTCCATCCGCCACTTCAAATTTTTGCTGCGATAAGACAGAAGTGAGGAAATTACACACTCCTCCGACATACATGGTTTGTATGCCATGACTCAGGTTTAACCTGGCTGAAACAATCTCGGCTCAGCCCCAACGAGTCAAGACGCCAAGCACAGCAGAAGCCCAACTCAGTGAAAGCTTCCACGGTGGAAGCTGAACACGAAGAAAACCCAGTGCAGGAGAAGGGACAAAAATCCCACTGTGCTGGAAACCGGGACAGCAAAAACAAACAGCAGAAAGCTCACACGGCTCAGTCTCAGACTCCAGAGACCACCGGTTCGGGTAGGAAGGCCTCACTCCTGTGGCTGGAAGGACATATGGCTAACAAAATTTTAATTCCTTTACAATCTCTTGTTTCCTTGAACCCCCTGCAAACAGGCGAGCAACAGTGGGTGCCCAGGCTGTCCCGAAGGCTCCACTATCTGCGGTGCCCTAGTAGCTGTTGCCCAAGTGGGTGGGGATTCCTCTGTCTTTAATCTTCTTTGTGCCAAGGATCAGGCCAATGAAAACTGTGAGCACAGGTCAGGTATTCAGCAGATTTTCTGGCAGGTTATGAAGGGGATTTCTTGGCACATTTTTCCCACTCCTTTTTCCTCCCATCCTTCAGTTCCTCTCTCCATCTATGCCACTGCTTACAAAGTATTGGGCAGGTCATCGTCTTTCCATTCGTGAAAGTTGTGCTTGAAACCATTTACCTAAGATTGGGACTCAAACCCACATGGCAGGGACTCTGTACTATGCTTAGTCACTCAGTCATATCTGACTGGGACTTGAAACCGGCCAAAACCCATGGTGTCTGGTTTTAGGACCTAATGAATGAAGCTCAGGCTCTTGATGCCTCCTTGCAAAAAATTCAGTGAGAGACACAGTGATAAGTAAGAGGTGGATTTGTTCGAATTTAGAGAGAAGTACGCTCCACAATAAACTGTGGAAAATTCTGAGAGAGATGGGAATACCAGACCACCTAACTTGCCTCTTAAGAAATCTGTATGCAGGTCAAGAAGCAACAGTTAGAACTGGACATGGAACAACAGACTGGTTCCAAATAGGAAAAGGAGTACGTCAAGGCTGTATATTGTCACCCTGCTTATTTAACTTCTATGCAGAGTACATAATGAGAAACGCTGGACTGGAAGAAGCACAAGCTGGAATCAAGATTGCTGGGAGAAATATCAATAACCTCAGATATGCAGATGACACCACCCTTATGGCAGAAAGTGAAAAGGAGCTACAAAGCCTCTTGATGAAGTGAAAGAGGAGAGTGAAAAGGCTGGCTTAAAGCTCAACATTCAGAAAACTAAGATCCTGGCATCTGATCCCATCACTTCATGGGAAGTAGATGGGGAAACAGTGGAAGCAGTGTCAGACTTTATTTTTTGGACTCCAAAACCACTGCAGATGGTGATTGTGAGAGGGTAACAGGCAGGAAGGCCAGAGGTCTCCAAAAGGAGGAAATAGCCGGCAAGTGTCAGACATTTTTATCGCTTTTAAGCGGCAGGAGGAAACACACTAGCGGTATTTTTTTCCTTCTCTATACAAATTTAAAAGGTTTCTCTTAAAATACTGTGTTGCCATAAAGACACCTGGTTTCACCTGAAGTTAACTATTCTCAAACCTTGAGATAACCAGTGCATTTTTCTTATGGAAATGTTTGTCTTAAGTTATGCTAATGTACTACTATGCATTTGCCCCAAACTCTTGTCTTCAAGTCGGTTCTGCCTTATGGCTCAGAACCTACTTGACAAACCAGCATGTTATATTCAGATATTGTTCCCCTAATCTACGTAAATGACTATTTGTATGGTAATCTGTGCTTCTTCAAGATTCAAGTTAATCGTTCTATGGCCCAGGATGAACCATTTTGTGCCAAGATTATCCCAAAATGCATCTTATGGGTGAGGGGCCTGGTGCCATTCTGAGTTTTAAGTCATTCTTTTCTTTCATTAACAGACTGCTAGTGACTATATAACATCCAGCTGAAGACTAGCAGGGGGGGTACTCTTTCTGCCCCCTTCTGATGCCTATGTCAAAAGCTTTCTCTAGATCCTTTATACTTTAATAAAACTTTACTATACAAAAGCTCTGAGCGATCAAGCCTCATCTCTGGCCCCGGATTGAATTCTTCTCCTCCGGGGGCCAAGAATCCCAGCATCTTTTCTTTCAGCAACAACCTTTCAATTGCAGCCATGAAATTAAAAGACGCTTACTCCTTGGAAGGAAAGTTATGACCAACCTAGATAGCATATTCAAAAGCAGAGACATTACTTTGCCAGCAAAGGTTCATCTAGTCAAGGCTATGGTTTTTCCTGTGGTCATGTATGGATGTCAGAGTTGGACTGTGAAGAAGGCTGAGAGCCGAAAAATTGATGCTTCTGAACTGTGGTGTTGGAGAAGACTCTTGAGAGTCCCTCGGACTGTAAGGAGGTCCAACCAGTCCATTCTAAAGGAGATCAGTCCTGGGTGTTCACTGGAAGGACTGATGCTAAAGCTGAAACTCCAGTACTTTGGCACCTCATGCGAAGAGTTGACTCATTGGAAAAGACTCTGATGCTGGGAGGGATTGGGGGCAGGAGGAGAAGGGGATGACAGAGGATGAGATGGCTGGATGGCATCACTGACTCGATGGACATGAGTTTGAGTAAACTCTGGGAGTTGGTGATGGACAGGGAGGCCTGGTGTGCTGCAATTCATGGGGTCGCACAGAGTCAGACACGTCTGAGCGACTGAACTGAACTGAGCATTGTATATGAGTGCCTGTTTCCCCACAGCCTCACCAACAGAGTAGGTTCTCAAATATTTTGATTAAAAATGTTATCTTATTGTTTTAATGTACATTTCCTTTATGAGTAATATTATACTTTTTTCCATATTTTTCAAGGCCATTTTATTTGTTTTTTCAACAACCTCTGAATATTCGATGTTAGATGGCATTACAACTCTAAACCAAAAATTTTCTGACCATAATTGCACTAGGCAGTTGAGATAAAAAGGAAAGCAAAGAATTGAGGGCAGGGATGTTCTATTTGCTCTGACCAAAGTTAAATACCTAAATATGCCACTAGAATGTGAGCACTAAAAAGTGGGAATTATGTTTTATCCATCTTTATTCTCAGCAAAACATTCACAATCTTGCAGACACTTAGTCATCAATGAACAGTAAAGATGAAGTGAGGTATTCTTGGCAGTTTCTCCATGGAAGTATCCAGTTAGAATCATGACCTAAACAATCTGGATGGCCTACCTATGAGTTAAGATCATGCCTTATATTTAATCAGAGTACAGTCATACTAAATCACCTTATCAATGAAAATAATCTGAAATGACCATTGTTAGCTATGTAAATTATATACAAAATTTACTTAATTTGGTAAGTTTACTGAGTGATTAATGACGTTTGCTTAAATGAAGAAAAACATCATAATACAAACAGAAGCATGAAGATTCCTAGGAAATATAGAAAACAAGTTGTTGCCAGTGTCCTTCCCATCCTAATTTAGGGGAAAGGGATTTCTAATTTGAGATGATCTTGTTCTTTAAGTAAAAACATCCTGCAACTACAAAGGGGCAATAACATCTGGTGATCAAATAGGCATTTGATTAACCTGTTCTAATTGTGCTCAGTAGACAATGTTTCTCTTTGCCTTTTTTTCAGGTGGCTATTTTCTGATTGTTTGCTTCATTCTGCCTCTTACAATTCAAGTGCATAGTAAAACTATAGCAGGGGGAGATTTCAAAGTTTAGATCATCTATAGATGAAATACAGGGCAAGCATTTTGCTGTTACATTGTATAGGTTTAAAGGAGTGATCCTCATTTAAAGGTGTCAGTGAATATTAGCATCACTGAACTTTGTTTTAAATATAAATCCCGTGCCCCCTTATAAAAGATATCAGAATTTTCTGGGGAAAGTTTGGTCAGGTATACTCTAAAAAACTCGTATGTTTACTTCCCAAGGAACCATTTCTGTATCCTGTCATAGCCGATGGCATGAGAACTGTTCTCATAGTGTGCTTTATGCCTGCTTTGAGAACCCAAAGAAATCATGTATTTGCTCCAATTTGGTATATAGTGCTTAGCACATGTGTTTTGAGAAGAGCAAAGATCTAGCTATTCATTACTTAGCCTTCCCCATCTTCTTTTATTTCTGATATGCATTCTGTATATCTTAGTAGTTTCCCCACTAGGAGATAGTACTTTCTCAGCTGATAATTCCCTTAATGAATTTTGTCAAAGCACACACCATGATGTCTAAGTCCCTCTTATCATTTTACAGACACTTAAGATCACCTAAAATAATTCTACTCTAATTCCAGCATTTTTTTAAACAGAGAAGGAAACCCAAGACCATGAGTGATTAAATAAACTAGTTAAGGTCAGAGTGGCAGCACTTTGACTAGGATCCTGGTCTCAATAAGTACTGATGCAGTATAGTTTTCTGTGGTAGCACATTATCGCTCTATCACAAATCATTTCTACTCATATATAATTCTTGTGATAAGCACCTACCATGACTCAAGCCTTGTGCTAGGCGCTTTCACACAGTCACTCAATTGAGGATTAACATATAAGACATTTTTTTCTAAGTTAAAACAATTATCAAATCAGGGCAAAAATTACAAACGCATTACAATCAATTGCGGGAGACAGGTCGTCTTCTAAAAGGAATTTCCAGTAAGAACACTTTGGATTAGTGGGACCACTTAACCTAAAGGCTGTCTATTGTCTTGCCCCAGTGATGCCCCTACTTCTCTCCTTACTTGCCCTTCTCTCCAAAACTCAATTTAGATTTGTTAGGCTGTCTCACATTAATCCAACACATCCTCTAACCCCGTGAAGTTGCTGGCTTTCTTCTACCTGTTTTCTTTCCTTTTAAAAGGCATTTTCCTGGCTCCTGCAGCAGAAACAGAATGTCATACACCTTGTTCTGTCTTCATTCAACAGGCTTCTGCTACACGTCTCAGCTCAACACCCACCCTTTCCCCTTCGGGTGCGGCAAAGAGGAAACACACACAATGCGGTGGAAAGGTCTTGTATATATTTTGTTCATTCCAACGAGTGTGGGGGGCTGCTCTCACTGGAGCCTATGGGGGGAAAGGCATCTGTGCCTGGAGGAAGGGGCGTGGCTCCCACACTATGGACTCCCGGTCGCACTCCGAGCACCTTCAGCTTCAGCAGAAGTCTTGGTGCGAGTAGCCCTCGAGTCGCACGTCTTCGCCGTTGGCCTCTGGACGGTCCGTTTCACCGGCCTCCCCGGGTCCTGCTTCTTTTCTTCCCTGGGCTTGGAGCTTGGCCTCTTCGCATTTCGGGATCTGGGCCTGATGTCTTCCTTCTTGGCCCTCCCTTCCTCCTTGGTTCTGGAACTCACCAGGTCCTTGGCCCTTGACCTCACCTTCCTCGAGTCTGCCCTCGAGCGCCCCCTCCTCACCTTCCTGGCCACCGTGCGGCGCGCAGAGCGCCTGCGTGAGTTCCGCACCCCGAGAGGGGTCCCCGGCGAGCGCCCGCCCTCCTCCAGCCTTGGGCGTCCTGGCTTTCTCTTCGGCTTCGGAATCTTCCAGATCCTAAAGTAGCCGGCGGCTTCGCTGCCGGTCACCCGGAGGTGAAGGCCCTTCCCTTCAGACCCGGACCTTTCGCCCGAGAGGCGGCCGCACTTCCTGCGCACCTCGTAGCCCGCATTTCCAAGCTCCTTCTTGAGAGCCGCCAGGGTCAGCCTTTTGTGTGAGGCGATGGCGCGGAGCAACAGCTGGGACACCTTGAGCACGGAGCACGAGCTCTGCCTCAGGGGTCCCGCGAGGCCTCTTTCCGTGGGCTGCTGGGTTTTAACTTCAGTACCTTGGGATTCGTCCATGGGCTCAACCCCTTCAGCCATGGCCCCGCTCCCACTCCCGCGGGGCCACTGGCTCTGAACCTCACTCACCCAGGTATGAGCTAATAAGACTGCGGCTGCCGGCCACGTCACAAAGGCAGGTCCTGTTACGAGGGCGGCCGACCCAATGGGTAGGAGGGGCCTTTCTCACTTTGAAAAAAAAAAAAAAAGGAAAACCAATCAGACGCTGTTTCCTTCTAGGTCTTACACCAATTCGGATTTTCAGAGCCTCTGCACACCTGAAAAATCCCCTTTATAATATCCAGGGTTCTGTTTCCTGGTCTTAAGTTTATGCTTCTCACTGATCTTGATCTCAGCCGCTTTCTGAAGGTCACTATTTTTTCTGTGGTCCTGCACACCATCTACCCACATTCTCCTACAAAGGAAGAGAAGTTGTTGCCAACCACCCGCAAGTAATACACTGCCTTTAACAAGTGGCTGTGGTAGTCTATAAAACACAACCCGGCCGAGAAACTCCCATTTTTAGGTCCCACCAGGAAAATGTATGCAGTTATATCTCCCTGGCTCTCAGCACAGTGGATTTTGTGCAAGAGTATGAAACAAAGTAAGAAATCCCTTAGGTCCCTCTACCCTAAACATAGTTCCCACACCTGCACAGTTCAGATGCCTCGTTCAATTGGATTGGAACAATCCAGATTACAAATAAGAACAGCCTAAGAACACTGGTCTAATCATTATTCTTTAAACAGACACTGTGATTTTCTGCTTGTCCTCTTCTTAGATTGCTTATCCCATCTCTGTCCAGATAAATCCTGCTTGTCTTTCAAAATCCTGCTAAATGCTCCTTCACTGAAGCCTCCTTAGACCCCTTCGGTAAAAGAATGTCTTTCCTCTTAATTACCACAATTACTTCTGTAACCCTATATGGTTTTTTCTTTACTGTAAATTAATTTGATATTAGAAGGTACAGTGTGGCACAATATTTTAAAAAGAAAAACTGGAGCTGGAAAATATGAATACATATCCTAGCTCTTTAATAGCCATATGACATTAATAATCCTTAATATTTTTAAACCTGACTTCCTTATCTAAGAAAAACGTTTAATAATCCCTTCCTACCAACATCACAGAAACATACCATACTGCAAAAATTCAAAGATGTGATAATAGACAAAGGAGCATAAAAGTTATTTCACTCTGGATCTGTATATCTTTCCAATGAAATAAAAAGGTCACTCAGAGTCAGACAGTCTTTGAATTTCTATACCCCGTGCTGTACCTATACAGCATTATTATATATAGCAAGCATTTGATTTGAGTCTGCTTAAGCTCCTTGCTGGTGAGGAGGCTTTTTCTGGATTCAGAAGGAAAGTCCCAGAAAAACATGAGAAAATAGCAGGATGAATTTCAAAGGGCTGGAAATGAAGGCAACCAAGGAAGCTAGTTGTTCAAGGACCTCTAATTTAAGACACGGTTTAGTTGGGAATAATTCAAAGAACACATCAAGTTACAAAGCATATCATACTTTTCCAGAGAACATTCACATATCATCAGCAGTCATAGGCTGGAGTGTGGCATTGTTTCTTCCAGGAATCAAAGTTCCAGGAAGTTGCTTAGACCAGAGCTTGTTAAGTTTTAACGTGCACTTACTTCATAAAGTACAGCTTCCAATACATTAGATCTGAGATAGATCCAGAGATTTTACCAACAAGGTCCCACGTAGTTCCTGGATAAACACAAGTGCTAGGGGTAGAGGAGAGTAGACAATGAGAAGGAAAGTGGCAGGACATAAGACTGGAAATGTAGATGAGGGTCAGGTTGTGAAGGACAGATACCATTATAATGACATAGATGTTACAGGTCACACAGCAGTTAAGTGGTAGAGTTTGGATTTAAACCTGAGTCTACTTAATTCTGGGATTCCCTGGTGGCTCAGAGGGTAAAGTATCTGCCTGCAATGCAGGAGACCTGGGTTTGATCCCGGGGTAGGGAAGATCCCCTGGAGAAGGAAATGGCAAGCCACTCTAGTATTCTTGCCTGGAGAATCCCATGGATGGATGAGCCTGGTAGGCTACAGTCCACAGGATTGCAAAGAGTTGGACACAACTGAGACTTCACTTTCACTTTCTACATAATTATAAGGCCTGAGTTCTTAAAATTACTATGTTAGGTTTCCTTTTCTCCCCACCACCATATATCTCCATTATGGAGTAGAGGGGCCTCCCAGGTGGTCCTGGTTGTAAAGAATCTGTCTGCTAATGCAGAAGAAGCAAGAGATGCAGGTTCAATCCCTGGACTGGGAAGATCCCCTGGAGTAGGAAATGGCAGTCTGCTCCAATATTCCTGCCTGGAAAACTCCATGGATGGAGGAGCCTGATGGGCTATAGTCCATGGGGCTGCAAAGAGTTGGACATGACTGAGCAGCTGAATACATAGAGGGAAGTTTATAATCACAGCTCAGAGTCAAGAGTATTTATATGCAATCACTGTACTTTTTCCAAGGCTTTCGATCAGGGCAGAGTTCTGTGACCCTGAGGATCTCCAGGGGCAAGGGCTAACACAGCAGCACAGGGACAATGCACCAAGGAAGAGCTGCCAGATGCAGAGGCAGAACTACATGGTGCTAGATCTCTCCCATTTGTAGAGTCTCTTGGCCTGGCTATTCTTCCTGGTTGCATAGGCCAGTGGTCACAGGAAGGGGCAACCACCAGAGAAAAAGAAAAACACAGAAGTGTTTGCTTTGAGAATAGGAGGGAAATAAATGAAGTATCACCTTCGTATCAGCTGATTCCAGGTAAAAACAGGTTGTTTTCTTTATGTATGATACTGCATGCAATGGTATCATCATAAGGAAAGAACCAAATAAAAAACCATGTTTACTGATACCCCTGTGATTACAAAGGAGGCAAACTGGAAACCTTTGAGGCTGAAATCAAAGGAAAGGAAACCTATGGAAAAAAAAATACCAACACCTATGACAAAAAAGAGAAAACATCTTTATTTATATATAACCATTCATTTCACATAGATTTCTGTATAAGTATGCTGTAAATAAGACAGGAATAACTAAAAATGGGAGGTAGAAAACAAATGCCCCTACCACCACTCAGATGACTCAGAGGATAAGAAAGCCAGTTGACATCTTTCATAGAGTTAGGTAGTTAGAATAGGAAAAAGGAGTCCAAAACGGAGGTGGCTAAAAGACAAGGGAAAAGCCTGCAAAAATAGAACAAAGGAAGGTCTAAGGACCAGAGTGAGGACCTCAGGTAAAACAAACAGCCCTCCTGGCTAGTGCAATTTACATAGAGCAGGCTCAGGGAGAGGAGAAAAAACATAAAAAGAGGAGCCAAAATTGAACCAGGGGCTTCTCTTCGTGTCTTTTGGGTCAGCCCACCCTCATGCCTTGAGGGTGTATTTTCCCTTGCCTGCCAATAAAACTGAGCTATAGCACTGGTCCATCCGCCACTTCAAATTTTTGCTGCGATAAGACAGAAGTGAGGAAATTACACACTCCTCCGACATACATGGTTTGTATGCCATGACTCAGGTTTAACCTGGCTGAAACAATCTCGGCTCAGCCCCAACGAGTCAAGACGCCAAGCACAGCAGAAGCCCAACTCAGTGAAAGCTTCCACGGTGGAAGCTGAACACGAAGAAAACCCAGTGCAGGAGAAGGGACAAAAATCCCACTGTGCTGGAAACCGGGACAGCAAAAACAAACAGCAGAAAGCTCACACGGCTCAGTCTCAGACTCCAGAGACCACCGGTTCGGGTAGGAAGTCCTCACTCCTGTGGCTGGAAGGACATATGGCTAACAAAATTTTAATTCCTTTACAATCTCTTGTTTCCTTGAACCCCCTGCAAACAGGCAAGCAACAGTGGGTGCCCAGGCTGTCCCGAAGGCTCCACTATCTGCGGTGCCCTAGTAGCTGTTGCCCAAGTGGGTGGGGATTCCTCTGTCTTTAATCTTCTTTGTGCCAAGGATCAGGCCAATGAAAACTGTGAGCACAGGTCAGGTATTCAGCAGATTTTCTGGCAGGTTATGAAGGGGATTTCTTGGCATGTTTTTCCCACTCCTTTTTCCTCCCATCCTTCAGTTCCTCTCTCCATCTATGCCACTGCTTACAAAGTATTGGGCAGGTCATCGTCTTTCCATTCGTGAAAGTTGTGCTTGAAACCATTTACCTAAGACTGGGACTCAAACCCACATGGCAGGGACTCTGTACTATGCTTAGTCACTCAGTCATATCTGACTGGGACTTGAAACCGGCCAAAACCCATGGTGTCTGGTTTTAGGACCTAATGAATGAAGCTCAGGCTCTTGATGCCTCCTTGCAAAAAATTCAGTGAGAGACACAGTGATAAGTAAGAGGTGGATTTGTTCGGATTTAGAGAGAAGTACACTCCACAATAAACTGGAAAATTCTGAGAGAGATGGGAATACCAGACCACCTAACTTGCCTCTTAAGAAATCTGTATGCAGGTCAAGAAGCAACAGTTAGAACTGGACATGGAACAACAGACTGGTTCCAAATAGGAAAAGGAGTACGTCAAGGCTGTATATTGTCACCCTGCTTATTTAACTTCTATGCAGAGTACATCATGAGAAACTCTGGACTGGAAGAAGCACAAGGTGGAATCAAGATTGCTGGGAGAAATATCAATGACCTCAGATATGCAGATGACACCACCCTTATGGCAGAAAGTGAAGAGGAACTCAAAAGCCTCTTGATGAAAGTAAAAGTGGAGAGTGAAATAGTTGGCTTAAAGCTCAACATTCAGAAAATGAAGATCATGGAATCTGGTCCCATCACTTCATGGGAAATAGATGGGGAAACAGTGGAAACAGTATCAGACTTTTTTGGGGAGGGCTCCAAAATCACTGTAGATGGGGACTGCAGCCATGAAATTAAAAGATGCTCACTCCTTGGAAGGAAAGTTAGGGCCAACCTAGATAGCATATTCAAAAGCAGAGACGTTACTTTGCCAACAAAGGTCTGTCTAGTCAAGCTATGGTTTTTCCAGTGGTCATGTATGGATGTGAGAGTTGGACTGTGAAGAAGGCTGAGTGCCAAAGAATTGATGCTTTTGAACTGTGGTGTTGGAGAAGACTCTTGAGATTCCCTTGGACTGCAAGGAGATCCAACCAGTCCATTCTGAAGGAGATCAGCCCTGGGATTTCTTTGGAAGGACTGATGCTAAAGCTGAAACTCCAATACTTAGGCCACCTCATGCGAAGAGTTGACTCATTGGAAAAGACTCTGATGCTGGGAGGGATTGGGGGCAGGAGGAGAAGGGGACAACAGAGGGTGAGATGGCTGGATCGCATCACTGACTCGATGGACATGAGTCTGAGTGAACTCCGGGAGTTGGTGATGGACAGGGAGGCCTGGCGTGCTGCGATTCATAGGGTCGCAAAGAGTCGGACAGGACTGAGCGACTGAACTGAACTGAACACTCCACAGGGTGTGGGCCATTGCAGAGGGCGAGAGTGGTGTGTTTAGTTTTCTGTGAGCTGGGTGATTTCATATGCTAATGAGTGGGAGGATCATTCGGACAATTGGGGAACCGCCCACTCCTTGGTCTTTTGACAGTGCCTTGGAACTGTCCTGGCCAGATAACCACCGGCTGTGTCATTTAGCTTGCATATTGAGGATCAAAGTTTAGTTGAATTTGACTTGTCATCTTGGACCCATTTGATTTTAATTGGTTTATGTTATGCCCTTGGGCTATGTCATTTTTTCTAAAGTTGTGCCCTCCCCCCGCCCTTCCTGTTTCATGCTCTTTTCCTGAGCCCCGTCCAGGCCCAAAATGTTGCCTCTACAATCTTCTGGAGGGACAACTAGAAAATAGTTGGCCCTTGGGAGAGACATACTGTATAATATCCAATCTCTCTAGATATTCAGGCCCTCATCTTCCATGTTTCCTACAACATGTGCAACAGTAGCATCTCTCAGTGAACCCTCTAGGGCAGGTGGCAGGCCCACAATGCCTGCTACAAGTCCATCTGTTGGTGGCATCCCTTCAAAGGCAATTGGGCTTCCAAGGATAATGTTTGCAACTCTGGGAATTAGCCCTACAGGCTGTTTGGGCCCAATCCCTTATCACCCTTCTCCTAAAGTTACAAACATACCCCTGGATCAGATCTCCACTCCACTTTTATGGAACATCTGGTCTGTTGCCTCATCAATTTGTTCTTAAGCCGCTTACTAACTCCTACAACCAGGACCCTGCCCCCTTGTAGGCAACATCACTCCACCCCGCTTATTATTATTAAAATACTCTTAATGACCCTAACAGGACCAGATAACCCACTCCTTTGCCATTATTTCTGTTATTACCTAAAGTGGGTCTATGACAATGAGATGTTTACCGCTGGAGACACTCTAAGCTGCTCTTATGAAAGACTAGAGGAGGAAATCAATGATTTACATTCCCTCAGAACAACAATAAGAGGATAAGGTTTATGGCTGTTTCACCAGGTTCCCAGTCTCAGAGCACAGGCTTGGATTACTTTACATCATGATATCTATTCCCATCTGCAGTGGACAAACCAGCAATGAATTAAGATTACAACCCCTTAATCCTACCCAGCACTAGTCATGCTGGAGACCTTGGGGACATCCAACTCCAGCCTAGGGTCCCAGGAGGTCGACATGCCTCGATCTGCCTAAGGACTTGGTTCCCAGGAGGTTGTCATGCCTCGGCCTGCTCAGGGATCCACCAGCCCATGGTCCCAGGAGGTAGACCTGCCTAAGGATGTGGTCCTCAGAAGGTTGTCACACCTCAACTTGCTTGGGGATCCACCAGTCCAGGCGTCCCAGGAGGTCGACATGCCTAGATTCGATCTCCAGAAGGCTGTCACACCTCAGCCTGCCTGGGGATCTGTGCCCTGACCCGGGGACACCTGGCTCTCAGGTTGCAACAGTACTGGGTAGGATAAACTTCACAAAGACTCACCCCTAAGGAAGTCCACCCATGAAAATAGAAGGAAGCCTATTAGCTGTGGGACTATGCTCAGTCTCAGCAATAACTCAGGAGTCCAACAAGAACCCCATTGCCTTTCTGGAAAAGCTAAAAGGCCCACTAAATGTTTATCAATCTGGTCTTAGACTCTTAAGAGGGACAGGTGATTTTGAAAGACAAATTCCTGTGCCAATGTGCATCAGACATCAGGATAAAGTTACAACAGCTATAGCAGCAGGACCCTGATGCCTCTTTAGATGAGATGGTCCAGACAGCCACCAATTCCTTTGATAACAGAGAACAGGAGAGGGAGGCCAAGGCCCAGGAAAGGGAGAGAATAAAAGAGACAAGGCATGCCCAGATGCTGGCCACCCTCCAGAGAAGCCCTATGGCAAACCTCAAGTCCTTAAAGGGTAAGGCACAAGGCAAATGCCTAATCTGTAGACAGGCGAGACACTGGGCCAAAGTGTCCAAACTGTGACAAGTCTCCTAAAACAGCTCGCTACAAATGTCATCAGTTGGGACATTGGGTGGCACTCTATCCTCAGGACCCAAGAACTTCTAGGTCAAGTGCCAAGCCTTCCCTCACAATGGTTCAACAGGACTGAAGCGGCTCACTCCAGCCAGCCCACCTGTCACAGATAACCATCATGGGGCTGGAGCCAAGGGTGCAATTGGATGTGGCAGGTAGGTCCGAGAATTTCTTGGTTGTCCTGACCTTCTGCTCTGGAAACTTCTCCTCCCAAACCTGTACCATTTTGGGTGCTACAGGAAAAACAATTACAAAAAGATTCATTCTCCCAAGCACTTCTCTAGTTTCTGGGATGGACAAACATCTTCCCATCAGTTTTGGGTGGTCCCTGAGGGTCCAACTCCCTTATTGGGAAGAGATCTTTCCCTGTCTTCAAAATCTTGCAGCTATTGCAGACCTGCTAGAAGATGCTTTAAAACTCTCTTCTGGGGACGAACTAACTATTTTTACCATCCACCAAGTGAAACAACTCCTGAATGGGAGAGGCCATTTATGGATGTCTGATCAAAGAATCCTCAGATATCATGTAGTGCTGATGGAAAATCCAGGCCTGACTATATCCCCTTGTGAGGTTCTTAACCCAGCTACCTTCCTGTTTATCCCCAAGGGCTCTCTCCCCTTTCACTCTTGCCTAGAAACTTTGGACCACTGGACAAAACTCTGAGAGGGATTGTCAGAAGATCCTCTGACCAATCCTGAGGAAATCTGGTACACTGATGGAAGCAGTTTTGTCTTGGATGGAAAAGGAAGAGCTGGATATGCAGTAGTCTCCAATTTTGAGACCACAGAGGCTAAATCTTTGCCACCAGGTACTTCATCCCAATTAGCTGAGCTCATAGCCCTGACTCGAGCTTTAGAGCTGGGAAAAGGAAAAAGAGTAGCCATTTACACTGACCCCAAGTATGCCTTTCTGATGCTACATGCACACGCTGCCATTTGGAAAGAGAAAGGCCACTTGACCAACCCGAGGGTCCCCAATCAAATATGGTGATCAAATCCTTAGGCTCTTAGAGGCAGTTCATCTGCCCAGTGAGGTTTTAGTTTCCCATTGTAAAGGACACCAAAAAGGGAGCACGGAAGTGGCATAAGGGAACCACGCAGCCGATCAGGCAGCTAAGAGAGAATCATTACAGAATAATGACCTAACAGGGGCTGTCACCTTAGTTCCACAGACTAACTTGCCAGAAACTCCTTCATATACTGAAGGTGAGATTCTTAAAGCTAAGAGTGGGGCTTCCAAGAAGATCATACGGAGTGATTCCAAAAGGAGGGACTCCTTTTTTTGCCTGGGAACCTCCAATGGAAGTTGGTTAATTCCTTACATGCCACCACTCATTTAGGGGAAAAGGCCCTCCAAAAATTACTAGAAAGGTCCTTCAGAGGAACAGGCTTCTGAACTACCATAAGGCAAGTGGTCTCCTCTTGTCCCACTTGCCAATTAAACAACCCCCAAGGAGCTTGAAGACCCCAGCTGGCACAGCCTGTCCAATGACGTGAGACCTACCCAGGAGAGGACTGGCAGACGACTTCACCCAGATGCCAGTTTTTCAAGGGTCATTTCAGTTCAGTCGCTCAGTCGTGTCCAGTTCTCTGCAGGCCCATGAACTGCAGCACGCCAGGCCTCCCTGTCTATCACCAACTCCCGGAGTCCACCCAAACCCATGTCCATTCAGTCAGTGATGCCATCCAGGCATCTCATCCTCTGTCATCCCCTTCTCCTTCTGCCCTCAATCTTTCCCAGCATCAGGGTCTTTTCAAATGAGTCAGCTCTTCACATTAGGTGGCCAAAATATTGGAGTTTCAGCTTCAACATCAGTCCTTCCAATGAACACCCAGGACTGACCTCCTTTAGGATGGACTGGTTGGATCTGCTTGCAGTCCAAGGGAATCTCAAGAGTCTTCTCCAACACCACAGTTCAAAAGCATCAACTCTTCTGAGCTCAGCTTTCTTTATAGTCTAACGCTCACATCCATACATGACCACTAGAAAAACCATAGCCTTGACTAGACAGACCTTTGTTGGCAAAGTAATGTCTCTGCTTTTGAATATGCTGTCTACGTTGGTCATAACTTTCCTTCCAAGGAATAAGTGTCTTTTAATTTCATAGCTTCAATCACCATCTGCAGTGATTCTGGAGCCCAGAAAAATAAAGTCAGCCACTGTTTCCACTATTTCCCCATCTATTTGCCATGAAGTGATGGGACCGGATGCCATGGTCTTAGTTTTCTGAATGTTGAGCTTTAAGCCAACTTTTTCACTCTCCTCTTTCACCTTCATCAGAGGATCTTTAGTTCTTCTTCACTTTCTGCCATAAGGGTGGTGTCATCTGCATATCTGAGGTCATTGATATTTCTCCCGGCAATCTTGATTCCAGCTTGTGCTTCTTCCAGTCCAGCGTTTCTCATGATGTACTCTGCATAGAAGTTAAATAAGCAGGGTGACAATATACAGCCTTGATGTACTCCTTTTCCTATTTGGAACCAGTCTGTTGTTCCATGTCCAGTTCTAACTGTTGCTTCCTGACCTGCATTTTTCAAGGGTATACATACCTATTAGTCATGATAGATACTTTCACAGGATGGATTGAAGGCTTTCCCACCCACACTGAGAAGGCTGAGGAGGTGGTAAAAAAAAAAAACTGCTCCATGAAATCATTCTGAGATTTGGTCTTCCCAAGTCATTACCAAGTGACAAAGGGACATCGTTTACTTCTAAGGTCACCCAAGGAGTATCTACAGCATTGAGCATTACCTACTATCTCCATTATGCCTGGAGGTCTCAGCCTTCAGGAAAAGTAGAAAGAGCCAACAATTATTAAAATCAGTGATAAAAAAGGTAACCCAAGAGATCTCTCTGGGATGGAAGGAGGCTTTACCAGTAGCTCTCTTCCACACCTATATTGCCCGTAAGCAACAGATTGGTCTTAGTCCTTATGAGATGCTATACGGGAGACCTTTTGTTTATGTCAATGACCTCTTCCTAGATCCAGAGCCTCAGTCCCTCCAGTCTTACACCATGGCCCCTGGGCAATTCCAACAGGATATACGCTCATGGGGTGTTAACCAGGACCCAAAAGATTCTAAAAAGTCACCACTATATGCTCCAGGGATTCAAATCCTAATTAAAGTCTGGAAAGATGGGTCCAGCCTTTCCAGCTCAACTCCAGGGTCCCTACCCTGTAATACTTTTGAGAGGGTAACAGGCAGGAAGGCCAGGGGTCTCCAAACAGAGGAAATAGCCTGCAAGTGTCAGACATTTTTCTCTCTCTTAAGCGGCAGGAGCAAACAAACTAGCAATATTTTTTTCCTTCTCTATACAAATTTAAAAGGAGATTTCTCTTAAAATACTGTGTTACCATAATGACACCTGGTTTCATCTGAAGTTAACTATTCTCAAACCTAGAGATAACCAATGCATTTCTCTTATGGAAATGTTTGTCTCAAGCTATGCTAATGTACTATGCATTTACCCCAAAGGCAGAGGACCCAGAGATCAAATTGCCAACATCCGCTGGGTCATGGAAAAAGCAAGAGAGTTCCAGAAAAACATCTATTTGTGCTTTATTGACTATGCCAAAGCCTTTGACTGTGTGGATCACAATAAACTGTGGAAAATTCTGAAAAAGATTGGAATACCAGACCACCTGATCTCCTCTTGAGAAATTTGTATGCAGGTCAGGAAACAACAGTTATAACTGGACATGGAACAACAGACTGGTTCCAAATAGGAACATCAGGCTGTATATTGTCACCCTGCTTATTTAACTTCTGTGCAGAGTACATCATGAGAAACGCTGGACTGGAAGAAGCACAAGCTGGAATCAAGATTGCTGGGAGAAATATCAATGACCTCAGATATGCAGATGACACCACCCTTATGGCAGAAAGTGAAGAGGAACTCAAAAGCCTCTTGATGAAAGTGAAAGAGGAGAGTGAAAAAGTTGGCTTAAAGCTCAACATTCAGAAAACAAAGATCATGGCATCCGGTCCCACCACTTCATGGGAAATAGATGGGGAAGGAGTGGAAACAGTGTCAGACTTTTGGGGGTGGGGGAGGGGCTCCAAAATCACTGCAGATGGGGACTGCAGCCATGAAATTAAAAGACTCTCACTCCTTGGAAGGAAAGTTATGACCAACCTAGATAGCATATTCAAAAGCAGAGACGTTACTTTGCCAACAAAGGTCCGTCTAGTCAAGGCTATGGTTTTTCTAGTGGTCATGTATGGATGTGAGAGTTGGACTGTGAAGAAGGCTGAGCGCCAAAGAATTGATGCTTTTGAACTGTGGTGTTGGAGAAGACTCTGGAGAGTCCCTTGGACTGCAAGGAGATCCAACCAGTCCATTCTGAAGGAGATCAGCCCTGAGATTTCTTTGGAAGGACTGATGCTAAAGCTGAAACTCCAGTACTTTGGCCACCTCATACGAAGAGTTGACTCATTGGAAAAGACTCTGATGCTGGGAGGGATTGGGGGCAAGAGGAGAAGGGGATGACACAGGATGAGATGGCTGGATCGCATCACAGTCTCGATGGACATGAGTCTGGGTGAACTCCAGGAGTTGGTGATGGACAGGGAGGCCTGGCGTGCTGCGATTCATGGGGTCGCAGAGTCGGACACGACTGAGCGACTGAACTGAACTGAACTGAACTGTCTTCAAGTCAGTTCTGCCTCTTGGCTCAGAACCTACTTGACAAACCAGTATGTTATACTCAGATATTGTTTCCCTAATCTACATAAATGAAACTATTTATATGGTGATCTGCCCTTCTTCAAGATTCAAGTTAATCATTTTATGGCCCAGGATGAACCATTTGGTGTCAAGATTATCCCAAAATGCATCTTATGGGTGAGGGGCCTGGTGCCATTCTGAGTTTTAAGACATTCCTTTCTTTCATTAACAGACCGCTAGCGACTATATAACATCCAGCTGAAGACTAGCAGGGGGGTACTCTTTCTGCCCCCTTCTGATGCCTATGTCAGAAGCTTTCTCTATCTCCTTTATACCTTGATAAAACTTTATTACACAAAAGCTATGAGCGATCAAGACTCGTCTCTGGCCCCGGATTGAATTCTTCTCCTCCGGGGGCCAAGAATCCCGGCATCTTTGCATGATTCAACAACAACCTTTCACTTTCTACCCCCACAGCAGTCAAGGTACCAGGTACAAGTCATGTCCTTGACTTGACTCCCAAGTCAAGCCATGGAAGAAAACATAAGAGGAAACTCAGTACACCTGCGAGCCCTTGGGAGATCTCAGATACCTATTTGGAAATGCAAATAATTGCCATTCTAATGCAGATCCCCAAAATTAAGTTTCTGGGAATAAGATTTCTCAGGACAGCTCTAAAGAGCAACACAACTTGGCAGGGGTTGTACTCCAAAATAGACAGGGGACAGATCTCCTGATCCCTGAATAAGGAGGGACTTGAGCCATCTTGAATGAGACATGTTGTTTCTGGGTAAATACCTGCATCTAAGTTAAAGAAAGTCTTACAGTCTTCAAGAAAAAAATTCTAGATCCTACAGGACCTCAAAGAATGAGCTGGAGAGTTCTTGGGGTGGCTACAATCTCTCTGGGGATCCTTCTTCTGGCAATAGGGAATTTGGAGTTGGCTAATGCCCCTACTAATCCTTGCTATCACCATATTGATGCTGCTTATGATTGCTCCATGTATTATCAATTGTCTAACCCATTTTTTCTCTGCCCTGGTCAACAGGCTACAACATGCAGTGCCAGTTTAACAAGGATATATAAAATTACATCTGATGACAGAAAATATCACTCACCCTTAGATGGACATTGCTATAAGGCTTGACACTGCTATAAGGCTCTGAGTCTTGAGACTAGCAAGAGGGGGAGGCCCAATGCCCCTTGCCATCCCAGTTCAGCAGGAAGTAGCCAGAGAGACTTTGACGTCCCTATTCCCAAAGAATTGGGCCTCCCATCTCTTGAGCAGGGAATGTTAGGTAGTTAGAATAGGAAAAAGGAGTCCAAAATGGCAGTGGCTAAAGGACAAAGAAGGGAAAGAGAACAAAGGAAGGTCCAGGGACTGGAGTGAGTACCTCAGGTAAAACCCTCCTTGGCTAGCCCAATTTACAGAGGGCAGGCTCAGGGTGGGTAGGGGGACAGAAAAAAACATAAAAAGAGAAGCCAAAATTGAGCCAGGGACTCGTGTCTTTTTGGTCGACCCACCCTCATGCCTTGAGGATGTATTTTCCTTTGCTTGCCAATAAAACTTAGCTATAACACTGGTCCATCTGCCACTTCAAATTTTTGCTGTGGAAAGACAGAACTGAGGAAATTACACACTCCCCAGACCAAAGCACCAATCTCTTCCTCTTTAGAATAAATCTACTTGCCAGCTCCCATCTTCTGACACCCCAAAAAGAAAAGATACTCCAAGAGAAAATTATTTCTTCAGGAAGAGTCAGTACAAACCAACATCATACCCCTAAACAAGAAATACCAACCCCAGCTCCAGAAAGACTGAACTATCCCTTCCAATTTTAATAGTCTATGATTATAAACCAGAAGTTATCGCCAAAATAGGACAGAACTACCCAGTTGTGAGAAAGAGCAATAGCTGTTAATTTCTGGAAGTCCTGGGGACTGTGTGTTGGTGGTGGGGGGGGGGGGGGGGGGCAGAAAGTGGGGGCAGGGAGGAAAAGGACACTTGGAAATTTGTAATCTAAATCCTTCTGCTTCAAGTTCCAGAGGAAGATCATTTTGTCCTTGGAAACAAGACCCTTCCTCTAGGTTAGTCATGCCTCTATGAGGAGTCTAGAGTAACTTCATTGAAATATTTAAACAATAAGCAACCTTTTATTACTACACTAAATTCTAAGACCATCAGAGGTTTTATTAATCTCATTCCTTCATACAGTGTTATATAACTCTAACTTCACCGAGGATAACTCCATGTCAGGTACAGCAAAATTTAGTAGCACACGCTGATCTAACCTCAATCTATAATAATCTATAAATAATCTCACTGCCCCTCAGTTCCCAGGGGCTAGGTCTTTCTGACTCAATTATCTTGCATTGATTCAATTTCTCTCTCCCCAAACTGAATGACAGAAACCTGTTCAGCAATCTATTACAACTGACCTTAAACTGCTTGTTTGTTTGTTTGTTTTGCAAAAATAACTTCCCATCTCATTTTGTTTTATATTCTAAAATTCTTCTCCTCTCCTGAACTACTATTGAGCCTTTCACTTTAGTGTGAATAACCCCACAACAGTTATTTGAGCAAATAAGCCCACTGGTCCACTCATGGCTTTCAGGAGCACTAAAGTGGTTTCATAAAAAATAATGCAAAGATATCAAGATTCCTTAAAAGCATGGAGACAGTACAGAGAATCTAGACCCATGTGATCTTACTGGAGGACCAAACCCCTCAGCAATTAGCCTGCAAATATGAAGATCTGGTCTCCCTAAGCCCTTCAAAGAAGCTCTAAGCACTCTGTAAAACATACCCATCCCCACATGCATAAAACCTATATATATGACAGCAAGAGAGAAAAATTGGCTTTGGTATTACTAAAATCCTAACCCAAACAAAGATATGCTATACAAATTAAATCTTTCATCCAGAGCTTATTAGTAGCTAAAGTGAAAGTGAAGTCACTCAGTCGTGTCCAACTTTTTGCAATCCCATGAACTGTAGCCTACCATGCTCCTCTGTCCATGGGATTTTCCAGGCAAGAGTACTGAAGTGGTTTGCCATTTCCTTCCCCAGAGGACCTTCCCAACCCAGGGATTGAACCTGGGTCTCCCATATTGTAGGCAGACACTTTACCTCCTAAGCCACCAGGGAAGTCATAATATATTGGGTTAATATATTAATAGTTAAGTCTTTACATAAATCTAAAATATGGGATGACTAAAAGTCATTCTACTACAGTCAGTTAAGTCTCAAGCTAAAATCCCATTTCTCTGAGGATTTATACTTTTAACACAAGGCTTGGGAAGTCCCAAGACACAGTAATGTTGCAGCCCCCCAGTAACACTATATTCTAGGCATCAATTTTTTTTAATTCAATTCAATCAACATCAAATTTTTCAATTCTTTATTGTAATTCCCAGCCATCTATCTCTTTTCCAATTATCAGAGTATTCCCAGAATATGTACAAATGAAGCCAAAGCAGAAACAGAAAATTGGCAAATAACCATCATTTATCATAATATATTGGGTTGGCTAAAAAGTTCATTGAAGTTTTTCCACACAATGCTATGGAAAAGCCCAAATGAACTTTTTGGCCAACCCAACATGTTAACTCCTAGAGCCTGAGAATTAAAATACCCCAGACCTAAAAGCCCAATTTGATATATCAATCCCACCATGAAGAACCTTATTTCTACCCTAATCTCTAAACACCTAAAATTCCACAAAATTGAATTCACTTATTAAAAACTGCTTTCCACCAAATTAAGTAACCATGTAAATAAATATCCATGCTAAACAATACAGCCAAAAGCAAGCTTTATTTGCATTCCATTTAACAACGCGTGTTCTAGTATTTTACTATATAACTTCCCCCAATCTTTTCTTCAAAGCTCAAGTTTTAAATTTTTCAATTCAAAAAACACTCCATTTCCTGGGAAAATAATACCCATTTTAAAAATTTAACCCAACTATTCTCCCATGGATTTTTTTCAACCTTTGATCCATCTAGGGAAGAAGAGCTACTATTTACTGAAGGCCTATGAGCCAAGCATTATAATTGGTTATATATTGTCGCTAATTCTTTCAACAACAATGAAAAGTAGGTAATATTATTCACATTTATAGATGAGAGGGTAAATGGTATACAAAAGGAAAAGTTCAGAATGAGAATACTCCACAGTTCACAAATAAATCCAACAAGGATCTCAAATTTTCCTTTTCCATCTAGAGAAGAGAAATTGCAACACTCTTTTCTTCTATCATTTCACCAACCAAAGCTTTGAGCAAGCAATTTATATTTTCCTTTTCCTACCATAATTTCTACCATTCTAACTATGCCAGTTACCAGTTTATTGCCTTTCAGCACCAAATTTACCCTTTGTTGACCAATATGTGAAAATGGATCAGGGTCTTTTAAATATTTTTTGTTTTCCAGGTGACATGATGTTAAGTGTTGTCAGTAGAGGGCACTGGAGAGACAGCACAGGAGGAAACAGCTTTCCTCTCTAGTTCTGGTTCTCTCTGGCCTCTCCTTCATCAGATTTCTAGAGCAGTTATTGGAAAACTGCAGTCGAAGGGCCAAATCCAGCCTGCTGCCTGTTTTTAAATGGCTTGCGGAAACCACTCAAGTGGACCAGCACTTTGAGCTTCAAAGAACAAGACAGAATGTTCCCACCTCTATTTCATCCTCCACTGCCAGCATAGCCTATGCCTCCCTGGCCTGGGGCCATGCCTCACCACTCCCCAGGACCTGTACTTGTCACTACTTACACATTCCTCAATACTCCAGCCAGCTGCCCAAATTGACATGACACAGATCTCTGAGAGGTGAGAAAGGCATCCTGGGATCTGGATGTAACTGAGGCAGAACGAGAAATTGCACCCCACACCACTACGTTCCTGCCAGGAACTTGGGCTGACTGCTGTGTGTCCCAAGAATGCCTCAGTTGATGGCAAACAGAGCAGGGCATGATCTGAACCCTCATTCCAAGTTTGTCCTTCCTTGTTATTCTCCTATAATTGCTTAAAAATTCTTTATGTTAACTTTTCCCTGTTTCAGTTACTGTGTGGTTTCTGTCTCCTGACTGGACCAGACTAAAACAGTAGCATCAGAGGAGTTTTGCAACAGGGGGCTATTCATTAAATTCAACCTGAAAAACAAATTTCATCTTTAAAATGAAGATGAAAATCATTTTATATTTTTAACAAAGACCCTGGAGTTTTTAATCTGCTTTTCATTAGACCTAATTTTTAACAAGTTAGGAGTAACTTTTAATGAGAAATGTATAGAATGTAACATTTAACAAATTGATTTTTTTTAATACTCATGTTTCACCACACACTAGTAAATTTAAAATGGATCAAAGAATTAAACATTGAAAATGAAAGCAGGGAAATGTTTATATGAAAGAATTTCTAAGCATAAAAGTAGTAAGAGGGACTTCCCTGGTGGTCCAGTAAGACTCTGTACTTCCAATGCAAGGGGCCCAAGTTCAATCCCTGGTCAGGGAACTATATCCTACATGCCACAACTAAGACCCGTCACAGCCAAATAAATAAAAATAGACATTTTTTTTAAATACCAAAAGAATTCACGTTGGAAAGAAAAAGTAATGAGAGAATCACAGAGGAAATTCCTTACAAATTATTATATAAAAATCTTAAAATTTGGTACACTAAAAAATTATTAAAAAAAAAAAAAAAAAAGCAAACTGGGGTTTTCCTGGCAACAGTCAGGGAAGGTACTGTCCTTGTTTTCTAGCCAGGAATGGGGAAACCTGAGAGCCAGAGAGTAAGCAGATGATGAAGGAAATGAAGGAGCTGGAGAAAGGGAACCTTAAGTTTGAGTATGGAGTGTTGATCTTACCTCCTAGCTGTACATTTGTGAAACTGACTGAAATTAGCAGAGTTAAGACTTTAAATAAACACTGCATTACACTGAATTTTGCTGTGCTTCTTGTATCTACAAATGTATACTTTTCACCAAATTTGGGAGGTTTTCTACCATTCTTTCTTCAAATACACTTTTTTTTTTCCTCCTGTTTCAGTCTCTCCCTCCTCTTCCTCTGGAACTTCTATATCATGATTCTGTATCATTACATTACATTACATTACATTACATTACATTACATTACATTACATTACATTACATTACATACTCTCCCCAGGTTTCAGGCTGGTTGTTGAGGTGGATACACAAGAGAAGACCAGAATAGCACTGTAAGACTTTGAAAACTAAATTAAAATTGGAACCAGAGCCCACAGAAAACAAACCAAGACATATGATCAAAACATAACCATGTTAACTGCCTGCTGTAAAAATAAATAAATCGACATTTTCCAGAAGATTTAAACAGAACTCAGAGTCTCATAACATAATATTCAATATGTCCAAGAGAGAATCTGAAATTACTCAACATAAGTGGAAAACCTAAACAACTCCCTAAAGAAAAGGCAAACAACAGATGCCAACTGCAAGATGACCTAAGTGCCAGAATTATCAATAACTGAAAAGCAGCTGTTACAACCATGATCCAAGAAGTCAGGTTGTTGAAATGAATGGAAAGGCAGAAGTTTTCAGAAAAGAAACAGGAGTTTCTTTTTTTAAGGAACAGTTTTAGAATAGAAAAATTCAGTAAGTGAAATTTTAAAATTCACGATAGAGATTCACAGCATTATGGAGGTGACAGTAGAGTGAGTGAAATTGAAAATAAAAATTATAGGTATACTTAGTTTTGTTTTATTACACTTCACAGATACTGTATCTTTTATAAATTGAAGGTTTGTGGAAACCCTATGTCAAGCAAGTCATTTTGGTAATTCTTACAATGTTTCAAAGTTTTTCGTAATTATTATATAAGCTATGGTGATCTGTGATCAGTGATCTTTGATGTTACTACAAAAGTATTTTTTAATTAAGGCATGCACAATGTTTTTTAGAAATAATGTTATTGTACACTTAATAGACCACAGTATGGTGTGAACATAAATTTTATATAAACTCAGTTCAGTTCAGTTCAGTTGCTCAGTCGTGTCCAATTCTTTGCGATCCCATGGACTGCAGCATGCCAGGCTTCCCTGTCTATCACCAACTCTCAGAGTTTACTCAAACTCATGTCCATAGCTTTGATGATGCCATCCAACCATCTCATCCTCTGTCATCCCCTTTTCCTCCTGCCCTCAATCTTTCCCAGCATCAGGGTCTTTTCAAATGAGTCAGTTCTTTGCATCAAGTGGCCAAAGTAGTATATGCACTAGGAAATAGAAAATTTCTTTTGGTTCAATGTATTACAATATTTGCTTTATTGTGATGGCCTGGAACTGAACTTGCAATATCTCTGAGGTATGCCTGTATTATATACAAGCTAGAGAAGGAAAAAAGAATGAAAAGAATTGAAACAGTCTTAGAGATCTGTAGAACAATATCAAAGGAACCAATATTCATGATACAGAAGTCCCAGAGGAAGAGGAGACAGAGACTGAAATAGGAGGGGAAAAAAAAGTGTATTTGAAGAAATAATGGTAGAAAACCTCCCAAATTTGGTGAAAAGTATAAATTTGTAGATCCAAGAAATACAGCAAAATTCAGATGGATAAACTTAAAGAAAATCATAGGTAGACACATCACAATCAAACTGCTTAAAGCCAAAAAATAAAGGAAAAACTTAAAAGCAGACAAAAAATTACCAAATTAATCATATAGGTGAACAAAAATTCATATGATGGCATTCAGGTCAGAAAATAGTGGAACACTTTAAAATAACTAATTATTGGTTCAAATGGCTTCTAAAATCTTTTCTGTGAATTGCAAATCAAATATAATGTTTGGATATAACTGGATTAGCAACTGTACACACACAAAAAAGGAGATACTGAATAATCCACTAAAGCTTACTGCCTTCTCTGCCTGAAGATTAGAGAGAAAAAGGAAAGGCCTTGCTATTTATTCTCTATAGAGTAATGATTCTCAAAATGTAGTCCAATGCCCCTGGGGAAGCCAAGACTTTCAAGGGAATTTCACAAGGTCAAAACTTTTCACAATAAATTCTAAGACATTATTTACCTAGGTTGACATTTATTTGACAGTGAAAAACCAACAGTGGGTAAAACTGCTGCCCTCTTAACATGAACCAAGGCAGTGGCACCAAACTGTACTAGAAAACACTATATTCTTTCCCACTATACTCAGAGAAAAGAAGGAAAAGAAAGCAAGTTTTATTTTAAACATCTTTGATGAAGTAATAAAAATTACTGGGTTTTAAAAATCTCAACCCTTGAGTGATACTCTGTGTGGCAAAATGGGAGGTACACAAAAAGTACTTCTGCTGTGTGCTGAAGTTTAGTGGTTGTCTCAAGGAAAAACTTTTGTGCAACTGTTTGAGTTGCAAGCTCAACTAACTACTTTTTCATGGAAACTATTTCACTTGAAAGAACAACTGAAATGTAAACAATGATTATTGCAAATGGATATTTGGCAAACATATTCTCAAATATGAACAAAATATCTCTATCATTTCAAATAAAACCACTGACAGTATTTACTGCCAATGATAAAATCCAGGCTTTCAAGCAAAAAAGTAAAGTGTTGTAAGACCTGTATCAGCTAAAACAAATTTGACATCCTCCTAACACTCTCTGTTGAGATCAGTGGTGATATTAATAATTGTGATTTGGGAATACTGTATAGTGAAATGTGTGTTTGGAAGATCTGCTTAACCCAGGGAGCTAATAATATTAATATTTTCCAAATGTCCAATGCATTTCAAAGTTACAACATAAGGTTACAATATTACATATGGGTGAAAGATTCATTCAAAGTATAACAGAGGTCAAAGGTTTTCAATCTAACAGAGCCTGCAGAGTTCACTGATAAAGTTTCTGATTTCACATTGCAACTAACCTTTACGGAATTACTACCTGTAGAATTTAAGTGTTTTATCAAAGAATATCCACCATTGTCTGAAAAGGCTACTAAAATACTACTCCCTTTTCCAACTACATTATCTGTGTGAGGCTGAATTTTCTTCATGTACTTTTAAACATGGCAACATATTGAATTAAAAAGTAGATATAAAAATCTAGCTGCCTCGAAATAAATGCAAAAGAAGCAAAGGAGACCATAGCAAAAATCAACAAAGCCAAAAGCTGGTTCTTTGAAAGGATAAATAGAACTGACAAACCATTAGCCAGACTCATCAAGAAACAAAGGGAGAAAAAATCAAATCAATAAAATTAGAAATGAAAATGGAGAGATCACAACAGACAACACACAAATGCAAAGGATCATAAGAGACTACTATCAGCAATTATATGCCAATAAAATGGACAACGTGGAAGAAATGGACAAATTCTTAGAAAAGTACAACTTTCCAAAACTGAACCAGGAAGAAATAGAAAATCTTAACAGACCCATCACAAGCACGGAAATTGAAACTGTAATCAGAAATCTTCCAGCAAATAAAAGCCCAGGTCAGACGGCTTCACAGCTGAATTCTACCAAAAATTTAGAGAAGAGCTAACACCTATCCTGCTCAAACTCTTCCAGAAAATTGCAGAGGAAGGTAAGCTTCCAAATTCATTCTATGAGGCCACCATCACCCTAATACCAAAACCTGACAAAGATCCCACAAAAAAGGAAAACTACAGGCCAATATCACTGATGAACATAGATGCAAAAATCCTTAATAAAATTCTAGCAATCAGAATCCAACAACACATTAAAAAGATCATACACCATGACCAAGTGGGCTTTATCCCAGGAATGCAAGGATTCTTCAATATCCGCAAATCAATCAATGTAATACACCACATTAACAAATTGAAAAATAAAAGCCATATGATTATCTCAATAGATGCAGAGAAAGCCTTCGATAAAATTCAACATCCATTTATGATAAAAACGCTCCAGAAAGCAGGAATAGAAGGAACATACCTCAACATAATAAAAGCTATATATGACAAACCCACAGCAAACATTATCCTCAATGGTGAAAAATTGAAAGCATTTCCCCTAAAGTCAGGAACAAGAAAAGGGTGCCCACTCTCACCACTACTATTCAACATAGTTTTGGAAGTTTTGGCCACAGCAATCAGAGCAGAAAAAGAAATAAAAGGAATCCAAATTGAAAAGGAAGAAGTAAAACTCTCACTGTTTGCAGATGACATGATTCTCTACATAGAAAACCCTAAAGACTCCCACCAGAAAATTACTAGAGCTAATCAATGAATATAGTAAAGTTGCAGAATATAAAATCAACACACAGAAATCCCCTGCATTCCTATACACTAATAATGAGAAAATAGAAAGAGAAATTAAGAAAACAATTCCATTCACCATTGCAACGAAAAGAATAAAATACTTAAGAATATATCTACCTAAAGAAACTAAAGACCTATATATAGAAAACTATAAAACACTGGTGAAAGAAATCAAAGAGGACACTAACAGATGGAGAAATATACCATGTTCATGGATTGGAAGAATCAATATAGTGAAAATAAGTATACTACCCAAAGCAATCTATAGATTCAATGCAATCCCTATCAAGCTACCAACGGTATTTTTCACAGAGCTAGAACAAATAATTTCACAATTTGTATGGAAATACAAAAAACCTCGAATAGCCAAAGCTATCTTGAGAAAGAAGAATGGAACTGGAGGAATCAACCTGCCTGATTTCAGGCTCTACTACAAAGCCACAGTCATCAAGACAGTATGGTACTGGCACAAAGACAGAAATATAGATCAATGGAACAAAATAGAAAGCCCAGAGATAAACCCACACACCTATGGACACCTTATCTTTGACAAAGGAGGCAAGAATATACAGTGGATTAAAGACAATCTCTTTAACAAGTGGTGCTGGGAAATCTGGTCAACCACTTGTAAAAGAATGAAACTAGAACACTTTCTAACACCATAAACAAAAATAAACTCAAAATGGATTAAAGATCTAAACATATGGCCAGAAACTATAAAAATCTTAGAGGAGAACATAGGCAAAACACTCTCCGACATACATCACAGCAGGATGCTCTATGACCCACCTCCCAGGATATTGGAAATAAAAGCAAAAATAAACAATTGGGATCTAATTAAAATTAAAAGTTTCTGCACAACAAAAGAAACTATAAGCAAGGTGAAAAGACAGCCTTCAGAATGGGAGAAAATAATAGCAAATGAAGCAACTGACAAACAACTAATCTCAAAAATATACAAGCAACTCCTACAGCTCAATTCCAGAAAAATAAACGACCCAGTCAAAAAATGGGCCAAAGAACTAAATAGACATTTCTCCAAAGAAGACATACAGATGGCTAGCAAACACATGAAAAGATGCTCAACATCACTCATCATCAGAGAAATGCAAATCAAAACCACAATGAGGTACCATTTCACGCCAGTCAGAATGGCTGCGATACAAAAGTCTACAAGCAATAAATGCTGGAGAGGATGCGGAGAAAAGGGAACCCTCTTACACTGTTGGTGGGAATGCAAACTAGTACAGCCACTATGGAGAACAGTGTGGAGATTCCTTAGAAAACTGGAAATAGAACTGCCATACGACCCAGCAATCCCACTGCTGGGCATACACACCAAGGAAACCAGAATTGAAAGAGACACATGTACCCCAATGTTCATCACAGCACTGTTTATAATAACCAGGACATGGAAGCAACCTAGATGTCCATCAGCAGATGAATGGATAAGAAAGCTGTGGTACATATACACAATGGAGTTATTACTCAGCCATTTAAAAGAATACATTTGAATCAGTTCTAATGAGGTGGATGAAACTGGAGCCTATTATACAGAGTGAAGTAAGCCAGAAAGAAAAACACCAATACAGTATACTAACGCATATATATGGAATTTAGAAAGATGGTAACGACAACCCTGTATGCGAGACAGCAAAAGAGACACAGATGTATAGAACAGTCTTTTGGACTCTGTGGGAGAGGGAGGGGGAGGATGATTTGGGAGAATGGCATTAAAACATGTATAATATCATATAAGAAACGAATCGCCAGTCCAGGTTCGATGCAGGATACAGGAAGCTTGGTGCTGGTGCATTGGGGTGACCCAGAGGGATGGTATAGGGAGGGAGGTAGGAGGGGAGTTCAGGATGGGGAACATGTGTACACCCATAGCGGATGCATGTTGATGTATGGCAAAACCAATACAATATTGTAAAGTAAAAAAATAAATAAAATTTTTAAAAATCTAGCTATTTCTTTTTAAATAAGACATATAAACAAGAAACAATGTCACTGTTCTCACCCAATTTGTTTTAAGAAATTATTTTCCATTAAAGTTACATTAATATACATGTATACAGACACATATATATACACACACATATATACACACATACATGTCTACACAATTATATATGGGTCCATGCACCACATACCAAAAACTTTTTTAGAACACCTTCATTATTTTTTAAAATGTAAAGAGATTATGGGTTCAAAAAGTTTGAGAATTACTGCTCTTGGGAAGGTACCTGATGATCAGAAAGAGAGAAATGGGGATTTCAATAGAGATAATATAGGCTCTGGATGAACAAAGCATCCCACCTTTGAGGATTTTTTTTTTTTTTTTTACTTACTCATATCCCAGTGGAGTAGGAAATGGCAACCCACTCCAGTATTCTTGCCTGGAAAATTCCATGAACAGAGGAGCCTGGAGGGCTACAGTTCATGGACACAAAGAGTCAGACATGACTGAGCATGCATACTACACACAGGCCCAAGGTCTCAAGGCAGTCCCTGAGCAAGGAGAAAATCCCAAAGAAAGGGAAAGGGCAGGCTCTGGAATGTTTCAGTACAAGCAGCTGGAGGAGATAAAGGGCCCAATAACCTTCATCTGAAAAGTCACAGTCCAGTGGGAAGATGTCTAAAGTATCAAAGATCCCTGCCCCAAATGGACTGTGAGAACTGAGAGGAGTGTTCTAAAGTCCCTGCTGCTCTGTATTTCAAGAAAATTTGCAGTTAGATTCACAGGATGGCAGTTATCTGTCCTTGACTCATTCTTGGCCTGCTTAGGACCCCTCTGGCACCAGAGGGGAAATACAGGAAAGGATGGTTGGTTGCTGGGCTGCTAACAAACTGGTCAGGGACTTGGATGAGTTTCAAAGATATGACTGTGGCACTGTTTACAACATGGGGGACAGAGATAGTTAGGGAGTTTGGGACTGACATGTACACACTGCTATACTTAAAACAGATAACCCACAAGGTCCTACTGAATAGCACAGGGAACTCTGCTCAATTTTATGTGGTAGCCCCGATGGTAGGGGAGTTTGGGAGAGAACAGATACATGTTTGTGCACGGCTGAGTCACTACTGCTGTGCACCTGAAACTATCACAACATTGTTAATCAGCTATACTCCAATATAAAATGAAAAGTTAAAAAAAAAAGATACAACTGTGGAATTCATCCAGATGAAGTAGGCTTTGCTAGACCCTTCTCAGCAAAAAACACAGAATAAGATGCAGGAGAACTACAGAAATAGCATCACGTGGGCATCATTATCAAGGAACCCAGTTTTATCTCCTGGTTGGAGAAAAAGGATGAGATGATGATAGAGAAGGGTGAAAATCTCCAAACACCTGTCCAGACTTGTTGCTGTTTAGATGCTAAGTCATGTCTGACTCTTTTGCAACCCTATGGACTATAGCCCGCCAGGTTCCTCTGTCTATGGGATTTTACAGGCAAGAATACTAGATTGGATTGCCATTTCCTTCTCCAGGGGATCTTCCCAACCTAGAGGTCAAACCTCATCTGCTGCATTGGCAGGTGGATTCCTTACCACTGAGCCACCTAGGCAGCATGTCCAGATTTGTAGATTTTACTTAAAACTAAAGGGTCAAATCTTAGGCAAGATTTTTTCAGATAAAAGTCACCTACTTGTGTGAAGATGGAGGGAAGTCATCTTAGAGAAAAACTCTGAATGTAATCAGTACAGTCCATAGGATCACACAGAGTCAGACAAAACTGAAGTAACTTAGCACACACATGCATAATCAGTACAAGATCTAACTTTACTCAACACAAGAAAATTGCTACTGGTGAGAAATGCTGTGAATGTAATTAATGTGGAAAATATTTCAGGACTACTCCTATGCATATAGAAATACATAATGAGGAGAAACCCTAAGAGTGTAAGAACTATGGGAAGGCCTTTGATTCTCACTCATCCCTTCAGATACATGTGAGAATTCACACTAGCATAGAACACTATGAACATAAGTAGTGTTTTCAAGTCTTTAGCAGCAGATCTGTCTCAGGATGGCACAAGAGAGTTCATACTGGAGACAATCTCTATAAATGTAATTGATATGGAAAGCCATCAGTGTAAATTCTACCTGCACTGCACAGATAAGACCGATGAGAAACTCTTTGAAGGCCAAGACTGTGGAAAAATCTTTAGGAAGCACTTGCATTTAATGTACACGTGAGAACTCACACTGAAGAAAACCCTATACTTGCAATCAATATGAAAAATTCTTTGTAGTAGCTTTTCTCTTAGTGTGTACAACAGAATACAAAATGGAACTCTGAGACTGTGGGAAATCTTTTAGTGTTACTTCATCCCTTAGTAAACATGACAAACCACATCAGAGAAAAGCCCTATGAATGTACTCAGTACAGAAAATCCTTCCACTGATGTTCTTTGTTTACTTACTGTGCATAACAGCATACTCAGTGGGGAGAATTCTTATGTATTCAACTAGTGTTGGAAAGCACTTATTGATCTTTCATCCCTTAGACAATCTAAGAGAATTCATACTGGACAGAAATCTCATGAATGTTACTAATGAGTCGGAGGCAATTTCTCTGCCCTTACATAATGGATGAGCAATCACACCAGGGAGAAACACCTTGAATGTCATCAGTGTCATCGAGCCTTCTATTTTGCACAAGATAAATGACACAACAGAAATACATAAGTAAAGTGTATGCCTCATCTTTTACACTGGAGAAAATTTCTTTAATGTAATTAGCAACTTTTTGGGTATGTGACTAGTACAGTCACACAGGGCTCCAGGCTTGAAGTTCAATACCAGGTTGCTATCTTAAAATTCTTAACTTTATTTTTGAGCTTATATTTCTTGTAAGTGAAATTGTCTGGGACAATGAGGCATGTGCTGGAAGCTTGGAAGCTCATGCAGAGTCCTTCCTCCTGCCACCCCCTGCCTCTTGGGGACAAACTCTATATATTAATATATATGAGAGTTCTGAGATTATTTTTACAGCTAAATATTATACCAAAAGTCCCCTTTGATACTCATATACAAAATTATGCCAAAAGTGGGTGCAACTTTCTCTACAAGTACTAAAACAATACTAAAAGAAATACATACATGCATCTGTGGACCTAGGCTAGCACCCTTGATTATGTACCAATACTACAACTACAAGATGGCTGCAGACTTAACAGGTTAAAGCACTAACTTCCCAAAGCACTTAAATTGATTCAGAAACTGTACTATTAAAAACATAGCATTCTACGATTCACATTATGTACTAGAGAAGCATTTATCTAGCATTAACAGACACAAAACGACAGCAAGTGCCGGAAACAAAGCCCACATATTTCAACCCCGATCCTCATCGCCACCAGAAGTAGTTTTGTTCCTCAACAACTGCTTTTCTAAAACAACAAATGTGATGTACCAACACCTCAAGGGATAACTCCAACTTAAAATCAACCCAGAGTTTTCACATGCTAAAATATTTGGCAAGTTCTTCCTCCTACATTGGATTCCTGTTGGTCTATCAGATTCCACCTTTCAAAGATTTCAGGAAAACAGACACATTCTTTGCCACTCATTTCGAGTTTCCCTTATTGGATACTTGGGAAACATTCCCCTTCATAGTTCCTGTCCCCCTTTCTTATATGCTTCCTCCTTCAACCACCAAAAGAATAAATTAAAGTTACATTTAAACTAATTTTTAACTATTTTTAAAATCAATAGGTAAAAACTTTCTAGGGCATCTATCAAACTTTAGGAGAGAATAAAGTATGTCTGAACATTAGCAAAAAAAAAAAAAAGTAGGTTTCAGGATTAGTATCCAAAAGCCTTAATTACCCAGAAAAGGGTTAAATCTTGGTCATCTCATACATCAGGAATCCTAAAATACGACTTTACAGAAGAAAAGGACCAGACTATGGGTAATAATACGCCCAGTCTCCTGAGATTCTTTCAGTGCTTCACAAACTTTCAGATACAGCTGCTCCTTTTTCCTAATCTACTAGTGGCTTTTATTCTTCATATGCTCCTTACCTGGGTCTTTTTGCCAGGATTCAGTTGCTTTACGATCCTTAAGATACAGGTACCAAGTCTCTTTGCGCCTGTAGTCAGTAAAGTTGATGAAGGCACCCTGAGTCCTGAAAAGTTAAAACAATATGTTAGATAAATTAATTCTGCCCTATCTGCAGCCTCTGAACTTCCAACAGTTATTTTTCTTTTCAAACAAATATTTGTATCGTATTTTTCTGATTCATTGATATTGATGCATTGTTAAGAACGTGGAAAATACAAAAAGTGCAATCAAGAAAGAAAGTATTACATAGAAGCCTTAAAAATTAAAGCATCTACTCTGAAGAAATTAGGGCAGGTATTTTTTAGAAAGAGAAAATTAAGGGTAGGGAAAGAATGCCTACATAAATTAAGACACCAAGGAGGACTGCTCTTCCAGCGATCATAAAAAGTAGGGACTTTCAAGACATAAAATGAAAGGGAAATTTTTCAGAGAAAATGGAGTAGGTAATACTTCTGCTTATTCTACCTTCCTTCTGTTCACGTTACCTGCACTGAATACACAATCTATCTCCACATGCTTCTTCCATTCCTGGAGAAAGTGTGTCTTCAGAAAACCTCCATTACTGCTTCTTCTAAAAACTATTTTTAAAAATTCTTAATTTTTCCCACCTCCAAAGGTGAGAGGTCACAACGGGAAGACCTGTGAGTGAAGCAGGCAGAAAACCCACCACGGAAGTTGAGCGACCCTCAGGAGTTCAGAGGTGTCTACCTGAAAACGATGGTTCCCAAGGAATGGCCTTCGGAGAGAGGACAGGGCCTCCCAGAGTCACTCCGCCCACAGAGGAAGGTAACCCACATGCCTTAAGGAAAGGGGAAACCACGCCCTAATGGCAGTGAAGCTCAGTTTTAGGATGGCGCTTCTCCTCCCAGGAGGCCTTGCGCATTGGGGAGTTCAGCAAACGTCAGCCAATGAGAGCAGCTTTCTCCGGCCCCGCCCCTGCTGTGTTCCAGAAGGAGGAGGCTCTTCAGAGCTCAGTGCTAGAGTTATAAAGAAATTTGGTAACTGCTGGCGAAGAGCACATGCAGCGAGGGATAGCAGGAGCAAAAAACAGACGAATAGTTAAATGTGACAGGCCAAAGAGCAAAAGAAACAAAGAACAAAGGTTACTTTCTGTGAGGCTAGGTAGAGGAACTAGCTGGCCAAGTGGAGCGCTGAGGTGAGAAAAGAATTGCTTATCAACGGACTAGGCAGAGCAGAGCAAAGGAACCAAGGCATTAAGCCAGAATGAATGGCTGGGCTGAGCCAGGAGAAAACCTTTCAACTCTTAGAAGTTTCTGAATAACTAACGAAAATAGCCTTTTCTTTCCTGACTTTTGATAGTCTTTCCGTCTATAGCAGTAGTCCCTGACCTTTTTGGCACCAGGGGTTCTTTTTGTGGAAGACAGGTTTTCCAAGACTGGGGTTGGGGGAGGGGGTGGTTTGGTGCTGGGGACCAGCCCCAGCTGATCCAGGGTATTCGAAGGAGAGACGACCTAGGCGACTATTTATATGCTAATTAGAGATATAAAGAATAATAGAATGAGGATAGCTCAGTAGGAAAATTCAGTGGAGAAAAGAGGCTGAGTAGCTTGGTTTACGCGGGAGACCAATAAAACTTCAAGACAAGAAGTTTGCACCACTTACATAGGCCGCAGGCGCCCTCTCAAATAGCGGAAGATGCCTCACCCTGGACACCTTCTCGAGTGGGTCTTAGAAGCCCAGGCATAATTAGTAAGCGTGGTGGGTTCCGCGCTCCAGATGGAGACTCAGCTGGAAGTTAAAGGGAAGAATGACATGGGGAGACCAAGCGTTGGTGAGCAAGGCCCGTAGCTTTATTTTCAACAGGGGCTTATATACCCTAAGTTACACATAGAGGATAATAGGGGATGCAAAGTCAGCAGTCTTTGATTCTTATCAAAAACCAGGGTTTCTTTCCTGCAAATTTATCGTATACAAATGGTTTAGGTGATTTACATCATCTTCTGGCCAGAAGGCCTACTAACATTTTATGACTCTTGACAAGGACTTATCAACAAAGACTTATTTTCTCTAAGAGTAATTATATTAAGGTTTGGCGCCATCTTCCAAAGATAAAATTGCATTCCTATAGGGCGGATGTGTAATGGGTTTACAACAAAGGAAAGAATTTATTACCTTAAGGGTCTAAAGTTACTAACACCAAGGCCACTACTTATTTTTTCTATATACCAACTATTAATTAATACATATTCAAGGATACAATTCAGGGGATGTGAAAACTTGGCAATAAACATTGACTCATCAATGAAATCCTTTACTAGTTTATTCTGACAGTTTCTAACTCTCTGAGAGGCTCTAAGCTATTTGAATATCTTAAGCTTCCCGTGCCTCTCGAGGCTGGGAGACTGTAAACAATCGTATGCATAGCTGCAGGAGTCCAGGTAAACTTGTCAGGCGAGTTAGAGAGCCATCTGAGGGGTTTGGATTTAAACACTCCTAATTGCCCAGGAACTTTATTAATTGGAACTGTAAGTTAACTCTTTGACAGAGAGAGCGAGATGGTGGTAGGGGACAGCCCCCAGTAAAGTCAGAGGTGAGAGCACAAAGCAATAAAGTAGGCAGACTCTGGTTTTTTGGGGGGGTAGATGCTCGAGAATATCCGGGCGGACTCCTGAGGCTCGATCCCGCCTTTGCGTATGCCGAGCCTCCTTCCTCATGACCTTTGTCACGAGTGGAATGCCTCACCGGCTCCCGGCAGTTTGGGATGATTCAAGTGCATTATATTTATTGTGCACCTTATTTCTATTATTATTTCAGGCCTGCCTCAGATCATCGGGCATTAGATCCTGAAGGCTGGGGACCACTGCTCTACAGACTCTTCATTTAGCTTGTAATGCTCGAAATTCTCCAAGCCAGGCTTCAGCAATACGTGAACTGTGAACTTCCAGATGTTCAAGCTGGTTTTAAAAAAAGGCAGAGGAACCAGAGATCAAATTGCCAACATCTGCTGGATCATCATAAAAGCAAGAGAGTTCCAGAAAAAACATCTGTTTCTGCTTTATTGACTATGTCAAAGCCTTTGACTGTGTGAATCACAATAAACTGTGGAAAATTCTGAAAGAGATGGGAATACCAGACCACCTGACCTGCCTATTGAGAAATCTGTATGCAGGTCAGGAAGCAACAGTTAGAACTGGACGTGGAACAACAAACTGGTTCCAAATAGGAAAGGGAGTATGTCAAGGCTGTATATTGTCACCCTGGTTAATTAACTTATATGCGGAGTATATCATGAGAAATGCTGGGCTGGAGGAAGCACAAGCTAGAATCAAAATTGCCGGGAGAAATATCAATAACCTCAGATATGTAGATGATACCACCCTTATGGCAGAAAGTGAAGAAGAACTAAAGAGTCTCTTGATGAAAATGAAAGAGGAGAGTGAAAAAGTTGGCTTAAAGCTCAACATTCAGAAAACGAAGATCATGGCATCCGGTCCCATCACTTCATGGGAAATAGATGGGGAAACAGTGGTAACAGTGGCTGACTTTATGTTTGGGGGCTCCAAAATCACTGCAGATGGTGACTGCAACCATGAAATTAAAAGATGCTTACTCCTTGGAAGAAAAGTTATGACCAACCTAGACAGCATATTAAAAAGCAGAGACATTACTTTGCCAACAAAGATCCGTCCAGTCAAGGCTATGGTTTTTCCAGTGGTCATGTATGGATGTGAGAGTTGGACTATAAAGAAAACTGAGCACAAAAAAATTGATGCTTTTGAATTGTGGTGTTGGAGAAGACTCTGGAGAGTCCCTTGGACTGCAAGGAGATCTAACCAATACAGCCTAAAGGAGATCAGTCCTGGGTGTTCATTGGAAGGACTGATGTTGAAGCTGAAACTCCAGTACTTTGGCCACCTGATGCGAAGAGCTGACTCATTTGAAAAGACCTTGATGCTGGGAAAGATTGAGGGCAGAAGGAGAAGGGGATGACAGAGGATGAGATGGTTGGATGGCATCACTGACTCAATGGACATGGGTTTGGGCAGACTCTGGGAGTTGGTGATAGGGAGCCCTGGCGTGCTGCAGTTCAAAGGGTCGCAAAGAGTCGGACATGACTGAGTGATTGAACTGATAGTTGCCTTGAGCACAAAGGCATTCTCCTTACTTCATTTTCCTGTTCATTGATAAGTTTAGACTAGCTATGTCATTAAAATTAACTCCCAGTATTACCACTAATTTATACCTTTGAAAATGTATAAATGACAAGGTACTTGAACATATAAGTATCTTCAGGAGAATTTGTTTGTGTTTCCGTCAGGCATGCGTGCTAAGTCGCTTCAGTTGTGTCTGACTCTTTGCAACCCCATAGACTGTAGCCTGCCAGGCTCTTCTGTCGATGGGATTTTCCAGGCAAGAATACTGGAGTAGGTTGCCATGCCCTCCTCCAGGGGATCTTCCCAACCCAGGAATGGAACCATGGTGGGAATTAATGTTCAAACATTGGCTGTGCATAATAAAATCACTTGAAGAGCTTGTTAGAAAAACAGATTTCTGGGTCCTACTCCAAACTTTCTGATTTAGCACGTTTAAGGTAAGGCCCCAAAATTTGTGTTTTGTTTGTTTTTATATAATTAATATGTAGCACTATATTAGTTTCAGGTGTACAACATAATGATTTGACACTTGAATATATATTGTGAAATGATCACACAGACTCTGGTTACCATCTATATATAGTTACAAAACATTTTTCTTATGAGAACTTTTAAGATCTACTCTTAGCAACTTTCAAATAGGCGGTATAGTGTTGTTAACTCTACTCAGTCTCTTGTACATTACATACCCAGGACTTAGACATTTTATAATTGGAAATTTGCACCTTTGATCTCCTTCACTTATTTCATGCAGCCCCATTCCCCACTTCTGGCAAGCATAGATCTGTTCTCTGTATCTATGAGCTTGTACTTTTTTTCAGACTACAGATAAGTGAGATCATATGGCGTTTATATTTCTGTCTGACTTATTTCACCTAGCATAAAGTCCTCCACATCTACCCTTGTTGTTGCAAATGGCAAGATTTCATTCTTTTTTATGGCTGAGTAATATTCCAGTGTATGTGTATCTCACATCTTCTTTATCTATTGATAAAGAATGTGTATCTCACATCTTTTCTTGCATATCTTTCCTATTGTAAATAAAGCTGTGATGAAATTAGGGGTGCGTATGTCTTCTCTAATTAGTGTTTTCGTTTTCTTCAGATAAATACATAGGAGTGGGGTTGCTGGAATGTATGGTAGTTCTATTTTTAATTTTTCTGATGAGCCTTCATACAATCTCCCACAGTGGCCAAACCAATTTCATTTCCACCATCTGTAGATACGGGCTCCCATTTCTCCACATTCTTGCCAATACTTGTTATTTTTTGTGTTTCTGTCAATAGCCATTCTGACAGATGTAAGGTAATAGCTCATTGTAGTTCTGAGTTGTATTTCCCTGATGATTAGAGATACTGGGCTTCTTTTCTGTACCTGTTAGCCACCTTTACATCTTAATAATATGCACTTTTAATAAATTCCCTGCTGATACTGTTGCTGTTGTTCTGGGGACCACATTTTGAGAACTACTGCTCTAGCATATTTAATAGGTAGAGTTTACTGAATTTCAGGCATTCTACTAAATGAGGGATTTATTCTACATGCAATTCTTTATCAAAACTATAACAGATGGGGTTAATATTTGTCTAACAGGAGAGAAACCCTGACTTAGGAGGATGAATGATATTGTTCATTCTCAGAGAAGGCTACTGAAGTTTACAAAAAACATACCTATCCACCTTCAGACCAGCCACCAGCTTCACATTCTTCTTTGACCTAAACAAGCAGGCACAGGACACTATTGACCTATGGTTTAAAATACTTGTGCTGATAAAGACAGGCATATAGGCCACTGGAACAGAATAGAGAGCCCAGAAATAAACCCTCCCATATACAGTCAAATCGTGCCAAGATCATTGAATAGAGAAGGGTAGTCTTTTAAAATAGGTAGTGCTGGGAACACTGTATATCTACATGCAAACAAAGGTGGACCTTTACTTAACATTATGCACAAAAATTAATTCAAAATGGATCAAGGCCCTAAATGTAAGACCAAAATAATAAAATTCTTAGAAGAAAACATAGGACAAAAGCTTCATGACTTTGGACTTAGTAATGATTTTTTTAGATGTGACATCAAAGGCACAGGTAACAAAAGAAAAAAAATAGACAAACTGGACTTCATGAAAATGTTTGTACACCAGAAAACTGTCCACAGAGTAAGAAGGCAACCCACAAAATGGGAGAATAGGAGAAAATATTTTCAAATCATATATTTGATAAAGGATCAATATCCAGAACACACAGAGAACTCCTAAAATTCAACAATAAAAAAGCAAACAGCCTGATTCAAAAATTGGCAAAGGATTTGAACACACATTTCTTCATAGAAGATGTACAAATGGCCAATAAGCACGTGAAAAGATTGTGAACATCACAAATCAGTGGGGAAATGCATATCAAAACTATGAGAAACCACCTCACACCTATTAGTATGGCTACTGCTGAAAACAAAACAGAAAACAAATGGTGGCAAGAATGTGGAGAAATTGGAGCCCTTGTACTCTGTTAGTAGAAAAATAAGATCATGCAGCTGCTGTGCAAAACAGTATAGTAGTTCTTCAAAGGATTAAAAATGGAATTACCATATGATCCAGCAATTCCACTTCTGTACATATATCCAAAAGAATTTAAAGCAGGGTCTCAAAGAGATATTTATACACCCATGATCATAGTAGCATTATTCACAATAGCTTAAGCATGGAAGCTATCCAAATGTCCAACAAAAAGACAAGTACTATATGATTTCACTTATATGAGGTACTTAGAGTAGTCAAAATCATAGAGACAGAAATTAGAATGTTTATTGCCAGGGGTGAGCAAGAGAAGAGAATAGGCAGTTATTGTTTAATAGGTATAGAGTCTCAGTTTTGTATGATGAAAAGTTATGGGACTGGATGGTGCTGATGGCTGAATGAATGTATGTAATACCACTCAACTGTATACTTAAAAATGGTTAAGATGGTAAACTTTATGTTATGTGTATTTTAACACACTAAAACACATTTGTTTACATACCTTTGCTAAACTGTGTTCCCTAGGAGAGTTCAGTTCAGTTCAGTCGCTCAGTCGTGTCCAATTCTTTGTGACCCCATGAATCGCAGCACGCCAGGCCTCCCTGTCCATCACCAACTCCTGGAGTTCACTCACACTCATGTCCATCGAGTCGGTGATGCCATCCAGCCATCTCATCCTCTGTCATCCCCTTCTCCTCCTGCCCCCAATCCCTCCCAGCATCAGAGTCTCTTCCAATGAGTCAACTCTTCACATGAGGTAGCCAAAGTACTGGAGTTTCAGCTTTAGCATAGCTTTGGGCAAATAATTTCACCTCTCCAGGCCTAGGTATCCTCAAAATGGGCAGGTTGGACTACAGCAGTGAGACCATCAACAACCATAATTTCTTGCTGTTTTTCCTCGGATCTCATGCTTTGAAAGATTTTTGCCTTGTAAAGTACATATCATATTTATTAAGAAACTGTTTGTTTTCTATTTCTTACTAATTAAAGACATTTTTGTTTCTGATTAACTTAAGATATACATGATTGCCACCCTGAGTTGGTACATCAGCCAAAAACAAAGAAATTATTTTATTTAGCATTCACAGACTTAGGTAGCTATGTGACTTCTTTTAAAAAAAAAAAACCTTGAAATATTGAAAATCGTTTATGAATTCCTACAGGTTTGGAGACCACAGGCTTGACATCCCATAAATGATTGGTTTTCAAGGTTATTCTAATACTATGATTCTTTAAAGGTATGAATTCCTACAGGCTTAGTGCTGACATAAGGTTATGGAAACTTGTACTAAATCAATTATAATTGGCTTGAGTCTGTAGGATAATTCCATCGATATCTCTGTTTCTTCACTTTAGCCCAGAGTTGAAATAGAAATGAGAAGTGAAAATGGAGTTCAGAAAAAGTAAATTCAGTTTATTTGCTTGGGATCTGGAGCCCAAGTCAAGAGTCAGAACACAAACTAGGTAATCTCTGAGGCCAGATTCTTGAATCTCTATCATGTGTAATAAATGGTCACTGCACTTGAGCCAGATACATTTTTCTAAACATTTTATAATACATTTTAAAAATTAATTATACCTTCTTAATGAATTATACAATAGAACATTACATACCAATAGAAAAAGCCTCCAATTAGTGTGAATCTCACAGACATTACGTAGAGTGAAAAAAGAGATATGAATACATACTGTATGATTCCAAACACGAAGTTTAAAACAGGCAAAATTAAGCTGACTGCATATACTCAAATGTTTAGTGTTTTCAATAATCATTATGGTAGTAGTCTTAGTAAAGATGTAGAATAAAACACACATAATTCTTTTGTGTCTCATGGACCAACATTTCGTGGTCATTCTGTTGATATCTACCACTTCAGAAGTAAATTGTTCCCCTGGGTACCCTCCCTCAGGGTCCTCCCATGAAAGTCCTCTCCAAATCAGAGTAGACATTGATTACTACTGGGTGAACTGTGATGGACCTTTCTCAGGTTAATGGAAATTCAGTAGAAATATTCGCCTTTGAAAGTACCTTAGTTACTGATATCTGCAAATATCTAGAACTCTTCCAAGTATTAAACAATATAATATTCTTATCCACACTGGCCACTGTCTTTTTCTGCCTGTTTTGTTGTTGTTGTTGTTGTTTTTTCCCCTGCTTGCTTGTTTCTTTTTAACAACATTAACTGAGTCCAGTATATAAGTGGTTAAATTATAGCTGTCACTTCAACACTGGAGGGCATCAAGACAGAGCTGCCATTACCCAAAAGCCTGGCTTGCACTTTTGTGATGGTTAAAAGCACAGTCATTGCACTTAGGCAGACTTGGGTTTCAATCAAGCTGTCACTTATTTGCTGTGTGACCTTAGACAAATGACTTAACCTCTCTCAATTTCACCTACAAAATATAGATATTTTGAGGATAAATAGGGCTAATATTTCTAGAACATTTCATGCTTTATAGGCAGTGCTGTTATCACTTAAGAAATCAAATACAGTAGTCTTTTACCTTAGCTCTTATACTCTTTCTCATTTCCACATGTAGAAATAAATCCTCCTACTTTGAGATCAGTCTCAAAATACACCTCTTATGAAGCTGTCCTGATTTCCTTCAATATTAAATAGCCTTTTGTTGTTTTTTAATCACTAAGTTTGCTTCTGTGTAAAATTCAAGTATTTTGTGCTTCATTACTGTGCTTATTTTGTCCCTCAGTAATTATAAGCTCCTTGGCACAAATATACTCTAAAACCTAATACATTACCTTGTATATAGTATAGGCTCAGTAAATGTTTAGCAGAATTTACCACCAATTACTTTTATATTTATGCTGTTGGTACTGGCTGGAAGAAGCACAAGCTGGAATCAAGATTGCCAGGAGAAATATCAATAACCTCAGATATACAGATGACACCACCCTATGACAGAAAGTGAAGAGGAACTCAAAAGCCTCTTGATGAAAGTGAAAGAGGAGAATGAAAAAGTTGGCCTAAAGCTCAACATTCAGAAAACTAAGATCATGGCATCTGGTCCCTTCACTTCATGGCAAATAGATGGGGAAACAGTGGAAACAGTGGCAGACTTTATTTTGGGGAGCTCCAAAATCACTGCAGATGGTGACTTCAGCCATGAAATTAAAAGATACTTACTCCTTGGAAGGAAAGTTATGACCAACCTAGATAGCATATTCAAAAGCAGAGACATTACTTTGCCAACAAAGGTTCGTCTAGTCAAGGCTATGGTTTTTCCTGTGGTCATGTATGGATGTGAGAGTTGGACAATGAAGAAGGCTGAGCGCCGAAGAATTGATGCTTTTGAACTGTGGTGTTGGAGAAGACTCTTGAGAGTCCCTTGGACTGCAAGGAGATCCAACCAGTCCATCCTAAAGGAGATCAGTCCTGAGTGTTCATTGGAAGGACTGATGTTGAAGCTGAAATTCCAATATTTTGGCCACCTCATGTGAAGAGTTGACTCATTGGAAAAGACCCTGATGCTAGAAGGGACTGGGGGCAGGAGGAGAAGGGGACAACAGAGGATGAGAAGGCTGGATGGCATCACCAACTCGATGGACATGAGTTTGGGTGAACTCTGGGAGTTGGTGATGGACAGGGAGGCCTGGCGTGCTGTGGCTCATGGGGTCGCAGAGAGTCGGACATGACTGAGAGACTGAACTGAATTGAACTGAACTCTTCAACTAAAAACTATAGGAACGCCTGCAGTTAAATGAGTTGAATCTATTACTCATTGTAGCAAGGGAGAACACACAACTTGGGAAGCTGTGTGATGTCTCAGTAAGAGGATGTTAGAAAGAACTTACCCTGGGAGTTGGACTTTGATTGATAAATTTTGTGGAGAGTCTAAGGAAGCAGATATTCTAGATTTGGTGGTGTCAAAAAGCAGGGGCAACACTATGATTGGATATCTCAATAAATTTTACCTATTGGGAGAGAAAACTAGAGCAAAGATAAATGGTAAAGAAGAAGCAGGCACTCATTTAGGTGACAGGGAAATACTTGGTATTTTGTGGAGTTTTACAATTATCTTATCTCAAGTGGATGTACTTGTGAGATTGTTTACATCCAGGGATAACATAACTTAGCTGTATCACATCAGTTCCTGGATATTAAGGTAGTTTTTTTTTTTTTTTTTTTTCTTTCTAACTACATTTCACTTACAAAAACCTCATTTCATTTTTTTTTAATTTTTAAATTTAAATTTATTTATTTTAATTGAAGGCTAATTACTTTACAATATTGTATTGGTTTTGCCATACATAAACATGAATCCACCACAGGTGTACACATGTTCCCCATCCTGAACCCCCCTCCCCCCTCCCTTCCCATACCATCCCTCTGGGTCATCCCAGTGCACCAGCCCCAGGCATCCTATATCCTGAATCAAACCTGGACAATATTCAAAAATTATAAAAGGTAATTTTGCTTTGCTGTTGTTGAACTCTAAGATTCAGTCTTTCACAAATAAATGTTAGAGGGCTCTCTAACTGGTCTTAGCCCTAAGAAAAATTTTTCCTTTTGAGTAGTTAGTGGTTAGGAACTTTCTTCTGCCCTCAAAAATTCTACATTTTGAGTGATAGAAGAACTCCTTGATATACATGTAGAGAGAAATATTTTATGGCTTTTGGTTAAATAACCACGATCATAACATAAAGGTTTTACAGTGACCTTGGAGTCAGGCCATCTAGGCTTATTTCTCTACTTTGACACTTACTGGCCATGTTATTTTTAGAAAATTATTTAATTTCTCTGTTTATCAGGATTCCTATCTATAAAATAGATTTAATAATACTTGTGAGCCATTGTTGGAAATATTACATAGGATAACTCATGAGATATACTAGAAAATAAGCCCATTGAGAGGAGGAATCTTGTCTAACTTGTTACCTAGCTAGCACAGTGCCTATTAGCACATACTAGATGCTCAATAAATATTGGTTAAATGATTAAACATAAAGCACTTATCATAGCCTTCTAACATGTTAAGCATTCAAAAAGTTTGGTCGTTTATATTTATTATTATCACTGTTATTATTCTTCCAAGGATATGGGAATATTCTTTTACCCAAATGAAATTACCCATTTATTTCACCCTTGTAACTACCAGCAATGTAGTTATAACACTTTTTGGATCCAATCATATTACTTTGCTTGTATCTTCTAATTGGGTCTAAACTCTTCAATATGCTCATATGCTTTCTACCATCAAGTTTACCTGTCATCACAGCATTATATAGTGAACTCCTTCAGCCAGCCCCCTGAAGCCCTCATTCTTACCCCTCTCTATAAAACCACTTCAAAGTCTATGTGGCAGTTTCACTTGGAGCCTGACCCTTACCACACCATGACCCTGAAATATGTGTGAGCCCTGCTCTAACTTCTCTTTACCAGTTGGACTTCCTTGGACTTGCTTCCTGTTACATTTTCCAGTCTCTTCTTTCTTATGGTGGAATTACTTGGGAGTGCTCATATGAAATCTACAACCATGAGATACACTTTCGTCAAAATGTACAGAGTCCTGGAGTCTGATTATATTCTTCTCAAAGTTCTGTGTTAATTATTAAATAATGGTTCATACTGAGAGGAAATGATACATTTGATTTTTAGCATTCTGCATTTGAGTTAATAAATAAAAGGAGGCATTTCAAAAGAAAGTGAAAATATGAACATTAAGCTTCAGTGACAGTTAAGCCTATAGAGACAGCTTTAAATATTTTATCATGAATAGGCTTATATCCTATAAATACATTACACAATTTCCCCTGACCTCATTCCTGAATGGAGAAGGCAATGGCAACCCACTCCAGTACTCTTGCCTGGAAAATCCCATGGATGGAGGAGCCTGGTGGGCTGCAGTCCATGGGGTCGCGACTGAGCGACTTCCCTTTCACTTTTCACTTTCACGCATTGGAGAAGGAAATGGCAACACACTCCAGTGTTCTTGCCTAGAGAATCCCAGGGATGGTGGAGCCTGGTGGGCTGCCGTCTCTGGGGTCACACAGAGTCGGACACGACTGAAGCGACGCAGCAGCAGCATTCCTGAAATCCCACCCAATCCTTGAGTCTTTTTGTCAAAGCTCAGAATTAGAATAAAACCAAGAGTTTGGGTCAGGTTCAGTGATAGAGTAAGAGGGCCTGATGCTTGGTAATTAAACATTACAAAATCTTTTTAAAGCAATATTAACATGTCACCAAGGTCACTGAATCAGTTTGGAACATGGAAGCACGTGTGCATAAGGGTAACCAGACTCTTGAAAGCCCTCATATAATTTTAAAATGGTCACAGAGTCAAGGCACTTTTGGAAAATCTTGTTTTCCCATGTGAATTTATCTCAACATAGGGACTATTTTTTGACAATGATTTATCCAGGCCAGCTACTCTGGATTAATACCTGCTGACATATTGTAGACTGCTACATTTAAAAACAAATTTTTTTAATCATTTCTAAAAGAAATGCATGCTAATTGTCACAGTTTGGAAATACTGAAAATTAGAAAGAAGGAAAAAAATTTCCCATCTAAATACTCAGATTTAGGAGCATTTCCTAAATCTTTTTTTTTTCCTTTGGAAATTTTTTAAAAAACAGAATCATACTGATATATATAATTATGAATAATTATGTATAATTATGAATGCTGCTTTCTTTATTGAAGTTCAATAAATTGAATTATGCCATTGAATAATGGCATAATTATGTTCCTATGTTGCTACTTAGAGACATAAATACTGACTTTCAAGTTTTGTAATTAAATAACAGAAGGTTAAGTAAGATCAAGCTTAAGCTACTGTGTAATATTCCAGAGTTTAATTATTCTTTTTGACAGTTATTTAGGCTTTCCAGTTTTTACTATTATAAAAAAGCTACAGTGAATATCCTTTTATATTCCTCTTTATGTACCTGTCCATGTAATTCTCTAGAAGAAATTTCAAGAAACAGAAATTCCTGGTTGAAAGGTATATGCATATAAGATATTGTCAAATTGTCCTCCATAAAGCAAAAATGAAGTCGCTCAGTCGAATCCGACTCTTTGCAACCCCATGGACTGTAGCCTACCAGGCTTCTCCATCCATGAGATTTTCCAGGCAAGAGTACCGGAGTGGGTTGCCATTTCCTTCTCCAGGGGATCTTCCCGACCCAGGGATCAAACCCAGGTCTCCCGCATTGCAGGCAGACGCTTTTCCCTCTGAGCCACCAGGGAAGCCCAGTCCTCCATAAAAGCTGAACCAATTTAAATTAATACCAACAGGGTTTCACTGTTGTAATATGTATTTTCCTGTTGGTGCAATTGACCCTAAAAAAATTGCACTTTTATTTCTTCTTTTATGAATTACTGTTCCTATCTTCCCCTAATGTTTTGGTGGGTTGCATATTGTTTTGTTATTGATTTATAATTCTATAAAAAACAAAAATGACAGGTGTGAAATAGAAAGAGCTCATCTACAGCTAGTACCTAGGCCCAGGCATTCCCTACTTAACATAATAGCTACAGAGAACAGCAACATCAGACAAGGTTACTCTGTGATTCCGATGGAGCAGGACAAAAATACAACTGCTCTGAAATCATCTGAGCACAGATAAAAACAGGAACACTGTTCATATCACAAAAAATGACCAAATATCCTCTTCTCCCAGGGAACAGGAGGGCCTGCTGCTGCTTTATCAACTGTAGTTTTAGCTCCTTTCAGTTTCTCCCACCTCCTAGATAAAAATTAAGATATCCAATTGTAGAATTGCCCTGATTTCTGACAAATTCTCCCCAACTCAAACACTAGCCCAAATCACAAAACAATCCCCTCTTACTGAAATATCCTAGAGGTTCCCCATGGTGTGCAGTCTTCCTTCTTGGTAGCAAGTATTAGATCCAACTCTGTTTGCCTATTGTTGTGTTTCCAGGTACTTTTGGCTGGTGGGCACAGACATCTGGACGTTGATGGCTCTCAAGCGTGACACAGATTTTTTCCCTCATTTTTCTTTTCTCTCTTAACCTTGTTTATGGTATCTTCTGTTATTATTGTTGTTCAGTCTCTAAATCATATCAGACTCTTTGCAACTCCATGGACTGCAGCACACCAGGCTTCCCTGTCCTTCACCAACTCCTGGAGATTGCTCAAACTCATGTACATTGGATCAGTGATGCTATCTAATCAATCTCATCCTCTGCTGCCCATTTCTCCTTTTGCCTTCAATCTTTCTCAGCATCAGGGTCTTTTCCAATGAGTCAGCTCTTTGCATCAGGGGGCCAAATTATTGGAGCTTCAGCATCAGTCCTTCCAATGAATATTTAGGGTTGATTTCCTTTAGGATTGACTGGTTTGATCTCCTTGCAGTCCACGGGACTCTCAAGAGTCTTCTCCAACACCACAGTTCAAAAGCATCAATTCTTCCATGTTCAGCCTTCTTTATGATCCAACTTTCACAACCATACATGACTAGTAGAAAACCCACACTTTGACTATATGGACCTTTGTAGGCAAAGTGATGTTTCTGATTTGTTTCCCTGTCTTAGATCATAAAAATAGTATTCTATATTTTCTTTTAATACTTTTTTTTTTTATTAATGTTTAGGTCTTTAATCCATCCAGACTTCAATGTTCTGTACAGATAATGAGGATTGAAGTTCTTTCCAAACCTAGACCACTTCAGGACTTAATTCAAACCTATCACTTTCTCTGGGCAGCTTTCTTTTCTTTTCTTTTTTTTTTTTTGACTTGGTTTTTGTATTTACTTCATTTAATTCATGAGTATTTATCTTTGGGTGGCTTTCCTTGATTCTCTCGCCCTCCATTTTAGTGGTCTGAGTTAGGAGTCTTTGCATTTTGTTCCCATACTACATATTACAATAATCATCACAATAACTGTTTTAGAATAGTTTTCTGGAGAGCAAAGGCAGCATTTTATTTATTGTTTTACCTGTCTAATATGCTGCCAACATAGGAGTTTAATAAATATTTATTGACTGGCTGACCGTCCTCTTTACATCCTCTCCTAGAGAACAAGGGCCAGATCTTATATGATGGGCCTTTACCAGTGTTCCTTTATCTGAGAATGAAAGAAAGCAGAAATTTTTGTCCCTGGGATATTTTTATTGCCTTGGTAATGGGGCTGGCCTTTTGGGCCTGCAACTGCACTTGTGCATTACAATTAAATAAGAAATTGACTGCCTATCTCAAATTCCTTAACAATTTTCTTCCCACCTACTGCACTTAAAACTAAAATTATGCAAGCTGCAGGTATAATTTCCATGAAGATTTGCCAAAGCCCCTTTTGTGGGGCTTTGACCCCTCCTTCTTGTCCTAAGGCTGAGGGGACACGTGCATGCATGACTCCTGTCCTCAAAGGAAAGCTGGCATTGAAAAGAGGGACCATGTAGGGTCCAGGGGCTACCACCAGAGGAGGTGGAGAAAGACTGGGCACTTGCAGTGGGTAAAAGCCAAAGCTCTGATCTTGTTGCTCACCCTTTCCCATACTCTGAAGGCTGGGTGGGTCAAACTTGTCAATACTACCAGACAGGGTGTAGAGAGACTGGGCAGGGAGGAGAATCTGTTGCTAAAGGTTCGGAATATGCACCTCCCCTCAATCCACCACACCCCACCCCACCACACCCCACCCCCAGATCAGACCAGATCAGATCAGTCACTCAGTTGTGTCCGAGTCTTTGCGACCCCATGAATCGAAGCACACCAGGCCTCCCTGTCCATCACCAACTCCTGGAGTTTACTCAGACTCATGTCCATCGAGTTGGTGATGCCATCCAGCCATCTCATCCTCTGTTATCCCCTTCTCCTCCTGCCCCCAGTCCCTCCCAACATCAGAGTCTTTTCCAATGAGTCAACTCTGCATGAGGTGGCCAAAGTACTGGAGTTTCAGCTTTAGCATCATTCCTTCCAAAGAAATTCCAGGGCTGATCTCCTTCAGAATGGACTGGTTGGATCTCCTTGCAGTCCAAGGGACTCTCCAGAGTCTTCTCCAACACCACAGTTCAAAAGCATCAATTCTTCAGCGCTCAGCCTTCTTCACAGTCCAACTCTCACATCCATACATGACCACAGGAAAAACCATAGCCTTGACTAGACGGACCTTTGTTGGCAAAGTAATGTCTCTGCTTTTCAATATGCTATCTAGGTTGGTCATAACTTTCCTTTCAAGGAGTAAGCATCTTTTAATTTCATGGCTGCAGTCACCATCTGCAGTGATTTTGGAGCCCAGAAAAATAAAGTCTGACACTGTTTCCACTGTTTCCCCATCTATTTCCCATGAAGTGATGGGACCAAATGCCATGATCTTCGTTTTCTGAATGTTGAGCTTTAAGCCAACTTTTTCACTCTCGTCTTTCATTTTCATCAAGAGGCTTTTTAGTTCCTCTTCACTTTCTGCCATAAGGGTGGTGTCATCTGCATATCTGAGGTTATTGATATTTCTCCCGGCAATCTTGATTCCAGCTTGATTTTCTTCCAGCCCAGCATTTCTCATGATGTACTCTGCATAGAAGTTAAAAAGCAGGGTGACAATATACAGCCTTGACGTACTCCTTTTCCTATTTGAAATCAGTCTGTTGTGATGATGCTTTTAGGGCCAGTCATTGGAGCCAGAGGGTACCCTGCAGGAACATTGCCCTATGGAATCAGAGGTTCAGCCTAAGTGGGAACTCTTTTGGCCCTAATGTTTCCTGCCATAGCTTCTTTGAATTAGTTCTGGCTCAATTCTGGCAGCTATGCCTTGAGGCGTTGAGGTCAGAACCACCCTAAGGAATAGATTTTGCCCAAGAATATCTAGTCCTAGATTCAGTAGCAGCATCCAAAATGTAGTGAAGAATTGTGACTGTGACATAAGAGAAAACTTGCAGAAAGAGTCCTGGAAGCTGACACGGTATGTGAGATGGGGCACTCACATGATCAGGGAGGGAGGGAAGGAGGCCAGAAAGGCAGAGTGGGAGAGAAGGAATGGTGCTCATTGTCTCTGTTTTCTGTAAGGACACACACAAGTATATCATGTAGATAGTTGTAAATGTTTTAGAGAATTTTCTGCAAGAAAATAAAACTGTGAGCAGTGAGGAAGGGGTTTATGTTTGAGCCAGTGCCCTCCTTTGTGTTATGAAGATTTCTATTTCTTTTGGGCTTCTGATCTTTTAAGAGAAAAGGTTAGTGATTCTTTCCTGAGGCCCATTAGCCCCTGGTATTGATTTATCTCTTTGCTTGCTGCTGCTGCTGCTGCTAAGTCGCTTCAGTCATATCCGACTCTGTGCGACCCCATAGACGGCAGCCCACCAGGCTCCCGCGTCCCTGGGATTCTCCAGGCAAGAACACTGGAGTGGGTTGCCATTTCCTTCTCCAGTGCATGAAAGTGAAAAGTGAAAGTGAAGTCACTCAGTCATGTCCGACTCTTAGCGACCCCATGGACTGCAGCCTACCAGGCTCCTCCATCCATGGGATTTTCCAGGTAAGAGTACTGGAGTGGGGTGCCATTGCCTTCTCCAATCTCTTTGCTTGGAGTTATTAATTATTGAAGCACATCAGAGGTCATGATAGAAACGAATGAACCTAGAGGAATCATTCAGGCAACAAAATAAAGTAGAGATAGGGAGGTCCTTCTAACTCTCATTTTTCTATATCTCAGTAGATCCTAGCTCAAGCTTTAGGCCAGAATATTTTGGAAATTTCTTTACTCTCCTTAACAACCTCAGAAAACAGAACTTTATTTTCTCTTTCTCCTTCTCTTATTCCATGCAAAATTTCAGCCAGTTTTTTTCAAGAAACCTGAACCTTGAACACTACAGCAACAAAGAATGATGTTCAGGCCACAATTCAGAAATAGGACTAGCGAGTTCTTTTGGTGGAGATGGTGTTACTGAGTTCCCCAGTAGCAAAAACTGAATCATAACCTGAAAAATTGCCCTAAGAAGAGAAGTCACAGCATCTGTATCCCAGATTAGAGGAACAGGGAAGGCCCAGGTAAGAGTAGAAGTTTCAGAAATTTAAGCCCAATGTAGATTCATAGGACAGAGAACTGTTTATGACCTCTATCCTTTGTCCCCACCCAAAACTTTTAAATCTCACTTTCTGAGAAGCATATTCAGATTGGGACCACCATAACTTTCTAGAATCAATTTTATAGAGAATGGATCTAGACTTCAAATTAATGATAAAAAATAGGTTTCTGTTTTCCTTTTCCTAGACTTGCTAGTAACACCATCTTTGGGGAGATAGACCTTACTGTAATGAAAAAAAAATATCAGATTATTTCTAATTACTTTCTACTTTTCTGGAACATCTACCTTCCTAGTTTCCCCCTCTTCCTACTGACAGTAATACTAGACTGAAAGATGGCATCACTACTTTTCTTTCCATCAGGTCCTCAGTGTTTTTTGTTCTGAATTGAGATGACCAATTATAAGTTAATGATTCCAAAATCATAGTGTTGGGAAATGGGGACTGCCTTTGAAATTTCTATGATGAAATTTGACAAAAAACTTCAGTGGTGAAACTAAAAGGAGAGGATTTTTGATAGTTTAGAGTATGTGTTTGCTTATATGTGCATGCATTTTTGGAATATGATTTCAGATGAGTGTTAAAGAGGAGGGATGGTCTTATGTGCACCCATCCTGTGATACTAAGATTCTAGGTCATGAGTAGGCAAACCTTTTATGTAGAGGGCCAGATAGCAAATATCCTTTGCTTTGCTGGCCACAGTCACTGTCACAACTACTTAGCTCTAGTAGTAGCAAAAAAAAAAAAAAAAGGCATAGACAAAATGTAAAGAAATAAGCATGAACACTAAAATATGAATTTCATACAATTTTATGTCATAAAATATTCTTCTTGATTTTTTTTCAACCATTTAAAATTTTAAAAGCCATTCTTACCTCACAAGTCGTACTAAAACAGGTGGCAGGCCAGTTTTCCTAAGGGCTGGAGTTTGTCCCTCATATTTTATGTCCATAAGACTTCACCGTGCATTTTTGGGATACAAGGAGGGGAGTGTAAGCTGTGGGCATTTGCAAAGGGAGATCAACCTGGATATTCAGAGTGAATATCCAATTTACATACAGGCCAAAATCAGATGTTATGGCCTCTCTTGGAACCCAGGGATTTTAAGAATTACTTTTGATTTTGATTAACATAATACATGCACTAAGTATAAAGATGACAAGGAGATCCACCCAGTCCATCCTAAAGGAAATCAGTCCTGAATATTCATTGGAAGGACTGATGCTAAAGCTGAAACTCCAATGCTTTGTCCACCTGATGTGAAGCACTGACTCATTTGAAAAGACCCTGATGCTGGGAAAGATTGAAGGCAGGAGAAGGGGACGACAGAGGCTTAGATGGTTGGATGGCATCACTGACTCAATGGACATGAGTTTGAGTAAACTCCAGGAGTTGGTGATGAACAGAGAGTCCTGGCGTGCTGCAGGCCATGAGATCACAAATAGTTGGACATGACTGAGCGACTGAACTGAACTAAACTGAAGTATAAAGAGTTATCAAATAGTTCTGAAAGACTTAGTATAAAAATAATGATGCTTTACGCTACTCCTCTTTGCTTCCCCAACTCTTCCTCCTCAAAGGCAACAACTTCTGACTCCTTTTCTAGCTGTGTCTTCCAGCTTTTATACATCTCCACTTACTTATCTCCAAATTTCTGATCTTGTTAATTCATTTATTTTTGACATTGTCCTTTGAGGTCCTAATATGATGGACAGAAATGGTAGAAAGGATTTAGCTCTCATGTGCTTCCATCTTCTTTGGCTTTTTTTCCCCTATCCTCCCAGTAGAGTTATGATATAGTTTACTTATTAAGTTGATATTCAGTATTTACATGATATTATCTGTCCTGATAGTTCTATCAGATTATTGTAAAGTGCTTGGATTATATTCTTACATCTTTCCCTAAAGTTAATAATTGCTTTGCTTCTTTTCACAGTTTTTACATACTTTTTCTTTTACTAATTGCTATTTCTTCTCATATCTTCCAATAATCTCTCACTATAATTTCCCATAAGAACAATTTCATCAGCTAATATATTAATTCCAATGTGAGTGTGTATGTGTTTGTGTGTGCATGCACACGCGTGTGGTTATGGAGGACTGAGAAAGAGAGACAGATAAACAGACAGGCTCTTCTAAGAGATTCATTCTGCCCTGATTGCTTTTGGTCCTGCTCTGCAATGATGATCCCAGGACTTCCTTCACTGCCATCCTAGGAATTCCCTTTGGCTTTCTTCTGATTTGGATTCCCTAATTCCTGGATCTCATTCCTTCATCTTTTTTGGTGAAATACACCTACAGTAGCTTTGTGAAGATTAAAAATGTAATAATGACAGTAAATGAGCATGACAGTCCTTAACATGTACTTTTTGAATTGCACTGCTCCAATCTGGTACATAATTCTAATCTTAGAGTATTTCTTCATCATAAGGGATTTCTTTCATCTCTCTGTCTCCAAATGTCTTCTGCATCCCATATTGTCCTCCTAGTTTATTCTCTCTCTCTCTTTTTTTTTTTTTTTTGGAGTAAACTGTCCTCTAGTGTCTTCTGAGAAAAAGTACAAGGAAGATAAATGTAATAACTTGCATGTTAAAAATGTTTTTATTCTACTCTCACATTTAATAGATAGTTTCAGTGGGTATAGTATTCTAGGTTGGAAATCCTTTTTTCCCTTGGCATTTACCCATTGTTTTCTAGATTCTGGAGTTACTCTTGAGAAGTACAAAACCTTTTTTGACTTATGATTCTTTTTATCTTATTACTTTTATCTATCTTTGTATTCTTCAATATTTCTATTTGTCTATCTAGAAGCTTAACGGAATTTTCTTTGTCCTAGTGTACTGTAATTCTCCAGTAGTATAATTAATTCAGTGTTTTTTTTTAAATTTTCTTTATCATATAAACATTTTGAGCCCTTCAATCTGAAAATTCATGCAGTGTAAGAAATTATTCAGTTCTAAGAAAAAACCATTTTAATTATCATGGTAATGGTTTTTTCCACATGATAGCCTTTTTTATTCTTTGCCTTATTTCCTGGGAAATGTCTTTAACTTTATTTTCTAATTCTTCTATCGAAATTTTTATTTATGTTATATTTAATTCTAACAGTCCTTTCTTTGTTTTCTAAATAGTCCTTTTTATACTTCCTTCCCAGATTCATTTCATCTCTTTAGGTGTTGACTTCTGGTTTTCTTCTCTCTGCATATTGCATGTTTCTCCACGTTGCCCTTTTATTCTATTAGTTTGATTTGGTCTTCATCTTTTTGAAAGTTTTCCTCATTTGCCTGGTAATACTTTGTTGCCTGTCCATATTTAGAGTAGAAGAAGACTACAATGTGGATGAAATTCCAAGTACTTTGGTTGAACTTGTCAACTTTGAGCTTTTTTATTGTTTAATTTGGTTGGGTCTTTGGTTATGAAGGGCTTCCCTGGTAGCACAGATGGTAGAGTCTGCCTGTAACGCAGGGGACCCAGATTCAATCCCTGGGTCGGGAAGATCCCTTAGAGAAGGGAATGGCAACCCACTCCAGTATTCTCGCCTGGAGAATTCCATAGACAGAGGATCAGTGGGCTACAATCCATGGGGTCACCAAGTGTTGGACACTGCTGAGTGACTAACGCTTGATTAGAAAGCCCTGCTGTCAATATGTTTAGACCTTTCCTCTTAGGTTAATCTGATGCTCAGAGAAGACTCTTCCAGTCTTCCACCTGGAGACTTAAGACCTAACTGCCAGCATCTAGGAGTTAAGTGAGGAAAGAGATCTGGGCATCTTATTTAGGACGCTCTTGTTTCCTTAATTCCCCTATTTCGGGTATGATAGTAATGCTTTCAAGTAGACATAGTATGTCTGAGACCAAAGTACTACTTCTCTCCAAAGAATAAACTTCCAATTTACTGCCATGGTGTGTGAGAGATGATCTCACACAGTGTGCACTGGGGGAAGGGATGAAAAGATTGTAAATGTTTTAAAGTAGCTTTCAACCAGTTCTAACTTTTGTTCCCAGTTCCAGACGAGTTTGTGTTACTCATTGGTTTATTCTCAGTCCCATGCCCCTGCCTAGCTACTAATCTGGAATTTATATTTCTTAACTCTGTAAAATCAGATACCACACATCTGTATACTGTCAGTTTCCAAAATATATTGCTCCTGGTGTTTTATTTTTTGTTTATTCTGTAGGTCTATGTCTTTAAAAAAAAAAAAAAAAAAAAACTCTGTTGTAGTTTTTGCAGAGTTTAGAGGAGAGAGCAAAATTAGATGCTTGTGTTCAAACTACAGTCTTCTGGCTCCCATGAATTTTGACCTCTCTCATTGGCCTCAGTTAATTCACTAACAATATGTAGAAAGCCAGTTCAACAAGAGCAAATGGCCAGCTGGCCAAATTATCAATTCACCAAATCATCATTTGAATAAATTTACCTCTTTAACTATAATACTACTTAAAGTGTTTTGAAAACTATTTGTTGCCTGACAGCATTTTAAATAATGTTTTGTTTTCTTTACCCCTTCTCTGGCTACTACAAGGGGCAAATAAAGGAAAAGATTAAAGATTATAAAAATAAAAGAACAAAAAGAATGTATTCTGGAATATGAGGAATTCTTGTGATTTTATTTAAGAATATATTTTTCATGAATATATTTTAATAATTACATAAGGAAATTCCCTTTGTTAGGGTAAAAGTATATGTTGAAAAATTCTCATTCATTGAATGTTAATGTTTTTGTTATTATATAATTAATGTCAATAAAATTCTTTGGTCAGAAATCCTTATTTTTTATGTATTTTTAAGTTCTTGTTTAAGAATTCTTTCTCAGCAGATTATTTCATAATTGATACTACATACAATAAGCTATCTTTGCTTAGATATCTTGCTATCTAAGCAAAAAGAAAAGTTCAACCAGAAAGGAAATAACTTTGCCAGCTGTTGTATTTCTTCTTCATTTGACTTTTTCTGTGATGAAGTCCTTATGAATCCTACTCTAGAAAATTCTGTTCCCTGTATATGTAAAATGAAATTCAAGCTCCTTCCTTGACCTACACTCCCTGCATGAACTGTCCTCTGGTGTCCTCTGGACACCTGTACCACTTGTCTCTGCTTTGCTTGCCCTGCTCCAATCACACTAGTCTTTCTCTTCCTTGAACTTACCAAGTTTATTCCTACCTTAGCGCTTGGCATTTTTTGTTCTTTCTGCTTGTAATCCTCTGTTCCAAAATCTTCATATTTGCCCCTTCACATCATTTTTGTCTCAAGTCATTCCCTGACCACCCAATATAAAGTAGTATTTTTTTATTGTTATCTGAATAATATCCTATTTGTTTACTTATTGATTCGGTAGTTAACTTCCCCTTCCTCTAAAATCTACAATCCATGAGAGCAAGGGACATGTCTGTTATCTCCATTGCTGCACCTCCTGCACCTAGAATAGTGTCCGGGGCATAGTAGATACCCGATAAACATAAGGCTGAATGCCAAATGTTTAAAGTTCTGGAGAATACAGTGGTCTAGAAGCCCCATGATTGATGGATAAATTGCCCCATTAAATATGACAACGTGTACAGACTTTAAGTATAACTTTCTTTCAGAAAGAATGGAGAAGCAAAATTTTCAATCAGAATCAAGAGGGCCTCAAGCAAGAGACCTGTTGAGATATTATATCACTGGGTAATGATATCCAGTGATATAATAATTATATCACTGTGCTGGCTTTTTTTCATCAAGCAAGAGCTGACTTCAATTTGGTGTAAATCAGAGTGAATGACCTGAAGTTGAAAAAAAAATTACAAGAATTTACTAGAAATAAATGAGCAGTGATTTATCATTAATGGAAGTCCATACCAATACAAAGTCTCTGCCCCTTCTGCTCACTCCTGTCTTTCCTGTAAGAAAAACTTTTCACCTTCCATTCAGCTTTCACCTCTTTTGCTTGCTGCCTACTCTTTTCCTTTTAACGAGACCCCTTTCCATCACTTACGCAATAACTACTGATACTTGGGTTATAAAGAGAGATTTGGTTTCTCTGTCAAACAGCACAGGAGTCAGAAACTACTACCACATTCCTCAAGTATTAAATCTCAAGTTTACTTATCTTTATACATTTAAATTTTCTCTAGATTTTTGCCTTTCTACTATTAATATTTGAAAAAAAAATCCAGCTATGGAAAGAAAATATGATAAATTTTTAAATGGGATGCAATTGTGGGGAGGTCTCATTTGGGGGAATGAGTGGTAAATCTTGTAGGATAGAACTAGCCTGGCACTTTAATATAGCTCTTCCTTCTGAAATTTCATTGGGTCTGTTCATGACTGTCCTTATCCTAGACTCATAAGTAAGGAAAAGTGACAGAATGGGAATCGTTCATTAGTTGAGTCAGTGTCTAAAAACTCCTAGTATAGGACTTTGTTGTAAATTCTGAGTTAGCAAATGTTGCTCAGGCTCAAGCCTTGAATGAAGGCTCTCTCTTTCCCCTGGTCCCCAACTCTAAATTTTGGAACCTATACTCCAAGGTATGCTTGCAAAGAGAAAAAAAGATAGTGTGGCTGCCCAGGAAGAGCCCTAAGTCCACTTACGCATTTACCTCTATGTGGAAGAGAATATTAATAAGGGTAGCTGCCCCCTAGGGACTAAGGTCAGCAGAAGCAAAAAAGCAAGAGGGTGAAGGGGGGGGGAGGGTGGTGTGTGTGCGCGCGTGCGTGTGTGTTTAGTTGCTAAGTCATGTCTAACTCTTTGCAGCCCATGGACTGTAGCCCACCAGGCTCCTCTTGTCAATGGAATTTTTCAGGCAAGAATACTGGAGTGGGTTGCCATTTCCTCCTTCAGGGGATCTTCCTGACCCAGGGATCAAACCTGTGTTTCTTATGTCTCCTCCTGTCTTAGCAGGCAGATTCCTTACCACAAGTCCCATCTAGGTCTTTAGAGCTTATATTATTTCCATGGTTTCTAAAACTTCATGCATAAACATGAAAACAGGCTTTTTTTCACAGATGATGAATACTCAGTCCATTTGACTATCATATGATAAACACATCGCTGAGAAAATCCTTACTATCATTATAAAACAAACTTTCAATAATAACATCCATGTAATGGAGCAGTGTAATATATAATAGAAAGAAAAGGTAATCAAGATCCCTGCAAACTAAATTACGAAGTAGGGCTGGTGAATTGATATATCTCTGTATTAGGACTGTGAAACTGCATTGCTTGCCTTGTCAGCTGAAAGCAAACTACTTCTGGTGGTCTTGACTAACAGTTATCAAGAAAAAAGCATTTGCCAGAGCAACATCTGTATACCAGGTACCAGGGGATGTGTTATTTTGGTCAAGCATTGAAACCACATTTGGTACAGCAGCTGCAGTTGTAGTCACCTCCTGGCTAGGCTTATGATAATCACTCTTGTTCTCCCAGACCCATCTACATTTCTGCACAGATCACACAGATGAGTTTAATGGGGATGTAGTGGGACTCACCACTCCTCCATTCTTCAAGTCTGTGATGGTGGCACTAATCTTTTCAATCCCACCAGCAGCATGGTATTGCTTTGGGTTTACTATTTTTCTAGAAAGAGGCAGTTCTAGTGGCTTCCGCTTTGCCTTTCCCACCATAATAGCCTTCACTCCATAAGTCAGGGAACTAATGTGGGGATTCTGCCAACTGCTGAGCATGTGTTCTTGAAAAGGAGAAATAACCACAGAATAGGTTTGGTGACCCACTATGCCCTTTCTGAGATGGATCTGAGTTGAAGCTTAATTGACCACCTAATCTGTATAAGCCCCTATTCTGACTGGTGGACCACAGTGACGTTTTGGGTCTCCTGGAATTTGTGTCAGTTCAGAGTCAGTGTCCAGTAGTGAAATAATGAAAGTGATTATTTCATTTTCTCCAGTGCACAGTAACTCTAGTTAAAGAGATATATCTCAAGAGGTTTATTACAAAGAATTGGCTAATACAATTATGAAAGTTGTGAAATCCCACAATCTGCCATCTGCAAGCTGGAGGCCCAGGAAAGTTGGTGGTGTACTTCTAGTGCAAATCCAAAGCCTGAGAACTGGGACACCAATGATGTAAGTCCTGGGATAAAGGCAGGAGAAGACCAATGCCAAACCTCAAGCAGTCAGAGAGCACACATTCTCCTTTTCTCTGCCTTTTTATTCTTTTCAGGCCTTCAGCAGACTGAATGATGCCCACCCACATTGAAAAACAGTCTGCTTTACTCAGTATACTTATTCCAATGATAATCTCTTCTGGAAACACCCTCACTGACACAACTAGAAATAACACTTAACCAAGTATCTGTGTATTTTTGGCCTAGTCAAATTGATACATAAAATTAACCATCACACTTCCATTGCCCCCTATTACCCTGTTAGCTCAGGTTACCATAGCAAGCCTCTCTTAACCAGACATTTCAGGGTAAAATGTAAGCACACATCTTTAGGAACATGTAAATATAACAACATCCTCCCCCCAAAAAATTTGATGGCAGCATCATCAATTCTACTATTCTGTGAGCATCCAGTCAGGTATATACACGCCCACTTCCCCTTTCTAAATACAGCCCCCAGAACCAACCGACCTCCCTCCTCACTTGTCTTGGAATAGTGATGGAAGCTGCTGTGTCCTCTGTGAGAAAGAAGCTGCTTAGGCTGAGAATAGCTGGAGGAGGGACTAGAGAAAACAACCTCAGGCTTGGGATGTTCTGCCATGTCTCCCTCCAATTTTTTTTTAATACTGTTGGTCTAACTTCAAGGTAATAGCAGAAAGCAGAGTCTAAATTTGTGAGGCTGGGAGTAGGAGCTGGGAGCACGATCTGCTCCTAATTTGTGTATCCAAGTCCAATTTAGAATCTTCTAAATCACACAAGGATCTCTCCGGTTCAGATGCCTTGCTCTAGCTCATGTTAAAAAGTTTTCATTTCTGTGGCTGATTCATGTTGATATATGGCAGAAACCAACACAATATTATAAAGCAATTATCCTTCAATTAAAAATAAGTTAAGATTTTGGTGCCACTACTGGAGCCTGGGAGGGGGCGCATTGGTGGCAGGAAGCGAGCTGCGCTGAGGTCGTCGCGGAACCAGCTGATGACCTGCAGGATGAATCACAAGAGAAGAAGTGCATCCCAAGGTAAGCGGAGTGCGCAGCCTGAGCGGAAGGACTCTCTGGACTGGACCCGGCACAACTACTGTGAGAGCTTCCCGCTGAACCCAGAGGTCGTGGTGGACAATGTGGAAAGGACAGACGCTTTACAGCTGTCGGTGGAAGAATTTGTGGAGCGATATGAAAGACCGTACAAGCCCTTGGTTCTGCAGAATACCCAAGAGGGCCAGTCCGCACAGAAGTGGACTACGGAGCGCCTCAAGAGGAAATACCAGAACCAGAAGTTCAAGTGTGGTGAGGACAAGGACGGGTACTCGGTGAAGATGAAGATGGGATACTACATCGAGTACATGGAGAGCACTCACAATCACAGCTCCCTTTACATCTTTGACAGCAGCTACGAGGAACACCCCCAAAGAAGGAAACTTTCAGAAGACTACAAGGTGCCCAAGTTTTTCACCAGTGACCTTCTGCAGTTCATGGGGGAGAAGCGCAGGCCCCCTTACAGGTGGTTTGTGATGGGGCCACCAAGCTCTGGAACAGGAATCCACATCGACCCTCTGGGAACCAGTGCCTGGGATGCCTTAGTTCAGGGCCACAAGCACTGGTGCCTGTTCCCTACCAGCACGCCCAGAGAACTCATCAAGGTGACCCATGAAGAAGGAGGGAACCACCAAGATGAAGCTATTACCTGGGTTTAACATCATCTATGCCCGGATGCAGCTTCCAACCTGGCCACCCCAATTCAAACCCCTGGAAATCTTACAAAAACCAGGAGAGACTGTCTTTGTACCACGAGGCTGGTGACTTAGCAACTAAACAACAACAATGAAGAGGTAGAGGATGGAAGTTAGAATGTTGAAAGAAAGTGAAAGTGAAAGTCGCTCAGCCGTGTCCGATTCTTTGCAACCCCATGGACTATACAGTCCATGGAATTCTCTAGGCCAGAATACTGGAGTGGGTAGCCTTTCCCTTCTCCAGGAGATCTTCCCAACCCAGGGACTGAACCCAGGTCTCCTGCATTGCAGGCAGATTCTTTACCAGCTGAGCCACAAGGGAAGCCCCAGAATACTGCAGTGGGTAGCCTATCCCTTCTCCAGGGGATCTTCCCATCCCAATAGTAGAACCAGGGTCTCCTGCATTGCAGGCGAATTCTTTACCAACTGAGCTATCAAGGAAGATTACTTTGATGAAGCAAAGTAAAAGGCCCAAGTGATAAGGAACAGCCTCTTGACAACTTCTAGGGAAAAACTAAGGCCTCAGTCCAAACATTCATGACACTAAATAGATATGCAGTGTTCTAGACAGCTCCCTTTACTCTTACAAACCTATTCCGCACCTTGCTTGGTGGCCAGAGGATGACGTGTATGGTCCCCCATCATAAGCTTTCTTGCCCTCTGGCTTCCATTTGGGTTCTACCATTTGACTAGAGATGAGAAACAGAACAGAGGGTAAAGTCTGGGTGTTTATTCTCCCAGCAACCTCTCTGTGAATGTGACCTTATTTGGAAATAGGGTCTTAGCAGATATAATCAAGTTAAGATGAGGTCATACTGGATAAGGGTGGTCCCTTATCTAATGACTAGTGTCCTTATAAGAAGGGGGAGATTCGGACACAGATATCCAGAGAAAAGCCCGTGTGATGATGGAGTAATGTGTTTAACAAGCCAAAGAATGCCAGGGATTGCCAGCAACCACCAGAAGGAGAGCTGTATGGAACAGATTCTTCCTCAGAGCCTCCATAAAGAACCAAACCTACCAACACCTTGCTTTCGGACTTCTAGCCTCCAGAACTGTGAGGTAATACATTTCTGTTGCTTTAAACTACCTAGTCTGTGGTAATTTGTTATGACAGCTCTGAGAAACCAATACATTGATCATTTTCTTTGGTGTTATGTTAGACAATCATAACTCTGTGCTCAATGGCTCCATTACCATTTTAATGTGTTTTTCCTGATTATGATAGTGATACATACTATTGAAACTATAGAAAAGTTTAAGGAAAAATTGTGTGTGTGTGTGTTAGTCTCTCAGTCTTGTCTGACTCTTTGTAACCCAATGGACTGCAGCCCACCAGACTCCTCTGTCCATAGAATTCTCCAGGCAAGATTACTGAAGTGGGTTGCCATTTCCTTCTCCAGGGCGTCTTCCTGACCCAGGGATTGAACCTGGGTCTCCTGCATTGCAGGCGGATTCTTTACCATCTGAGCCACCAGGGAAGCCCTACAGAAAAATAACAAGTAGGAAATATACATAATACTTCCAAGGTTTTCATTTTGGTATATTTCCATTTATTCTTTGCCAAAATGTGATTTCACATAGCTTTAGAATTCGTTATTCTGATTTTTTTCTTAAAATTACTTACATAGGTATTCGTGGAGTAAACAACTCATCATAAATATTTTGATAACTGCATAAAATGTCATTATATAGGTGGTCTGTATTTTATTTACAATTAATCTATTGTTGAATAGCTTTTACTTTTTGTTATTGCGGACAATCCATAATGCAGGGTACAATGAGATGAAAGTCTTATTTCCAGAAGGGATTTAATCTGGCTATTGGTGATTGGGGTAGATTAGAGAAATGTACAGGGATACCCCAAAATCAGAGATAAGCTTATCCTGACTAATTCAAAAGAGACTGCAAAGGAAAGATTTAGGGTGGGATTAGAGAGGCTTTCAGGGACAGTTTTTAAGTTACAGTAGCAGGGAGAGTTAGCCCTGGAGTTGCCAGGCTACTCAGGATGTTTGGAACAAGATCTGCAGGGATCTCTCCTGGACATGTGCCCCTTGATCACTCCCTTAATAAATCCCAGCTGCTCCTGATCCTCTTTAGGCATGTCACTCAGGGAGTCCCTAGAGGTATCTTACTAACTAACCTCCTGAGATTCATTTAGATTCATTCTAAATGAATCTGGCCTTAACTGATCTGAAGTAAAGCTGTCTGTTGGGATGTCCACACTTGGAACCTCTGGGGCTCTAAGTAAAAAATGCTAATGAGGCCCTGAGGGTCTCATTGATTCTACTTTCTCTTCCCCTTAAGCCTATTCCCACACACACTCTTTAGAGGGGATGAGGGGCTTGGCCAGGGAACAGACTGGCTGGGAACCAAGTGCCTCCTTAGTATGTTCAACATTATTACCGGGTTTCTGTCCCCCGACTACCCCGCCCCCCAGGAGAAAAGTTTGCAAGTTCCAAGTAATTTCCGTTGACCTTACTGGGATATGCTGGGAAATGCTCTGTATTATAATTCATTGGGGAAATAGCAAACTTTTACTTGAGATTACTAATACTAGAAAAATGTTAATCCATTATTTGTATCTTTCTTTGGTCTACTTCAGAAAGTGAAGTATGGCAAGCTCATGCCCTAGACAAAGAACTTTTGTAATGAGATTGGAAAACCTCCTTCCCAAAGATGATGAGTCACAGGGAAATTATTCAGTTACCTAATTTATGGAGAAACCTTCTCCTCATCATTGAAGATGCAAATGTTCAGATGATTCCCTATCCTTCCATTCTAAACATATATTCAGTCTACTATTCACCAAGTAAGGTGCTGAATATTGTGGGAGATAGATGAATAAAATATAGTCTTTGCCTTAAGATAGATGAAAATCTGACAGGAAAGAGTAGTCATTCAATCACTTTAAGAGAGCACATTACGTACCACAAATGAGGCACAAAAAAAATCAGAGGATGTTCAGCCATGGGGCACTATACTCAATCTCTTACTAGAGAGATAAGGAAAGGCCTCAAAAAAGATCGGGCATTTAACCTTGTCTAAAAAGTTTCACATTTTCTTTCCTTTCTTTCCCCACGGCCACTGCACCAGATAACACCTTCATTATCTCATTTATTCATCAATACACTCACTTATTCAGCATTTTAAAAATATTTGTTTATTTATTTGGCTGCATCAGGTCTTAGTTGCAGCGCACAGGATCTTTTTCAGTTGTGACATGCAGAATCTTGAGTCACGGCGTATGGGATCTAGTTCCCTGACCAGGGATGGAACCCCGACCCCCTGCATTGGGAACACAGAGTCTTAGCCATTCCCTCGACATTTTTAACCTACCAAGTACCAGGGTCAAGGCCAGGTGTGGGGATACAACAGTGAGCAACACAGAAATGGTCCTTGTCTTCATTGTGCTTACACTCTAGCTGAGGAGATAAGTAAACCAACAAATAAGATTTATGATAGAATCAAACAAAGAGGTAGGTAGAGAATAGCAGCAGATAAACTTTAGAGAGGGCTTCACTGAGAGCTCAGTTGGTAAACAATCTGCCTGCAGTGCACGTGACCCTGGTTCAGTTCCTGGATTGGGAAGATCTTCTGAAGAAGGGAAAGGCTACCCACTCCAGTATTCTGGCCTGGAGAATCCCATGGACTATACAGTACAAAGACTATACAGTACAGTACAGGACTATACATGCAAAGAGTCGGACACGACTGAGCGACTTTCACTTTCAAACTTTAGAGAGGAGGATCACAGAAGGCCTATCTCAGAAAATGATACATATACTAATACTTAAGGGTTAATTATGAGCTAGTCATGGCAAAAATCAAGAAAAGAGCGTTCTAGGGAGATTTAATAGCATAATCAAAAGCAATGAAATAGGAAAGAGCTTGTAAAGTTTTGTTTTGTTTTTTTTTTTCTGAAATAAGACTCACGGGGCTGGAACATAGTGAATAAAGAAGAAACCAGAATGAGATAAGATTGGAGAAATAGGAGAATAATACATGGCTTTCAAGGCTATTAGTGTATTAAAAAGTCATTTTTAAGTGAATGTACAATACAAACTGATTTACATTTTAAGATCAGTCTTGCAATCCAGTAAGGAAAATTGATAAGTAAAGGGTAAGAGAAAAAGTAAGAAGACCAATTAGAAGACTCTAGGATCCCAGGCAAGAGAGGATGATGGTATCTTGGATGTGGGTGGCAGAAGGAAAATGTGTGGATTCTGTGTGTAATTTGACAAACGATTCAACAGGATGTCCTGATGGAATAGATATGAGGAGTGAGGAAAATGGAGGAATGAAAGGAATTAGGTTTTTTGAATAGCAATTGCATAGATTGGTTTAATAAACTGGTTTCTATCTCCACAATATGATAATCCCTATCCATTGTCATGTGACTATACATTCTTAACCATTGAATCTGAACGTGACTTTGTGACTTTCTTCAACCTATAGAGTGTAGGCAGAAGTGATAGTATACTATGAAACAACTACTCCACAAGACTCTTAAATTTGAAAAACGTACACAGGCTGAATAATAAAGTCCTTTCACTTCCCAAGGAAAAAAAAGAAGTGGTAGTATGCTCAGTATCCTCGAGGTCATCTCATAGTTGCAAAGAGCTTTCTTTGCCAGTTGTTTTAAGAAGAAAATAGAAATAATATCATTAAAAGAAATCTACAGATTTAATACCATCTCTATCAAAATACCTATGCCATTTTTTCATATAAATAGAACAAAGAATCTTAAAATCCACAAGGAAACACAAAGGACCCCAAATTGCCAAAGCAGGCTTGAGGGAAAAAAGAACAAAGCTGATGTAGAGCCCTCTCAGATTTCCGACTGTACTACAAAACTACAGTAACCAAAACAGCGCTGTACTGGCACCAAAAAGGACACATAGGTCAATGTAACAGAACAGAAAGCCCAGAGATAAACCCACGCACCTGTGGTTAATTAATCTATAACAAAGGATACCAGAATATACAGTGGAGAAAAGATAGTCTCTTCAACAAGTGGCTCTAGAAAAACCTACAGCAACATGTAAAAGAATAGAGATTAGAATATTTCCTCACACCATATACAAAAATAAACTCTAAATTGTTTAAAGAACTAAATGTAAGCATGAAACCATAGGATTCCTAGAAGAGAACATATACAGAACACCTTCCAACCTAAATCATAGCAATATTTTTTGGATACATCTCCTAAGGCAAAATAACTAAAAGCAAAAATAAACAAATGGACTAACTAAATTTTAAAGCTTTCACACAGCAAAGCAAAGCATTAATAAAATGAAAAGATAGCCTACTGAATGGTAGAAAATATTTGCAAATGATAAGACCAATAAGGTGTCAATATCAAAACTTTGCAAACAGCTCATACAACTCAATATCATAAAAATAATCCAATCAAAAAATTAACAGAAGACCTGAATGGACATTTTTCCATAGAAGACATATAGGTAGCTAACATGCCCATGAAAAAATGCTCTGCTGCTGCTGCTGCTGCTGCTGCTAAGTCACTTCGGTCATGTCTGACTCTGTGTGACCCCATAGATAGCAGCCTACCAGGCTCCTCGTACCTGGGATTCTCCAGGCAAGAACACTGGAGTGGGTTGCCATTACCTTCTCTGGAAAAGATGCTCAATATCACTAATTATTAGAGAAATGCAAATCAAAACCGCAGTGAGATATCACTCCTTTCAGAATGGCTATCATCAAAAAGTCTACAAATAACAACTGCCAGCAAGGGTATGGTGAAGGGAGAAACTTGTACACTGTTGGTGGGAATGCAACTTAATGCAACCACTATGGAAAATAGTGTGGAGATGTCTTAAAAAACTAAAAATAGAACTATCATATAATCCGGCCATTCCTCCTGGGAATATATTCAGAAAAAATGAAAACACTAATTTGAAAAGATACATGCAGCCCAATGTTTATAGCAGCATTGTTTACAATAGCCAAGATATGGAAGCCATTTGTGTCTATCTTTCTGTTGCTGCTGCTGCTAAGTCGCTTCAGTCGTGTCCGACTCTATGCGACCCCATAGATGGCAGCCCACCAGGCTTCCCCGTCCCTGGGATTCTCCAGGCAAGAGTACTGGAGTGGGGTGCCATCACCTTCTCCAATCTTTCTGTTATTGACCCCTAATATAATTTTTTATGATCAAATAACATAATTTGAATGATTTAAGTTCTTTAAAATTCCTCATTTATTGCCCAGAATAAGGTCTATCTTGGTGAAATCTGCTTGTGCCTCTGGAAGGGATGTGTATATTGTTAGTGCTAGGCTTCAGATCAGATCAGATCAGTCACTCAGTCGTGTCCGACTCTTTGCGACCCCATGAATCACAGCACGCCAGGCCTCCCTGTCCATCACCAACTCCCGGAGTTCACTCAGACTCATGTCCATCAAGTCAGTGATGCCATCCAGCCATCTCATCCTCTGCCATCCCCTTCTCCTCCTGCCCCCAATCCCTCCCAACATCAAAGTCTTTTCCAATGAGTCAACTCTTCGCATGAGGTGGCCAAAGTACTGGAGTTTCAGCTTTAGCATCATTCCTTCCAAAGAAATCCCAGGGCTGATCTCCTTCAGAATGGACTGGTTGGATCTCCTTGCAGTCCAAGGGACTCTCAAGAGTCTTCTCCAACACCACAGTTCAAAAGCATCAATTCTTCGGCGGTCAGCCTTCACAGTCCAACTCTCACATCCATACATGTCCACAGGAAAAACCATGCTGGGCTTAGTGTTCTATAAATGTCACTTTGGTTAACATGAGTGATAGAGTTGTTGAGGCCTATTATATATGGGGATTTGATGTACTTGTAGAATTTATTACTGAAACAGTTCCAACTGTAATTGTGTATTTGTATTTTTCTCCTAGCTTTATTTCCTTTTGCCTCATGTATTTTGGAGTCATTTAACTAAGTTGTATTTGACATACAATATTTGTTTCAGATGTACAACAAAGTATGCAGATTCAATTTTTTTTAAATGTATGCATTATGAAATAATCACCACAATGAGTCCAGTTACCATACAACATTGTTATAATATTAATGACTCTGTTTCCTATGTGTACATTACAATCCCATAACTTATTTACTTTATAGCTGGAAGATTGTACCTTTACCTACTTTATCCATCCCCACACCCACTTTTTTTCAGGTAACCATCAGTTTTTTCTCTTCATCTATGAGTCTGTTTCTGTTTTGTTTTGTTTGCTCATTACTTTTGATTTTTAAGTTTCTACATATGAATGAAATTATACAGTATTTATCTTTGTCTGACTTATTTCACCTAGCTTAATACCCTAAGGGGTTCTCCAGTGGCTCAGTGGTAAAGAATTCATCTGCAATGCAGGAGATGCAGGTTCAGTCCCTGGATCAGAAAGATCCCCTGGAGAAAGAAATGGCAACCCACTCCAGTATTCTTGCCTGGGAAATACTGTGGGCAGAGGAGCCTGGTGGGCTGCAGTCCATGGGGTCGCAAAAGAGTTGGACAGAACTTGCAAGAACAAATAGCCTAAAGGTCCATCCCTGTGGATTTGATTTGTATTTCCCTAGTGATTAGTAATGTTGAGCATCTTTTTGTTTGCCACTTGTATGTCTTCTTTGGGAAAATGTCTATTCGGGTCCTCTGCCCAGTTTTTTCTAAATTTGTTTGGCTGCACCTGGTCTCAGTTGCAGCACGCGGGATCTTCATTGTGGCATGTGATGCAGGCTCTCAGTTGCAGCATGTGGAATCTAGTTCCCTGACCAGGGACTGAAACTGGGCCCCCTGCATTCAGATCACAGAGTGGACCACCAGGGAAGTCCCTGCCTAATTGTTTTTTACGTTGTATGAATTATTTATGTATCATGGATATCAACCACTTATCAGATACATAGTTTATAAATATTTTCTTCCACTTGGTATCTTCTACTTTTTGTTCATGGTTCCCTTCAGTGTACAAAAGCATTTTGTTTGATGTAGTCCATTTGTTGATTTCAGCTTTTGTTTCCCTTGCCTAAAGATATGTATCAAAAAAATATTAAGAACTATGTCAGAGAGTGCCATGCCTATGTTTTCCTCTAGGAGTTTTATGATTTCAGGTCTTACATTTAACTCTTTTATCTATTTTGAGTGTATTTTTGCATATAGTGTAAGAAAGTGGTCCAGTCTCATTCTTTTGCATGTAGCTGTCCAATTTTTCCAACACCATTTATTAGAGACTGTCTTTTCCTCATTGTATATTTTGGCCTCTTTTGCCAAAAATTAATTGATCATATAAGTGTAAATTTATTTCTGGGCTCTCTGCTCTGTTCCACTGATCTATGTGTTTCTTTTTGTACCAGTGCCATTCTGTTTTGATTATTATATTTTTGTAGTACAGTTTCAAGTCTGGGAGTGTGGTGCCTCCAACTTTGTTCTTATTCTCAATATTGCTTTGGCATTTGTAGTCCCACAATTGTATTGAATCTGTAGATTACTTTGAGTAGTATGGACAGTTTAATGATATTGATATTGATTCTTCTAATTCATGAGCACAGTATATCTTTTCACCTATATGTTTTCAGTTTCTTTCCTCAGTGTCTTATAGTTTTCAGAGTGCAGGTCATTCATATTCCTAAGGAATTTATTCTTTTGATGCAGTTTTAAATGAAATTGCTTTCTTTATTGCATTTTCTAATAGTTTATTATTAGTGTACAAAAATGCAACAGATTTCTGTATATTAACTTTGCATCCTGCAATGATTGGTTCTAATCATTTTTTTTTTTTTTTTGTAGAGTCTTTGGGATTTTATATATTTAGTATCATGTAATCTGCAAATTTACATGGGGCTTTCCTGATGGCTCAGTGGTAAAAGAATTTGCCTGCAATGCAGGAGACCCAGGTTCAATCCCTGGGTCAGGAAGATCCCCTGAAGAAAATGGTAACCCACTCCAGTATTCTTGCCTGAAGAATTCCATGGACGAGGAGCCTGGCAGGCTACAGTCCATGGGATCACAAAGAGTCAGACACAGCTGAATGCCTAACACATACACACACACACACATCAGCAAATAGTAACAGTTTTTACTTCTTCCTTTCCAATTCAGATGAATTTTATGAGTTTTCTTGCCTAATTGCTCTGGATAGAACTTCCAATACAATGTTGAATAAAAGTGGAAAAAGTAGGCATCCTTGTCTTGTTCCTGATCTTAGAGAACTGAGTATGATATTAACTGTGGGTAGTGTATTGAGATATGTTCCCTCTATACCCACTTTGTTAAGAGTTTTTATCATAAATGAATGTGAATTTTGTCAAATGCTTTTTTTGCCACTAGTACAGCCACTATGGAGAACAGTATGGAGATTCCTTAAAAAACTGGAAATAGAACTGTCATACGACCCAATAATCCCACTGCTGGGCATATATGTGGAGGAACCAGAATTGAAGAGACATGACCCCACTGTTCATTGCAGCACTGTTTACAATAGCTAGGACATGGAAGTAACCTAGATATCCATCAGCAGACAAATGGATAAGGAAGTTGTGGTACATATACACAATGGAATATTCAGTTCAGTTCAGTTCAGTTCAGTCGCTCAGTCATGTCCGACTCTTTGCGACCCCATAAATCGCAGCACGCCAGGCCTCCCTGTCCATCAGACTCCCATCCATCGAGTCAGTGATGCCATCCAGCCATCTCATCCTCTGTCGGCCCCTTCTCCTCCTGCCCGCAATCCCTCCCAGCATCAGAGTCTTTTTTTTTTTATAATTTAATGATGTATTTTATTTTTTAATTATTTTTAATTTAAATTTATTTATTTTAATTAGACAATATTTTAATTTAATTATATATTTAATTTAATTAGATAATATTTTAATTAATTTATTTTAATTAAATAAACCAACAAATTTATTTGGATTTATTAATTTTAATAAATTAATTTAATTTATTTAAAATAATAACGTAATTATTCTAATTACTTTACAATATTGTATTGGTTTTGCCATACATCAACATGAATCTGCCACGGGTGTACACGTGTTCCCAATCCTGAACCCCCCTCCCACCTCCCTCTCCATACCATCCTTCTGGGTCATCCAGTGAGCCAACTCTTTGCATGAGGTGGCCAAAGTACTGGAGTTTCAGCTTTAGCATCATTCCTTCCAAAGAAATCCCAGAGCTGATCTCCTTTAAAATGGACTGGTTGGATCTCCTTGCAGTCCAAGGGACTCTCAAGAGTCTTCTCCAACACCACAGTTCAAAAGCATCAATTCTTCGGCGCTCAGCCTTCTTCACAGTCCAACTCTCACATCCATACATGACCACTGGAAAAACCATAGCCTTGACTAGACTGACCTTTGTTGGCAAAGTAATGTCTCTGCTTTTCAATATGCTATCTAGGTTGGTCATAACTTTTCTTCCAAAGAGTAAACTTCTTTTAATTTCATGGCTGCAGTCACCATTTGCAGTGATTTTGGAGCCCAAAAAATTAAAGTCTGACACTGTTTCCCCATCTGTTTGCCATGAAGTGATGGGACCAGATGCCATGATCTTCGTTTTCTGAATGTTGAGCTTTTAGTAGTTTATTGATGATATTCACGAAGGCAATTAATATTGGGATATTTTATACCAAGAAACTTTGTTAAAAACTTTTTAAAAAATAAATGTGTCAACATTTTTTTATACTCTTGCATGCATGCAAGAAAAAAAATATTCTTTTTAGGTCAATTAAAATATTTATTTCTAATAAGGAAATTTCCTAGGAAAAGAAAATGGATTAGATATAGAAGGGAAGAACAATCTGGTTGAAGGTCAGTAGATCCCTGATAGCTGATAATTAACTGTATATGTCACTAGTTAACCAGAACAAGTCCTCAATGGAATATTACTCAGCTATAAAAAAGAACACATTTGAGTCAGTTCTAATGAGGTGGATAAAACTGGAGCCTCTTATACAGACTGAAGTAAGTCAGAAAGAGAAACACCAATACAGTATATTAATGCATATATATGGAACTTAGAAAGATGGTAATGATTACCCTATGTGCAAGACAGCATAAGAGACACAGATGTAAAGAACAGACTTTTGGATTCTGTGGGAGAAGGTAAGGGTGGGATGATTTGAAGGAATAGCATTGAAACATGTATATTACCATATGTAAAATAGATGACCAGTCCAAGTTCAGTGCATGAAGCAGGGCACTCAAAGCTGGTGCTCTGGGACAGCCCAGAGGGATGGGATGGGGAGGCAAGTGGGAGGGGTGTTCAGGATGAGGGGACACATGTACACCCATGGCTGATTCATGTCAATGTATGGCAAAAACCACCACAATATTAAAAAGTAATTAGTCTCCAGTTAAAATAAGTAAATTAATTTAAATTTAAAAAGAAGATGATCGTATGATTTTTATCCTTCGTTTTGTTAATGCATCACATTGATCAATTTATGAATGTAAAATCATCCTTGCATCCCTGAAATGAATACCATTTGCTCATGATTATGATTTTTAATGTTAACTTCAGTTTTCTAATATTTTGTTGAGAATTTTCACATCTATGTTCATCAAGGTTTTTGGCTGGTAATGTTATTTTGCATTGTCCTTGTCTGGTTATGTAATCCTTCCCATAAAATGAGTTTAAATATATTCCTTCTTCAATTTTTTGGAATAATTTGAGAATAATAGGTATTAAATCTTCTTTATATGTTTTTGTAGAATTCACCTGTAAAGTACTCTGGACCTGGGATTATGAGGTGCAAGTTTTTTTAATTATTAGTATTGATTTAATTTCATTGCTAGTAATTGGTCTATTCAACTTTTCTATTTTTTTATGACTCAGGCTGGAGAGATTATATGATTCTAGGAATTTATTCATTTCCTCCAGGCATTTCCTCCTATTGGCATTTAATTGTTCATAGTATTCTCTGATAATCAGTAGTATTTCTGTAGTACCAGTTGTAATTTCTGCCTTTTAAATTCTGGTTTTATTTATTTAGGGTGTCTTTTTATCTTGGTGAATCTGGCTAAAGGCTTTGCTTGTTTGTTTGTTTATATTTTCAAAGAATCAACTGTTAGTGTCATTGATTTTTTTAAGTTTCTTTTTTATTTATTCCCACTTTGACATTTATAATTTCCTCCTACCAATTTTGGTCTTTGCTTATTCTTTTTCTAGTTTCTTTAAATATACATTTAGATTTTTATTTGAGAATTTTTGCTTTCCTGTGGTAGGTCCGTATAGTCACTACAAACTTCTTAAAACTGCTTTTGCTGTGTCCTATCAGTTTAGTTCAGTTCGGTTCAGTCACTCAGTCGTATCTGACTCTTTGCTACCCCATGGACCACAGCACACCAGGCCTCCGTGTCCATCACCAACTCCCAGAGTTTACCCAAACTCATGTCCATTGAGTCAGTGATGCCATCCAACTATCTCATTCTCTGTCGGCCCCTTCTCCTCCTGCCTTCAATCTTTCCCAGCATCAGGGTGTTTTCAAATGAGTCAGCGCTTTGCATCAGGTGACCAAAGTATTGGAGTTTCAGCTTCAACATCAGTCCTTCCAATGAACACTCAGGATTGATCTCCTTTAGGATGGACTGGTTGGATCTCCTTGCAGTCCAAGGGACTCTCAAGAGTCTTCTCCAACACCACAATTCAAAAGCATCAATTCTTCAGCGCTCAGCTTTCTCTATAGTCCAACTCTCACATCCATACAAGACTACTGAAAAAACCATAGCCTTGACTAGATGGACCTTTTTTGGCAAAGTAATGTCTCTGCTTTTTAATATGCTGTCCAGGTTGGTCATAACTTTCCTTCCAAGGAGTAAGTATCTTTTAATTTCATGGCTGCAGTTACCATCTGTGGTGATTTTGGAGCCCAGAAAAATAAAGTCTGACACTGTTTCCACTGTTTCCCCATCTATTTGCCATGAAGTGATGGGACCGGATGTCATGATCTTAGTTTTCTGAATATTGAGCTTTAAGTCAACTTTTTCACTCTCCTCTTTCACTTTCATCAAGAGGCTCTTTAGTTCTTCTTCACTTTCTGGCATAAGTGTGGTGTCATCTGCATACCTGAGGTTGTTGATGTTTCTCCCAGCAATCTTGATTCCAGCTTGTGCTTCATCCAGCCCAGCATTTCTCATGATGTACTCTGCATAGAAGTTAAATAAGCAGGGTGACCATATACAGCCTTGATGTACTCCTTAGATTTTAAAAATTTCATTTGTCTTGAGGTATTTTCTCATTTCCTATTCTATGTCTTCATTTACCCACTGCTCATATGTTTTTTCTTTCCCCATTTTTCTTCCTGTAATTGATTCTTAGTTTTATATCATTGTGGTTAGAAATATATGCTTGGTATAATTTCTGTCTTTTAAATTTGTTGAGACTTGTTTTGTGGCCAAGCATGTGGATCTATCCTGGAGAACGTGTCTTCCGTTATTTTTGGATGGATTGTTCTGAAGGTACCTATTAAGTGCAACTGGTCTAATATGTCATTTAAAGCCAGTGATTCCTTATTGATATTCTGTTGGGTTGATCTGTCTGTTGATGTAAGGGGTGTTAAAAGTTCCCTCCTATTATTGTATTATTGTCAGTTTCTCCCTTTGCAACTATTAATGTTTGCTTTATACATTTAGGTGCCTCTTTAGTAGGTACATATATGTTAGCAAATGTTATATCCTCTTCTTGTATTAATTCCTTTCTCATTATATAATGCCTTTATTTATCTTTTATTATAGATTTTTAATGTTTGTTTTACACTGGAGCATATTAACAATTTTCTATTAGCTTCTGGTGTATAGCAAAGTGACTCAGATATACATATATGTGTATCTATTCTTTTTAAATTCTTTTTTCATTTAGGTTATTACAGATTATTAAGCAGAGTTTCCTGTGCTATACAGTAGGTCCTTGTTGGTTACCTATTTTAAATGTAGTAGTGTGTACGTGTCAATCCCAAACTACACTTTGTTTTAAAGTCTATTTTGTCTGATACCAGTGAGTACTCCTACCCCAGCTTTCTTGTTATTGCCATTCACATAAATTATCTTTTCCATCCCCTCACTTGCAGCCGGTGTGCACCTAGCTCTGAATTGAATTTCTTTTAAGCATCAGATAGAAAGGCCTTGTTTTTGTGTATTACCATATGTGAAACAGATTGGCAGCCCAGGTTCAATGGATGAGACAGGGCACTCAGGGCCGGTACCCTGGGATGACCCTGAGGGATGGGATGGGGAAGGAGGTAGGAGGGGGCTTCAAGATGGGGAATACATATATACCCATGGATGACTCATGTCAATGTATGGCAAAACCCACTACAATACTATAAAGTAATTAGCATCCAATTAAAATAAATTAATTCATTAAAAAGAAAAGGCCTTGTTTTCTTTTCCAATCACCCACCCTATGATCAGCAGATTTAGTCCAGTTGATATTTAAAGTAATTTTTGGTAGTTATTGCCATTTTGTACTTCTTTTCCACATATTTTCGTAGTTCTTCTCTGTTCTATTCTGTTCTGTTAGTTTCTTCCCTTGTGGTTTGATGATTTTCTTCAGTGGTATGTTTATGTTCTTTCTTTTTTAGTTTTTGTATATTTATCGTAGATTTGTAGTTACAATGGGATTCATATATGTTGACCTATAACTATATCTACTTGTTTTGAACTGGTAGTTATTTAAGTTCAAGCCCATTTGAGAAGACACATTTTTTACTCCCCTCACCCACATTTTGTGCTTTTTTGTCATATTTTACATCTTCATGTTTACCCCTTAACTGTTTCTTGTAGTTATAGTTGGTTTTATAATTTTTGTCTTTTAATCTTAGTACCACAACTTTTACTGTATATTGGCCTTTACTAATAGGGGTTTTCTTTTCTTATTATTGTTGTTTAGTGACAAAGTCATGTCCAAATCTTTTGCAACCCCATGGGCTGTAGCCCGCCTGGCTGCTCTGCCCATGGGATTTCCCAGTCAAGAATACTGGAGTGGGTTGCCATTTCTTTCTTCAGGGGATCTTCCTGGAGATTTTCTGGATCCTTCCTGACCCAAGGATTGAACCTGCATCTCCTGCATTGGCAGGCAAATTCTTTACCACTGAGCTACCTGAGAAGCCCAGAGAATGAGCTACTGGTCTAATAATTAATAAAGACCTGTGAAGGCAGGTGAAGAGCAGCTGAGAAGCATAGTCATGGGATAAGAAAAAAGGCAACACTGTTCATTTCTTCATTTTTCCTCTGAACAGGACCTCTGCATAGGAGGTATGAATGAAGTTATAGAGCTGCCTGGCACTCACTGTGTTCCCCAGCATGCTTGCCAGCTTATCAAGGGACAGGCTTGCTAATTTGGCAATGTTCTTAATGTGGTTCATCAAGGAGTGACAGTTTTTGGCATTTGCCCCTGGAATTTTTAACAAGAAGTCCTGGGGACCAGAGTTATACCTCTCTGTCTCAGAGAGGGTCTCGAAATCAGCAGCCACAATCATGGCCATCACAGCATCCAGTTGTGACTTGTTCTGATTCAACTCCTCAAACAACTGGGGGGTGGAGGGGGGTGGCAGGAGAGGAGGTGTGCAGAGGATAGAGAGCCAGGGAAGTGCAGCATGAGGAGGTGAGCTTGAAGCTGATATACATTGCCAGAGATGTCCTGATGGAAGGCACCTCGGGACATGAGAGAGAAAGGCTTAGTGGGGTCCAACTCGATCAAAAGTACCGGCTGCTTGTAGTACCAGGAGATGCACTGGCTGTAGAGGCAGCAGTTGTTCAAAAAGCCAATCAGATCACCGATGCTCTTGCACTCCTTGCACATTTCCCGTGTCAGGATGTAGTCTCCGACCCCCAGGTCACTGGCTTGATGTCACTGCCCTGACAGTGGATCAAAGATGGGAGTTCATGTCAAAACTCCTGCATATCCACAACAATACTCTGCTGAGTACCATTCTGCTTCTGGCCACCAGCTTTGCACAGGTCCGGTGGGAGCATCTGCAAACACACAGCCTCTCATGAGGTCGAGATTTGCTTTGGGTTGCAGCCTTTACTTTTCCACTTACAGAAGACCCTGCAACATATCTTGTAAGGTTGGTTCAGTATTGATGAACTCCTGGTATTTTGTTCTCTGAGAAGTTCTTTATCTTTCCTTCAATTATTAATGATAACCTGGGTAGAGTATCTTAAGGTGCAGGTTTTTCTCTCTCAGCATTTTAAATATATAATGCACTACTTTCAAGCCTGCAAAGATTCTGCAGAAAAATCAGCTAATAGTCATGGGGATTCTCTTGAATATGACCCATTGTCTTTATCTTGCTGCCTTTAGAATTCTGTCTTTAACTGTTATGATTTTAATTATGATATGTCTTGGTGTGAGTCTGTTTGAGTTCATTTCTTTGATACTCTCTGTGCATCCTGCACTTGATATCTGTTTCAGCCATCATTTCACCAAATACATTTTCAACCCTCTTCTCTCTTCTTTTCCTGAGACCTCTATTCTCTCTTCTTTTCCTGAGACCTCTATAATGTGAATGTAAGTAGGCTTTGTGTTGTCCCAGAAGCCCCCATTAAACTGTTCTCCTTTTTGTTCGTCATTTTTCTTTTTGCTGTTCTGAAAAGAGCAGACTGAGAGCAACAAGGGAACCAAAGGAATTGTAGAAGGTACTTGTGGGGAAATAGCAGTTAGCCAAGATGGTGTCAGTCAGGCTCTCTCACCCCACTTCCTCTTGCTCATGCCCCACATCCTATAAACAATGACTTTGCATGGTTATATAACAGCTGAAATTACTTACAGCACTGTACATGCACATCAGGATATACTCACTTGGCCACGGGCCACTTTTGTTCTATAAACCTATGTAAGCCTCACCTGAGAAGCCCTGCTGCTGCTGCTGCACCAGTCAGGAGAGAAAAAACATGTTTGTAGTTCCTACAGTTCCTTGCATTTTCTTCCAGCTTCACTGCTTTTTTTACTTTAAAAAAAAAAAAAAAGGCAATGGTTGGGAGAAATATGCTGTGAAGTGTGTGATACCATCACTCTATGGTGGCCTCAAAATTCTCCAAGAAAGTTGCTCCTCCAAAAACAAGAACTAAATTATAAGTCTAATCCACATGAAAAAAGTATAGTGCTTAGAAGTTATCACTCGCAACCTCATTAACGAAGAAAAAAAAAAGACAGGGTGAACAAACTGAAATCAATAACACTTCTTAAACTATCAGAAAGTTGAAGTCACAGGGCTTCACCACCTCCAATCCAGGACACAGGTGAACACAGAGAATCCCAGCTTCCTTAGGAGCAGAAGCTGCAGCTAGAGCCTCGTCAGAACACTTGAAGAAAAATTGATCAGTTACGGGAGACTAAGCGTGTGCTAACTTAAGAGATAAAGATTCCTGGAGGCTCACCCCTAGGGGATTCCTCATAGTTTCATGAGGTTTACTTCCAGCATCCCCACCAGATTCTCATGGTGAAGATCAGGGGAAAAAAAACACCCTTTGCTTCAGCAATGAGAAGGGAAAATAATCATCCTTTGATAAGCGCAGAGAGCTCTGTTCTCCTTAACAGCCAGCTCTCAAGAAAAACTATCTTTAAGAACCTAACCAACCCGGGGAAGGATCCAAGGAAAAGAAAATCTGAGAAGTACTTATAAAGGTGCCCAAGGACAAAAGCTCACTAGAAGACTGAGACTTAATCACAGGGCCATAGCATGCTTCCACTCCCCCACCCCTTACCACCACATCAATAGAGCTGGAGGATTTCAAGGATTACAGCTGAAAAGCCAGCAGCCCTCAGTCCCTATTTAGGAAGTCAGCTCTAAGAAAACAAAAAGGCAACAGAGGAGACAAAAACAGGGACACTAAGGGAAATTTTGGAGAAGGCAGTGGCACCCCACTCCAGTACTCTTGCCTGGAAAATCCCATGGACCGAGGAGCCTGGAAGGCTGCAGTCCATGGGGTCGCTGAGGGTCGGACACGACTGAGCGACTTCACTTTCGCTTTTCCCTTTCATGCATTGGAGAAGGAAATGGCAACCCACTCCAGTGTTCTTGCCTGGAGAATCCCAGGGACAGAGGAGCCTAGTGGGCTGCCATCTGTGGGGTCGCACAGAGTCGGACACAACTGAAGCAACTTAGCAGCAGCAGATGTTTTTAAAGAGCTTGACAAGTTCACTTCTTTTTCAAGAGTTTTTGACTGGATATTTGAAGGATCTTCAAAAATCTTTACTGCAGAGGTCACTTTCCTGAAGTTTAACTTGATGCCTTAAAAACTGTGCTCTCCCCCAACTCACTGATGTTACAAAAATGCCCCAATTATATTAGATTTTGTAAGACCCAGACTTGGAGATAGTGGTGGAGATATATGTTATAGGGTGGGGCCAGTGTGGGCATTGGTGGAGGATATCGCACACATGTATAATGAGTCAGGACACAAGCAGCATAAACTTCAACTTTCCAAGAATCCAAGCAGTGAAAGAATAGACAGAAGAACTGTGAAGTGAGAGAATTACTGAAGTTTCTTGAATTTTGCAGAATCTAACTAAGTAACAGGAAGCATTTTGGAATAACAGTGGATGAATCAGGGGAAAGAAGGTTATTACAGATTTGAATAATGGAATTATGATAATGAAGAGGTGGAGAAGGAAACGTCAACCCACTCAGTATTCCTGCCTGGGAAATCCCATGGACAGAGGAGCCTGGTGGGCTACATGGAGTCACAAAAGAGTTGGACATGACTTAGCAACTGAACAACAACAACAATGAAGAGGTAGAGGATGGAGGTTAGAATGTTGAAAGAAAGTGAAAGTCACTTAGTCGTGTCCGACTCTTTGCACCGCCATGTACTATAAAGTCCATGGAATTCTCCAGGCCAGAACACTGGAGTGGGCCTTTCCCTACTCCAGGTAATCTTCCCAACCCAGGGATTGAACCCAGGTCTCCTGCATTGCAGGCAGATTCTTTACCAGCTGAGCCACAAGCTCTCTCCATCAGGGAGAGCTTTTAACTACCTGTTTACCAGCCTGTCAGCAGCATTTAATAAAGTATTCATATAGGTAGTCAACCAACAGTTATTGTGTTAAACGTAGTATAATGATATGAAAAAATTGAATTGGGAGCACATGAACCTAAGTCATCAGAAATTCTAACTAGAAAATTAATTCAAAATAAAAATGGAAAATAAGTGGTCAAAAGTTAAAAGGTTCCCAGATTTGAAGCTGAGGACACATGGGTAATGATACTTCCCAGGCCCTTAAATATCAATGCATCTAGCAAATGGCACAGAAATTTCCAGGGAAAATCTGAGACTATTCTAGACCTTCCAGGCCACTTCCCATGGACATAGCCTCACAAGGGAGTCTTGGAATGGACTGGTATAGGGGTACCCCCAGGGATCCAGTTAAAACGGTAAGACTTCAAGATAAGATAGTTGGCCTTATTACACTTGGCTCCCAACAGTAACCAGGTCGAAGCTCATGCCTACCTCTGTGTGTTTGTGTATATGTTTGTAAGTGTGTGTGTGTGTGTGTGTGTGTGTGTGTGTCCAAGGAGCTCAAACTCCCTACCCTATAAAAAAGAAGCTGGTTTGCAGCAGAACTCACTAGATCCTCACTCTGCCTGTGGATCCCTCCTCTGGGCCTGATCAGCAGAGCCAATGTCATCACCAGGGTGTGCCAAAGTCAAGGGAGAAGGTCAGTAAGTCTGATCACTTCTTCAGTGAAAGCTGACCCTGACTCTGTTTATTCATCAGAGACAAACAGCTCTGACTCCCTCAGTGACCGCCTGTGTTTAGATCACACCAAGATTCTGCACACAGTGACCGCTGGGGAGATGTCACAGAACTCGACTCCGTTAACCTCCACCCTGATCCATGTCTCTCCTCTTTAGATGTCTTAACTCTGTTTCTAGTTTTCCATCACTTTACAGCTAGACTGTTATCTGGATCTCTACTTGAAGTTTCTATCAGGCTCTCAGAAACTGCCCCCCTGCCATCCTTGCTCTGCTGAGGGGCAAATGGCTTGGATATGTTAGATGGGGTCAGTCTGATTGGCAAAGGCCTGACTCCATTGTTGCAGAGAGGGATATAATCCAGAAGGTCAATCTCTCATGCCCTAGAGAGGGCAGACTCTAAGTACCTGGCTATTTAGTTCTGATTCCACATCATCATGTAAACATACCCAACCTGCCTAGTTAGCCTCTCACTCTCTTTGCCACATTTGGCTTTTTTTAATTTTCTTCTGTGTGTGTGTGCAACACACTCCCTGTGTAGGGTGGGGTTGGTTCTTAGTGTCTGTGTATGTTGATGTGCTTCTCTGTATTCCTTCCCTAAAAGCCTGGGCATTGATCACATTTGAACATATAAATCATCTTATCACATGTTCACACTCTTTTCCTATCTCCAATTCAGTCTCTCTAATTCTCTGTTTGGCTTTAACACTTTTTTTTTACTATTTGTTTGGTAAGGGTGGGATCTCCTCTGTCTTTAAGATTACTTTTACTCATGCATTTATGTCTCTCAGCCTTATTCTTTATGCGTGTTAGTATTTTATATTTATCTGGCATTTTTCTGTCTTACTCCCTGGAGAGAGAGAGGCTTAGAAGTGAGTGACTCAAGGATGATCCTCTTTTAGAGACTGTAATACAGAGTCGCAGTCCATATTTTTGCAGTACCTCTGGAAGCCAGATGAAGAGAAGTAGGACTTAAATATATCAGGGGGAAAAAACTGAGTTAGATGAAAAGGCCCTCCTAACAGGGAAGAACCATTGGGATGGATCATAAAGCGTGAATGAGATCCTCTCCTCTCTCCAGGTTTCTGCAGGGCCAGTTTGACTACCTCTTGGGACACTGGCCAAGTGTTTACAGTATTCCTTTTACATGTGAAGTGAAATCACAGAGGCAGGGAGAGAAAACAGAGCTCACCACTGATGTTTATTTATTTGTTCAATCTATGCTGGCCACTAATAATACATTATTAGTTAATTTTCATTTTGTAGGAGAAAAAAACTTGAGAATCAACTAGCCAACTCCACACAATAGTAAGTGACAGTGCGAAGGCTAAATTTCAGGTGTGCCTGCCTTCAAAGAGTCCGTACTTTGCCACCTGACTTTCTGTTTCCCTCCAAAGTGATGAGACCAGATTCCAGGCATGGTTTTTTATTCCTGAAATATATAACTGTTCACCTCTTAAAATCATTTATTTCTTAGTCCAGGAATCTCCCTGGGTTTCAGCCTTTTTCTTTCATCCTATTGGTACACATTTCTGTTCTCTGTCACTGTTTCTGTCTCTCTGTCTCTCACTCCCCTCACTTTTTCTCTCTCTTTATTCTTTTTTCTAAGATTTTTAGAGTCACTGAAATTTTTTCATGCATTTTAAATTGCAAAATAGCTCAGGTTAACCAATGCCATGGAATAGCTGAAGTTATCCAATCCATTGATGGTCAATAATTCTCCTTGATTACTAAGTTCTCCTCTCAGTTTCATATTCATTCGCCTTTGGACATATACAAAGAACTTGAATATTCAGAGCAAGATCATTATGGATACTTTTGCATATCATTTTCTGTCTTGTTTCCTTGGTTACCTAGTTGTTTTACTCTTTGTTTAAGTATCTATATTGAAAGTAACTGTGAGAAGGGAGAGGAGAAAGAAGTCTAGTCTCCATTATGGCTCCTAACAGAATAGTAAATTCACTTTAGGACTCAGCTGGAGGATGAATAGGGATGATAGAAGGAGATCAAGTCTCAAGAGATGGAAGGAGGTACAATATGGAGTTACAACCTCAGCTATAAAATGAAATTGACGTTATTTTCAGCATTTCCATTATTTATGGTGTCTCCCATTAGTGCTGATCAACAGAAAGGGTCTTCTGGGAGAGCTGGTGACTTACATTTACCTTTTGGATGTCGCAGGGATCTAAGTCATCACAGGCATCTGAAATGCCCAGCCATGGCATATTTATAACACCAGTCCAGGCCAGGCCATCGTCAAAGAATTCAGGTACTTTAGAGTTCCTGTTTCAGAAAGATACAGATAAATTGAAGCAGATTCAGTAGCACAGAGGAGGATGAAACAAAAAGAAAGCAGAAGGCTGAGAGCGACAAGAGAATTTAGAACATTTCTACGATTTACACAAATGAATGAATCTCTGTTGCAAGCCAATTACTGGCAATGCCCTATGAAGAGCAAAGTGTCCATCTTGCTAAGAAAAGGGAAATGAGAAGAAACTTAAAATAGAAAAGAGGGGGGGAAACAGGTAGGCCTATAGAAACACTTCTGAAGTATTTTCTGATACATTGGCATGACTGCTAAGTTGTAACTGAGATGGCAGCAGAGGCCTCCAGGGACTCACACTAATGATTAATTGTCCTTCTGTAAAAGCCATCTATCTACATGTGTCCTCAAAATACCTTTCCAGCCATGGATCCGTATGCTTTTGTCTACATGACTTTGTTAGGTAATACATGGCAAAATTTTATTTCCTATGGTCTGCCAGTTTTATGCCTAATTTCCTCAAAGTTCACGTAGATGTGTTAGTGAAAATCATGGAGTTCCAGAATTACATCTCACATGTTAAAATCTTTTAAAATGACATAATTCCAAGGCATTCTGAATAGTATGTGAAACCAGCAAGAAAAACAATTATTCTTTTCTGATCATTTAAGGATTTGGTAGAGGCCTGGCCCTTAACCAAATCACAGGGTCAGTGCAATAGGATGAAGGGTCAGAGAGGCCTGCAGTACAGGGGCTCTACTCTTTCAAGATTTTTCTAGTTTCTTTCCTTTTTGCTCCCAGTGAACAGACCCACTATAATTTCCCCTCCTTCTGACATCCCTGCTATGAAATACTACCCAACTGGGTACAACTATTTGGTTGTCTCCCTATACAGATGGGCAGTAAAATCTTCCAAACAACCCGACAATTGTGCATTCTTTCTGATCTCTAGTTGTGGATGAAGGGGGGTCTCACTAATATTTGATATAGATCTCAGTTGCCCTTCTTTCTTAAGAAGGCTAATTCGGGGCTCATGGATTTCTGATTTGTCATCGTGTCTATTTTTGAATGATAAATGGCCCTATTTTTCTTTTTTAAGTCTGATTTCTAATTTATGTTAGTTTTACTATTTAGTAAAAAGGTATATGTTCTCTCATTCTTAGTTAACAAAGAGAAATTTATTGGCCACTCTAGGGTGAACTACACATTCTCTGAGGTGGAATCAGGAGGGCAGATGCCTTTGTCTTCTTCCTGAAGGCTGCCTTTCATCTAATCTTATTTGATTAGGAGAATTTTCAGAGATGGAAGAGGGAATACAAGTCTTATAAATCTTAAGGGCTGGCTTTTAGTTCTCAGCCTTGAAATGCAAGGGAAATTTTCACTCAATCCTCAAATAAACCCCAATGAGTTCACATTTTTATTGTATATAATTGATTTCAAAATTATTATGTATTGGCCATTATGGAATTTGGTACCTCCACCCTATTCATACATTGTCAAATTTGGAGCAGAAATTTTTATCTTCCCTAATAAAGATTGAACAGAAAGTGCTTTTTATCTACCTGTCCTTTATATAACAATAATGACACATCCCCTAATAATTCAGTTTACTGTAAGAACATCTTTTTATGGCTACTTTTGCCTTTAAGTCTTTTCAAAGTTTAGGTATAATTTCAATTTTGTATGTAATCTGAAATATTTTGGACTTAACTTAGGTTCTCACTTAGTGACCATTTTTTCTTTTACAAAGATGCCTTTTCCCAAGAACATTTTTTAACATGTCAGTCATTAGCAAACATTTTTCTTACATCTGATGTTTTTTTTCTTCTTGTGCACATTTTTCCCAAGTATTTTATTATTTCATTACTCTTCAGAGCCCCCAGTACTTTATTGAAGCCCCATTAGAGCTCTTAATCACCTCGTATTGTATAATATTTAACTTGTAAAATACTACTGCCATCAACTATACTGTGTACTCAACCAGAATTTAATGAAAGTGAAAAGCGAAAGTGTTAGTCCCTCAGTCATGTCCTACTCTTTGTGACCCCATGGACTGTATGTAGCCTGCCACTCTCCTCTGTCCATGGAATTCTCCAGGCAAGAATACTGGAGGGAGTAGCCATAGAGTACCCAGCCATTCCCTTCTCCAGATGATCTTCATGACCCAGGAATCAAAACTGGGTCTCCTGCATTGTGGGCAGATTCTTTACCATTTGAGCCACCAAGGAAGCCCAAAGTCATATCAGTGCTTAAGTGCCCTTGTGGGACAGGAAGTTCCTTTAGCTACCATTTCTGGTTTTCCTAACCTTGAAAGAAATTGAAAACCACTGCCCGCCATAGCAATACTCCCCAGGATGGACCTTCTTAAGTGCCTTGAAGCTCCATTTTAGTGTTTCTGTTGTTGTTTTTATTTCACCACCTCCTCCCGATTCCACTCCCAATAAAAAAAATTAGTATTTTCTCTGGGTAAGGTCTGGTTACTCATATGGCCAGAGGCACTGCCTCCCTGGTGATTCAGAATGTCATCTTCTGAACCTATGTCATTAATAAGCTATTTAGTTGCTTATTGCACTCTCTTCCCCATCCCAACTCAGTTGTCTGTGTTCTTAGGTCAGTTTATTCTCTTTTATTTGTGATGGAAATATTGGAGTATAGGTCTGGAGAAAATCAACAAGGAGGCTTCTCAGGTAGTATTACTATTTTAGGCCTTAGGCTACTGAGTGACTCGGGAAAACAAATAAAAGCTTAACATGTGGTCTACCTCAAACATGAGAGCTAGGATATCTCCCACACAAGGGTTGGGAGCCAAAGCCCCAGCTAATAATAAACTACTTGCCTTGAATTCTTTGAGATACCTTGGAGATATCTATAGTCTATCTCAAAAGTTCATTGGTGCTGGAACTGGGTGCTCAACCATTGCTCAATCACTCTCCATAGGAGTTACTTCTTAAAATTTTATATTGGGGTACAGCCGATTAACAATGTTATGATAGTTTCAGGTGAGCAGTGAAGGGACTCAGCGACACATATACACGTATCCATTCTCTCCCAAATTCCCTTCCCTTCCAGGCTGTCACGTAACATTGAGCAGAGTCCCATGTGCTATACAGTATATCCTTGTTGGTTATCCATTTTAAATAGAGCAGTGTGTGCATGTCAATCCCAAACTACCTAATTGTCCTTCCCCCTCATCCTTTCCCCCAGCAACCATAAGTTGATCATAGGAGACACTTTTGAGGAAACAGACAATTGTGTGAGATAAAAGAGTACTTTCATGTTCAATTTAAAGTGGAGAAGCCTATGGGAATTTAATGACTTCAGATCTCTAAATCACAAGTTTTTCAACTGTTGTGAGTTTCAACTACCTTTTATTTTTTTTTTCAACTACCTTTTAAAAGTTGACTGAACTGTGAACTCACCAAGAAAAAAGGCTCTTACACACACAACTTTTCCTACAACATTTCAGACATGCACAGACACTATGAAACATATCTATCTAGCAGTCCATGAATCTTAGGATAAATGTATCTACCATAAAGATTTTTCACCTGTAAAAATGATGCCTTTTTGCTTTGAGGTCACGAAATGTTGTATTTAATCCAAAAAGTATTAAATTATAGTATACAAAAGAGTAACCATATTTCAAGCTGTGTAGGATTTAAAATTGCTAGAGGCACATTTTCTTTAAAGGAGCCTTATAGAGTCTGAAGTTCTTTCTAAGAGAAGAGTTTACATGATTTTAAATAAGGCTGGTGAGTCCCTCTTTACAACCTAAGTGAGCCAACCTCATCCCTAAAAGAAACATACTCCACAGAATAAATAAGCAATATATTGCTATATTATATTTTCTCTTCCTAGGTCATAGCATGCTAGGAAGGCAACAGTTACATTGTGCTAAATGCTGAATTATTCAAAAGGGTCCTGGTCCTCTTCAGGAGATATGACAGGAACCAGAGTTTTAGTTTACAATGAGACATTTTCCCATCAGTCTAGTCTACAGTAGCACACTTTGTTCATTGTGCTCCTGTGGTCAAGGAATATAGACTTAACTCACCAGCACTGTGTTTTGAGAATTCAGTACATGTGTACCAGCAGAATTCTTCTCTCTCAGGATCTGCCAAACACCATTATGGCTCAGTATCTTTTGTTTTGGGCAAAGCTTTATCATACTTCTTTGTACTTTTATTTCTATATATGTGATAATGTTACAGTAATAATATATTGGGACTTGAGGAGGTCCAGGAAATAACACTACTCTTTCTTATCATTTCTGAATCAACTGAGAAATGAGTCTGCAAATGGAGGATAAAATCCCAATTTTCTTTATAACAAAGTAGAAATTTTAGCAATTGGACTTCCTAATGCAGAAGCACAGAGTTAGACTTTTTCCCCTATATATGGCAGCACAGTACACCGTCAGAGCCTCCCCAAACAAGGGTAAGCCTTCTCTGAGAAAAGCCACTCATTCCCAAGGGGAGGCTAGAGGAAAGAGACAGACACATGTGCTCAGCTTTCCTTCTAAAATCACAAATCAAGTAAGCTACTCAACCTCCCAGGAGATAGTGTGAATGAAGGCGAAGGTAAGGGTCAGGAGTGTGGTGCTACTTCAGTTCTGTTCCCGTGGAAGGAAACATCAGGAACATGGAGGCAGCTATTCCCCACCCTACACTCCCCTAACAGTATCTAGCATTAAGTCTTTAAGTCATTAAGTCTTTGGTTAACCAGAGGTGTGGTATATTAAGACAGTCCCTCTTCTACTTTGATGTGGCTGCTCCTCCAATGCAAATCATTGCTCTGTTGAAAGGCTCTTGGAGCTTTGCTTGCAGACAGTCTAAAATGGATCAGAACTGTGAGTTAACAAAATCAAATCTGAGGTCAAACTAGACCACAACTGAAAATTCATTTTCTACTCTTTTCTCCTTAACAAACTGTGTTTTAGCTGCAGTGTCCAAAATGACAGAGGTTCTTCAATGAGATTAAATTGTATTCTTAAAATATAATAATAAATCGGAGAGTCAAATGTTATGATATATGTGAACAACTTTATAAAATATTGTTAGTTTAAATGAAATTACAGACTCTCAGTTCTTTAAATAAGAAACCCAAGGAGTCATGGGTAGTTATTTATTTTATCTCTAAGCACTTGGCAGAAGAAAATCCCATGACTAACAAATGTCATAAGTATATAGACCTTTCAGAAAACAGAGAGATATCAACTTCAATAACACCATGGCCATAATTAAGACCACCAATAAAAATTATATTTTAGGGGTTTGAAATTAGCTTTATAGCACATAGCAACAATCTCTAATGCCCAGTCTTAGAAGAATCTTTGTCAGAAATAATATTTGCAAGGACATGTTTTATATTACAGAATAATGTTAGCTTATCTGAAGCTCTAGGAGAATGAACGCTTTCTTATTTTCTTGCTGATATTTCTTCAGCTAACAGATAAGACAGCATTATGATTTTCAAGTCATGGTGCTAAAATTCAATTAGTTAGCACCAAGACAAAATTTAAAATCCTGAAGAAGGTAGAAATATCCTCTATAACAAAGGTGGAGGCAAAATAAGGTTATTAACAAATGGAATATGTGACATGTAAGACTGAATACCTATCCTATAAAGCACAGTACACATGACTTAATATTATTATTTAATATTTAAGTAAACATTCATCAGCCATGGTATAGATGACAGAGAACTAACAGGGTCATCACACAAAACTTCTCTTCCAGAGTGGCTCACCAGGTCAGACCATCCTCCCTGGACAAGTTCTTCAAACACCATGAGTTTCTCTGTTATTTGCCACAGTGATTCAGAAACAAACATGATTATCAGTCAAGCAACAGAATGAGGTAGGATGTGATTTTCAAGATATTGTCCCATTTACTTACACAAATGTTTAACTGGTTAACCCCTGATGGCAGTTAACAAGGCACTATGTATCACAGAATATTCTCTCTAACAAACAAGCCACAAATAAACATTTGTGCTCCTGTAGATCAGAATAATTCCATAAATCGAACTTCAGTTTCTTCTTAGTCAAGTCAACTTATCTGAAATATAGCTCACTTACTTCTCTTGCCCAGACTCTGACCTCAGCGTCAACAAGTCCACGGGTGCCCGGGATTCAAAGCCACCCTTGGATTAAATAGTTCACTCTGCCCCTCTGTGACATTTCTTGGCCCTCAATATGAAAATTTCTAGGTTCAAGTTCTAGGGGATCATTCCAAAACAGATATAATGGGAATGGCCTACTCCCCAAACACTGCCTATACCTATTAGGAAACACCTACAGGGAATGCAAAGCTAAAAATTGGCAGTAACAGCATGCTGCTGCTAAGTCGCTTCAGTTGTGTCCGACTCTGTGTGACCCCATAGACGGCAGCCCACTAGGCTCCTCTGTCCCTGGGATTCTCCAGGCAAGAACACTGGAGTGGGTTGCCAATTCCTTCTCCAATGCATGAAAGTGAAAAGTGAAAGTGAAGTCACTCAGTCGTGTCCGACTCGTAGCAATCCCGTGGACTGGAACCTACTAGGCTCCTCGGTCCATGGGATTTTCCAGGCAAGAGTACTGGAGTGGGGTGCCATTGCCTTCTCCAAGTAAGAGCATATATATCTTCTAAAATTAAGATAGGCAACATGAGAGATTTAAAGACATGGAGAGCAGAGAGGAATTCAACCAGAGGCAGCTTAATGACAGATACCCACCACCAGAGATGAGAAAGGAAGAAGGAAAAGAAAAGTAGAAATAAGTGGAAAAACTGGGTGAAAGGAAAGCAGAGGAGGGAAATTGAGAGTATGTAGAAAAGGAAGTGGAAGAAGAGAAAATGAAGAACTAAATGTTAAGAAGGAATACAGTGTCTATAAGCATCTGAAAGTAGAAGGGACCTATCTGATATATCCTAACTCCAAAACACGATTAAAAAGTAGGAGAGATTTAATATGAACATAATGACTTCCTAAACATTACAGTGAGAATAGAGCATGCAAATTTTGAATGCTTGTTCTCTGATGATAGAAAAAGAAAAAGATTTACTGCTATTAGTAAAGGGACAGATTGAAGTTGTCTGAAGGTCTATTCAGAAATATTGAATCTGTGCCCTACTCAGAACTCCCCTGTTCTCACAGGATGATTGGATCCCTTCCACCCAATTATGTATAGCTCTAAATTCCTACCTAAGAAGGAAAACTGATAGGTAGCGTGCAAGAGCTCACAACCAGGCCCATCTCCAGCACGCACGACGTGGGTCATTAATGCAGCAGCAGCAGCAAACACCGGGAGCTTGAGACTGGATAGAAGTAGGATGACTGGGACGGGCTGAGCATGATGTTTCAAGTTATGCTAATCATTTTCACCTGAGAGATAATCCTGAGGGTTAGCATGTTTTTATTTTCTCTAAAGGGGCTTCCCTGGTGGCTCAGATGGTAAAGAATCTGCCTGCAATGCAGGAGACCCAAGACCCTGATGATGGGAAAGATTGAGGACAGGAGGTGAAGGGGGCAACAGAGGATGAGATGGTTGGATGATATCACCAGCTCAGTGGACATGAGTTTGAGCAAACTCTGGGAGATAGTGAAGGACAGGGAAGCCTGGTGTGCTGCAGTCCATGGGGTTGCAAAGAGTCAGACACCACTTAGTGACTGAACAACAACAATTCTCTCTAAAAATTCAACCCATTCATTGTTTTAAATAGGTAGCTCAGTTGGTAAATTATCTGCCTGCAATGCAGGAGACCTGGCTTCGATTCCTGGGTCAGGAAGATCCCCTGGAGAAGGAAATGGCAACCCACTCCAGTATTCTTGCCTGGAGAATCCCATGGACAGAGGAGCCTGACAGGCTATATAGTCCACGGGATTGCAAGAGTCGGACACAACTTAGTGACTGAACCCCCACCACCATACTTGAGCTTTTTTTCTTTTTTAGAAAAATACATCTTCAAGTGTCTGTCAAGTGCATCCTTGATATAATCTTTTATGAACTAACATCCCTTCCTCTGAAATACTCCACTCCTCTCTTTGGCATGGGTTCTGGAAATCTATCTTGTTTTTTCACCTTTGAATGCATTTTGACTAAAGGCTAATCTTTCAACACTGAGGATTCTGGAGCAGATACTTTACTTGACTTCAGCCTGATTAAACTAGAATAAAATATAGCCACCACTTCCTTATTTTTAATGTTATGATTCCATGGATGCAGCCTATGGTGACCATGGTACTCTCACTGCCCCCATACAATGCCAATTACATTATGTTTACTTAAGTTACAAAACATTTATCACCACTCACCCATCTTGTGCTATTATAGCTGTGTTTCTGGGATCAAGTGAGTACCTTGCATTACTCTACAGCTGTCTCTCTTGTGCTTTTCCTGTCCTTTGTCCTCAAGCAGATCCACACCAGCGGACCTAAGGAATGGCAGCACCGTGACTGAGTTTATCCTCGTGGGCTTTGAGCAGAGCACCCCTTCCACTCGGGCATTGCTCTTTGCCCTCTTCCTAGCCCTCTACAGCCTTGCCATGGCCATGAATGGCCTCATCATCTTCATCACCTGGACAGACCCCAGGCTCAACAGCCCCATGTACTTCTTCCTTGGCCACCTGTCCTTCCTGGATGTCTGCTTCATCACCACCACCATCCCACAGATGCTGGTCCACCTGACAGTGAAGAACCATGTTGTCTCCTTTGTCTCTTGCATGACCCAGATGTACTTGGTCTTCTGTGTGGGTGTGGCTGAGTGCATCCTCTTGGCTTTCATGGCCTATGACCGTTATGTTGCCATCTGCTACCCACTTAGCTATGCCCAGATCATGAGCCAGCAGGTCTGCGTGAGCCTGGTGAGTATTGCCTGGTCCTTTGGGCTAATCAATGGCATCTTGCTTGAGTATATGTCATTCTGGAATCCCTTCTGCAGAGACAACCACATAGAAAACTTCTTCTGTGAGGCCCCCATAGTGATTGCTCTCTCCTGTGGAGACCCCCAGTTTAGTCTGAGAGTCATCTTTGCCGATGCCATTGTGGTGCTGCTCAGCCCCATGGTGCTCATCGTCATCTCCTATGCCCGCATCCTGGCCTCCATCCTGGGCAGGAACTCCTCCTCTGGTCGAGGCAAGACCTTCTCTACTTGTGCCTCCCATCTGACCGTGGTCATCTTTTTCTACACCTCGGCCATGTTCTCTTACATGAACCCCCGCAGCACACACGGTCCTGACAAAGACAAGCCTTTCTCCCTCCTCTACACCATCATCACCCCCATGTGCAACCCTGTCATCTACAGTTTCTGAAACAAAGAAATGAAGGGGGCCATGGCGAGGGCCCTTGGGAGAAGCAGCCTTTCCCAGGCAGAGTCTGTCTAGTGGGAAGATGCCTGGAGGGGCAGCTTCCTCCTCCAGTCCTGAGAGTTGGATAACTTTCCTGTGCTGAGAGGCTCCAGGAAAGAGCATTCATAGGTTCCTTGGCACCAGCATCAGGCCTGGAAGTTCCTATTGATGTCTAATGCTCATCTATCTGATGTACCTTTAAGCACTGTGTTCTCTTGGACCTTCTTCATGAGACTTGGAAATCTTCCTGCTGAGTAATTTTCTTCTAAGTTCTCACAACAGGATCTATAAACACATAAGTACACTTAATTCTATTTCATTTTCTTTGCATAGCACTTTTATATGCTCTTCCCAGCCTCAGTTCTGCCTAGATATTTAGGAGTAAACTTTTTCTTTCAACTTAATCTGTTTTTTTTTTCTCACACTCCACTCTCTCTTCCTGAATCTGCCCTCATCCACTCTGCTCCTATATGAGAAACAGTAGAGGAAGAAGTAAGAAAAAAGGAATCAGGGAGCAGTGTTAGACATTAAGAAAAGTCAGCTAGAGAAAAGAAGAAAAAGAAAAATTAGGGATCAGCAGCCTAAAATTCATCTTGTTTGCCTCCACTAGCCCATGAGGGGGAATTTGTGGTGGCATTAAATTAGCAACACTGCATTTGGTGTATGTTTGTGTTTCTCCGTGTTGGGAAAGGGCAAGTAGGAGATGTTAGGTGTCACATGCCTTCTAAGTCCTCCAGTTTCCTTAAATGCATGACTATTTGATATTTTCCATTATATCCAAGTAATACGTACCTCTATCAAGCTTCTCAGACTACCAGTTTCTTTCCTGTTACCCATCAGATCAGATCAGTCACTCAGTCGTGTCCGACTCTGTGACCCCATGAATCACAGCATGCCAGGCCTCCCTGTCCATCACCAATTCCCGGAGTTCACTCAGACTCATGTCCATCGAGTCAGTGATGCCATCCAGCCATCTCATCCTCTGTTGTCCCCTTCTCCTCTTGCTGCCAATCCCTCCCAGCATCAGAGTCTTTAACAATGAGTCAACTCTTTGCATGAGGTGGCCAAAGTACTGGAGTTTCAGCTTTAGCATCATTCCTTCCAAAGAAATCCCAGGGCTGATCTCCTTTAGACACACTGGTTGGTTCTCCTTGCAGTCCAAGGGACTCTCCAGAGTCTTCTCCAACACCACAGTTCAAAAGCAGCAATTCTTCGGCGCTCAGCCTTCTTCACAGTCCAACTCTCACATCCATACATGACCACAGGAAAAACCATAGCCTTGACTAGATGAACCTTTGTTGGCAAAGTAATGTCTCTGCTTTTCAATATGCTATCTAGGTTGGCCCTAACTTTCCTTCCAAGGAGTAAGCGTCTTTTAATTTCATGGCTGCAGTCACCATCTGCAGTGATTTTGGAGCCCAGAAAAATAAAGTCTGACACTGTTTCCACTGTTTCCCCATCTATTTCCCATGAAGTGATGGGACCGGATGCCATGATCTTCGTTTTCTGAATGTTGAGCTTTAAGCCAACTTTTTCACTCTCCACTTTCACTTGCATCAAGAGGCATTTGAGTTCCTCTTCACTTTCTGCCATAAGGGTGGTGTCATCTGCATATCTGAGGTCATTGATATTTCTCCCGGCAATCTTGATTCCAGCTTGTGTTTCTTTCAGTCCAGCATTTCTCATGATGTACTCTGCATATAGGTTAAATAAACAGGGTGACAATATACAGCCTTGACGAACTCCTTTTCCTATTTGGAACCAGTCTGTTGTTCCATGTCCAGTTCTAACTGTTGCTTCCTGACCTGCATACATATTTCTCAAGGGGCAGATCAGGTGGTCTGGTATTCCCATCTCTTTGAGAATTTTCCACAGTTTATTGTGATTCATACAGTCAAAGGCTTTGGCATAGTCAATAAAGCAGAAATAGATGTTTTTCTGGAACTCTCTTGATTTTTCCACGATCCAGTGGATGTTGGCAATTTGATTTCTGGTTCCTCTGCCTTTTCTAAAACCAGCTTGAACATCAGGAAGTTCACGGTTCACATATTGCTGAAGCCTGGCTTGGAGAATTTTAAGCATTACTTTACTAGCGTGTGAGATGAGTGCAATTGTGCGGTAGTTTGAGCATTCTTTGGCATTGCCTTTCTTTGGGATTGGAATGAAAACTGACCTTTTCCAGTCCTGTGGCCATTGCGGAGTTTTCCAAATTTACTGGCATATTGAGTGTAGCACTTTCACAGCATCATCTTTCAGGATTTGGAATAGCTCAACTGGAATTCCATCACCTCCACTAGCTTTGTTCATAGTGATTAGGCCCACTTGACTTCACATTCCAGGATGTCTGGCTCTAGGTCAGTGATCACACCATCGTGATTATCTGGGTCATGAAGATCTTTTTTGTACAGTTCTTCTGTGTTTTCTTGCCATCTCTTCTTAGTATCTTCTGCTTCTGTTAGGTCCATACCATTTCTGTCCTTTATCGAGCCCATCTTTGGATGAAATGTTCCTTTGGTATCTCTGATTTTCTTGAAAAGATCTCTAGTCTTTCCCATTCTGTTGTTTTCCTCTATTTCTTTGCACTGATCGCTGAAGAAGGCTTTCTTATCTCTTCTTGCTATTTTTTGGAACTCTGCATTCAGATGTTTATATCTTTCCTTTTCTCCTTTGCTTTTCGCTTCTCTTCTTTTCATAGCTATTTGTAAGGCCTCCCCAGACAGCCATTTTGCTTTTTTGCATTTCTTTTCCAGGGGGATGGTCTTGATCCCTGTCTCCTGTACAATGTCAAGAACCTCATTCCGTAGCTCATCAGGCACTCTATCTATCAGGTCTAGGCCCTTAAATCTATTTCTCACTTCTACTGTATAATCATAAGGGATTTGATTTAGGTCATACCTGAATGGTCTAGTGGTTTTCCCTACTTTCTTCAATTTAAGTCTGAATTTGGCAATAAGGAGTTCATGGTCTGAGCCACAGTCAGCTCCTGGTCTTGTTTTTGCTGACTGTATAGAGTTTCTCCATCTTTGGCTGCAAAGAATATAATCAATCTGATTTTGGTGTTGACCATCAGGTGATGTCCATGTTTAGAGTCTTCTCTTGTGTTGTTGGAAGAGGGTGTTTGTTATGACCAGTGCATTTTCTTGGCAAAACTCTATTAGTCTTTGCCCTGCTTCATTCCATATTCCAAGGCCAAATTTGCCTGTTAAGCCAGGTGTTTCTTGACTTCCTACTTTGGCATTCCAGTCCCCTATAATGAAAAGGACATCCTTTTTGGGTGTTAGTTCTAAAAGGTCTTGTAGGTCTTCATAGAACCATTCAACTTCAGCTGCTTCAGCGTTACTGGTTGGGGCATAGACTTGGATTACTGTGATATTGAATGGTTTGCCTTGGAAACGAACAGAGATCATTCTGTCATTTTTGAGACTGCATCCAAGTACTGCATTTCAGACTCTTTTGTTGACCATGATGCCTACTCCATTTCTTCTGAGGGATTCCTGCCCGCAGTAGTAGATATAATGGTCATCTGAGTTCAATTCACCCATTCCAGTCCATTTCAGTTCACTGATTCCCAGAATGTCGACATTCACTCTTGCCATCTCTTGTTTGACCACTTCCAATTTGCCTTGATTCATGGACCTGACGTTCCAGGTTCCTGTGCAATACTGCTCTTTACAGCATCAGACCTTGCTTCTATCACCAGTCACATCCACAGCTGGGTATTGTTTTTGTTTTGGCTCCATCCCTTCATTTTGTCTGGAGTTATTTCTCCACTGATCTCCAGTAGCAGATTGGGCACCTACTGACCTGGGGAGTTTCTCTTTCAGTATCCTATCATTTTGCCTTTTCATACTGTTACCCATGCCCCTAATTAACTCTTCTCTCCCTACTTCCTTTTTGGTAGCCATCTATCATTTAATTCCAATTCAGTCCTATTCCATCTTACCTCCTCATCTTAAATGAAAACATTTCACTCCCTGTATTTTAAGGAACATCACTCCAACACTACTTCCACCATTTCTGAAGACTTTCTATTTGTGATCTCAATCTTTCTAGCTTCTCTCCTGAACTTAATCCAACATACCTTGAAAGGGCATTATATTCTCAGCTGTTCTCGTTCTTTGAAGACTGCATCTTTCTCATGCTCCTTTCATAATAGGTAGGAAAGAAAATGATACAGGCCTGTGCTTTGTTTTCTGGTGCTACTTCCGTTAAGATGAATGCACCTCACTTGGGATGCTCTCAGATAGATATATAACCCTTTCCACATCCTGCATATCACCTACTACCCTCTACAGTGACCTAAAGTAATAGCTTCACTCCACAAAGCTCTACTGTTTTAAGTCCAAACTGGTGAGTCTGTAGATATGAGAATATGTAAGAAGCATTTCTCAGATAACAAGGAGGAAATGAGACACTACTGTAATCAAGAAGAAACAATAAGCAAAGTACTTAAACATTTACATCATCAAAGAAAAACTATACCAGGGCAAAGTGAAGCAGGCAAGAAAGATTTTATTTAAGACTACTGCAACAAGGAGATCAAATTCAACTCTGCTGAAACAAGGGGCTGGAGAGTTTTTAAGAGCTGCAGTAGGGAGATATTTAGGCGACCTGTGGGTGGTAATTGCTCTTATCCAGAGGAAAAGTAAGCTTGCATGCTGTAGTTTATAATTTGGGGCAAGACACCCATTAAAGTTAGATCCCTACCCTCCCACAGAGACTAGGAAATAGGGGTGCTATCTTCCTTGAGGATTATATTTCGAAGGGATGGTTCCCGGGTCCTTGAGTAAGACATTCCCTTGGTCTAAAAACTGGAAAGTGGTTTTTAGGTAGGTTTCTGTACATTTCAAAGGGGCAGAGAAAGAATTTGCAATTCCAAGTTTCTAAAGTGAATGCTCTAAGAAAAGAGATCAGGGACAACAGTCAAGAAGAAAGTTGTCCTAAGTGTAGTCCAGGGAAAGGGGAATGTTAAGGTCTTCCTGGTCACCATTATTCTTCCCTCAGCATCTCAGTTCCTTCTCCAGTTTGAAAACTTCTGTTTCAAAAAGCCTTAAAATTTTGTTAAAAGGTAGGGGTGGGAGAAAAGAGAAAAAAGAAGAAAAAAGAAGAAAGGGAAAGGAGAGGAAAGTGTGCTTTTTAAAAAAGTCTTCTGAGAGATAATTTAATATTTTCCCAGCACTGTTTCATGCTGACATAAACAAGACACAGTTCCAGCTTTTAAGCTCTAAGTCTATTAGGGCTGGTAAGAACCGACTCAGTGGATATGAGTTTGGGTGAACTCCGGGAGCTGGTGATGGACAGGGAGGCCTGGCATGCTGCGGTTCATGGGGTTGCAAAGAGACATGACTGAACGACTGAACTAAACTGAAGAACCAGTAATGGTAATACAAAGGGCAAACTTATATAACAGGCCTATACAAAGTAGAAGACTATATATGAGAAGACAGATAACAGCACTCACATTTATTATTTAGGTTCTAATAGCTTCTTTCAGTCTTCACAAAACCCTTTAGGCTCTAGTACTGCCTTCATTTTGAGTTGCAAAACTGAGGCTCCAAGAGGCCTCAGTTGAACTGAACAAATCAGTTCAAAATTTCATCACATTTCAAATGTCATAGATGTAATTCTACCTTGGGCAACAGTTCCAGAGCCTGAACTCCTTAAGAGGTAATTGAATACTTTCCTGAAGAATGGGGCAGGCTTTATACTGAGAAGGTGATATTAGAACTAAGCCTTAAAGAATAATCAGTAAATGAAAGGTAGAAAATGGGGCGGGGTTGACAGCCGTTGACAGGGACTAGTAATTCCAGACTAGAGGAACTGCCTGATCATAGACATAGTGTGTTAAACGTGGGTGGTGACGGGCGAGTATGGCCAGGAACACTGGGATTTGGCTGAGTGACCTAGAACTGTCTTCTCAAAAGCCATTTAAGGTCTTGGGCTCCCAGGAGACCCGAGCGCCGGACAGGAACCGACGCATTGGTGTACGGGGTTAGCAGAGACTGGCCCAGGGGCAGAAAAATGTGGGGAAGGAAACCCAGGAATTCTACCCAGAGTCCCGGCTCAGCCCGCCCTCAGATGTAGCCCGGCCCTGGGCTCTTTTCACCTAAAGCTGGCCCAGTGCTTCCCAGCCCTGTTAGCCGCCGCACCACTAAACTACCCAGAAGGCCTCGGGGTCCTGATCAGATTGCCACCGCCAGAAGAGGTGGGCGTGGTCCGAGCTAAGAACCTGCGCCAATCAGCCTTCCCCAGCCTCTAGGAGCTTCGCTAAAACAACCAATAAGCGCCTTCTCTTTGGCTGCCCATTCCCCGCGGGAGAGCTGGAATCTGATCACTCTGGGAGACACCAGCTATTCTGTGAGACTGCAGGCCTCCGCTCCCGCTAGGGCCTGCGGGCCTCTGGCTTAGGATACCCTCCCAGCCCCGGGCAATTGTTGAAATGCCTCTCCAGTTTGACGGAGGATGGGATGGGGGCGGAGCAAGGCTGAAGGCAGGCGTGAGAGTAGATCTTTGCGTATCACGTGGAATCACCCTAGCTCCTATCCTTGTCATGGATCTGTAATCTCGTTCTTTCCAAGCGATATCCCCCGTTTCAGAGAGTTGCATAATTGTTGGATTCCTCTTCCCTCTTTTGGACAACAGCAGTGTTCTCTGAATTTCTTTACCTCCCTTTCCAGTTACTGACTCCAGGAAACCTTCCTTGATCCTTTCCCTCTTCTGGGTTCAATCGGGTCGCAGAGTCGGACAAGACTGAGCGACGAAGCACAGAACAGCGAGTTCCCTTCATAACCTGTGCGTTTTCCTAACACTGTACACTGTAACTTAGCTTTTCTGCCTTCCTCACTAATCTGAGATTCATTTTTGAGTCCTTAGCACATTGCCTGACTATCAGTTCAGTTCAGTCGCTCAGTCGTGTCCGACTCTTCGCGACCCCATGAATCGCAGCACGCCAGGCCTCCCTGTCCATCACCAACTCCCGGAGTTCACTCAGACTCAGGTCCATCGAGTCTGACTATAGGTGGTGCTATAACTCTGTTTCCTCAGTGAAATCTTATGCAGAATCCTGATGCAATAACCATACTAAAGCAAAGCTGTTCTGATGATAGTGTCCAGAGCCCTGGACGTTAAAGGAAGCCCCTGAGGCACAATTATTAGTGACTTCAGCTGAAGTAATCAATTTAATATATATGGCTTACCCAAGACATGAAAACTAAACATATCTAGAACCTCTAGGAACACCCTTAAAAAAAATCTCATTTTTGAATTTCCAGTCTAAAGACCTAGAGAGTTGTTTCTCTCTTTAGTATAATCCCTCACTCTCTTCACTTAGCTCTCAGCTTCACAGGCTAAGCTGTATGGACCACATCGACAGATTCCCTTACCTCTGACTTTCTACTGGGTTCAGCCAGTGAGTAGCATAGGCAGAATATCAGAGGGAAGTAGGAGTGTGAGGTTGAGGCATTTAATCCTTCGGACCTCGGTTTCCCTATGAGGGTTGTGGGCTCACTTGAGTCCCCTTGCTAAAATCTCACTCCCACCTTGTGGCCCCCTCTACTTAGTTCTCTGTTTTGTTTTGTTTTTTTCATTGATTGATGATTGGTTTACAATATTGGTTTGAACCACCATCTCCCATTACCTCTTAAGGCTGAGCCCCTCTAATGTTAGATTTCAAGAACTGCCCACCTCCCTTGTGATTTCCCTATACCATGCCCACACCTTTGCAAATAAATCTTTATTAAACTTCTTCAAATTATTGTGATTTGAATGTGCCATCTGTTTCCTGGAAATGCTCTTATACAAGACCTTGCTCTTTTACTGAGGTAGTGGAAACAGTTATCTCAGATGCAAACGTTTGAAGGCTGTATGATGTATTAGAAAAATCATGGGCTTTGAAGTTGAAGAGCACTGAGTCTCATGTCATTCATTCATTTGGCAGATGTTGCTCAGTCCTGTTAGTTGTGGTAGAGATTTTAGAAACACAGACCATTCCCCAAGAACCCTCTTCTTCTCCCACAGTGGTGGGTGCTGGCAATCACTTTAGTTAAGTATCATGGGACACCACCCCTCCCCCATCATCACCACGATCAGTATGATCAAGCTGGATCAACTACGTCCTCTTTCCTGGGATTTTGGTATGTAGTAAGTACAGTCCATTGCTAGCCTGGAACAAGCAGACACTCAAGCTATGGAGTAGTTGTCTTCTGCCATGTACCTGAAGAAACAAAAAAAATTGGCAGGGAGAATAGGTGAAAGTCATCAGACAGAGGGAAGTAGAGGTAAAATAACGTGTCTCCAGACAACGAACCTAAGATAATGACTGCCCAGGATTTGGTTAGCTTTGGAGATCTGCCTACCTTCTTGCTCTTGAGTTTGTGAGATAACCATGCATCCTATATAAACTCCATTTTCCCCCTCAAAACTATTACAGATGAGTTTCTATTTCTCACAACAAAAAGTCTTGACTAAGACAGTCTTCAGCTCAATGTGGTTATAAAGACTGAGTGATAAATGAGATAAAGTATTTCAGATATCTAAATCAGAACCTCCAAAACATTACTTCCCCCCTTCCAACTGTAAATGACACCCGTGTGTCTGAGAATCAGACTTCCATGTTTTTTAGACTTCTTATTCAGAATGAAAAGCCCATATCACTGTCAGTATTTTTGCAAGCTGTTCATCATTCCAGCTTTTCCTCTTTCAAATGCTATTTTGTTCATGTTCTAGGTGCTAATATATTTATGTTTGTGTTTTCATTTGTTTTAAAAATTTTGTTCCTGGGAGGATTGAGTTAATTACAGTTCTCTGTTCCTGACAAGCTATCATTGGTGCCTGCAAGGAAAGGCCCTCTTGATTTATGTCTTTAATAAGTTTTATTCTGTCTTTATACCCTTTATCTCCACTCCCCTCGCCTCACTGCTGCAACAGTAGACAATTTTCTAATATGCTTAAAATGTATATATTTTGGTTTAAATGTGTTCTCAAAAGCTAGTTTTTATTTTGTAGGCATGAGAACATAAATTTGAAATGCTAGAAAAAGGTAGAGACCCTCAATCTAACAAAGGGAATCCACAGAAACAAACAAAAAAACCTGTAGTTCATATCATACTTAAGATGAAATCTTGAATACTTTTTCCTTCATATAAGGAATAAAACAACTATTTCCATTCTTAGTATTTTAATCAGTATTAAGGCCTAAAGAGTAAAAAGGAAGAATTAAAACTGTCTTTACTAACAAACGGCATGATGGTACACACATAAAATCCATCCATGTTATGAAAACCCATTCATAACAAAGGTGGAACTGCTAAGCAGTATGGAAAAAGGTTTTTGAATTAAGGATACCCAAACAACTTGGCTTCCCCAATGGCTCAGTGGTAAAGAATCTGCCTGCCAATGCAGGAGATGTGGGTTCAATCCCTGGGTCAGGAAGATCCTCTGGAGTAGGATATAGCAACCTACTCCAGTATTCTTGCTTGCAGAATTCTATGGAAAGAGAAGCCTGGTGAGCTACAGTCCATGGGGTCACAAAGAATGAGACATGACTGAACAATTGAGCACACCCATACACAGACAACTACTTTTCATACAGAAAACAAATGACACCAACATTTGCCTCCTACTTGATGTATGCAGAATACAAAAACCACTTCCATATCATTTATTAGATCTAATTGGTAAAACAATAAAGCTTTAGAAGATAAAATATAAAAATATTTACATGATGCCAGGGTTGGGAAATGTTCCTTAAGACAAAAGTACTAACAAAAAAAGGGGGAATCTTACATATGACTATATTAAAATTAAGAAATTCTGTTTACCATGTCCCAAAGAAAGACACGGAATTTTGTGAGCTGTGCATAGTAGCCTGTCAGTTGTTATACTTCTCTACCATTTATTAAATATTAGTAACAACAATGCTTGTTCTCAAAAAAATTAATGTCACCCTTTATGGAGTTAATCATCTTAATTCAGGACAGCTATTTCCCTTTTTAAAAATTATACCCAGCTTCAAAATTTGTTAGATTGCACAATATGGTATTTTGTATTTTGATCAGTTAAAAATTGGATAAGGATGAGTTTTTTCTTTAACACTATACCTACAGATGGTGCAATATATTCGATATTACTCTTTCAGACTTAGTGACAACTGAGTTAAAGACTTTAGGACTTCATTTGTGGTTAAAGAACAAAGGGTCCAGTGTTATTCCTGTACAGAGGTCTATTTATCACCCCAGAAAAAAATGTCCCTCAAGAATGAACCCAAGGGCCTGAGGAAAGGTCAGGATATGCCTCTTCATCTTGATTCAAAGTCAGAGGGAGATAGATTTAAAGCTATTTCTATACTACCTAGATTGGAAGCTGTTCATCTTCTTCGTTTCATGTATCAATTTCAAAATAACATTCCTTCCCTAAAGATACTCCTAGAAGAGGTTGACCCCGTTTCTCACCTTGTTCTACAGATGACAGTTTCCTGATCTCCTGGCAGGGTGGCCTTTGTTTGCCTTACCCTCTGCTCTGGTTTCTCCTCATGTTGCACTAATGTCATGAACACAAGCGGTTCCTAATAAGGGGCTTCCTTCAGCACCCCAGTGGACTGTCCCTTGGCACATGATATCAAAGATTGCTTGAGGAGAAAGTGAAAATAGAGGCTTAAACGTGGCACACTATCACATTATCAGCCCTGTAGTCCCTGGCCAAGTTTGATGAAATGCTGCCTCTGTAGCTTCAACCCTGTGCAATTGCTAAACCCATCTGAGCAGGGCAGGCGAGGAAATTAGAGCCTTCCTACTGCCAGCAGAGGTATGCAAAATTAGTCTTATTGACATGGCCCACCCTTTCCTGTGCTGTGTTGCTTATAAGGTCTTGCTTGGATTCTTATACTAACAAAACAATTGTTTAAAAAAAAGAGTATACAAGACAAGTAGGACATTTTGAACATGACTAGATAATCGATTTCATTTAGGAACTGTTCTGAATTAAACATTTTTCCAAAGAAAACTTCATTTCCTGGCATCTCACATTGGATTGAATCTTCCTTAATCCCTCGGGTTGACAGTGATAGGTTATAGGTAGGTTCTACCTCTGGGGAATGGGGATTCTTTGTCTGACATAAGGGGTCAAGAAACAGGAATATCATGACCTCTAGTTCTTATAAACAGCAGTCTTAGGTGGGGAAAAAAATGTTCTGCCTGGCAAATCTGAAACTAACCCAGAATTTCCAGGGCGCTTTGCCAATGGACATGTTTCCCTGAGGATCCTAAGACTGCTCTGATCTGCTTAGACTCCTGAGACCTGATCAGATAAAGACAGACTTAAAAATGGATTCTTCATCTGTTATAGTAAGTTTCCTATAGTAGCCAGAGAGAAGCAGTCTCTACTTCCATGATGTTGTGAGCCTGCTGGATCTCTTGCTACATTGGTGTGTGCGTGTGTGTGTGTGTGATAGAGTGAGAAAGATAGCGTGGAGAGTACAGTAGAGTCAGAGGGAATAGAGACTTGGAAACTCAAAGTATACATGAGCAGCTGGCTTACAGCAGAACTCACAGCACCTTCACTCTGGGCCTGACAGCAGCACAGCCAATGTCCTCGCTTGTATATGCCAAAGCCCATGGAAAAGGTCAGTGAACGTATACTTCCCCTGTGCTGAAAGCTGACTCTGCCTCTGTTGGCATCCATCAGAGATGAACACTCACCGTCTCTCTCAGAAACCACTTGTGTTCAGATCACACAGGATTCAGCACAGTGGCCATATACAAGATGTCACAGGGTTATTTTTTTTATTTTAAAAAGCCAAATGTCACAGATCTTGACTCAGTTAACCCCTTGCTCTGTTTCTTCCTCTCTAGATGACTAGCTATGCGTCTGATTTCCCAACTATCTCCAGTTAGTTGCTTCTTCTGTATCTCCCCTCTGTGTTTCTATCAGGCTCTCTGAGTCTGCCCACCTGCCCTTCTTACTCTGGCTGAGGGGCAGATGGCTTGGATGAGACAGCTGGTCTGGTTTTGAAGTGACCTAAGGCAGAAAGAGCCCAAAACCAGACCAACTCTTCTGAGTCACCTGGTTGAATTGAGAGGGTTCCAGACTCCTAGATTAGCAGGTTGATTCTGTACCACCCAAGGACATGTGCCATTTTGCTTATGTGGGCCTCTCAGTCTGTCTCCTATTTGGCTTTTCCTCTTTCTAGGAGTTTTTTTCTCTTTCTCTGGCTCTCTGTCTACCCTCACCATGGCTTTCATCTCCCTCTCTCTCTATCCCCACCTTTAATAATTTTTCCATTCTCTTTCAGCATGAATAGCAGAAAGGGCACTGTCCCAGGACCAGGAAGTTTCTTTTGGTTTTCATACACTAATGATAAATGGCCTTGATCCACAGGGGTTTTGAGGATACTAAATGGCCACAATTAGAGTCTTACCTCTCTACCTTTCTAGATACTTGACAAGTCAGGTCACTTCCTCTTTCCCGAGGTTCTGTTTCCGTTTTAAAGTCTTGTTAGTGGCACCTTTTCGCATGAAGTTCCTCAAAGATTGTTGTGAGGCATATGTGAGAGAATCTAAACCATGGAGAGTCTCGGATGGAAGGGATGGTCCCAGTTATGTTTTCACAATCTAGTCTTACTTTATTTCTAATTTTCACTTTATTCCCCGATTTGACTTTATCTTCCATTTTCTTCCCATCCACCTTTTTTCCTTTTATCTTCCTCACGATGTGTTTCTCTTCCTCCTTTCCCAGTTGTGCTTTTCTCTCACTTCATTTTCCTGTGAATAGTTTTCCTGTTTATCTGTGCATTTTTCTTTCCTGTTCCTTTGAGAAAAGATGGCTGAGGAAGTCTCAAATAGGTTTGTGAATATATTACAAAACAAGCAAATAACATGAAAATTCAGTTTTTCTCATTTTCTCTAAGGAATATAAAATAAATAAATTTAAAAGGAGGTAGGGCAAGGAGTTGAGATGAGACAAGAGTTTAACCTGATATACAAAAGAATTTCCTGATCCAGAAGAGTGATTTTTTAAAAACCACCAGTTTCTACCCAGGAATTTTCCATGTAAGTGGAACATTGGATCAAGATTTTAAAAGATCTCTTCCAACATACAGAGTGCAAAGAAGAAAAGAAGGGAGAAAAGAAGTAAAGGAGAAGGTAATGAATGTGTACTAAACAACTACTGTTGGTCAGTCACATTGAATATAGGTTTTTCCTTACCAATTAATATTTACACCAGTCAACAAAATGTTATTAGTAAGTTTATCTACTTCCAAACCCTAAGCTTTTTCTATACATCTGCCATATATATGTATATTTCACATGTAGATGTCAATTTTCAAAATAGTATCTCCATCACCTCTAAATATTAATACAATGTATGTCATTGACCTGATAATGCTTTAGTTCTTTCCAAGACTTTCAGATGGTCTGTCTTCTCTCCCTATCTTTGTATTTCTGATTCTTTTTACAATCTGTACAGTTTTTCTAGACAACGTAAATGGCATTGTAGTTCACACTAACTGTAGCCCTAAGACTTCTAAAACAAGCCTATCTTCTGCTCAATTTTGACCTCATCAATCAAAAAGTACCTGTGTATAATTTCCAACAATCTCATCTTGTACAAATATCCAGGCCTTTAATAGTCAAGGACTAATCATTCTAAAGGGTTTCCCTGATGGCTCAGGCAGTAAAGAATCCACCTGCAATGTAGGAGACCTGAGTTCTATACCTTGGGTGGGAGGATCCCCTGGAGAAGGGAATGGCAACCCACTCCAGCGTTCTTGCCTGGAGAATTCCATGGACAGAGGAGCCTGGCAGGCTACAGTCCATGGGGTCACTAAGAGTTGGACACAAGTGAGTGACTAAGCACACTCACAGATCATTCTAAAAGTAGATTAACTGGTCACCTTTTCACTTTGTTTTCCCTCTGCTTTTTAGAGTATTGGAAGTGAAATGTTTTTTCAGGGGTGAACTTTTCCCCAAATTATTTAAAACCCCTTCTAGGGGTGGTTATTTTCAGAAGGTTTTTATTTGGTTTTTGCTCTATAGCTTAGATTGTGTCTCTGGGGAGGAGACAATGAACAACTATCAAGTAGAAACAAAGTGGATATGAAATCCATCTAAAAGTAAGAAAGTAGATTGAAAGAAAGATCTAAAATCACAGCTCACTTGTGGGTGCCAGAGAAGTTTCCTTGTGAATACAGCCTGTGCTTTTGTCTTGTCCGTAGCAGTAAAGATCTGTCATGCCAAGTGAGGGCCCTCACAATGTCAGACTGACATGCGACATGAAGTATAATTCTTCATGTTTCAGAAATATGGAGATTTTGCAATAGATCTAACTATAAAAGAATAGAATCTAGAAGAGTCAGAGTAAGGGGGAAAGGTCACATTTACCTTGAAAAATGTCTACTATGTGGTAAAGAAAGGATTGAACATGTCTTATTTTTTGCTAAGGCTATGACAATATAAATTGCTCTATAATAGATGAAGGTTAGACTTAGCCAGGTATTTGATAACAATATTTCTTTTAATTCCCATAAAAATCACAAAAGCTATTTAGATATTAATTCCACCGTAGCCTAAAGGGAGTGAACTAAGTATCCTAAAACTAATCCTCCTGTGAGCCTAATGATTAATTTTCACAATGACAGATTCACCTAAAATTCACATTTAACAAATTCATAACAGCTTATGTGTATCGATAGTTGGATGATTTCAACTCTTTAAGAGTTTTCTATTTTTGCATCTGCTTAGGGGTCTGTCTTTATTTCTCTTAATTTTAACGTCCAAGGAAATCATCTCAGAATATGACTGTCTGAAATGCATATGTCTAAGAATTATTAAATTTGATGGACTTTGCTTAATAATACCATGAGTTTAACCCTTCTAAATCTTTTTCAGTCCTTCGAGATGTATATTTTTAGCCACTTCAACATTCTTTTAGCCAAAGCCATTTCTATTTTATTTTCTTAATTCCAGTAGAATGGAAGCATCGTGAGGACAGTCTTTGTTGTTCAGCCACTCAGTTGTCTCTGACTCTGCGACCACATGGACTGCAGTAAACAGGGCTTCTCTGTCCTTCCCTATCTCCCAGAGTTTGCTCAAACTCATGTGCATTGAGTCAGTGACACCACCCAACCATCTCATCCTCTGTCACCCGCTTCTCCTCCTGCCCTCAGTCTTCCCCAGCATCAGGGTCTTGATCAATTGCTCTTTCCCAAGTGTCTAAAACAGGGCCTGACTCATAATAAGTTCTTTATGAATATTTGTTGAGTGAATGAATAAATTATGTATTTATTAAGTTGATCTATTTCTTTTTAATATACCTAATGTTTTAATTACGTATACATATAGCTTTATTAAACAAACTAATTATATACAATATTTACTCAGTTTAACAAGGGTATTTTAAACACAAAGAGTAAGAAGATGTCATGAGTAAGTGAGAGTGTGTTTATCTTTGGTGCATTTTATAAATCATACCAAAATAATATTATTACACATACTATTACTTTATACCATAAAAATGTATATATATATCAATATATGAAAGTACAAGGAGCCACTTTTAACATTTTGGTGAGCTTCCTTTGATCATTTATCAATGCAAAGGAAAATGCTGTTTAATTAATGTACTCATGGGTATACCAAATATGCTGGTTTATATTTTGCTCTTTGTTTCACTTAAAATTACTAAGTATTTCAGCATCATTATAGAGAGTTCATAAACATAATTTTAATGACTGTATATTTCAACACTTTAATCTTCTATAATATAGATAACCATTTCTCTATTATAGCTTTTTATTTTTTGCTGTTATAAATAATGCCATGATTTGCAATTTTGTGTATAAAGCTTTGGTAATTAATTTCTTGGAGTAAATTTTTAAATGGTTGATTCTATTCACATTAGAAAACTTATTTGGCACTGTGTGCCAGGCACTAGTCAAAAAACTTCACAAATATCGATTCATTTAATCCTCATAATGATCTAATAATGTAGTTACTGGGCTTCCCTGGTGGCTCAGATGAAGAATCTGCCTGCAAAGCAGGAGTCCCTGGGTTTGATCCCTGGGTCAGGAAGATCCCCTGGAGAAGAGAATGGTAACCCACTCTGGAGCTCTTGCCTGGAAAATTCCATGGAAAGAGGAGCCTGGTGGGCTACAGTCCTTGGGGTCACAAAAAGTCGGACATGCCTGAGCAACTAATATAATGTAGTTACTATCATTATTATTCCATCTTAGAGATGAGGAAGCTGAGGCATGTTAATTTAAGTCACCTTAGTTTACACAGTTGATATGTGTTGAAGCCAGAATTTTATTTATTTATTTTGTCAGAAATCTTTGCTTTGTTTGGGTAGATAGAGCACAACATTGTTGAGTTCAACACAATGAAGCCAGAATTTTAATCCAGATAATTGAACTCTGGGGTCAGTATTATTTAAAAGATCCTAAATTAAAAGAAATGAACATTTTTAAAGCTTTTGTTACATGTTTTCAAACTGCTTTCCAGCCAAGAGTGGAGTACCACTTAACCAGCATGTTATAATTTTATAATTTATATAATTCAGTGGATCATAAATAGTATCTGTTTTAAAACTATTGTTTGTTATTAATGAGTTTGAACACTTGGAATGGTTTTTCCATTTTATGAATAATTAGTTCTTGTCTTATCTCTTAAGATCTTGGTGTTTTGACAAGCTCTTTAAAATAAATTTCATATATTGTTGCCTCTTATATTTTCTTTTTTAGTTCTACCAGCTTTCCATTTGATACAGTCCAATCTATCTTTCTCTTCATGATTTCTTTTTTTTTTTTCTCTTCATGATTTCTAGTGTGATTTAGGCAAAGCCTGAGCTCCTATCAGAACATTCTGCAGTGGAGTGACAAGTAAGAGTCTTGGGACTGGGACGAGCTAGAGGCTTCTAATAAACTAATTAACTCTATTAGTTATTGATAAGAATAGGCACAGTGCAGGAAGATCTTCTGTTTTTCCCTTAGAAGTTTATATCTTGAGTTTCACATGAGATGTCCTTCAGAGGAAAGACTGTGGCTTAATAAAACACATCTGTGTGAGCCAGAAGGCTGATTGATGATTTATCACCTTTGGCACAGAAGTTCCCCTTCATTGAAAATTCTATTTTCTTCCATTCTTCCTGTGGGCTTTTGAAATATATTCAAAATTTTATACAACTACGGTTAAGTTATGGTGTGAAGCTTCCTTAAAACAAACTAAATAAAAAATCAATTTACATTCCTCAGTTTGCTTCCCTTGCCCTAAGGTTCTCTCTTTCTTTCTTGGAAAGCAGAAGGATCAATGAAATAGTGAAGAAATATTCAGCGTTATCATGGTGGTTTCTCTAATTTGTCCCTTTTTCTCTGTATTGCATGCTCTCATTTCCTGAGTAATACATATTTTTGTTTATTTAAAATTAAGGTAGGAGGATACATAGATCAATTGGAATTTAAAACTCCTTGAAATGTTCAAAAGAAAGCTAAAAACGCAAATTTTTCAGACTGAATTATGTATTAAATATTTCAAATTTGATAAATATGAATTTCAGGTAAATTTCAGTTAGTGGGTTACATAGATAGAAAGTGATCAACAAAAATCACATTGTTTAAATATTCATTTACTTGTTCAGAAACCATTAATCAGAAGTTTGCTTTGTGCTGGAGAACCAATACATATTTTTGTCCCACTATTAACGATTCTACAGTTATTTTCCTCTCAATGTTGTAGCCTTCTGACTGATTCTATGTTAGTGAATAACAGCATTTAAATCAGAATTATACCAGCACCATTGAATTATTGATATGACTTAATCTTAATAAATTCATTAACCCAAATTAATTCCTTGATCAGTTTTCTAGTATACTACTTAAAATATTTCCAGTTTTGTCATGTGAATAAAAATACTGAAGTTATTTTGATCCAGACTAACTTATTTATGTTTAACTTATCAATATACTTCTATCAGTCTTCTGTTCAAATCAATTTTACCATGATAGCTTCTGCTTCTATGAGATTTATTTTGTGGGCCTTATTTTTATCCAGTCCCATTTTCCCAAGTCAAAATTTATAGATCTAAATCTTGCTGCATATAGTTTTACCTATTTTCAGTTTTATTTTGTATTGATTATTTCAATGTTATATTTAGTATTTATTTCTTAGCTAATCCATGATAAAGATTGTTAAATATATCAGTATTGGTCTACTGCCAGAATTGTTATAAAGCTAATTTAATTCTTCTGATCATTTGGAGGGCCTTGTATTAACTGTCCACAACATTTGTGGCTTAAAGAGCAAATAATGGAATCAAAACAGCTTACTTCTGAAAAGAAATTAAGTGATTTTTCATTAAAAGAAAAGAACGGGAGAGGTGATAGTTTATTGGGGAAGGCTTTGCTGAGGAAGCAGTATATAATTTGCATCACAAAAGATAAGAAAGAATTCACCAGAAGCCAATAGGGGTAAAGGACAATAACATAAAAAACGACCAGTATGTGTAAAAGTGTGGAGGCCAGGACTGGAGTGTGTGCATGGTAGGCACCAAACAAAAACTGAATGAACAAATAGATGGATTGTGTATGGTAAATCGTAAATGGAGTGGAGGGTGCATAAAGCTGGTAGGGGAGGTTGAAAAGAGGGAACGAAAGGCTAATTGGATATGGAGAGGAGTGAGTGTGGCTGTATCTTAATGCTATTAACACACAAGCAAACACAGAAGGAAGCATAGGCTCCAGTCCACTGTGCTTTTGGACCATTTTGACCTGAAATGAGACCTGATGCACTGAAATCTGTCCTATTTGCAATGAGTACAGAAAAGGTCTTTCATTACTCCTTGGTCAGTCACTTGATGCTTTCAAACTCCTTGTTAAAATACTAAAACATTCCTTTAGTCTAACTTAATATTCTTGTTGCACTTACTTCTATTTTCTATTGTTCTGTCTTATGATCATTAGAGGAGAGCTCTTTACTATAGTTGAATAGGGGTATCTCCCAGAATATTCCTTCTTAACCTCATTAGTCTTTCTTTTCAGTGTTCTGATTCAGCGCCCTCCACAATATATTCTTTGTTTCAAGGATGATCTCATCAGTCTGTTAGCCAGGGGAATTATATACACTGAATTTTTTAAATACAAAGTGTATGTGCTGCTTTAGTTCTTATACTTGTCTCCAAGCCTCCAGTCAATGTCTTCTTTAGTTGCTTCTTTTCTTCTTTCTGGAAACTTTAAAGATAATGAGGAAATAAGGATAGCAAGGCATCATAAAAGGGCCTGTAAATATTTAACCTAAGGAAAAAGGCTAAAATGGCTAATCAATAGCTCCAAATCTTAAAGAGAATTCTTCCTTCATAATATATTGTTTTTATTAGGGATTAATTTCAAAGAAGGAAGCCTATAACTATAATGAAATATGAATTATCACATATGTGTGTGTACATGGGTGGCTGTGTGTGTATATTCCTGACCAAAATGTGACATTAAGTAACTGTATAACCTACAGGAGGTAGTGACATCTCTGCCTTAAGCAGCTTGGGAAAAGTTATTATAAGGACTTAACAGGCCTGGTCTGAATCTCATTACTTTTATTTGCTAGATGTATGATCTTGGGCAAGTTACTTTAGCTCTCTGAGCCTCAGTTTTCCTCCTCTGTAAAATGGAGATAGTACCTATTTAATAGGTTTTTATAAGAGTTAAACAGAATAATATACATAAGTATGCTTTGTAAACTAGAAATTACTGTAAGTGAGTAAAGAAACTTTACCTGAGTTGACATTCATCTGGAATGATTTGAGAAATTTCACGTAAGGGATTTCATGTAAGAAATTTCATGTAAGCTAATGGGGTACTGTTTCTTCCAGAGAGGACCCCAAGTTCCATTGTCCTGCCTAGGCTAGCTCATCCACAGCCTCCATGAGACTGTCCTTCTTACCTGTTGAAATGGTTTGGTGACAAGCAGACCGTTTCTAGCTATAGCAACAGAATGAGGTAAGACATAATTTCTACAAGATTTTCCCATTTTTTGTATGTACCATAATATGCGTAACCAGTGCTCAACTGAGGGATATTTAAGTTATTTCTACAGGAAAGATGAACAGTGAGGTCAAAAGTGTTTTCTGTACTCTTATCCTATCCCCTCCTAGGTAGAAAATCTGGCCTCCCTGTAGGCTGAGGCAGAAACATAAAGAGAAAGGAAGAAATGCACCTAATCCTAAAAGTCTTCACCAATGCTAACAATACGCCTGCAAATGATAATTCTGCCCTTCCTTTTCACTCCAGTGGTGTGCTGAACCCAGTTGGTACCAGCTCTGAAGAACCAATTGTTAAATTTTGAGGCATTTTAAGAACTGATTGTTAAACATGGCCATTTTAACATATTATAACAAACCATTAAATATATTATAAGACACAGGTAATAGATACTAAAAATTCATTACTTTCTAAGTTTTTCACTACATTTTACTATTATCTATCCTCTCAAGGTCCTGTATTTACATCTGTTGTATCCATATGGTTGGAAAAGCATACAACAGTAATGTGACGGGCATCCCTTCCTAACTCCATGCTTAGTGGTGTCACATTTCTAGCAAAGTAAGTCATATGGGCGGAGAAGGCAATGGCACCCCACTCCAGTACTCTTGCCTGGAAAATCCCATGGACGGAGGAGCCTGGTGGGCTGCAGTCCATGGGGTCGCTAAGAGTCAGGCGTGACTGAGTGACTTCACTTTCACTTTTCACTTTCATGCATTGGAAAAGGAAATGGCAACCCACTCCAGTGTTCTTGCCTGGAGAATCCCAGGGACAGGGGAGCCTGGTATGCTGCTATTTCCGGGGTCGCACAGAGTTGGACACGACTGAAGCAACTTAGCAGCAGCAGCAGCAGCAGGTCATATGGGAATATTTACACTATGGAAACTGGCAAATGTTACAAATCAGGTGTCCCTGGAAGAGCCATCTGTTAAACATGTACCAACATACTACCTCTTGAATTCATTTTTCAGATACTTTGGCTAGTAATTATAGGGCATCCAAAACTCTGAAGCTGTGGGGGCAGTTGACTGTACCTTTTGGAATCAGACTCTCAGATTTTAATTCAAGTGTCTGCATGATATTGGGCAAATTGCTCCCCTTTTCTGTGTGTTTGTAAAATAAGGATGAAAGAAAGACTATCTATTCCATGTATGGTTTTGAAGCTTTAAAAACTTAATATTACACGTCAGAACAAATAGTACATAATGCATAATGTGTTTCATAATTATTTTAATTTAGATAAATTTTTAAATTATGACATGGAAACCTCTTTCAAGTACTGCTTTACTAAGAAATTTTAATAATCAGGTATCACTATTGAATTTTATCAAACATCTCATTTATAATTTAGAATATTCTCACCTTTGACATATTATTATGGTAGTTACAGTACTAGAATTCCTAACATAAGCAGAACCTTAAATCACTGGAATGGATTTCACTAGATCATGATGAATTTTTCTTTGCATTGATGAATTCTATTTGTTAAGATTTTACTTTGCCTGACTCATCATTATTAATAAACTGTCTTAGTTATAATTTTCTTTTGTATACTTCTCAGAGTTTGGATTCAACAGTTTGATGACTTTGTAAAAGTAGTTAGGAACCCATTATTTTTTCTATCATAAACTGTCAAAAATATTTGATTGCTGCAAAATTAGAAAGAACTCAGGAAACTATCATGGTCTGGAGCCATTTGGGGCTTAGCTCTTTGTCAATTTTCTCCATTTTAGTACTTCTCAAACTTGACTGCAACATTGGAACGACCTGGGAAGTTTTTAAAAACACTGATGCCTGAATCTCTCCCCTTACATTGTTTTAAATATGTCTGGTTTGCAACATAGGCACAGCAACATCATGGCAACATTTTAAAACTCAAGAGACTATAATGTGAAGCCAAAGTTCAGAACTGCTTCATTTCATTAAGTTTAGTTTGGTTTGGTTTAGTTTGGTTTCTATATTTTCTTTAATGAATTTTAGTGATTTATATTAACATTTACCTGGAAAATAATCTTTTCCTCTGACCTTCAAACCCGATGGTCATAGGCAAAATACTGTGGCATAACTATTTTTTTTCCTTTGTGGCTGTGATTATTAAAACTTGTTTATAACTTGTATATTGTGCTTTCTTCCTCTCATCTCATTTTTGTTGTCCTTATGTAAATAATAGTTCGTCTATTTTATTGATGTTTTCAGAGGACCAATTTCTTTGAAATTATTTATTATCTTTGAGTTTATTTATTAACTCTGAGTTTATTTATTAACTACTTTTTTCTGTTTTTGTATTCAATTATTTCTTTTTTGATCTTTCCATATATTCCCTTTTGGTTTTGCTTATGTTAATTTTATCTGCTTCTAACTTCTTGAGCTATTTCACTTCATTTAATTTATCTTTATTTCTTATTCTTAATGCAAGTATTTCAGGCTATTAACTTTTCCTTTAACAAATACTTGTGTGTATATTTATTGATATATGCTTCCTTTTATTATCATTATTTTTTTAGTCTGTAATTAATCTTTTGATTCCCTGTTTGATCTATCTAAAAGTTGTTTTCAGAGGGCTTTTTGTTTTTCAATGTTTACTAGATGGAGTGTTTTTCATAACCATGCCTAGTTTTATTGTTGTTACAAAATCCCTTCTGGTTTAGTAGCAAAATTCTTCTAAAACATCCACTCTATCTTAATTGAACATGTGTAACAGCAGGCATTAAAGAAAATAACTCATATAATAAGTTTAATAAACAGAAAAGCAAGTGGCACCAGCTGCCCTTCCAGCCCAGGCAGGTTGATCTCTTAGTTTGAGTCTTCTAATTGGGAGGGAAGTACTTGAGACTCAGCCCGCCAGAATCCCAGGTGTGTGATCAGGAATAAGGCCTTTTTCTCATTGCCTCCCTTACATGCTCCTATTGGAGGCAAGTCCACTCTACAATCATAAGATTATGCAAGAGTCAGCAAACCTTTTCTGTAAAGGACCAGCTAGTAAATATTTTAGCTTCCATGCATTGATTTACTAGTATTGCATGGAACATATTTGTAATAAAAAATTATTCATTGATTATCTGAAAAATCACATTTAACTGGGCATCTAATATTTTTATTTGTTAAATCTGACAGTCATATTTGCAGGCTAAATGGTCTTTGGCAAATATTCAGCTCTGCCTTTGTAGTGGAAAAACAACCACAGACAATACATAAGCAGATTAGTGTGGCTGTGTTCCAATTAAATTTTATTTATAAAAATAAACAATGGACTATATTTGTCTTGAGGGCTATACTTTGCCTTCACCTGCATTAGTAGTGTTTCGATGTTTAATGTACATCAGAATCACGTGGAAGGCTTGTTATAACACTGATTGCTAGACTCCATCCCCAGGGTTTATGACTCTGTAGATCTGGAGTGAGGCCCAATATAATTTCTATGAAGTTCCCAGGTGACCCTTCTGCTGCTACTAGTCTGTGGACCACACTTTGAGTACTACCACATTAGAAGAAATACCTACTGCCTTTTTATTCATAAAACCCACTCAGTAGAACATAGGCTTAGTTATTATTATTCATTCAAAGACTTCACCAGTCTTATCAGATGGAAAAAAAAAACAAGTGGTGAAATTTAATTATCCTCATGGCCACATCTTCCTAACATACATGGTATATTCGGGTTAATTTTAAAAAGTCACTCCCTCTCAGAACAGGATTAGAAGTAAGGTACCACTTTGAATCCACACAGCCCCTCACCAGGGTACACGGCTTGGTTAAGCTGAGCAAAGGCTGGACTTCAGCAGCCACTGTGACCTTCAGGAGCCTTTGGGCAGTGCACAAATGGTGCAACACTCCTGGAAGCCCTGCTGATCAGAAGAATGTTATCCACAATTTATCAAAACAATACCCTCTAAATTTATATATTCAGTAAGAGTTTATTTCTTTTCTTGAAGTTAAAAAAAAAAATGAGCAAGCAATATTCCTTTTTTTTTCCCACTTGGATTTGACAGGCTTTTTTCACCTTTATTGAGGTATAATTTAAAAAAATTATATGATATTTGAAGTGTGCAATGTGATGATAAACAGTATTCTTAAGGAAAATCCCATACACTAGCTGACACCTGTACTCTTTTTCTCTCATCAAGGGGAGAAAATAAATAAATTTTAAGAAATCTCCTCTATGTGGAAATTTAAGAAGAATTTTAATGCCTAGTTTTAGTGTGGTCGATATGATCTGAACTTTTTTGGACCTTAAGAATTCATTTAAGATTTTTTTATACTCTAATATACCAATAATATGTTGCAAGTGTTTCATGACCCTTCCAAAGGGTACATTCCCTGTATGGAGGCGATAGAGTTTGAAATATATCTGCCCATACATGTTTGCTTTTTATTAATATTGTCCATATGTTATATGGATTTTCTATGAGCTCACTTATCCTCCTGATTTAATTACTTGGGGTATAGTATAATATCCATGGAGTCAGGGAGTAAGTTCTCTGCATGATTTTATATCCTTGGCACCCAGCTCAGTATACGGAACACACTAGGCATTCGTTTATTAAATGAATAAACCATTTTTGACTGTAAAGTGGAGTGAAGTGCAGTTGTTCCCAGTTCCGCATTCAAATGAAGATGAATTTTTATTCTTTTTACTTCCTCCCTATATTGCATTGCATTCCCCAACCTGGAATCAGTTGTAATCACTGCATTTCTTCTTGAAAATATACTCCCCTCACTTAAGTTCCTATGGAAGTTTCCACTCAGCCTTGTTTTGGTCTTCAAAGCTTTTAAAATATAAACATTAAAAAAAAAACCTACTGAAAATACATGAACTAAAATATAGATTGTAGTTTCCCTCTGGTTGATTCTTTTTATTTATTTATTTAGCTTTTGCTTTTTTGGTATTTTCCAGATGTTCCACAAGGAGCAGACATTGGTTGTACATTTAAAAGAACCAAAAAAAATTTATCATAAGAAATAGCAGTCATTTTTTTCCTCTAGTATTTCTACTCTCTGGTTTGAGTTCTACTTATTGAGGTTACATAGAAAAAGTAAATTCTCTCTTCTAGATGAAAAACCTATGAACATTTAAAAAGGACCTCTCAGAGTGTCCCTAAGACTTCCCCTTAAAGTTTCCTTTAAAAGTCTGTCACGTGGTTTCTAGATCATTCACCATCTTTTTTGTCTGAACATAATCCCTTTGGTGGATAATCATTTAAAATAGAGGTCCAGAACTGGATATGGTATTTCAAGTACAGCCTGATTTGTAGAAAGGATAATAGATCTGCCTTGGTTATACTATGGTTCCATTATCGCAGCCTGCAATAAAACTAGTATTTTCAGTGCCCGTGACAGTGCCGACTCACGTGCAGTTTACTGAGATTCCCATATCTTTCACTCATTTTCCCCTACCTATACCCTACTCTCTTATCTGTGCTTTATCTATCTTCCCTTCTCAAGCAGGCCCCAGGTGGTAGACACAAGGAATGGCAGCACCGTGACTGAGTTTATCCTCGTGGGCTTTGAGCAGAGCTCTCCATCCACTCGGGCATTGCTCTTTGCCCTCTTCCTAGCCCTCTACAGCCTTGCCATGGCCATGAATGGCCTCATCATTTTCATCACCTGGACAGACCCCAGGCTCAACAGCCCCATGTACTTCTTCCTTGGCCACCTGTCCTTCCTGGATGTCTGCTTCATCACCACCACCATCCCACAGATGCTGATCCACCTAGTGATAAAGAATCACACTCTCACCTTTGCCTCCTGCTTAACCCAGATGTATCTGGTTTTTGGTGTGGGTGTGGCTGAGTGCATCCTCTTGGCTTTCATGGCCTATGACCGTTATGTTGCCATCTGCCACCCACTTAGCTATGCCCAGATCATGAGCCGGCAGGTCTGTGTGAGACTGGTGAGTACAGCCTGGTTCTTTGGGCTGATCAATGGCATCCTTCTTGACTACATGACATTTTGTGGTCCCTTCTGCAGAGACAACCACATAGAAAACTTCTTCTGTGAGGCCCCCATAGTGATTGCTCTCTCCTGTGGAGACCCCCAGTTTAGCCTGAGAGTCATCTTTGCCGATGCCATTGTGGTGCTGCTCAGCCCCATGGTGCTCATCGTCATCTCCTATGCCCGCATCCTGGCCTCCATCCTGGGCAGGAACTCCTCCTCTGGTTGAGGCAAGACCTTCTCTACTTGTGCCTCTCATCTGACCGTGGTCATCTTTTTCTACACCTCGGCCATGTTCTCTTACATGAACCCCCGCAGCACACACGGTCCTGACAAAGACAAGCCTTTCTCCCTCCTCTACACCGTCATCACCCCCATGTGCAACCCCGTCATCTACAGTTTCCGAAACAAAGAAATGAAGGGGGCCATGGCGAGGGCCCTTGGGAGAAGCAGCCTTTCCCAAGCAGAGTCTGTGTAGTTAGAAACACCTGGACGGGCAGCTACTTCCCCTGACTTCCCCTCCTGCAGCCGGAAGAAGTGGGAGATTCACTAGCTGACAAGCTCCAGGAAGGAGTACTCACGGCTTCCTTTCTGCTAGTATAAGACTTGAAAGATCCTGCTGTTGTTGTTCAGTTGCTAAGTTGTGTCTGACTCTTTGTGACCCCGTGGACTGCTGCACACAAGGCTTCCCCATCCTTCACTATCTCCCAGAGTTTGCTCAAACTCATCTCCATTGAGTCAGTGATGCTATCTAACCATCTCATCCTCTGCCACTCCATTCTCCTCTTGCTCTCAATCTTTCCCAGCATCAGGGTCTTTTCCAATGAGTCAGCCCTTCAAACCAAGTATTGGAACTTCAGTTTCAGCATTAGTCCTTCCAATGAATATTCAGGGTTGATTTCCTTTAGGATTAACTGGTTTGATCTCCTTGATGTCCAAGGGACTCTCAAGAGTTGTCTCCAGCACCACAATCTTTATGGAAGATCCTGTTGATGTTTAATAATGCTCATCTATCTAATTTCACTTCCACCAAATTTCTCTTAGTTATACATTTTCATGATTGGAGGGGCAAGTGTAATAAAATGGAGGAGTGTATTCCAAAATTTGGGGGAAAGTAGTATGATCCTCTAGAGAAATTCATCAAAGAGGATGACAAGTTCATTCTTTCCAGAGCATTTCTTTCCAGGGCAAAGTCAACTGGTAGGAACATTAAGATTGAGAAAGGAGCAGATTGAGAGCCATGAGGGAAACAAAAGGATGTGGAACATAGGGGAAAAAAAACAATGAGTAGGAGAAATAGTGGAGAAGGCAATGGCACCCCACTCCAGTACTCTTGCCTGGAAAATCCCATGGACAGAGGAGCCTGGAAGGCTGCAGTCCATGGGGTCGCTAAGAGTCGGACATGACTGAGTGACTTCACTTTCACTTTTCACTTTCATGCACTGGAGAAGGAAATGGCAACCCACTCCAGTGTTCTTGCCTGGAGAATCCCAGGGATGGGGAAGCCTGGTTGGCTGCCATCTATGGGGTCTCACAGAGCCGGACACGACTGAAGCAACTTAGCAGCAGCAGCAGCAGGAGAAATACACTGTAAGGTATGTGACACCATCCCTCTATGCCTGCCTCAAAATTCTCCATGAAATTTGTCTCCCTATATAAGAATTGATTAATAGGATTACTTCTCAGAGGCAGCAAGAGGAGGAGCTGTATGTCAAATGCATGTGGATTTTTGATGGAGAAGAGGAAGAACAGAAGCAAGAGCAAAAGTCTCTGGAGAGCACCTACTTCCCCACGTTGTAAACTGGGGGTGGGAGCTGTAGATAGAAATCTCCTAGGATCAAGAAATCTTTGAGTGACATCTGCATTGTACAAGAATATATAATAGCACTTTGACCTATTTACACATTTATTTGCTACAACTTGTAAATTTTGACACTAACCTGGATACAGTTTAAGTGTATCCTTTTTTTTCATGAAGATTCCTTCCTATCTCTTGCTTTACCTATAATATACTACATTTCCTGAAACTACACTTACAGTTCTATCTTCTGTCTTCCCCACCACTGTTCCATTTCTGAAAATCTAGAGCAGAGGTTCTAAGTAGGGATGATTTTCTCCCCCAGGGGTATTCAGCAATATCTGAAGGTATTTTTTTGGTTGTCACTACTGGAGGAAAGAGTAAGGTACTAGCATCTAGTAGGTAGAGACCAGAGATGCTGCTGAACATTCTATAATACAAAGGAAATCCCCTAAAATAAAGACTTGTATGGCCAAAGATGTCAGTAATGTCAAGGAGAGATGAGGTGTTAAAATGGAAGAATCATAAAAATGATGAGAGTTATTGATATGGGGAGGGAAGAGATAGGAGGAAACCAAGGAGAATTTAGAATACAGAATTCTATCTTATCTGCAAAGTCATTTTCTGCTGGACTGTGGGCAGGATTTCTGCTGACACTGCCATAGCAACAATCCATGTAAATAGTTGTAATAAAAACCTTCCCTAAAACCTCTCTGTTTGTCTCTATTTAAACTTACCCTTACCCCCACCAACTTTTTTTTTCAAGTTACAGGAATTTCCTGGCCAGTCATGCCCTTCTGTCTATCACTAGTCTGGATTCCTACTTAAATTCTACCCTTTCCCTCTGTTACTTCCAACCAAAATTCATCCACCCAATATCCATCCTTCCCTTGTTCCCACAAATCTCACATTTTTGCCTAGCTCAGTCTCACCATTCATCACCTCCGCCTGTTTACAGTGGGACTCTTACAATGCCATTTAGTGAAATGTGTGCAAACCATGTACGCTATTATGGAAATACTACCTATAATTTCAATACTTTTTCTCATCCACTTTACCAATCTCCTCCTTTTACCAATGCTTATATTTCCCCACCCATATGCTCCACCCATCCTGAAGGGTCCGCTCTACCTTTTATGTATGCTAGACATTTTTTTTTTTTTTTGCCCTTCTAAAACTAAATGCATACTTTCTCCCCTGATCTGTGTCCTGATAGATAGACTTTTGTTGACTGCCTTCATTACCTTCTAAGCTCTGGTTGGGTTCAACTAATAAGAGTTAGTAAGAGTAGAGGAAAGCAGGAAGAGAGTGGGTGTGTTTATTTTCCTGTCTCCTTCCCTGATGTTCCAGAGCCCCTATCAAGTGGCCTTCTTTTACAGCTCCCTTCCCTGTTCCTGTAAGGTAGTACCTGGTCCCACTCTTGAGAGCCTAGGGTGCTTTTCCATCCCTCTTTGACTCCTGCATCTTTATAATTCCCCTTATTGGTCCTACATAAGTACACCAATTATTTCCTTCCGCTGCACCCACTAGGGCTTCCCAGGTGGAACAAGTAGTAAAGAATTTGCCTGCCAGTGCAGGAGATGAAGAGACACGGGTTTGTACCTGGATCAGGAAGATCCCCTAGAATAGGAAATGGCACCCCACTCCAGTATTCTTGCCTGGAAAATTCCATGAATGGAGGAGCCTGACGGACTACAGTCCATGGGGCTGCAAATTCGGACACGACTGAGCGACAGAGCACCACACCCACTGGCTGAGTAACAGGTATCTAGTACAAAAACAAATGGAAAATTCCTCAAAATAGCCTGCATGTTGGTCCATAAAACAAACCTTAAAACATTTCATAGGTAAGGAATCACACAAGCCAAGTTCTCTAATCATAATGCAGTTAAAAGTTAGCAATTGATTCATGTTGATATATGGCAAAACCAATACAATATTGTAAAGTTAAAAAATAAAATAAAATAGAAAAGAAAAAAAAAAAAGTTAGCAATCAGTATCAAAAAGATACCTGGAAAGAAACCCATATGTTTGGAAATTGAGAAACATAATTCTAATTAAGAATGAATTATAAGTCTAATCTTACATGGAAAGAGTATGGGGCTTAGAAGTTGTCACTCCCACCTTCATCAGTGAAAAAGAAAAACGAATGAACAAACTGAACATCAACACTTCTTAGGTCCATTGGAGAACTGAAGTCACAGGGCAAACCACCACTCCAAAAACTGGGACACAGGTGAACACAGAGAATCCCAGCTTCCTTAGGAGCAGAAGCTGCAGCTAGAGCCTGGTCAGAACACTTGAAGGAAAATTGACTAGTTATTGAGACTGAGCATGGGTTGGCTTCATAGAAAAATACTCCTGGAGGCTCATCCTTAGGGAAGCCGTCTTAGTTTTGTGAGTTTTACTTGCAGCCTCCCCACCAGATTCTCATGATGAAGATCAAAAAGAAAAAAAAATCCCTTTATGCTTCAGCAGTGGGAAGGGAAAATAACCATTCTGAAATAAGCTCAGAGAGCTCTGTTCTCCTTAACAGACTGTCCTCAAGGAATACTACCTTATGAGAACCTAACCAACCTGGGGAAGGATCCAGAAAAAAAAGAAAATGTGAGAAGGTAAAGGTCACAGCATAAGGACACAGGCTCACTAGGAAACCAAGACCTACTCGCAGGACCACAGGATGCTTCCATTCCCCCACCGCTTACCACCACATCAGTAGGACTTGAGGATTTCAAGAATTATGCCCGAAAGGCCTACAGTCTTCAGTCCCTATTTAGGAAGGAGTCTCTAAGAAACAAAAAGATAACAGAGGAGACAAAAATAAGGACACTAGAGGAAATTTTAGCCTCTGGCACCACAGCTACAGCAAATATAAACACTGCCCAACACCTAGCAAGAGCGATATAAACCTCCACTAAAGGCCTATTTATCTCACTTCCTTTTTCCTGATACCTCATGTTTGGTTTTTTAACAAAAGAGCCAATTATGGTAAAAATTAGAAAATTTCACAAGCCCCAAAATCGTGATGAATCTACATACAATTTTGTGGGATGTAGCTAGAGCAGCACTTTCTTATATTAGAAGAAAAAAGAAAAGTTAAAATCTAATAAATTAAACTACTAATTTAATCACGTTAATAGATTATGCAAGGCAAGCAGGAGAAAATGTATATAATGGATTTATCAGTAATGCTGTCCAGCCATCTCATCCTCTGATGCCCTCTTCTCTTTCTGCCCTCAATCTTTCCCAGCATCAGGGACTTTTCCAATGAGTCATCTGTTCACATCAGATGACCAAAATACTGGCTCTTCAGCTTCAGCATCAGTGCTTCCAGTGAATATTCTAGGTTGATCTCCCTTAAGATTGACTGATTTGATCTTGCTGGCCAAGGGACTTTCACGAGTCTTCTCTAGCACCACAGTTCAAAGGCATCAATTCTTTGGCGTTCTGCCTTCTTTACAGTCCAGCTCTCACAACCATACACGACCACTGGGAAGACTATAGCCTTGACTATCCAGACCATTGTTGGCAGATTAATGCCTCAGTTTTTCAACACACTGTCTAGGTTTGTCATTGCTTTTCTGCCAAGAAGCAATCGTCTTCTGATTTCATGGCTGCAGTCACCGTTCGCAGTAATTTTGGAGCCCAAGAAAAGGAAATCTGTCACTACTTCCCCCTTTTCCCCTTCAATTTGCCATGCAATAATGGAGCCAGAAGCCAGGATCTTAGTTTTTCTAATATTTAGTCTTAAGCCAGCTCTTTCACTTTCCTCCTTCACCCTCATCAAGAGGCTCTTTAGTTCCTCTTGTCTTTCTGCCATTCCAGTGGTATCATCTGCATATCTGAGGCTGTTGACATTTCTCCTGCCTGTCTTGATTCCAGCTTGTAACTCATCCAGCCTGGCATTTCTCATGATGTGCTCATGAAGGGGAAATCAGCTATACGTATACATAAATCCACTCTTTTGTAGATTCCCTTCCCATCTAGGTCACCACAGAGAACTGAGTAGAGTTCCCTGTGCTTATATAGTAGGTTCTCATTAGTTATCTATTGTATTTTATATATAGGAGGGTATTGATGTCAATTCCAATCTCCCAATTGACACTGCAATTTTTATAAATTATAAGTTTGTGGTACCCTGCACTGAGCAAATCTATCTGCACCTTTTTTCCAATATCATTTGCTTATATCACATTATGGTAATCCTTGCAATATTTCAAACTTTTAGTTAGTATTATATTTGTTATGGTGATCTGTGACCAGTGATCACTGATGTTACCATGATGACTTACTGAAGACTCAGATGATGGTTAGCATTTTTTAGCAATAAAGTTCACTTAATTGAATAGGTACATTGTATTTTAGACATAATGTTATTGCACACTTAATAGACTATCGTACAGTGTAAAAATAACTTTTATATGCACCGGGAAAACCAAAAAGTTTATGTAACATGCTTTCTTGCAATACTTACTTTATTTTGGTGGTCTGGAATGGAACCCACAATAGTATGGAGGTTTGCCTGTATAATAGAAAAGAGGGAAAGACCTCAAAAAAATGAAAATAGAACTATCATATGACTCAGCAATTACACTCAGATATATGTCCAAAGAAAGGAAAACACTAATTCAAAAAGATATATGCTTCCCACTGTTAATAGCAGCATTATTTATGATAACCAAGATATGAAAACAACCTAAGTGTCCATCAAAAGATGAATGGATAAAGAAGATGTGGTGCATTTATATACAGCAGACTACTATTCAGGCATTTTAAAAAAAAGAATGAAATTTTGCTATTTGCAACAACATCGATGGAGGGTATTATGCTAAGTGAAATGAGTTGGACAGAGAAAATACATACTCTATGATATGACTTACACATGGAATCTAAAAAATAAACTAGTGAATATATCAAAAATGAGGGAAAATCCTCAACTTTTAAAATAACTTTGATACCAATACTTGACAAAGACAAAATAAGCTAATATCACTTATGAATAGAATTGTAAAATTTCTAAACAGAATTGTCTCCCTACATGTTAAAAATATTATAATACCTTGTATCATGAACAAACTTGAGTCTATCCCAGGACATTCAAAATTTATTTAACATCAGAAAATGAATTAATGTAAATCATTACATTAATAGACAAATGGAGAAAAATCACATGATAATATCAGTAGATGCAGGAAAGGCATCTATTTTACTGAAAATTCACACCTGTTTATAATTAAAAAAAAAAAAAAAAAAAAACTCTTGGCCAACCAGGAATAGATACATACTTCCTTAACCAATAGAGTGATCATATACCAAATCTCTGCAAGCATCACCCTTAATAGGGAAACATTAAAATTACCTTTAGATTATAAACAAACCTAGGGTAACCATTATCCCTACTTTTCTTCAAAGTTGTACTGAAAATCCTGTTGTTGTGCAGTTGCTCAGTCCTGTCCGACTCTTTGTGACCCCATGGACTGCAGCATGCCAGACTTCCCTGTCCTTCACTGTCTCCCAGAGTTTGCTCAAACTCATGTCCATTGACTTAGTGATACCATCCAACCATCTCATCCTCTGTCGTCCCCTTCTCCTCCTGCCTTCAATCTTTCCCATCATGAGTGTCTTCTCCAATGAGTCAGCTCTTAGCATCAGGTGGCCAAAGTATTGGAGCTTCAGTTTCAGCATCAGTCCTTCCAATAAATATTCAGGGTTGGTTTCCTAGATTGAAGATCATATATAGTACAGTAAAGCAAGGGAAGTACATAAGTTGTATAAGAACTAGAAACAAAAATGCAAAACTTTACTTAGGGATGGCATGATTGTCTTCATAGAAAAACTAAAAAAAGTACAGATAATTTATTTAAATTAATAGAATTAAACAAGTCTACTAGATGCAAAAATCAACTTGCATTTTTATATTCCAGCAAATAAAATAGAAAAATAAATTTTAAGACCATTTTAAATAATATCCAAAATATAAAATATATGGGAATGACCATAATGAAATAGGGCAGTTCTTCATGGAAAGATGCACACAAATTATGGAATGTCATTGCTGCTAAGTCACTTCAGTCGTGTCCGACTCTGTGCGACCCCCATAGACGGCCTCTTACCAGGCTCCCCTGTCCCTGGGATTCTCCAGGCAAGAACACTGGGGTGGGTTGCCATTTCCTTCTCCAATTCATGAAAGTGAGGTTGCTCAGTCGTGTCCGACTCTTAGCGAACCCATGGACTGCAGCCTACCAGGCTCCTCCATCCATGGGATTTTCCAGGCAAGAGGACTGGAGTGGGGTTCCATTGCCTTCTCCATGGAATGTCATTAGGGAAAATGTAAATAAACAGAAATATAAACATATAACATAACATCGATAGATACACACTTTTTCCTAATGACTCGAAGTTATACCACTTTTGGACAGCTTTTTTTGGTATAATTATTTTCACCCACATCTGAACTGAACATCATGTTTGGGTTAGAATTGTTGTGCTAATAAAATGCTATGGACCAGAGGTGATAAGGAAGTGAGGAGACGAGTGAGCTTCTTTCTTACCATATCAATGAATGATGTAGGAATAGGTGCTTTAAAAGAGCTTGACAAGTTCACTTTTTTTCAGAAGTTTTTGAGTGGATATCTGAAAGATCATAAAAAATCTTTGTTGCAAAAGTCACTTTCCTGAAGCTTAACTTCTGTGCATTATGTTTCAAAATCACACTTTCCTCCAAACTTACTTATGTTACAAAAATGCCTAAATTATATTAGATTTTGTAAGATGCACACTTGAAGATGGTGGTGGAGGTTTCTGTTATACGATGAGACCGGGGGTGAAACCACCCTGCACAATTAGACTTAGATGCTAAGTCTCATAGATGCTTAGACTCACTCTAGAGTCAGGACACAAGCAGCATAAACTTCAACTTTATAGGAACTCATGCACTCCAAGTAGAAAGAAGAGCTACAGAGAACTGAAGGAGTAAGAGAATTACTGAAGTTCTTTGACTTATGCAGAATCTAATTCAATGTCAAGCAAGATTTGGGAGAACAGTGGGTGAATTAGGGGAAAGAAGGTTATTTTAGATTTGAAGAACAGAATTGTGACAATAAAGAGGTAGAGGATGGTGGTTACGGAAGGAGCATGTTATCAATGATGTATGCTCCATCAGGGAGTGCTTTTCTTTTTCTTTCTTTTTTTTTTTTTAGGGAGTGCTTTTGGCTGTTTACCACCCTATCAGCAGCATTTAATAAGGTAACTGTTTCATATGTGTATTTCAGTTCAGTTCAGTTCAGTCGCTCAGTTGTGTCTGACTCTTTGCAACCCCATGAATTGCAGCACGCCAGGCCTCCCTGTCCATCACCAACGCCTGGAGTTCACTTAAACTCACATCCATCGAGTCAGTGATGCCATCCAGCCATCTCATCCTCTGTCGTCCCCTTCTCCTCCTGCCCCCAGTCGCTCCCAGCATCAGGGTCTTTTCCAATGAGTCAACTCTTCGCATGAGGTGGCCAAAGTACTGGAGTTTCAGCTTTAGCATCATTCCTTCCAAAGAAATCCCAGGGCTGATCTCCTTCAGGATGGACTGGTTGGATCTCCTTGCAGTCCAAGGGACTCTCAAGAGTCTTCTCCAACACCACAGTTCAAAAGCATCAATTCTTCGGTGCTCAGCTTCCTTCACTTTAGCCGATCTTTATTGTTGTGTTGAACACAGTGAACACAGTATAATGATATGAAAAAAGTAGTGAATTGGGGGCACAAGGAGTGATATCTAAGTCATAAGAAACCCTAACTAGAAAATTAATTCAAAATAAAATTGTACAATAGGTGCTCAAGAGTTAAAGGCTCCAAGATTTGAAGCTGAGGGCATGAGGATAATGACACTTGGCAGGCCCCCATAAATATCAACTCATCTCATAAACAGAACAGAAACCCTGAGACTATTCTAGACCTTCCAGGCCACTTGCCATGGAAATAGCCTCACAAGGATATGAGACTATCCCCAGGGATCCAGTTAAAATGGTAAGACTTCAAGATGAGATAGTTGGCCTTGTTACATTTGGCTCCCAGCAGTGACCAGGTAGAAGTTCATGCCTGCCTGAGTGTATGTGTGCCTGTGAGTGTGTATGTGTGTGTGTGTCCACGGAGCCCATATTCCCTACCCTATAAATGACCAGCTGGTTTGCAGCAGAATTCACTGGACCCTCACTCGATGCCTGGGGAACCCTCCTCTGAGCCTGAGATCAACACCCGAAATGTTATCACCAGGGTGTGCCAAAGTCAAGGGAGAAGGTCAGTAAACGTGCTCACTTCTTCAGTGAAAGCTGACCCTGACTCTATTTATCCATCAGAGACAAACATCCCTGGCTCCCTCAGTGACCACTTGTGTTTAGATCACATCAGAATTCTGCACACAGTGGCCAGGGAGGAGATGTCACAGATCTTGACTCCATTAACTTCCACCTTGCTCCTTTCTCTCTCTAGACACTTAACTCTGTCTACTTTTCCAACTCTCTCCAGCTAGTCTGTTCTCTGGCTCTCCTCTAAGTTTACATTGGGCTCTCAAAGACAGCCAACCAGGACTCCCAGGTCTGGATAAGGGGCAAATGGCTTGGGTGTGTCTGATGGGGCCCTTCTGGTTAGCAAAGGCCTGTCACCAGTTGCTGCAGAGGAGGAGACCATATTATCTCTAGGGTTACTTTTCCTCATTTCTTTGGTTTTTTTTCAACTTCCCTCTTCACATTTGTGCATACTAGTGTCTTCTACTTATCTTACATTTTTCTTTCTTATTCTCTGGAAAAGGAAAGGCTTTTGATTCTAAATGATTCTCTTTTAGAAATTATATAAAAGCTGAGGTTCACATTTTTTCCAAATGTCTTGAGGAGAAAACTTTAGAGAAAATGGAACTTAAATACGTCAGGGGTAAAAGCTGAGTTAAATGGACAGGACAGGGAGAAGCAGGAACCAATAGGATGGATTACAAAGTGTGGATGAGATCTTTTTCTCCAGGTTTCTGCAGGGCCAGTTTGGCTTCTTAGTGGGATGCTGGCCAAGTGTTTACAGTATTTCTTTTACATGTGAAATGAAACCACAGGGAGAGGGAGAGAAAACAGAGATCACAATTATATGTATTTATTGCCCAATCTGTGCCAGCACTAATTATATATTGTTTTAGTTAATCCTCATTTTATAGAAAAAAAAATTTGAGAACCAGCTGGCCAACTGCACATTATAGTAAGCAACAATAATGTCAAGTCTGAATTTCTGATATGCCTGCCTCTAAAGACCCTTTGCTTTACCCTGTGCCTCATTGCCTCCCTATAAAGTGATGAGATTAGCTTCCAGGCAAGGTTTTTTTGTTTTGTTTTCTGTTTATGAATTTATTTGTTTATTTTTGGCTGTGCTGGGTCTGTTGCTGCATGGGCTTTTCTCTAGTGGCGATAGTGAGCTTCTCATTATGGTGGCTCCTCTAGTTGCAGATATAGGCTCTAGGGCATGCAGGGTTCAGTAGCTGGGGCATGGGGCTCAGTAGTTGCAGCCCTAGGGCACAAGCTCATTAGTGAAGGCGCATGGGCTTAGCTGCTCTGCATGTGAGATCTTCCCGAATCAGGGATTGAGCCTGTGTCTCCTGCATTGGCAGGCGGATTCTTTACCACTGAGCCACCAAGGAAGACTCCAAAGTTTTTTAATCTCTAAATATGTAACTGTTCACCTCTTAAAATCATTTTATTTCTTAGTCTAAGAATCTCTCTGGGTTTCAACTTTATTCTCTCCTACTCTGATGGTACATATCTTGCTCTCCCCCTTGCTTACTCTCTCTGTCTCATTATCCCTCACTTTTTCTTCCTCTTTATTCTCTTCTCAAAGCTAATTAGAGTCTCTGCAAATTTTTTCTTCACACACTTTAAGTAGCAAAACAGCTTAATGACATAGAATAGCTAAAGTTGTCTAATCCACTGATGTTCAATAATTCTCCTTGATTTCTAAGTTCTCCTTCCAGTTTCATATTCATTTGTCTTTAGACTTATACACAGTCCCTGAATGTTGAGAGAAATATCATTATGGATACTTTATGTATAATTTCCTGTTTCTTTTCCTTGATTCTCTAGTTGTTTTATTCTTTAAGTCTCTGTACTAAAGGAAGGAAGCAACAAGTCTAGGGTGGTTTCATTACAGCTTATAATGAAATAGTTAATTCACTTTAGGACTCAGCTGGAGAATGATTAGGGATGATGGAGGGAGATCAAGTCTCATAAGATGCGGGCACTATCTGGAGTTACAATCTCAGCTATGAAGTGAAATGAAGGCTATTGTCAGTATTTCCATCATTTATGGTGACTCTCATTAGTGCAGATCAACACGAATGGTCTTCTGGTAGAGTTTGTGACCTACACTGGTCTTTTGACATCACAGGGATCTGGGTTATCACAGGCATCTGCACTGATCTTTTAACATCACAGGGATCTGGGTTACCACAGGCATCTGCACTGATCTTTTGACACCACAGGGATCTGGGTTATCACAGGCATCTGCACTGATCTTTTGACATCACAGGGATCTGGGTCATCACAGGCATCTGCACTGATCTTTTGACATCACAGGGATCTGGGTCATCACAGGCATCTGAAATGCTCACCCACGGCACATCTACAACATTGGTCCAGGCCAGACCATCACTAAGGGATCCAGGTACTTCAGAGATCCTATTTCAGAAAGATATAGAAATACTGAAGTGGATCCAGTATCAAGGAGAAGGATGAAGCAAAAATAAAGCAGAAGACTGAGACAGTCAAGAGAATTTAGAATATTTCTACAATTTAACTCAACTGGATCTCTGTGGCAAGCCAGTTATTGTCAAGGCCCTCCGAGGAGCAAAAAGACTATTCAGTGTCCATCTTGCTTAAGAAAAGGGAAATAGGAAGAAACTTAAAATAGAAAAGAGGGGGGAAACAGGTAAGCCTATAGAAACACTTCTAAGTAAATCTGTAAGACATTGGGATGGGTCGCTAAACTGTAACAGAGTTATCAGCAGAGACCTCCAGGGACTCACACTAAAGACTAGTTGTCCTTCCTTAAAAGTCATTTACATCTGTCCTCATAATACCTTGATCCATATGCTTTTGTCTGGATCCATATGCTTTTCCCTACACAACTTTATTAGGTAATGGCAAAATTTATTTCCTATTGTCTCCCAATCTGATTCCTAAATTCCTCAAAGTTCATGTAGATGTGTTAGTGAAAACCATGGAGTTCCAGAATTACACCTCATATTTTAAAATCTTTAAAAGTGCCATAATTCCAGGGCATTCCTAATATGTGAAACCAGCAGGGAAAACAGTTCTTTTCTGACCATTTAAGGACTTAGTAAGGGCCTGGCCTGTCTTTCTAATGACAGGTTAGTGCAATAGAACGCAGGGTCAAGGAGACCTGCAGAACAGGGGATCTGCTCTTACAAGGCCTTTCTAGTTTCTCTTCCTTTTGTACCTAGTGAACAGACCCACTGTAGTTTCCCCTCCTTCTGACATTCCTGCTGTGAGACACCACCCAACTGGGTACAACTATTTTGTTCTCTCCCTGTACAGATAGGCAACAAAATCTTCCAAACAACCCATAATTGTGCATTCCCTCTGATCTCCAGTTGTGGATGATGGCAGTCTCACTAACAAGGATCTCTGTAAATCCTGGTTGCCCTTCTATTTTAACAGGGCTAATTCTGCCCATGGGCAGAGGAGCCTGGTAGGCAACAGTCCATGGTGTCTCAAAAGAGTCAAACATGACTGAGCAACTAAACATTAACAACACAACAATTCAGGCCTCATCCCTCATTGATTTCTGGGGCTTGTCATCCTGTCTATATTTTTGAATGATGAATGGTCCTATATTGCATCTTTTAATCTGATTTCTAAATTCATTAGTTTTACTATTCAGTAAAATGGTATATGTTCTGTCATTCTTAGTTAACAAAGAGAAATTGATTGGCCACTTTAGGGTGAACTACATATTCTCTGAGCTGGAATTAGGAGGGTGGATGCCGTTGCCTTCTTCCTGCAGGCTGCCTTTGATCTAATCTTATTTGATTAGGAGAATTTTCAGAGATGGAAGAGGGAATACAAGCCTTATAAATCCTAAGAGCTGGCTTTTAGTTCCCAGCCTTGAGAAGCAAGGGAAATCTTCACTCAATCTTCAAATAAGCCCCAATTAGTTTACACTTTTTATTGTATATAATTGATTTCTACATTACTGTGTATTGGCCATCATGGAATGGTTACCTCCAACTTATTCACACATTGTCAAATTGGGAGCAGGAATTTCTATCTTCCCTAATAAAGACTGAAGAGAAACTGCCTTTTATCACAAAATGACATATCCACTAACAATTCAGTTTACTAAAAGAACATCTTTTTATGGCTATTTTCCACCTCTTAAGGTCTCCTCAAGTTTAGATGTAATTTCAGCATTATACCTGATGTGAAACATTTGAGGGTTAACTCAGGTTCTCACTTATAGTGACTATTTTTTCTTACCAAGGATGCCTTTCTCCAAGAACAACCTTCTTTAATCTGTCAGTTGTTAGCAAATATTTTTCTTGCATCTGATATTTTCCTTTTTATTCACACTTTCCTGAGTATTTTATGATTTCATTACTCTTCAGATCCCCCAGTATTTTATTGAAGCTTGATTAGAGCTCTTAACCATATGATATTATATTTAATTTATAAAATATGCCTGTCCTTAACAGTACTGTATACTCTATCAGAACTTAACAGTGCTTAAAATATATATATTTAATATGCAGATTCAGTTTTTAAAAGATTTCAGGAACTTTGAGGATTGTTGTTCAGTCACTCAGTCGTGTCCGACTCCTTGCAACCCCATGGACGGCAGCATGCCAGGCTTCCCTGTCCATCACCAACTCCCGAAGTTTACTCAAACTCATGTCCATTGAGTCAGTGATGCAATCCAACCATCTCATCCTCTGTCATCCCCTTCTCCTCCCACCTTCAATCTTTCCCAGCATCAGGGTCTTTTCAAATGAGTCAGTTCTTCACATCAGGTGACCAAAGTATTGGAGTTTCAGCTCAGCATCAGTCCTTACAATGAATATTCAGGACTGATTTCCTTTAGGATGGACTGGTTGGATCTCCTTGCAGTCCAAGGGACTCTCAAGAGTCTTCTCCAACACCACAGTTCAAAGGCATCAATTCTTTGCCACTCAGCTTTCTTTATAGTTCAACTCCCACATCCATACATGACTACTGGAAAAACCATAGCTTTGACTAGATGGACCTTTGTTGACAGAGTAATGTCTCTGCTTTTTAATATGCTGTTTAGGTTGGTCATAACTTTTCTTCCAAGGAGCAAGCGTCTTTTAATTTCATGGCTGCAGTCACCATCTGCAGTGATTTTGGAGCCCAAAAAAATAGTCTGTCACTGTTTCCATTGTTTCCCCATCTATTTGCCATGACGTGATGGGACCAGATGCCAGGATCTTAAGTTTTCTGAATGTTGAGTTTTAAGCCAACTTTCTCACTCTCCTCTTTCACTTTCATCAAGAGGCTCTTTAGTTCTTCACTTTCTGGCATAACTGTGGTATCATCTGCCTATCTGAGGTTATTGATATTTCTCCCGGCAATCTTGATTCCAGCTTGTGCTTCATCCAGTCCAGCATTTCTCATGATGTGCTCTGCATATAAGTTAAATAAGCAGGGTGACAATATACAGCCTTGATGTACTCCTTTACCAATTTGGAAAGTCTGTTGTTCCATGTCCAGTTCTAACTGTTGCTTCTTGACCTGCATACAGAGGTCTCAGGGGGCAGGTCAGGTGGTCTGGTATTTCCATTTCTTTAAGAATTTTACACAGTTTGTTGTGATCCACACAGTCAGTCTTTGGCATAGTCAATAAAGCAGAAGTAGATATTTTTCTGGAACTGTCTCACTTTTTTGATGATCCAACATGAGGATTACAGACACTTAAAAATATAAATGTCCTAATTAATATTTTTCATTTATGCAGTGACCTGCAAAAGGAAACAGTAAATTAAAATTCATTGAGCACTTTCATATTGCAGATATTCTATGTGGTTTATGTATATATTTTTATATAAATTATGTATTTTTGATTGAAAAATTTTCTCCTAATCTTCACAACTACACAAATACAGTTTTCTTCATTTTACAGATGAGAAAACAGGTTTGTAGGAGTTGATTTTTTAAGTTTTTTTCATGAACAGCATTAAATAATGTAGAAAGTTGGAACTCAGATGGTCATTTATTCTATTATTCCTTCAACATACATATATTAAACAACTGCTATGTGTTAGGCAGTGTCCCAGGAAACAAGGATGTAAAATCTCTGGTGTTACGGAGTTCAGGAACAAATGCAATTTCAAATAGGCTGATGTGGGAAGAGTTACTGGAGACTTCACTATGGCTGCAAGAGTTGAGACTGATCTTGTTGGAGCAGTTTGTCAAATGGAGAAATACATATGAAGACTGAATTCCAAAAAGAGCACTAGTAGAGTCTTAGAGGCTTAGGAAACGACAGTATATTTGGGAAACAAAAGTTGTAAGTGGGGGTGTAGAGTGTTCTGTAGGGGAGCAGGGGAAGATAACAGTATTTAATTGCTCAGCAGGTAAAGAATCCACCTACAAGTGAAGGAGACACAGGAGATGCAGGTTAAATCCCTGGGCCAGGGAAGATCCCTTGGAGGAGGAAATGGCAAACCACTCCAGTATTCTTGCTGGAAAATACCATGGATAGAGGACTCACAACGACTCAGACATGACTGAGCACACGGCATGAAAATGGCAATATCATATGGAGGTTAGAAAGAGGGGATGGAAAGTGACTTCATGGTTTCTGAACTATGGGGTTCAGTTAATAGTGTTAACTATGGAGGAGATTAAGACAAAGAGCCATGGATGCTCCTGGGGCGCTGATAACTGTGCAGACTTCTCGCTGTTCTTTATCTTTCACTAGACCAAATCTAAACCAGACTTCCACTGAAAAATTCTCAAAACTCTGCAGAACAACTGCTTAAATGCCCATGTGAGACAGGAAGTTCCTCTAGCTACCATTTCTGGTTCTCCTGACCTTAAAAGAAATTGAAAGCCACTGCCCACCATAGCAACGGGCTTCCCTGATAGCTCAGTTGGTGAAGAATCCACCTGCAATGCAGGAGACCCCAGTTCAATTCCTGGGTTGGGAAGATCCCCTGGAGAAGAGATAGGCTACCCACTCCAGTATTCTTGGGCTTCCTTTGTGGCTCAGTTGGTAAAGAATCCACCTGCAACGTGGGAGACTTAGGTTCAATCCCTGGGTTGGGAAGATCCCCTGGAGAAGGGAAAGGCTACCCACTCCAGTATTCTGGCCTAGAGAATTCCACGGACTGTATAGTCCATGGGGTCGCAAAGAGCCAGACACGATTGAGTCACTTTCACTTCAGTTCACTTCACCATAGCAGTATTCCCCAGGATGGACCTCCTTAAGTGCCTTGAAGCTTTATTTTAGTGTCGGGTTTTTTTTTTTTTTTTAATTTCTTCACCACCTCCTGCCAATTCCACTCACAATAAAAAATGTTAGTATTCCTTCAGGGTAAGTTCTGGTTACTCATATGGCCAGAGGCACTGCCTCCCTGGTGATTCAGAATGTCATCTTTCAAACCTATGTCATTAATATTGCTATTTAGCTACTTATTGCACTCTCCTTCCCATCCCAACTCAGTTCTCTGTGTTCTTGGGTCAGTTTATTCTCCTTCTAATTGTGATGGAAATATTGGAGTACAGATCTGGAGAAAATCAACAAGGAGGCTTCTTGGCTACTTTAGGCATTGAGGGTTTTCTAGGCTTTAAGTTACTGAGTAGCCCAAGAAAAAAAACACTTACCAAGTAGTCCACCTCAAACATGAGACCTAGCATTCCTCAACACAGAGTTGGGAGCCAAAACCCCAGATAATATGAACTGCCTGGACTTCTTTGAGATATCTTGGGGGTAGCAATAATCTCAAAAGGTCACTCGCAGTGGAATTGGGTGCTCAACCATCACTCACCCACTCTCCATAGGAGACATTTTTGAGGAAACAAACAATTCTGCAAGATAAAAGAGTATGTTCATATTCAGTTTAAAGAAGACAAGTCTACAGGACTTTAGTGACATGAAATCTCTAAATCACAAGTTTTCACCCTTTGTGAGTTCCAGCTGCTTTTGATTAAATTGTGGACTTTCCAAGGAAATAGCTCTGACACACACAGTATTTCCTATAACATTTCAGAGATGAATGGACATTCTGAAACATCTATTGATTCCCCTGGGTCCATGAACCCAAGTATGAATATATTTACCTTAACAGTTTTCACCCAGAAGACATTTTTCTGCTTTAAGGTCACAAAATGAGTAATCCAAAAAGCAAAGAACTATAGTATACAGAAGAGGGACTAGGCTTCAAGCTGTGTAAGGGCTGAAATTACTAGAGAGACATTTTATTTAAAGCAACCCTGCAAAAAACAGAGGCTGAAGCTTTCTAAGAGAAGAACTTAACATGATTTTAAACAAGGCTGGTGAATTCCTGTACAACATGAGTGAACCAACCTCATCCCTAAAACAAACATACGCTACAGAATAAATAAGCAATACAATGCTCTATTATATTTTCTTTCCTGTAGTTATAAAATGATAGGAAGGCAACAGAAACATACTGGCTTAATTGTTGAATTATTCAAAAGTGTCCTGGCCCCTCTGTAAAAATGACAGGAATCAGAGTCTTACTTCATAATGAGACATTTTCCCACCAGTCTAGTCTACAGTAGCACACTTTGTTCACTGTGCTCCTGTGGTCATGGAATGTAGACATCTCTCAATTCACCAGCACTGTTCTTTGAGAATTCAACATATATGTTTATCAGCAGAATTCCTCACTCTCTCAGGATTTGTCAAACACCACTGTGGCTCACTTCGTGTTATAACCACAGCTCTATCACACTTCTTTGTTTATATTTCCATGTATGTGATAATATTACTAATAACTGGGACTTTGATGGGGTCCAATAAGTAACACTACTCCTTCCTTTACTTCTTAATCAATTGAGAAAGAAGGTAGCACCTGAATATGGGGGGTAAAATATCAACTTTATTAATACCAATACAGAAATTTGAGCAATTGGACTTACTGATGCAGAAACAGAGTTAGACAGACTTATTTCCTTGTTGCTGGCAGCTACAACACTGCCTCCCCAAACAGAGGTGGAACCTGCCCTTAAGAAGGTTACTTACTCCAAAGGCGAGGTCTAGAGGAAAGAGACAGACACATGTGCTCAGCTTTCCTTCTAAAATCAGATAACCACTCCATCTCCCCTCTATAAGATGGTGTGAATGAAGGAAGAGGGAAGGGTCAGGGGTATGTGACTACAATAGTTTCATTCATGTGGAAGGAAACATCAGGAATATGGAAGCTGTTATTCCTCACACACCCCTAATCATGCCTAACAGTGTGTTCTCCTGCCCCATTAAGTCTTTGTTTAATCAGGGATAGTGGTGTATTAAGACAATCCCATTTCTACCCTCATGTGGCTGCTCCTCTGATGCAGGTTCTTCAATGAAATTAAATCACATCATTAAATTACAATAATAAACTTGAGGTTTAAATGTGATGGTGGGTGTAAACTATTTTATAAACTAGTGTTAATTTAAATGAGATTACAGACCTCCCTTGGGCTGCAAGGAGATCCAACCAGTCCATTCTAAAGGACATCAGTCCTGGTTGTTCTTTGGAAGGAATGATGCTAGGGCTGAAACTCCAGTACTTTGGCCACCTCATGCGAAGAGTTGACTCATTGGAAAGACTGATGCTGGGAAGGATTGGGGGCAGGAGGAGAAGGGGACGACAGAGGATGAGATGGCTGGATGGCATCACCGACTCGATGAAAGTGAGTTTGAGTGAACTCCAGGAGATACTGGAGGAGAGAGGAGCTTGGCGTTCTACAGTCCATGGCGTAGCAGAGTCCTCACGATTTGGCGACTGAACAACAAAGTGAATTAAAAGACTGAAAATGGGTGTGGCATTGGCACGGATTTAGAATTCCAGGCAAAAGGAACTGCCTGATTCATCATTGAAATGGTGTGTTCAACGTGGATGACAACAGGCCAGTATGGCCAGGAATGCTGAAAAATCAGGCTGCGTGACCCAGAACTGTCTTCTCAAGCCAACGGACTTTCTGGTTCACGGTCCCGAGCTGCGAAGAGCCCCGGCCTCAAACGGGAACCTAGGCATGGTGGGGGGCTGACCTTTTGCGGAAAAGAAGCCGCCACCATGGCCGCGTTTCCCCCGCCACAGTCTCTGCCCTGGTCCCCAGTGGCATAAGAAGAGCCCACAGGGTCCGCGAAAACTCCTGTAAATGCATTAACTAAAAGCCATCCCGAAATGCGCATCCCTACTCATCTCCCAATGCGAAGCCACTAGTCGCCGGACCGCACGACCACGCTCTAGGGTTACCACACCCCGGCCCAGGGACCGAAACTGTGGGAGGGAACACCAGGAATTCTACCTAAAGTCCCGGCTCAGCCCGCCCTCAGCTGTAGCCCGGCCCTAGGTTCCTTTCATCTAAAGCCGGCGCCATGTTTCCCAGCCCGCTTTGGCGCTGCACCACTAAACTACCCAGCAGGCCTTGGAGCCCTGACCTGATTGCAGCCGCCGGAAGGGGTGGGCGTGGTCCGCGCTACGAACCTGCGGCCAATCAACTTTCCCCAGCCTCTTAGATCGCCGCTATAGCAACCAGTGAGCGCCTTCTTCTTAGCCGCCCCTCCGGGGCTGGGGAGCCCGAACCAGACCACTCTGGGAGATACCAGCTTTTCTGGGAGACTCCGCAGCCGCCCGCCCGCGCTGGTGACGCGGGCCTCAGGGTTGGGATACCCTCCCAGCTGAGTGCATTTGTTTAAATGCCACGCCCCTTTGACGGAGGATGAGATGGGATGGGGGCGGAGCAAAGCTAGAGGCTGGCTTAAGTAGGTCTTTGCCTATCACGTGAAATCACTTTAGCGCCCATCCTAGTCCGCGGATCTGTAACCTCGTTCGTTCCAGGAGACTTCGCCCGTTTCAGAGTTGCGTAACTGTTGCGTTCCTCTTCCCTCCTTTGGGCAACGGCAGTATTCTCTGAGCTTCCTTACCTCCCTTTTCAGTTACAGACTCCAGGAAACCTTCCTTGTTCCCTTGACCCTTCGGAGTTCACTGGACTTTCTTTACTGTCCCTTCATGGTTTTTTTCCTGACACTGTACTGTAATTCACTTTTCTGTCTTCCCCACTATTCTTGAGATTCATTTTTTAGTTCATAGCACATTGCCAGACTATAGGTGGTGCTATAATTCTGTTTCCTCAGTGAAATCTTAAGCAGATTCCTGCTATATTAACCAAATAAAAGCAAAGCTGTTCTGGTAGAAGTGGAGTGTCAGTGTCCAAAGCCCTGGACCTTCAAGGAAAATCCTAAGGCACCATAATTAGTGACTTAATCAGTTTAATATGTTTATATTAAACATATTATATGTTTATATATAAACATGTTTATATATAAACATATGTTTATATATAAACATATGTTTATATATAAACATATTATATTATATAAACAGTTTATATGGCTTACCCAGGACACGGAAACTAAACGTACCTAGAGCCTCCCAGAACACCCTTAAAAATCTCATTTGGGGATTTCAAATCTGATTACACGTGTTTATTTTTATTTTCCAGTCTAAAGACCTAGATAGCTATTTCTCTCTTCAGTTTAATTTCTTACCCTCTTCACCCAGCTCTGGGCTTTGAGGCTAAGCTGTATGGACCACATCAACAGATTCCCTTACCTCTGATTTTCTATTGGATTAAGCCAATGATAGCCATTCCCTTCTTCAGGGGATCTTCCCCACTCACGGATAAAACTGGAGTCTCGTGTGTCTCCTGCATTGGCAGACAGGTTCTTTACCAACTGAAGCACTGAGGAAGACGTATCTAGTGTTTAGAATTGTGTTTAAATATACCCTCGGAAAATATTTTGTAGGCATGTATTCTTAAATGTAGTCAACTACCCCTGGGCTTCCCTGGTGGCTCAGATGGTAAAGCATCTGCCTGCAATGTGGGAGACCTGAGTTCGATTCCTGGGGTGGGAAGATCCCCTGGAGAAGGAAATGGCAATCCACTCCAGCATTCTTGCCTGGAAAATCCCATGGACGGAAGAGCCTGATAGGCCATAATCCATGGGGTCACAAAAAGTCAGGCATGACTGAGTGACTTCACTTCACTATTCTTAAATGTACTCTAAAGCTACTGTTTTATGCCTCATTCTGTCCCTTACTTTTTCACTGAGCACCGTTTTTCATCTCCCTCCACGCTACCAGATGCTAGCATTTACTCTGTTGCTGCAGTTTGATGCCTGCTATTCCATGATGTGCAGTATTCACTCACAATATTGTATCTATCCATGCCTCCACTGATGAACACCCACGTTGCCCACAACTCCACTCCACTACAAATAACCTGGTAAGAACATTTTCCTATTAGTCCCCTACTGGACCTGTAAGGAATCTGTTTTATATTTCTTAGGAGAGGAATTTCTGGGCCATATCAATGTATTTAATGTATCCGAGTTATACCAGATTGCTTTCCAGAAGTGATGCGATCAGTCTTGCAGCAGTGCAAGTTTCTATATTTCTACATTCCTGACATTAGTAATTATATGGATTTCTGATTTTTGCTCTTTTGATAGATGTGAACTGATACCTCATTGTTGGTTTACTTTGTATTTGATTACTAATGATTTTGATCAAATTTCCATATCCATGTTAGTGTTTTCTGTTCTTAAATTGCCTGTTGATATTATTTGAAACTTTTTTTCCTATCAGGTTACTGTCTTTTCCCTGTTCATTTGCAGGAGTTCCATATATGTTCTAGGATGATATTACATCTTTGTTGGTTTTAGACAGAACACGTTTTTTCTTCATTTTACCATCTGCGAATTGTCCTTGTCCATAGTGCCCTTTATAGAACATAAGTCTTTGTTTTGTAATCAAATTCCTCAGTTTTTGCCTTATGGTTTGTGCTTTTGAAAGCATTTGCATATGTGGACTACTTTCTTAGTTATGCCTCCTCTGTGCCGGGCATCTCTAAATCTGAGTTCCCTGGAGGCATCTCTGTAATCCTTGCATCAACTCCTCTTCATTAGACTCCAAAATATTTGCATTGACTGAGTTTTATTCTTAAGAGAATCACATGTTCCTTTATCCTTGTCTCCCATAAAATCTCAGGTTATGAATATTGTATCATTTAACTATTTGAAGTTAAGCTTCCCGTAATCCTGGACACACATCTCACCTTACCTCCTTGGCTACTAGGGAGAACTAAAATGGCCTAGTACTGTCTTTCAAGATTTCCTTCACTCTCATTCCACTTGATGAAATTCGTCTTTTGGGGGTCAAAATTAGACCTTGAGTTGCAAACTCTTCTCTGCCATCATCTTCCTTATGAAAGATGATATTACACTAAATCAACATGCCTCTCAGTCCTGGATTTTGGTTTTATGCTGGTTTCATGATTTGTTCCTGGAACCTTTAATCCAGTTTATCTGTTTGGAGAGGCTCTAGCACATTCTTCCAATGATATCACTTATTTTCTTCTCCTTTATCTTCACCTAAATAATTCCTTTCTTCTTTCCACTCTCAAAGACATAAAATCCCATAAAAGACTCTATTTTCTTGATGTAAAGTACTACTTTGACTTTCTTTCTATCATTTCTTTTGTTTTTATTCCTCCTACTTACTCCTTTAGATCTCTTTTCTTCTTTCCTTCCTTCTCTTCCTGCCCATTTTCCCCCTCCTTTCCATTCTGAATTTTACAAATACTGAGGGCCAGGGCTGCCTTTCTGTAGATCATAGCAAAGAAGCTACTTCTGTCTCAGAAGCAAGTTCCCCACAAATATGTGATATGTGTCACTTGACTGGCCATTCCTTTCCAGTTGCACATCAGAACCCAGTTCTGTTTCTTCAGAACAATGTACTGCACCTTTTTTCACTGACACGGTCCAGGCATAGAAAGCTTGGTAGGCCCCATCCTACCAAGTTTATTTATCTACATGACATTTTATTTTCCTGTGTAAAAACTCATTGTATTTTATATTACTTGTACTTTGAGCACTGGTGTAGAGGCCATATGTACTTTTTTGTCCAACCCTTTCTACTTACTTTTTCAAGAGAATTGTAGGATGCCACCTCAGCTACTGCTTTTCTTCCAGTGTTATATTTGATGTCCTCTGTAGTATAAAATTTTTTGAACATTTTTTTCACTGTTTTCTCCATTTTATCTTGTCATCCCCTCCCACCCATTGACTCCCAACATACACACACACACACACACACACACACACCATTCCCATTTTGAAACTGAAGTGCTCTTAATTGCTCATAGAAAAAATTTTCTGAAAAGCACTCTATTCCAATTCAAGAACACATCATACCCTCATCTTTAGGCTGAGAGCAAGGTAAGAACATGGACCTTGACTGCTTGGAGTCTGCCCCTGTGCCTATCACTTCCCATGAGACAAGTTGGCAATTGGTAAATACTTGCTGGTAGATGGATTCAGTCATGGTCCCCTTCTTGGATGTGTTTTTCCATCATCCTTATAAGAATTATTTACCTACTCAAAAATGAATTTTGAATTTCCCTTTTTATTCTCAAAGTAGACTTCAAGCCACCATAATCTTCCCTTAGCATATTGTAACTACTTATAGCAGAGTAAGATGCAGAACCATTTAATAAGGGAAAAAAAACCCTGATTTCAGACAAACATGGTTCTGGTTGTAATGCTGTCATTGATTGTACAAGTTTGCACATATCATTCCATCTAATACTTTAGTTATAACCAATGATATAATGTTTATTCACTATAAACCCTCTTAAAAGGATACGATACATTTTTATGAAGTAGTTGAGATAGAAATAAGGTAAATTCCGCTGACCAAAGGGTCTAAGTGTGAGAGAAACTATTTTATAAGAAAAAGAATTTGCTTGTTATTCTATAACAGGCAGGAGTGGGAAGAGAGCAAGAGAAGGATAGGGTGGAGAAGCCTGTGAAAGGCATAAACTCCTCAGTGGGAACTTTCCTTGTGATCACTCCCCTATTCTTGAATGAATGTGAGTGAGTGTGTGTGTGTGTGTGTGTGTATTCAAGTTTACAGTAAAATTTTTATATGCCTAATAAGATCATATTTCTTGTTGAAACTAGTGAAAGTGCTGTTTTATGTGTCCCGTAATTGATAAGGAGGCAGCTTGCATGACCTTGGGGGTGTGGATGCAGAGGGAAGGAGAAGCACAATAGACCATAAAACATGCAGAAACTGTATTGCATGCTGTGGAATTCCCAGATTCTGGAATTGAAATTTGGGCCAGACTTAATCAGATTACTAAGAAACATGAGTAGTCTCTTCAAACATAGGAGTTATACATAAAGTGGCGATATGGTCATCACTAAGGTTTCTTTCAGCAATAACATTTTTGAAGACTCTAAGAAATAGTGACCTTTTTCTCAGCTCTAAAATCCTGTAATTTTTCATTTGTCTATTTAAGACACATTTAGACACTTTAGTGATATTAAAAAGTTCATTTTCTAAATAAGCTCTTTAAATAATGAAACTTTAAAATATGTGATAACAAAGCATGGTGATAGTTGAATTGGCAGTATTTTCTCTTTCTTTATGGTGCCTAGAATAATGACATGCCACACAATCAGTACTGCCTTAAAGTCAATATAATAAGATTCAGAAACTATAAAAATTAGAAGGCAGTTCCAGCTCTCAAGATATTCATAACTTGGAAGGGGGAATAACAAGCATAAAGAATAGGAGAAGTGAGGAAAAATACAATAACTGTCCCTCAAAGAGGTGTAAAAAATAAGATTTGTGTGTTTAAGAAAGAAACAGATCACATTAGGAAAGGCTGCATGGAGGAAGTAGCCTTTGAGAAGGGCCTCAAAAAACAGATAGGATTCCAACTGGCAGAGATGAGATGGAGTAGGAATAATAGCAAAAAATTAGCGTCAGGAATATGGGCACTTCTAGAGAATGGTGAATAAGCACATTTTGATTCAAGGGTTTATTAACCATTTCTGGCTTTAAGAATATTATGAAAGCTATGAACCCAATTCCTAGAAATAAAAGCACAAATTTCATAATCAAAAAGTTTTTGTATACTCTTTCTGGAGATTTCCCATTACAGGTAGCATAAGGGAGAGGAGAGGAAAGCAGCCTTGGAGTATATCCCATGAGAGCTGGTGCAGGTGATCAAGGCTGCAGAAGACTCTTTTCTGAAGGAGAAATTTGGACCTGACTGCATTTGGGAAGAATGGTAAAAGAAATGGAATCAAGATTCAGGGGGACACAGGGACACATCTAGTTTAACTCATCCAGAGATTAAAAGAGCTATGATACCTTAGGGAATCATTTCTAGCTGACTGGATGATACAGGTTTGTGGCTGATGTTATGGTGTCTAGAAAAGGTACCTAGGAAATGAAATGTTTGGCTTTAAAAGTATGCCAGGACCTGACTGGGGAGTTTAACTACCCCCACTGTATTTTACGCTTAATTCAGGAAAGAATGGGACATGATGCAGATTTCTGAGGAGAATGAACATTCACAGCTGTGGTTTAGGAAAATGAATATTCAGAGCTTTGGTTTAGGAAAATCAATCTTAAGGGTTATGGGTGTGTGGGAGGCCAAGGCCATTTAGGAGTTCATTGCAGTTGGCTTTTATATCCTTTAAATACATCCTATTTATTCAGTTCCCCTTCTGTCCTCGCCACCCACTATTTGCAGAGCCAGGACTTCAGTAAGCATTTGGTGGTGCTTGCTGAATTGAAAATCGTAAATTTACTTTGAGGGTCCCCTTGTAATGTCCCTATTACTCACCAGATAGCACCATTACAGGATTACTTATAGATCAGGCTTCCTTCTAAAGCACAGTGCTTCCAAGCAGAATGTTTCTTTGAGGGAATCACCTTGGGACAATCTAGAGGTGAGGGGCAGGGGGTTGGCAGTGGAGTGGATGGTAGCTAGAATGAAAAATTCAAGAATTCTCTTTCTACACTGTAAATCAACTAAACCTCAACTTTTAAAAATATTCCTTTTGTACTTTTACATTTTATTTCTTATTGTAACAGAGTATCTTGGCTGAATTTCTATTCCTAGGCATATAGATGGCGAAAGATGCTTAGAAAAACCTGCCTTTTCAAAGATGCAAGCAGTTTTCTGTCTTGTAAGAAGTATTAGACTCAAATATATCTGGGAAAGAACTGTCCCTTAGTTCTGGGAATACTTCTAGGTGAGCCATTTTGTTATACATATCAAGCTGAGACCATACGCTGGTGAAATTGAGGCCACCTAAAACTGTATATTTATGTTGCAAGCCAGTTTGCATCTTAGAAAAATAATGATTTCTCTAAGACAGATTTTAGTTGCACCATGCTAAAGTTATAGTTTATTTCTATGAAGTTGTATGTTTTCATTTTGAGATTCAGACCTAACCCCTGAGAAATTTCCTAACGCGATAGGAGGGCCAGAAACAAAGACTTCTGACTACGTACATGCAGCTTTGTGTTCAGCTCAGACCTGAAGTGCAGCACAAAGCTATAAGGGCACCGGGACCATCGCCTCACTGCTGCACATCAGCACTGCCCTGACAAATTCCCAAGTACTAGAAGACTTGCATGTAATGGTAGATAAGATTCTTAGCACCTTGTAATGGATGCCAATATAATTTGAATTCGTTGAATAAAGTGGTGAGTAATCAGATTTATGCAGACTTCAATTCAGTATAGGAAATACTCTAGAGGCCCCAGGAGGCAAAGGTGTTATCAGTTCAGGCAGGGTCATTTCTTCTTTGGTATTTTTTCAAATTAAAAAGCCTCATTACCATTTATTAATAGGTGATTCTTACCTTTTTACTTAGTTCTTACGTTTTAGAATTAAATTGAAATAATAGATCTCTCTAGAGACTATACATACACAGTTTTGCATTCAATTTAAAGGGGTTGGGGCCCCCTGAAATTCAACAGTGACCCCATGCATGAGTCCCAGGGTTAGAAATCTCATGTGAAACTGATTCATCAGATGCATTATAAGGAAGAAATGCCAGAGGAGAGTGGGGAGTCTGAAGAAGTGGGGAAGGAGGTGGGAGAGAAACCTGTGCTGTGTCCCTCTGGGATGTTGGTACAGGTCACTGAAGACAGTTGAAGAACTGCTTTTTCTGGGGAGATTTTTACCTATGTGGACTTGAGAGGAATCTCTAGAGACATTCTGGGGGCGCTGGGCTAGGGGACTGATGACACATTTTGGATAGTAGGCATAGGAAGAATTGAATTGGCGTCAAGGGTTAAAGGGCTCAACCAGACCATTCTACAGGTGCTGAAGGGCTAATGTGCCTTGAGATTCACGTCATACTCTGCAGAATCTGAGCTACAGGCAACAGGGAAGAGGCATAAGAGTGGGGCTGTGTCAGGGTATATCTGGGAACATCAGCTTCTTCCTCTAAAGAAGCATGTGCAGAAGGCCATCTTCTCTGTGCCATTGTATTATCGCCCACTAGACTCTGAAAGGTCACTAACCAAAACCAACTCGGGAATTACTTGTTCCAACTGAGAAGATGAAAACTGAGTAAAACTAACATTACTTCCTTTTCAGGACTCTTAACACTCTTGATTGAGGACATAAAGGATTCCTTTCTCTGAAGATGAAATAGAGCAGTTAGTGGAGTGGGTTCCCATCTAGGGTTAAGTCAGAAGATCTGGGTTTAAGTCCTGGTTATGCAACGTACTAGCTGTATGACCTTGACTAAGTCTTGGAGTCTATTTCTGGAACTGTTAAGTGAAAATAATAATAGTGCCTACTTCATATGGTCATTGGGATATAAAATTTGGCACAATGTCTGGCACAGAGTAAGTGTTCAATATATGATGGCTATCATTGTTTTTGGTGTTGAATGCTGGAACTGTAACAGAAAACTATCTTCCAGCCCTCAGGGACACTTCCTCGCTAATATACTTTAGCTGCCCTCTCTAAGGCCCCAGCACATACTCCCTAACCACTGAACAACTCAAGCCATCCTCTGGTCATCCTATGTGTACAAAAGTTGCCTTTAAGACCTTTTTGACCCATAATTACAGGACATTTATGAAGAAAGTCCATGTAAGCTTGGGAATCTCATCATCCCCTTGACTGCCCTGAATGATAAAAGAGTTTTTTAGGTAGGGAAGGATTATATTAAACTAGAACCTTCCCTAAATGTGTTTTCCCAGAGGAGCCAGTCAACACCATCACCCCCTATCCCGAGAGCTGTAAGAAAACTAACATTTGCATAAGATTTCTCAGGTGTCTCATTATTTTTCTCAAAAATTTTTGTCCCCATTTTACACAGACAGAAACTGAGTCTCAAGCAAGGAACCAAGTCTCAAGCAGTCATTTACTATTGGATCTGAGGCTCATTGCCAGTGCTATTTCCACATCTCAGCATCACAGCTGCAGAAACACACATACATATATACACATACCTACATGCATACATATACACATTTGTAGGTGCAAGCATACACACACACACACACACACACACAGCACCCCAGCTCACTATTCTCCCAAATTTTGTTTGAAGCAGTCTTAGGAAGGCTCCAGTGCCCAAGGGAGCAGACTAGAGCTGATGTCAGGCTAAGCTCCGAGGGGAACACCTTACCAGCATTCTCCACTAGAGGCCTGAGGCAGTTTTTGTGGTTTCCTTTGTGATGTGTCAACCCTTCCCTGGTGGCTCAGAGGATAAAGCGTCTGCCCGCAATGCGGGAGACCCGGGTTTGATCCCTGGGTTGGGAAGATCCCCTGGAGAAGGAAATGGCAACCTACTCCAGTATTCTTGCCTGGAGAATCCCATGGACAGGGGAGCCCGGTGGGCTACAGTCCACGGGGTCGCAAAGAGTCGGACACGACTGAGAGACTTCACTTTCACTTCCCTTTGTGATGTGTCACTCTGCCAGAGATCCCAGGCAATCCCTCCTGAACAATGCCCCCTCCCTACCCCTCCCATGAAACAGGTGTCATGCCTACCATTCTAGGACTCCACTTTGGAAATCATCTCCTGGGAACCAGGTGCCCCACTGAAATCTCCTGCACATCTGGAGTTCTGGCTACTAAAAAACCCTTGTTTGGGAATCTCAACGTGTACCCTCTCCTTCCTCAGTCCAGCTTGAGGTCAAGGTCCAGGACGGAAGTGACAGCAGGTTAAGATGGCAATGCATATCCCAGTCAGGGTAGGGACAGTCAACTCCTTGGAACCAGAGGCAAGAAGAGAGGAGGGAAGGCATGGTCCCTGTAGTTCCCACTAAGCCTGTGTCCATGCAGTGGGTCCAGAAGCCCCACCCTGCCATTGCCCTAGTACCAGTCAGCAAGGAGGGGAGATGACACCTCTTTATTAAGGTTAACACCAAGGAAAGCATTGAGAAGGAATACACAGAGGAAGAGGAAGGGCACACAAAGTCACCACTTGAGGAGGTGGGAGGGAGGCATATCAGTTAGGAACCCCAGGACAGCCACATGCTTCATGCCCTGGTTGTGGGGGAAAAGAGGAGAGGAGAGGGGAAAGCGTCATGAGAGCCTGGGGCTCATAGAAGGTCTGAAGCCCCCTGAACTTAACACCAGAGCCACAAGCCCTGCCCCTCAGGGCTCACACACTACTACACAGGTCAACACACATAATGCACACAAGACATTATGGAGGCAACACCGAGAGTCAGCGGGCAGGGAAGTATTGACAGGAAAAGGAACTGAAGTTAAGCAGGTATAGCCAGGAGAGAGTTTTCGGCTGCGGCCCCCAAGAGTCCCTCAAATGCCCCCTAAATCTGGGCTGTTGCTGAGCAATCCCCCCCCCCCACCTCAAGTCTCTGCCTGTGAACTGGGCTCTTTGTTCTCTAAGCCCCAGTGAGTGGATAAAGCAATCCCAGATGAAGTCAGTGACAAGGCAGGATCCGCTCTGCATGCAAAATCCTAGAGGTTGAGCTATAATGTCTTCATGCACATTCAGAGCCAGCTCCTCCCAGCCCAGGGGCCCTCGGAACCCCATTCACCCAGATTCCTAGGGCTGCAGTTCCCTCCTCAAGCTTCTTTTACCAATCAGCAGCCGCAGAGGTCTGTGAGGGGGAGAGGCTTCTGCAGAACGCTGAATAGCTTGGATTTCATCAGAAGGGTAAATTTTCTGTTGCCAGAACAGAATACCCCCAATTCCTTAATTTCTAGGTAAATCGTTAGAGATTATTTGCCATAGTCCTAGATAAGTCCTTTTTCAGAATAGAAAAAGCAGAATTTTATTTACACAAGTCAGGGGTTCTCCTGTTGGCTGGGGCGGGGGAAAGGGCAGGGTAGGGGATTGGATGGGAGTCCAGAGGTGGGCGCTTCCTCTCCCGGAACCTCACCTTTCCGCAGTTTGCTACTTCTTGCTTGGTGAGGCAGAAAGAATTCTTGATGCTCCCAAAGTCCTTCACCCTATAAATGCTTCCTCAAGGAAGTCTCTTCTGCCTGACCCACAAGAGCAGCGGTCGGAGTGAAGCACGCTGCATCGCGCCGTTCAGTCCCCTTATTTACTCGGAAACCCAAAGTCAGCCCGGGAAAGTAGTGCCCCCTCGGAGTCCCCTCACAGAGAGGCCTCGCCTTCCAGCTGCAGCAGGGTAATGTCGGGCAGATCGAGGGGCTCCACAAGTGGCCCGTCCCCCCCTAGGAGGCCAGCACAGGGGCTCTCCGGGAGCTCACAGTGACTAGTGGGTGTGGCGGAGCTGGGCATCTCCTTTTCTTCTTCATCGTCGTCCTCCTCGTCCTCTGGATCGCGACCCAGCAAACCGCTGTCCCCGATCCCAGGCGAAGGGGTCTCCGGATCTCGGCGGGCGCCCGGGAAGTTCCCCTTGTTGCCGACCACGCCCAGGCCACCCTGGCGGGGCGCGGTGGTCATAATCTGGCACATGGAGACGATGGCTCGCTGGTTGGCGCACACGTCGTCCGAGAGCACCTGGATGTGCGAGGCCTGCTCGTCCAGTGCCCCCCGCATGGCCCTCACGTCCTCAAACAGGGCCTGCAGCTGGGCCTTCAGGTGCTCCATCAGTTCCTTCATGCCGCCGTTGTACTCCCCGGAGATCACGTCCCCCACGGCCGGCACGGTGGACACCTCCAGAGGGGCCGGCATATCGCCGCCGTCCTTGGTCATGATCTCCAGCAGACCTTCCTCCATTGAATGGCAGAAGCGGGCGGTGGCGGCTCGGGGTCCGGTCCAGCCCGGCCTCGGGGTGGGGGAAGGTACGGGGATGGGGAGAGGTGCCCGGAGGGGGTGGGAGGAGCCGAGGGAAGAGGAGGCTCCAGACAGGGGTGGAGAGGTGAGTCCCGGGCGGGGGGTGCCGGCAGAATCTGGGGAGGCCGGGAAGAGACGGCGGAACAAGGACCGGGCTACAGTCCCAGGGCCGGCGTCTCTCCGGCTCGCCCCGGGGCGAAAGCGCCCTGCCCTGCCTAGACTCCTGAATTGCACCCGTGTCAGCGCCGCCCTCTGGGAGCCAAGAGCGTCAAGGGCCCGCCGGTTCTCTGGGTCACAGGAGCGCTCGCACAGGGGGCCAGGTTGAGGCCGAGGCCAGCAGCGGGTCGACCTCGGGACTCCCCTTGGCCGTTAACGGGCAGCACCCGCGAGTGTGGTTGGAAGTGACAGAGGCGGGTCTCCCAGCGGCGCCGCGGATGCTCCTCTGTTTCCAAGGCGACGCACTGCACGTAAAAGACGTGTGTCTCCATGGCAACCAGGAAGTGGAGCAGAAAAGGGAGGACTGCTGGGAAGCTGCAGTGGGACTCTGGATTCTGAGCTTGCGGGTGGAGCGGGAGGGGAGGGGACGCTGCAGTGGCCTCAGCTGAGGCTGAAAGAGCGTGTGGCAGCAATGTTTAATAGGGAAGCATGAGAGAGCAGTTTGCTGCATAAATCCTCAGGTCGGGGAGACAACGTCCCTCCCCTAGTCTGGGTAGTAGACACCGAGCGAGACTACCTTGGAAGATTTTCACCTGCCCGCAATCCATTCCCTGAGAATGGCGTTACAGCCGAGTCCTGCTTCTCTGTCCTGCAGGAAAGCAGAGAGGGTAGAGAGCCCGATGCTATTACCCAGACTTGAGCTGGGGTGCGCCGGCGCCCTGGAGCCGGCCCCGCCCGGCCTTAGCGGTGCAAATGCGCAGGAGGGCATTACGGAGGTTTCCGTCACTCCCTTCTGCTTTTGCAGTAAATCAGCCCTCACTGTAGATGAGATGGTATCGAAGCCGAGAAAAGATGGAATTCCCTCTCATATGAGACCCAATCGCTCCTACCCAGGGCACTGGGGGCTCTTTCAGGACGGTGAGGCAAAGTGCTTCAGTTTTGAGAAAGAAAGCTCCGTAAGAATAGAGATTTTTGTCTCCTCCGTGTCCTCCAGCACGGAATCCCCAGCACTTAAAATAGAACCTGGCTTATAGTAAGTAAATGCTCAGTACATTTGTTAAATGATCGCTTTAACAAGGACCACTGTGTCCCATTCCCTTGTCCAGAACTCTCCAGCTCACAGGTAGTGGATTTTAGGAGGCCTGAATTCAATTTTGTTTCGGCCATTTATTAGTTCAGAGACCTTGAATAAATCGTTTTTCTCATCTGTTAGTGGATCGGACTGGATAATATTTGGTAATATTATTTCTAACTCTGAGTAACACTGCGTCCGCTCACAGTTGAAAGGGTAAACTGTAGACAATGTGGGGAACGGATGGCGGGAAAGCCCGGCGGTGTGGGGGGATTATGTAAGGGTAATTCCCTGTCCCCAGGCCCAGCGTCCAGGTACAGACATGCACTGAGTGTCTCAACCTTTGTGACAACTCCTTTCTCTTTTTGAGGAGTGGAGTGGGAAAGGAGGAGGAGGAAGAAAAGTTGAATTTAATATATTTACAGATGACTTCAGATTGAAAAGCAAACAATACCTGGGCAGCAGCATACTAATAATGACCTTAATAAATTGGAGAAGCCAAGTGATCAGAAACCAGAAATGAAGTTCACAAGAAGAAATAAATCTGGGGAAGAAAAATGATGTAACACTTCAAGATGGGGAAGAGCTGGGTTTGGGTGAGTGTTTTGTATACTAGTGGTTCAGTGATAGCAGATGGGTTACTTTGAGGTTTCCTTTGTTGCATACTCTAGTGATGAGGGGTGGGGCTGGCCCAGAGAAACTTTGCTGGCACTAAAGAACTTTTTACTTATTCCTTGTCTTACTGCTATTAAAATAGAAATAAGTAAAAAAAAAAAAAAAAAAAAAAAAAGGAAGAAGCAGGTAAGTATCCTAAACAGTAGAATGTTTAATCTAAGGCATTGTTAGTATAATAAAGTATTATAAAACCCTTATAAAATTGATATTCCAAAACAAATGTATGAACAAATTTTAAAAACCTATTTATGTTCTATATATTGTATTTTCTATGATTCAATCTTATTTGCTTGCTCATTCTGTCTTTCTTTCATTCCACAAACTTATGACTCTCACCTTGGTTATCATCCCCACCTCTACCATGTGCCCCACAGGGTATTCTTAAAGCTGAGGAGAAGACAGAAATGCTTTTCTTTGGTTTCCCAAAGCACAGCCAAAGTGCACTGTTATCCACAAAAACAGACTTTACCGAAAAGGAACTGTAAGAAAGCTAGAAATATACAAGACATAAAAAACAACAATAACTGAGCTTACACAGCATGAGTTTCTGATCATACTATAGCAACCATATTCTTAGGGCTTATGGGTTCAACCCTGTGTGTGTGTGTTAGTTGCTCAGTCATGTCCAACTCTTTTCGACCCCATGGACTGTAGCCTGCAAGGTTCCTCTGTCTATGGAATTCTCCAAGCAAGAATACTGGAATGGGTTGCCATTTCCTTCTCCAGGGTTCAACCCTACTGTTCATCTCTCCCTGGAGGCCTTTGCTATAGTCAGAAAAAAAAAAAAAAAAAACTGGCATGATTTTCAAATTTTTGCCTAGATCTGTTGCTTCACATCTCTTGACCAGCACTTCATATGGATGATTTCACCTTGCTAGCTCCCTCACTCTTCAGAGAGGTCCTTGCCTTCTACCTACAAAGACTAACCCTGTCCCCAATACAGGGCCTTGCACATTAGCCTTAACCTTACATTAAATGCAGTCCCCATACATAGGACCTGGGTTATGCCATCATACAAGGCCCTTTGCCACTATTGTTGAGGATACCATGTATGTCAAGGCTTTCAGCATAAGATTACATCATGCTGCTCAGAGACGCTGGCATGAGGTCTGCTGAGAGTTCGGGGGGTCTGAGCCTAGAGGGAGGGGAAATTACTGGAGAAGCACAAAAGAACATGGGAAACAGTGCAGAGATCAAGGGGTGTGGCTGATCCAGTCAAGTTCCAGGTCAGGTATTTGACAGCCAAGGGTAGGTGGGATCTGGGGGTGTGGACTAGTCACAGGACTTGAACATACAAGGAGACAATTGGTGCCTCAGATTCAGAACCAGATAATTTTAGGAATTCTGTGGGAAGTTGACCTAAAGGGAAATAGGAGAAGGGTCTAGTCTCAGAAAAGCAAGGGGGCAGATGCAGAGAGTGGAGCAGAGCCTCAGTCAGCTGGCTGGGTTATGGAACTGAGCTCTCTGGAAGTCAGTGGCCTGGGGTTTGTTGAGTGGGTCCATCCCCAAGCTGAATGGGTACTCTGGCCACATCACTGGAGTATTCACACACAGCAAGAAAACAAAAACCCTTGTGCACTCTTCTCTGCTTCCCGCCTTTTTCTTGTCCTCTGGGAATCAGCTGTTCCCAGAATCAGCTGGGAATCAGCTGAGAATTAGCTGTTCTATTTCTTCATCCCAATCTCATCAGACTATGGGGGGAAGAGACTCCATGCTGTATCAGTAAAAAGTCCCCATCAGGTACATCTAGTTCCAAGCTTTGAATTCTCACTAAACCTGTGATTCTTAGTAGTCTCTGCCATTTTCCTCTGTCTGCTATCTTGTATATCTCCAGTCTTTATTTTATATAACTTGTGTACTTTTTGTACTATAAATCCAGCAGTCATAATGAAGCTGCTAGCTTGACTCAGATCTAGAATGATGGTCAAAGTCAAGGAACAGCTGACTCCTGCACCACAGTTCTGCAATCCCAGACAGTGCTCCCCAAATGTAAATTTTATGAAGCTGAGTTGCCCTGCAGCCCATCTCAGCATGATACCACATTCAAAAGAAACACATCTAATAACCAAAAAGAATTAAAAAGCAATTGAGATTTTTATTATGGTCTCTGGAAAAACTCTAAAGGGGTTTACATTCTTAGCACAGAGAAAAACATCTTAAACTTCTCTTCCCTCCTGCTCTATTCGTCTTGCTCACATGACCATAGCTGCTGCTACCCTTCTCTCTCCTTTCTCCCCAAACACCTCCAAACTTCCACTCAAGCCCGGCCCTTGCTTTTTCACTCCCCTGCCCCCTTTACTTCTTGAGCGTATTCCTTTTCTCTTCTGCAAGAAGTTCCTTGTCCTTTTCAGCTCTTTTGATTCTGTCTCTCAATCCCCTGATCTGCACAGGTACCAGGAGCCCCAGCTGTCAATGACAGGGGTCTCCTTCCAAGAGGATAAGAAAGATCAAGAGACTGAGAATACTCACATTGTTGTGGATTTTGTCTGTCACATAGACTAAATTTTCTCAGCATGAGAGAGTCATTTGCCTGGTGTTACAGCCAACGTGCTTTCCTCATCTCCTCCACACTTGTACAGAGGAAATGGGCATGATCATTTGCAAGAATCCTAAACCATATGAGCCTCTGACTGAAGGGAGAGGGGTCCAACTGTGATGTCCCTACTGTCACAGACATGGTCATGAGGTGACATACACAGATACACACAGTCACACTAAAGGCCTGAGCTAGACTTTCAGTTGCTTGCTTTGTGCCTTCAACCTAATTTTAGGAATCCCAAAAGTCACCCCTCCCCATTTCTTTCTCACCCGTATTAACTTTACTCAGAGCAAAAATTCCAGGGGAACTTTCTAAATTCTCACACAGTTTGCAGTACCACTGAAAATAACCTGTCATTTCAGTTAAACCCTGCTTGGCTGGTTTTCTTCATTGTCCACTGCAACAGCTTCTCTTGTATCAACACTTGCAAAGGCTTTTTCACTTTCGGTGCATGTTTAGTTATTTATCCTGTACCATGCTAGACCTGACTAGTTCTAGTCCAGGTTTCACCAGGCAATTGGCCATAGATACAGACATTCCAAGATGACCTCTGGTGCAGGGTCTCATGTACCCTCTTCATGCATCCTCTCCATGTATCTTCTACCCCCAGAAAGTTGCCCATAGCTTAGGGCCTGGTTTGTCCCCGAGTCAGTATCCTTATCAGGCATGAATAGCGTTGCATCACCTGAGAACACCCACAGTTTCTGGTACCATGGTGCAATTTTTCTTGGCAAATTGCCTCTCCCAGAATATCAGTCAAATTTAGAGGAACTTATGTCCAAGTGTTTGGACAGGGTATGGACTATGGTATGTCTACTTCTGACTTCTTTTCCATTTAAAGAATTCTTAGAAATTGACTTATGCAAACTTCCAGTTCCTTCTCACCTGTCATATCTTTCTACCTCTGACTTCTCTTCCATTTAAAGAATTCTTAGAAATTGACTTATGCAAACTTCCAGTTCCCTTCTCACCTGTCATATCTTTCTACCTCTGACTTCTCTTCCATTTAAAGAATTCTTATAAATTGACTTATGCAAACTTCCAGGTCCCTTCTTACCTCTCATATCTTGAGAAAGTCTGTAGACAATTTATCCAAAAATGTTCAGGTCTCACTCTTACTAATGCCTCTACTTATGCTCTCTCCAGATTTCTCAGAAGCCCTAAAAGTACAATTGAAAGTGGTTCCTACCACTTCCCTCTTGCTTTGAGGTGGTATTCTGAGGGCCAACAAGGCACTGCCAGCTGCACTAGTAGAGCACCCACTGAGAGGGTGCACTATGGTTCTATTCAACACGCATAACTACACTAGTATTTGTGATTGTGTCATGAACAGGGTCCCCTAAATGTAATCCACATCTTCAAAGGACCACAATGGTGCTGCACCTTAGGCAGAAGTGAGGAGAAGGGCCCTTTCTCCAACTTTTTCACTGAGGCCCTGAAGCCTCTGGTTTAAGAAGTCTTACAGGAAACCAGCTCTATCTTCTGTGGTCAACCACACACTCAGTTTATAGATGCAGTGCCTGTTTTGTTTGTTTCAAGGCACAAGGATCCCCTTCATTCTAGAACTCTCTAGTCCCTCTGCTTTATACGTCTCCACAGCCATTAACATCCGTGATACTGTATTTTTATTTGTTTGTTTATTTATATATTTATTTATTGTCTTTCACCTCCCACTAGGTGTGAAGTGAAAGATCCCTAAAGAGCCATTAGGGCAGAGGTTTGGTTTTGCTCACGGCCTGGTACCTGGGAGGTGCTCAATAAATATGTGTTGAATAGATGAATGAATGAATCCATACCTAGAAAAATAAACATCTCCCTTAAGGACACCTAGCCTGCAGAGCTCCAACTCTGCCTTATCTTAGAGAGCAGGTTATCTATGATTTCAGCCATCTACTTCTATGATCTATGGCTTATGTTCACACAATTCAATGGCTCTTTTAGTGGCTTTCCTTGAATAAAGAATACTTACTATAAGACACATGGAAGTCCCCACCTCTTGCAAAACAGAAAAGTACTTGTAACTTTGAAATAAGAATTACCATATAGCCAGCCACCCACTGGAATCCCCAGTGGCATATTCTGCCACCATCCCCATCAGAGTCTCAAAGGTTGGGGCCAAGTTTTAGTCCAATGTCAAGGTCAGAGGATTGCATGCTCTCCCCTCCCCTCAAATGTTTGAGAATGGAATGATGCCAAGCCTGCATCCTGTATGTCACAGAGAAGTCCTGATTTATACTTTTATTCTATTAGAGACAGCCTTCAAAAAAGTACCCTGCCAATGGTTATAAGATTGGTAGCTAACTGAGAAAGGATATTATTACTATGCTGTAAAGATTACTATGCTGTAAAGTTAGGGTTTCTCTTCCCTTTGAGTTCCTGAGCTGATAGACTAGTAATTTAGTGTAATGTTAGCCCAGGGTACTTTATACTATAAAAAAAAATTGAGGCCTTTTTGTCCTCTCCTTATCCCATCCTTACTTATGTTATAAAAACAAAACAAGCAAAAACTCTCCACATTGACCAAATATATAAGACATATAAAGATCAGTTTTTCCAGGATAGTAAAATCAAATTAAAAACCAAACATCAAACATAGATCAGAAAAGCAATATTCCAGGAATTGAGGTTAGTCTTCAATCAATATTAGTAGGACAATTTCAATAACAACTTGCTGTTCTCAACAGTGTTATCTAGGTCTCTAAGAAGCAGAGGGCAGTTTCACTGGTAATTGCCCAGATCAAATGCATTAATCTGGAACTCAGTTCCCCTCAGAGGGCGATCCTGAGTCACATATCTAATCTCCCGTTCATCACATCTCATCTATCACCATATCACACACACTTCCAGGTGCCTCATATTTTATTAAAAATCAATTCCAGCTTACCAGGGACATTAGTGGCTTTTGCTTTTCAACAGAACAATGAGTACCATCTGAGACACTTGCAGGTGTGAAAGACAATAAACTGCCCACAATTTTACATTATTAGATCATTGAAATCACTGGTGTTTCCATTGTAATGAGATCTCTGGGACATAAGGTCTCTCTGCTTCATGCTTGTGGATTTTTATTAGTGTTTCGGGGGCATTCTTTTCATAAAAAGAGTAATTAAGGAGACAGATTCTAAGGAGATGGAGATGGAGCATGGAATGATACCAGGGCTATAATTTGAGTCTAAGGTCTAAGGGAATAAAGGAAATAATCAACAGAGATGAGAGACAAGGAAAAGCTAGGAGAGCCTCAACAAATTTTAAACTCTGAAACCAGCACAGTGGATAGAGGGCAGCATCACCCCCTGATTCTACTATGAGAACAAGAAGCAAAATGAAGTATTTAAGCAAAATTTTTAGAGCACTTTTTTGAGAGTGCCAGATAAGTGAGAGAAAGGAGCTTGAATTTCCTTTCTAGGAGGACTTTAAAACTGGGAGAGTCTTACTTGTCTGAGTTTAGCTTGGAAAGAAATTGGTTTATTTACCCTTAAGACCAGTTCTATGATATTTTGGCACCCCACTGCCCACATTTGAACCACAAACCCAAAGCTTAAAGAATGCTGAAGTGACTGTGTATATTTCAAAATAAGATGTTCAGTAGTCGCTGATCCCATAGACCCTTCTCTAGTCCATTTCCTCCTCCCCTTTTCAATAGGCAGGGCCATCGTTCAGGCCCTGGTCATCTCACTCCTGGAGGAATGTGAGAGTTCCACTTTCAGCCTTTCCTCTGGCCCTCCCTTCATTTCTTCCTGCACATCACAGCATTTAGAGAAATCTACCTTAAATTCAGGTTTGAGCCTTTTTTTCACAGCTTAAATATTCCCTAGATTTCCCATAGCTTCCAGCCTCTTTCCCACCCTTTCTGCCTCACAGCTTGCCTTCTCGAAGCACATACGCCTAGCACGCTTTCATTCCTCCCTACCGCATTCATGCTGCTCTCTAAGTTTCCTCATCCTTTTTTCTCTTTCCTTTCCCTTTGGGCCTTTATTAATTGTGAAAATATATTGCAAATATATAAAAGTAAATAAACCTAACACATAAAATTTAGTGAATAAAGGCAATAAATGCACAATCATTCTCTCCAGGTCAGGAAATAAGAGTATTGCAGTCATCTTTCCTCCCCATCCCAGTGTACCTCATTGCTATGCTGAAGTCAAAACTCTCCCTCCTGTGAGAAACCACTATCTTGATTGCCATGATAATAATTGTCTTGCTTTTCTCTATAGTTTCTCACATATTTATACATTGCTAAACAATATAGTGTAATTCTGCCTGATTTTGAACATTATATGGATGGAATCACGATGAATTTATTCATTCACTTGAACTTTATATGAATGGAACCATACATTTTATTGTTTTGTGTCTTGCTTCTTTTTCACAACATTTGTCAAAGTCATCAGCATTTTGGGGATACCTGTGCTTTGTTCATATTTGTTGTTCTACTGTGTTCCACCGCATGAATATGCTGCGATGTATTTATCTATATTCTACTGCTGTGTTCTACTACTGGAGAAGGAAATGGCAACCCACTCCAGTGTTCTTGCCTGGAGAATCCCAGGGACAGGGGAGCCTGGTGGACTGCCATCTATGGGGTCTCACAGAGTCGGACACGACTGAAGCGACTTAGCAGCAGCAGCAGCAGCAGCATGTTCTACTATTGGTGGACATTTCCATTGTTTTAAAATTTAGGCTATTATTGGCTGAATATTTTAGTACATATCTTATGGTGCATATAAAATTTTTTTTGTAAAGTGTATGCATACAGATGGACTTGCTGAATCACAAGATATGAGCTTCACTCTATTAGAAAATATCAAATTGTTTTCAAAAGCAGTTTTAATAGTTTACACTCCACTAGCAGGATGAAAGATCTCATTACTCCACAATCTCTCCAACATTAGGTATTGTCAGACTTTTAATTATAAATTTCTCTCTAATATAGTAATCCCAAGTGTCTAGACAGTGCCTGGCTCATAGTATGCATGCATTAAATATTTGTTGAATAAACTAGTATTTCTTAATTTCCAAACATAGGAATTTTGTGGTTATCTTTATATTAATAGCTTAACTCCATTGTAGTTAAAGAAACTTTCCTGTTCAATATCAATCTTTGGAAATTTGTTGGAATTTGTCTAATTGACAAGTTGTTTGTAATTGTTATATATATGCATCAAGGAAGAATATATGTTTTGTGTTTGTTGGATGCAAAGTTTAAAGACATCCATTATTACAAAATTTAGAACAAATTTATAAAATGTTTATTAAAATTTTTATACCCTAAGTGATTTTTCTATACATACTACAAATTACTAAAAAGAGGCTTTTATAATCTTCTACTACATTTGTGAATTTATCTTTCTGATAAATGTTTTGTAGTTCTGATAATTTTTGCTTTATATATTCTAGTGCTGTGCTGTAATTAAAAAATTTATCGTATTTTCCTGGTGACTTGAACAGTTTTCATTATTGGGCAGTTTTCTTATTCACCACTAATGCTTTTGCCTTAAAATAACTGATATGAATATAGCCATATCAGCTTTCTTTTGAATTGGGTGCATGATTTCTCCTTTTTCATTACTTTCAACTTTCAAAGTTTTAAGCGTATTTCTAATAGCTAGCATATTTTGTTTCATTTTGCTTTTTGTCCATTTTGTCAGCCTTTTCTTTTATCTAGCTCATTTAGTGCAGTTATACTTAGTATTAATAATTTGGATTTAAACCAAATTTGTGGATTTATCTATTTCTCATTTCTGTTGGGTTTTGCTTCCTATATTTTGAAGTTATTTTATTAGATATATAACAGTTTAGGATTGTTATGTCCTTTTGCTGAATTGACCACTAAAATCATTACAAAATGGGCTTTCTTTATTTCTAGTAAAATTCATCGCTCTTTACTTAGTTCAATATTCAGGGAGCCACTTCAGTTTTTCTTTTTAGTGTTTGCATGCTATATACTTTCCATTTCTTTTCTTTTGTCATGTCTGTGCCTTTTGTAGCTTTCTTATAGACAGAAAGTACTTGAGTTTTACTTTTTATCCAACCCTACCATCTCTACCCTTTAATTGGAATGTTTAGATCATTTATACTTACTACAACTGTTAATAGAATGAGTTTCAGTCTATCATTTGCTGTTTTGTTTTCTATTTGTCTTATCTTTTCTTGGTTTCTTTTTCCTTATTTCCATTCCAATGTTTAAGCAAACCTTAAAATTATTTTTTTTACCTTGGGTTTTGGCTTTTTAGTTCTTGCTTTTCTCTTTGTTTTGTTTTGTTGTTAATGCTTTAGAGCAGTTCTTTTCCAATAGAATTTTCTGTGAAGATGGAATTCTATATCTGCATTGTTTGGTATGGTAACCACTAGCCACATATAACTATTCAAGACTTGAAGTATAGTTAGTATGACTAAGGAACTGAGTTTTAAATTTTTATTAATTTTAATAGCCACGTGTGGCAAGCGGCTGTTGTATTAGACTGTGTCATTCAAGAGTTTACAATATACATCCTTAACTTGTCACAATGTAAGAACCTTACAATAACATACTTTCATTTTCTCCTTTTTGGTTTTGTTGTCACACATATTACTTCTAAATAAGTTAAAAACCTGAATGCACTTTATTTTTACTTTAATCATTTACCTTCTTAAAATAAATAAAATTTGAGAAAAATATTTTAAAATATTTTACCTAGTATTTATCAATTTTTGCATGGTCTATTCCTTTGTATTGATCCAAATTTTCATGTTATTTTTTTTTCTGCCTGAAGAACTTCATTTAGCATTTCATCTAAAGGCTTGTTTAAAATGGTCTTTATTTCATCTTTATGTGTGAAAGAGATTTTCTTTGGGTAAAAAATTCTGGGTTGACCCTTGTCTTCACCTTGTGTAGCTTTTTTAAGAACTCTGTGGTTGCTATTTCCTTTGTTCTTCTGTAGTTGGGGATTGGCAAACTTTCATGTAAAGTTTCAGGTAGTCTTTTAGGTTTTTGCAAGCCCTATAGTCTCTCTTGAAACTACTCAACTCTGTCTTTGTAGAACAGAAGCAACCATAGTGAATATATAAATGAGTGCACTGGGGCTGTATTCCAACTAAACTTTGTTTACAGAAACAAGAGGTGAATCAAATTTGACTCATGGCCATGGTTTGCCTATCCTGCTCAGTATGTAATTTGGTCTCTGGCATATCTTTATCCTTGGTTTTTAGCAGTTTGATTATGATGTACCTTGGCCTTGTTTTCTTTAAAGCTTTTTATGCCTGGCTTTCACTGACCTTTCAAATTTTGAATTTTTTAGTCATCATTTCTTTATATACTTGTATAGTTCCTAGCTCTTCTGGGGCTTCCCAGGTGGTGCTAGTGATAAAGAACCCAGCTGCCAATGCAGGAGACATAAGAGTGAGTGAGGTGAGTGAGTTCAGTCCCTGGGTTGGGAAGATCCCCTGGAGGAAAGCATGGCAACTCCATGTATTCTTGCCTGGAGAATCCCAGGGACAGAGGAGCCTGGCAGGCCATGGTCCACAGTGTTGCAAAGAGTCAAACATGACTGAAGTGACAACATGCAGGCACAGCTCTTCTGAAACTTCAGTTACATGTATGTTAAACTGCTTGCTATATCTCACAGATCACTTTTGCTCTGATCCTTTCTTTTTCAATATTTTTTTCCCTCTGCTTCATTTTGAATAGTTTCTATTTCTATGTCTTTAAGTTCTCTAATCTTTTCTTCTGTAGCCCAAAATTGTTGTATTTCCCTCGTGAAATTTTAAAATTTTTTTCATTTTTAGAATTTTATAATCTTCATTTTACTCAATATTAAACTTTAAAATGTGTGCTAAATTATCAAAATATTACTTTGACTCACAATAATATTATACATATTTAAACTCAGCACAGTTACAAAATAAAACTGTTTACTTAAACAATAGGATTCTCCTCTAATAAAAATAACTTTAAATAAAAGGTCAACCTCAAACTTTTGTTACTGTTTCACTCTTTGGCCTCCATTATCCAGAAACAGGTACATTTCAACTCATTTCTTTAATGGATATTTTGCAACAACTTTCTGAAGTTTTCCAATTCTTTCATATTTGTAGAAATTCTTCCAAATGCATTAGACAATGATACTATTTCCTGTTAATTTGGATGAATTTCATACATGGGCCCACTTTCTGGTGTATTTGCTATCAATGTCTCTCAAAACAAGACCTTTAAGGCAGTGCCCAAACCCTGAGTCTGAATATTCTCCACAGTCAACATTTAAACCAGCCAACACAATCCATAATTTTGGAAACATCTCCTAAAATGTGCCTATAATTAGCTTGCCTCTTAAAAAAAATGAATTCCATAAAATTTAAAAAAAAAATGTTTTTACTTTATTAAATATTTCCAAGACTAATTTTTGAATCTTGTTGTCAGAAACTTAAACTTCATTTTCAGTGAACAGTTGGAAATCTGGGTGCCCAGTGGATAGTAGCATTTTAGATAATGGCCTTAATTCTTTTAAGTAAGGAAAATACATGTTCTTAGGCTTTCTTGTCCTTCAGTCAAAATTCCATCACACCCACTGGTGAAATTCTGCAGTGTGTCCCCATTTTCCAAACAGCTATCTTGTAAAAGCTCTCTCACACTCAAACACACATTATTGCTTGCATGTAGTCCAGATATGTCTGAAGTACACCACTATTTTACACAAAGACCTTCTAGCCATCTGTGAAAAATGTTCTCTTCACGTTTCCCTTGCCTAGAAGCCAAAATATTTAAGTATCTTTCATTGTCTGTGACTTTATTTTCTTCATAAACAATGATATTCCCTACCTTTCAAGCACCTGGTCCCTTTTCACTGTGTAATGTTTAGGACTAAGAACAATCTACACATTCAGTGCCAACCTATCATAGTCAGCTGATATGTCATCAGCTTCACAGAGGCTGTCTGAGGAATCATCATACTTGACCCACTGAAGAATAGTTTTCTGTGTTTCCTCATGTAGAGATTCACCCCAAACTCCGTGTTACTCAGCGTGTTCATATCTTGAGTGAGCTTATTGGCTTCTTCAGAATACCTGTATCTTGTGGATTTAATTTAACCTTAATTAAAACACTAAATTTTAATGTTTAATTTAACATTTGTATTACTTCTTATATTGAACTTATTTGCTTTATCCTATAGCATACACAAAAGTGTCTCACAATGCCAATATTAGTACTAACAAAAAAACTGCAAAATGAAGTTTAAGAGTTGTTTAGTTCTTAGAATATGACCCACTGAAGAAGGACAAATTCCTATGTTCGAAGGTCAATTGAAATCTTTGTTTTTGGTTATGTTACCAATATTATACAACATTTAGGTCTCTTTTGTTTGTTTTCAGTTTTAGGGCTTGCCCTTTTTTTCTGTTTTGTTTAATTTACTTTTTGAATATGTTAAATAATTACATGATTCTAAAGTCAAAACTACATTAAAAATACACTCAGAGGAGTCCCCCTTCCACCCCTATCCCCTTATCCTAGTTCCCCCATCACCTTCTATGAATAAATATTTTCATTAGTTTCTGGTTAATCTTTCCAAAGTTTCATTTTATTCAAAGGATAGTTACTATACACATTGTTCTGCCCTTCATCTCACATAAAACATGAGATGATTATTCTATAGCAACATATAAAAATATTTGTTGTATACATAACATATATAATGTACATTATACATATATGTGTACTATATATGTATAATTATTATATAATGTATTATATATATACATTATATATAATGCATACATAAATATATGTGTATAATGTTTACAGCTTCATAGTATTCCATTGTGTACCATAGCTTATTCAGATCCCCACTATTGATAGTATTTGTGACATTTCTAGGATTTTTACCATTAAAAATAATGCCACAATGACTAACCTTGTGCATGTATTATTTCAAGTTTGTGCAGAGGTACTTTTAGTATGAGCACTATGTGTGCGAGTATACTCAGTTGTGTCCAGCTCTTTGTGACCCCATGGACTGTAGCCTGCCAGGCTCCTCTGTCCATGGAATTTTCCAGGCAAGAATACTGGAGTGGGTTGCCATTTCGTACTCCAGGGGATCTTCCTAACCCAGGGATCAAACTCCTGTCTCTCACGTCTCCTGCATTGGCAGGCAGATTCTTACCACTGTGCCACTTTCAGGATGGATTTCTTAAAAACGTGATTGCTAGGTTAAAGGGTGAATGCATCTATTTGCAATTTTGGTAGATAATACAAAACTCCCTATAAAATAGATAACTAATAATGACCTGCTCTACAGCACGGGGAACTCTTCTCAACACTCAGTAAATGACCTATATAGGAAAAGAATTTTTTTTAAAAAAGAGTGTGTATGTATATATATATATATATGTATATATATATCTGATTGCCATACAGCAGAAACTAACATAACATTGTAAATCAGCTATACTCCAATAAAAAAGTTATGAAAAATAGGAAATTCCCCTCCTTAAGGGCTGTACAGTCTACACTTTTCACCAGTAGCATGTCAGTGTCTTTTTCCCTAAAGCTTTGGCAACAAATTGTTCTCTCAAATTTTTGGATTTTTGCTAGCACAGCAAGAAATTCTATCCCAATGTAATTTGCTTTTCTTTTTTGAATGAGTTGACTGTGTTTTACTATTTCAAGAGCCACTTACATGAATCTTTTTAAACTATCAGTTTATGTCTTGTGCTCATTTTTCTACTGGACTTATGTCTCTTTTTTAGGTCTTCCCTGTAGCTCAAATGGTAAAGAATCTGCCTGCAATGCAGGAGACCCAGGTTTGATCCCTGGGTCAGGAAGATCCTCTGGAGAAGGGAATGGCAATCCACTCCAATACTCTTGCCTGGAGCATCTCCTGGACAGAGGAGCCTGGCGGGCTACAGTCTGTAGGATTGCAGAGAGTCAGACACGACTGAGCGACTAACACTACGCTATGTCTTTTTATTTCTAGAACACCTTTATATATTAGGGAGATTAATTTTTTCTATAATAGAGTTGTGAATATTTTGTCCGGTGAATTCTTTGTTTTTGATCTTACAGTATTTGGGCCATGAAATTTTAAAAAACTGTGTGTAAGGGAATATATCAAGTATTTTATTGATTCTAGATTTTGAGTCATATGAATGCTTTCCCCACTACCCCCATGGGTATATATACGGAAATCTACACGTTTTCTTCTATAACTTGTACAGTTTCCAATTTTGTTGTGTTTAATTAAGTGATCCATGTGGAGTTTATCTTGGTGTGCAGTATAAGCTACAGATACAAGTTTATCTTTTCCCAAATGATACAGAATTGTCTCAGCAACACTTATTTGAATCCATTTTTCATTATTTTGAAGCATATAATACATTTATTCTTGGATTGGTGCCTAGACTTTATATCATGTTCCCCTGGTGTCTGTCTATTTATGCACCAGTTCTACATCCTTTTAAGTATGAAGGCTTTACAGTGTTTTACATGTCTAGTAAGACTGGCCCCTCCTCATTGCTCTTCTTTTCAAGGTTTCCCTGGCAGTTCTTGTTTATTTTTTCACAGGAGCGTAAGCATCCATTTTGCTAACTAAAAAACAAAAATCTTGTTGAAATTTTTATTGACATTATATTAAATTTACGAATTCACTTAAGGTGTGTCTTTCATTGGCTTGAGTCCACTTTTGTGTCTTTGGGGAGTATTATAAAATTTTTCTCATATATTTTTACATATTTCTTCTTAACTTCATTCCTACGAGTTTTGTAACTATGGTTGCTATTAAATGGGATGTGAATATTCTCTGCTATGGTACCTTCTAACTGGCTAACTGGTTCTTCCCTGTTTCCATGAAGCTTACTGACTTGTGCAAACTGCCTTTATGTCCTGCTATCTTACTGAATCATCTTTTGGTTTGCAGCAGCTTTTCCATTTCATTTTCTAGACACATCATCAGATTATCTACAACTCTCATACATTTAATTGCTTTCTTTGTAACAAGGCTGCGGCAAATACCTTTAATACCATGTTTGATGTTATAGTAGTTGTGGATAGCCTCGTTTTGTTTTAGACATTAGTATGAATGCTGCTGGTGTTTTCCCATGAAAATAGTAAGATAAGCAAGAGATGAGCAAGATAAGCAGCAGTTGGTAAGCACGAGACTTTGTGATGCTAAGAAAATAGTCTTTTACTTCTCGTTTGAAAGTTACTTTTACTAGGAATACATCTTGAATTTTCTCAAATATTTTTCCAGCACTTTGGTGATAATTGCAAGACCTTTTCTTCATATATATAATAACATTTTAAAACATATTAATATATTTCCTAACATTGAACCCTATTTATATTCCTAAAGCAGTTGACCCTTGGTCATGACATTCCATGCTGTTTGATTCCATTTGGTAATGTTTTACTTAGGCTATTTGCATTGATATTCATAAATGATATCAGTGTGTTGTTTTCCCTTTTGTACAATCTTCATCAAATTCTGGTTCCAATGTTACATTTATTTCTTTAAAGAATTTTTGAAGTTTGTCCTTCTGTGGTTTTGAATAGAATTGAGGTTATAAGTCTTTTACTCAAAAACATAGAGAACAAACCAGTGAGGATAGGGAAGCTGGTAGAGACAAGATAGTGGTAGGAGATCAAGAGCTACTATGTATAAAATAAATAAGCTACAAGGATACACTGTACAGCATACGGAATATAGCCAATATAATCACTTTAAATGGAATATAATCTGTGAAAATATTGAGTCACAATGTTGTGCACTTGAATCTCATATAATATTGTAAATTAACTATTATTCAATTAAAAATAAAATACAGGTGCTTAAAGAATCCCATTTTAACCCATCTTGGATACTTTTAGGAAGTCTTTTAAAAAATATTCTATCTGGGATTTTAATTGTTTTCAGAGGGATGACTGGTCTAAATAAGCGATTACTTCTTTTTCCTGAGGAAAAACTCCCACCTGCCTTTACCATATTCTACTGCTTCTAATCTTTCACGAGTGTTCAGTTATCATCTTTAAGAAGTCTCTGAATACCCCCAACCCCGGGGTTATGCTAAGCTGCCTCTTTTCTGGGTTTCTTCTGGACATTGTTCCTTCTTGCAAAGCTACATTATATTGAAGTAATCTATTAGTGGTATCATTATTTTCTGTGAGCCGAACGTTTCTTGCAGATGAGGGTCCTGTATGGGCTTCAACTTTTTCACTTCCAGGGTCTAGTGTTAAACACAGTGGCTGATATACAGTAGGAGTCTCAGTAAATATTTGATAAACTGATCTTTAATCAGATTCTCCCAACACTCCCATACACACTCACCACACATAACCTGCTTATTCTTCAGTTCCTATCTTTGTAAACAGCTCCTCAATTCATTCATGAGCTCATAGCGAAACTCTAGGACTCATTCTTGGCAAGTTGTAACCACTCCAATCCAGCTTGTAGTCAATCACCAAGTTCTATCAATTCTGACCTTAAAATATTTCAAATGAACCCACTCCTCTCCCTTCCTGTGGCCACTACTCTGGTTCAACTTCCCATCATTTCTTGCCTGCATCTCTTAATTGTTCTTTTCTCTATCTTACTCCCTACTCTGTTCCTTCTGTAATCCATTCTTCATTATAAAATCAAAGTAATTCTTTAGAAGCACAGCTGTGATCATGTCACTTGCGCAAAATCTATCCATAGCCTCCTATTCTTTGGGGATAAAGTTTAGACTCCTTCACATGTCCCACAAACCCTGCCTGGTCTGCAGCATTTGCACCTTTCTAGCCTCAACTTGTGCCCCAGCCTACTTATTATGACCTCTTTGGTTTCTTCCAACTTCCTAAGCTCTTTCCCTCTTCTAAATCTTTGAATTCTCTTTTCCATTTGCTGGAAGGCCCACTCCCTACACCTCCTCCCCACTTTTCATCTGGCTATATCCATCTATCTTCCAGGTCACAGAGAACTTTTCCTTACTCTCCCTGTATGACTGAGGTCTTCTATTGAAAGTCATATTATCCTCCACACTTTTCCTCTATGTAACTCATTACTATTGTCATTATTTAGGCATTCAGGTGATTTTTTAACATTCATTTCTCACACTAGGCTATAATTCCCATAGAGACAATGAACATGTTGACCTTATTTTCAGTTGTATCTTCAGCATCTATTATAACAAACAGCAAAGTAATAGGATTAAATAAGTATTTGTTGAATGAACAGATGAAGGAAGGAAGGAAGGGGGGAAAACCTATTAATTACTGAACTCTGAGTTAAGAAGCCTGAAGGAACAAATGCTCTATTTTCCCTCCAGGGGGAGACATACTCCTACTAGAAGTAGCACAGGCCTGAAGACGGCTCAAAAGTATGAGATTAACCATAAGTTGTTTCGCAACCCCCTAAAACTGATTCAGAGAGTCCAGTCATTTCCTTGCTAGTTGGATTCTCCAGATCAGTATGAACCACCCACTGAAACCAAGCAAGTGGGCACTTCCTCTGTTAACTTCCTTCCCCTGAAGGATTTTAAAAATTCTCCTGCTGGAGTTTGTCTACTCCTGTCTTGGTTTGCTAGGAAATCTACCTGCGCACAATCTTGAAAAATCTTCTCCCTGGAGGAGGAAATGATAACCCACTCCAGTATTCTTGCCTGGGAAATCCTATGGACAGAGGAACCTGGCGGGTTACAGTTCATGGAGTCACTAAGAGTCGGACACAAATGAGTGACTAAACACAGCACCTTTGTAATTTGAATATTATCATTAAAATTGTGACTTGTATTTTTACTTTAGCATTTTTTCAAAATCCCTCAGGCAGTCTTTCTTTATAAAGTCTCAAAATTAGCAAAATCATTCCGATACTGGAAAATATTGGTAATCTGTAGGTTCAAAAAAATAATAAAATATTGACGAAAAGCTGATTTAAAAAACAGTGATTCATAAATTTCCCTAAGCCTTGGAGAAATTTAAAAGGAAAAAGGAGAAACAAAGTTTGAATACTGAGAGCACGTCTGCCTTTGAGCAATCCTGAAAGAAGCCTTGTTTAATCCTGATGACATGTCTTGGGGAACTACCCCTGCTGCACATTAATGCTGTTCTTTTCCTCCCTGAACTACTTTCTCTAGGACAAGGTTTGTAAAAAGTTTCATGAGGTTTACATTATACCTCCCCAAACTTTTTTTTTCTATTTCGAAAATCTTTCAACTTTCCTTGTAAATGCACCACTGACTTCTTTCTCAAGGTCAGGGACCAGTACATAGAGGCATTCTGCTACCCCAGGCTTTGATAAATTGGTTCACTTAGTTCAATTCTGTTTGCATTTATCCACTACCCCAAACCACTGCACGTTTGGGGCTGTGCTGTGGGGAGAGGTGAGTGCAGGAAGTCTAACTGCCTGCAGTAGAGGTGCTTACAGTGTAACTGTGGGAACCAGACATTTGGTAACCTCCTTGAACAAATACAAAGGTGACATAGATAAGGACCAATATTTATATAGTTTACAAAACCACTTTTCACAAATATGACCTAAGTTTTATAAAATTAACTGTTGGGGTAGGTGTTGTTACCCTCATCCTATTGTTCAATCATCAATAAATTGAGGCTTAGGTGTGTAACTTGCTTAGACAAATAAGGTAAATAGAGCTACTGTTAGAACTGGAACCCTGGTCCCTATGGTATTTGCATGGATATTTCATTATTTCTAAATTAAGGAATACACTACAAGTGATAACCCCTAAAATTAAAGAAATTCAAAATAGAGAAAAATGCACTATTATACTAATGAAAGACAGCTATTTTTCCCAAGTAGTCTGACCTTTGGATCTTACTTTTTCACTCTACATTGTTAATTTTGACAGATCCCCTCTCTTTCTTTTACTCTTAGGGTCTCTCAAACTTCCTTTTGGTTCTTTTCCTTTGGTGATATGAAAAAGCTTCTTTGGAAGGAATCTCTTCTTACTTAACTCACCTTTCTCTAGGAAGGGTGTCAGGAAAACTTTTGTCTCAATATTTGCGAAACAGCCCCTGAAAAAGGATGAGGCCTTTTTAGACAAAAGAGTTATTGATGCGTTCTGGCCAGAAGCCAGAAAACTGTTGTGAAAGGCTTCATGTTACCACTTAGAGAAGTGGCAGGGCAGAATTCCTCTCCTCCAAGAATTGCCACTCTAGAGGACTGCACTCAGAAGGAAAGGGTTTGGAGCCAGCTGGTGAAAAAAAAGGAGTTTTTCACTCCAAAAATAAACTGCACAAAAAGCTCGTGGCTGTTAAGTTGATGCAGTGCTCAAGGAGCAAGACATCAAGATCTGCAAGCTTAATGGCATCTATCCATGGAGACTGGATGCTGATACATGCTGAACGGTGATAGCAGCAATTACTACAAGCAAAACATCATTATCAAATTTCAAGTTCAAGTTTATGCCAAGGTCTGAAAATAGGATCACTGGTTGTACTGTCAGTCAACATCATCTAATGAAGAGTTCTTCAAAACAGAACTAGAACTAGCAAAGGTGAGAAGAAAAAATAAAAGTCTTATGAGAGATACAAAATATTTTTTTAAAAAAACTCAGGGAATCACTTGTCATCAAAGCATGAAGATCAGAAATAACAAACTGAAATTTATAGAGATAGAGTTGGGATATTGAATGCAAGATTCATGGGATATTATCCAAATGCCAGTTTAATTTTTTAATTTTTAAAATTAATTTTTATTAAAGTTAGTTGATTTACAATGTTGCATTAGTTTCTGCTGTACACCAAAGTGAATCAGCTATACATATACATATACCAGTCTAATTTTTTTACTTTTGCTATCTTTTAAAAAGATTTATTTGGAGGGGATAATTTTCTCATGCCCCTAAATGAAAAATTGAGCAGATTCTCTGACTTTTTGGCTTATTCTTTAATAATGTACAGTATTTTAAGTAATGGCCACTTTAAGTTAAAAAAAGAGAGAGAAAGAGAGAGTCGATTTAGTAATTAGAATGTTTCTAGTCCAAGATGGCAATCAAATCTTTCAGTCTTCATTCTAAGATGCTAGTGTAAGCCCTCTTCCCCCCTCTCCCATGTAAGTCCTGCCTTCAGCTTTCTCCTCAACTTGCCTCCTTCTCCACTGCTGCTGCTGCTGCTGCTAAATCGCTTCAGTCGTGTCCGACTCTGTGCGACCCCATAGACGTTCTCCACTAGCTAACTGCTATTTGATCTGCTGTGTGAAAGTGGAAGGAGGCAGGACAGCTAAGGGGATAGGGAAGTTCTGTTTTGACAGGATTGGTCTATACAACTGGGTCTGACAGATGGGTGTTTTTGTGCTTTTAGAGGTTCTTTGGAGATTCCCATCATTAGAGACCTCTTCCTTGAGTGCCTTTGGTCTAGACAGACATAAGTGTTTGCCTACAACAACCTCTGTAGATTCTAGGATTCCTGTGTTCATCTCTAGCTTCTGCTCACTGGGTACCTCTACACCTCTAGTCAAGTCTTTTGAATGGGCCAGCAGGCCTAATGCTGACTGTCCTCTGCGTGGCCCACATCAGGTCCAGGACAACATGTGCACATTTGTCATCCCTACCTAATCTGGGAGTGCTGGTGAATCCCAGGGCAGTCACCTCTAGTTTATGGCCACTGCCTTCTTTAATTTATATACAAGAGTCAGTGCAATTCTCTGTGTTTTACAACTAGGAAAAACAATTCCCAAACTCTTGGGTTCCACAGAGCGCCTCTTTAGGCTTGAGAAGATGTAGCACCAGCACTACCTCATTCTGGGTGCAATAGGAGCAGGATTTGAACAAAACAAACACAAGAAACCTCTCCACAGACCCTCTTTCTCTATGCTGTCTTGATCTTACCACGAAGTAGAACTGTCCTTCAACATCAACTTTGTACATAAAATTTTAGTTGAAATATGGTGATCTTTAATTGCCACTGACTATTCTCAATCCTTGATAATAAGGAAATGTGTCTTTGTATCTCTGTCCTCCCTGCATTGCTGAGCTCAGAGCCTGGAACAAAGTAGGTGCCCGATAAATGTTTGCTGAATATATGAATGAAAGGGTCTGAAACCCACCTTTGATTTTGCAGTGGATTCTCAGAGACTCTATAACATAGAGTCTTTTGTACATGTATTTCATACATCTATAAAATAATACATATGGATAGGCTATTTTTCACTCCCTTGAATACTAAGCATCCCTAATTTATATGATGCTTGGTGTTTCCCAGAATCTGTATACTTTAGCATTTAGCAACCAAGAAATTTTAATGAATGAGATAATGACCAGAGGAAATTTTCATCTTTTTTTAAGGAAGAAATGGATACATAAATGAGATTGTTCAGGTTTTTAGAAAACTTATGGGGTGTCAAGTCAAACCTCAGAAAAGATTTCTCCTAAAGCTGTGGGTACTATGGATATTGTTTGAGTGGTTTATTTCAAAACCCTAAAGCTGGACAAAACAACAAAGAAACATAAAAAATAGATTTAAAATACCTAGCAAAAACGTTAATGTGTCCTGGCAGATGGGTACTGTCTTTCTTGTAAGATGCTTTTAGAGGTTCTTAAACATAGGTAATGCTATAAAGAGTTCATCATTCTATTCGACTTAGCTTTTTTGTATGCTTGATCATTTTCATAATACAAATAACATTTAAAAATGAAAGCTTGGAAACAGCAGACTTTATCCTGTTTTGGAAAGTAGGTAAAACTATTTTTAAAAAAAAGACAAAAATGGAACAGAAACTATATAGATTTTGCCATCTTATAATTAAGGTTTCACGGGTCAGATTAATACACACCTGCCAATGCAGGAGACATAAGAGACTCGGGTTTGATCTCTGGGTTGGGAAGATCCCCTGGAGCAGGGCATGGCAACACTCTCCTTCTCCAGTATTCTCTCCTGGAGAATCTCCATGGACAGAGGAGCCTGGTGGGCTACAGTCCATGTTAAGTTGCTTCAGTTCAGTTGAGTCGCTCAGTCATGTCTGACTCTTTGCGACCCCATGACCAAAGCAGCCTTTAGTCCCAGAGTCTGGAATTGGTGGCTTGCAAGTTGAATGTTCCCTCTAAAACTTTTCTTTAAAACAAATATTGCCAACATTTGCAATTCACATTTTTTAAATCTAGGTTTCATCTCCTTTTGAAAAACTTAACTGTCTCACCATAGCAGAGTGGTAGGAGGTGGGGGACACATTCCTGCCCAGAAAAATTATTTTTGAGTTTGGAACTCAGGAGCCTCGCTGAACCTTTCCAGTTCGCCATTTCCTCACCGATAAACAGAACTTTCTGGGCCCTACTTCACTCTCAAACTGGTAAAGTACTGTTTCTCTGAGCAAGCTTTGGGGAGTGGCTGAAGGGTAGATATAGCACTTAGTCTGCCTGTGTGGTCTGCTTCACTCTGTGCATGGACCACTACGTGCCGCTGGCTTTGAAATGTTTGTTTTGCACGGAAAATTCTTCACTCGGAGGTGTCAGCATCTCTGGTTGGGAAAGGTTAATGTTAAGCATGTACATCTTTTTTCAGCCCTCAACATTTGGACTAGTACTCCTCGAGTGCTTGTTTATCTTTAATATAGAGAGTGGACAATGCTCGCAGAAGCATAAATGCGTTCCAATATTTTATGAAAAATGCTGGAAGTCTCTTATTTGCCAAAGATACTTCTCACTAACAGCTTAGTCTCCAAACCAATAGAATCAGTGTCCCAAGTTTGGGAATAATCTGGAAAAGGGGTGTTCAGGTCCGATTATCAGATGGGGACAGTAGGACGCAGAGGAGGGTTCGGATGAACTTGTTGCAAGCCTGGTCCACGTAGGCACAACACCCGCCAGAGTCGGGCCAACAGCCAGCAGCCGATGAGCTCCTTGCCCACCACCGCCACAGACCGAGCCCCGCAGCTGCTGCCGAAAGCGCCACATTGCGCCTGCGCAAAAGCCTTTGCCGCGGCTAGAAAGTAAACTGATTAAACCCCGGTTAGACGGAAGCGGCTTCGCACGTCTACGCAGGCGCGTTCCGCCTTCGGACGGTGGTCGGTGCGCAGGCGCGCATCCCAGTCGTCCAACCTGTAAACAGAGCAGCCCGCGGGAGACAACTTCTGCTTCCGGGTCACGCCTTGACAGCCGCTTTCACCACCCAGGTCAGCTCCACGGTTCGGTGAGTGTCGCCCCGCGGCAGGAATATCTGCAGTCTGGTACCTAACCTCGGGCACCACGCCCAGTAGCACTTCCACTCCCCGCTCACGATCTGCCAGCCTTCGAGGCTGGGATCTCGTCCCGGGCTTTAAGGAGATCGGGGCGAGGATTGGTACGCCTTTGGGGCTCCCCGGGAGATTTCGTGACCCCCCATTTCAGTACCGGCCCCGCGAGACCTCCTGGGATTGCTGTGGTCTTTGCGGAGCCCGTGCGGAAAGTGACACCACACGTCTTCGCCCTCCGTCCCCTAGACTCGGCTAGACCTAGCTGCCGCGAGCCCCCTCAGCTGGTGCGGTGGGGCGGGGGCGCGCCTGGCCGGGTCGCGGGCGTCCCAGCCTGTGGGCGAAAGCCCGGCCTCCCTAGCACCAGAGCTGCTGAATGTCGCCTCTCCCCTCCTTTGCTTCTAGCTTCGCATTAAGAAAAACCCCTTGGTGTTTTCTTCGGATCCGAAGTGGAAGAAAATGGGAGAGAGGGAGCTTTCTGCTCCAGCAGAGGAAAGGGGCCACAGAGGGTCAAACCGTGGACAGGCTGCTGTCTGGCGATATGTCGAGTCTAGATTTCGTGATCCTTCCTGACAGTGAATGTTGTCAATGTGCCCCGAAGTTTCACTCTTCAGCAGGAGCTTTGAGGCAGCCGCAGAGGACTAGTGGTTGTATTCTCAGTTAGGATTTCTTAGCCTGGAGTCCAAGAAAGCTCCGAAAATGATTGCAAGGGTCTAGTCTTTTTTTTTTTTTTTTTCAGATTATCTTGACCCAGAAATGGTTAACAGAACCACTTTGGGCTAAGCCTTCCACTTTGGATGCTCTTTTTGTTCTTGGAATCGCTGACTCAAATGTGTCTGTACCTTTTCCCCTTTTTCCTTGCAACAATGAAGTGTAAGATACAGACTCTTGTCTCGAGGAGTTTCGTGGCTGTTGCAAAGATTAAAACGTATTCCAAGTCTAAACTATTTGGAAATTTTCAGAGGCATATAAACAAGTGTGTAAGCTTATTAAGAATAAATAAGCTTTGTTCTTAATAAAGTAGGGAGAATACCCTAATTTGAATCATTGATACCTATGAATTGATTTTTCAGTTCAGTTCAGTCGCTCAGTTGTGTCCGACTCTTTGTGACCCCATTGACTGTAGCAGGCCAGGCCTCCCTGTCCATCACCAACTCCCAGAGTTCACTCAGACTCACGTCCATCGAGTCAGTGATGCCATCCAGCCAGCTCATCCTCTGTCGTCCCCTTCTCCTCCTGCCCCCAATCCCTCCCAGCATCAGAGTCTTTTCCAGTGAGTCAACTCTTCACATGAGGTGGCCAAAGGTTGATTTTTAACTTCCATTAATTAATACTATATATATTTTAAACAGATAAATGGCTACCCAGTAGCAAAATGGAAGAGTTTATAGTATTACTACATAATGTATAAGGGGAGAGTCCATCACAAAAGTTACATCATTTGAAATGACCAAAATAATTTTAGTGTTTTTCCCTTAGTAATCATCATGTGCATAAGATGTCTAATTACTGTAAGTCTTAAATTTTTCTAGGGTCCTAAGTAATAAGCTTTACATTGATTCAACAAATATTGAGAACCTGCTGTGTGCCAGGCACTATTAAAAATAACACTGTATTTACTGGCAGGGAGCTTGTGGTTTGATAGGATCCTGGATTCCTAAATGGTTACACCTAGAGAGCATACCATGCTTTCTTTACAGTTTTTGATATACGCTTTTTCATAGAAATGCTCTGCCTTCTTTGCTGTAATCTTAAATGTTCCCCAACTGGTATATGGCTCTTAGAGAGCCAAAACTTTTTATTATAGTTGAATTTAAGTATTGTTTTGATTGTGTTGTGTTTAGTCACTCAATTGTGTCTGACTCTTTATGACCCCATGGACTGTAGCCCACCAGGTCCATGGAATTCTCTAGACAAGAATACTGGAGTGGGTTGCCGCTCCCTTCTCCAGGGGATGTTCCAGACCTGCAAATTCTTTATTGTCTGAGCCAATATTGCTTTATTTTCTTCTTCCAACACAGAACTCAGGTCTACTTCTCAGTTGTCACAAATGGCCAATTATTAAATTTTTTAATTCATTTTTTCACTCTTAAATCTGCTTGTTTTCCTGCAACTGCAAACATATATCATTAGTCAGAACTTTTAAACTTTTTTCCTAATTTTATATAGATGACCCCAGAGTAATTATACTTTGGCATTCCTTCCTTATTTTAGAATTTCACCTCAAAAACTTCTCATTTTTTCTTTGCCATTTTAAACTATTTCACAGATGGCTTGTCACCATTAACATAAATGCATTTGTTCTGTTTCTTCTCACAGGTAATAATCACTCCTATACCCTTTAGTCAATCAACCAGTATTTATTAAATAGCTACTTTTTGTGAGACTCTGGCTGGCCTGAGATGGTCTAAAGAAGTAGAAGAGGAGAACCTTGCCTCCCAATTGATTACAGTTTAGATGGAAAAACAGTATGAACATAACTATACTGCAAGGTCAAATGTAACAAGTAACCTAAAGGGGGTGCTGATAATAAAGACCACATAGTTCAGAGGAGGAAAACAGATGTTTTGTGAAATCCTTGGCCTTTACAGGAATCCCTTTCCTGGCTTGGTCTTTTTTAAACCATAAGGAGCTCCATGGGGAGCTTGGAGCATTTGGGGAAGTCCTGTGCTAGATGAGGTCAGAGAGTAGAGCCGGGGTTCCCAGGGTCAGAATCCTTTAGTCCAGTTTACCCAGCTCCCTCAGCAACTATCATATTCTCCTTCTTGTGATTAGGAAAAATGGGATTAATGAGTCACTGACTCTTTGAAATCTGGTTTTACTAGTGGGAAGGCCTTGGAGAACCCCGTAACCCTAAGGACAGGTGTGCTCAGTGGTATTGTGTATGCCTAAAACATCTTTGTTTCAGGCAGTTTGGAGCATGTGAACGTACTCTGAGCCTTGATGAGTTCCAGTATGTGGTATATTATGCAGAGCATTCAGAGCAAATACTCTCTCTCAGAGCGCTTAATCCGAACAATCGCTGCCATTCGCTCCTTCCCACACGACAATGTAGAGGACCTCATCAGAGGGGTGAGTGTACTGGGCTGACGCAGGAGTCCTTGGGGAGGTGAGGTGGGAAAGTTCCTGGGGAATCCTAATGGATTACAGATTTGCAGCTCTGACTCAACACAAGATCATGGAGTTTTTACAGTTTTTACAATATTCTAAAGTGTATTAACCATTAACATATGTTTTGCTTCTCCCTCTTCTGCCTTTCACTTTGTGCAAATGATATTTTTCTTTGGGAATTATGTTCTAGATAACCCTAGTTTCATGCTCTTTGTGAAATCTCTCTCTGGGTATGGGCATATGGGATTCAGCAAGCTCAAACTCTTCTACACATGTTACGCTAAGGGAAGAAGGAGGAAAGCAAAGCATTAGTGGTTTTCAAACCGTTGTAGTTTATAATAATAATTACATGGAGGGATATCACTGGCCTTCTATCCTAACAACAGCTACCACTTACAGTTCTATAGAGATTATTAATCCCTAAAATGCATGGTAATTTTTGACTTAAGGAAACACTTTAACTGTCTGCTATCTAACCAGTACTATTCTGTACTTCTCTTAAATAGCTAGTATCCTGGAAGGGCGTTGATGCTTTTCTGTATATTATTCCTGTTGAAGAGAAGTTACAGGGTAATTGTTTTTTATCTCTAGAGAATGTATCCAGATGGCTACTTCTATACATTCTTTTGAACAGCTCTAGAATCCTGGTTACAGCCTAGAGCTCTGTAGCTACTTCAGAGTTGTGTGGCACAGCTGTGAGAAGAAAAGTCAGACAGCATTAGCTTGTTCTTAGCAAAAGTGGTATCAGAAGACTCAGCAGTAGAAACTTTCTCACATTCTAATTCCAGCTCTGCTGCTGAGTCATTCTGTGACTTTGGTCAGACCGTCGTATCTCCAGCTCCTTCATCAGATATGAAACAGAAGTACCAGTGGGGGCTAGGTGGCAGAGAATGCTGATACCAAGGGGCCACTTAGTTTATAAGTATATGCTATATACGTTTATAAACAAAGACATAACATTAAGATGACCTTACTGTTAGTGACGGTCATCTGTCAGATGGCAAGAAGAGCATGCCAGTTCTCCTGGCTTCTCTCTGAAAGATGCATTCCTGACTTTTTCAGAGCACGGTAGCCAGAGAAAGTCTATTGCTTTTCCAGCTTTCCTGCCTGGTGATAAGGTTCTACTGCTTTTACATGCAAGGTTATGTCCTTAGTGATGTCCATCCCCGTGGCCATCTTTCAGGCTAACTTGTGGAGAAACTCAATGACTTGATCTAAGGCATCGACAGTTCCTTTCATTCATCTTCAGTGCATTCAGTGTATTGGTCGCATTCAGTGTATTGGTTTGGATATTGGCATTGTAATTTCATTTAATTAATAGGAATAGGCACTGGGGCTGGCCGTATATTTACAATACAGTCAGAGCTAGAGCCCTTCCCCACCCCCACCCCAGACATTGATCTGAGTCTTGTCCTGCATGGTGAGCCAGAGCTGAGCACACCAGTTGAAGTTTCCTTCTGTCCCTAGGGAGCAGATGTGAACTGTACCCACGGCACGCTGAAGCCCTTGCACTGTGCCTGCATGGTGTCCGATGCGGACTGTGTGGAGTTACTGCTGGAAAAGGGAGCTGAGGTAATGTTTTTTAACACTGTCACATCAGTGATTCACTAAAACTTGGGCTTCACACTTCCTTAAAATGTTTTGTCTCTTTTCCTATCTCTTCCCACCTTCTTGCTCCCACCTTCTAGGTAACTTTGGTGTGGCCAATATTCAAACAAAATGTAATGGTAAATCATCCAAAGTACTTCATTCCGTTGCCTTTCTTTCATACACTGACCATGGCTCTGGGAAGAGGTAATTTTTATCTCCCGTTAATCTCCCAGCCTTCCTTCTGGGATTGTTTATATTTCTATTTAATCCTCTTTTGATTGTTCAGTCCCCTCAACCCTGATTCAATCTAAACCACTTGAGACTTGCCACCAGCGTGCACTTCTCACATGCCTGTCACTGGAAAATAAGTCAGTGGGTCAGTCCCTTCCTCAGGATTGAGCTACTTGTGCTCTTTCTGCCCATTCATTTTTTTCTGTTTTACCATATCTTGTTACCGTCTTTCTAATGTATCTTAACATTAAAAAAAAAAAAACAAAAAAACATAGATTAACTTTTATTGGCATTAGCAAGAAGCAGCGTAGTATAATGAATAAAAGAAGAGAGAGTCTGAACCCAGACTTCATGGATTTGAATTCCAGCTGTCATTTCCAGCTTTGTGATGTTGAACAGGTTACTTAACCTTTCTTTGCATCAGCTTCCCCATCTATAAAATAAGGATGATAAATGGTGTATTCTTCATAAGGTTGAAACTGTTTAGAACACTGGCATGTAGTAATTATTATACTAAACGAGTGCCTGTTAAATAAATAAAGTAGCAGTTTTGACAACTTTTGTGGCATCTTCAGGGTGCACAGGTTGAGGCAGTCATTTGATTAAAGATGCCATGAAGCAGGTGTGCAGGCCCCAGACATGCTGGTGGGTAAGCCTGCTCTAGGTCCCCACCTCCACACAACCATGCTGTTCTCTGCCTGTCATGAACTATCCTGTAACTTTTGTGAGTGACCCTGAAGTGAAAGGCAGTGATTAATAGCAATGATGAAAGTGAGACTATCCCCAGGGTGAGGGGGCAGTTTTTAGCTAAATAGAAGATTGAAGATTAAATATTTCAGGGGTGGGGTTTTTTAAGTGCATTTTATGGGGGAGAAAATTCACTATTTAAACCTAGGATTTAAATGAAATCTTTGTAGCCTCCAAATATTATAGGAGATGCTGAGTAGCAAGCCAGCAGCTTTTCAGCATCAGAGGATTTGTGCTCTTTCCTTGGCATGCTTTCCTCCAGATTCTCTCATGGCCCCACAAAATACGTTTGCAGGGGGCTGACTTGGATAAATAGTTCTGAGCTGCTCTGTGTGGTTAAAAAACACAGCAGAGCTACATGGACAGAAACTTGACTTCATTATTTTTCAGTCTGGTTGCCATTAGCCACAGGATACAGAGTGAGTCAGGATAAGTAGAATAATCCAGAACCTTTACTCTGGCCAGTATGTTCAAGCTGCCTTCCAATAAATGTCTTTCAGAGTAGTTACAAGTACTTAGACTTCTTCTGTTTCTTCTCCCTTACTGTGTGGTAGAGGTCCTAGGGAACAATAAATAAGAATGTGGCAGCAAAATCCTAGATGATACAGGCCAGTTAACCAGTGGACATAATAAAGAGTGTTGGTTGTCTGGGGACTATTGTTTTCCTACTTGCCCCTCAGCTCCATCCTGAGCACAACTCCCTGGGAATTGCTTGTTGACCTGCATGTTCAGAAAATTACATAGCAAAGACAGTGGCTAGGCACATGCAAGCCTCTTTGCCCGCCCATCGTCCATACACTGTAATATAGTCACTCCCTCTTCACAGGTGAATGCCCTGGATGGTTACAACCGAACAGCCCTCCACTATGCAGCTGAGAAAGATGAGGCTTGTGTGGAGGTCCTGTTGGAGTATGGTGCAAACCCCAATGCACTGGATGGTAACCGAGACACCCCACTTCACTGGGCAGCCTTTAAGAACAATGCTGAGTGTGTGCGGGCCCTCCTAGAGAGCGGGGCCTCTGTCAACGCCCTGGATTACAACAATGACACCCCGCTTAGCTGGGCTGCCATGAAGGGAAATCTTGAGAGCGTCAGCATCCTTCTTGATTATGGTGCAGAGGTCAGAGTCATCAACTTAAAAGGCCAGACGCCCATCTCCCGCCTGGTGGCTCTGCTAGTCAGGGGACTTGGGACAGAGAAAGAGGACTCTTGCTTTGAGCTCCTCCACAGAGCTGTTGGACACTTTGAATTAAGGAAAAATGGCACCATGCCACGAGAAGTGGCCAAAGACCAGCAGCTGTGTGAAAAGCTGACTGTTCTATGCTCAGCCCCAGGGACTCTAAAAACACTTTCTCGCTATGCTGTGCGCCGGAGCCTGGGACTCCAGTATCTGCCAGATGCCGTCAAGGGCCTGCCTCTGCCAGCTTCTCTGAAGGAATACCTGTTACTCATAGAATAGCCTGGAGGAGACGTCAGGCCGGCAACTCTGCGTAAGGTTTTGCCCTGTAGCACCGTCTGTCTTGGAAAACAGGAAAAGCAGTTGTTCCTGTTGTGTGGTTTATATTTCAAGGCAACATGTCACAACAGTAACCTTCACATCACCTCCCCTCCCCAAACCAAGCAAACAAACAAAAAAATGTCCCTCACTTTTGTTTCTGTTTCTTGCTTACTGGGCCTTTTATATTGCACCCTGCAAAGGAAGAGGTCTCCCCAACCCTCATTAGGGAAAGAAATCAACAGTGAGACTGAATTTCTCTGGGCAGATGAAGAGTACTTTTAGCATGTGCGTTTGGTTTGCCTTTGGGAACATGATTAACTTTCGGAAGAATCCCTCTAGAAACATTTTAATTGATCTGTGAAGAAGTTTAAGAAAATTCCAGCTAACAGCTGCAGCCCAAAGATGAAGATACTACCGCCTCAGATGGTGCACAGGTTCAGAACTGGGCCAGATGTCCCTAGAATTATCCCTGGGCATTCAAAAGGGACTGGCCCCTTCTTACCACTAAAGGGAAGGGCAGTTTTTGCTCCTTTTCCATGAGTGTGCCCAAGGCTTACAGTAGTTCAGCAATGTTATTTTAGAAAGATTATCTTGCTGCTGTCCATATAGTAGGAGATAGGAGGTTCTAAGCAGTCCTAAGAACTTTTCTTCGAATGCAGTTCTTTCTCTTCCTGACAGCCAGTGGGCTTGGCCGGCTCTTGCTGCGCCCACCATAGAGGGAGGTGTCTGCTCTAGCAGGGGAGGACGTGGGCTGGGCTGCCTTTTCTCATGCGTCTTTCATTCACTCTGCTAAGAGTTTGGAGTTTGTTTTCAGTTGTTTTGGAAACTTTGCTTTTTACTGATCTACACAAAAAGACATTGGTGGTGTAGGTGGAGTTAGGGAGTGGGGGAAGAGCACTCTTAAGAGCTTCCTCTGAGATGACCCACCTTCCCAAAAGAGATCTTTTTTTGTGAACAATACTTAGTCTAGGTACTCTTCATGTTCCTAAGCTAGATCAAGTTGTTGATTCTAGATGACCTTATGCAAATGTGAAAGACTTTTTTTTTTTTAACTGATTGGGAACTATAAATAAAAATGAACAGAATCTGCTGACACAGCTAATTTGAAAAAGTATGTCTGCTTTTGTCCTTTTGTTATTGGTGTTTTTTGCTCACGTACGGAAAAAAAAGGAAATAAAAAGGTCTAAAAGCAAGTTTGGAAATTTCGACTGTTCCTACTTTTCGTTACATCATCGTCCCGAGTCCCAGTGTCATCTCTGAGGCTGTCACACCACCTGCATAGGCTGTTTTGAAGAATCAGTGATAATGGTGCTTGATATTTATTAATTTCTCTTCCCCTTAAAGAACTGTACAGAGAACATTTGGCTGCTTTAATTAATGTTGGACTCTGACAAGACTTCTCGGTCATTTTTTAGAACTGTTTCTAGGGGGTAGCAGTTATATACTTTGGATAGCCAGCAAAACTGAAGTACTAGACAGTCCTTTACCCACTCCAGTGTTCTTGCCTGGAGAATCCCAGGGACAGGGGAGCCTGGTGGGCTGCCGTCTATGGGGTCGCATAGAGTCGGACACGACTAAAGCGACTTAGCAGCAGCAGTAGCAGACAGTCCTTTCCTCTGTTCCTTGGAAAACCCCAAACCTCCTTCCTGCTTCAGCAAGCAAGTGAGGAAGCTGTGTTAGTGGGAGAGATATGTATGCTTGTGCCAAGAGCCAGGATCTGATTCTTGGACTCTAATCTCAAGCCTCTCATTGACAGGGCAGCATCCCATCAGTTCAGGGCACAGTATGCAGATGCAATTACAGCTGTATTACATGGGTGCTTGCTAATGAGGAAGTGTGGGAACAGAAAACAAACTGAGCTGACCAAGAACTCATGGTTTTCCAAAGCAGCATTTCAACCAACCCACCAAACTAGGTCCAGAATTGAATGTCTCTGTTTTCCAGGCATGTCACCCCACCGAGATGGAGTCTGGCTTTCATCCAGAAAGGAGCACAGGGGGAAAAGTTGAGAAGGAAGAACCCTGGGTTGTCGGAGTAGAGATTAGGGAATGGCTGGAAAAAAAGCAAAGCTGGGTAATGGGTGTATGACCAAGAGGTAGAACATAACTTTATGCTTAGGGAAGATGGGAGTGTCCTTGGCTACAGAGGATGAGGGAGGGACTGCTTGTGGGATGAGGGTGAGGATGGTGTCCTGTGTTCTGGGACCCTGCGTACAGAGTCAAGAGAACCCAAGAATCGAAGTACACGGAGTTAGCACATGGGCTGCCTTTTCCCGGGTGTCCGTCTGGGCAGAGTCCATTGCTTGGGGCTGACAAGAATGCACTTGTGAAGATGGTAAGAGGAGAAGCCAAAGCACAGTGACCAGTTGGCATTTATTAGTGTAGTTATGGTGTGTCACTGTCATAATAGTAGTAGAGGAACCATGACTCTATTATCACAAATAAATAAAGCTTATTTTTAGGAAAATTCTAACCGAGTAACTGAAATCGAGCAGTGGTACTAGAGGAGTCCAGCCTTGTGTGACACAGGAAGCTGGGGTAGAAGTCAGGAGAAATTCTACATACAGGGAGCTTCCACTTACGGCCCCTGCCCCAGCTCCCTGGCTAGAGCTGACCATGGCTGCAGTTACAGAATAAAAGGAAACCTAATGGAAAATGCACTGAAACACGTGAGAATACACGGACTTGGATCTGTTGGGGTGAGCTGACCATAGCAGACAATCCATTCTTCTCTTTGCAAAGAGGCCTAGACGTTAGCTTCTCCGGACCGCTTCCGAGAGATGTGCTCCAGGTGGGCGTGCTCTGAGGTATCCAAGTCAATCTCGTACTTGGCGAGGATCTTGAGGATGGGCCTCAGCTTCAGCCACCACTGCTCCTTGGGGATGCGGTGCCTACAGAGGAACGAGGTAGATGATGATTTAATCTTCAGCACCCCAATCAACTTCTATCTGAGGCTATGGGAAGAAGTGGAGCAGCAGAGGCTGAATTTGGGACCTAAGCACCAGATCTGAAATAGGTATGACTACAGATGTTAATCCTAAGGAAAAAGGACTGAAGACGTGAACAGCCTGGGAAGAGCAGATCTCAGCAACTGCTGGGGAGGGAACCACCCCAGGAGGCAGATGTACTCACTCAAAATCCGTCTGTTCCTTCAACTCAGTCACTGGTTGGAAGACCAGGGCCCTCTTACGCATCCCCAGAACACAGCCCGAGTCTGGGGAATTGGCAAAGATCCGCCCTGCAACAGGGATAGTCAGTCAGCTTCTATGCTGGGAACCGGCCTCTAGGAAAGCGGCTCACCCTCTTACCCCACCTACCATTACGGTAACTCTCTTTGATTTTCCCTGACATCCAGTTCATAGCCTTTGCACCCATCTTAGTGGCAAAATTCCTGTCGAATGGAGTTGGGCTCCCACCCTGGAAAAAGAGTGATAAAAGTTCAAGGGGCAGGACTCTAATGAAGTGGCAAAGACATGCTAATACACAGAGAAAAATGAAAGGATGGGTCTCAGGTTTATAACCAGAAACAGGAATCCAGAAGTCTTAACTATGAAAGGAAATCCTGAAACCGGGCAGGGCACCAGGGCGAGCTGGGCTGGCAGGTCTGGCGGTTTATCAGCTCTAGGAGTAATTAGTACGAGGGGATGCTTGGTCTCCCAGTTGCCTCTTCTAGCTCCCTGGCTGCATGACCCTGTTCATTTACTCCTAATCTTTCTGGCCTCTCGGTCAGCTCCCTGCCCTTCACTAGCCTAGCAGCTTTTGTCACTCACCATCGATGAACAAGTGTTCCTTGTGACCTAATCTGGGTGCCTTGGTAGCACCTCAGAATAATATAAAACATGATGCGGTTTCTCTGAACAAAGCAAAAGTAAGTGGGAAAATGGGAAGGAAGGAAAAACAGAAAAGAGGTCTTCATACTTTATCCAATAGTACCCCATTCCTTCAGGAGCTGATAAGCCCATTCAAACTGAGATAATGTGAATTCATCTGTGGGTACAGAAAGGTCAAAGGTCAATACTTATGCAGCATCAGCGGGGAAGGTTTGGAATGGGGCAGGTCTCAGACCACTAGCAGCATCTGTGAGTGAGTCTTGGATGCAGATTACTTTCCCCTGGAAACCCTAGTGAGTGGAGACAGAGCCCAACTCTGGCAAGGTGCCCACACTCATCTCACAGGGTGCCCACGAAGGCAGCATGGTGTGTGGGGAAAGCACTGGGCCAGCTCATTTTGGCCTCACTCAAGCCTGATTAGCAGCTCTGGGAAAATTACTTCTCTCTGAGCCTCATTTCCTTCATTGAAGCAGTGGTTCTCAACTGGAGATGACCTGGCCCCCCAGGGGACATTTGGTAATATCTGGAGACTTTTTTCAGTCACACAAGTGGGGAGGGTGTGCTACCAGTGAGGGCTCATCTAGTGAGTAGAGTCTGGGGTGTTGCTAAGCCATCCTACGACCCACACAACCACCACAAAAAAGTTTCCAGCTCAAAATGGCAAGAGTGCCAAGGTGGAGAAACTCTGCCCTAAATAAAGAGGCTGAACCACAGAATCTCTCAGGCCATTTCCAAGGTAAAGACTTGTGATTCTGTGACTGCGGAGCCTGCAGGCCTGTGCTGTGGCGGCCCCAACAGCCACCAGCAGGTGGGAGGCCACTGGGAGGCTCTGGCTGCTGGGTGGGGGTTTTCTGTGGCCTCTGGTGACAGCATGGTGCGTCTGCCCCACCTGCTGCATGTGGCCCAGCACGTTCTTCCTGCTGTCGAAGATGCCCTTCCCCTCCTCAGAGTACAAGTTGAAGATGAAGTCAGTGGTGTAGTTCTCATTGCACTTCTCGTTCCTGCAGAAGAGACGGCAGCCTGTGCCTGGCGCTGGCCCTCTCCCTCCCCCTGCCTTCTCCAAGCTCTGTGGGCTTTGTCCCTCCCAGTTCCATCTCCTCCCGGGGTCCGGGCTCTCCCACACTGTATTCACAGACTCCACGGGGTGCGCCAGCCAGGGCTGCGGTCTGGCCAGGGCCGAAGCCTGACTGCTGCTCCTCCGCACTCAGGAGCAGGCCAGGGACGAGGCTACTCCTCACTCAGGAGCAGGCCAGGGACGAGGTACCTTAACACCAGGCCCCTCTTCACAGTCGTTTTCATCTTCTGCACCAGATGCTCCACATTCACCTGAAAATGAAATGGAAAATCCTAAACCCGGCTGAGCAGGCCTCTACAGGAGGGAGAGGCACACGAGGAGGGCAGGCTGCTGACAGCTCAGGGCTGGCCTGCACCTAATCCCTTTAAGAAGGTCACGACAGACAGACAAGCGAAGACCCAGCTGAGCTGGGCAGAGCAGGCAGAGGGAAAGCTGGAGAGAGTGTGGGAACTGTCAATCTGAAGCTCCTTTCCATCCCTTCCCAATCTCCCTTTCTAGGGGTTTCAGTTCTTCCACCCTGAGAGAGCCAGCCCTGCCCTCGGTGTCGGTCTCTAAATGGGTGGCGTTCGTGGACAGCAGTGACTCACTGCGGAGAAAACACCCCCATCTAGGCTTTGAGTCAGGGGTGAAGGAGGGAGAGGGTCACCCTCCACTGATGGCTGGGCCCTTGGAGTAGTGAGTTCCCGCAACCTGCCAACCTCCTCTGTGTGGTTCGAGTGAACGAAGATCTTAGAAATGAGGATCATAAGGGAATCCCCTCAAAAATGGAGTTAGTGGTCCGTTTGGTAGCAAGGAAAATCTGAAGTAGGGGGGATGTGACTTTTTCAATCAGTTAAACCGCCTACTCAAAGTTTAGAAAAGTTTTATAACCTCACTGAACCTTGCTCATCTGTAATATGGAGATAACCCCTCCCGTGCATGGCTGTTGTGAAAATAAAATGCAAAAAGGCACATAAAGGGCTTAGCTGCAGCCACCCTTCAAATGAATGCTCCAACAGGAGGGGCACCACATACAGAATGTCACACCACAGCACGCCTGCCTGGCGCTCTTCCGAGGACTCCACAGACCATCAGCTCTGTCCTTGCCTTAAGCTCTCACAGCTTAGGTCGCCACGGGGACATGGGGACCAATGGGGCAAGGGAGAGCCTCCTAACAAGCTCTGGGTAGCCGTCTACCTGCAGGTCTCGAATGGTGAAGGGGTCCTCAAAAATATACGCAGCATCAGCCCCGGCTGCCAGGCCTGCCATGGTGGCCAGGTAGCCACAGTAGCCGCCCATCGTTTCAATGATAAACACACGGCGCTTGGTGCCTGCCGCTGACTGCTTGATGCGGTCACACGTCTGCAGAGACAACACGTCAGAGAAAGACAGGGTCAGGGATGTGACTCTTGTCACTTCTCTGGGCCCCACCATCACCCGACTCTGGAGCTATGTCCCCCTAGGCCAGCAGGGCCCCAGAGCCCCCTCCAGTTCTCGCCAACAAGGATGGCAGGCACATCTGGCAAGTGCAGTGTGGACCTCCTCCCCCAGAAGGAAGCTATTCCTACCCTTCCTGTGCTTGGACTAGGGGAACTATGATCTAGGGCCTCAGAAATGAAAAATCACTTGGAGTGCGGAGTACAGATGCATCTCCAGGCTAGAGGACTCACAGCGAGGAGGATGGACACAACGTGTTAAGTGCGTGTGGGCAAACTCAGAGCTTGAGAAGTATTCTTCTCACACCGTCACTTGGCTGGTACAAATCAAGTGCTCACTTCCTAGCCCAGACTCGGTCCAGGGACTGGAGCCCCAAGCCAGGGGCTGGGAAGCCGCGGGGACCCTCACCATGCAGATGGTGTTGAGGGCAGTGTCAGCCCCCACGCTGAAGTCCGAGCCGGGCACATTGTTGGAGACCGTGGCAGGGATGACCACGAAGGGGATGCAGAGCTCATCATACTGCTTCCTGCCTTCCATCAGCTCCAGGCCCCCCGTGTAAGCCTGAAAAGACAAAGCCACGGGGGCAGGAATGAGGGGGAGAAGGCGGGAACGGGGGCAGGAGGAGAGGAAGAAATGGCAGGGATGCTCACCTCAAAGCCCCCGATAATGACAAGGCCCTGAATATTAAACTTCGTGATGTTGGCACTGATCTGTTCAAAGCTCTTCTTGGGTAGAGTCCTAGTTGATTGGGGTGAGGGGAGGGGAATAGAATTTGGGGAAGAGACAGCAAAATCAAGGGAGAGAAAAGCGAGCGTTAGAAGGCACTGTGTTTATAATTTCTTAACTTGCGCCCCCTTCATACCCCACTCTCACCCTGTCCAAGGACACATGCTGGGGCTCTGAGTCGCCAGAGCTGCTAATGGATGTCTGCATGGACACGTCTGCCCTCTGAGGACCCAGACGACAGCACTGGTCTCAGCGGACCCCAACCAAATGAACGGATGCCCACGTGCAAGGGCTGCCTTTAGGGTGACTAGGTGGAGGTAATCCTGGTATGCCACTCACCTTTTAGTCCCAAGTTTAGAACCACCTTGGCCAGTCCAGCCCCCGACGTAGCTCCATCCAGCTTCCTCGATCTGCGGCGGGAGGTCACACAGGTCTGCATCATGGTCTGCCACCACTGCCCGAGCCCTGAGCCCATCCCCTTGGCAGAGCTGTGCCAGGCACCGGCTTCTCCCACCTCACTGAACGTCCTCCACCCTTACAGCTCACTCACAAATCTTACACCGGGCCCTGTGCTGAACTCTGGGATAGAGAATTATATCAGACACGTTGTTTGCAAAGGGCTCATTTCAGTGCCTCCTGCCTCTTCCCACTGCCCTAAAATTAAATACAGTAGCTCCCCCTTTATCTGTGATCCCACTTTCCAAGCTCTCAGTTACCCATCATCAACCTTGGCCCAAAAATCCTAAGTGGAAAATTCCAGAAATAAACAATTCCTAAGTTTTAAATGGTGTGTTCTGAGTGGCGTGATGAAATTTTGCACCATTCTGCTTCATCCCACCCAAGACGTGACTCATCCCTTTGTCCAGTGGGCCCACACTGTGTACACGACCTGCCTGTTAGTACAGGGAAAACATGTAGTACACAGCTGACCCCTGAGCACACGGGGGTGTGGGTGCCCACACTCCAAAGTCAAAAATGCACATGTAAATTTACAGCCGGCTCTCATGCACTGCTCTGAATCCATGGGTTCAACCAACCCTGGATCATATAGTACCACAGTGCTTGCTATTGAAAAGTTCTGGGGAGTTGCCTAGGGGTCCAGTTAGGACTTAGCGCCTTCACTGTCATGGGCCCAGATTCAATCCCTGGATGGGGAACTAAGATCATGGGAAGATGTGTGGCACAGCCAAATTAAAAAAAGAAAAATTCTGCATTTAAGTGGGCTCACGCAGTTGAAACCCAAGTTGTTCAAGATCAACTATACATAGGGTTTGGTGCTCTCACAATTTCAGGTATCCACTGGGGATGTGTCCCCCGCAGAAAACGGGGGACCCCTGTATCTACTTCTGCTTGAACCCCAAGAAAAAGGTTATGAGGGACGGGGGAACACAGGGGAACAGACAGGCCAGCTGCTGCCCGTCTCCTCTGCACGGCTGCTCCCGGCCCTGCAGCCAGCGCCCCCCTACCTGACCCTTGGCCAGGCCCTCGAAGCCATCGTGCACCACCAGCATTCGGTTGCCCTGGATGAGGCCGATTCTCACAGTGGAGCGAACGGCTGCATTCATGCCTGCGGCCGGCGCTCCCACGTTCATCACGGCCACGGTGTGGGAGCCACTCTGCGGAAGGAAGTGGAGAGGGAGGGGGACAGGTCAGTGAGGGGAGCTGGCCTCCGAGTCCCTCACGGTCCTGAGGGCACATCCCTCCCCCAGGGAATGCCAGCACAGTCTGCCCCTCCCCCACAGCAGGGAAGCAGAAGTCTTCACCACAGATCAATAAAGCTGCGATTCCTGATCCCAGACATCACTGCACAATGAACACGAGACCCTCCAGAGCAGTGTTGCTCAAAGTAGGATCCTTGGACCACCTGTTGTATCAGATCCACCCAGGGAGCTTATTAAACCTGCATATTCCTGGCCCCACCCCTGATCTGATCTCCCTCGGAGGGAGGGAATATGCATGTTTAATAAGTAATCCAGATCATGCTAGTGTAGATAAAATATTAAGAACCACTACACCAATGGAAGAGATGGTTCAAATGCACTTAGATGCGATTACTCCAGATTTGCCCAGAGAAATAACACGTGAGCTTCTTTTCCCTTCCTTGCATGCTATCTTGTCAGCCCTGAAGTGGATGTGGGTCTTGGGTTCAAGACATCCAGGGCACACTAAGAACACAGACTTGTATCTGGGGTGAGAGAAAATTAACTTAGTGGTGTCCGAGTCTCAGCACTGAAGACACAGGCAGGCAAAGAAGTTAGCAAGGCTGAAGGCTGAGTGGACTGAGGGGCGCGCTTCATAATGGGAGGATGAGGGAGAAAGAGGGCCAAGGGGAGACAGCAGCTTGCCAGTACCTTAGACTTTGGGGGTCTGACGTGAGCCAGAAGCTTGTATACCTCCCAGTTGTTCATGAAGCTCCTAAAAAAGGAGAGAGAGAGACAGCGGCGTTTTCAGGCCATTCCCCAAGGCCCGCAGCCAAGGGGATCTGGTCTGAAGTTCTGTTCCCAGCATGAACTTCCACAGGGCAAGCTTCCAAGGACATGAGTGGAGCCTGAGCAGGGATTGGGGGCGGGGGGCGGGTGGGTATAAACCAGCTTGAAGTTCCACAGGGCAAGCCTCCGAGGACAGAAGCGGAGCCTGAGCAAGGATTGGTGGGGCGTGGGAGCAGGTGGGTATAAAGAGGCCATAAACTTACCAAACACCCCTGAGCACCACCCTCACCTTGCCTAGAGACCCTCATGATCTAGCTGGGTCCACATACAGCAATAACAAACTGTGAAAAGCTAAGGCCAGGGAAAGAATCCTGGGAGTGAACCAAACCCCCTGGCCATCTCACAATTAGTTCTCTTTGGGAAGAAACTGTTGCACAGACAATAAGAAGAGAAGAAAACAGAAGCTCCTATTTTGGGTCTGTGCTACATCGATTTCTGGCTTCATTCTGATGTCTGATTTCTGTGGCTAGTGAATTCCTGGTCATCTCCTCACCGGCCCCTCAGCTTCAAGGCCTCATCGAATCTCCTTTCATCCATGGCCCTGGTCACGTCCTTGGTCTGAGGGAGAAGGGCAACACTCAGGCCAGGGTTCCGCACACAGCTGGGTTCCTTCCCATCCCACACTGAGATTCTGCCCGGCTCTGGGCTGGTGACTGGACCCTGCCCATCCAGGACCCACCCACCCCCGCCCCGACACACTTTCACAGAAGGAGAAACGTCAGTGTTTTTCCTTAATTTTCTGAGTAACGAGCAGCAGAAGAAAAGGGCTAAATCTAGGCTCTATTTACTAGAAGATGTGCAGGATGGCAGAGCACACACAAATAACACAGCATCTCCCTCCATTCTACACCCAGGGCTCCAGCCTCACGGTGGCCTCTAAGTTAATAAGAAAATTAAGACTGGTCATCTGCAGATGACCACTTAGGAAGAAAGTCTGATCCCTGCCCCATGCTTCCACCGCTTTCTGCTCTGTGAGCCAGTGCTTTAGCTGGGGGGGCTTTCAGAGATACAGTTCCAGGCGAGGCTGGAGCTTGTCTGGCCTGTAAGTCATTAGGACTTCGGAGTCTCAGAGAGAAGCATCCAGGAGCTGGGGAGCCAGGCCTGAGAGGCAACCTGACACCTCAGCTCCCAGCCACTGCATCTGCTCTGTGGTATCAAAGGAGCGATTCCTCTATAATTAGAGCCATATTTCCTGAGCACTCAGCATCCTCCAGACCACTTACACATCTTCTCTCCAATCCTTACACTCATGCTCAAGGTGAATACTTATCAGTAACCTCGTGATGGTTCAAGAGAGAAATCAGAGTGAGGGATGAGCTATCCAGCCAGACCTTGATAATATTTCCCTGCTTTTAATAGGTTTGGAGAGAGAAGCATGTCTCCTGCGAGTGGGTTGTAGGAGATATTGGGTCTCATTAGGTAGGATGTAGCAGGCTGCATCTTCTTTAGGAACATCTGTCAGATGGGGAAACTGAGGCTTGGAGAGGGGACAGCTCCTGCACAGAGCCCCCTGAGTGCCTTTCCCTCATGTTCCTTCCTGTGGCACACAGCCTCCCCACCTGCACCCTCCTTGGCAGCCCCAGGAGCTGCTCTCTCTCCCACTCAGATCTCACACGGATAGGGGCTGGGGCTAGTAGGAAGGTGGGTTGGGGTCACTACTCACCACCTGGACACACTCCATGAGGGGCAGGCGCACAGCCTGGTTACCAGAGAGGCTCACCACACAGGCTGGGGTGTCCGGGGTCCCCTCCAAAAGTGCCATTACTGCTTCCACACCCATCCTGCTGCCCTGCAGGAAGCAAAGCCGTTCTGGTCCAAGCCTCCCCTCTGGTCTCAGCCTGGAGGACCTGGTCATCCAAGGCCCTTTCCAAATCACGAGCTGAGTTCCACATTTAAGGACTATAGCCAAGAACTCATTGGGCTTTACCTTCTGACCCACATTTCATCTAAAGCTTGATGATGCTTCCTCCTTTTGCCAGAAGAGCCCCCAAGGATTCTTCCTGGTTCCAGGGAATCATATCCACTATAGTTATCAAGAGAATTACTGGGGCTGAGTAAGAGTCCCTTCTTGATGAAAGTAGGATGGGGGTACAAACAGTGTCTAAGGTTAGATCTTAATCTTTCACTCAGGCTGTAAGATATTCGACCCTAGTGAAGCCTAGCGTCTCCCATCATTTTTTGCAACAAAAGAGAACTCTTGAGCATATGGCAATGAGTCAAGGCCCACTGCGGTCCAGTGGCTGGTGACGGAGCGGTGTGAGCAATGGTTGAAGCCCCTGTGCTGGGAAGGACAGCAAGTTGAGGGTTCCACAGAGCCCCATGACTTACCAGGATTCTGTCAAAGGCCGACGGTGTCCCACCCCGCTGCACGTGCCCCAAGACGGTGACTCGGGTGTCATATCCCAGACGCTTAACCACCAGCTGAAGGGACAGAGAGAGATGCAGAGTCAAGGAGAGGAATCAAGCAGGGACCCAAATAAATCAAGGATGACTCAGCCTCTTATCTTGTAATGATTCCTGGGTGGGAGGAAACCAGGGGGCCGGACACCTGGGGAGAGATGTGCACAAGAACTAAGGGGAGACTCGGAAACTACTGGGGAACGGGCCTGGGGCCGGTAAGGTGTCACGGCCCCTCTGGCTCCATCCATACTAACGTTTTTGATGTCTTCAGAGGTGATTGGTTTCCCATTCTTGTCAATCGCACCCTCAGCTACGATGATGATGTTGAGACGAGAACCACGGTTCCTTGTCTGGTTGAGAAAAAAGTGCAAAACGGTCAGTGTCATAAAACTGATGGACAGGAAAGCCATCTGCAGCAGAACAGGGCAAGGGGATTTTCAAAGGGCAAGACAAAGTGCCAGTACCTCGCTGAGCCGGCGACAAAGGTGTTCCTCCCAGTCGTCATCTGGTGGACACTCGGGAATAAAGACCCAGTCGGCCCCACAGGAGAGGGAAGTGACAAGGGCCAGGTATCTGAGATGAGAGCCAGTAGTGTCATGGCAGGAGCTACAGATCGCAGCCAGACGACCCCATTCCCGACAAGGCCACCTAGTGCCATTGGAGGTGGAAGGTCTGCGGAGCTCCTGTTTCACTCCTGGGGTGAGACAGCTGCTCAGTGAGCTTCTGCCCCTCAAGAGGCCCTTCTATTCACACTCACCTGCCCCAGTGGCTCCCAATCTCAGAGCACTGTCTGCTCTTTCACACTGTATGTGTACAGTGTGTAAGGGAAGTGGGTGCGGATGAGGAAAGGTGGCCACACCGAGGGAAGTGTGTACACCTCCTGATCCGCCCCCACGGGGAGCCCCCCGGGTCCCCGGAGAAGAGGAAAGGGCTACTGCTTGTACACGGAATAAACGAGTTAAGATGGTGGGGCAGTCTTACCCACAGTGCCGGCCCATCACCTCCAACACAAAGGTCCTCTGGTGGCTGCAAGAGAGACACAGGGCTCACACAGTCCAGATGTTCCTATGGCCAGACCTGCGGGCCACCACCCACATCGCGGCCCAGGAACCTATCCTCAATGTATGTTTATGCTGTGGGCCTTCTTTTGAGAGACCTGGAAGACCCAGGGGAATCGCTTTAGCCACAGGGTGTCCTTCCCAGGCCTGATGGTGTCAGTACTGGTGTCAGTACTGAGGCACTGTGTCTGGGAAGGAGGGACCAGGAAGGGAGGGGGCAAAGGGAAAAGAAGTGGAGAGAGGACTCGACTGACCTGGAATCCTCCAGGATTGCCCTTGGGAGACTGCCACCCCTCTGTATCCCCATTCTCCTGCACTGCCTCCCCTGAGTCCCTCCCATCTGACCTGTGGCATGATGGCCTCTACGATCTCTGTGATATGGCTGGAAAGGTTTGGGGGGGCCCTGAAATTGTCTTAGTCATTTAGGAGATCCCACAGGTGTTAAAGCCTGCAGAGCAACACGTGTGGGTAGACAGTGGCCAGAGGCGAGTCTTATGGTATGGAGCAGTAAAATTCAGTGCTCCAGGGATAATTCTTAGTTAAAAACAGTGTTCTAGTCCCCAGAAAACTGATCACAATAGTATCACAGCTCAAGCACTTTCATCTTTTCTAGTACTCAGCCAGCTGATCTATTCCAGCTCCATCCTCCCACGCTGCTTCCTCCTGGGCCCCCACCTCTGAGCGGTAGTAGTGATGGCATCTACAATCTCTATGATCCGGTGCAGGGCAGAGTCGGTGCCAATGGTCATATCAGTGCCACAGAAGTCATTGTCAATTGAGCCAACCAGCCCCACGATGTTCAGGTAGCTGGACTTGGTAGCCTCCTCTGCTGTAATCTTGCCTGATGAGGGGAAGCAAAGCAGGGGGCCCTGGGTGAGGCCCCCAGTGCCAGGGAGCAGGTGCCTGGAGAGGGCAGGGGCTGCAGTCCATGACAATTGTCAACAATGGCAGAAAGAGGAGGGCAAAGACTGCCTCTGGGTCTGGGCAACAACTTTCTCCCGTGAGAGGAGGGGCGTGGTGTGCACATGCGCAGAAACCACACTGACAGAGCAGCGCTCACCTGATTTCTGGAGGTCACTCAACAAGTCACTCCACTCAGAGCGGAAGGTGTCGGCCCCAGTCAGGCTGCCGTCTCCCCCAATGACACACAGGTTGGTGATCCCACGTTTCACCAGGTTGTGGGCAGCTCGGAGCCGGCCTTCCCGTTCCCGAAAGTCCTTGCACCGGGCGCTTCCAATCACCGTGCCTCCCTTTGGGGAAGAGGTGGGAGTCAGCTCCCCAGGTGACAAGGCCAAATTTGGGCTCAACAGGCTAGGATTCCCCCATCCCAACATCACCACATGGCTCCCTAGGAAGTTCCCTGACATCCTGAAGAGTCACTGGCCCCTTCATGTATGTGTATGTGTGTGTGTGTGTGTGTGTGTGTGTGTGTGTGTGTGTGTGGTTTTAAAGTTTTATTCTTCACGAAAAGGGTCAATGAAACTCACATGAGTTTCAAACTCCAGAATCATGAATACTGATGTTTAAGTCTGTTGTCTAAGGGCATATAATTGTACAAGCTTAGCCATTAGTGGAAGACATGTGAGTCTCAATTGCCTTTGATACGTTTCTATTTCATTTGCCTAGCTAGCTTGACTGCATTCAAAGTTATTCACTTTATCTTGATTTTCAGCTTGATTTGCATGAGCCTACATGGAACTTTCCCTGTTTTTCACCTCCCTGTAGTTCACTGAGATTTTTTTTCCCCCACTAGTCCCTTCTAAAGAAAGGTGAGATGGTGCTGGCTGAGGCATTGCGGGGTCATTCCCACATTCCCACGTTCTGCTACACCTCTTAGAAGATGGTTAAGATGGGCCTATGCCACTGAAGGCTTTGTCATGGTGACCGTCCTAAAGAGACCTAGGGAATACACACATATATGTAGGCTTCTAAAATGATATCCATCTTTCTCATCTTAGACATGTAAGCAGCAGCAGCAGTGACTTCAGCAGGGGCCAAGCACTGCCAGTCCTTTCCCCTTTGCGCCTGGAGATCTGTGTGCCAGTGGGAGGACCCCCAAGACCCAGGAGTTCACAGAAAAAACAGCTCTGAGTAGGGAAAGCCCTAAACTCCCAGGAGCTTGTACACACCCCAAGAGAGGAGAGCACACCCAGGGTTTTCACAAATCATATGAACTCTGGGCATCCATGCCTTCGTGGGTATTGATGCAGAATTTTGGCTCATTCTCAGACTACTTTAGGGAGGTGCCATTGCCTGTTTAAATCTTCACTAAGTGCTGTTCATTGTTTCTCCTCATGGATTTTTTTTAGGGGATTGAGGTAAAGAATGAGAACACAAATGTAATGTGTAGATTTTTCAGTAAATCAGAAAATGGGTATAGAATGACTTAGAGAAAGTAGCAAAAGGGGCTCTGGATACAATCAAGATCATCTTAGGGTTTTTTTTTTTAACTCTAAAAGGCTATCCCAGTTCCTTCCTTCCTTAAAAGGTTTGGTTTCAGGTCACCTCATCATCATAACATGAGCACTGGCAAACTTCAGCTCTACTTCTGGCTCTGGCTCCAGTCCCCTGATGAGGTTATTTTCAGGGCCTGACCTTCCCCATGACCCCAGAGCAGGACCCATTACATGCCAGCTCCTCAAATCTTACCTATGACCTTTCTATAAAGAACAAAGCGTCCTGTGATCACATCCGAACCCTACATCCTGCCCTAGGAAACCAGGGTGATGTTTTTAAATGCAAAGAGTAAAGGGTAAATGTAGCCCCTCTTTGGTCATAGAAACCCTTCCTACTAAGCCACATCGCAGGGAATTCAGGAAACCATGAGCCCCACCCAAATGGGGTGAGACAAGGACAGCACAAACAGGGGACAGAGCCCTCTGGAACATACCAGCTGAAGCATCATCGAGACACTCTCCCATGTGGCTTCCCGGATGTTATCTCCACCATCTACCAGGCCTTGATAACCCTGTAGGATACATTACATCCATTCAGCCTCTGCTAGGCTTCCCCCAAACCCCCAGGATTAAGACAGGGTCCCTGGGAAGAGGTTCCCTGAGAATCAAGTCACCTCCCATTACTGATGCCTGGGTGCTCCTGAGAAAAACACAGTCCAAGGCAGGAGACATCAGTTGTTCCAATACACTCTTCTAGTTTCTCTCATTCTTGAAACATCAGGATGCCCTTCCTAACATTTAATCTCAATTTCTCTTATTTATGGCTCATCCCATTTCCTCCCAGGGGAACTAGATGACAGATGGTTTTGATAACCAGCAAAAGAGGAAAAAAAGAAGGGGATGTTAGAAGGAGAAAGGAGAGAAACGTGACTTGAAAAGAGACGATAACACTTCAGAGAAAGGGCGAGAGAGAAGAAAGGGAGACAGACGTTAAGAAAAGAAGAGTGGGCAAAGGATGAGTGCAAAAGGAGAAGAGGGAAGCAAGGAGGAGTTAGAACCCTGGAAAGTAAGACAACCGCAGAAACAGACTCATCCTCCTGAGGCTCTGACTCTGGATGTGAAATACTAAGTTGTTTCAGCTTCCCTCTCTGTTTGGGGGGAGCTGAAGGGAAGGCGGAATTACTTCTTACTTTAAATTGAGCAGGCAAGACGAGGATCTGGTCTGCAAATCTCTGGGCCCCACCATCATTACTGGAGCCCAGAGTGGGAAGGAGTGATTCTTGGGGACACAGAATCAAGAGCAATTAGACACGTAACCAGGCGATAAGCAGAGAGGGTGGGGAGAGGGAGTGAAAAACAAAGAGTGATGGGGATCAGAGCAGAGAACCAACCTCATGGACAAAGAAGACACGGGCACCAGTATAGATGCCAACACGAACCACAGCCCTGACAGCAGCATTCATACCTGCGAGGAGGAAAGAGTCAGAGAGAAGTTACTCCTAAGAAAAGTAGCCCTGGGCTCTAAGACCTGAGTCAGTCTTTTTCCAAGGCTTTTCTCTGAATTTATAATCCCCTCATCCAAGTCTTCTGTGGTCCCCATTAACCCTGAATTACTTCACTCAATGTTAACATTACACAACTTACCTCCATTCACCTCCCCAACCTCCCAAAATTCCATCTTTCCTAAAACGTTTCCATGCCAGGGCAACCTGGGGAATAAGCATCTTGCATGCTTTTTGTGGGGTTAGATGCTGCTAGATGCTTGTCAATCATCAACTCATTTAATCCTTCCCACAACCTGGGAGTTGCCTCCATTTTAGACTTGGAAACTGAAGCTCAAATAGGTCGAGGTTACAGAGTGAGGATGAGGTCAGCTTTTAATCCAAATCTGAAATGTCTAAACCAACACTGCTGACCTCCATGCTAATCCCAATGGCTACACCAGGCTTTTCCTTGTCTTCTGCAGTGAATCTGGCATCTGGCTTGTATAGGCTTCTCAGGACAAAGACATGACTCTGGGCTCAGTGACCTGACCCTTTGCAAGTTATTCATGAGCATGTCCATTACTGGCTGGTGGATCCTCCCAGTCCCCACACATACACAGCTTTTTAGTGTTGTTGCGTTGGTGTGTGTTCCAGTGTGCACCACGCAATGAGATCCTCTGGCTCCCAAACTACCAGAAGAGGCTGTGACCAAGTGTGCAGGCACAATTAGTGGAGACTCTATGCTCTCCTTCTCCCGTGCTGATCTTCTCCTGTGACGTGTGTGTGGCATGTGTATGACGAACCCAAACAGCACGCTGTAAATTACTGTTTCCACTGGGAGAAGCAACTAGGCCTGAAACAGAGGGGAGAGCCTTTCCCGCATCCTCGTCTGTGAGTACCATCCTTCTCCTAGCAGCTGCTCAATGACAAGAACCCTGTCTTCCAAGAGTACAGGGGGAGCTGACCTGTCACAACATACAACGCAGGGTGGTGCAGACAACCACAGTAGAAACAATGCCATTGCTAGTGCCCAGCAGTCTCACTGGTGAGACATTCCTGGATCTTCATCTTGGTTACCCTGTCGTACCTTATAATGTAAGGAAGGGCTTAGAGTGATGCCATGACAGATCAACTTCTTGTGAACCACTTAATCACCCTCCCTCAGGTAGCCCTGTACACATTACACATTTTTGTTTCAACCTAAAATCTATTCATGTGGTCCTTAACCTGCCTGGAGAAATACCAGTAAGCACTCGAGAAGCCAGTAATTGGAAAAATCTGCAGCAGCAGGCTAAAACCCATCATGAACTATTGCATAATCCAAAGCTATCTGGAACTGAATAGAATCAAAAAGGCCAGAATATCTATTTTTCAGGTTTGTTTGTTTGCAGGTCGACAAAAGTTGGTTTTACATGGCTTTAAGCTCCAAATCAAACTTAATGCCTTACTATCTACTTACTTAACAAATATTTATTAAATACCTCTCATGTTCCTAACTCTATGCAGGCACTGGGAAAGATGCATCAGGGTATGACAGAGTGTCTAGGGATACAAAGATAAAGGACTTGGGAATGGTCCTCAAGACAAGGGAAGAGGGACTTGCCTGGTGGCCCAGGGGTTAAGATTCTGTACTCACACTGCAGGGGGCATGAATCCTAGTTGTGAAACTAAGATTTCACAGCTGCTTAGCAAGGCCCAAAAATTAAAAATTAAAAAAAAAAAAAACACGGGAGGAATTATAGTGTGGTTCTAATTTGGATCCATATGGAGGGGATTTGTACAAAGTGCAATGGGGATGAGGAGAAGAAGCATCTATGACACCAGGAGGAAGTCAGGGAAGGTGATACAGAAAAGACCGCATTTGTCCTGAGACCTAAAGGATAATTTCCTTTCAAATCTTTTGGTCAGATGGACGAGTCTGGGGACAGTGTTATAGGCGGGAGGAATAGCACAAATAACATTGAGGGTCAAGGAGTAGCCTTACATAACTCTGTATTATAAAGAATAAACTGGAAAACTATAGAGAGATGAAGCTGTGCAGCGGGGCAGGGGCCTGTGTGCCCATTGAGGGAAGGCTAATTTTTATTCTGGAAGCTGGGGTTTGACTGGGGATCCATGGGTGATGGTTTCAGGGAATCCATGAATCCCAAGAACCTGTATGAAAAGCTTTGTGGGCAAGGGCATTTCTTCGGAGAGAAGATCCACAGCATTCATTGATTCTTAAAGAGGTCTGTAACTTAAAAAACATAAAAGTTATAGTCAATGGGGAATCTTTGAAGAGCGGAGGGACATAATGAGCTCTGTGGATCAGAAAGATCACCCTAGCAGCGATGCGGAAGACAGACTGGAAAGAGGGAACACTAGAATTAGATGGCTGCCTAGCTGCAGTGACAAGAACAATCGGGCCTCGCCTGGGCATTTGGGACGGAACAGAGACTGGGCAGGAGAACCTAGGAAACAGAAGCAATGGGACTTCCATCTAATCAGTACATGATTAGATTTCAAGGTGTTGGAAAGGAAGGAGGATATGCTCCATGACTGCCTTAGGCCCCAGGGAAAACTGTGCAGTTAGCTGAGCGGAGGTGGGTTTGGGTTTGGGAAGATCAGGGTGGGGATGATATAGTCATATCTGGATGTACTGAGTTTGAAGTTCTTGTGGGTCATCCATGCAGACCTGGAAGACCGTCTCGAGAAAACAGGTAAAATTAGAAGGGAAAGAGGCAAAGAATGGAACCCTGAGGGACACCAGTGTTGAAGGAATAAGGAGCAGCAAGAAAGACAGGAGGAGAACCAGGACTCAGCAACATCTTAGAAGCCAAAGGGGACAGTTTCAAAAGTGGGAACTCTGACGTAGGTGTCTGATAATTGATCCGAGATGAGAACTGGAAGGTTGGGCTTGCCAACAAGAGGTCACTGGATAGCACTGATGTCAAAACATACTTATTACATCACCAAGGCAAAGTCTAGACATCTATCTGATGGACTTGAAGGAATCAAAAGTGAAAAAATCTATGAAGGGAGAGGCCTTCCCAGAAGCTTTAGGAAAAGCCTGTGTGTATTAAAAAAACATAAAGTCAGAGTCAAGGGAAAGCCATCAGTGCTTTAGGAAAAATGAATAAATCCAATTTTTAAAAATCAGGACAAATACGAAACTACTGTTTATTTTCTAGACTTTCCCAAGGCCTGTGGGATTCTCTTTTGGATACCTGGAGGAGTATAAATCTGTAATCTTACAAAAGAAGGAAAAAATATTTTTCTGAAATGTATAGGTTGGAATGCTCTTTCCTGCTCCTGAGCTGAGGAAGGGTAGGGGAGAAAAAAATTAAAGGAAAACAAATCACTTCAAAGGTTTTAAGTGTAAAACAAACAATAGATGGTGGGCAAGAAACATCTAAGTCTCTTGGGCAGAAGAAAAATCCCACAAGAGAAGAAGATTCTCCTTTCTCCTCCCTCTGCCTTTTTACCATACCAACTTTCAGAGGTCATCCTCCCTGCCTCAGAACTGGATATCTGAGTGTTTCCTAGAAATCAAGTTTTAAGACCACTTTTGTGCCTCTGTACCCTTAGTTCCCTAGAAGTCACAGACTGGGCTGTATAGATTATACTAGAAAGTTCCAGTAATGCTTTGGGCTCTCCTACTTAATGTCACCGGCCTGTTCTGGTCCCAGGCCAGTCCTTGGCTGTTCCATGTTGCCCTAAATAACCCTCCATGAGCAGCTGTCTACCTTATTAGAAGCAAGACGAAGGATAAGATTACAGGCACCACTCAGGGGTACTCTGGGCACAGCCACGAGGGACTCTGGAGAGCATCAGAAGCACGTACTTTGGAGTCTCCAATTACAGCCTGTTGGGAAGAGGCTGTAGGGAGGACTACAGGGGATGGGTCTATGACATGAGATAGGAGAAAACAAATAAATGACTTGGTCACTACCTTTTTGCTAAAATTTTTCTTTCCACCTTAACTGAACTTTGAATAAGAAAAAAAAGGACATGAGGAGCAAACGTTTGTTAGATATAATTATACTTTCTGACGGCTACATAATTAAAAGTTGTAAATCCTAGAACAGCTATGGAGAGGAAATAGAATCCTATTCCAACGAACCTTTAAAAATAGGATAAATATGCTTTTGGAATAGACTGCCTGTCTGAGGACAGAGGGATAGAGCAGGTGACTAAGGTCCTTTCCAGCAGAATATGCCCATTTCATTAGCCCAAATGTAGTGTGGTTTCAGGCAGATTGGGACCACTTCTGGGCTGGAAAGGGGGTTAGGATCTGGCATCTAATCAGCCCAGTTTCTGAGTTCAGGATGTCTGATTCTTGGCCACTCTTCTATTTTAAGATGCTATTAGCCTTGCTAATAGTGGCGCTAGTGGTAAAGAACCTGGCTGCCAATGCAGGAGACCTAAGAGACGTGGGTTTGATCCCTGTGTTGGGAAGATCCCCTGGAGAAGGGCAAGGCAACCCACTCCAGTATTCTTGCCTGGAGAATCCCATGGACAGAGGAGTCTGGTGAGCTACAGTCCATAGAGTCACAAAGAGTCAGACGCAACTGAAGCAACTCAGCAGCAGCAACCTTGCTAAGGTCAGGGAACAACAGAGCTGAGGCGCCTCTGGATCTTATAGAGCTGACCTCTCTCTGCCATGTGGCCTACAGCCTCTAGGGAAAAACCTTCCTGTGCCTCTCCCTGGGAGAATGAGGGCCCCACAAACCTATCTCCAGGCAGGCCACTTCTGCATTTGAGCTGTTATAATTAAACGTTTGAGCAATTATAATTAAACATTTGTTCAAAATGTTTCACTTGGGACCTTTCAGTTGGGACCTCTCAAATCTACTTTGAGTTTGCTGTTTCGCTTCCTTCCTCCCAAGAATTCTATCCTACCACTCTCTGTCCCTACTAACACGCACCTGAGATGTTATACGGCTTTGCAGTGGGATATGTCCCTGGGTACACTGTGCCTGTCTCTAGAATGAGGGTCTCTCTGCTCAGGATCAGAAGCTGTAAGGGCTCTGCTGCTCTTGGATCCATGTTAAACCCTAGACTTCTTTTTTTTAAACCTCCTTCCCTCTCCAGAAAGCTCTGCTTCTTCATAAGTTCATAACTCTGTGGACCTCATCTGGATTTTTAGCAGGCTCTTGCTTCCCCTAATCTGACAATCCAGTTCCACAGGCCACCCTACCAAGGTTTTAGGACCAATATTCAGAGTTTATGTTGAGGAACTCAGTACTAATATGAGATTCTTTCCAGGAGAGGAGAGAGAAGCAACAGAAACCAGGTCTGTGTTCCTAATCTGGCTACTATTCCTAAACTCAGGCCTCTTGCCTCCTTCCTCTGTTTTCCTGTTCATAACAGATATCACAATTATAATTAAACATTAGTTTAAAATATACTTAAAGTCTAGCTTTACTAACATACTAGTTAGAAGAGTCATAAGAACAAAGACGATGGGTGAATCTTTCACTGATGAAGGCGTAGCATCTCCCATCCTGTCTGGCACACAGCAGATGCTCAACAATTCACTTTTTATTGAATTGGTGTTGTATTTACTGCATCATGCACCGATTTACGCACTTTACTTGAATGAAGAATTCAGTTTCTCGAAATCTATCTTTTCCACGAAGCCTTCCCTGGTTAGTCCAACCAAGACCTACCATTTCAATACATAAGTGGATTCTATCCTAAGAATAAGGATAGAGTGGGCTAAGTAGGATAAGTGGGCTAAGACACACTTGATTATTGTTATTTATGTTATTGTTATTTATTAAGAATTTTAATAACATATGACATCTTTCCTCATTAAATTACAGTTCCCAAAGGAAATCAGCGTCTCCACAACACACAAGACAGGGCTCTATACAAAGTGGGTGTTTAAAAACCCAAGGGAAGAGAGGTGCAGAGGGAAGGGGAGGCCAGCTGAGATCCCCTTCTTTCTCTCTTCATCTTTCCATATACCTGACAGTTCTGACTCCCAGGTCTCCTGGACTCAAGCCAAAGGACTTAGCTTTCTTCCGCCTGCCGCCCCCCACCCACCCTCCACAACCTTTGGTATGTACTGATTAACTGCTGCTTTTCCTGTTTGTTTAAGGGTTAAAAGAATGGAAGAGCAGGAGAGGTCAGAGAAAACAGAACGGCAGAATGACGTGGACGTGCGTGCGCCTAGGAGAAGGAAATGTGTTGTGAGAGTGAGGCGCCTGACCCTGGTCCACACAGGAGCCCTGACACCAGAGTTGGCTCCTGAAGATTTGCTAGAGCCCATCAAATACCAGTTCCAAATCCCCTCCTTTTCCCAACATTTCCAATGTACTTGAAGTGAATCCACCTACTGCCTTCTCAACAATTTTATCTCTTTTTAGTCTCCTTTCCAATCCTGCTTGAGAAAACACCAGTTTTCTGAGTACCGAAGGACCCAAATTGTCCCAGATCTTCAGAGAAACTTGGAAAGAAGCTTTATGAAGACCTAAGTAAGTTCAGGGGGGAATGGATACATGTATATGTATGGCTGAGTGCCTCTGTTCCCTGCCCAAAACTATCACAACATTGTGAATTGGCTATAACCCAATATAAAATAAACAGTTCAAAAAAAAAAAGTAGAGCAAGTGAAATCCAAAAGCACGTGAGGACTTAGACCTAACAGAGATTTTGGGGAAGCCCCAGGTCCCTGTGTAAATGCACAGCAGGAGGATCTTAAGGAGGATAGTTCTGTTCTACAGGCTAAGGCTGAGGGAGTCAAGAAATTCAAGGGGGCCTCCCAACTATGGTTTTTGTGGGTTTTGCAGGGCCTCCCAGCCAGGCCCTCTCCCCAAGCTGGGCCCTCTTCCTTACCTTGGGCATCGCCACCAGAGGTTAACACGGCGATGGCTTTGCCGATTCCCAGGGTTTTGGCTGCATGGTGCTCATGGGTCATGATCCACTCTAGAATTCAAAAGAATGGCCAGTTAGGATACAACGGGATCGAGGCTGCTATGAGCTTGGAAGATGGCTCTGTTAGACTGGCTAGAGCCACCTCACAGTCAGGCTGTCCCACTATACTGAGTCTGAGGTTTGCAGCCTAGGATCTTTGGACTTCTTCCAGAAAAGAACCACACCCTCGCAGAATGACAGGCTGAAATGTCACAGAAATCAAGCCTAAGACCGCAAAAGTCCTAGCTAATCCCTCCCACCCCAACTGGAGCCTATTTGGAGAAGAAGCTAAGGTCAAGGAGAAGGGTGGGTGACTGAACAGAAATGAGAAAGGAGAAAAGTTAAGTTAGCTTCACAGAATCCTCTCTTTTAATGAAGGGAAGGGCTATTGCAGAGGACAGGAATCAAATGAGGCTTAGGGCACTTCGAACCAACAAAACAGAAACAGAAAAACAACAGTAGGTTGGGTTTTGGTTAAGATTTGAGTTGGGTGTTATGGAAATGGGCTAAGTTGGAACGGGAGTTCCAGGTTATACAGGCACACTGGAGCTTGGGCAAAATAATGGTTCAGGCTTCGGAATGGTGAGGGACTTTCTCTGGCTTTTCCCATCCCTCTCAGGGTCTCTGCCTCCTATGCATCTCTTGATCCTTTATCTTCAGGCCTTGCCCCTCACACTAAACACTACCAAATGTGAAGAGTAACACAAAATCACTGCCACAGAGACATGAATATGTACACATAACATGTGAACACCTTCATATTTTTGTCTTTAGGACTTATCTCTCTCAAAGGAAAATACAAGACATACTTTCGCATCCATAAAAATGCCAACTGAATCATCACTTTCCCAGTTATCCAGGCTAACCAACCGCTGTTATTTTTAAAATTTATCTCCTCTTTAATCTCAAGAATCAAAACAGTTACCAAACCCTATTATTCTCCTTCTTATTATCTTCCTTTATCCTCCTTTTCTGTCCTCATGGCCTCTTTCCATCTGAATTGTTTTCTTCAATAGCTGGTCTCCCTCTGCTTGTGCTTCCCTTCTCCACTCTATTTCAGACACCAAATAAACCTCCAAGGGAAGGTCATAGGCCTCTGAGGCCTCAGTGGAGAGAGGATTCATTCACACGATCAGAAGCTGATGACCTTTAAGTACAGCTCATGTTTCAGATGTGAACCCTGGGACAATCAGGGTAGCTGCTGATAAATACACAGGTCACATCCACATATAAATCCATACACAAGCCAAGAAAATACATGCAATGAGACACTCATGAAGAAAACATACACAAACATACGTAGTGTTGTTAACAAACACAGGTTCACAAATATGCTGCATATAATCAGTACTGACAGATAAACCCAAACTTCTTGGGTTGCATTCAAAGCTTCCATGACCTAACTCTTGCCTGGAGCTCCAACCTTGGCTCCTGCAAATTTTCTGCTCCATTAACATCTAAACATCACTTTGTTCCTCCCCACTTCTGTGCCTGTGCACATTGCATCACTTGTGTGGAAGGCTATCCTGGCTCTTTCCACAGATCAATATCCTACTCCATTATTTAAGGCCTGTCCTAGTCACATTCCTGTTAAACCTATTAAGCCTTCACTGATTACCACAGGTCAAGGAGTACTTCTTTCTGAACCTCCTCAAATCACATAGTGTTTCTGAAACCAGATCACCCGCTTAGCACTGAATTATTGCTTTATGTGATATTTTAGTTGCTTCTTATGTGTTGAAAAAGTTGGGCTAAATAAGGAGTCAGCAAACTACAGCCCAGGAGCCAAATTGAACCCTTCCAATGTCTTTGTAAGGCAGCAAACTAAGAAAAGTTTTTACATTTTGAGTGGTTGAAAAAGCAATTTCATCACATATAAAACTTATATGAAATTCAGTTTTCAGTGCTCATACCACTCACATTCTTTTGGTAATTATCTATGGCTGCTTTTGTGCTACAAGAGCAGAGTAGATTATTGCAACAGAGACCCTAAAACATTTACTATCTGGCCTTCAAAAGAAAAAGTTTGCAGATACCTGGGCTAAAGATTGCTAAAGTCATTTTCCCTAACTAGACTGAAAGCTCCTGGGGGTTGGGGGGATCATTTTCATTTGTTAAAGCTTCCCACAGCCTACCGAAGCCTGTGCACATCAGTGAACTGACAACTGGAGAGGCACACAAATATAGAAAAAAATTTAAATATGCTTGGATACATATTCCTTCTACTTCTAACACATACAGATACAAACAGGACTTAAGAAAGCACATAGCAACAAATAGTGAGAGGAACACAAACACACAAGAATAGAGACACTCTCCTATTGAATGAGTGTTCATGTGCAAATTTCTGCAGTTCTCAAGAATAGAAAGCCTAAGTGGTTGCTGCAAATAGGAAGGCAAAATTTTGGAAAGAAAAGAACAAAACGTTTGAGTACTGTGCCAATCCCTTTTTCCCTGAGTTTTCCTCTGCTTATTCACTCTGGGAGCTCATCCCTGATAGAAATCCATACAGGGATCTTCCACCCACAGAGGCTTCAGTGACGGAGAGAATGCATCATAAACGGGGGGAAGGTGGGGAGTGCTGACCTGCAAAAAAAAACAGCTCAAATTCTTCTGTTGCATCTCTAAAATTGTTATAGAGGCACAAGACACAGATATACAAGCAGAGTCATAAATAAATGGATCAACAGTGACACACATGTAGAAACAGACATGTTGAAACCTATATATAAAATCTCAGGTGCGCAGAAAAGCACGAGGGAGGTAGAAATACAGGAGAGGCAGCATCCTAGGAGCGCTGACTTGAATTGGATGAGTGCCAGGGCAGGAGTCAGGCTGCCGAGAGCTACTAGGTCGGAGCACCACCCACCCATCCCTGATTCCCAGGCAGAGACAGGGTGTGCACGCCAGGGAGACGAGTCAGGGAGACGAGTCCAGGGGCTAGGATTCGTCACCCATCCCCCCTCAGCTCCTCCTTCTGATGCCGCACCACCTCTTCTTTCCCTGTCTGCTCCCTTCTGCTCTCCCACCGCCAACTCCCAGCACGTTCATTCCCACCTCGCTCGCTCTCGGCTATCCCCCTCGCTCTTTACCCAAGGGCCCCTCTTGCCTTAGAGTCTTAGCTCTCCTCCGCCAGGGCTTCTTTGCAGATTGTCCTTGGGGAAAGGGGGAGGGGAGCTTGGCGAACACTGGGAGGAGCCAGGTGGAGGCAGCCGGGGAGGGGAAAGAGGAGAGGCTTTTCATCCTCCACTAAGCTGATGCGGGCCGCAAGGCTCCTCCCGCTTCTGCTCGCCTTTCTCCTCCCCTTCCCCCTTCCCCCTCCCCCTTAAGAACACAGCACAAACGTGACAGGGGCTTAGTTTCTCCGCTCCCCAAAGGGTTCCCACATCCAGCTCGGGAGCCATCAGCTCCGGTACACAGTGGGAGCCAGGTTTTATTTAGTTCCTCCCCTTGTTGTCCTCAGAGACAGTTTTCCTAGCTGGGGCTTTTCTGCATTCAAACATCCTCCGCAACTAAAAATAAGCCTCCCTCTCTGGCCCTGTCGACTGTCTCCCACCTCTGTCACTTTGTTAAGTGTTAGTCGTCCAGTCGTGTCCGACTTTTTGCGACCCCATGGACTGTAGCCTCTGTCCATGAACTTCTCCAGGCAAGAATACTGGAGTGGGTTGCCATTTCCTCCAGGGGATCTTCCCGACCCAGGGATTGAACCCGAGTCTCCTGCACTGCAGTCAGATTCATTACCGTCTGAGCCGAATCCCTGCCCTTGAGGAACATTGATCACTGGTATTGACATATTCTATGTAGTTGTTCAGTCGCTCAGTCGGGTCTGACTCTGCGACGCCATGGACCGCAGCCCGTTAGGCTTCCCTGTCCTTCACTATCTCCCGGAGCTTCCTCAAACTCATGAGGGACGTCAAAAACCCCTTTTGTATTTACATACCTTTCTCAGAGAAAATACAGGGAACCTAGCGAGGAATGAGAGTTGTTTTCGTTGTTTAGTCGCTAAACTAAGAGGCAAGAACCCTGCCTTGACAGCCTCATTCTCAAGCCTGCAATAGAAGGGGATGCAGGATTCTGAGAGTGAGGCAATCGTATCTGTTGGGCTACAAAGCAAGAAGAATCCATCCTGGGAACATGGATCAAGTACTACTTGAGGAAGAGGTGCATCCTTTTACCCAGTTCCTCTTTACTCTTTCCACTGCTCCACCCATGCCTTGTTTCAACCCCTCTCCACAGCCATCTCTCATCTCCTTGCTGTTTTTACCACCCCACCTCTTGCTTACTTTTGTTTCTGCATCTGCACATACTGCAAACAATAACAGTGCAAGTGCCAATGCAAGTCATAGGATAAAAACACATGACTACACAAAATTAACTTTCTGCAAATGTTGCCATCAAAAAAGTGAAAAGACAACCCATAGAATGGGACAAAATATTTGCAAATCATATATCTGATAAAGATATATATATAAGAGAATATATAACTCTTGTAACCCAACCATAAAAAGATAATAAACCAATTTAAAAATGGGCAAAAGATCTTAACAGATACCTCACCAAAGATGACGGATGGCAAATAAGCATATGAAATGATGCTCAAAATCATGTCATTAGGCACTGCAAATTAAAACAGAGAGACCACTACCATCTATTAGAACGAAAACTTGATAGTACCAAATACTGACAAGAATGTGAAGCAACAAGAACTCTTTGTTGATACAAATGTAAAATGGTATAGTCACTTTTAAAGATACTTTGGCAGTTTCTTACAAAGCTAAATATAGCATTACCATATGATCCAGCAATCATATTCTGAGGTATTTAAGTGAGTTGAAAACTATACCTATATAAAACCCCGCACATAAATGTTTAATAGCAACTTTGTTCAAAATTGCCAGGAACTGGAAGCAACCAAAATGTCCCTCCAAAGGTAAATGGATAAACAAACTGTGGCTGCTGCTGCTGCTGCTGCTAAGTCGCTTCAGTCGTGTCCGACTCTGTGCGACCCCATAAACGGCAGCCCACCAGGCTCCCCTGTCTCTGGGATTCTCCAGGCAAGAACACTGGAGTGGGTTGCCATTTCCTTCTCCAATGCATGAAAGTGAAAAGTGAAAGTGAAGTCTGTGTCTGACTCTTTGAGACCCCATGGACTGCAGCCCACCAGGCTCCTCCATCCATGGGATTTTCCAGGCAAGAGTACTGGAGTGGGGTGCCATTGCCTTCTCCAACAAACTGTGGTTCATCCATCAAATAAGGCAATAAAACAAAATGACCTACAAAGCCAAGAAAAAGACATGGAGGAATCTTAAAACATACTGCTTAGTGAAAGAAACTAGTCTGAAAATACTGCATACTATGTGATTCCAACTATATGACATTCTGGACAAGGTGAAACTATAAAGACAGTGAAAAGATCAGTGGTTGCCGAGGGTTCAGAGTAGAGATGGAGCAATAGATAGGCGGAACTCAAGGGATGTTTTTGGCAGTGAAACTATTCTGTATGATGCTATAATGGAGGATACATGACATTACGCATTTGTCAAAAGTTACAGAATCATAAAACACAAAGTGTAAACCCTAATGTCAAGTATGGACTTTAGTCAATAATAATGCATCAATACTGGTTCATCTATTGTAACAAATGTACCACACCAATGCAGGATGTTAATAATAGGGGAAACTGAGCAGAAAACAGCCAGGATATATGGGAACTGTGCAATCTGCTCAATTTTCTGTAAGTCTAAAACTGCTCTAACAAAGTCTATTAATTTCAAAAAATATATTCTGTTCAATGAAATATCAAATAAAGTTGTGATAGTAACAAAGAAAAATGGGCAAGCATTTGAAAAGACATATATCTAAAGAAAATATACAACCGATAAGTACATGAAAAGGTTATTATTAATTCCATTTCTTTAATACAGACCTATTCAAATCATCTATTTCTCCTTGTGTGAATGTTGGCAGATTGTATCTTTCAAGGGATTGGTCCATTTGACATAGGTTACCAAATTTGTGGGCACAGAATTGTTCGTAGTATTCCTTTATCATCCTTTTAATTTTCACGGGATCTGTAGCAATGTCCCCTCCTTCATTTTGGCCATTAGCAATTTGTGTTCTTTTTTTTTTTTCTTAGTTAACCTATCCAGAGATTTATTAACTTTATTGACCTTTTTTAAAAACTAGCTTTAGTTACATTTTCTCTATTGATTTTTTTGTCTTCAATTTTATTGATTTCTGTTCTAATTTTTTTTTTTGTCTGAGTACTTTGGATTTAATTTGTTCTTCTCCTAATTTCATAAGATGGAAACTTAGGATACTATGAGATTTAGATCACTTGCTTTTCTGATATATCCACACAATGTTATAAATTTCCTTCTAAGCACTGCTTTCTCTGCATCTGACAAATTTTAATAAATTGTGCTTTTAATTTTATTTAGTTTAAAATATATTTAAATTTATCATGGGATTTCTTCTTTGACTAAAGTGTTACTTAGATTTGTGTTGTTTAACCTCTAAGTATTGGGGCATTTTCCAGTTATCTTTCTGTTACTGATTTCTAGTTTAATTCCACTGTGATCTGAAAGCAGCAATTATATAATTTCTGTTCTTTTAAATTAGTTAAGATGTTTTTTATAGCCCAGAATGTGGTCTGTCATGATGAATATGTTATCATGTATGTATGAATGAATGCATGGGTGAATCAAGTCACCTTGAGAAAAATTTATATTCAGCTATTGTTGGACGAATTGCTGAAATCAATACTATTCAGTTCACTGATGGCGTTGAGATCACTGATGTCCATATTTTCTGTATGCTGTATCTGTCCACTTCTGAGAGAAAGATGTTGAAGTCTCTAATTGTGATAGTTAATTCATCTATTTCTCCTTTTAGTTCTATCAGTCTTTGCCCCACGTAGTTTGATGTTGTGTTGTTAGGCACATACACATTAAGAATTGGATCTTCTTGGAGAATTGACCCCTTTATCATTAGGTAATGCCCATCTTCATCCCTGTTAACTTTTCTTTGAACTCTGCCATGTCTAAAATTAATACAACCATCCCTGCTTTCTTTTGATTAGTGCTAGCATGGAATATTCTTCTCATCCATTTACTTTTTATCTATAAATAGCTTTATATTTAAAGTGGGTTTTTTGTGGACAACACAGTTGGGTCACGTTTTCAGATCAACTTTTGACAATGTATCTTTCAACTGGTACATTTAGACCACTGACATTCAAAATGAGTATTGGATTAATATATACCATATTCATTACAATTTTCTATTTGTTGTCCTTGTTTTTTGTTTCTATTTTGTCTTCCACTCTTTTTCTGCCTTTTGTGGTTTTAATGAAGTATTTTATGTGACTCTATTTTTCCCTCCTTTCTTAGCATAGCAGTAATACCTTTCTACTTTTTTTTAGTGGTTGCCCTAGAATTTGCAACATACATTTGCAACTAATTCTAGTCCACTTTCAAATAACACGATGTCATTTCACAAGTCATATGAATACCTATAACAACAAAATAAGCCTAATTCCTTCCTCCCATCCCTTGTATCATTTCTGTCATTTATTTTACTTATATATAAACATAAATAAGCATATGTATGATAAACACATGGGTGCATGCATGCTAAGTCACTTCAGTTGTGTCCAACTCTTCGCAACCCCATGGACTGTAGCCTGCCAGGCTCCTCTGTCCATGGGATTCCCCAGGCAAGAGTACTGGAGTGGGTTGCCATGCCCTTCTCCAGGGGATCTTCCCAATCCAGAGACTGAACCCTTGTCCCTTATGTCTCCTGCATTGGCAGGCGCAGGCGGGTTCTTTACCACTAGCGCCACCTGGGAAGCCCATGATAAACACATAAGCGTACATAAGTGAATATACTGTGGCTATTATTTTGAACAAATTGCTGTTAGATCCATTAAGAAAAATGAAAGGTTTTGTTCTATCTTCACTTATTCCTTCTTTGATGCTCTTCTTTAAACAGATCTGAGTTTCTGACCTATATTATTTTTCTTCTCTCTGAAGAACTGCTTTTAACATTTCTGGCAAGGCAGGTCTATGGGCAAAAAAATTCCCTCAATTTGGTTTTACTGTTGCTGTTGTTCAGTCACTCAGTCATGTCTGTCATGACTGTCCTGTCAGTCATGTCTGACTCTGCAACCTCATGGACTGCAGCACACCAGGCTTCTCTGTCCTTCACCATCTCCCAGAGCTTGCTCAAACTCATGTCCATTGAGTTGGTGACGCTATCCAATCATCTCATCCCCTTAAAATCTTTATTTCTCCTTTACTTTTTAAAAATTAATTTATTTTAATTGGAGGCTAATTACAATATTGTAGTGGTTTCTGCCATACACTGACACGGATCAGCCATGGGTGTACATGTGTTCCCCATCCTGAAACCCCCACCCACCTCCCTCCCCATCCCATCCCTCAGGGTCATCCCAGAGCACCAGCCCTGAGCACCCTGTCTCATGCATCAAACCTGGACTGGCGATCTATTTCACATGTGGTAATATACATGTTTCAATGCTATTCTCTCAAATCATCCCACCCTTGCCTTCTCCCACAGAGTCCAAAAGTCTGTTCTTCACATATGTGTCTCTTTTGCTGTCTCACATATATCTCCTTCACTTTTGAAGGATAATTTCACAGGGTACAGAATTGTAGATTGGTGGTGGGGGCGGGAGGAGGGGAGGGTGTCTCTCTTAACATTTAAAATATTTACTCCACTAGGTGGCAGTAGTGGCAAAGAACCCGCCTGCCAATGCAGGAGACTTAAAAGACACAGATTCAATCCCTGGGTTAGGAGGGCATGGCAACCCACTACAGTATTCTTGCCTGGAGAATCCAATGGACAGAGCAGCCTGGCAGGCTACAGTCCATGGGGTCGCAAGGAGTTGGACATGACTGAAGTGACTGAGCATGCATGCCACTCTCTTATTTGTATGGTCTCTGTGGAGAAGTCAGATATAATTCTTATCTTTGTTCTTCTATAAGTATGGTGCTTTTTCCCCCTTTCAGGAATTTTATTTTCAATTTTCTGTAATTGAAAATGATATGCCTAGGTATAGGGGTGTTTTTGTTTGGCCTTTAGCTTGTTTGGTGTTCTATGAGCTTCCCAGGTATGTACTTTAATGTCTGACATTAGTTTGGGAAAATCCTCAGTCTTTAATGTTTCAAATAATTCTTCTCTTCCTTCCTTTTCTTTTGGTATTCCTATTATGTATATGTTACATCTGGTGTAGTTGTACCACAGTCCTTCAATATTCTGTTGGTTTTTTTCCAGTCTTACTTTCTTTGTTTTTCGGTTTTTGTTTTTTTTTTTTTCTTTTTAACCCTCCTCCCTCCTCCCTCCCCATACCATCCCTCTGGGTCGTCCCAGTGCACCAGCCCCAAGCATCCAGCATCGTGCATTGAACCTGGACTGGCATCTCGTTTCATACATGACATTTCACATGTTTCAATGCCATTCTCCCAAATCTTCCCACCCTCTCCCTCTCCCACAGAGTCCATAAGCCTGTTCTATACATCAGTGTCTCTTTTGCTGTCTCGTATACAGGGTTATCGTTACCATCTTTCTAAATTCCATATATATGCGTTAGTATACTGTATTGGTGTTTTTCCTTCTGGCTTACTTCACTCTGTATAATAGGCTCCAGTTTCATCCACCTCATTAGAACTGATTCAAATGTATTCTTTTTAATGGCTTAGTAATACTCCATTGTGTATATATACCACAGCTTTCTTATCCATTCATCTGCTGATGGACATCTAGGTTGCTTCCATGTCCTGGCTATTATAAACAGTGCTGCGATGAACATTGGGGTACACGTGTCTCTTTCCCTTCTGGTTTCCTCAGTGTGTATGCCCAGCAGTGGGATTGCTGGATCATAAGGCAGTTCTATTTCCAGTTTTTTAAGGAATCTCCACACTGTTCTCCATAGTGGCTGTACTAGTTTGCATTCCCACCAACAGTGTAAGAGGGTTCCCTTTTCTCCACACCCTCTCCAGCATTTATTATTTGTAGACTTTTGGATCGCAGCCATTCTGACTGGTGTGAAATGGTATCTCATAGTGGTTTTGATTTGCATTTCTCTGATAATGAGTGATGTTGAGCATCTTCTCATGTGTTTGTTAGCCATCTGTATGTCTTCTTTGGAGAAATGTCTATTTAGATCTTTGGCCCATTTTTTGATTGGGCCATTTATTTTTCTGGAGTTGAGCTGTAGGAGTTGCTTGTATATTTTTGAGATTAGTTGTTTGTCCGTTGCTTCATTTGCTATTATTTTCTCCCATTCTGAAGGCTGTCTTTTCACCTTGCTAATAGTTTCCTTTGATGTGCAGAAGCTTTTAAGTTTAATTAGGTCCCATTTGTTTATTTTTGCTTTTATTTCCAATATTCTGGGAGGTGGGTCATAGAGGATCCTGCTGTGATGTATGTCAGACAGTGTTTTGCCTATGTTCTCCTCTAGGAGTTTTATAGTTTCTGGTCTTACGTTGAGATCTTTAATCCATTTTGAGTTTATTTTTGTATATGGTGTTAGAAAGTGTTCTAGTTTCATTCTTTTACAAGTGGTTGACCAGATTTCCCAGCCCCACTTGTTAAAGAGATTGTCTTTAATCCATTGTATATTCTTGCCTCCTTTGTCAAAGATAAGGTGTCCATAGGTGCGTGGATTTATCTCTGGGCTTTCTATTTTGTTCCATTGATCTATATTTCTGTCTTTGTGCCAGTACCATACTGTCTTGATAACTGTGGCTTTGTAGTAGAGCCTGAAGTCAGGTAGGTTGATTCCTACTTTCTTTGTTTTTCAATTTTTGAGGATTATATTGATATATCCTCTGGCCCAGAGACCTTCCTTTAGCCATGCCCAGTCTACTAAGAAGTCCATCAAAGGCATTTTCCACTTCCATTACAGGGGTTTTCATTTCTAGCATTTCTTTTTGTCCCTTTCTTAAGATTTCCATCTCTCTGCTTGTATTGCTTGTCTGTTCCTACTTGCCGTCTATTGATATTTTATCCACTAGGACCCTTAGCACATTAATCATAGGTGTTTAAAATTCCTGGTCTGATGATTCTAACATCCCTGCCATGTTTGGTGCCGATGTTTGCTGTCTCTTCACACGGTTTTTTTCCTTTTTATATGCCTTATAATTTTTTCTTGGTAGCCAGACATGACATACTGGGTAAAAGAAAGTGCTGTAAATAGGCCTTAATAATGCAGTGGTGAGGTGTTGGGGAGGGAAAGCATTCTATAGTCCTGTGATTAGATTTCAGCCTTTTACGGTGCCTATGCCTCTGGACTACGAATTTCACAAGTGTTTCTCAGATTTTTTTTTTTCCTCCCTGCCCGCCTTAGATGGAATAGGACAGCTAGAGTGGGCTGGATTTCGGTATTACCCTTCCTCGGATCAGTTAGACTCTGATAACTTACTCTGGTAAGTTAGGCTTTGGTTAACTAGTTTCTCCTGAAGGCAGGCCTTGTTAAGAACAAAATGTTCTTGTAACAGGGAAGAACAAATCTGACTCCATATTGGATGTTTCTTTTACTTTTAACTTTTGTATTCTATTGCTTTTGCTACAAGTTACTCACTATAGGGATGTTGTCTATAGGCTTAAATTATACAGAAGGCAATGGCACCCCACTCCAGTACTCTTGCCTGGAAAATCCCATGGACAGAGGAGCCTGGTGGGCTGCAGTCCATGGGGTCTCAAAGAGTCAGACACAGACTTCACTTTCACTTTTCACTTTCATGCATTGGAGAAGGAAATGGCAACCCACTCCAGTGTTCTTGCCTGGAGAATCCCAGGGACGGGGGAGCCTAGTGGGCTGCCGTCTATGGGGTCGCACAGAGTCGGACACGACTGAAGAGACTTAGCATACATAATGGCCCATCTCTGAAAACTCTGCCTCCTGTGTAATAAATGTTACGCCAATATACCTTTGTTTAGCTCACATGAAACCTCCTGACCAGGCCCACTTGTGAATGGTTACAGCAAGGTAGAAACTAATGTATGTAGGAAACTGGAATTTACCCTCCTTTTACTATAGAAAGAAGCCAGAATTCTAACTAAGGGAAGATGTTTTCTTGGGGACACTAATTCACCATCTTCTCAGTCTTCTGGCTTTCCAAATAAAGCTGTTACTCCTTGCCACATCAACTCGCCTCTCAATTTATTGGCTTGTCTTGAGGTGAGAAATACAAGCTAAAACTCGTAATACTCTGGTTTAGTTCAGAATGGTTCCTCTTCTCTTCCCCCTGCTGGAAGCCCAACCAGATTTTTCTCTGATACTTACTGTGTGAATCTGGTCAAACTCCTGGGAGTAAATCTCACAATATTGTGAGGGCACCCCTTTGACTGGATCTTCCTATAGTTTTTAACTCCTAGAGTTGTCTGCACTGAGACTCCAGCAATTTGTCAATTACAGTTCAGGCTTTCCTACCCTTCGGTGTTTCCCAAGGTTTCCACTCATGGGTCTCTGCTCCAGGAAGCTGTGATGAACTGTATTCACTTGCTTGTCTCTCCAATTTTGGAGTTAGCAGTTTGCCCCGTGTCCTCCCCGCTCTTATGGATTCAAGAAGAGTTACTGGCTTTTCAGTCTTTTTTTTACTATTACTTGTTGTTAGCATGGAGTGTGACTTTCAAGCTCCTTGTACTGGAGCTGGGGGACTGGAATGGGGAACTGGTAGATAGAAATCCAAATTACACATTTTAAATGGATAAATTTTATGATATGTGATTTATATCTTGATAAATCTGCATTTAAAATTTGAAAAAGGAGAAGCTGGAAGAGCTGCCCATACATTCTGGGCTTTTTAATTCCAAAAGGGAATATAAAGGCTGAAATTTAAGTCAGTCCACCCCTTCCTCTTTCTACCCACTACTAACTTCTACATCTTAATGTAGGAGTTCTTAATGAATCACTGCATTTCTGAGTCTACCTTACTTAGGTGAAGACAAGGAAATGTCATTTACTCCTAGCCTTATCCCCAGATACTTGATCCTTTAGATCCCTTTTTCTGTCCAGGGAGCAATCACCCCCATGAGGACCACTCAAAGAAATATCATCTCAAAAGGCACCTGGGGAAACTTCAGGTCAGCTGGAGGTGGGAGTCACAGAAAAGAATTTTCTCAGAAGTACTAGGCCTTGCCTATTGTCATCCTAGTGCAATCTCCAAAACTGAAGATGTTCCTTTCTGAGCACTAAATTAGTAAAAAGCCAACACAATATAGAGAGTAGCTAATGGAAGAAATGCATCGTGTTAAGAAATGGCTATAAATGTCTTCCTGATAAGAATTTTGAGAAACCCAATTTATTATTAATTTATTCATATACTCAACAAATATTTATTGAGGACTCATTATGTGCCAGTCATTGTGCCAGGTACTGAGGTATAATAAGCTCTCATGAGGCTTATCCTCTAGAGGGACTATCAAAGGTTCAAAGAAGTTTATATTTCATTGGACCTGGGAGATAATTGAGAAATCAATAATTCCATCACAAATTGTAATATATCAAATTTTTATGACAAAAATATATTAATTGAGGGCACATGGAGTAAAAAAAAAAAAATGGGGCCTGGATACTAAGACTCTAGTAGTATTTATTTATTTCCAAATAAAGCTGTTTGAGAGAACACCAGAGGACATATATTCCAGCATTAGAGAGATGGACGATATGATAAAACCATGATAGCTCCTTATAAATGGATTTTCCTTAATCTTAAACTCCAAGACCACACATTTTATTTTTTCATAATTTTCTGTTTATCAAACAACTTTTAAATTTCAAATATAGTTTCTCAGGAACCTTAACGACTTGGAAGGGGCACGTTAGTGAGCTTTGGTTGACTAATGATTCAAAATTTGGACGTATAATTTGATGGTAGACTGATGACATAAGAGAATTTTGAGATCTGGGAAATTCTTGAAAATACTTATATATCTTATACCTAATCCTCAGGCCTCTAATGGCGAGGCTGAGAAGCATCCTTCCGGGCAGGGTGCCGGTGTGTGGAGCTTATGGGTAAACACAATATGGTAACTGAGGAAGAAGACTTTGTGAAAGGGGTCTAAACATTGTCATACCTTAGGGTGCCTAAGGAAAGAGTAAGGAATAAAGTGCACAGCTTAGCAGCGTAAGGACCAGGAGTCATAAAACAAAGCAGCATGTTAGGCAGTCAAACAAGAGCTGGTGCCAAAACACATCTCAAAGCGACTAAACTAAGCCAGTAGCTGAATTTGCTTTCATCATAAGATTATTTTCATTTCTGGTATAGTGTAAGGCGGCTGGAAAGGACACTGTGGATCCCTCCTCCAGAGAACACTGAAATTTCCTGAGTTTGCACTCAAAAAGAACCTGGGGTTCTCAAACAAACTTCTCAAGGGGTGAAGGGTGGGGGGTTATGTCCATTCTAATGACTTAAGGAGAGGAATTAGTTAGGGTTCTGCTGGAAGTCTAGAATTTTTTCCAAAATATAATCAGCTTTTTTCAGTTGTTCGGATTGGTAGCTAGAATTCAGGCTTTAGAGAACTTGGCACAGAGTAAGGGGAAAATAAGAGGTAAACCCATAAGAAGAAAGTCATTTGGACATAGAATGCCACGTGGTTAAAATCTACTATTTCTTATACTGTGTCCTATCTAGTGGTGGTCTTCTTGTTTTCAGCACATCAGGTAAAGCTAATGTGCACAAAAGAGAACTATCTTATATGAGAGCTCCCCTTATATGTCATATCTTGTTATTAAGCAATCAAAGACATATTCTTTACACAGATCCTCAAAGTACAGGGAGGCATCCAAAAGGTCCTCTTAGACTTCTCAGAGCTCTCTGGGTATCAGACAGCTATTGGGGTGTTGGCATGAAGTCCAGGCAAACAGTAGGGGCAAAAAGTCATAATTATTACAAAAGAAGGCATTCTAGGGGAGAGAAGTATAAGATGTTTAAGGAGAATTCTATAGTACTTAGACAGGAAGAGCACTTGAGTAAACCAGCTGAGGTATTCTAAAGTACCTTGGTTCATATACTCTATGCATTAACCCTGTTAAGTAATGGTAGGAAATGAAGAGATAGACAGCTTTGGAGAGGACCCTTCAAACTGGGATAACATTAGACAGTACTGCGAGGAAGTTGAGCAGTTCTTGAGGACAGATCGCTTGAACACTGATTACTAAAGGCCAGTATAGATTAAAGACAATAAAGAGGATGTTGTATGGCATACTCCTGAGTCCATTCACTTCCACTAGGATGGTGTCATGACTATGGAAAGGATACATATCTATATTTAGACCACTGTGATGAGAAGATAGCTAGTGACAGTATCCCAAGACATCTAGGAATGAGAAGTAGGTATGCCAGTTATCCGGGTGTGATTCTAGCCCTGGAGAACAGGAAATAGCATACTATAGGTTTCATGTGCTCAGTCAACAAATATTGAGTACCTATTACATGTTAGACACCATTCTAGACTCAAAGGGATCCAGGATTGGAAAAACACATCCCATTTGTCCTTATGGAGCCTACATAATAGGGAGGAAAGCAGATAATGAACAAATTAGTCAAGTAGTGATGACAAGTGCTTTGAAGAAAAATAAAGCAGGGCAAAGAAGGGGAGCAACAAGGGTGCCATCTTAAGTAGGGTATTCTGGGAAGATCTTGCTGAAATGACATTCCAGGAAGAAGTCTGAATAAACGAGAGAGAAAACCATGCTGTTGTTTGGATGGGGGAGAATAGCAAATGCAAAGGGTCAGAGGCTGGAAGAAGTTAGGAGTATCATACCAGAGGATCACCAAGACGTCCTTTGGACTAGAACCAGAACTGAAAATGAGTTACTATGATTTGGTGGATTCATACTGTGAAACATCTCTCTCTGGGTTAAAACAAGTATCTACCTGTTCCTCTCACTTCTACACAAGCCCTGGGTCTCATCTGGTTATTACCTGACTAACATGCTATTTCTCTGTTTTCCTCCACTAGAATGGAAGCTCCCTGAGGACAGATCCTGGGTGTAAACAAGAAACCACTGTCTACACTGGAGCTTGAGTTGGAATAGGATGACCGCTGGACACACTGCAGCCTCTACTAGCAATGAGTATTAAAGTTTCTGACCCAGTGCACTAATTAAAGGTTCTTGGTTCCAGTCTAGCAGATTCAGCATCGCCTGGATCCTTGTCAGAGATGAAAATTCTTGCGCCCGACTTGGAATCTACTGAATGAGAAACTCTGGGGCTGAGGCACACCGTTGCACTTTAACAATCCCTCCAAGTGATTCAGATGTGCAATAAAGTTTGAGAACTATTGTTCTAAGTTGTGGAGGTCTAGGAACACCAACACTTGAAGAATAAAGCTGCATGTCTCAAAGGCCTGGGTGGTTCCTATGCAGTCATTTCTGCCAATGAGGATCAACTTCTCAAGAAAGTCAGCTCAAGCAGAGGTCACAGTAACAAGATGACCCCCACCACAGTTGAAGCACCACTTTCAAGTCTTGATAAGCACAGAGGTAAATGAAGTCTTTAGCTGAGGTATGAAGACTCAAGCTTGAACCAGACATACTTTTTCTTTTCTTAAAGAAGCAAATTTTGAGGGTTATCAAGGAAGAGATGACAAATAATCATTATATAAGACAATACTGGGTGTGAATCTTCTACTTCAAATCTGCTGACACCTCATGGAGCATAACATGAAAGGCCGAGCAGTTTACCAAGTCCAAGGGATATATCTTTAGACTCTTAAATACATTTCCCTCAAAGGGAAATGAGACGGTTAACTGAGAGGTAGTTTAATAAGGAACCATTCAGAATAGGGTGCTCCAAGAGAATAAATAAAATTATTTCTATTAATCAGTGGAAGATGAACAAAAGTGTTCCTCGAGTCTACTGGTATCCTTGAATATTTGACTCAAAGAAAAGCATCTGTAAGGCTATTTTCCTACTCAGTGATCTTTCCAATTTAGTTGACACTATAAAAGCTCTGAGAATTTTAGCTTTGCAAAAAAAACACAAGTTCTCTGGAGTTGTTCCTTGGGAGGTCAATGTTGAATGGTGACTAGGTTGAGATGAAGGTAATCTTGATAGAGGCAGAGCTCCCACTGATTTTCCTTTAGCAAGAATACAGGTTCTGGGATCATGAAAGCATAGCATCTATATGTGGAGAATCCTGTCTCTGATGTAGGAAGCAAGTATGCCTGTTTGGAAGGAACTTAGGTTGTGGGCAGCAAACACTTGTATAAATCAGTTGTGCTCACAGTGTTGGGGTAACTTCATGTCCTGGCCTGCATAAACTGCCAAGGTTTAAGTGTATTATCAAAGGAACTGAAGGTGGGGGCATAGGCAATGTTGGTGACAGATAGCTTAGACAAAGCAAAGAATATGATAGGTAAGTCTTATGCTTCTAGGTTGGGGGTTGGGGGAGCAGGTGGAAGAGGCAGATGGTGGAAGAGGCAGAAGAGGCAGATGGTGGAAACACTGCTCTCCTGGCATTCTCCCCCATTTGCAGCCCAGTAAGAAGTGGGCTCAGTAGTCACAGGTTACCAAGGCTTTTTGCCCATCAGTGAACAGAAAAGAGGCTTATGCACAGTTCACTTCAATTCAGTCATTCAGTCGTGTCCGACTCTTTGTGACCCCATGGACTGTAGCAGGCAAGGCCTCCCTGTCCATCACCAACTCCCGGAGCTTGCTCAAATTCACATCCATCCAATCGGTGATGCCATCCAACCATCTCATACTCTCATCCCCTTCTCCTCCTGACTTCAATCTTTCCCAACATCACGGTCTTTTCCAATGAGTCTGTTCTTCGCGTCAGATGGCCCAAGTATTGGAGTTTCCGCTTCAGCATCAATCCCTCCAATGAATATTCAGGACTGATTTCCTTTAGGATTGACTGGTAGGATCTCCTTGCAGTCCAAGGGACTCTCAAGAGTCTTCTCCAACACCACAGTTCAAGAGCATCAATTCTTTGGCGCTCTGATCAGATCAGATCAGTTGCTCAGTCGTGTCCAATTCTTTGCAACCCCATGAATCGCAGCACGCCAGGCCTCCCTGTCCATCACCAACTCCCGGAGTTCACTCAAACTCATGTCCATCGAGTCAGTGATGCCATCCAGCCATCTCATCCTCTGTTGTCCCCTTCTTCTCTTGCCCCCAATCCCTCCCAGCATCAGTCTTTTCCAATGAGTCAACTCTTCACATGAGGTGGCCAAAGTACTGGAGTTTCAGCTTTAGCATCATTTCTTCCAAACAAATCCCAGGGCTGATCTCCTTCAGAATGGACTGGTTGGATCTCCTTGCAGTCCAAGGGACTCTCAAGAGTCTTCTCCAACACCACAGTTCAAAAGCATCAGTTCTTCGGCACTCAGCCTTCTTCATAGTCCAACTCTCACATCTTAATGTGACTACTGGAAAAACCATAGCTTTGACTAGATGGACCTTTGTCAGCATACTAATATCTCTGCTTTTTAATATGCTGTCTAGGTTGGTCACAGTTTTTCTTCCAAGGAGCAAGCATCTTTTTTAATTTCACTCCTGCAGTCACCATCTGCAGTGATTTTGGAGCCCCCTAAAATAAAGTCTGTCACTGTTTCCATTGTTTCCCCATCTATTTGCCATGAAGTGATGGGACTGGATGTCATGATCTTAGTTTTTTGAATGTTGAGTTTTAAGCCAACTTTTTCACTCTCCTCTTTCACTTTCATCAAGAGGCTCTTCAGTCCTTCTTCGCTTTATGCCATAAGGGTGGTATCATCCGCATATCTGAGATTATTGATATTTCTCCTGGCAATCTTGATTTCAGCTTGTGCTTCATCCAGTCCAGCATTTCTCATGATGTACTCTGCGTAGAAGTTAAACAAGCAGGGTGACAATATACAGCCTTGACGTACTCCTTTCCCGATTTGGAACCAGTCTGTTGTTCCATGTCCAGTTCTAACTGTTGCTTCTTGACCCGCATACAGATTTCTCAGGTGTAAGGTGGTCTGGTATTCCCATCTCTTTAAGAATTTCCCACCGTGTGTTGTGATCTACACAGTCAAAGGCTTTGGTATAATCAATAAAGCAGAAGCATATGTTTTTCAGGAATTCTCTTGCTTTTTCTATGATTCAACAGATGTTGGCAATTTAATCTCTGGTTCCTCTGCCTTTTCTAAATCCAGCTTGAACATCTGGAAGTTCACCTTTTATGTACTGTTGAAGCCTAGCTTGGAGAATTTTGAGCATTACTTTCCTAGCATGTGAGATGAGTGCAATTGAGCGGTATGTTGAACACTCTTTGGCATTGCCCTTCTTTGGGATTGGAATGAAAACTGACCTTTTCCAGTCCTGTGGCCACTGCTGAGTCTTCCAAATTTGCTGGCATATTAAGTGCAGCACTTTAACAGCATAATCTTTTATGATTTGAAACAGCTCCACTATTTCAGAGTTAAGCTTGAGGCCTAGTGAGCAGTTGGATCTGCTGAACTGTAGTCTGGCCCACCAAGCTGCCTACTGCCTCTCCATACTTGTCATGGAAGTAGTCATCCCACAACCTCAGCTATCTGTGAATACTAACCACCTTTCTTTACAAAGGTCAGGGGCCTAGGAAACTCACTCCCTTGCTGTGCCCCAGTGCAGGATCAAATGACTTCCTTATGCTGAGAACTAGTCCTCTATAGGCCAGAAGCACACACATACACATTCAGCCTGCCTCATTATAGTATAGGCTGATTTGTCTACACTGATGGGCAGGGAGTTGCCTGCCTGCCTGGTGTGAAACTGGAAGCAAAATGTATTCCATTTTTCTTGAGGAGCAGAGCACAGCACCTCCATATATAGCTTCACTTAAGGAAGGAGCAAAACATCCTGAATGGAGTCCCTGTGAATTTTTCAGGCTGGCAGCAGCAGCCACAGAGGGACATCAAGCCAGGGTCTGGGGATTTGGGGGCATCAATAGCTCTGGGCTCACCTCAATGCTATTTGATGGCTGACTTCCTCACTCATGCCCTACAAGGCTGCATGGCCTAGATGTGAGGAACTGAGCAAGACAGGGACATTACCCATCCCACCAAAGCAGGTAGCCACTCTTGCCCCCTCCAATGCATCCACAAAATAATTATTGTTTTAAAACATGAATATGACCCTGTCACTCTTTAGTGACTTCCAATAGCTTTGGAGGGGTAAGACCTAGAAGGAGAGCACGATTTGGCTCTTCCGCTATTTTCAGAGTTGGTGCTACAGCTACTCCTCCCCTCCCTCAAGTTGTGCTGGCCTCTCTACTCCTGCAATGAGCCAAACTCCTTCTCATTTTAGAGCCTACAGTCCCTTTTTCTAAAAACTCTTCTTCCCCCTTTCCCTGACTAATGTATACTCATCTCTCGAGTCTTCGTAAGAAAGGGTCTTTCTGATTTCTTGGGCCAGGTTAGATCCCATGTTTTGCACTCTGATTATAGAGTATTATTTTCCTTCACTGTACTAGCATCATTCTAATTATCTAAGCATGTGTGTGATTATGTAATTACTGCCTTACACTCACAAGACCCAAAACTTCATGAGGGCAGGCAATGTACTAACTTTGTTTACTTTATGCCCAGTGCCAAGTACAGTGCCTGACATAGTATATCCTAAACAAGTTTTTTTGGAAGGAACAAAAAGAAGGAGGGACAGAATGAGGGAGGTAGAGAGGAAAGAAGAAAGCAGGGAAGGAATAAGGAAGGAAAGAAGCAGGGGATGAAGGAGGGAGGCAGGCAGGGAGAAAGGCAGAAAAGGAGGAATGGAGGTCCCAATGGGGCAAACTGGGAAGATATTTGATTCTCAGTCTCTAATGGGAGAGCTGGAAGGGTTAAATGTAGCTCTTACCTGAGGCCTCAAGGCTCAAAGGCAGAAGTTGAACAGCAAAATATTGTCCATGGGATAATGCTGAGTTCAAACCACAGAGGCAGGTCCAAATGGGTCATCAGAGCAAAGGGGGTCTGAGGTGAGTATTAGGTATAGAGCAAAATGAGAATAGGAAAAGCAGGGAAGAAGAAGGCAAATAAGAAATAATCTATACAAATTCAGGAAACTGTAGGACAAGTCCACCAGCCAGGCTTATGTCTTGACCTAGCAGCTTTTTATGTATGGGTAATGCAAGTCTGATTAAAGGGACACAGACCACACACAGTTGCCATATATGGATACATATTGTTCCAGTAGCCTAATAAATTGGGACTATTGTATACAAACCATTTGCCTGTGAGTCTGGTTAGCTCTCAGAACACTGAGGAGACTGAATTGGGTTACAGTGTAAGCCATTTCAAAGCCTAGGACTGGATCCTGCCCCATGATGCCCTGCCAACATACTGGAGCTCAGTGAAGCTCTGCCAAAGCAGTCAGCTGGCCCCTCCCTTGTCTACATCTCCAAGGCATCCTCTTTTGAAATTCAACATTTTGAACCAAAGTTATCAAGCTCTTTGAGTTACACACTGTCTCATATTATCTCCCTTCTTGATCATCAGTTTCTGGGCGAGAGGGAAAGCATCTAGTTCATTTTCTCATCTCCTATTGAGACTAGTATTAATACAATTACTTCAAACAGTAAGTGCTAAAAAATTATTGAATAAATATTGCTATATATTTCATAGATGCTGGTAGTGATTACACCAAAGAATTTTTTAACTTCTTGAGGAAAACCTTTTTAGACCTGAATTCTTTTTGAAAAATATAAGGAATTAGACTAATTAATCTCTAAAACATTTCCAAACTGTAAACTACTGAGAGAGTGACAAGGTCATGTCCTTGTCATTTATGTAAAAATATACATTTACAACCTCTCTATCACTTCTAGTATATTATTGGGCACATAGTGGGAACTCAATAAATGTTTGCAATGAACTGACTCCACTACAGATATATTTAAGCTGAGAAGAAACACAGAAACACATTCAGAAATGTGTTTCATATAAATTGCTTAAGAGTTGTACACTACTTAAAATATTCACAAGAAATGTGTTATTAAATGGAGTCTGAAGGTGAATATTTTTTACAATATTTGGAATAACTTTGTGATATAATAACTCCTTAATTTAATCTTTTTCTTAAATGTCTTTCACATTTTTATATGTCAAAGTTCCTAATAATAAGATAAACCAGATTAGCAGCTTACAGTTACGGGGAAGCCAAATGACTTACTATTGATTAAATTAAGCTATTCTTCATAGAGGGAACTGTCCCTCTTTCTACAGTTTCACAGATTCCACTCCCCACCCACCCTACACAATTGTCTCTCTTGTGTCTTAACTAATTTTTCAAATTCAGTGTGTCTACCCATATTTATGATATTCACAATTTTTTCACTTTCCAATGTTCCCTTTCCACATTCCTCCCCCATGCTTAACCACATGCCTCACCATTTGCAAAAATGGGTATGCCTTCCACAGTGTCTGGATCATCCACGGTATCTAGACTCTTCAGGACATCTGTCCTAGATGGTGGCTTTTGCATGAGCATGCTGGAAGTTGAAGCTTCTTCAGCTGAGAAAAAAACATTTCTAGGTTATCCTCAAGGTGGGATTCAGGGGAGAGTGCTCTTTATTCTCTTTCACTTTCTCTATGGCTCTCAGCTAGCTGTCCAGGGCATTTTATGCATAAATCTAGTGAAAAAAATTAGAGAAGTGATGGCTCTTATCAATAATTATCTTACCTCCAAAAGGTGGTAAAAGAGGTGACATAAAAGAGGTGAAAGCAGAACACATACGTAGGAACTTTAAGACTGGGGTGGAAGAGAAAGCCATTTTCCTTCAGGATTACATTTATCTTATAGGTTGTGGAGTGTTCATACATTTAATACACCTACTACCAGCACATGTGCTATAAATCTTGTTCTCTCTCAACTCCCAAGTCCTTCTTATCCGCCTGGGGACTATCCTCGCATAACAGACCAAAATCTCACCTAACACTTGTGAAGGGAAAAGACAGGACTCAGTCATAAACATTTTATCATAGTGAGAATGGAATAAACAAGATCAATTGACTGCTAAAGACTGCCTCTGCACTGCTGCTGCTGCTGCTAAGTCGCTTCAGTCGTATTCGACTCTGTGCGACCCCATAGACAGCAGCCCACCAGGCTCCCCCATCCCTGGGATGCTCAAGGCAAGAACACTGGAGTAGGTTGCCATTTCCTTCTCCAATGCATGAAAGTGAAAAGTGAAAGTGAAGTCGTTCAGTCACGTCTGACTCTTAGCAACCCCATGGACTGTAGCCCATCAGGCTCCTCCATCCATGGGATTTTCCAGGCAAGAGTACTGGAGTGGGGTGCCATTGCCTTTTCCCACTAGTAAGTCTCATATCCTGTACTGAGATTCCTGGCAAGAGAATCCATTCTGTTACTGGAATATGATCAGGAGACAATGATACCTGTTCTCTGAGGAGTCCTGACTAACTGGCGAGACTGAGTTACACACATGAAAAATTTCAGATGCAATTCCACTTTACGCATGGTTGCCTCCTAGAAATAGAGACAGAATATAATGCAAATCAACAGATCTATGGAATAATTAAGATGGACAAAAATGACATGGACCAGGTATGTTCAATACTAATAGGCCTTAGGTCCTGATACTATAAAATGTCAGCATATGAAGTGATACATACTATGCACTTTTATATATTCGACAGGGCAAGATATCCTGAACTCAGCAAGTATTTTCTCCACCAGCTGAGAGGAGCTAAAGGCTGGAGGCCTCCAGTTCAGCCAAGTCTGACCTCAGACTGTGGCTGTCATCTGGGTCTAGAGTGCTTACTCAGAAGCATTTCTCCAAGACTTCTAGATGGGCCTGGGTCCTGAGGCCCACCAAGCTGGGGGACTCGGTGACGAGTCTAAGTGAACAAACGTATGCCTTCTCATTATTTTCTTTTAGAAATAGAGAATAAATGTTAATCAATTCAGTCCCACGAACAACAACATGGTCATCTAGTTCTTCAGAGAGCAGAATCCTGGGATGGATCTCGGGATAACTTTCCTCACACCTCCTGTGGAGCGTTTCAAACTCGTCCATCGTTCTGGAAGTTTCTCCACTTTTCCAGAGTCTAGCCTAAGCCAATCCCAAGCTGTCCCCCGCCCCACCTTTTCCCCAATAGCCAATCATGCATGATAGGCTGCAAAGAGTACAGAACTGCAAGTTAAGAAACTTGTTTCCTAGTCCCAGATCTGCCATGTACTTCGTAACTTTGGGAAATGATTCCACTTCTCTGAAACTCGTAGACTAAATGATGGCCAATAACCTCTACAAGCACTAACGTTTTGTGATTCTCGCTAAAACATGAATCTTGCCAGAGCTAGATTTAGCTCAGGTCTACATCTGTCAAGGTGGCTACCGGTTCCTGCAGTTCAAGGGCCAGAGAGAAAAGCTGCCATGGAAACCAAAGCGTGAGCAGAAATCGCGGAGCGGAACCAGAAGGCGGCGGTAAGGGGGCCGAGGGAACACAGAAAATCGAAGGACGATGGGCACACTAACAGTATTCTAACAAGGAGAGGGAGAAAAAGCCCAGACTGAAAGAGGAAATTATGACTACAGTCTTAGATGATTCCCTTGGCGTCTCAGGCCTCGCCACACTGCGCAGGCGTTCCGCGGGTCCTCAACTCTGCTCTTTGACCTCTCGCCCCACCCCCCCCTCCTCCGCAGCCTCGGAACAGCTCTTCCGGTGTTGTGGAGGCGGTTCCGGTTCGCGGCGGTTCCCGGGTTTTGCGTTCCGCGCCCGGCCGGAAACCCCTTCGCATAGCAGCCGGTTCCGGTTCGGTGAGTGGCGGCGGGAAGCTGGGGGAGGGGTGAGGATGGAGGGAGCCTTGACCGGGAGGCAGAGCGGGCCCGGGCCCTGCAGCCTAGGCTGGGCTGGACGGAAGCGGGAACAGCTGTGGGGAGTGCGCTTTTTCCTCTGCCCCGCCCCCTGGGACCACCTCTCCCCCCTGCTGTCCGAGGCCGCGATCTGGCGGGTGGCCGTTAGTTAGCTTTCCCGAGGCCGTTCCTTGAGGCCTCTTTCTCCGGGGTCGAGGAGAGGCCGTCTCCCTACGGTCACGGCCGGCCCCATCTCAGCGCCTAGTCCTACTCGTGAGGAAAAGGCCGGTTGGGATTTAGGGGCTTTCCCGCCAGAGCAGGTCTTCTCTCAGGGGAAAGCTGTTTTCATCGGGAAGCTCAGCTTTTCTGTTATACGTGCTTCACCTCCCGCCTTCCTTGAGGCTTGAAAGATATTTCTCGACTACTTCTGCGTCTCATGTAAACATTTCTCCAACTCTTTTACTCTGTGGTATCTCCCAGAGATGTGATACCGCTAGTGCCACCACCAGAAAGAAACGTCTGGACTCTCCTGCCCAGGTTATGAAAATCCCCTTAAACTGCCGCCGTTTGCTTACCTGGCTTATCGCCTCCTGGTAATTCCCTTGAACCGTCTCTTTCTTGGTGTCCCCTATAACGTGATCTCTGGATATATACCCAGTTTCTCTCGAGCTTGGTGATTTCTGTTTATCGGTGCCTTTGCAGTATTTCCACTATCTTGTTGGCAATAACTCTCTGCTTTATCACTTTCTCGTCAGCCTTGTTAAAGTCGTTTCACCTCACGTTTGTTTGCTTTTTATGTTTGGGGTGGTGGTGATTCTTGTGAAATTTATGCCTTTTCGAGGCCCCCAACTAATTGACTTAGAGTTCTTCTTCCAAGTGGATGGTTTTGGATGATTTTAGATCGTATCATCTCCTAAATCTTTATAAAGATAATTTGTGTTAAGGGCTCCTGTTGAGAGATAGATTACACTGAACTTGAAATTACAGTTACAGTGAAACTTCAAGCATATCTTTAAGAATGATCCCTTAACCTGCTAGTTTAGAGATTCCCTTTTCTCCTTCAGTCTCATGTTGGAAGTCTCATTTGTTGTGGAGAAGCCTCACTCACTCTTACTTAATTCCAATTAATTATCCCAGCTGCAAAGATGGTCTTCCTATCACCCATCTGATGACAGATCTAGAGGCAGCAAATGAATTAAAAAACAGGTTCTTCTACCTCAAGCTAAGGTGATGTAATTCTTGACTACTGCTTTGGAAGTCTTTTCCTTTTCTATACCTGACTCCTACACCTTCTACCAGTTGCACCAGCTTTATTATCTTGTTTTAAGTATCTGTTGATGAATCTGGTTTCCTCCCTCTGACAGTGAGATTCTCAGCAGCAGGGACCAGTTCATACTCATCCTTGTATCCCCAGTCCACTCTGTGTTATAGGTGCACAGTAAATGTTTGTGTGTGTGAAAGAAAGTGAATCCTTTTTTTAAGGATTTTAAGGTGTTAGAGTCTAATTTGAGTGATGCCTTTTGAAATGTGAAAGACAACCAAAAATTGCATAATGATATAGTGCAGACTGTTTCATATACATAATTTTCCAGAGTTTGTAATAGGATGATTCACATGATCACTTCCACACCCTTGTCATATCAGAAATTATTCTTACTACATCTCGGTCCTGCAAAAAGCTAATTGTATAGGGCCTCTCCTCAGTATATACTTTCAAATAGCTTCATGGTAGCTCTAAACGTTCACTTTTATAATCACCTCTTTGCATGTATGTCTTACTATACTCATTACGTTTTGTTATTGTCAGGACTTTGCCATCATTTTTTTTTCTTTCAGATTTTTTGTTATCTTGTGCTCAGCCACTTATCTGACTCAACTGAATACCTGTAATTACTTATATTTTTTTCGTTAATTAAATGACTGATGTGAAGTAGAAAATTAAGTACTAGAATACTCTTAGAAGGAAAAATGTCTCATGCTTGAAAGAATTTGGTGGCATCAGAACTTCCAGGGACCACATTTCATGTTGGATCTTGGGGTAAAATATCCTTTCTCCCATTATATTTGCACAGTGGCAAAAAGAAAGTAGCATAAGTACACCAAAGAAGCTGGACGTGCCTGGGAAATGCCATGGACAGAGGAGCCTGGTGGGCTACAATCTGCAGGGTCGAAAGAGTCAGGACTTGGTGACCAAATAGTAGCAGCAGCATTAAAAAAGTGTGGATTCCCCAGATTTAGCTAGGGATTACCTTTATCTTGCCAAAGTGTATGAATCCTTCAATAAGGATATGTTGAAGGATGTGAAATATTGTGATGTTTGTTGAAAGAGCATCTGCTTATAAGTGAGGATGCCTGGATTTTTGTCTTTCCTTTGTCCCATCTTTGTGATTTCAGGCAAGTTACTAAACCTCTCTGGACATAATTTCCAATGTTCTTTGATTTCTTGCTTGCTTCCCTTTCACCTCTATCTCACCAGTGCAAAGGAAGTTAACATGGGATTGTTCTAATGGGCACCAGGCTTTTAAATTGGCATTCCTTTTAATATAACAAAAAGATTAGCGGTAACTCCTGACCTGTGGGCCCTCAGAACTGGGGGCAACTGGTGGACAGGAAGAAAAGAGAGGCAGAGTGTCCTAGAGATCTTTGGAAGTGCTGAAATGATTAGACAGTAGAAAATGAGGAAATATTTTAAAACTAACCCTGAAATAAATGTCCCCTCACCCCTTCCCACCCAAGCCAAACAGGTGTGTTTTGAAACTTTAAATACGATAAATATTGAAAATACAGCTTTGTGGGTTTTGTGTTTTGTTTTTTTTTTTTCCAAAAAAAACTAGTGGTCACAATTACGGAATGGCTTGAAAGAGTGAAATGTGAGAAAGTCACTGCTAGTTTATTGGTTGATAGGATTTTTTTCCCCTTAATAGGGGACCCAGGGAATTTGGCTTTATTAAAAAAGAAAGAAGGGGAAAGAATAATCTGGAGAATTACCAGATAGAAACCTTATAGTAAGTTGAGCATTTGGAAATATATTTGAAGCCTTAATCTAAGACTTAAATTCTTTGGGAAACTCCCCTGGCAAGACTAGGCAATCAGATAATTAGTTAGTCTATACCTATGCCAAGAAAAGCTCAAGCAGCCTTCCTTAACGTGTGCACTTCAGTGTTGGGACCATAAAGGGTTCCTGGTATTGTCATTCAGTCTCTTTGGTTGAAGCTCTGATAGTGCTATGTGGCTGGTGAAGTGCTCAGTCTTTTAAAAAATATGTGATAAGATTATGAATAAATACGTGTACCACCCCTAGTCATCTCCTTGTAAATCTTCCAAGAAGCCTTGGTCCAAGGATGTGCTAGTTCCACCAGCTAGGCTTTTAACTTCTTTTTCTGGGCAAATTAGACATATCGAGGAGAAAATTTCATATAGGCAAAAGGGCTTTGATTTGTAACCATTTGATTAATGATGGGGGGGGTATTTAATACAATTGTGATGAGTTCTTTGATTGTCCTCAGAATGTCTTATTGCTTTTTGTTTGGCCTGTAAGACATGGGGAAGAGAAGTGTTAATAGGACTGCTGTAAGATCTGTTACTTGTTTATAAAATGGTTTAGCATGAGGTGATAGAGCAATGGATTGGGAAGAACGTTTAGGTTGTAATTTCAGTGCTGTCACTAACTTTATGATCCTATGCAAATTAACCTCCAGTGTTGGCTCTCCTGACCCGCTTTGTGCTGTAGTATTCTGTGGGTAGCCCATAATCGCTCTTTAGTATAGCACAGGTTGCAGAAATGTTTGGAACTACCTTAGGCTAGTTTTAGTTTCCATTCTCTTCCCATCAACTTGCCTTACCATCTTATTTTTTCCTTCACTAAGAATAAAAGCACCACTTCTGAGTGGCTTCATGTTCTATAATTATATGAAAGAGATGTTTCAGAATGTAATCTTTCTGTTTTCTGTCTTCTTTTATAGGGCTTTGTATCTTTGCTGAAGTCAGTGATGTGAAAACACCTGACATGGGTAAGACTGATTATGAAGTAGTGTTCAGTCCTTTTACTCTAATTAGTTAAGCTGGAATGAAAGAATATTTGCATCTATGCTTAATAATATTTTCAATATTTGGATTTTTGTGTTAATAATAATTTTAAAGGAGATCTCGTCCTAATTATATAATACAGTATATCAAACAATTTTCTTTTGGTTGGGCTGTTCTTTATAGTAACATTTTAAAGCATTTTCTCATTCATTGTATTAAAAAGCCAAATACATATTACCAAGTATTACTATGTGCAAGGCTTTTTAAGTACTTAAAATACTTAATAGTATCTAGTAGGTGGGCTTCACTGGTGACTCAGTGGTAAAGAAATCCATCTGCCAATGCAGGAGACAAGGGTTAGATCCCTGGATCAGGAAGATCCCCTGGAGAAGGAAATGGCAATCCACTCTAGTATTCTTGCCTGGGAAATCCCATGAATAGAGGAGCCTGGTGGGCTACAGTCCATGGGGTCGCAGAGTCAGAAACGACTTAGCCACTAAAGAGCAGTAGCATCTAGTAGCTGCTGTTATTATCTAAGACACAGAGATTTAAGAAACATGCCTAGGATCACACAACTATAATTAGTGAAGCCAGGATTTAAGCTCAGGCAGACTGGTTCTTTAATATTGTGTTATACTGTGTGTTATGGGCTTCCCTGATAACTCAGTTGGTAAAGAATCCGCCTGTAGTCCAAGAGACCCTGGTTCTATTCCTGGGTTGGGAAGATCTGCTGGAGAAGGGATAGGCTACCCACTCCAGTATTCTTGGGCTTCCTTTGTGGTTCAACTGATAAAGAATCTGCCTGCATTGCGGGAGACCTGGGTTTGATCCTTGGGTTGGGAAGATCCCCTGTAAGAGGGAAAGGCTACCCACTCCAGTATTCTGACCTAGAGAATTCCATGGACTATATAGTCCTTGGGGTCCCAAAGAGTTGGACACGACTAAGTGACTTTCACTTCACTTCATACTGCTTATTATATGATAAATAATTTGATAAAGGTAAAATTTTAATTTCATTTAGCTAGTAGCATTGAGAAGTAATTGTGATTGAAACATTTCCCTTTGTCCATAGTAGTTTATGTCTGTAATGAGACCAATATAAATAAGGTCAAGACTAGTAGTCAGTTTAAGAATAGGGTGGAAAACCTGTACAGTTAGGTCTTATAACATCGCATGTGTTTCTTTAAAGTCCACATTAGTCTTCTCTCTACTGTTTTCTCCTTTTGCTTAGTCTCTCTTCTTTCTCCTGGTCATTTGTTTCCCTTTTCTCTCATTGCTGTTAACAGTGTGAATCACTGAATTCCCTTCCTCTCATTTTTTTCTGTTCTAGCTCTTTTATAGTAATAAACCCCTCAAAAATGGTTATAAAAGTAAGGTTCTGCCACAGTATTACAGTAATTGAGCTGATGTCTGTTAAGAGCTATATGAATAAATTATGCTTTTTGCAGAAAAAATTTTCACATGGATTAAATTTTACAGTACCTTTTTGAGTTGAAATAGGAAATAAACTGGGTTAAGAGTATTTGTTTTGAATGGTAAAATTTTTCCCTATTTTTTTAATATTTAAAATTTTTTCTACAGTTAAAAAAATCAAAATTTTCTTTTGGAAAGATTTCATTGTTTTTAAAACTTTGAATTAAGCTATTTTTATTCTTGTACAAGTCTTGAACTGTTTAGTAGATGATCTCAATTCCAAATTAACCAATTTCTGCACGTGGGCCTCTTTTTTTTTTTGACAGGGACATTTTGAGATTGCCAATAGTTGTGAAGGAGAGAGGTTTTATTTGATTGTAGAGGTGTTTGGGAGAATTCATTTTTATTAGGTGAAAAGATTGGTTCATGGAAAAATAAATATTGAAGCATTATGTGACTTGAACTAATCTGGACTCTCCCCAGATGATATTGCTGATAGGATGAGGATGGATGCTGGAGAAGTAACCTTAGTGAACCACAACTCCATATTCAAAACCCATCTCCTGTCACAAACAGGTTTTTCAGAGGACCAGCTTTCACTTTCTGACCATCAGGTTAGTAATAATTTTCTTTCCTTAATTAATGTATTATTTAGGCTTAAGTTTTCATCTGATAGGGTTTAAATGCCACACTTGAAAACACAGGCAAATATGTAAACTTTTTAGAATCGGTAACTAGTGTTTCTCTGGTAGCTCAGCTGGTAAAAAATCTGCCTGCAATGCAGGAGACCCTGGTTTGATTCCTGGGTTGGGAAGATCTGCTGGAGAAGGGATAGGCTACCCACTCCAGTATTCTTGGGCTTCCCTGGTGGCTCAGCTGGTAAAGAATCCGCCTGCAATGCGGGAGACCTGGGTTTGATCCCTGGGTTGGGAACATCCCCTGAAGAAGGGAAAGGCTACCAACTCCAGTATTCTGGTCTGGAGAATTCCATGGACTGTATGGTCCATGGGGTCACAAAAAGTTGGACACGACTGAGAAACTTTTGCATACTAGTATTTGGAATTTTGTTTGATATGTTAAAGTTAAGATAAGAACCAGGCTATGTATGAATTCTTGGAGAATGGTACCTTTTAGAAAACTCTTTATTCCTCAATATTTTATTTATCAATACACAGATCAGTGATCTTTTAAACTGATGTCTTGAAATCTCTGAGCGTTAAATGGGTCTGAGCGTTAAATGGGAGGAAGTTGAAAATATACAACAGCTCTCAGATTTCTCTGTTCTATAAAGCTTAGTTTCTCAGGGATCAGGAGCATCAGCATCATCTGAGAGCTTATGAGAAATACAGAATCTCAAGCTTTATTCCATACCTACTGAATCACAATCTATAGTTTAAAAAGTCTCCAGCTGATCTATATACACATTAAGATTTGAGGATCACTGTTAATAAAGCAATCTTTCTCAGTAGGAAGCCATTAGGAACACAGCTTTGCTGTGTTCAGAATGTTTAGCATCCCAAACCCCTGGGCACTTAATACCTGTAGCATCTGACCCCATTAATCATTTTGATAACTGAATACATATCTCCACATTTATAGATTTGTACTAGGGTACAGGAGCACCCCTGATTAAGAACTGTCCTGTCATCAAAAGAGTCAAAACCAGGTTGATTTTGTCAGCTGCTTTGTTGTGTGATACAGCTGGCTTTGAGAATAGGATATACTAGATACATATTACCTTGTAATGAGCATTCTATGAACTAAGTTGTTTAACAAATATTTTCCCATTTTTTCCCCTTGAAGCCTTAGTCATTTCATCAGATTGTCTATGTGTCTTCCTTTCTTACTAGCATGCAGTTTATTATATATATACGTATATTTAATTGTTCTGAAATGTGTCATAATCTTGTCTAATTGTGTGTTTTTCCTAGTGTCAATCTTTATTGCATTTTATTGTTAAAAAATATGGCTTAAAAATCTTTTGTTTTGTTTAGATTTTACCTTCCAGGCGAGGAAATTTGGACCGGTCTTACACTTGTTCTACAAGAAGTGCAGCTTATAGTCCAAACTATTTTTCAGGTATGACACATTACTTGAAGTCAAGGCATTCCTACCTTTCAGTCTTCTTAGCAAATCGTTTGTGTTTACTGTCTCTAAAAGTGAAAACATTGTCAAAAGCAAAATGGTATTTTTTCCACTAAAACATCATTTTAGTAAGCTATTTGTGGTTGCTATAATACTTCACTAATCTAGTCTCAACCGAACATTTTTTAAAGAGAAAGTATTTTTTTTGGAATCAGTTCTCCTACTTGCTTATTATGCCATTGTAAAAAGCAGTACAACTCTGGTTTTGGTTTTTTTTTTTTAAGATATGTGTATGTAATGTGAAGGATACTTGTTTTGTACTGATTTAAAGCACAGAGCTAGCCTATTTGTATTTGGCTTAAAACCATAAATTCTGAAAACTTATTTCTACCCAAGCTTGTCCCTCCTTTAGGGCAGGAAATGTTCACTACGTGTTTCTGTCTAGCACCTGCCACAGCCATGCTTGCATATTCAAGGGCTTGCCTTTTCAACTTGTGATCCATAACAGAAATCAGCATTCTCTAGGCTACTCCTGGCCCCTGGCCTGCCTTACTTTTCATCTGCCCCCTTCTTAAGGTTTGGATTTGCAATGATCTGGCTCTGTCTTGGGGAAACTTAAGAGTTTTTTTATTGGTTAGCCTCCTGGCAGCATGACCCAGGAAGATTGTAGTGGTCTTCCAAAGTTTTTCACTCCTCATGCTTTCATCTCCTCACCTGACCACAAGTATGGGAATATTAGCCATACCATTGAACTTGTTTCAGTGGGATTTTTATAAGGATAAATTGAGATAATAAATATGAAATGCAAATAATAATTATTGTTATTTGGCTTCCTCAGGATTCAGCAAGATGAGATCTCCTCCCCTAAAAAGACGTTAGTATGATGTTCTTTGAGATTTATATTATATTTAAATATCGTTTAGTGGGTGGTTCTTTACCTTGGGCACTGGATTTCCTCTCCCAGGGTGGGAAATGGTCTCCACATAGTATGTGCTTAATTGTATAGAAAAATCAGTTAATTTTTTCAGAAAGTAACTCTGCCATCATTGTTGTTGAAAAGTCCTTTCTGATAAGCAGAGAGCCTGAAATCTGGCTTCATAGGTCATTAGTATTAATACTACAAATAGGACAGTTGAGTGGATAATGAAATCAGATCATTAATATTTTCATTTGAACTCAAGCTATATATGCTTGTAATTTTGTTTGCTGGTTTACCATTGGACAGAATATTTGGTTTCAGTTTAAAGTAATTTCCTTTAATATTAATTACATTTAATAATAAACAATCATATATAGAAAATTATACTCAAATTATATTCACTATCTCCTGGCTAACTCAACTCTTACTTAATTCTGTGGTCATTTCTGTTTTTTTGTCAGTATATATCCATGTACACATCGTATGATTCAAAACATACCATCTTTTGTTAACCTAGTTTTTAAAAAAAAGTATTCTGCTTACCTATTACTCTTCATATTTACCTTTTTCTGTTGATTTCTAATAACCCATGGGATTTATATACACATTCACAGTCCTTTATGTCCAATCCCAAAATTCAAAAGCCTCTGAAAACCAAAAATTTTTATCGTAATTTGTTTGACATCAAGACTGAGCTGTATTCTTTTCTTGGCAAAGAACTACATGAATTGATATTTAACTATTTATGTTTTGCTTTTTAAAAAAATCTCTGTAAATACGAATATTTATAAATGTCACTATAGATATATCAATGTGTTTAATAATAACAAGGTGCTGCTTCAGGTTATACTTAGAAGCACTACATAATATATGCCAGATTATCTTTGTAAAATTTCAAAAAAATTTTTTAATGTAGAAATACAACTGAATCCAAGGGGCTGTGATTTAGGATAACGGGCATGTATCTTCATTTCCTTTATTTTCTTTATGGTTTAGGTCCCTTCACCTTCATTGTTTTTAGCTATTATAAATACATAACTTAAAAACATTTGTTTTTAGCTTTTTTCTTTTAAATTTCGGTAGACCCTTGATATTCACAAAGGATATTTCTGAGATCATCTCAGGTCCCTATATTCTTGACTGTGGTGGTATTTAACAAATTGCTGGCTTTGTACACAGTTACATGATTCTTGAGGGTTATTTTTCTGTTTGTCCTCATACCACAAGTTGATCCCTGTATCAAAATCTTATGTCAGAGTTTTTGTCTCTCACTTGAAAGGCCATTTTTTTTTCTTTTAGGAAAAGAAAAAAATTTGTAACAGTTACTTTAAATGTGATGATGACTAGAGAATATCAACAATGAGTAATAAAACCATATTAAATGGAGATGCTGAGCCATTACATCCATTTTCTAAATTAAAACCTGAAGCAGAGGATTCAGATTTATGCCTCTGCCAAATATAATCTAGTCTGTGACCAAACAAATTTATGGTGTTTCACAGACCGCTAAGGTTGCTCTCTGACAATTAGAAATTTAAATCTGTGAATGCCAAAGATCTGTATCCTTTTTTTTGAATACTGAAAACTGTAATTCAAATCTTTTTACTGTGTACTTTTTTTTTTTTTACTTTGTTGCCTTGCTACACCCATTCTTGTTTATTGCAAGTCCTGTAGAATATTGTTTCTGCTATCTCCTTTTCTTTTCTGATAATTTTCACGTTAATTTCTGTGGTCATTCACCTTGATTTGATTGGGTGAGACATGGGTCCTCAGTTTACTTGCCTTAGTCTCCTCATCATGACCATATTGGATTTTGTCTCCTCTCTTATCATCTGCTCCTCCACTAAGGTGAAAACAAACACAGGAAAGCCTCAAACTAGAATCTAGAGTCTACAGCTTCCCATTTACACTTTACTGGATCTGCCTCTCTGTATCAAGCTTTTAAAATATTTCCAAGATCAGACCATGTAAAATGCTGATTTTTTTTTTAAAAGCTGATTTTAAAAGAAAAATTTAGAAAGCAGAAATGTATCATTTTCACTTTAATAACTTACTATTGACCAGACTTCAAGACCTCTTGATTTTATTAAGAGCACAATTGGAAAAAAATTTAAAACATTCTAAACCTTAAATAAAAGTAGCTTAAGATGAAAAGAAATGATTTTGCTCATGCTTAGAATCATTATCAATGTCTTATCTTTGTAAAATATGTTAAATTAGGTTGCCAAACTGACATTTAGTAGGTAAGATGAATTGAAGCATCCTGTATTCATAAGAACTAAATAAACCTGAAACTTAACAGGAGCAACTGATGGTTACTTTCATAGTAAGTGATTGCCTGACACACTTTTTTTTAATGTGAAATTTCACTGTGTCCATAAAAATATTGCCTGTCTCTATAGAAAATGTGTATAGAAAAGTAGAAAAATACCTGTAATTCCATCACCAAATTAAAATTTTGGTGTATTCCCCTATAATAATGTGTGTGTACACACATACATAGGTAATCTTATTTATGGCATTTGCAATCTGACTTCTTAATGATGACAATACTAAAAGAGAGTGCAGCCTCCTGTTGGTGGTCCCTCTGTAGCTTTGCTTGATCACATCAGCAGTAGAGCATTGTTCAGTAATATCACTGAGTGATTTTGGTGAAATAGATTGCTTGATCCTGTGCTTTTTCCTTTTAATTTTAAAGCCAAAAAAACCTGTGACATCTGTCAGATACCATCAAAGAGGCTACTCTGGTTTATCCTTAGTCTCAAATTTGCATTTTTTAGTAGACTTATTCTTCAAGTAGACAGCTCAAGTTAGATCATTCCCTAATCAAATTTTAGCAAAAAGTATGAGAAACAGATTTCTATCATTATTACTTTGCTTAAAGATAATGATTTTCTGGTCCTTTAATGAAACTCATTTTCATTAGCCTCATGTCTCTGTTTTTACAGTAATAGTAATAGATGTCAAGGCAAGCATAGTTGTTGGCTGCAGAGGAAAAAAGTTGTAATTCATTATGAAAATAAATTTAATTATTACGTCATACACTGGTACTGTAATGGTGGTACTTAATACCACCCTTGACTATTTCTTTTATTTCTCTTATTTACCCTAAATTCTGATAATCCTGATCAAAAAAATCCACATTACAAAACTAGTATTTTTGTCAGTTGCCTTACTTTTTAGATAAGAGTATCAAAAGCTACATTAAGTAATTTAAACAGCAAATACATAATATTGTGCAAAATTCTATAGTAATATGCTTTGAAAGAGGATCTTCAAAGTGATGTGGGCATTAGACAAAAATTCTGAAAGTAGAGAATTAACATTTTCATCTTTCCACTGGTGCTCCTCAGTCACATAAGCTAACATCTGAACTTATTTTGAAGGTGTTGTTTTAAATTGTCCCATCCTGCTGATGGACAGAGGAGAATATAAAAATTATCCTACTCCTAGCTGAACCTGAAAGATTTTTATCACCCCAGTTTGTAAGCCACAAGTCATAAAACTGAAATAATAAGTAATCCTCACTTAGTCTGACTGCAGTAACAAGTATCGGAGTATTGATATGTTTGATCATAACATTCAATGACTGACGTTATCATACCAGAACCAGATGCACATGATGGGTCATTCCTGCCATAAGCCGGCCAGAATAAGCAGCAATTAGGTTATCTCTGCTCTTAGACAGAGCCCCTGAGTTGTGAACACGGTAATTAAAAACAGAGTGACACCAGCTGCTTATTAAGCAATAACTGTTGTTCATTTGAATTACAATTCTCCTTGGCCCTCCACCTGCTTTCTTACTGGTCTGGCCTACCTTCTTTCAGGCCCAGGCCTGGGAGTGCTTGCAAGATATAGTTGGGGTAAAATGTTGACTTTTGGTGGACACCACGGAGTCACATTGATGCAGATAAGGCACATGGCTGTGGCAGGATTCAGCTCCTTCATCAATTTTCAGGTTAGTATGGCTGAATCACTTATAGTTTGTAGAAGTTCCCTTACTGCAGACTTTGCTGGCAGTTGAGACTGGTATCTTTCTTCCATGAGAGACATGGTGATATGCCACATTACTTTGGAATACAATATTGGACATGGTTGCAGTCATATGGAGAACCACTGTAGGTATTTGTTTAATTTATTCAAACTTTTATTCTTCTAGACAACACTTCCTCAGACAGTTTTATTGGCTCAGGAGACCTAAGAACCTTTGGCCAGAGTGCAAATGGCCAGTGGAGAAATTCCACTCCGGTATCAGGTTCAACTTTACAAAAATCAAGAAACAGCCGAAGTCTTTACCTCGAAACCCGAAAGACCTCAAGGTAAGTATTCTGGCTGCTTAGTTCACAAGCCCTTTCTCCATTATAAGGGAAAATGGCCATAGGACAGTTGTTACTTTGGCACTTTTAAGAAGTAACACAATTTTTGAACTTTAAACCATAGTGCATACGTGTGCATGCTAAATCACTTCAATCATGTCTGACTCTTTGCGACCCTATGAACTATAGCCTGCCAGGCTTCTCTGTCTCTGGGATTCGCCAGGCAAGAATTCTGGACTGGGTTGCCATGCCATCCTTCAGAGGATCTTTCCAACCCAGGGATTGAACCTGAATCTCCTACATCTTCTGCATTGGCAAGCGGGTTCTTTACTACTCGTACAAATATGTGGACAAATTCATTTTGTACTTTCAACTTTTAATGTATTTGGTGCTGAATTTTGATGACAGCCAAAGTGAAAATGGATCAATTTCTGCAACTTTAATAGCAAAGAAACCACATTTTGCAGACTTTTGACATGAGCAGAGACCTGACTTCATCCAAAGCAGCCTTTTACTTGGGTCCACTATTTCTATTAGATAATAGATGCATAAAGAACTTCCATCGTAGTTAGCCTAACTTACAAGCCCTGCTTATTCCCTCACCAAATTTATTCTGATTATTAAAGGCAGATGAAGTTTGGCTTAGAAACTTTCCCCTCAAATACTTTATGTTAATAAATTTTTTATATGGTATTTATGATTTTTAAATATTACTCTGGTGATAGATTTTAGACATGTATGGTCATTTAGTTTTTTGCTTAGTCAAAGCTAAGCTTTCTGGTGTTGGTTGAAACCAACCAGATAATTTTTATTTTATGATTATTAGCACATGACCTCTGGAAACATGTACCCCTAGGAATTGTCTTCCCTACTTCTTAATATTTAAAAAAATTATAAAAGAATTCATTAATATAAAAAAATTCATTAATACAGTTGCATTGTAAAAATTAAAACATTGCCAATAAAGCCAAAAATCCCTTGACCCCTACTCACAGTCTTACTCCCTTCCTCTTCTTGTGTTTGCTTCCAAATCTTTTCCTGTGTTCATTTCTCTTTCACTCTCTCTTACTTATATATATCGAATGATATGTATGCTATGTAATACTATAGAATGTATAATATGTTGACTTCATTAAAGATATTCTGTATGCATCATTTGGCAAGTTGCTTCTTTTTACCCAATAATGCCATACTGCTATTTTTTAATATAATGTTATTATAGAAACAGGGCACATGCTTTGTACAAAGTTAGAAAATACAGATAAGCACAAAATAAGCAATAAAAACTTCATATTCCCACCAGAGATCACCTTTGTAATGTCTTACATTAATATATATATCCTTCCAGATATTTTCCTGTTTACACTCATTTTTTTCCAAAAATGAGTTCATAGTGTGCATACTCCTCTGTAATCTTTTTCAGTCAATCATCTTCTCTTTTTTCATTCAGTACATTTTATCTTGTACACTGAATAAATTATATTTAAATTTTCCTAGTTGACCCAAAAGTATCCTTTACAGCTAGTTTATCCAAACCTTATCCTTTTACAGCTAGTTTGTACAATCTAGAATTGTATCGGTAGTTATCCCCCTTCAGTTTCTTACAGTCTTGAATAGCACTTGCTTTTCTGTATAGTTCCATCATGTGTTATAATTATTTTTTAAGTAGATAAATTAAGATTTTTGTTGGAGTTTCAGTATCAAACTCTCAAAAATTAATAGAATGAATATACTGAAAAGTAGAAGGATATAGCAGACCTGAAAAGCGCCATGAACCAGTTCAACATGATTAAGATTTATACAGTTTTCACACGGTGGTAGGATACAAACTCTACTCAAGCCCCGTGGACTGTGAACCAGGAGGCTCTGTGTGTGCATCCAGGGACATGAGGCTAGGAGCAAAAGTCTCATGGTCTAAAAGTACTGAAATCATAGAGTCTGCTCTCTTATCACTGTGGAATTATGTTAGAAGTCAATATCAAAAGATATTTGAAAATAACCCACATATTCTCAGGTGCAATGTGACATTTATCAAGAGAGTTCTTCAACTTAGCCATTGAAAGCCTCAATAAAGTTAAAGGGTGATTGCAGAGAAGAAAGCATTTAAATGAGAAATTAGTATCAAAATGAGGGATTAATATTAAAGATACTTTAAACAAAATCCCATGTATTTGGACATTAAATGTCCACTTTTAAATGATGAGTGTATCTAAGAAGCCATAACAAGGAAAATTAGAAAATATTTGTAATAGCGTAAAAATGAAAAGAGAATTTACTAGAAATTGTTGCATGCAGCTGAAGCTGCTCGATGCAGTTGAATACAACGTGGAGTCTTGAATAAGATAGTGAAAAATAGCATAACATTTTGTGAAATTTGAACAAAATCTGTAGTTAATACTCTATCACTTGTTAATTTCTTGGTTGTTTTTTTTTTTACAAAATAGTATTTCTTTATATTATCAGAATTGGATTAGAAGTTTCAAGCCTCATTCAATTTTTTTTAATATAACTTTTTAAAAAAAAATCAGTAAGATAATAAATTTTCTAGACTTTCAGCAGTAATATCAGATCCTAAAATACATGGAACTATATCAAAGTTTTCAGTGACTGTAAGTTAGAAATCTAGCATTCTGTTCATTCTAAGTCAAACAATTATGGAATCAAAATGTCATAAATTCTTTTGGTTAGCCAAAAACTCATAAATCTTCTAAAATATACATATTACACATACTGTGTGTGTGTGTATATATATATATATATATATGTATACAAAAGCTTTTCTACAGAATAGCACCCCCTTTTTTATGACATGATGTTTTTCTACATAATTTTTACCTTTTGGATTTGGCACCTTGCTTCCTCATAGTATCATTATTTTGTCCTCTCTCCTGCATGTATTTTATAAACTAGATTTTTTGCTTGAATAAAAGCTGATACTGTGTTACATCACATTAGAAAACCTACAACCATATTGTTAGTGATGCTGGGCTGACCTCTGGATTAGAGTGATAACACTCTGGTCCTGAGTTGTTAGGTTTTCTTCCCCCTTTTGACTAAAATGTCACCTAAATGATGTTACTTTGGCATTATACGAATGACCAGTTTCAAATCAACCTAAGTTATTAATATTAAATGATAATCCTTATCTGATAATTTTTTAATTGAGGTGTAATATATAACATTGTATTAGTGTCAGTTGTGCAGCATAATGATGTAATATTTGTATATATTATGAAAAATGATCACCACAATAAGTTAACACCCATCATCATACAGAAAGATCTACTCTCTCAGTAGCCTTCAAATACGGCATTACTAACTGTAGTCACCATGCTCTATATTACATCCCCGTAACTTATTTTGTCACTGAAAGCTTGTACCTTTTGGCCCCCTTTGACCTGATAATAATTTTATTAGAGTTAATGAAATAGTATTTTTCTGATTTTATCATTTCTTTTGTACTAATTAATTGGCACTCTGCTATAAGGGAGAGCTTTTTTTGTCATTAGTTAGAGCTGTTTGGTCAGAGAAGGCAATGGCACCCCACTCCAGTACTCATGCCTGGAAAATCCCATGGATGGAGGAGCCTGGTAGGCTGCAGTCCATGGGGTCACAAAGAGTCGGACACGACTGAGCAACTTCACTTTCACTTTTCACTTTCATGCATTGGAGAAGGAAATGGCAACCCACTCCAGTGTTCTTGCCTGGAGAATCCCAGGGACAGGGGAGCCTGGTGGGCTGCCGTCTATGGGGTCGCACAGAGTCGGACACGACTGAAGCGACTTAGCAGCAGCAGCAGAGCTGTTTGGTTACCCTCTGGAAAGGCAGATTATGTGATAATAAATCTTTCTTTTTCATTACCAATTTTCAAAGTAAGTTTTAGCCACTTCATGTGGTTCAGATCAATTCAGATGAATTCAAGCTATGATAGTCGTTACTCTTCTAATGCTTCCATTCTCACAGCGTTGGCCAGTGGGAGTTCCTTCAGTCTTCCATCAGTGTCTGATTCAACCTCGTTGGCTGTTGGTAGCTCCCTTGCTTTCTGGCATTGCAGGATGCCCTCATGCTGTTTCTTTAGGTAAAAGAATCTTTGCGTTAAAACACACACACACACTCTAGGAAGAATAAATACAAAAGACACTGTGGGGAATCCATTATATCCTTACCAAGCAAATTGTATTGGCCTTCCCATCTTTTTCTGGCTGCATCTACCCATCTAAGAAAAGAAGCCTGTTTCTGAGATTCTAAGTTCTCGCTCCTTTCCCCACTCCATCACACATAAAAATCATCAGAGTTTGAAAGAGTTAGAGTATATGTACATTTTTATTTTCTTTAGATCTAATCTGATTTCATTTGGATTCAGACCACATGTATTGATTTAAAAAGTTCATTTCAATAAATTCAGCTTAGTTAGCTATGTACATTATTCTTCATCCTCAGCAGAAAGAAAATTATGAGTGTAAGTAGCTGAGTGATAATAAAGAAGAACATATAGGAAATAACTATAAATTATTAACCTAACCTTAGAGATAAAACTGGATTTTGAGTCCACAAAAATATTTTTATTGTCAATTTTCTGCATTATTTGAAGCAGATATGGTATAAAGAAACAATTCTTCAAAAGAGGTAAGCAGAGAGGCCAGAAGAAGTCACAGTGATGCAGCCTCATAATAAGCCTTCTAGTTGTTTTTAGTGATAGATGGGAGCCCTCTGTTGGCCTTTTAGGAAACTTTAAAATTCAATTGAAAGACTCATTTGAGCTTCAGCTTTATTCATCTTTGCATATTTAGTCTTAAAGTATTTTCCTCCAAAAGGCTGGAAGAGGGCCTGCAGGGAATAAATAGAAAATGTGTGCCTATTAATGTACCTTGAACCCAGATTTTCTGAAGAAATTTGATCCAATGTGCTTTCTGTCATAGATGGTGAAACTAAGAAATAAAATTTTAGATGTTTGATAATTACATAGTTTGGCAGTGTAAGACTTCATAAATGGCAGAACTTGAAACAGCAACTTATGTATCATTTCCCTCACAAGGTACATCTGTCATTCTACCTGTTAATTTTTTGTTTCTATTATTTCTTGAAAGTGGAAATAATCACTTGCTGAGATTTTCATGTCTTTTCTTACAAACTCTATTTTTTTTTTTTTTTTTAGTGGATTATCAAACAATTTTACAGGAAAGTCAAACCATCACTGCCACATGTCTGCATATGAAAAATCTTTTCCTATTAAGCCTGTTTCAAGTCCATCTTGGAGTGGTGCATGTCGTCGAAATCTTTTGAGCCCCAAGAAAACTCAGAGACGACATATTAGCACAGCAGAAGAGGTAAGGAAAAGCTGCTAAAGGTTAAACTTGCCCTACATTCAGCTGTTTGTTCCCTCTGACTTAGATGTTTATTAACCATTGCATTTACTTAACCCTTTATGTGGTTTTTTTTTTTTCTTGATTACTCTTTGAGTGCTGTCATCTGTTCTAAAAAAATGAAGGAGATAATTTAGCAGTATTTTTCTTACCATCTTGTATTCCTGTTGGATAGCAGACTTAATCTTCAGTATTGTCTGAGTGGCTTCTCATACATCAAACTATCTCTTTTCTTTTTTGGACCCTTCCTAAAACTCTAGCTTCATGTGGCAAAACTGTTAACCTTGCTGGATTTGATAACATACCTGCCCGCCCTTCTTACCAGGATAATTTTTCCTCAATATAAAAGAAAAATCAAGAAGGCACTTAAACAATTTACATCTTTTCATTATGAGTAAAATCTTTGAGATCATAAACTTTCTCCACAAGAAAGATGTGTTGACACTGGGTTGTAATATTCATTCAGTAAACCTAAAGGAAAAAAATCATTTCTGTAAATATAATGTATAATTTATACAGTAAGGAAATGTACTTAAACCTGTTCAATTAAATATTTATTATCCATCTAGTCAGCTTTGGACTGGTTGCTGTGGAGATACAAATGAATAATGATCTCACACTTAGATAGCATTAGATTTTCCAATGTGCTTTCCACATATATTACTGTTTTGAATTCTTTTAATCTATGAAATAGATAGAGATGAGGTAATAACCACATTTACAAGGTTGGAAAGTAAAGGTCAGAAGTCACACAACTATAAACGGTCAGCCTGCAACCCAGTTCTTTTGCATGAGTCCAGTGTGGTATGATTTCTGCTACACAACATGGTGATGTGGTTCCTGCCCATTAAGAGCTTCCAGAGCCTGAAGTCAAAAATACAGTGTTACGTACTAAACAGTTAACGTAATTTGGTGGTGAAGATCTCTTAGGTGGCAAAACTTGATTATTTGTGACATGGTTAGTTAAAAATGCTGTATGTTTTTTGGTTTTAAATTTGTATTGAATCTACAGTATTCACAGAGGGTGACAAAACTAGTGAATCATCAGGGAGAAGGATAGACAAAACTGGCAACAGTTGCCTTTAGTGATAGCTGAGCAATGCTATTTCTTTTTCACTGTACCATTTGTAACACTGAATTTAGTACCATCAGTTACTGCATATGTAATTTTTTTTTAATTACTGGAGTTGTAGGAGTTGTGCTTCTTATAGAGCCTAGGCAGTCTGCAGATTACAGAGAGACTTGTGGGGAAAGAGTGACGGCATGGCAGCAGGACGCAGGCCTCCCAGACCCCTCCTTGCCTCTTGTGGCAGCTGCTGGGATCACGAGTATCCTTCAAACCATGTACATTGTAAGCCCACACCATTCACTCATTAGCCAACCAGTATTTGGGACAACTCAGCCCCCCCTCCTTCTTTCACCTTCACTTCCAACCTGAGGACTTGGGCTGACCAAATACTTTCGTTCTTCCAGTCTACCCTCCAGGCCACAGGCTGGGTCAGTGGAGAATGGGAGGCTGGTTTCTCTTTCCTTCTGCAGTGTCAAGAAGATGCCAAGGATTGAACCTGTCCTATGGAATACAAGTTGCAGAAAATTTTACCTCAGTTGTTTTTAGGCCTTTAATCTGCTGTGAAAAGCAGGGTACTTGTAGTATAGAACTATGAAGTAGTCTGTAAAAATATTGGACCAAACTTTATTAAATGAAACTCTCAACAGATTATTTAGATGTTTAATCTTAGGTGTTACAGATAATACATATTAAAATATTACTTTTTTCCCACTGAAGTAAGATTATTGATGGGAGCTTATCAGTTCAGTTCAGTTCAGTCACTCAGTCATGTCCGACTCTCTGACCCCGTGGACCGCAGCACGCCAGGCTTCCCTGTCCATCACCAACTCCCAGAACCTACTCAAACTCATGTCCATTGAGTCGGTGATGCCATCCAACCATCTCATCCTCTGTCGTCCCCTTTTCCTCCTGCCTTCAATCTTTCCCAGACCAGAGTCTTTTCAGATGAGTCAATTCTTCACATCAGGTGGCCAAAGTATTAGAGTTTCAGCTTCAGCATCAGTCCTACCAGTGAATATTCAGGACTGATTTCCTTTAGGATGGACTGGTTGCATCTCCTTGCTGAAAACTTATAAACTGGAGGAAAAGTTATATTCCATGGAAATATTGGGATCTCCAAGGGAGGTGCTGTTGCTTATGTTTAAAGAAGGAGAAGTGTATAATCTTACGTCTGGAGCTGTCTAACATCTTCAGGAATATGAAGCCATCTATAGAATTAACGTGTCACCACTGAACTGTTCAGTTTTACAACAGAGATTTGAAGATATATATGAGGAAGAGGAATTTGGAAATACGCATGTGGTGGCTGTACTACCACTTGGCTGATGGCTGATTCAAGGGCAACATTAAAGAACAATAGTATCTAATTAATAGTAACCTCTAGCCACATGCGCTGTTCAAGTTAATTTAAATAAAATAAAAATGTAGTTTCTCAGTCACATTAGCCACATTTCAGGCACTCAGTAGCTATACATGGCTAGTGGCTACAATATTGGATAGTGCAGATTAGGAACATTTCCATGATCACAGAATGTTCTCTTAGTACTGTTACAGAGGATGTGAGTTTCTGTTTGGGAAAGAAAAAATACTAAGAAAAAAATAGAAATGTTAAATGGCAATAACACAGGTAGTTTCTTTTCAGTTATATATTGCTTCCAGACATGCTTCTGTGCTACATATTAAGCAGCATTTTAAGATGGTGGGCTGCCTTACAGATGACACTGGTGGGTTTATTCTTTTTTTTTTTTTTTTAAGAAAAACATACTTTACTAATTATCCTTAAACTTATTAAACTTTCTATGGTCATTTATTAGATTTATAACATAATATTAGCAAACCTCCTTTGCTCTAATATTTTACCCAATTATAGCTTCCTTTCCTCTTAATTTCTTAATTTGCTCACTCAATAGAAAATGGTTTAACAAGTACTGTTGTTCAGTCGCTAAGTTGTGTCCAACTCTTTGCAGCCCTGTGAACTGCAGCACACCAGGCTTCTCTGTCCATCACTACCTCCTTGAGTTTGCTCAGACTCATGTCCATTGAGTCAGTGATGCCATCCAACCATCTAATCCTTTATTGCCTCCTTCTCCTCTTGCCCTCAGTTTTTCCCAGCATCAGGGTCTTTTCTAATGAGTCAGTTCCTCGCATCAGGTGGCCAAAGTATTGGTGCTTCAGCATTAGGCATTCCAGTGAATATTCAGGCTTGATTTCCTGTAGGATTGACTGGTTTGATCTCCTTGCTGTCCAAGGGACTCTCAAGAGTCTTCTCCAGCACCACCATTCCAAAGCTTTAGTTCTTTGACATTCAGCCTTCTTTATGGTCCAGCTCTCACACCCGGACATGAATACTGGAAAAAATATAGTTTTGACTGTATGAACCATTGTTGGCAAAGTGATGTCTCTGCTTTTTAATGCACTATTTAGGTTTGTCATAGCTTTTCTTCCAAGGAGCAAGCGTCTGTTAAATCATAAATAAGTTTAAACTGAAAGTATGGGGCTTGAAGAGATCTCAGATAATTATTTGAAGTAGAGGACTTTTTTTTTAATATGTTGTTTAGGTTTGTCATAGCTTTTCTTCTAAGGGGCAAGTGTCTGTTAAACCATAATCAGTTTAAACTGAAAGTATGGGGCTTGAAAGTGAAAGTGAAGTCGCTCAGTCATGTCCGACTCTTTGTGACCCCATGGACTGTAGCTTACCAGGCTCCTCCGCCCATGGGATTTGCCAGGCAAGAGTACTGGAGTGGGGTGCCATTGCCTTCTCCAATGGGGCTTGAAGAGACCTCAAATAATTTGGAGTATTGGACATTTTTTTCTGTTCATTTTTTGTTGTCTTAATGACTGTGAGGTTGTTCAGGCTCAGACAGAAGCTTTTCTTTGAAGATATATTTATTGAAGAAAATGATTTGTTGGGGACTTGTGTGTGTGTTAAATTATTTTTAAAAGTTAACTTTGTGTTGAATTAATCTAGATTCATTGTAATTTGCATTAGATGAGTCACTTAATGGCATATTGGTTCTTCATGTTTTATTTATAAGTATAAAAATTTATTCCAAGAAAACATTTCTTATGTGATAGGAGGGAGGAGGGAAATGTTTCTAACTTTTTATGGTTTAATTCTTAAAAAATTATATTGAATTGTGATTTATAATATTGTGTTAGTTTCAGGTGTACAGCAAAGTGATTCAGTTATACATATATTTATTCTTTTTTCAGATTTTTTTCTCATATAGGTTATCACAGAATATTGAGTAGCATTCCCTGTGCTATACAGTAGGTCCTTGCTTGTTGTGTGTCTTGTAATCGTAGTGCGTATGTGTTAATCTCAAGCTGATTTATCCCTCCCCTACTTTTCCCCTTTTGTTTGTAGTATTTAGGGTACCACAAAGATCCTTTCTATCTCATCTATTCTTGGTGTTCTCTTGAGGTCTTTAAGTGATGGGGGTATTTCTTTGCCTTCCCTTCATATGCAGAGTAGCCTCTTACACCAGTATATCTGCTTTACTTTTCTTCCTGTGATAAGATAATACAGTCAAAGCTTTTTAAGATGTAATTTGTTGAGATAGTGGAAATGAACTACAATTTAGAGTTAATATCTATGACCCAGGTGTAGTACTTCACTTCTGATTTCCCTTCCCTCCCTCCATTTTACCACCCTTGAAAACAACATACTGTTAACCCCACAGTATTGTGGATTAGGTTATTTGGTATAGTGGGAAAGTGGAATCAAGATTTATATTGAGGTATTCAGAATTTCAGTCATTAAAGTGCCAGATGGTACAGCTTTCCAGTATATAGATCACAGTGGAGTTAGTTGGCAAAGATCTCTCTTACACCCTAATAATCTGTAATGATGCTGCTTTCTTTTGATTATGTACTTGAAGAATTTTCATAATAGCAAATTTGTGTTTTAATAAAGGCTTACCCGGTGGCTCAGATGGTTAAGAATCCTGCAATGCAGGAGACCTGGGTTTGATCCCTGGGTTGGAAAGATCCTGGAGAAGGGAACAGCTACCCACTCCAGTATTCTGGCTTAGAGAATTCCATGGACGGAGGAGCCTGGCAGGCTACAGTCCGTGGGGTTGCAAGGAGTTGGATAAAGAGACATTTATTTTAATTATGATTTTTAATTATAAAAATATATAGACAGTCTCTTCACAAACACTAAAAAAAGAGGACCACCATTGTCTTGAATATATTAAGGTCTAAGGGATAAGATAATGGTATTTATTTTCTTCATAGAGAACATTGCAAATTTTTTTCTTCTCTTGGTTCTATTTTGCCACCAAATAAATGCTCAACTACTTCTTTCTTTTGTGATCACTCAACTATTCAGATTTAAGGATAGCTCTTTCTCATAAGGGGTTGTCAAGTTGCACAGTGCAAGGTGTATCTTGTTAGATTGGTAACATTATACTGACAATGTAACTGAAATTTACTGTGTACCCCTTGGACTGCAAGGAGATCCAACCAGTCTATCCTAAAGGAGCTCAGTCCTGGTGTTCATTCGAAGGACTGATGCTGAAGCTGAAACTCCAATACTTTGGCCACCTGATGCGAAGAGCTGACTCATTGGAAAAGACCCTGATGCTGGGAAACATTGAGGGCAGGAGGAGAAGGGGACAACAGAAGATGAGGTGGTTGGATGGCATCACCGACTCGATGGACACGGGTTTGGGTGGACTCCGGGAGTTGGTGATGGACAGGGAGGCCTGGCGTGCTGTGGTTCATGGGGTCACAAAGAATTGGACGTGACTGAACTGAACTGAAAAAAAAGATTGAAGAAGAAAAAATTTAGTGTCTCTTACCTTTGCCTCTATCATTGCTTTATTCATTGTGCTTTTAACAAACTTTTGTAATCGAATGAAATGCTTATGTGCATACTGAAATGTTGCAGTGTAGGATGTTGCTAGCACTGGCACGAAGTGTGATTATTTTATGAAAGTTGATGTGTGTATTAAACAGTATATAAGATTTTTTTAAATCCTGGGGCATGTTATTTAATGAATGCAGCCCATTACTTCAGGGGATCTATGCAGGGTAGGTACATGATTACAGTTACAAGTTCTCACGTAAACTGGTTCTCTGCTAAATGGCCTCATTTCTCACTGTTTTTCTCCTGATTCACACTGACCTTACTATTCCTTGAACACATCAAGCATATTTGTCTGAGGCCCTTTGCATTTGTTCTGCCAATACCTGGAATACTCTATAAATTTCTATGACTGATTTATTCCTTTGATTTAGGTTTCTGTAGAAATACCACCTTTTTAGAGAAGTCTTATCTGTTCTTGCTGTTCTTCCTCCATCACTTTGTGTTCTCTTCAGTTTTCTTCATGCTACTTGACTAATCTTTTGTTTGTCAGTCCTTCAGCTTTAATGTAAGCTCCCCAAGGCACAGACTATTTTATTCAGCACAGCATCTCTAGTGCCTGGAGCGTAGTAGGTGTTTAGGTCAGTAAGTGAACTATGCTGTGGAACATATGCTTTTCCCTAAATTCAGTATTGGAACTTTACGGAAAAAAAAAAGCCTAAATAAAAGTTGACAATGAAAACCATCTCTGGAAAATACTTAAACTCTTAAAAATTGGGTAGAATAGGAAATAGCTCTGATCTTGACTGTTCCAATTACTTCCTTGTGATTTTTCTAACAGGTATCGGGAGTCAAGGACTTTGTTGGAGTCCTGTTTAGAGTCCTCTTTTTTTTTTTTAATGTTTTATTTCTGGGACAATCAGTGATGCAAAAATGGCCTCCTAGTTTCATATCCTACAGTTTCTGTGTGCTGCTGTAATTTTCCAAAATATACTGTTGAGTATTTGCTTCACTCACTTTTCTTATGTGTGCTTTATAATTTTGTAGAATATTATTAATGAACCATAAGTCTTAATTATCATCAAGACACTGCCAGAGCTTTAACAGAGCTCTGGGAGTCTAGATATTTCTTAGAGAAACATTGCCTCATTGAATGTATTTAAGATTTTTTTTCTTCTTTTACAGACAGTTCAAGAGGAAGAACGAGAGATTTACAGACAGCTGCTACAGATAGTCACAGGGAAGCAGTTCTCTATAGCCAAACCCACCACACATTTTCCTTTACACCTGTGAGTCACAGAAACATATTTCAAATGAATTTTATTCTGCATTTTGTTATTGAATGTTGAAATTGTTTTCTTTTCTTGCTAGGTCTCGATGTCTTAGTTCCAGTAAGAATACTTTGAAAGACCCACTGTTTAAAAATGGAAACTCTTGTGCAACTCAGATCATTGGCTCTGATACTTCTTCATCTGGATCTGCCAGCATTTTAACTGCCCAGGAACAGTTGTCCCACAGTGTGTTTTCCTTACCGTCTTACACCCCAGATGCTGGTACATTTGGATCCAAAGATTCTGATCCTGTCCATCAACCCGAACATGACCACTCTCTTTCATATCAGGCAGATAACTTATCAGCTTCAAATACAGAATCTGAAGGTAAAAATGGAATTGTACAGCTATAGTTTCAGTAACCAGTGAACGGTTTATTGGATCTGTGAGAATTGTATGAATTATAGGCAAGGTAGTAATACACATGTAACTTAATTAAGATATAAGATACCTTAAATACATTTAATTCAGTTAGCCATGCCATGAGTAAATGAAACATATAAGTAGCTTACTTTTTTCTTACAAATGATTGAGAGGCAAATGATTTCATATAATATTTAAAAGGTTAACTTCCTGAACAGTCTTCTGTCAGAGTATATTAAGCCCACTTACTTTAGTACTTTCTCCGTTTCTAGTACTTTACAATGAAAATTAAGTACTCTGAAGTTCTAGGAGTTTTGAAATATCAATTAGGAATTGAAGTAAAAGTTCTTAAATAAGTAGTACTTATAAAACCTGTGTAGTAGGTTTATGCATTTTGGAATGGTTGTCAGCAAGTTTTGAAAACAGAATTTTCTGTCTAACTTTCAGCTAACCAAAATATTTAGTCTCTTGGAATTCCAGTTAATTAAAGGTTTTACTATGGTAGTTGTTTGTGTGTTTGCTTAGTTTTCCTCTCCTTTAGGTATGTATTATGTGTGTATTTATGGTATGTATTTAGGCATGTAACTTAAAGCAAGGTTTTTAATCTGTTCCTGACTTGGGGATAAAAATTGTTGGTGCCATCATTATATGGCTACACAAATTCACAGAAACTTAAAATTTTGTGAGGTGATTTACTGAGAATTATTATTAAAAGCCTTTAATCTCAGAAGCATTTGTTTTATGTCAGATGCTTAGATACAACTAAACTGGAACAAATATACAATATGGAATGGTTTAGTTACTTCCTTATACCATTTTTTAAATATTCTAAATGAGGTTCTAATCATAGTGCTTTAAAAGGATATGATTCCTACCTTTATCAATAGAAAATAAGTGCTAGAATTTGTACTGTTTGGACTCTGCTGCTTCTCACATAGCTGTTGCTTTCTTTCTGCCTTCCCCCTCTTCCCTTCCTCCTTCCCTTCCCTCTTGCACCTTGATCAGTCTCATACTGGTTCATGAACTAAAGACTTTTGAGAGATCTTGGCATGTTCTTATTTCTCAGGAATAGAAGAAAGAAGCACAGGGAACAAGCACAGCCCAGGAGAAGATGCTGAAGGGCATATATACTTTTCTTTGGCTTTATTTGTGAGACAGGCTCTTCACTAAGCCCTGTTTGTGGCTCAATGAAAATGGACCTGCCTGTCTTTCTCTTCCATCTTGCCTTTATCCTTATGCTGTGTTATTTTTATGGAAATAGAATATAGCAAAGTATGGGAACCTAAGCTACAGACATCTAGAAGGTACAGCCATGTGGAATTTTGTTAATGATAGGCCCTTGTGTTTTTTCTTTAGGATCAGACTCTGTGATTTTACTCAAAGTGAAAGACTCCCAGATTCCAACTCCCAGGTAAACTTTGATTAAAGGACATTCTTAACATTGTTTTCCCTCTCTTTAATCACAATTTCTTCACTAAGAGTTAAGTAATGTAAAACAGCCTCAACTCAGACCACTCTTATGTGTTGTTTGAATTATTTCAGTACCTTCTTAATTGATCTCTTTTCCTCAAACCTCCATTGTGTTCTTCATGCCATTTTCCACCGTGTTCTCTAACCCATTCTTTGCCTTGTTCATTAGTCCATCTTCAGTTCTGCTGGGTGAACTTTCTAAAGTGCTTATCTAATCATTCATTAAACTCCCTCAAGAGTGGCTGATAAGATGTGGAATCAAGCCTGAACTCCTAGTACAGTATTCAGCACTCTTCCTCCACATGCCTTGCTTCCTCTCATACATTTTTTCTTTAACAAATATTTATTGATAGCCTAGGGGTGCTGGTACTGGTACAGACACTGGAGGTAATAGCAGTTAACAAAATGAAGTTCCTACTCTCAAGAAGTGTACATCCTAATTGTACCAAAAAGACCTTGATGCTGGAAAAGGTTGAGCGCAAGAAGAGAAGGGGGTGACAGAGGGTGAAATGGTTGGATAGCATCACCTAATCAATAGATATGAATTTGACCTAACTCTGGGAGATAGTGAAGGACAGGGAAGCCTGGCGCGCTGCAGTCCATGGACTTGCAAAGAGTTGGCCGTGACTTAGTGACTAAACAACAACAAAGGAGAGGGATGGGGGACAAATAATAACAAATAATTAAATATACATATACCTGTTGGTGATAAGTACCATGAAGAAAGATAAAGCAGGGTAATATATAGACTCGGGATTGGGAGTGCTATTTATCTAGATGGTCATGGCACGTTTCTGCTAAGATGACATTTGAGAGACATAGTGGAGGTGAGAGAAGCAGCCATGTGCAAAATACTGGATTCTTTCATGTGTTTATTATATGCTGACTTACAAGATGATAGGTATTTTCATACTTTCACATGAATATGTGAAGTGTTTCTTCTGCCTGGTATATTCCCCCTTTCCCCCTTCAACTTGTGTATCAGGCAGTAGTCTTTTTCTTATCTTTTAAGTCTCAGTTTAGATATGATCTTCTGTATGAAACTTCACCCCACTGAGAGGTACCAAGTATTTCTTCCTCTGTAATCCAGTTCAGTTCAGTTCAGTCGCTCATTCGTGTCCAACTCTTTGCAACCCCATGAATTGCAGCACCCCAGGCCTCCCTGTCCATCACCAACTCCCAGAGTTCACCCAAACTCATGTGCATTGAGTTGGTGATACCATCCAGCCATCTTATCCTCTGTAGTCCCCTTCTCCTCCTGCCCTCAATCCCTCCCAGCATCAGAGTCTTTTCCAATGAGTCAGCTCCTCACATGAGGTGGCCAAAGTACTGGAGTTTCAGCTTTAGCATCAGTCCTTGCAAAGAACACTCAGGACTGATCTCCTTTAGAATGGACTGGTTGGATCTCCTTGCAGTCCAAGGGACTCTCAAGAGTCTTCTCCAACACCACAGTTCAAAAGCATCAATTCTTTGGCACTCAGCTTTCTTCACAGTCCAACTTTCACATCTATACATGACCACTGGAAAAACCATAGCCTTGACTAGACGAACCTTTGTTGGCAAAGTAATGTCTCTGCTTTTGAATATGCTATCTAGGTTGGTCATAACTTTCCTTCCAAGGAGTAAGTGTCTTTTAATTTTCATGGCTGCAATCACCATCTGCAGTGATTTTGGAGCCCCAAAAAATAAAGGCTGACACTGTTTCCACTGTTTCCCCATCTATTTGCCATGAAGTGATGGGACCAGATGCCATGATCTTAGTTTTCTGAACGTTGAGCTTTAAGCCAACTTTTTCACTCTCCTCTTTCACTTTCATCAAGAGGCTTTTTAGTTCTTCTTCCCTTTCTGCCATAAGGGTGGTGTCATCTGCATATCTGAGGTTATTGATATTTCTCCTGGCAATCTTGATTCCAGCTTGTGCTTCTTCCAGTCCAGCGTTTCTCATGATGTACTCTGCATAGAAGTTAAATAAGCAGGGTGACAGTATACAGCCTTGACGTACTCCTTTTCCTATTTGGAACCAGTCTGTTGTTCTATGTCCAGTTCTAACTGTTGCTTCCTGACCTCATACAGGTTTCTCAAGAAGCAGGTCAGGTGGTCTGGTATTCCCATCTCTCAGAATTTTCCACAGTTTATTGTGATCCACACAGTCAAAGGCTTTGGCATAGTCAATAAAGCAGAAATAGATGTTTTTCTGGAACTCTCTTCCTTTTTCCATGATCCAGCAGATGTTGGCAATTTGATCTCTGATTCCTCTGCCTTTTCTAAAACCAGCTTGAACATCAGGAAGTTCACAGTTCACGTATTGCTGAACCAGTATGGTAATCCAGTAGGTTACTGTTAATACTTAGATTGCTATGTCTGCCATATCGGGCCTTGGCAATGAATTGCTAGAATAATACTATTATCAATTTTCCATTGAGATGATTAGGGATAATAAGATATTCTTTCTTATCTCAATTCCCCTACATCTTTGCAATTTCCCAGTATGTGGTAAGCTTTTTAGATATTTTAAAAGTATTCTCAAAAAAAAAAAAAGTATTCTCTAGTTAGTATAGTTTCTCAAGGAGACTTTACAGTTTAGATTCTTTATAGTTTTGGGGTTTTTCTGAGTTGGATCTGGGTTCTGATCTTGCCTTTTCCAGGCTTCATGTAACTTTGAACAAGTTACTCTTCTAAACCTCAGTTTCCTTATCAATAAAATGCCAGTGTTAATACCTTACTATTGAATTGTTGTGAAGGTAAAAAGTGTTTTATATGTATGCACAAAAATAGGTGTTCTTTCTTGGGAAAAAGTTGATTTCATATAATGAGTGCTCTGAGTTCTTCTTTACTGAGTCTGTCTTTCCTTTATGGAGAATTTCTTTTACTGATGACTGAACATGAGATGGATGAGAAGTAGTCTTGGGTGAGGCTCACTGGATAATGCTGTCTATCAGAGTTGGAGCCTGCTCTCTCAAGGCTTGGTTGATTGGCTCCTTAATCTCCCACCACTGCCTCTCAGTTAAGTTCCAGCAATGAAGATCTGCCCTTATTTCCCAGAATATGCCATGCATTTTATGCCTTTGTGTTGTTATACATTCCAACCCCTCCCCCTTCTGCCTGGAGTTTGCTTTCTCTCCTTGTCCACTTGTTATACTCTTATCTTGCTTTTTAAACTCTGACTCAGGTGTTGGTTTTTTCCTCAGGACATTTCTCTGGCTTCTCCAGATATCATTAGTCTTTTCTTCCAGTACTTCTGTCTCTGTCCCTTGTGTTACTAATGTCTTTGCACCACCTCCTGCTTTCAATAATAGCACGTGGCGCATTAAAAGTACTTAAATAAATCTTGGTTAAATAACAAATTTCCTAAAAAGCCTGAAATACTCTCTCGAGTAGTCCAAATACTCATCATCTCCATTGTGGCTTAATGCTTTGGTTTATTAGAAGACACTTTACAATAATAGAACACAGTCTGGAATTGGACTGTGGTAGTTTCTAATCATGACTCTTCCAGGGCAAATTATTCTTTTGAACTTAGTTTCCTTTTCTGTACAGTATAAGTAATGTTTCTCTATTACACATTATATTGAGGCTTAATAATTTGAGGATTATCATAAGGCTTTGCCAATATGTAAAACCTCCCAAGGAGAGTTTTGTACATAAAGTACTAAGTAGGTGCTTATTGCATCAGTTATATGAGAAGTAATATGTAATCTCTGAAAAGCAAAGGGATTTTGCTTTTCCTTTCCTTCTGTGTGTTACTTTCCTACACCAATAGATACCTTGATGCATTAAAGAGAAGTGCTTGTCCTTTACATTATTTATTTATTCAACAAATATTGAGTGTCTGCTAGATGTCAGGCACTATTCTTGGTACAGAGGATACAGTAGTAAATACAAAAGACAAAAATTCCTATCCTCATCAAGTTTATATTCTAATATGGGGAGCATTGGGCTTCCCTGATAGCTCAGTTGGTAAAGAATCTGCCTGCAATGCAGGAGACCTTGATTCGATTCCTGGGTCGGCAAAATCTGCTGGAGAAGGGACAGTCTACCCGCTCCAGTATTCTTGAGCTTCTCTGGTGGCTCAGCTGGTAAAGAATCTGACTGCAATGCAGGAGACCTGGGTTCAATCCCTGGGTTGAGAAGATCCCCTGGAAAAGGGAAAGGCTACCGCTCCAATATTCTGACCTGGAGAATTCCATGGACTGTGTAGTCCATGGAGTCACAAAGAGTCAGACACGACTGAGTGACTTTGTTTTTTTTTTTCTCTTTCATGGGGAGCAGATTTGAGTAGCATGATCCAGTACCGTGAAATTCTGCGTGATTGCTTGTCACATCGTCATATTGTGCAATAGATGTGTTCTCACGTTCATTTATCTTTAGTATCATACACTAAGTAGTCTCTCTCAGTGCTTCCACTGATCTCTGTGACTTTCTTTCTTGGCTGTTACATCAGTTGTTCACTGCATTAAGGAGATAGGCTCCCTTCTCTGTGTTCTCCTCTTACTGACCTCAGTGACAGTGAATAGGTAATAGAACAGCATTTTTATCACTAAAGCCCAAAACTAAGGGTTACTGGGAATACTGATTCTCAGAAGTTAGGCTTAGGAGCAAAGGATTACCTCTGAGCCCTTATTTTTGCCTTTACAGGACAGATTGTAGAAGTTTAAAAACTGAAAGGGACTCTCATCTCCATATTTACAAACCCAGAAATTGAGGTCCATGTAAAGGGAAGTGACTTGCTCAAAGTCACAAAGCTAATCAGGGGCAGCTCTAAGAGATTCCAGTCTCTTAACTTTCAGTTTGACACTCTGTTAACTTGTTCTGCATATCTGAAAGTTTTCTTTGGAAAAGTGCTCACTTGCCTTTCTTTTGGTTTTGTGAGAACTCCTTCAGTTAGAGGGGAGATGAGCAATGAGATAAGAAAGTTTGAGAAGAGCAAAAAGGCTCTAGAACAAATAGCATACCTGTGACTCTGCTAGCATTATTCCCTTGGGTTGTCAGCAAGAGCTGCGTGGAATAAAACTGGTCTCTTATCTTTGGAAGGGAGTCATATTGCTGATTATCCATGTTGGTTCATTGGTTCATTAGCCATTTGATATGGACTACTCTGTGAGTGGGGATTTTCAGTATCTACTGTGATGTGGTTGAATGTATTTTGACTCAAGCAGACCTACAAGAAGTCCAACAACCCATAATATTTTATTAAACCATTAATAAATCTGTCAATCTGAGCCATTTGGAAAGAGGAACATTCTAGTTTTAATATATTACCTTGATAAATGATGTATTTTTCATGTCATGTTGGTCTTTCTTGGAAGTAAGGAGCATGCTAAACTTAATTTCTTTGCTGAATGTTGGGTCATCTTTTTAACTATATGTGTGCAAATGACTCATATTTGTTTTCCTTTGCTTCCCAGGTAGAATTGTTTTATGTAATTTAGGTCCTTTTATTTATCCCATACTTATAAAGCATTTGTATAAACTATTAAATGATTGGTTTTTTTGATGAAAATATTTGATATTCTTTTAAGTCTCCTGTTCATTTGTCACATTTTTCTTTTCCTGCCCATAGTCCTACTTTTTTCCAGGCAGAGCTGTGGATCAAAGAATTGTAAGTAATTATTTTTAGTATCATTTTGCCTCTTCATCACTTTCTTTTCAGTTAGAAGAAATCAATTAGCCAATCTTGCTACCTATTTTTAGTCAGTAAAAATTTCCTATTTATTTATAAAATAACTTCTAAGTTACTGAGTTTTAAAAGTTTTTTGGAGTTGGAACATTTCTATGCTCAGGTTTATTATATCTGTAACAATTGTTGAAACCTAATTGAATTGGAAAAATGTTTCAGTTAGCTGTTAAACAGAAAGGAAAATAAATGCCTTTATTTTCATATCAATAAAACTAATTTATTGGATAATATTATTTCTGGAGTTTGCAGAATCACTGAACATTTAGTTTCTAGTTTCAGGGACTCACTTTGGTTATTCTAAATCCCTTGGTCTGGTAGATTTTTTTTAATATTTATTTATTTGTCTGCGTCGGGTCTAAGTTATAGCATGCAAGATCTTTGTCATGTCATATGGGATCTTTCATTGTGGCATGAAGGCTCTCTACCCTTGACATGAGACTCCAGAGCAGGTGGGCTTAGTAGCTGTGACATGTGGGATCGTAGTTCCCCAACCAGCAATGGAACCCACATCTTTTGTATTATTTTCATCTTTGGGATTCAATCTCATTTTTGGATTTCCAGAATGAAGCTTTACTTTCTCCTTAATTTTAGAAGCATGGTTTAAAAAAAAAAAAAAAAAAAAGACTACACATTTATAAATATCCACAAACTCAATTGTTCATGTTTAACAACAAACTAATAATTTTCATCATTTCAAAAAACTAGTAATTTCAGTAACACCATGTAGTTTCACTTTGTCTTAAAGCAAGTGTACTTAGTATAAGTTAGTATACCTTATAAGTTAGTATAAGGGTTCTAGGCTTTTTCTCTTGAGAGTTTTATATTTAATGCTAATTGTGCATCAGCAGTGTTCTTGATGCTAAGTGAGTGGTCTGCATTTTTTGTTTCCTAGAACTAGTGTTTATGATTCTCGAGCACGGGAAAGATTGCGCCAGATTGAAGAGCAGAAAGCACTGGCATTACAGCTTCAAAACCAGGTAAAAAAGTTTTTTTGAGATATAAATGAATAGCACATCCAAGTTGAAACTAATTTTGGAAGGTTACCTGAATTTGGAATCAAAGCTGTTGAATTGCAAGATAGTATGGTAGCATAGCCTTGCTATGCTCTGTGTTCTTGGTCTGTCCAGCTAGTCCTACTCATTGTACGTAGACAAGCAGTAGATTTCTGTACTCCACTTATTTTGAAGGTCTATCTTTCAGAGACTGCAGGAACAGGAACATTCAGTACATGATTCAGTAGAACTGCATCTTCGTGTGCCTCTTGAAAAGGAGATCCCGGTCACGATCGCCCAAGAAACAGGGAAAAAAGGTCATAAATTGACTGACAGCGAAGATGAATTTCCTGAAATTACAGAGGTAAATTATATAATATAAATTCCTACACTGGCAAGTGTTGTGTTTAGAGAGAATTCTTTGGACAAATTTCAAACATAAAAGTAATAGATCAGGGACTCCCCTGGCGGTCCAGTGGTTAAGACTCAGTGCTTCCACCTGCAGGGTGTTTTTGATCCATGGTCAGGGAATTAAGATCACAAATGCTGAGCGGTGCAGCCAAAAAACAGACAGGAAAAAAACAGTAGTAGAACACCTGGTATTTAATTTGTATTCCATACTCCTGCTTTCATTTGTATTGTGTAACAATATTGGCTTTGTTTTTGAAAGATTACTGAAAATGCAGGAAAGAATTATGGGTGACTTGTAGTGATTTCAGTGAAAAAGCATTCAGTAAATTTGTTTCATTTCCTGTGCATTTATACTTAATGCATATGTATAGTACTTTTACATCAAATAATAAGTTGAGCCTTACCATTTTTTTTAAGTAATAAAAACTCAGTATAAAAATTTGGAAAATACATAAAAGTCTGCATACATTTAAAAATAATCTGTTTCTTAGTTCACTCTTCTGTTTGAAAACCTATCATATAGCTGGTGAGTATAACACATTTATTAACACTAAAGTTGTGCTGAATTCTACATTTTTACATTTAAAAAAACAAATTTTTCTGGGAAAATGTGTCTAAAAGACATCACTACTTTTACTTCCTTATTACCTTTGAGAAAGAGTCTGTTTCTCAGGAAATTGTTTGCTCTGAAGATATATAATTAGGTCTTTTAATGGGCTTAGGAAATTTGATAGCAGAAGGTTATTTCAGACTCAAGAAATAATATGAAATAAGGGTCTGAAATGTGCTGAAAAAGAGAAGGGAGAAAGAGCTAGGATGGAAGGAAGTAATCAGGAGATTACTGGAAGGAATAGAAACCAAAATGTTAGGAGTAAATGGTTGATTTAAGTCTGGGGATTGCATGGCGCTTGATGAGAAATTGGTACGTCCGAGACCATGTATGCCTAATCTCTGACACTTCTTGATTCCTTAGGAAATGGAGAAAGAAATAAAGAATGTATTTCGTAATGGGAACCAGGATGAAGTTTTGAGTGAAGCATTCCGCTTGACCATTACACGCAAAGATATTCAAACTCTAAATCACCTTAACTGGCTCAACGATGAGGTAATCTCACACTTGTTTTTATATTCAAATAGAACGTGAACATCAAGTGCAGACTAAAGGCAGTTCCCAGATATTAAGGTACATAAAAAAAAAAAAATCACCTGAGATGTTTGTTTAAAATATGTATCTCTACCATACTGCCTCACACTTAGTCAGGAAAATGGAGAAAGCTATGACAGCTGATTCTGTCCTGCTGATTTACCTTTTTGTGTATCGAAGATTTGGATACTGATAGAGAGGACGTTTACTCATTGGTATTTTTACTCTTTAAGCCACCTGCCATGCAGTTCACATCTTTTGTTAAGCAAATATTTAATAGCTGACCATGTTGCAGCACATGAAGGAATACTTTGGGATTTCCATATAGAGATCCATTTCTGTTACCCTTTCTCTCTGTATTTAGGTCACTTAGGTTATGAGTGGTAAGCTTCCTAAAATAGCCTATATTTGTACATGATATGTTTTAAACTGACATTGAAGAAGTTTTATTAAATATTTGAGGTGTTGAGTTTAAAAATGTTACGGCTCTTGGCTCCCAAATGTTCTAATTATTTTATGTAGATTATTTGTGTTAGAATCTTCAAACTGATCTGTCCTATTCCTAAACCTGTAGGAGCCTGTTTTATTTCACAAGGATATTTTCACAGCAAAAGAAGAGAAATGGGTTGGGGTTTTCCCCTAAGTACCTGCCTCCTTACTAGGAGCATTCCTGCCTAAAATCTTGGGTGTACTCAAGTTTCATTGCTATGGAAACTTTTTAGATACTCAATATAGTAAGCACTAGATATTCTAGGGGGCTTCCCAAGTGGCTCAGCAGTAAAGAATCCTTCTGCTAATGTAGGAGATATGGGTTCGATCCCTGGGTCAGCAAGATCCCCTGGAGAAGGAAATGGCAACCCACTGCAGTATTCTTGCCTGAGAAATCCCATGTACTGGCAGGCCACAGTCCATGGGGTCACAGAAGAGTCGGACCTGACTTAGCAACTGAACAAAAACCAAATATTCTAGATACCAGTATCCTGGCCTTGTATGTGTATTACCTTCCAAATATTAATATTTGGCCAACATCAGTTGGACATTTACCTCATGTTAGGCACTAATCTAAGTGTTTTATGTGTTCTGCTCATGTCATAGTCACCACAACTCTTGGAGATGGATGCTATAGTTTTATCATCTCCATTTAAGAGATGAAGAAATAAGACATAAAAAGATTAAGAAACTTGCAAAGATACATGACTTTGTAATAGCAAGCCAGGATTCAGACTCAAGCATTGGGTCTTATCTGTTATATCATACTGCCTTAGAATCTTAAGTTGGATCCTGTTTCAGGATTAGCTATAGGGAATTTTAGAGCCATATATCATGTCCAGTAGGTTGATTTTCTGTGGGATTTGTTGAACTAGCCCATTCTCTTTGCCTTTGGTGAGTTTATAAGATAAAATTTCAGAAGTTCATCACTCCTTGAATAGTATCTTTGACAAAGAATAGTAAAGAAGGCATGGTTTGAGATACCGTCTTGCTTTACAAGAAACAGCTCTTGCTTCTTGTGGCCCAGAATAGTGGTATTAGAACATTGGGTCAAAATAACAGGAAAAAAAAGAGCTCACCAAATCAAAGAGCAAAATAAAAATCGAGAACAGTCAAAAGTATCCACCAATTAAGTATTTTTCTTTGAAGATGTTAATGTGAGGTCTCTTGGCAATTTTTACCTGCTGCTTTTAAATGGGACCTAGTTATTCTATTGGGATTGCAGCTTGTTTGTTGTAAATTACCCAAAAACTTCTAGGGGGCAGCAGTGAGCAGGACATGAGCTGAGTTCTTGTTATACATACTGTGGTAGTTACCTCAGTGAGCTCCCTTACAGAGGCAGCGTTCATCAGAACATATTTTCCATTCCCTGGGTCCATCAGAGGATTTTTAGCAAGCAAAGTTAATGGAAATTACATTATTTAGAAGAGAAAAGGGGAAGGAAAGATCCCTTGTCTACTTTATCTCTACCACACTTACCCGTTTGTAAGGAGTCCTTGTCTTCTGAGTGGAGAATAATGTTAACTGTGAAAGCAGGTGCCAGTTCACATGTCCGTGATGATGATGAGAACTGTTTTAATAAGTACTTTAATAATTGTTTTAAAAAGCATCATTTTCAAAGTACCACACTTCTCACACTTTCAGAGTTACTGCCCTTAAAAAGCTGATAACATTCTGAAGGGGAGTTAGTAGATATCCTTATGTATTCATACTCATTTTGAAATATTTAATTGTTTCTCAATTGTGAACCTTCAGTATTTTGCAAGTAATTTTCTCTCTCTTCAATCCTGTTCTCCTTCCCTCAAATAGATATTTTCATTAATAGCCTTTCTTTTATTTTTGTTTCTCATGTCAGTTTTATAGACTTCATTAAAATTTTCTCCCAAGAAAGGTGATTGACATTTTACAGACAAAGAATATAAGATCCTAGAAATGAAAGGGATCAGATTTAGCTTACAAGGAAAATAAAATCAAGAAGTCCTATATTTGAGATATGTACAAATAGCCATTAGGCTACTCTTTCTCAAGTCATTTTTCCAAAAGAAGAGTAGGCCACAGTGCCTGTTCTTGCAATAAGCTTTCCAAGGTATTTGTAAGAATGGATTTGTATATAAGTGAATAGCTAAATTCTATGCAAATTCAAAGGACTAATGAAAGGATTAACATTGTACCTCACTGTAAGAAAATGAAACTTCTCAAAATTGGAATGTGGGAACTGGCTGCCTTGCAAAGAGTTACAAAATGAGACTGGAAAGGTGAGAACATATAGATGGAGATTTCTGTAGCAGGTCTGGTGATTAGTGATAGAAATATCTAATTAAGGGAAGGAAGACAGGGTTAAAGAGAGGAGGAATTAGTTGCAAAAGTAGATTGAAAGTCACAAATGTGTAATATCATGTATGAGACGAGTCGCCAGTCCAGGTTCAATGCACGATGCTGGATGCTTGGGGCTGGTGCACTGGGACAGCCCAGAGGGAGGGTATGGGGAGGGAGGAGGGAGGAGGGTTCAGGATGGGGAGCACCGGTATACCTGTGGCGGATTCATTTCGATGTTGGGCAAAACTAATACAATATTGTAAAGTTTAAAAATAAAATAAAATTTAAAAAAAAGAAACAAAAGGAAGTATTTTTAAGTAAATGTCAATTGAAATAGCAAATAGAAATTGTGTATTATTTCCTGAAGATAGAGTTGAATAACTTATGGAATCCAACTCTAAGATTTCAGGTTAATGATCCTGAAGTGAGGACTACTTTAGGCTTTGTGTTTCTCTTTATGGCCTGCTAATTCTGCTCTTAGAGGGCCTAATAGTTGTTTTATAAAGCATCAGATAAATTTAGAAATACGTGAAAATTATTTAGGCATACAAATAAGTCTGACATCTTCTGGTCATGATAGAATAAAGTAGATCAGATTTATTCTCTCAAATAGAACAGTAGATAAAACACCTGAAGCAGCAATTTTCAGACACTGGATAACAGTGATTCCTGAGAGGACGGAAGTGAAAAGCATGAGCCTGTGATTCCCACAGCTTCCTGGGGTGGTGTGCTAAAGGAAGAGAGTTGGTAAAAACCTGGCAGTGCCTGGCAGTCTTGCTGAGTAGAGGAGACACTGTTCATGGAGGCCAAAGTGGCTAAGGTTTGTGAGATAAATACTGGTGGGGAAGTTGCTGAACAAAGAGAAAGCTCCAGAGATGTGCAGAGGGCCCCCCTGGAATCTTTGGCTGAGTGCTGATCTGTACATATATGGCAAGAAACTACCAGTGGCTGTGGAAAGAACCACCAGGAAGAAGGAATCATCATAAGCCTGAGAGCTAACACAGGTGCCAAGAACAGTTTATGTCCCCACTAACGGGAGTAGAAGAGTTGTGGGACATTGAACAGCGAGTCCTCAAAAGGGCATTGCCTCAAGAGTGGGGCCAGAAAGGCAGGCCCTAGAGTAAAGGCTGCTCTGGACCCATGGTAACAAGCTTAAATACAAGTCTTTAAAGCTTGAAACTGATCTAAGTAACTGAAGTGTATCACAGAACAAAACCCAACAATATTTAAAGGAATACAACAAATTCTGGTAACAACAGAACCCAACAACATTGAAATTTACAAAGTCTAGCATCTAATTAAAAATTCCCAGGCATGAAATAGAAGAAAACTATAACAAAGGGAAAAAAACAATCACTACAGAAATACCCAGAAAAGAAAAATATGTTAAAATTAGCCAACAAAGATATTAAAACAGATACCATAAATAATATTCCACATGTTCAGGTAAGTAGAGGAAAGTGGACATTATGAGGAGAAAAATTGAGAATATAAAAAAGATCCAAATTGAATTTCTAGAGATGAAAAATTTAGTATCTGATATTAAAAATACATGAAATGAGATTAACAGTTTAGATACTGTGGAAGGAAAAATTAGTAACCTTGAAAATAGAGCAGTATGAATCATCCAAGTGAAATAGAAAAAAAGGCTGAAAAAAGATGACTGGAGCTTAGTGAGCTCAGGGACAATATCAAGTCTAAGCATGTAATTGAAGTCCCAGAAGGGAAGATGGGGTGTAAGTGGTATCAAAAAAGTGTTTAAGGAAATAATGGTAGAAGATTTTCCAGATTTGGAAGCATACTGACAGATTCAAGAAATTCAGCATACCCCAAGAAAGAGAAATACCATACTGAAATGTATAGTAATCAAATTGCTAAAGACCACTGATAAAGAGAAAAATAATGAAAAAAGCAACCAGAAGAAAGACATATTATATACAGAGGAACAGAGATCTGTCAGAAACCATGTAGGCCAGAGAACAGTGTAGCTACATCTTTAAAATACTGAAGGAAAAAGAAAATCGTCAACCTAAATTCTATACCAGCAAATATATCTTTGAAGAAATAAGGCTATACTTTTTTAGGCAAGCAAATGCTGAAGAATTCATCACCAACAGACTTCTTTAAGAAATATTAAAGGATATTTTAGACAGAGGAAAAATTTCAGTTGACAGTTTCAGTCTACACAAGGAATGAAGAGCAGTGGAAACACTCTCATCCTTTATTATCTCTGGAAGACAAGGGACTAGTCAAATAAAACAACAATGTAGGGTTTATAACATGTTAAAGTAAAATATATGATAATCATAACACAAAAGGGGGAAACGAAAGTATGTACTTGTGTAAGATTCCTGCACAAGGTATGAAGTTGTATGATGTTTTATGAAGATGGACTACAGTAAGTTACAGACGTAAATCCTAGAGCAACCAGTAAAAACAGAGGTATTTTAAGAAGCTGGTAATGGAGATAAGATGCAATTAAAAGATATTCAATCCAAAGGAAGACAAAGAAAGGATACAAAGAACAGATGAGACACAGAAAAAAGAAAAGAACATGACGGTAGATTTAAAACCAGCCATGTCAGTATTCTGGTTGCTCAGTGGTAAAGAACCTGCCTGTCAGTGCAGGAGACTCAAGTTCAATCCCTGGGTCTGGAACATCCCCTGAAGGAGGGCATAGCAACCCACTCTGGTATTCTTGCCTAGGAAACCCCATGGATAGAGGAGCCTGGTGGGCTGCAGTCCATGGGGTCACAAAGAGATGGACGTGACTTAGTGACTAAACAACAACAATCTCAATACATTAAATGTAAATGACCAAACTCAGCATACCCAGTAGAAATATAATGTGAGCCATATATGTAATTTAAAGTTTTCTAATAGTTACATTTTAAAAAAGGAAAAGAAACAAGTAAAACTAATTTTTATAATATATTTTATTTAACCCAATAAATCTAAAATATGTTTATTTTGGCATGTAATACATATTAAAATATTATTAATGGTCTATTTTGCCTTCTCTAAAATATACGTATTTTACACTTAGAACACATTTACACTTACAACACAGTTTGAATTAGTCAAATTTCAAGTGCTCAAGAGTTATATCTGGCTATTGGCTACCGTACTGGACAGTATAAGCATCCAGTTAAAAGGCAGAAATTACAGATTAGATTTAAAAATATGACATTTAAAAAACATTTTAAATGTGAAGACACATACAGGTTAAAAGTAAAAGGGTGGAGAAAACATACCATATAAACAGTAAACAAAGGAAAGGTGAAGTAACTATATTAATATCACACTGGTAGATTTCAGAGCAAGGAATATTACCAGTGATAGACATTTCATAATGGTAAAGGGGGAAATTCATCAAAAGGAGTAACAACGTAAGTATGTATGCACCTAATAACAGAACTTCAAAATACACAAACTAAAAACTGAAAAAACTGGAAGGGGAAATAGACAAATTCATACGTAAGTATGAATGTTGAGGATTTCAGCACCTCTGTCTCAATTATTAATTGCTTCCAAGTGAAGTGAAAGTGAAGTCACTCAGTCGTGTCCGACTCTTTGCAACCCCATGGACTGTAGCCTACCAGGCTTCTCTGTCCTTGGGATTTTCCAGACAAGAGTGCTAGAGCAGATTGCCATTTCCTTCTCCAGGGAATCTTCCTGACCCAGGAATCGAACCCTGGTCTCCCGCATTGCAGGCAGATGCTTTACCGTCTGAGCCACCAGGGAAGCAGGGCCTTCAGCAGATGTTAAATCTAAGTGATGCTCAGTAAGAGAAGAAGCAGCCTATAAAACATTAAACTCGACTAGACAAACCTAGCACAGGAAATAGATTTTTCTTAGGAAAAAAAAACTGATTGAATCAAAAGGTAAGAAAATGAGACAACATGAAATAAAGTAGTTTAGTGAATATGATGGTGTCTCCCATATGCTAATGATCAGAATGGAAGTTACAATGTAGTCTTTCTAACATGACTCATTGGACAGTTCCACATCATTATAGATTACCTCTTTAAAGTGTTTCTAATAGAACTAGTCCTTTTGATAAACTAGGGATTTATGTCAGGTCACAGGGAGAATAGTAATTACAGTTGTCATAACTCCATAAAAGTGGATGCTGCCTGTCTTTCTCTAAAACTTTTGCAGTAATTTTAATCGTTTGTTACTTTAATTTGCGTCTGAGAAAAGTCCTGGGCACAGTGAGGGATGCCGTAACTCAGAGCTTCCCTTAAGTCTGCTATCGTGGTTTCTATAGTATTATTAGGTTTAGGTCTTAGGAGTGAGTGACCTTCTGATTTATAACATTCAGAGGTTGTTGCTTAGTCTTTTGGGTTTTGTGGTTGACAAGGATAAGTCTAATTTAAAAATAAGAATGAGGAGGTAGAGGGGAAAGTCTGGAGGGATAGAGTAGGAAAACAGCTTTTTCTTTTCTAAAAGTTATCTTGATCTCTGCTTCAGAACACTGTCATGCTCAGGACTTTTAGAACACTTTTTTCCAAAGTCTGTTCTAAGGCTTCAGTGTGTGAAATTGGGAAGGGTTAAAAGTTAGACTTTACTGTTAGTGATGCATTTTACTTCTAAATGCATGAGAAAATAGTTTGGCTGGTTTACTGCTTGAGAAGGAAGATACAAATAGCAGTGGTCATTTGTGTCATTGTGGTAACATACAGGCAAGGGATTGAGTACTGAGTTTGAAAACATTGTAGACTTTTCTTTTAAAGAAACACTCTTTTCAACTTAGCCTGGCAGCTCTTCACATAAAATCACAAAGGAACAAGACACCATAAACAATCATTCCACCCCCAAACAAGATTGCATAGACAAGTAGACTCTCACGGCGAAGGCTGTGAAGGAGGCAGGAAAGGCAGTACTTTAGGCACCAGGGACTGCAGCAGGCAGAGGCAGTGTGGGCCCCTGAAAGAGTGGCAAGTGCAAGACAAACAGTAGGTACAGACAGACAGACTTGTTACTCTTCATCCCCAATTCCAAAGGGAATTCAAGATCTTTTGGAGCTAAGAAGAGTCCCATGTAGAGAAAGACTCTACCACAGGAGGGGAGGGACCCTTGCCGTCACAAAATATAAGCAACTACTCTGACCATCATTGCTTCTCTTTTATCTTTGACACTGTGATCCCTTTTCTCATTTCTTTTTCCTTCATCTTTAGCCATCCTCTGTGAGATGATGTGTAAGATTCTTTTTGTTCTTCTAACTTCTAGCTTTTTTTTTTTTTTTTTTTTGGTGTGATTGTGCCTTGGCTGAACTATGGCAATTTTCCTTATTTGGACTGAGTAATAGCTGAAAAACTGAGGAGAGAAACTTGGATCTAAATTCTGCTTCAGATGTCAGATTACACATCCTCAGCTAATAGGAGGGAACAGTGAGGCCACCAAGTCCCCTCCTCCTAGGATGCAGGGCAAATGAAAAAGAGCCGAGATCACTCCCTAGAGCTAAGTAATGAGCTGACTTTGGAGGAGGCCGTTTCCCTCACAGTGGAGAAACCTTGGTGGGAGGGAGAAGTAAAGCAGAGAAGAGGGGTTCTCAGTGTGGTGCCCTGATCACTAGGTCTCTGTTCCTGTTCAACTGGCTTGGTCTTTAACTTTATAGGTCCACTCTGTCAAAATAACAAAGTAACATAAGAAACCAAACAACTCAGGCTGTGTAAGCCCAGCTGAGCTTAATTGGTTTCTGGCACTCTTTCCCCCTGAAAAATAGGATAGTCGTATGTAGCATGACGCTCATTTATGTCACCCTTTTCACTTCAGGGTAATGATCCCAGATATACCCCTCTGATGGGCACCTGGGGAAGATAGATCTCTGTGGCTTTCACGTGCTTGGTGCTGCTAAGTCGCTTCAGTCATGTCTGACTCTGTCTGACCCCATAGATGGCAGCCCACCAGGCTCCCCCGTCCCTGGGATTCTCCAGGCAAGAACACTGGAGTGTTGCCATTTCCTTCTCCAATGCATGAAAATGAAAAGTGAAAGTGAAGTTACTCAGTCATGTCTGACTCTTAGCGACCCCCTGGACTGCAGCCTACCAGGCTCCTCTGTCCATGGGAATTTCCAAGCAAGAGTATTGGAGTGGGGTGCCATTGCCTTCTCCATTTCATGTGCTTGGCTGTCCTTATCTCTCTTGTTCCTTCCACCTCCATCTTAAGTCCTTATTGCCTGTTGCAATATTTAACTTGTCTGCCCCCATGGAGGGTTTGGCTTATAGTGATTGACAGGTTGTCTGCCTGTTTGCTTCACCCCTTGAATTGAAGGGTTTCGCCTCATGGCATGGGTAATAATGTCATGGGATAGAATACCAGAGGAATCAATCCCTTTTTGCTAATTTTCTCTCACCGGAGGATGTAGATTATAGCCAAGACATCTGTGCTTGCTGAGCAGGTAGATCCTCCTGCATTCCTGGCTGCCTTCACAAGCCTACAAGCATCCTTTAGCACCATTAACCTCAAGGATAGAGTGAGATTAAAAACCTGAATTGGAGAAACCTACAATCCTAATTGTGTCCTAATTCATTATCATTGTTTTAATATGATAAATAGGTAACTGAGCTCTAGTTACCTATTGGGCATCACACTAGGGAGAGAATAAGCTGCCACCTGAGCCTATTGCTCTGTCTTCAATGCAGGAAGAACAGTGTCTTTCTTCGGTCCTGACTTTCCTTCCCACCACCCTCAGAGTGCTACTTCTTGGTGAATGTGGTTTCCCTGCAGCTGCCTAGGCATCCTCATCTGTAGGCCCTTTCTCCAGTCTAGACCACGCTCCAGTGTGTTCCTGGCTACATACCCAGTATGTAGTTGCCTACTGTTGGGCAGTAGCTCACCGCTCTGGCATCTTAGTGTGTAAATATTTGTCAAAGGACGGGGGTGTTTTCCCATTCCCCAAAAAGCATTCTGAAAAATGTGCCTGTTTTCTTAGTCATATTTCCAAGCTTTGGATCAGTTAGCCCATTCATTCCTTGCAGTTGACGGACACTGGCCTGACCTCAGCTGGCCACATAAGTATGCAGTAACTTCCGGCACAGTAACTTTGAGGCTTTAATACCAAGGAGTCCTAGACCTAAAGGAACTGTGGACAATGTAGTCACTATTAGAGAACACATCGTTTCATTAACATATCTCCCATGTCAAGCGTTTTAATTTCTTTCACTCATACTTGATATTGAAGAAATAAGTGGAATCAACAAATATAAGGCAGCTAGCCTTATAGATTCTAGGAGAAAACTTGACTCTTCATGTTTGTGGTTTTACTTTCAGGTCTTACGTAATGTAGGTTATAGAATATCCATGTCTGCCTGGATAAAGGTGTTGTTGCCAAGCTACTACAAGTTTAGAGATGTTGTTCCAATATAGTTGATGGTTTATTCTGTCACTCAGTTCTACTTGAGACCAAAACAGTTTGCTTCTGCTAAGTAACTTGTTAGGCTGAAAATACAGTCTTAAGTCATGGGGCAGAGTTTTCTGTCTTTGTGCAAAATCAGGAGACCTACATAGAAGGATTGAACTACTAATCTTAGTTTTTATTAACACTAGACTCTGAGCTCAGAGTTTAAGTTGCTCGCACAGTCCCAGCAGACTAAAGGAACTGCTAATGTTTGCCTTGCTGAACTCCTGCTTGTAATGTATACCTGCACATACTCCTTCCTTTCCTTTTTTCTGACTCTGATCTTGTAGTACTTCTTCCTCCTCATTTTCCAGTTTTTTTTAACCTAATCTTCAGCCTTCTACACGTCTGGCCAACATCTTCCCATATGTATCCTGAACCATATATATGTGTATCAGCCTTTTATGTTTTCACTGTTTATAACCACGTTGGCCCCCTCTTTTCTAGTCAGAATTTGATATAGGGATATTAGGCTGTTGGGTGTTGAGGTCATAACTGAATTGATTAGGGAACTAGCCTATGCTGTGCAGTATAGCAACTGTGTTTCCTTCTTACAACACAACTGTTTTAAAAGGCTGGAGTATCTAATTTAATACATATACTTTCTTTCCACAGATCATCAATTTCTACATGAATATGCTGATGGAGCGAAGTAAAGAGAAGGGATTGCCAAGTGTACATGCATTTAATACCTTTTTTTTCACTAAGTTAAAAACGGCTGGTTATCAAGCAGTGAAACGTTGGACAAAGAAAGTGGATGTCTTTTCTGTTGACATTCTTTTGGTGCCTATTCACCTAGGAGTGCACTGGTGTCTTGCTGTGAGTGCCTCTTTTATTACTGATAAAATTCGAAAGAAGTCTATATAATAATACACAGAGAGCAATGAATACTAGTTCTACATAGATGATTGAAAGAGTAGCATTTAATTATCTAAAAACTGGATAGATTAGCAAACTCCCTGTCAAGAGTGGGAGATACTTAGACTTTGAAAAAAGCTCTGAAATTTTCTTTTCTGGAAATACTTAAAAATGGAGTTATAGTCAAAGCAACCTACAGGCAAGGAACACATGGGGAGAAAAAGTGATTTCTTAATGATGCTGCCAACTCTGATTCTGTGACCATTATTTTCTGCCTAATCATGATTTGCCTTGCATACTTGATAATTTATTATGGCTTCCCTGGTAGCTCAGACAGTAAGGAATCTGCCTGTAATGCGGGAGACCCAGGTTTGATCCCTGGGTGAGGAAGATCCCCTAGAGAAGGGAATGGCTACACACTCCAGTATTCTTGCCTGGAGAATTCCATGGACAGCAGAGCCTGGCAGGCTACAGTCTGTGGGGCTGCAAAGAGTCAGACATGACTGAGCAACTAACGCAAACATGACTCTGAGAACATGGATACATTAGCTTAATATATTAATAAAAGTATACAAGTTAAAGCCTGTCTTGAATTATATTTGAAAAGTATTAAGTCAAAAGGAAATTCTCCAAGAAACAAAACCTAGAATCTTTTACCATCTTTCTGAAAATGTGTGGAAATGATCTCACTTAGTTTACATTCTCTGAAGAGCACGTCGTGTCTTCACTGTTGCCTCCATTGCAAATGGAGACCCTAAAAACTAGAAAAAGGTTTCAGGGCAATTACTGGGCCACTTAGTCAGTCAGCCCCCAGCATAGTTCTGAGTAAATAATCACCCTGTTCTTCTTTCCTCTGCAGATGAAGCATGGTATAATGCTAAGTATCCATCAAACTTGTCATGATTTCATAGGAAATCTGGCAGAAGGTTCCAAGTTCCAGGGAAGGGAAAAGCTGAGATTTTCTTCAGTTCATAAACACAGAGAATTTTTTTTATTCCCAGGTTGTGGACTTTAGAAAGAAGAATATTACCTATTATGACTCTATGGGTGGGATAAACAATGAAGCCTGCAGAATCCTCATGTAAGTAGGGAGTTGAAGACGAAGAGTTTGGTGTTGGATATATGTTTTTCTAGTTGTTGAACTCAATTCTCTGATACCTTCAATGGAGTGGTTAATAAAGGAAATGTTCATATTGATTAAGATGGATATTTTCCATCTAAGTAAAGTTTAATAATAATATAATAATACCAAAAATACATCCTGATGGGCATAATTACTGTCCCAGTGCATGAAAATAAAGAGTGGATATAGACATATAGATACAGAAACTACTTAGAAGTCATCTATCCCAACCTCCTAATTTTTCAGATAAAGGAACCAAGACCCACAGAGATAACTTTGATTTGCTCAGGTCCTACTAGTTAATGGCTCAGCTGGGAACCAGAATGCAAATCTGGTTTACATTCTACCTGTTTCTTTTTCTAAAACGTCTGTGGCCAGGAGAGGGTGGGTTCTATGAGGTGGATTAATTGATTTGGATTGAATTTTTATACAAAAGAATCAAGACTATAAATAAATATATACCTCAGCATTGCTAGAGAAACATTTTCCTTCCATTAGATTGAATTCTAAAGGACCATATAAACCAAGGAAAAGATCAAAACTCGTTCCTCAGTGGGGACAGTAGGAAGAAGGACCCTGGGTATTGAAGGCAGAGGTCTTGCTTCTCTGGAGCTGACAGAGTGGGCATGAATTGTGGGAGTTCTAAATATTCCTTGTCCAGCAATATATACTGTTTTCCTTAGACATGGCAGAAGAAAATTCTTCCTGAGGATTGTCAGCCCCATTTTTGCAGTGGCAGCTCCCCAAGCTCATCTCATTCTCTCCCAATACCTTAGGCAATATCTGAAGCAAGAAAGCATTGACAAGAAAAGAAAAGAGTTTGACGCCAATGGCTGGCAGCTCTTCAGCAAGAAAAGCCAGGTACATTTCATCTTGGTGAGATGGAAATCCTGAGATTAGAGTATTGGTTAGAAAAGGAGTATACTGCTTGGGCCCTGGCATCCTTCTAAGTGTCTGGCCTGACCTCAGCCAGGGAAGATAGAGTAGAGTAAGCTATCTGTGGGAAAATCAATAATACATTTCTTATGAAGAACTAGGTTTTCTAAATGTCCAGCTATTTTGCTAAACTTTCATCTATGGGAGAAAATGTTTGCAGACTGGTTGGCCCTTGTGGGAGGGACCAGCTTTTACACCCTTGGGTATCATAGAAATCTCAGATAGTCTCCTGTGTGATAAACATGAAGTACACAGGCTGGACTGAGATGCTGAATTTTTTGCTCTCTGAGCCTATGTTGTTCTGAGTGGGGGACCAGGACCATCTCTTTAGAATTCAGGGAAACCTGGAAAATTTATATCCTTTGGTTCTTATTTATAATTGAATAAGAAGGAAGGAAGCTTGGAAAGATGTCACCTTTTTGTTATTTTTTGCCTTTTAGGAAATTCCACAGCAGATGAATGGAAGCGACTGTGGCATGTTTGCCTGCAAATATGCTGACTGTATTACCAAAGACAGACCAATCAACTTCACACAGGTACGCCAAGCCTGCGGGAGGGGGCTCTGTGACCACCCTGTGTCCGGGCTGCCTGATAGATGTTGTTCTCTCCATTTGCTCCACTTAGGGGGCTCTGCTTCATTCTGTGGCTCATAACCCAGGGTGGTTGCTACCTGTGCTACGCCGTAGGAAAAGGAAGGATAATAATAGGCCACATCCTGGGTCACGATACATCATATATTGTAGTTAAGGAATCCCGGCCAATAGGAGAGCCTTCTTCTCTGCTCATATACGCCGCCTACCCAAAATCCTGTAAGAAGCAGAAAACTGGGACCAGAGCAGGTTTCCTCAGTTTCCCTTTTTTTGGTAGCAATGAAGTTTTGGAACAGGCCACACCTTGATCTAGTGTAGTTTGTTACGCTGCCCTCTTCCCCTCGCTTTATGCAGCTGATCAGTCTTCCTTAGAGTTTGTGATCGTTAATTTCTGTCCACGTGGTCCTTTGGAAACCAAAGTGAATTGAGGCTAGAGATTATAGTTTATTTGGTGTCCTCCACTTAATCCTTTGCTTCTGTTTAAAGTAATGACTTTATACTAGATTTTCCACTGCAGCCCTTGGGTTGAGCTGACTCTTGAAGTTCATTTAATTTGGGGGCAAAATGAGTTTTGATCTTCAAGCCTCAGATCTCATATCCTCTTAAAAGTTCAACACAGAGGACTTTTTTAGACACCATTCTTAAAATTCTTGGAGACATTTGAGGATAGCCTGGGGATTCCTGGTGATGCCTAATTAAACTCCTAGGTTTACAACAATGAAAAGTAGCAATAGCAATAGTAATCGGAAAAAGCATTAGGAAAAAAAAAAATCACACGTAATGAAGAATGAGCAATTTGAAAGACCAAAAATGCAGCTGAGACTATTTTAGGTGAAAACCTCAAGAAGGAAAGGAATGTTAGGTCTGCATGCAAGAAATGAAAATAAAGGTATCTCTGTGTCCCTACAGCAACACATGCCCTACTTCCGGAAGCGGATGGTCTGGGAAATCCTCCACCGAAAGCTCTTGTGAAGACCATCTCAGTTAGCAGACATGGACTTGTTGGGGACCAGCTCTTTGTTGTCTACAGCCAGAGACCTTGGAGACAGCTGCTCCCAACCCTCTCTTCTTGTAAAGTCCTTGATCCTGGACCAGGCCCTGGAGAGATGCACTCACAAGCACATCTGCCTTTCCTTTTGTATCTCAGATACTATTTTTGCAAAGAAACTTTGGTGCTGTGAAAGGGGTGAGGGACATCCCTAATCTGAAGAGAGAGACTGCTTTTTACTTCTTCAGTTCTGCCATCTTGTTTTCAAAGGGCTCCAGCCTCACTCAGTCTCTTAATTAGGGGCCTGAGAGAAGCTTGGAAGGACTCTTGGTTTCGTATAAACTCTTGTTGTTAGGCCTTACTAAGAGGTAGGAATGGATGTGGGTAAAAACGTAGGGATGAAAACCACCAGCATATACACGCACACGTACATACACACAGGATTTTCAAAATGTGTCACCAGGATAGTGACTGTAAACTGGACTTTGGGGCACCTGCATAAGGCTGTCCTCCAGGACTTGTCCTTTTTACATGCCCCTTGTGAAGTCCATCTGCTTCTGTACAAGGCTGTTTTATCTGTAGCTTCTTCCCCTCCTGAGGCACCACATGTGAGCCCTGGGTGGACCCCAAAGTCCCAGGCAGTCCTTTCCTTAAAAGCAGTGGTTTGCATGTGCTCACAACACATGATATGGGGAAGACCCACCCAGGGAGTGGTTTAGTGGAGTAACAAAGGCGCCACTTTTACTGCTACCTACTTCTGACCAAGAAGAAGAAGGACCTCAGTCTTTAGCATAAAATTCCAGCTTTGGATGAATGCAGGTCTAGTTTGGTCTGTGGCTAGCTAGTTTAAATATGTTTCTAACCACAGAGAATTTAATATATATATATATTTCACAGGGATATGCTTTTTTTTTTTTTTTTAAGGCTGAATGTGTTCACCATTTTAGCCTGTAGATTTATTACCATTTTCCAAATTTAGCTCCAGCATACACAGATCCCAGCCCCTATGTGTAGGGTGTTTGTGGACTTCCTAAGAGTATTTTGAGGCCTGGATGAATTTTGGCTTGGGGTAGAGGTTACAGAGGAAGGCAAGATTTTCAAATGGAAAACGGGTGGAATTTGGACTGATCAACTTGAGATTGAAAAACTGCTATTCTTTTTGTTCCTTGTAGCATCTCCCCCACCTTTTGAGCGCTCCTCAGGCTAGATAGTGAAATGATCCAATGCCAGTGTCATTTTGTACCTAAGTTCCAAAATAGGAACATTTTATACTTTTTTCTGTATTGTAATAGGTAGTTTTGTATGAGATCTTTTCTTCTCTTCCCTTGTACCTCATCCTTTCCAACATTGTGCTTTCTCCCTGGGCTTATTTGAAAATTTTACTCTGTTTTATATCAAGCTTGTTTAGTACATTTTTCTATGTGTTACCACAGGTTACAATTTGAAAAGAAAACTATTTTTTTTAAATATTCCATTGTTAACTGAATGTTACTCTTTCCACTCCAGCAACTAGATGTCCTACCTTTTTCATACTGCCTGCCTTTGAGGGGAAGACCACCTTTTGTTTGTTTTCTTTTTTTTTCTTTCTTCATTTTTTTTCCTCCCTTTTTTTCCTTTTTTTTTTTTTTTTTTGGTGTTTTCTATAGGTAATAAATAGCTTTCTACATATGAGTTGCTGGGACTTTTCACATTCTCTCAGAAAGCTATGGCATGCAGGCTCATTGTGGGACTCCTGTACATTGATTCTTGGTACTTAATGTATTGAAGTGACAACTTGAAAGGTGGCAATATGGTATAGATTTTGGACCATGAATCAAAAGACCTGAGTTTTTCAGGCACATTTGCTATTGTCTGGGAACTCAGAACAAGATAGTTCTCTGTATTTATTGTTTGTCCATTTAGATAACATCTGTCTTACCTTCTCACAGACTTTTTGTACAGACCAAAGCAACAAATATTTATTGCCATGTATAGCAGAAAATGAAACATGCAACAAAAGCACTTTGAAAAATATATAAGGAATTGTTAAGCCTGTCTGAATTTGGCCCCGCTTTCTGACCAATATAGTTTTATACAAGGTGAAGTTAGTGATCCTGAGACCACCCCATGAGTGGGCCAGGCTGAGACACAGACTGGGGTCCAGAGTGGGAACCAGTAGTGGGGGCCATTCTTTCCAGAGAGCTGCCCAAGAAGAGCAGAACTAGCATCTGGAAACTTTCTTCTTCGTTTTAAGGGTGGGCCTTGATGACTGGGGTGGGAGGGTGGAGGAATGTGATGTTCCTGCCTTCCATGGCCAAGGGCATGTTATCAGCATCTTGTTTAACCTGCTTTAAACTAAAGCCTATGACTTTCCTTTTCTCCAGTCTTCCCCTCTCTCCTGTGCCCAGTGCTCATAATTACCTTGTTGTTTGTCATTATTCCCTTGCTGAGTCATGTTCAACTCTGCAACCCCATGGACTGCACAGGCTCCTCTGTCCAGCGGAATTCCCAGGCAAGAATACTGGAGTGAGTTGCCAATTTCCTCCTCCAGGGGATCTTCCCACCCAGGGATTGAACCTGTGTCTTCTGCATTGGCGGGCAGGTTCTTTACCACTGAGCCACCAGGGAAGCCCCATAATTACCTACCTCCTCTAAAAAAAGGAATAGTGATGGATGACAAGCTCTAGATGCCAGATACATAACCTTCAGTAGAAACAGTCTCACCGATCACTCCTGGACCCTTTATGGAGAAAGACCATTCCTGCGCATTTGAGAATGAATACATGGTTCAAGACTAGTTCCATCCCATTTGTCACCGGGCCCCCTGAGACCCACTGTTGCTTCCTGGAGCCCTGTTTAGGGTTGAATGCAAGAGTACTTTGTCATCTGACCTGGCAGCTGTGAAGATTAACTCCTCTGTATATATGAGGTGCTTCATCCTTCTCTATGGTGTCAACTTCTTTCTTGTTTAGCCCCTGTAATTGCCCTAGCATCTTCTACCCACTACCTCTAATAATATTAGCCCCAAAGTTCTGGGATAGAAACAGGAAACCTGGAAAAGCACTGCCAGCAGCTATATTACATAGTCTGTCCATCAGCACCTGGTTTTATGTGGCCCATGAAAGGCTCCAGTGGGTAGTCAAGAGTGTTCACTTCAGAGCCCCAGTGTTTGTAATGTTTCAGCCTCTGGTCCTTCTCCCATGCCATCCCTCCAGCTCTTGAGTGTTTTGACCCGGAGTAAGAGACAGCTGATACTTGGGCTTTGTCTTCTCCCTTGTTCCACCTGGATGGGCTAAGGTAGTGGGGGAGGAGAGGGTGGAATATTGATGCTTTCATCCTGGGGGCTCACATACCCAAGAGCATCAAAAAAGGATGTGTAAGACTACTGGGCCCTGTTGACAGACTACTGCTGAGCTGGCCAAGTGGCCATATTTCTCTGCCCAGGAAAAATCTCCATAGCTTCAAATTCATCCTAACATTTGGGAAGGGATGAGTAGGGCTCAGCCCAGTATCTTTCCTAACAGCCCAGGCCAATTTTGCCTTGCTGAATTCTAACAGTAGTCTTTTAAGAGCCCATAATTCCTATACCCAGCTGTGGAGGCAGGGAGAGATGTAACATGAGGTGAGTTGGGTCATGCTGGTCAACACTAAGAGAAGGGAGTGCTTAGACATCCATGTGAGAGAGAAATGTGAAACTAAGGGACTTTGAGCTGGAGGATAAGCCTTGAAATGTTTGTGCAGGCTGCTGCTCTGGCCTGTCAGAGGTGGGGTAATTCCAACTGGGAGCGGTCGGACCGGATGTCCAGGGTCTTGTCAAGGTCTAAGATTCTTAAATGATATTGAGGCCCATAATGCCAAAGTCAAATTTAAGGCCAGTATTAGCACTGGCTTAATCTTAGAGGTAAGGCCCAGGTCAGTCCTCCCTAATGGAACAGTTTGTAGCTGCTGACTTTTCTCCATTCTAAACTGAGGGGTAACCATCAACCGCTTGACTTCTGGAGAGTCCGGTTCCATCCTCAGAACTTTGGTGCTGGGAAAGGAAAGCGTGTGGTGAGAGGTGCACAGGGAGTCCAGAGCACCCCTTACGAGTTTATACTCACTGCTTCCACACACTCAAAGCGCACACACCCAAAGCCTGCCTCCTTGAAACCTTCCCTGATCACTTTATCTTAAAATCTCTTACCTGGACAGCCACAGCCCTTAGAATCAGCAAACAGTAAAACTCCATGTGGCATGTGTATTGTAATCTGTCCTTTACATCAAATGGCCTGAGAATGTGTAACTGTTGAAGGCAGGTGAATAATTTGATGCTTTTCCTTCAAGCCAGGAGTTCCAGTTGCTTCTCTGGCCTGCTAGGGAGGAGTAGGGGCAACTGACTAAACATTTACTTAGACAACATTGCAGAGTCAGGGAAGAAGGTCCATTCACAGAAGCCTGCAGTGAGGCTGTACCTCTTCGGGGCCCCAAACCTAATGCCTCACTCCACACTTAACAAAACCCACTTCCTCAGCAGTTCAGCATGTCCTTCAGGGTCTCAGTCTCTGCCAGGAAGCTAATCAAGTATTTTTTCCCTAACCACACATCTTTCTATTATATACAGTTTTCTCCGTCTTTTTATTTCCAGTACATCCATCGTGGACTGTGGATCCCCTCCTGTTAGCCTTGTCCCTTAAATGGACTGTTTCACATGCTGCCTGTGTCTTGTCTGTTGGCCGGAGCTAAGTTCCTGGAGGGCATCTGCCTCATCCACTTCTGGGGAGCCCCTTATGCTAGGTGTTTAAATAGGCCTGTGTTTAAAGCACTAGGCTTGGGGGGCCCTGAAGCGTGGAGTAAAGAGATGGTTTGACCAAGGAAATAAAAGCCACCCATCCTCAAGAACCTTAGAACCTAATTTAGAAAACCAGGCAGGTACCAAGCAATGGACATTATCAAGAAGGCAGACACAGGCATACGGTCCAGTTTGAAGCTGGGTGTAGATGATGGAGGGCAGATGTGGAGAGAGGTCAAAGATGATGTTGCCTTAATCTGACTATCCATGTGTGACTCTGTCCCAAGTTTTTATGGGCTGATTTATTGAAAATAAGTTCTGTAGATTTCGTTTTCTTGCTTTGACTGGAAACTCCCTGGTAAAAAGAACTCGATGATGTTTGTCTCTCTGACTGTCTCTCTGTCTCTTTGACTGTTTGTTCTGTCTCTGTCTGTGTCTGTGTGTCTCCTGATCCAAGTTGGACCAGTGATTGGATCCTCAGTGTGGTCTGGATTCCCAAGTCCACCCCTTAACCAGGAGTCTGAATACTGTTCATTCATTCATTTCATTCCACGTACCTGGAATTGAAGCCTGAAACACAAATAACATGCAAATCTGTGGCTCCCTGGCACTTTTTAAAACCAGACCTGTCTGTGCAGTTGGCAAGAGAGCCCTCCTGAGCCAAGCACACCAGTTGGGACTTCCAACCCACCCTGCCGACAGTGTCCCTTGTCTCACTGCCCCCTCCCACACCTCTTTCTCCTCACAACCCAACCTGCAGGAAGTGCTTCCACTACTCTACCTGTTAAACTCACGCTCCAAAGAATAAAACAAGAATCCACCAACATCTACAAAGTCTTCCACTATCCTGGGGAAACAGTTTTTTCTTTTTAGTTTTGTTTTAATTTATTTTTAACTGAAGGATAATTGCTTTACAATGTAGTGTGGGTTTCTGCCATACATCAACATGAATCAGCCATAGGTATACATAAGTTCCCTCCCTCTCTGCCACCTCCCACCAAGAAATAGTTTTATCTGCGTTGAGTTAAAAGAGTCCCTTGTCATCTTCAGGGCATTCTTGAGTTCTAACAGTTTTCCGACATGGTTAAAATTTTTCAGCCATATGAAAATGACTGGAGTGAGAAAAGAAAAACCTTCAAGCCACTCTTGTTTTCTGATTCCCCAGTGTGGTTAAAGATAGCTGATGATTACCTGGGTCTACATAGGGAGAAGACTCCGTCACAGCGGGGACCTGGGCCTGACAGTGGTCAGTCAGCCTCTGCCAGCAGGTGCTGGGATTGGTCTTGGGCACTGCAAAAAGTTAAAAAAGGAAGTGGGAATGGGAGTCACATTCCTTAATGAACTTGTGTTCCAGATGCTCTTTTTATTTTTTATTTTTCAAACTCTTTTCCATTGTAATTTATGACAAGATATTAAATGCCCTGTGCTAGGTAGTAGGACCTTGTTCATTTTATATATAGTGTTTGTACCAGATGCTCTTCTGAACCCCAGAAAAAAGTTTCACTTCCTTGTACACCTGTGCCCCATTTCCCATCAGCCTGTCACCAGCCAATTTATCTCTGCCTGCCACGGCTCATGAAGCCTGCGTGTTCAGCTCGCCACCTCTCCTACAGCTTCCCCTACCACACAGGCTGCACGGCCTCCTTGGTGTTTGTCTAACAAACCCACCTTGCTACTCTCTCATGGTGGTTCTTCTTGTAGCTTCCTATAGCTAGAGGGCTTGTCCCCAGACATCCTTCTCCTTGAATCACTCCCCTACTTCCTCCATCATCCCCGCACCCCAGTTCTCACACTCCCTAGCTCCCTTCATCTTTTCTCTGTAGCATTGCATATCTGCCTCTATCGTTTACTCATTTGCTTTGTCAGCCTCTCACTAAAATGTCTCTTCTGTTTATGCTGTATCCCAGGTGCCTAGAACAGCTGCAGGAGAGAACTGTTGAAGGAGTGAATGAGTTACAGTTATTGAGCATCTCAGGGCAGGGCTTCTCTTATGTATTGAGAGCCTCCACCCTATTCAAGTCCTCACTCACTTCCTCCTTTGTGGTCAACAGTGCACCCTCCCCAGGGCCTCTGGCTTCCAATTTATCATCCACTTAGTACTTAGAGCTGTCTTCTTCCAATGATAATAATAAGAGTGAGCATTTACTGAGGCCTGGCCCCAGCCTTATACACCAAATTTTTATATATATTACCTCATTTAATCCTTACAAGTGTATGATGTAGGTTCTGTTATCCTCATTTCTCAGATGAGAAGATGAGGAGTGTAGAGAGTGAATAGCTTGCCCAAAGTCGCACAGATTGTCACTGACAGAAACAGGGACTCCAAGCCAAGAGCCTGAGTTCCAGAAGCCTGTGGCCTGCCACTGCTCCATCTCAGGAGGGTTCACGGGCTCCACCAGCGTGAAGCCAAGGAGAGCCTCCATTGATGAGGTCCGCTCAGGCCAATCCGTCCTTGTTTCCTTCAGGAGCAGGGTTGAGGCCCTTACTTGTCTCCTCACCTTAGGAGGGTCAAGGGGAATGGCACCTCTCTTCTGGGGTTCATTTCCCCTTCTTTAGAAAAAGTACTAAGGAATTTCCTCACCCCTCCTTTGATAGCTCTTTCCCCACCTGCCCTTCTTTCTGACCCCGACTCTCATCCCCAACCCTAGATCACCCATATTATTGGAGGGTAATAAGTAGGGAGATACCAAGCAGACCCCATGTATACCTACCAGGGCTTGGGGATCAAGGGGGTATGTGTGGGGGGACATTTGGAGGCATTCTGAGTGCTCTGTGCTTCCCTGGTAGCTCAGCTGGTAAAGAATCCACCTGCAACGCTGGAGACCCTGGTTCAATTCCTGCATCAGGAAGACCCACTGAAGATAATCTACCCACTCCAGTATCCTTGGGCTTCCCTGGTGGCTCAGATGGTAAAGAATCCGCCTGCAATGCAGGAGACCTGGGTTTGATCCCTGGGTTGGGAAGATCCCCTGGAGGAGGGCATGGTAACCCACTCCAGTATTCTTGCCTCGAGAACCCCCATGGACTGTACCTCGCCAGGCTCCTCTGTCCTTAGGGATTGTCGAGGCAAGAATACATGTCACAAAGAGTTGGACATGACTGAGCGCAGCACAGGGCACTCCATTTTATCTTTTCGCTCCTGAGTGCGTCTCAGGCTCTGTCCCCTCAGTATGGAGTTTCCTCTCCCGACTGGTTTGAGAATCTCAGGAATGTGGAGCCTGGTGCCCTCCTGCTCTCCCCTCCAGCCTCCGGACACAGAGCCCCTGTCGAGGCCGAGGGGGAGGGGCCCTCCTGTCTTCCCGGAGAAGAAAGACAACACACACTTAAACCTTCCTCCCACCCTCTCTCTCCCTGATTTTTTCCCCAAAATCTGTCTGCCACTTTCAGCTTCCTCTTAAAACAGACGGCCTTTCCCACCCTCACCCCTCACTGGGGGCCGCTCTTGATGGTAATTACTCCTAATTGTTTTCCCTTGGCGCACTAGGCCTTTTCTCGCCAGCCCTGAACCAACAGTTCTGTGTCTGCTCAGAAAATGGGCTTAGCACAGGCCAGAGGCAAGCCCTCTCGGGCCTCAAAACTCAGACTTTCTAGGTCTAATTCAGAGGACAGATTTGACCATGGATAAACTTTTAAGGGAAGGCTCCACTCGACTCTCTCAAGGCAAACTGCAGCAGGGAATAGTGATTAAACTTCAGGAGTCTGTTCCAGCCACAAGAGCCCCTGAGGAGCTCGGAGTACTTCCTTTCATGGAGATCTCAGCACCAGAGATCTACTGGATCTGGCCAGGGGCAGAACCCTTGAAAGGTGTCTCTGAGCCCCATAGCGCCAGCTTTTGGTGGTGTGGAGCTGGCCATCTCATCAGTCAAGCTCCCTCTCCACCAGAGGACCAAGGGCGCCCGTCCCCCACAACCCTCAGCCCCGTCCTGAGTGGACTGAGGAAGCCCTTTGCTGAAGCTTGAGCTCATCACAGTCACTCATGCATGCACACAGGTACACTTGGAGGCTTTGTGTAGCTCCCTCCTGTCACCCCCAGCTTCTGGATCAATACCACAGTAGCTAGTGGTGGGACTGGAGGAGGAAGATGAGGGAGTGGGACCATGGGTATTGGAGGGGGTGGTGAGAAGAGTTCAAATGGGGGCAGAGATGTCCTTAGTGGTCTAGCACTCTTGAGAATTCTGTATACATTTTGGGAAAGGACTTGGGGGTATTATCCAGAGTAAAGAGGACATAGAAATGTTTTATTCATTCATTCAAAAATTACAAGTGACCTACATCAGACCTCTGTGTTGGGTTCTAGAAAATTTTGTCCAACTCCTGGTCCCAGCACGTAATACTTCTCTAGCCGCAGCCTAGAAACATTTTGTCCCTGGGGCCCTGTTTCATGGCAGCCCGATCAGCCTGAGCCTCGTCTCTCCATCCACCTCCTCCCAGACTCTAAGCCACTTTACCCAGCTGCAGAGCACCTTTCCTGGTGGGCAGAGAAGCCTCTGCAAGAAGGGGCCTGAAGAAAAACATGAAGTTGGAGAAAAGGCCAGTTTCACCCAACCCAGCCCTCCAGGAGTGTCTCAAGGACATGCTATAAAGGGTCTGGGAGGAGAGATTTCCTTGAGACTCAGGAAGAAGTTGGCTGCAACTTCTAGACCCAGATTTCTTCTTTCCCACATTTGGACCAAAAACCCTGGTTAGTTTTATCAGAATGTCGACTTGGATCTAAAAGTCTTCACTTGTTTATTTATCTTTCTACCCATTCACCCATCTACACATCTGCTTATCTATCCCTTCATCCATCCAACATTCACTCACTTATTCTTTTAGGACCTACTCTGGGCCAGGCACTGGGGAGAGAGGGATGAATATGGCTGGTCATTGGTCTCTGTGGTCCTATTCCTTGGTCCCCAGGGCATCTCTCTCAGCCTCAGCTGTTTCCACATGGAACCCAGATCTCCCTCCTCCCCTCACATAAGAAGCCAAACACCTACTGAGGAGTTGTCCCAGTGGCTAACTAGAAGTCCTGAACCAAAGGTAATCGGGGCCAGCAAGGGGAATGGAGGCCAGGTTAGTGGTTGGAGGGATGAGGAAGGCTCCCAGCCAGGCCACTGAGCCCATCACTGTGGTCTGGCTCTTTTGGTGAAAAAATAGCAAGTTTTGACAAGGGTCTCCCTGTGTCCTGAGCTCTGGGTTGCTCCCAGACAGGAGTCACTCTATTGCACAAACCACAGCCAAGGGCAACAAGGGCCCAGGGAGGACTGGAAGCGGGGGAGGGCGGGAACATGGGGCTCAGGACAGGACTCGGACCAAACCTGTCCATCACAAGCACAATGGTGCAAGTGAGGCCTGCGGGCTAGGTTGGAGGTCTGGGCGTGCATCGTGGGAGCTGCAGGTGAGACAGGGGAAAGAGAAGCCCAGACTCACAAGGAGAAGACAGACACACACCATACAAAACTGAAACCACCACAAAAGCAAATAGGGTCAGCTCTCTAGAATCTGTTTTAAAGTGTTATGAGCAGACAAAGGACTCAGCTGGGCAACAGGAGGATGACAATAGGGTTGAGAAGAGGAGGTTATGACAGGGCACCAGAGCATGTGAGTGTGTGTGTGCGCCCGGCAGCTCTAGTAATATGTGAGTTAGGATCAGTATAATTTTCTTTCTTCGGCATCTTCTGCTTCATTCTAAAATCAGGACTCTGAGTGGTTTGGGCTTCTCCAGGCCTCTCCTCCTCCTTCCACGTGTGGCCGAGGGCGAGTTAATGGGACCTGCACACACAGAGGCTCACACAGCCTTGAAGACAGAGGCCCATTCATCTCAGGACACGGTGGCACCTCTCTCCCAGGCTGGCCTGCCGTCCTGGGCCGTAGCTCCCACACACACGAGGGGAGACGTGCGCCTTCGCACACGCCACCTTGCCCTCGAGCGCACACAAAAAGCCACACTTGGGCTCTGTTAACCCTTCACCACCACGTGTGGGCACCTCTTGACTCCTAGCCTGGGCTCTGGCTTTGCCTGTCTCAATCCCTTTTACCCAAGCTTGGCCCTACCTGATTTAACCCTGGAACAACCTCCTCCAGGTGCCCAGGGAGCCCACCGTGGGCCTGCAAAGCCTCGGTGTATCAGGGAGAGAACTCAGGCAAAGAACTGGATGGAGGCATTCCTTCAAGTGGAGGAAGAGAGAGGACTCTGAAGGTCTGGGTTCAAGTTACAGCTATGCTGTCTGCCAGCTCTGTGTCCTCAGACAAGTCATTTAACCCCTTTGGGCTTCAGTCTTTGGACTGTGAGATGAATAGAAGTAAAATTAAGGTCCACAGGTACACTTATTGAAGTTACATGCAAAACATGTAGAATTTTATGTTTTGCTGGAAAGAGGTTTTATCAGTTTAGCCAGCTTTTCATAAGTCCCTTTAACTCCCTCAAACCCCAAGATCAGTGAATTTCCTGAAATTTCAGGACTCTACATGCATAAGTTATGTGCTTTATAAGTGTCACAAATGTGGCCATTGAAAGTCCACTTATCGTCTATGGCCATACCACCCTGAACGCGCCTGATCTCGTCTGAAAGTCCACTTATCATCTAAGGTCAGTGTCTGAAGTTCTCCCATATGACCGCTATTTGCATAAATCCAGGTTGGGAACCCCATGCCCATTACTTCCATGAAGACTCAAGATCAGGCTCAGACTGAGATGCTCTTATCTGATGAACTCATGTACTGGGGTGGGGTCATCAGATTGGAGGGTCCAACCTGGTAGGGGTCATGCAACAAGAAAGAATGGAGGATGGGATGGGTGTTAGGAATAATAACCATGATACTGATGTCTATTTAGTGCTTTCTGTGTGCCAGGCCTTGGGAAACCAACCAATTATCAAAGCAAATAGTATCATTATTCTCATTTACAGATAAGGAAACAGGCTTGGGGAGATTGTCCATTGCTCAGAATCCCTTAACTAGTTGAGTGGTGGAAACCAACACTGAAAGCAGGACTCCCTGAGTCCAAGGTCTTTACTCCATTTTTTAAGCAATCTTTAAAACAAAACAAAACCTTGTCCACCTTTCACGGCATGTGGGACCCTAGTTCCCCAATCAGGGATGGAACCTTAACCACTGGACCACCAGGTAAGTCCCCAAAGGCTTTATTTTTCAAACAGAAGGACATTGAGGGGATAAGCCCATCTCCAGTGACATTTCAGAGGAACTGGGCACAACACTGCAGTGTTTGGGGTTCAAAGCTACACAAGAAACACTCTTTGGAGAGAAGAGCTGGAGTCTGAAGTCTGCCTGAGCCGGTCCTTGGGGGTCTGAGGGCAGCAAGAAAGCTGGGCCAAAGGCACTGGCTCTTCAGAGCTTTCCCCAAGGCCTGGTGCAAAGGCCTCTTTGTTCACTACTCTGACTTCTACATGGTCCTCCGTCTCCGTCCTCAGGAACCTTGGGCTGCTTCACCAGCATAGGGTGGTCTCCAGTCCCTCCCAGCCTCAGCCAGCACCCATCATGCCTCGGGGTCCCTATGAGGATGGGTGGCTCAGGACATCAGGATATGGGGCAGGCAGGAAGGACTGTGTCAGGCAGAACCAGTGTGCAGGGACTGTGTGTCTGCTGTTCCCCCAAACAAACACCTTTTACTTCTTTTGAGGCAGAGACTCAAAGACTTATTAGCTGTTTATTTCTGTATGACTTAGAAAAGAGTTTTGCAAATTCCTATTAATTTCCTATTAAAGGGCTCAGAACTCCTCCACCCACTTGTTAATACTGCTCCCCATCTTCTTCTGCCTGTAATCCTTCCCACTGCCCTCCTTCAGCCTCCGCAGCAATGAAAAAAGATGGGAAAATGTGCCAGTTGGGTTCTTTTTAAATATTTATTTTTATTTATTTATTTGACTGCACTGAGTCTTAGTTGCAATATGCAGGATTTTCAGTTGTGGCAGGCAAATTCTTAGTTGCAGCATGGGAGAATCTAGTTCCCCAAACTAGGATTGAACCTGTGCCCTGGGAGCTTGGAATCTTAGCCACTGGACCATCAGGGGAGTCCCTGGATTCTTGATAGATATCCCAGAACTTAATTTCAGCTTCCTTATCCCCAGACTGGAGTCTAGAAGGAACCTGAGACTGAATGAAGGAGGTTCACTCATTCCTAGGGCTAGGAAGGAGGTCTGCCTCTAGGACGCTCTGGAGGATGGGGTCCACTCCACTAGGGAGTTGGGGGTCAGGGAATCGCCACCCCTTTTCCTGGTCCCCTTGCTGGACACTCTTAAGACTCCATTCTTCTCACAGTGTTACCTCGGCCCTTCCAGATTTGGGCTCCATCTTCTCCCTGAGGGTAGGGATGGTGGGCATGGTGGCATTTCCTGAGCCCGGGAAGAACATGACTGAGAGCTCAGCAGGAACCTCCGTTTCTGAGGCCTCATTTCCCTGCCCGCTCTGCCAGCGAGGGCACAAGGCTGTTCCTAGACAGGCTTCACTCCTCCTGCTTACCTGACTGCCACCCCCTGCCGGCCCCCCCATGCAGCATCCCCTTCAAGTACCCGTGGTCTCCCTTCAGCATCACCTCCTGCTCTGCACAGGCATCTTCCTGCCCTGACAGCCTGGCGCAAGTTCACAGTTCTAGAGATTTCTTCTCAGTGCAGAGCAGTGTGTGACCGAGGGGCCCAGGGACCTGTAATGGTGGGATATCCTCAGGGCTGAGCAGTCCAAAGTGGGCTAGGAACTAGTTGGGACACCGGTAGGGCAGAGTCACTAAACAAAAGATCAATTATGTAATTTCTGATATTTGATGTTTTTAAAAAACACACAGGTAGTCATCAGGATAAAAGGCAAAACTTTGCTGGACTTCTTTATACTTAGTTTACCATTTGAGTTGCTTTTGTTTTGAATACCTATCTTTTTCAAAGCTGGCACGGTCAAAATGTTAATCCAGCTCCAAGGGCTCTGCATTGTCCCTAAGCAGGAAGAAAATCAGTCTGGAAGAGTCAATCCTCTGTGGCCCCCAAAATGAGGGTGGAGGGATGGCAGCAAGCCAGAAATAAGGGGCATAGGCTTTGGGGCCAAGGGGCTTAGGCTCAGGCTCCTGAGCCACTGTGTGCTACCCGAGGGGCCTTTGGCTCACCCTGCGTTCTCTCTATAGGCAGCGTGGTATTATCTGACTCTACTTCAGTGAATGGTAATGAAGGTCAGTAGGACTGCAGATGTCCAAGGACGTTGAAAATAGTCACCTCATCAAGAGGAGTCATCATTAGAGCAAAGGGTGGAGTAAATATCCCAGAAAGCCCCTCAGAAGCTTCACAATAGTGTCTTGCCCACGTCTGAGTCTCTAGTCCAACCCAAAGATATGCAGGGAAGGAGACCCCAGGCCTTAGTCTAATTCTGGCCTCACCACCTTGTGAGGGTGGTCTCTCTATTTTGCTGAAATAAACACTTTTGGGTTACATGAACAACAGCCGTTTAATTCAGGGTAAATTTCCAAAAGGATTCCCTTTGCTAATTACAAACACAACCCCAGGGGGCCTCGAGAGGGAGTGGAGCCCACTGTCAGGAGCCCTGTGCAGGTAGGGCTTCTTGGTCCTTGTGGTGTCTGTCGGTGGGGACCGTCATCTTCACACTCACCCTCTTCCTTCTGGCCGGGGCAGAACGCAGCCCCTGTGTGCCGCTGCCGTCGTGTGAGAGCACTGCCACAGCCTGCTAACTGAAGACTGGCTCTCCTTGGATGGCCCTTAAGCACTGCATTTTTTTCAGCAACTCTCACCAGACCCACAGATGGATTTATCTTCCCTGAGTGCACTGTGCGGCTGTTTCTCTTTCAGGGACCCACTAGCTCAATGAGCCGCACTGTTCTATGGAGTCAGCCAAACAGCCACGGCTCTGTTCTCTCAGCCAGACCCTGGAGCCTGGAGTCCTGCCTCCGGGAATTCCAGGCTTTGAGAATGTTAGAGCTGGAAGACACCTCCGCCGTCACCTAGTCCTTCCCCAACCTCTGTGCAGATGGGGAAACTGAGGCCCAAGGAGGGGGAGGCTCTCAGAAAACGGCAGCCTTTCCTTTAACCTTGGCAGGCACCACTCCCGCTGATCCGCTGGCCTCTCAGCCGTGGAGAGCTCGGACTCTCCCAGGCAGCCCACTCCACTGCTGGAACAAGAGGAATGTTCTTCCTAGTACTGGGCTAAAACTGACCCCCAGCCTCCCTTTGTGGTTCATCTTTTTGTGCAGTCTCCATGGAGAGATACAACTGACCCACAGGGAACAAATTAGAAATCAGTTCATCCTCAAAGGGATTGGAGCAGACCGTCCTGGGTCTCTCCCAGGCAGCCTCTGCCACCAACTCGGAGACTAGACCTGGCAGCCTCATCACAGACACTTGGATTCAAATGGCACTCTCCTGCTTGAGAGCTATGTGATGGTGAGCACGTTAGAATCTCAGGTCGCTCATCTGCAAAAACAGGGGTAACAGTAGTTTCCACCTCTAAAGGCTGTCATGAAGATGCAATGAGATTACATGAAAAGTGATTAAGTACAGAGCTAGTGTATCATCAGAAGACAACCAGTACAGTTTTGATGATGCTGTTGGAAGAGCCTAAGCTCTGGATTCACAGTGCGAGTGTCTGTGCCTGCGTGCTAAGTTGCTTCAGTTGTGTCCAACTCTTTGCCACCCCATGGACTATAGCCCGCCAGGCTCCTCTGTCTACAGGATTCTCCAGGCAAGAACACTGGAGTGCGTTGCCATGCCCTCGTCCAGGGGATCTTCCCGACCCATGGATTGAACCAGCGCCTGTTAAGACTCCTGTATTAGTAGGCAGGTTCTTTACCACTAGCATCACCTGGGAAGCCCCTGGGTTCACAGCTGCTATTTAAATCCCAGCTCCATCACTTTCGTATCATACTTGACTTTAAACAAGTTGCTAACTTCCCTGGGCCTCATATTCTGCATCAGTCTGGATACTTGCAAGTTACCAAAAATAAATAAATAAAATAAAATCCAACTCAACTATCTAAAGTAACAATGGACTTCATTAATTCACATAACAGATAATCCTAAGGTCATGAGGGTTTCAGGAGTAGTCTGATCAGGGCTTCAGCTTGTTCTCTGATTCTCCTGGCTTGGCTTGGCTTTGCTGAGATGTTGATTGGACCTTACCTATGATAACTGTAAGATGGCTACCAGCAGTTCCAGGCCCACACGCCTGTGTCTATCACAGTCTAACTTAAAAATGAAAGAGAAGAGTCTTTTCTTTCCTCATCCATCATTAAATCAACTTCTGGCTATGCTTCATTTGGGCCATCCTGAAGGAGTTTCTCAGGCATGAGTGATAAGATTACCCTCATTGGCTCAGATCTATCAGGTCCTACCCTTGAAACTGGTCCTGGCATCAACCCTACCAAACTGCAAGTCTGCTCCACAGTGGGGGGCGGGGTGTGATGGATGCTGGGGGAGTCCTCTGCAGAGGATATCTGTCAGGGCTGGATGAGATAAGACAAGCAGTGTTCAGAACAGCACCTGACACACAGTAAGTGCTAGCCACTTCATTTATTTATTTAGTTTTGATTGGAGGATAATGGCTTTACAATGTTGTGTTGGATTCTGCCATGCAGCAACATGAATCAATCATAGGTATACACATGTCCTCTCCCTCTTGAAACTCACACCCACCTCCCATCCCATCCCACCCATCCAGGTTGTCACAGAGCACAGACTGAGTTCCCTGCACTATATAACAACTTCCCATTAGCTAGCTATCTGAGGCTTCCCTGGGTGGCTCAGATAGTAAAGAATTCGCCTGCAAAAAAAGGAGTGAAAGTGAATCTCACTCATTAGTGTTTGACTCTTTGTGACCCCATGGACTATACAGTCCATGGAATTCTCCAGGCCAGAATACTGGAATGGGTAGTCTTTCCCTTCTCCAGGGGATCTTCTCAACCCACAGATTGAACCCAGGTCTCCCACATTGTGGGCAGATTCTTTACCAGCTGAGCCACAAAGGAGACCTGGGTTCAATCCCTGGATTGGGAAGATCCCCTGAATAAAGAAATGGCAACCCATTCCAGTATTCTTGCCTCGAGAACTCCATGGACAGAGGAGACTACAGTCCATGGGGTCACAAAGAGTCGAACAAGACTCAGTGACTAAGACTTTAACTGTCTTTCATTAGCTATCTAATTTATACGTGGTAATATACGTATTTCAATGCTGCACTCTCAATTCATCCCGCCTTATCCTTCCTCCACTGTGTCCCTAAGTCTGTTCTCTATTGTCTGAGTCTCTAATCCTGCTCTGCAAATAAAAGTGCTAACCATTTTTTTGGAATTATCATTTTTATTAGTATCCTGAGCACATGCCATGAATCAGTTTTTATTTTTAAATTTTTAAAATTTTTTTATTTTAATATAAATTTATTTATTTTAATTGGAGGCTAATTACTTCACAATATTGTATTGGTTTTGCCATACATTGACATGAATCCACCACGGGTGTTAGATGCATTGCTGATGACCAGTTTGGGGTAGAGCCCCAGAAGCACCACTAAGCCGTCTCCTTTCTATTTCACAGCAGCCCTGTTGCGGCAGCCCCACTCCCTGTTTCTTTTTTCCTTAAGACTCTGTTCAGCCTCAGGCCACAGGGAACACTTTAGGCCCTGCAGTGCCAACAGCCTGCTTGTGGTCGTGGTTGAGCCCTCTCCTAGCTTTGCTGGACAGCTGTGCTGCATGGCTCTTTGTTCCCAAAGTAGAGCTTCCTCTATAGACTTTCCACGTTTTAATTTCTCCCTCCAGAAGTTGATGTAAGATATCCTAGACTCCCCTCTCCTCTTTGACCCATGTCGCGCAAAGAACATCAGCTACAAGTCCCAGGGAGATTGTATGTCCCCCTCGGCTGGCCCCATAAACTTTCCTCCTAAACAGAAGTTTCAAGGGTGTCATGAGACTTGGATGGCACATGTCCTACCAAACTCTGATTCTAAGTAGCTCCATCCCAAGCTTTGGTCTTGAAGAACTATGGGTGATTTCTTACAGCAAGGGACTTCACTTACATGGTTAGTATTAGAACCTATTCTTTTCCCAATGACTGGTGCTAGAGGCTCCTCTTTGACCTTCTTCCTGCAGCAGGGAGAGCCTCTCCTGCAGCTTTCCGGTGGCATGAGTGGTCTGCTTACTAAGACTCTGATGATTTCTGGTCAACATCAGCCCATTGCCAGTGCCTAGAGAAGTGTGTCCAATTGGGCCATCCCCTTTTGTGGTCTTGCTGGCACCGTACAGCTTAGAGAGTCCATTGGATACCCTTCGGTGGGTCTGCTCCATGGCCCTGGGAGGTTGGGGCACGGGGACTTGTTATTTTTCTACCCTACAGATAAGACTTTAAATGGTTTGTACAAGACCACCCAGCTCAAACTGGGAAAGCTGGGACTTGAACCTTGGCCTCCTGAATCCCAGGCCTGTTCCCTTTACTCCTATAGGATTCGTTGCTTGCCTTTGGACCTGGCTCTGGGGAAGGAATATCCTGAGAAACCCGAGTCAGTCTCATCTTCATGCCTTGCCCAGCCTGAGCCAGAGCAGAAGCTGGTGCAGCTGAGCAGAAATGGGCCCCCGGAGCCCAGGTCTGCCCCAGCCCGGCCTTCCTCCTTATTGGGTGGGGGTGTGAGGGTGGGTGGGCTGGTGCACAGACAGCACGGATCCCAGGAATTGGACCAGATCCTTAGCTTCATCTAAAAACATGGCCATGGTCTCTTCTGGTCTCTCGAGCTCCAGGTCTGTTTCTCACTGTTTTCTTTCTGCTATAACTTTGGTCTCCTCCCTGTGTCTCTCCTCTCTACTGAACTTGATTCTCCTCTTTGTTCCTCTCATGGTATCCAGAGTATCTCTTGTTGATTTCTTCTTTCTCCTCTCTCATTCTCTATCGTTCTTTAGAACTTCCTGGGTTAAGCAGGCATGGAGATGCTTCAGCCCTGCTAGCAGAGGCTGCTGAGTGCCTCCCCTCCCCATTCTCCTCCCCTGCCCCCTCCTCTCCTCCTTCGCACCCTGCCATGCCCTCCATCGGCAGCCGCCCCCCACCCCTCTCACTTGGGCCCTGGCCCCCCATTGCCTCAGCCAGCTCCTCCTTGATGTGTGGGGCTGGGACGAAGGTACAGGGAGGCTCTCAGAGCCACTTCTTTGGATACAAAAGCTTCTTTCTCCCCCTCGGAGATGAGGTTTCCAGGCAGGTTATTTTTATAGCAGGGCTCAGGCAGGATCCTTCAGAGAAAATAAACAAAGTCACACACACCAGTCCTTCACACCCCTCAGCCCCTTCCCTGGAGAGGGGCCCAGCCGGCTGTGCCGACACAGGGACGCCCACCGCCCCAGAGGGGCTGCGGAAGCTGCTGCCTGCGTGGAGAGAGGCCGGGAGGTCCGCGCTGGGGGAGGGGCCCCTGCGAGGGGCACAGACAAAGGTCCTCTGCGATGGGTCCGATGGGGGTCCCGGAGGAGAGGGCTGAAACCCTGGGGCTCCATCTCACAATCCGGGCCAGGGGCTCCAGTTCTACTTCCACAGGGGAGAGTCATTCAAATTCAGCTTTAACTCCCATTTGCTAAATGCCTCCCGAAAGCCAGGCACCGTGCTTGGAGCTTTCATGCACATTTCTTCATCATCATCATATCCCATAGAATTCAGTTCAGCAAGTGGCCGTTTTGCATCCACTGCTTTGTGCCGCTTCAGGTGCCTGAGACACAAGAATACACAACACAGAGGCGTGTCCTCAGGGCCCTTTCTGGACTGGGGGGGGTAGCGGGGAAGGGCGAGATAACAGGACCACAAGAATCTGAGGTGGTGGCCATCACGCTCATCTTGCAGATGAGAAAACTGAGGCTCAAATGAGCTGAAGTGATCTTCCCTTGCAAGGTACTGTCCAAGGGAACCTGGGCCTTGGAAATCAGGGCATCGGGGATGTCTAGGGTGGGCTTCTGCGAAGAGGATGATGAAGGCAAGAAGCCTGAGCAGGGCTGAAGGACAAGGCACGAGCCTGCCTCCAGCTTTCCCAGGGTCTCCAATCCCCAGCGTTCCAGACCTAAGGTGGGGCACACAGAGTTCCCAAACCTTCAGGGCAGGCAGGCAGGCGGCAGTGCCTCATCTCCCACATCCCCAGAAAGGAGGGCCTTTCATAGCTAGGTGCCCTGCAGTCTCCTCAAAGCTCCTTTATGAGGAAGGCTCAGGTTAAAAGGCTTCATAAATCACACACACTCCCCATTGGGCAGGACAGAAATATACAGCCCCTGAGCATCCCTGCCCAGCGAAGGCAAACAGCTCACGGCTGTGGCCAGGAGTCTCCCCCAGCCCAGCGCTGTCCTCCCTGCCTCAGCACAGCCAGTCCCTGACTAGGGGGCGCCACGCCACCCCCCTCCCGCCCAGAACAAGGAATTCCAGATCCCAGCATTCACACTAACTTTGAGCATCAGCGCTCCCTCAGCCCCAGTGCACATTCCGCCTTTCTGTGGCTGATTGTGGAGTGAAGGAATGTGTCCTCGGTTCAAAAGTTTCAAGTGTCAGGAGGTCGAGTTCTAGTGAGTTCCTGAAGAGCCGAAGCAGCCCCCAGTAACTCATTCTGGTATCTCAACTCGCTTATCTTTAAAATGGAACTAATGACACTTAGGTGGTGGGGTTACTAAGAGTATCTAGACAGGCAGGACTTAGCGCTGCACGCACACAGGAGGGCAGAGCTGCTGCCAGCGCTGCTCCCGATTACAAGCTGGTGCTGGCAATGGAGGTTCAGGGTCCCCTGAGGCCCCGCCTCCATCTCCAGATGTTCACATAATGGAGGCTGTTTGGGCCTCGCCTCTGGGACCCTCAGGATCAGGCAAGAGAGCTGGTGGCCTTTCCAGGACCCTGGCCTTCCCTTTCCGGCCTGAGCCCAGGGCATCCCCTTTAAACCCCCCAGTTCACGTCCCACCCCCTCTCCTGGGTCGCAGTTGATTATTTTCATTCGACTGGGGCTGACCTCAGTATGGTTTAATGGCCTTTTCCTCCCGCGGCCACTCTCATCTGACACCTGGAATGCCGCTCTGAGCTGCTCGCGCCTTTCTGTCTCTGCTAATGAGGTTTTCTAACAAAGCCCTGCATCACTGGAGTCTGCTCACAGAGGGACTGCTGGACTTCTGCCTGGGGACCCGGGCTCTGTGGGAGGAAGGGGATGTGGGGGGCGGGGGGAAGGCCGAGGGAACACAGCACTTCTTTCAGAAAAGGCTGCGGGCTGGGCGGGGGAAGGAAGGCATGCTGCTACCTCCAGGCCGGCTCCAGGGTGGCCACAGGCCGGGCCAGTTGCTGGAGAATTCTTCCTAAGCCTCGGGCTCTGGAACTGCTTCAGTAGCCAACCTGAGCAAGGGTCGAGGGGCCAGACCAGGCAGCAGGGCCTGGAGCTGGAGGGTATACTCCGCACAGGGCCTGGGAGAAGGAGCCCTTGGGTGGATGCAGATGGCCTTGTGTGTGTCCGGCACTGTCCTATCTCCACCCATCTGCTCTGGGGACCCTTCCTGTGTCATCTCCACTGGCCTCACCTGCTCCTGGAAAGACTCCAAGACTCTGTCCTGCCAAATTTGAAGGATAAGAGGAAAGTAGTTTCACAAAGAGCCCTGGAGGCTAAAGAGAACTTGGTCCAGAGAAGAGTCAGCTACAAGATGGCCCAGGAATAGATGTTCTTCAAGGCTCCAAAGTGTCCTTAGAACCAGGAAAGGGTCTCAGACTCCATGGAGCCTACTATCAAGAGAAAGTAAGAAACCATCACAGGATAGTCATGATCAATCAACAGATTGATCTATCAAGCACCTACTCCCTGGAAAACCAGTGTCAAAAGGCTGCTCTTGGCAAGAACTAAACTCAAGTTCAAGGGAGGTGCAGCTGCCATAATTTACTTGCTGTTATTGTGTACCTGGTGCTTAGCCAGGAGCATCTCACTCAGCTCCCCGACAAACCTGGGAGGGAGTAAATGTTGCTGTCATTACCCACTCGTTACAGATGAGAGAATTGCGTAACAGAGAGGGTGAGTGACTGATTCAAGGACACACAGCTAGTAAGCAGTAGTGCCAGGATCGGAATTCATGAGTGCTATGCTGTGCTAGCTGTCCTTCTGCAGGGAGGAGGTGGTTTGGGGGCCTAGGAGGAGGCTGAAGGAGCAGGACAGGTTGGAGGTGGGTGGGCAGTTCACCCAAGTCAAGCAGTATGAGCAGAGAGACCAAAGGAAGGAGACCAGATGTCTGGGCAGTGAGTACACTGGGCCGGGGGCAGAGACTGGAAAGATGGATTAAGCAGGGACTCGAGTGCCAGGCTGAGGAGTTGGCCTCCATCCTGAAGGCAATGGGGACATAGAGCGGGCTTCTGAGCAGTCTGAGATGTGATGAAAGTAGCGGGTCAGACCACAGGGGACAGACAGAACCACCATCCGGGAAGCTGTGACCTGTCACTGGAGCTCTTTGGACACAGGGCAGCCCCTCTCTGCCCAGCCCAGGGTAGCACCCTCCTGTTTAGATCAAAACCTTGTTCATCAAACCACCGTGTCTAGGAAGCTTTAGGGGAGGGTTGAGATCAAGGATGGTGTGTTCTCAGGTGGATTTTCCAGATTTGGGGACTACTATTTTTTTTTAACTTTGTATTTTATATTGGAGTATAGCCGATTAACAATGTTGTGATAGCTTCACGTGGACCACACCTGGCCCACCTGAAGGGTGGATGGTACATATTCATGTATCCATTCTCCCCCAAACTCCCTTCCCAACCACCTAGACTACTATTGATGTGATTGTTTCCTTAAGTCGACTCTCTCATTCTCTTTTGCTTTACTCAAGTTGACATGAACTGAAAGCTTTATATCATAGCACTGATATTCTGCCTTTTCCTCCAATGCACATCAAAATAAATACATTACTAAAATGTATAAGTATAAAACCAAAAATATTTACCTGTGTTCCACCTAAAATCACCCCAGGGAGCTCTGCACTTAGGAAATATTGGTGACCCTCCCCTTGCTCCCCCACTTGGAGTGACCTCATTCAAAGATTTCGCATTTGGAAAAAGCAAGTCAGAAATCACTCAGAGCCAAGGGAGGGGAGGAGGCCAGGCCTGGGGTAGGGGTGGGGCTCTGTAAAGCAGGCCCAGCAGGGAGGGGTGCTGGTGGATGTGAGACTGGGGGGCTGAGGGCATTGGAGGGAGCTGCCCCAGGGAAGTGAATGAGGCCTTGTTAGAGCCATGGCAGCTAGGCAGTGCACAGAGACCATGCTGCAAGTGTGAAGCTTCCAATAACTTTTATGGATGATTTCTTAATAAACATTTGAGCCATCTGTCTGGACTGAGACATGCGTTGTCCCGGGTGCCTGGAGACAGGACTGGGTGAGGGGCTGGTGTCTCGTGCATGTCCCATCATGTCCTCTCCCCATCCTCGACTTGTCCCCTTGTTCTTTTTTGTCATAATTAGGACAGCTTCCATATGCTGAAGGCTGACGGAGCCCAGCACCTCCCGTTGAAGTCTACATTCTGTCTTTTTTAACCCTTGTAATTACTTTATAAGGCCAGTGCTACAACTGTGCCACTTTAACATGTCAGGAAACACATGAGCTCATCACCTGGCCGAACTGCTAAATGGCAGAGCCTGGCTAGCCCTTTGGGCCCAGATCTGAGTGACCCCCAAGCCCATGCTCTGAGCCACCTGACAACTTCTATATCTTACTCTTTCTTGCTCATATCAGCACACTGCTTGTCCTTTCCTCCTCAGCTTCTCCTTTCAGAGCTAGACTCAGCTCATGCCTCTCTTCTCAGACATTGCTAGGGAAATACCTGCCCGCCCCCCACCACCTGGATGTCAGAACTGGTACCACTCATGAATACAGCAGGCCAGTCCATAGGGCAGCTGACTTTTCTGTGACGGGACTGACTAATCTAATGCTGAGAAACCTTCTTAGTCATTGAAAGCCACTTGGATTATTGGCTTTGGCTTCAAATAAACAGATAAACTGCAGCCTAAAAGGAGGTGGTTTCTGGGGTCTTTCTCTGAATTTGGTACATTAGAGACAACCAAGTTCTAGTTGGAAGCATGAACTTCTTACAAGCATCTTCCAAAGGTGTCCCGTGCTTTGTTTAGTTGCTGTATGTGAATTGATCATTATTTTTTAAAAGTTATAGATGTGCAATGGCCTTATTGGATCTATCCTAACAAGGAGAGACCTATACTACCCATTCTAAAGATAGAATGTTATAGGAGAGGAAAACATCTCGAGAAGAAAGGTTCTCAGGTGTCAAGAGGCAGAAATGGCAGCCGTGAAGCAGTCCATTTACAGCCCTAGTAGAACCTTAACAACACAGGTCCTCATGAAGCATGTAGTCCACTAAAACTAGCCAAACTGACTTCAATCCTGTATTTCTAGGGTCTGGAGCTCTTGTAGGGCCCATTTGATCCATAGATATATAATTTTCAAAACCCCCAGTGAGTAAGTAGTTAGCTGATAGTAATAACCCATGAATAGAAGGTACTCTGATCCTCTGTGCAGAAAAAAGTCAATTTAGATGATTCAAAACCCTGGATCGACTGATGCATATACGTGTGCACTTAAATGCTGCCTATGGCTCCCTCACTCTATGTTTGCAGACTGTAAGCTTCCTCAGGGTGGAGAACATGGACCAGAGCAGTCCTTCTCCCTCCAAGATGGAGATCAGGACAAAGAGGGGTCCAGGGGATGCTGCGGGCTCGCTTCACGCTCTGATCAACACTTGGCTTAAAGGGCAGTGGGCCTCTAGGGTTGGAGCACCCACATTTGTTCTACTCTAACACAGAAAGAGCAAGGCTGGAAAGATACAACATTAGCTAAGGAATCTCAGCAAGTAATGAGCCCAGGCACTGGCTGTCTACTGCATGGGGGTGCAGCCCTGGCTGGGAATCAGACCTGAGAACCGGCCCAGTTCCTCCCTTTGCCTGGTCCGTGAAGGCTGCTCAGAGAGAAGAATCATGGACCAGGCTCTAGACGGCGACTTCCCTGAAGGACAGAGAGTGCTTGTTACAAGCAGCTCCTCGGGGTTGAAATTCCACTTCAGGTCTCAGCACCTAAAGTCATTTTTCTTCCTTGTTTATGTTTCCTGTGGAAAGTCTGAAGAAAAATCTGTGGAGCATCTTTTGAGCTTGCATTTGGAAGGGAGAAAATATGCTCCCTTTTTGCTGGGCAAACATAGCAAACATTGGTGCTTTCACAACCCAGACACAAGCTGGTTTTCAAAGGCTCCCGCTTGGCGGCCCCACTTAGCTCATCGGAGGGGTGAGGGGTGTAGCACCTGGGCTGAGGAGGTTTGCTTTGGGAGCAGACCTTGGAATTTGTGAATTTTCTACTCCAAGCACATCCAAACGGAGCAACCAGAGCCCCCTTCTGCAAAGCTTGCTCGGGCAACTGGGGCTCCATCTGCTTGGGGTGGAGCTAGAGAGCCAAGGGCCTCAGATGACCAGCTCCCTGATCCCCATGAAGACTGTGCTGGGGTGTCGGAGGCTTAGCAGAGAGGATGCAGATGGATCAAGACGGCCTCAGGGACTCTGGCCCCTTTCTCTGGGTGATGCTGAGATTAGAGGGTGGAGGTGAGAGTGAAGGGAACATGCTTCTGCACCCACAGATATTTCCAGGCTTCCAAACACTAATCAGGGAGACCACTGGGCAGAAGTTCCTTTAAAGCTAGAGCAGTGCAACAGCAGCTACCCACTGTGGGCTGTCTGGTTATTTCAATGTGGTCTGTAGCAAGGATTTCCTTCCCTCCGTCCCTCCTTCCATCTCTCCCTTCCTCCATTTATTTCATGAGAGAGATAATATAATAAACTCCCAAGCACCCATCAAGAGCACCAACAATGATCTACTCAGAGCCAATCTTGTTTTGTCAATCACTACACCTACTCCACCCACTCTATGCCTTCCGACTGGAAGGTTTTGAAGCAAATTCCCAACATCATCTTGGAAGAGTGTCAGTCACTCAGTTGTGTCCTAGTCTTCAAGACCCTATGGACTGTAGCCCACCTGGCTCCTCTGTCCGTGTGATTTTCCAGGCAAGAATACTGGAGTGGGTTGTCCTGCCCTGCTCCAGGGGATCTTCCTGATCCAGGAATAGAACCTGTATCTCCTGCGTTACAGGTGGATTCTTTACCGCTGAAATACCGGGGAAGCCCAGGCCTAAGTATACATTTTGCCAATCATGGCAGGGGCTCAGGGAAAGTCTGAAGTGCATCTAAAGACCTGAAATTAAAAACCTCTGTTACACAGGATAATCTCTGTCTTAGAGACAAAAGGAAACTTTCTTTTTGGTATCTTGGAACTCACAGCTGTTCCTTCTAAGATGAACTTCCTTGTTTTGTTTGCAATGGCTGTTTTTTGAGTGTAGAGGACCATGCTGGGTGATTGTAGGGGAAGGCAAAAGAAGGCAGAGCAGAGCGGCTGCCTTCCTGGTCCTTTCAGTCCAGTGGTGGGGGTGGGAGGAGACATGAGAAGGAGCCCAGTGGGCTGAGGGAGCAAGAACCTCAGCCTGAGAGGAGGAAGAGCCTCTTCTGCACAATCTCTTCTAGGGGGTTGTTTATTGGCCAGCATTAGTTAGGTCTCTTAGTGGCTGTTAATGTGTTTGTTTAGGGTCTCTTGTAATGTCTCTAAGATAAGTACCAACTCAGTTTACACTCCACCTTCAAGAAATGGGCTTGGGGTGTAGGGAGCTTATGGGGGAAGCAAGGAGGTGATCAAAGTCCTTCCCAGGCTTCTGAAACTGGGAGGGAAGACACTTGGAGAGAGAGGATCCGCGGAGTGCACAGGGGAGAAGGGCTTCCCTCTGGGCTGGACAAATTGCCAGATTTTTTAACGAGGACATGAACTTCGTTCTCTTTCTGATTTTCTTTTGAGAGGAGGTATGGGAGTAGGGCCATTGTCTATGTGGGGTTCTTTGGAAAGATCTTAGAAGCTTTCTGACCTTCATATCCAGCCTTTTTGCTGTTCCCCAATCCTGATCCCATCCCACACTAGTGTCTGCAAACCCAGAGACCTGAGCCAAGTCCAGGTGGCATCTAAAGAAAAGACAGAGCCTGTAGCTGGCGCCGGGGGACGTGAGCCAGTTGGGCTGCAGAAGCAGCACAGAGACAGGCGCAAACACACTCTGAAGAGACAACAGAGTGAAGATGGCATTTCAACCTGTGAGGAAAGACAGACTTCTCAACAAATGTTCTGGAACAACTGAGTACACACTTAGGAAAAGAAAATTAAAGTAAGATTTATATCTTACACATTTAAAATGAAACAGATGGCATGTGGATCAAAAGTTTAAATGTTAAAAATTTTAAGGAGTTTTAAAAATATTTACTCATTCAATTTATTTATTTGGCTGAACCAGGTCTTAGTTGCGGCATATGGGATCTAGTTCCCTGACCAAAGATTGAACCCAGGCCCTGTGCATTAGGAGCATGGAGTCTCAGTCACTGGACTACCAGGCCCTACATGTAAAAATTAAAACTACATCTAAAAGAAAACCTCAACGAAACAATGAGAAAAATTTAAACCTATGAGTGAAGCCATAAATAAAAGTAAAATAATGATCAATTTGACCATGAAAAGCAAAAAAAAATTTTTTTCATGGCAAAACCAAAAATATCACCATAGGCAAACTCAAAGATGAAATGTCAAACCATGAGAAAATACTGACAACTATTATTGCAGTATTATTTCAGCAAAAGACTAGAAATGGCCCAAATGTCCATCAAACGAGCATTGGTTAAATAAATGATGGTATATCCACACAATGAAATTTCACATTTCACAGTGAAATACTAAGCAATCATTAAAATAGGTGATTTTTATTGTGTTGAAATGAAATCATCTTTAAGACACACAAAAAAAAGCTCATGTAGACGGGGGCCTGGAGTATGTTACCATTTGTGCTGAGAGAGAGAAGAGGGATGGTATTTACCATTTATAATGGGAGGAGGGGAGCACAGTTGCTTAGCTACGCTTGGAATTCCTCAGGAAGGACACCTGAAAACCAGTCATGTTGGGTCCTTCTGGGAGGGGTTATAGGTGGCTGGGAGGGAGACTTCACTTTGAAATTTTGGATCATGTGAATGAATGACCTATTACAAATAGTATTAATGCTATGATTTCTTTCTTTTAAAAAAAGGAAGAGAAAAGAAGGGAGGAAATGATATGACCGAGGAAGAAGAGGAAAACCAAGTAACATGCAAAGCTGACGTAGCCGGGAGCCGGAGGCACTCACTGCATTCCTCTCTCCTTCCTCATGGGCCCTCTCGGCAGCAGCGCTTACCAGACTTTTAGGGAACAGTTGTCTGGAAAAGCCTACCACTGAACCACAATTTCCTCTGAGTGGGGGACAGTTGGTCCTTCAGCTAGAGAATGCGAATCCCAAGCAGCACTGATTCTGGGCGCAGACCACATACTCACTCTGAGAAAACAGTGTGGTCCACATGACTGTGCAATGGAGAACCCTGGAGAAACAGAAGAGCAGCTTATCCCTAGCCTAAAAGGTAGGGGGGTGGGGACAGAGAAAGAGAGAGAGGAGGGGAGAGGAAGCAGAGAGGAAACAAAAAGAAGCAACGAAGTGTCCATCAACGCGTGACTGGTGTGCCGCGGTGCATCTACACAGAGGAAAGCCTCGTCTCATGGCCATGCAGCGGAAGAAGGGTGCTCCTCACTGCCCAGGTTGTTGTATATCGTTCACCCTCGTGTGCCTAAGGCTGTGGTCTATGCCATAAGCATAGGTTAAGCAGAAGAACTGCAGGTGTGGTGAAGCCTGATCAAAGAAACAAACTCTTTTGAAGAACACCAGCCTGCATTTGCAGAGAAGGCAATGGCAACCCACTCCAGTACTCTTGCCTGGAAAATCCCATGGATGGAGGAGCCTGGTGGGCTGCAGTCCATGGGGTCGTGAAGAGTCGGACACGACTGAGTGACTTCACTTTCACTTTTCACTTTCATGCATTGGAGAAGGCAATGGCAACCCACTCCAGTGTTCTTGCCTGGAGAATCCCAGGGACGGGGGAGCCTGGTGGGCTGCAGTCCATGGGGTCGTGAAGAGTCAGACACGACTGAAGCGACTGAGCAGCAGCAGTGGCAGCCTGCATTTGGAAAGGATGGAAGGGGCTTTGTCGCTTCTAAGATAGTGCAGGTGAGAGAGGTCTGGGCAAGGGAGTTGGCCCACATTTTAGCCTGTGTTCATTTCCGTATCTCTCCTAACCTCACTGCAGTATCACCCTTTAGATACTGCCATCAATAGTAACTTATTTGGGGAATAATTTTGCAGTTTTTTAAATTTGCAAATATCACTTCTCTGGCTGGGTAATAAGCAAGTAACAGTGGTATTACTCCACGGGTTCAGCTCCCTGCCAGCCAGAGCACTCCACTTTTACGGAGAAACGGGATCTTGCACTTGAAGTCAACAGAGAAGAAGGAGGTAGACGCAGCTGGAAAACTCAAGCTCTCTTTTTGCTTCTGGTCAAAACCAATGCTGCCTTGGCCAAGTCCCTACCTTTCCCATCAGGGCCATTCAGGCCTAGGGTGAGAGGGGAGCAAGGCTCTTGCTTTGGGTGCAAACTTTTAGGAACACAAGGCTCAGACAGTAAAGAATTTGCTTGCAATGAAGGGGACCTAGGTTTGATCCCTGGGTCCAGAAGATCCTTTGGAGAAGGCAATGGACAGAGAATTCTTGCCTGGAGAATTCCATGGACAGAGGAGCCTGGTGGGCTACCGTCCATGGGGTCGAAAATAGTCAGACACAACTGAGTGACTAACACTTAGTGAAAAAGCCTTGGGAATCAAAATAAACAGCATTTAAAGATAATATTTTAAAAATAAAAATCAATGCAAAAAATTTCATTATGAACAGAAAGCCAACCTTTCAAATGAAGATGAGAGGAGCATTGCTGGTTTCTCTTCTAGCTTTAGGCTCCACTGGGGCTCACAGCTCTGTTCCCTAGGCCACACTGCTCCATCTCTAAATCAACAAGGTTGGACCATTTGACCTCCTGGGATCCTGCTGGGCCCTGATGATTCATGGCTCAAGAATGAAGTGTCACTGGAGAACTAGGGACAGCCTTGCACAGGAGACCTAGTTTTCTCAGAGCCTGGGTTCAGATGTACTTTTCTTGAGCCTTTGCCAGCTAGGAGTGAGTGAGTGAGTCAAAGTTTCTCAGTTGTGTCCCACTCTGTAGCCCACCAGACCTCTCTGTCCATGGAATTCTCCAGGCAAGAATACTGGAGTGGGTTGCCATTTCCTTCTCCAGGGAATCTTTTCGACTCAGGGATTGAACCTGAATCTCCTACATTGTAGGCAGATTCTTTGCCATCTGAGCCACCAGGGAAGCCTGCCAGCTAGAAGAGGAAGAGTCATCTCCTAAAACCTCACTCGTCACTAGAAAGTGACAGGGGCCTTTAAGGTCCTGCTCGAATCAACAGGATGAGAAAGTCTGGTTCTTCAGGAAAACCCACCTTTTCTATTTGGCCCTAGTGACCCTCAGACGCTTGCTGAGCTTCAGGGAAGACAGTGGCATTGGAAAAACCAGCTGCCTCCACCCTGGAGGGGAAGAATAGCTCCCTTCATGGGGCTGCTCCGTGATGCCAGGGTTATCCAGGTCGATGAGTGAGGAAGTGAATCAGCCGTTCCCAGCCCTCCAGGCAGAGGCCTGTTCAGTACTCTCCGGTGGTGTGGCATTTGGACGTGTTTTGTCAAAAACTAAAGAACATCTCACTTAGACGCTGGAAACAAACATCAGCCCCAGCCAGTTCTTACACTTGCTGAGCATGAATAACTCCCTTTGGTTTCCCAGTCAGCCGGGCCCAACAAGTGAATTCAGAGGCTGAGAAGTCGGTCGCTGGCCCTCACACAGACTCGTCCATCAGGGTGGGACCCAGGCTGGCCACATGGCCCAGGAGAAGCCATGCTCGCCTTGGGTGCACATGGGAATCACATGAGGAGGGGGCTTAAAATGCACCGGTGCCTGAAATTTTGGCTTAACCTCTCTGGGGTGTAGGCACAGCATTGAGAGTATTAAAAGATCCCCATATTAGGAATTCTAATACACAGTCAAGTTTGGGAAGCACTGCCCTGAACCAGTGCTTCTTGGACTTCATGTGCAAACACATTACCTCATTAAGAAACAGATTCTGATTCAGTGTCTGGGGCGGGGCCTGACACCCTGCATTTCTAACAGGTTCCCAGGTGGTGTGATGCTGCTGATTTGCAGACCATACTTGGAGTAACAAGGATGTCATATGTGGTCCAAGATGGTAGCTACTAACCACACAGCTATGATTAAAATTAAAACCAATTAAATTCAATAGTAAACTTAAAAAGTCAGTTTCTCAATTGCATTAGTCGTGTTTTATTTATCTAAAAAATTTTTATTTATTTATTTGGGGCTGAGCCAGATCTTCAGAGAAGGCAATGGCACCCCACTCCAGTACTCTTCCCTGGAAAATCTTGGTGCAATCCGTGGGGTCGCTAAGAGTCGGGCACGACTGAGCAACCTCACGTTCACTTTTCACTTTCATGCATTGGAGAAGGAAATGGCAACCCACTCCAGTGTTCTTGCCTAGAGAATCCCAGGGATGGGGGAGCCTGGTGGGCTGCCGTCTATGGGGTCGCACAGAGTCGGACATGACTGAATCGACTTAGCAGCAGCAGCAGAGCCAGATCTTAGTTGCAGCACACAGGATCTTAAGTTGTGGCAGGTGAACTCCTTGTTGTGGCATGTGGGAATCTAGTTCCCTGACTAAGGATCATACCCAGGCCCCTTGCAGTGGGAGCTTGGAGTCCTAGCCACTAGACCACCAGGGAAGTCCCACATTAGCTACTTTTTAAGTGCTTAATCATCACGTGTGACTGCGTGCATGCTCAGTTACTTCAGTCGTGTCTGACTTTTTATGACCCTATGGAGCCGGCCAGGCTCCTCTGTCATCAGATTTCCCAGACAACAATAATGGAGTGGGTTGCTGTTTCCTTCTCCAGGGGATCTTCCTGACCCAGGGATCGAACCCATGTCTCCTGAGTCTCCTATGCTGCAGGTGGATTCTTTATTGCAGAGCCACCAGAGAAGCCCATCCCATGTGGCTACTGACTACCATGTTGGACAGCACAGATACAGAATGTTTCCATCATCTCAAAAAGTTCTGTTAGGCAATTCTGTCCTAGAGCATGTCTTTGAAGATGTATTGGAGCAGCCATCTCTTGAAATGTGGGTCAAAGCTTTCTTGGTGTGGGGACTACAGAATAGTTCTTTTGCACTCCTCACAGTGTTCCTGTGCACTAGGCCTATGGAAAATGCTTGGTTAATGCCCGCTCAGGTTAGCACACTCATGCTTTTGTCCACAGACAAGTGCCACATCAATATTGGCTGATTGACCGATGTCTACTTGGGCATCAATTAACATTGTCCTGGAGTTTTATCCCGGACAGCTCAATGGGCATGGCAGAGCTGTATGACTAGATTGCACTGGGAATGTCTCCCCTACCTCTGGCCAGCCCATGATTCAGGCAAGAAGGTACAAGGTTCCAGGTGATCACCTCTCAGAGCGTCTGCTCTTATCAGTCATTCCAGCCTGGAGGATGGACTAGGACACACAGGTGCAGCGAATGGGGCACTTCACCTTCCAAGCCCGACTCAGACATTACAAATTTAGACAGATTCTGTCTTCTCAAGGGATTTTTTTAAAGGGTCTTGGGGAGAGGAGAGTGCTGGAGACAGCCTACTTCCTGTTCCTGGGTAATCACTCTGCTTCTCCTCAGGCAACCAGTATGGACCCCAGAGGAGCTGCGAGAGAGGTGCTGAGCCCATTGGTAGAGCAGGTTCCATCTGACTTAGTCACACTGGGTGGGAAAGCTACCTGTTGATAGCTTTGCCTGTTGATCTCTTAGCTTCACAGTGGTTGATTGTCAGATCCAATTTAGGGGTCACTGACAGTGAAAGTAGGATTACAGTGAAGTGCGAGAGGAAAAGAAACCAGGTGCCTCTCATCACAAAACCACAAGCAGGGACTTCCATGATGGTCCAGTGGTTGGGACTTCGCCTTCCGAGGCAAGGGGTGCTGGACTGATCCCTAGTCAGGGAACTAAGAGCCCACATTCCTCGCAGCCCAAGAAACCAAAACATAAAACAAAAGCAATATTGTAACAGATTCAGTAAAGACTTTAAAAACGGTCCCCATCAAAACAAGCAAACCACATGCAGCTACCTCATTTTACAGGTGAAACATCTGAGCTCACCGAGTAAAGCAATTAGATCAAGATCACAAGGCAAGTTAGTGCATTTGTTGTTGCTGTTATTTAGTTGAAGTCTTGCCTGACTCTTTGCGACCCTGTAGACTACAAGTCGGGCAGGACTGAGCGACTTCACTTTCACTTTTCACTTTCCTGCATTGGGGAAGGAAATGGCAATCCACTCCAGTGTTCTTGCCTGGAGAATCCCAGGGACGGAGGAGCTTGGTGGGCTTCTGTCTATGGGGTCACACAGAGTCGGACACAACTGAAGTGACTTAGCAGCAGCAGCAGCAGCAGACTGCAGCACAACAGGCTTCCTTATCCTTCACTATCTCCCAGAGTTTGCTCAAACTCATGTTCATTGAGACGATGATGCCATCCAACTATCCCATCCTCTGTCACCCCTTTTTCCTCCTGCCCTCAATCTTTCCCAGCATCAGGGTCTTTTCCAATGAGTCGGATCTTCATATCAGGTGGCCAAAGTATTGGAGCTTCAGCATTAGCAGTTTGATGCATGGGGAGGTGTAAAATTTGTTTCCTGACTTCAAGGCCAGTGTTTTTCCCACTACTCTCTGTCCAAGAGATTTGCAAGCCATTCAAGAAAAGAAATAGAATATTACATAGATTTGTATCTCCAGTAAAACAGATAATATAGGTAGGTCTTCTTTAAATTTTCTAGTAAGGAAGGAGATCCAACCAGTCCATTCTGAAGGAGATCAGCCCTGGGATTTATTTGGAAGGAATGATGCTAAGGCTGAAACTCCAGTACTTTGGCCACCTCATGCGAAGAGTTCTGGTGCTGTGAGGGATTGGGGGCAGGAGGAGAAGGGGACGACGGACGATGAGATGGCTGGATGGCATTACTGACTCGATGGATATGAGTCTGAGTGAACTCCGGGAATTGGTGATGGACAGGGAGGCCTGGCATGCTGCAATTCATGGGGTTGCAAAGAGTCAGACATGACTGAGTGACTGAACTGAACTGAACTGAACCAAAGGATGATAATGAAATTGCTTTTTTATTAATTTATTTTTAATTGGAGGATAATTGCTTTACTATGTTGTGTTGGTTTCTGCCATACAACAGCGTGAATCAACCATAAATAAACATATATCCCCTCCCTCTTAAACCTCCCTCCCACCTCACCTCCTCATCCCACCCCTCTAGGCTGTCATTGTGAAATCTGTTCTTTCTCGTCTTCTCACTTCCAGCCACCACTTCCTATTGCTGGATTCACCTTGCATAGACTGCTTCTGGGATAACTGAAATTTTCCCAACCCACTATTTTTTCAATAGTAAATATTACAGAATTACACAATCTGCAATTGTTGAATCCACAGATACTGAGCTGTATACATGGAAGAACCACAGATAAGGAGAGTCAGCTGTAAATTATATGCTAATTTTCAATGACCAGAGAGCTGGAGCCCCTAACCCCTCACCCCTTCAACTGATGGCATTGGTGCTATTGAGACCTAAGAAGAACCAGCTTCTCTTTCTCCAGAGCTTCTCATCAAATTGGATCAAAAAGCCTTGAAGGGAAATTTCTCTCCAAATCTTGGTCTATTCACAGTTAAAGCAAACTGGACTTTTTGTTTAAACTGATACTCATAGAGAAGATTAAGTGCTATCCTAGTCTTCCTAGCTTTCATGATAAACTGAGAAGTTTCTGTTCTCTTCCTTAGGCAGAAGTTTTGCCCAAGTATTGAGTCCATGTATCGTCAGTGCCAACTTTCCTTTTCAGGTCATATAAAAGTCTGTGAATCCTGAATTTGTGTTACTGACTTCAAAACAATGAAAACACTTTCAGTTCTACACCTCACATCCCAGGAGCTTCATCAGCCAACCTAGATCCTAACTGTTGTCATCCAAACGCTAGGAAACATAACGGGTAAGACAAAAGTGTTAATAGGACTCAATTAAATTAAAAACAGAGACACGAGATTGCTTCTTTATGGTGTGGTAGGCAGGTGGGGTGGGGGGAAATAAAAAGGTTGGAGACCCCGGAAAGCAGGGATGAAGATAAGAAACATGACTCTGAGCCTCCTCTGTGGAGTGCGTTGCTGAAGCTCCACATCTGTATTTCATTTATGCTCACGATGAGCCCAGAAGCAAATTACCGTTATCCCTGCTTTCTGGATGAAGTTCAGAGAAGCCGAGTAACTCGCCTAAGGGAACAGAGTTGGGCGATGCAGTTGCCTTGTCCCGCCTGGGCAAGTTCAAGAACCACAGGAGGGGTATGCACGTTTCTAAGAACTTATAGGCTAAAATTAGAGAGGCATCCTGACGGGCTGGCAGAGGAAGGAACAGGGGTACAAATGCGAGTCAAAATTTGTCTTGTTCTCGTAAGAATGGAGTCCCTGTACAACCGGCTGAGGATTCCCGGGCAGGTCCCCACAGGACAAGGAGCAAAGCCATTGTGCGGGCCTCGCTGGTGTCTCATTTGAGCTGCCAGAGGAAGAAACTTCTATTTAGGGATGGAGGGGGTGGGTGGCAGATCTCTGGAGACTCTGAATAGTCATACTGAGGCACAAATGGGACCAAGCTGCTTCTACCACCCAAAACTGTGCAAAGAGCTATTCTCAGCTAAATGCCAGAGCAGAGTGCGTCCACAAATGGCGTTGCACTGAGGTGCCCCGTACCGGATATACGTCATATTGCAGCCTGTTTACTGGTAGTTTGGCTCCTTGTGTGACTGTCTCCCCCGGAGGCAGTGATCTGCCTCAGGACAGGATCCACGTCAAACAGATCGTTCTATGTTGGTGCCCAACACAGTGCAGTGGGAGGAATGCCGGCCAAGGCACAGGAGGGGGAAGGGGCAGGAAGGGGGACAGAGTGAGGGGAGACAAAGAAGAGTCCCTGGCTTTGAGCCCAGGAGCCTGGGGGGCGGGTGTCAGGGGTGGTGGGTGGGTGTCAGCAGAGGGGCTGGCCTGCTGGCGGGAGCGTGGGGCGGGTATGCAGAGCAGGGTGGTGCCCTGTCTGGCCCTGGACAGGTGCCTCCCTCAGCAGGGCACACGAGGTGCCCTCACTGAGTTTGCGGGTGGGGAGGGGCTCACACATGTCCTTCTGCTCCCTCCTGAGGTTGTTTTTGGCAGAGGAATCCACTAGAAGCTTACCACACGTTCCCTTGAGCTTTTCAAGGACTTCCTGGAGGGCTGGTCCACCCCACCCACTGGGGTAGAATAAACTTGGTTTCCAGGAGCCTGGCTTTCTCTGAGAGGTAGGTACCCTGCTAGGCCCAGAGGCTCCTTTCCCCGTACCGGATATACGTCATATTGCAGCACTGTGTTGAGCACCAACATAGAACGATCTGTTTGACGTGGATTCCCATCCAGGGAGAGTTCATGGGTCATGAGTCCCTGAGAGGTGGGGGAAGAGGTAAGACACCAGCCTCCGCTTCGGCTCAGCTCCTGCACTCTCTCCGTGGAGTTCAGGACTCAAGCTCTAGAAAGTGTTCATCTCATCCTGGCTCCAGCTCACTACCTATCAGAGAAATGGAACGTGGGAAAAGTGACCCCTCACCTACGGCAGAAAAAGACAGCCTTTGAGAGTCACCACACTCATGGCCCCAGCAGCAGTCTTTCCAAAGTCCTGCACCTGTCATCTCCTCTCCCACCTCTGTCCATCCCTCTCCCTCAACTCACTTCTCTCTGGCGCCTTTCCACTCAGCCCCACTCCTGGCCATGATGGCAAATGCAGTGAATGCATGATCGCGGCCATCTGGAACCGCAGACAACACCCGCTCTACCAGGGCCACAAATCATCGTTTTCAAATCAATATTTAGGCCGGCACTTCTCTACCCCTAATGGGCACATGAGTTATCTGGAAATCCAGTAAAATGCCAAATCTGATTGAGAGGATTCTGTGGACATAGCGAGAATTTCAAATGCTTACTACATGACCACACTATACTAAATAGACTTTGTGGGTGCTGTGCTTAGTCACTCAGTTGTGTCCAACTCTTTGCAACCCACTGGACTGTAGCCCACCAGGCTCCTCTGTCCATGAGATGTTTCATCCAAGAATACTGGAGTGGTTTGCCATTTCCTCCTCCAGGGGATCTTCCCAACCCAAGAATCGAACCTGCATCTCCTGTGTCTCCTGCACTGCAGGTGGATTCTTTTCCTGCTGAGCCAGGGAAGGGAAGACTTCATGGAGGGAACTGTCAGTGTAAAAATGATAGCTCCTGTTCTCAAGGAGACATGTGAGTAAATCCACACGGGATTTTTCTCCATGGTTGAGGGATAGAAGGATGAATGAATAAGGGTACAACTGCATGGGATGGGCTATATATTAGTGCAAGAGTTCAAGGGAGGGAGACAGGAGATAGAAGCCACTCACTTTCACACATCTGGTGGGTTGTCGGTCCCTCAGCGTGTGTCCCCTGGAGCCACAGTGCCATGCCATTGCCAGACAAGTGCCCAGAGTAAATGCCTCCTGGTCCTTGGAGACAGCTGTGGCTGGACAACCACGGTTGCTTCACATGCAGCCCCTGATGGGAGTGGTCCAGCACCTCGGCACCGAGGCCCTGATGTTCCTCCCTTCACTCCAGAACTAGCAAGAGTTAATGAGAACACACATGTTCCTCAAAGCCAGAAAGCCATATGCTTCAATAGAATGTGAGATATTGCATGAACGGGTTGTGCTTTAAAAAAAAAAAAAAGTGAAATAGGAAGGTCATGTGCGTATAAAAGTACAGCTACTTTTTCAAAAAATAAGACTTTAGAAAGCATTAGAAAGCCAGATGTCTTCCTCTTTTGCCTCAAAGGTCTATCTAGTAGGAGATAAGTAGAAGAGGAAAGAACGAGAAGAAAGGCAGGTCTGAGCCAGACCCAGTGACAACTAGTGGCCTTCACGGAGTCCTCTGCGTCTGGCCTCTTTCTCATCCCTAGTGCCACATCTTACTCCCACTGGCCCCCATGGACTCCACACTGGTCTGGACCCCTGCCATGTCTTCTGGTTCATCTGCTCTTCTTTGCCTTCTTATAGGTGCCACCCCGTCCCCTCACTATGCCTCCGCATTTCAACATTCCTCTCATCCTTGGAGACTCACTTCTCCTAGGAAACCTTCCCCAGCTTGCTCTATGACTTCCAGAATATCTGTTCTTTCTGGGTTTGTTTGTTTATTTTTTAAGAGGAGGATACCATGCTTGTAGCGTTTTTCACAGTCTTTTTTTCTTATTTCCCTTGAAGATGAAAATACAGTGTCTTAATTCTCTCTGTATCCTCATTTTATACAGAAATGAGTGTTTAGTATGAGACTTAAACTGAATTTGGATGGTGCTGGGACAGGACAGAAGAGACAGGGTTGGATTCTCAACACTGTTTGCACTGGGACTACATAGTAACACATTTATGCTCATGAAATGGAATGTACACCATAAATCTAGAAACCCTATTCTGGACAGTCCTGATCCTGTTACTCTGCCCCAAAAATGCCAAAGGAAAACATAAACACATCTTGAAAGGATGTCTGAACTGAGTCAACCAACAGAAGCAGGCTGGCCCCGCTCTGCCTCCACCGTAGCTGTCTGAATGAAGTGTGTGCGTTCACCACCTGCCATACTTGGGGCGGGTTTACCTCTTTGGAATGTGAATCCTTCCACACTCTATCACTATTTTTAAATGGGATTTGTGTAGAGGGAGAGAAAGAGGTCTTTTCTTTATAGTTTACCTATAAATATCTTTCCCAATAAGGAAGGCTATGTCCACTATAGGTCTAAATTTAATATTGCCATAAAAGAGAGAAAAACAGTGAAATGGTTATTTTGTCTACACAACACAAAATGAGGGGTTGAATCCACCTGCCTCACTGAATGGATGTAATTTGGGGCAGATACACTGATGGTGTCTGTTTAATTTCTAACTGTTCTAATATTAGGCCTGCCCTACTCAAAGATGTAAGTGGACAATGATTGCCACGTGGGACCTTCATTCTTAGCCATCCATGCCCTTCTTCCACTAAGTGGAGGAAACAGCAGCTCTTTGATTCCAATTCTACAGTTATAGACACTTCAGTGCTTCTCATCTATCTAACACTGCCAGGATATAAGATTTTTCACATTAAACGAACAAAGACTTATTTTCATTATGTTTAATGGAGACTTTTCTAAAATGGAATATAGATTTCCCTTTCTCCCCAAAGAGACCATAATAAGCTTGAGTTAACATTTTGTCGGACATTTAAGTTTATTATTATGAACCACAGGGACAGCAGCAGAGGCTGTGAGCCAGGACACTCCCTGGAATCATTAAGGACTAGAGCCCTTAATGGGCTGTTTACCCCTACCCTATCAGGTTGTTTTTTTTTTTTTTTAATTGGCTCCTTTTCTTTTTTTTCTTGGCATGGGCAAAATTGCACTTTATTTTTAAAAAAAATTTATTGGAGTATAGTTGCTTTACAGTGTTGTGTTAGTATCTGCTGTACAGCAAAGTGAATCAGCTATATATATATATATATATATATATATATATATATATATATCTCATCTCTTTGAATTTCCTTCCCATTTAGGTCACCAGAGTATGAGTAGAGGTCCCTGTGCTATACAGTAGGTTCTCATTAGTTATCTATTTTATTGGTTCTTTTTCTATCTCCTGTCTTATTGTCCCTTCTTGCTATCTTACTGTGTTTCGTCAACTGCCCTCCTATCTGCCCTCATTTTTTCTGCATCTAATTGGTGAGGTCAGATGACTATCTGTTAACACAATAGCTAAACTATGAATAAATACGGACAGAATAAGAGGGACTCTACTACACATAAAAGGCATAAGCTTTCGCACAAAACAAATTCTGGCTGCCCAGAATTCTGCCTGCTGCTTCTCCCCCAGCTCACAGGTTTATTTCTCTTCCTTTTCAGTTTCTTGGCTATGTTCTGGATATTGAGATTACTAAGTAAGTGACCTCCAAATCAATGATTTTTTTTCTCCCCACATAAAGATTCAGTCCCAGTCTGAGTCACAGATTAGAGGTTTTTAAATTGTAGTTGGATTCATGGGTGGGTAGAATATTGGTATTGGTGTTTAGTTGACTTTAGAATTTAAATAATTTCCATAGTCTATTTTGGTTTTGACAATTTAATTTTATTTTGCTTTTGTCAGTTCTCATCTCTGATGAAAAAACCTTTTCTTTTTTTCTCATGAGGAGCAGAGAACTAAATTTTGTATTCACAAATGAACCATTAATACTGGACAGACTCCAGAGCTCTTATATGTAGATACAGTTTACTGCAAAGATGAATCACACACACAGTTAGAGTATGAAATCAAAAGCAACTAACCAAGAGAAATATGTATCACTTTGTTGCCCACTGAACTAGATCACTTTGAAACAGGCTTCAATTTTTTCATCTATTTGAGTGTCTTCACCCAAACTTTTGTTGTTGTTGTTGTTGTTGAATTTTTATGGCAGATTTTTTAAAAAATCAGTTGTGTAAATGCCTTGCTTTATAGCTAAGGATTGCTTGTATCAGAATATAAATCAGATTTTACATCTAAATGCATTCATCCAGAGGGGTTTACTTAAATACTCCTACATGCTAAAATTGTGCTAGGCAATCTTCTTGTCCCCAAGGAGCATCTAGACTCATCGTTAATATGAGACCAATGAATATGGGGTGGGTGGGAGGGAATGAAAACCACATAAAAAACATATTAGTTTAGAATATAGGATGTGGATACAGGCTATACCTGCTAGATGGATTCAAAAAGGCAGGGAGCCTTTTCATTCTAGAGTTATCAGAAAAGACTCTCAGAGGGGCTTAAACATAGGGGGTCTTGAGAAATGTGTGAAATTTGGTCTTTCTACCTTCCAGATGGAGAAGATAGAAGCCATGGTTCCAAGGAGGGCATGGGACATATCAGGGGGTAAGACTGGCTTTCTCTGGCCAGAGGCTGGGGCTGGGGAAAGGCTCAGAGCTTAACGCAAGGACTTGAACAGGAAGCTTGAACAGGAAGACGGGATAGCAAGGAGGGCTTACAGCAGGTAGAGAAGTTGGAACCAGTGCTTTAAACCTTCACCCACCTCCATCCATACAAAGTACGGATGTATTTCTTTAAACAATGTAAGCCCCTTCACTTTCCAGCCAGCACACTTGCACGGAAGTTAAATTCTGCACACTTGGAATTCAGGGCTTTATTCTGAGAAGCATCAGAGCATGAGGGGGTGGAGAGAGAGGGAGAAGAAGCCCAGAGCCTCCTGTGAAGACTGAGGCTTGGGTGGGAAAAGCAGCTTCTAAGTGGCTTCAGCTTCAAGGAGGAAAGCGCTGCAGAAACCCCATCGCTGGGGAGGGGAGTACTGGTTAAGTCAAGCTCCAAATTCTGAGTTTTGTGAAAGTTTGCATTTCTGCCTAAAGTTCCTTGGGGGACCTTAAAATCCTCAGGGATAGAAAACCGTTTACTCAAGAGGAAGGAGGTCTGTTAGGGAACTTTTCCTCCCCGGTATTAATGGAGACACCTGGAGCCAAAAGACAGCACAGCTGAGCCCAGGGGAGAAGGCAGCATTTAGGCCAAGGTGAGATGAGTTGGGAAGTGAGGGCCAGGGGGCCAACTAGGAAATTCTGGCTTCTCCCCCGGCTCACAGAACTCGGTCCAGCTGGAGCGGCGTGCTTCCTCCCGGGCCAGGGCTGCGGCAGTGGCCGACCGTCCCTGGCCAGAGCTGCTCAACCCCCGCCGGCAGCGCCCACTCCCCCCAGGGACTACCGGACCCGGGCCAGGGACAGCAGACACCTAGGCTGAGCCTGGAACTAGACAGCCCCCGACCTCCGCAGCGCGCACGCTGTAGTCTCGCCTCACCCCACCCGCCACCCGTCTTCTGTGTCTCCTCGCGCCTTCTCCCCAGGGTCTGCGCCGGTCCTCCACACCTTCACACAGGTCTCGGTCTGTGCTGTAACACCGGCCTCATTCCCGGCGCTCGGCTCGGGTCAACGTCTGCTGAGCTTCCAGAGGAAGCTCATTCACCGCATAGTTGGATAGGGGAGGAGTTGGGGCGGGGGCGGGGGGCTCTGTTGTTCTGAACCTCCAGGTGGGAATCCAGGGGCCAGGTGCTCCAAGAAGGGGCTAAAAAATAGATCGGGACGACCCTCTCCCCCCCTCCCCCCCACCAAGCTTGGCCCTGCTTGCCAGTCTCCAAGATTTAGGACTCCTGATACTTCGTGGGCTCCCCTTGCGCCCTTCCCCTCGCCCGCAACCCAAGGACCCAATGCGATGCCCCTCTCTCCCTCCCCCTCTGCTTCTTTCTACCGCTTCCCCTCCTCCCTCCCGAGTCTTTTCCGTCCACGGTCTAGCGCTCGCGGCCTGAGCCTCTGCAAACACCCCAACCCCTCCAATCCGGGCAGAACTCCGAGGGGAGGGGCCGGAGGCCCCCCTTCCCGCCTGTGGTCGGAGAGGGCAGCGCCGCAGCCCGGGATGGGTGGGGGGGAGGTAGACAGGGGCCGTCTCTGCGCCCCGCCCGATCAGGCCACTCTGCACACTTAGGGTGGGGGGCGGGAAGCAGGGCTAGCGGAGAGGGGGGCTCCGGTCCGGGCAGGTGCGGGCTCTGGCTGAGCCCAGGCGGGCTCCGGGGGCGGGGTCTCAGGTTACAACCCCGCGGGGGGCCGGGGGCGGCCCGCGGTTTGGGCGAGTTCGCCAGCCTCGAGAGGGCCGGGCGCATATAACGGGCGCCTCGGCGGGGAGAAGACGCAGAGCGCTGCTGGGCTGCCGGGTCTCCTGCCTCCTCCTCCTGCTCCGAAGGCCTCCTGCATGAGGGCGCGGTAGAGACCCGGACCCACGCCGTGCTCCTGCCGCCTCGCTGCGCTCCGCCCGGGCCCGGCTCCGCCAGGCCCCGCGGTGAGCTATGATCCGCCTCGGGGCTCCCCAGACGCTGGTGCTGCTGACGCTGCTCGTCGCCGCTGTCCTTCGGTGTCACGGCCAGGATGTCCGTAAGTCGTCCACAGCCCCCGCCTGCCACCCTTCTGTGTCGACCCTCAGTATCCTCTTCCCTGGCCCTCTCGCGCTCTGGAGCCCGCGGGTCTGGGTTAGAGCGGCTCCGGGGTCAAGGCGCGCGGAGACGGGTGCAGGATGCACAGAAGCTTATCGAGTGGAATTCTGCAAGTCAGGGGCTCTGTCCTAGCGTCCTCCCTGCGGGTGGTGGTTGGAGGCATTTGCCGGTCCTTGCGTTGCGCAGGAATATTAAAGAAGCAAAGCGTCAGGTCGGAAGTTTGAGCTTAGATTCAAGCGCGCTCTTTCACCAGCTTTGATAATTAAGCGCACAAGCACACTGCTTGCCTCACCCAAGCACTCAGGGTTCAGCAAAACAGGTTGTGGCCCATAGATCTTAGGAAAAGTAGGAGAGAAACAGCACGAGCGAAGAAGCGAGCAAGCGCCAAGGGGTTGAATTCCCAGTCGTGTCCAGGGGTCGGTATCTGGGGTTCAAAGGGAAGTTGGTTAGACAAAGGAGATGCTCTGAAACTAGTAGGCTGAAACCCGAGGCCGCGATGAAGGGCTTCAGAAAGACACCCTGAGATCTTAGCGCCCCTCGTGGGTTTTCTGCCCCTCATGGCTGGCCCAGGAGCAAGGTGCAGCCCGCTTGGCATCTCGGCTTTCCCCTTGCCTCTATAAGATACAGAAACTTCCCGCAGGAGAGGCCATCTGAAAGGCGATAACATTCCAACCAGACCTTGCTTTTGAAACGTCCGGGGAAATAGCGCCCCCTCCCCGCTGTCTTCCCCCCATCCGCCCCTTCCCGCCCCCCCCCCCCACCCCCAGCCAAGTACTACAATGAGTTACTTTTATAAAAGTTTCTGGAACTAGCCGAGGCTCTGCCAGGAGTGAGTGAGCGAGTGTGTGTGTGTGTGTAGCAGAGGAGTGGGACACGGTTGGTCGATTGCTATAACAATTTCAACCGTATATAGTTAGAGATGGCAGTTTTACAATCTGGTCCAAAGACAGTTCGAACCGCACCTTTCCATCATCTCCTTTGGTAAAGTCCCACTGTCTGGGATTATATTTAGGACAAATGAAGCCTGGAAAGTGTATTAAGTAGAGAAGATTTTTTTTTCCACGTGTTTGGGCACGTTTCCGACGGCTGGGATTCCAGCCCTGTCTTTGTATGTTACAGATTGTAAATCAATCGCAGGGGAAATTTGGGGGGAAGGTATGGAAATCAAAAGTCCGTCTGCCGACGATTCTGTGCAGTCTCGCCTGCCACCAGGCTCTCTCTGGAGACAGTTTAGAAGGCTGCGGGGCCAGAAGGACTTTCCGTTTGTTAGGGTGGTCGACAGGGGCAGAACTGGAGCCCGGGCGCAGCTGCAAGGAGCCTCAGGCTGAAGATTTTGGCCAGGGGGTCGGAAGGTGCACTAAGCTGGAGGCGCGCTCACGGCACTTGTTGGAATACGGTGTCTCTAAGGGGCCCCAGGTCGCATTGACTATATATTTGTCCTAAATTTGCACGTACACACTCACAAAAGCTGTCTTCTTGACTGATCTATGCCATAGTGCGCAATGGAATTAGCTAGGTGACTCTCAAAATCCCCAAACTCTCCATCTGGTATTAGAGGCGCTCACTTAAGCGGCAGAGCGTTCTCAGCGCCGCAACTTTCCTAGGAGGGAATGAATTCCACAGCTCTTTGGGCCCAGATCTCCCAGTCGCTCCTCCCCCCACCCCCCTCCCCAAGGGCAGAGCACTGGAGCCGCTGGCTTTGCGCCCTAGCGCACCCTGGCCGGGTAACCCACTCCCCTGGGTCATTGGACCCAAAGACGTGACGTGGGGAAGGACGCAGTCTGCGTGGACGTCAGGAATGTCAGTAACCTAGGGCTCGGGCACGCCCCTCCTCCCCATCTTTCCACAAGTTTGAGAAGCTTATTGGCTGCTGCGTTTTTGACCCACATCTGCATTTCACAGCCCTCGTCTCTGAAAAGTGCCCCTCGGCTTGGGGGAGAGACCTCAATCCGTCTTTGTGAGGCTTGTTTGCGTTAGGAGATTGGCAGCGATGGCTTCCAGATGGGGCTGAAACGCTGCCCGTATTTATTTAAACTGATTCCTTGCGGAGACCTGTGAATCGGACTCTGTGTGTGCTCGAGAAAAGCCCCATTCATGAGAGGCAAGGTCCGGTGGGTTCTTCCGTACTCCCCGACCCCCTCTCCCACAATGCCCCCCTGTGCCCGCCCGCCGCCACCTCTCAGGCTCCAGCCCTGCGCGGAGCGGCCGCGAAGCAAAACAGTTCCCCAAAAGAGGTAACTTTTTAATTGGCCTGCTACAAAGAGTCGCTTATACGGCCCTGCGGTAATGAGGGGAACACGATCAGGCGCGCCGGGATGCTATCGGCAGCCGTTTCGAACAGCAATTATGGAGGTGCTGGGCTCCTCCGTCCACACCTAAGGGATCTGGTTACGGAGCTGGCTTCTTTCTGGGGCAGTCATTTAATCGCACTTTTCACCCTCCCAGTGTCCGTGGGCGAGCTGCGTCCAGAGCCGCAGCCACAAAGAGTCACCGTAGGGCTCTCACACCCAGCGCTGCCGGCCCCGCCCCTGAGCCCGCGCATCCCCGGACCGCCCTTCCGAGGGAAATCTGATCTGCCTCCTGGGTGAACCCCTTCGTCCAGCATTTTACTCTTTTACCCCTACGGCCCCCCTGGCTGAGAGTGGGTTCTTCTTTAGTCCGGACCCCACCCCTCGCTTTCTGCAGCTCCACCTATTTTAGCAGTGGGTGTGGCCCAGCAATTTTGATACTCATGCTAGGATTTCCCGCCCCCCCACCCGCCACCCACCCCACCCCCCGTGATTATCTTGCCTAAAGGCTGAGTGGATTTTTTTTTTTTTCTAGTGGAAAAAAAAGGGGGGGTTATCTTTCAGAGTCTCCTTAAAGACCAGGGGGCAGGCCCGTTTCTTTCTCCGTCCACCTGGTTTGTGGCCCTTTCCTATTATTCATTCCTTGCTGCCAGTGCTTTGACGATTCTAATGAGAAAAACAGCGCTGGGCGCTCCCTAGCACGTGGTGCGGGCTCTGCCACGCTTGGCCCTCTTCGGAGAGCTCTTGTCAGCACAGGCTTCGTTTGCAGGGTGAATTCCAGACGGCAGGGCGCTTATGGAGGGGGACTACTCCGTGCCTTTCTTTGTCTGCATTCTTGGAGGGGGCCGGGCCTAGACTGGCTACTCTTGGCCGGGACCAGGCATTCAAAGCCTCCTTCCATATCCCCTCCGTCACGTTGAGCCGTTGTCTTCAGATGGAAGCAGGGTCTCTCCAGAGGGGGCTCCAGCTGGAGGTCAGCACCCGCAGAGGGGTCTTTGGCCCTGCTTGCCTCCCAGGGCATTTTATCAGCCCTCGTGCGTTCTATCCAGGTGTATTGTTTGACTGGTCCAAACCCCCTCCCCAAATTGGTCCTAAGACTAATACTATTTAAAGAATGGGACAAGATGCTACCTCTAATAGCTCCTCCTTTCACACACCTCCACCCCCATATATCCACTTCTGGAGCCTGGCTGCTGATACAGTCTAATTTTTGTGGGTAGAATTTTCTCCACGCCTTCTGGATTTTAGCTGTCAGTTGTATTCAGCAGATCCCATAATTCCTAGAGGCAGGCAGAAGAAAGAAGGCCTCTGTCCCTGTGTTGGGGGTGGGGTGGGGTGTGGGCGTCTCTGCATTTTCCCCTCCCCTCTGTCTTTACAGTCCTGAGTACCCCAGTTCAGAGGCTCATCCTCCTGCTCCTACTCTGACTTGCCCATGACCCCCACATCATCATGTCTCCCCAGTATGAGATGCATGAAGACAGTACTTCATCCTCAGTGCCCCCCCACCTTCCCTGCTGGGTCAGGATTTTCATTGGTGAATAGAGAGCAGAGTGCAAAGTGGACAATAATATTTGTTAACTACTTGGAAGAATGAATGATGTCTTAGAAAAAGTAACAAGTTCTCTATGTTGGGTGGCAGGAGTCCACACGCTTCAGCATTCGAATGATGTCAAGTTGACCTGCAACCTCTCTCTTTTTCTCTTCTGGCTCCTCATCCCCTCCTTCCCTTGGCTCTCTGCTTCCCCCGCCCCACCCTCGGTGCAGAGAAGGCTGGCAGCTGTGTGCAGGACGGGCAGAGGTATAATGATAAGGATGTGTGGAAGCCCGAGCCCTGCCGGATCTGTGTCTGTGACACTGGGACTGTCCTCTGCGACGACATAATCTGTGAAGACATGAAAGACTGCCTCAGCCCCGAGACCCCCTTCGGAGAGTGCTGCCCCATCTGCTCAGCTGACCTCCCCACTGCCAGTGGTCGTAATTTATTTATTTCCTGTTCCACATAAATAAATTACTTGCAGGGGCAGCAAATGCCCTGCCATGGATGCCAGTCATCTCTGTGAAGCAGAGGGACTGGTTATCCATGGCACCCCAGCAGCTGAAGGGAAAGGTGACTTCTCGCTTGCAGGATGGCACTGAGTGAGCCTGACACACCAGAGGGGTCCTTCCTCAACTGAAACCTCCAGAAAATATGCTCCTAAGACCTGGAGGACAGAGGGGACTCCACACAAGCGTCCTCACTGTGAGCACCTCTGCAAAGTCCTTGAGCCACAGTGGAGATCCAGTGCTCCTTCTGGCCAAAACATGGATTCATTCTCCCTCTATTGCCCACACCTTGGCTTCTGTGTAGAAGGCCTCCAAACATATGGTCTTCAATGTGGAGCAAGCTCTGCTGGCCAATGAGGCGACAGAAAGGGCAGGACCGCTTTTGAAAATTACGGAGCATTGGTGGCAGTTTCCTTTTGGTTTTGCCTCTGTTGGTATTGACTGCCAATTAAGAAGCAAGTTCCTAGCAGAAGGAAGAGCTGGGGTCTGGGAGTTCTAGTGGTGAAGAGCGGAGCTGGGCCCGGGACAGAGCCCCAGGTGCCTACACTCTGGAGCTGGGGCTGGTGAATGTGTGGGTGTGCAGGTGACCCCTCCCCAGCTCTGGAACCCATGCCCTATCCCCCTGAAGGGGGATGGGGACACACATCTAGGCCTTTTGGGTGGCCCTCAGCATTTTCTTCCTGATCAAGCAGAGAAGACAGTTGAAAAGGAAGCGAGCAGTTGCCTTTCCTTAACACTTCACCCACCATGGAAAGCTGCTTGGGGAAGCCGCTTTGATAGCCCACTGCCCCAGATCATTTCTGAGGGGGCCTATGTGAGTGAAGCGTTGATCACCTTTACTATTTCGCTGCTACAAATGGGGGAGGGGTTATTGATTCGGGGGGCACTGGCTCCAATGCCCTCTGTAACTTCTGTGCTCTGCTGTTTTTTTATGCTTGCTTCATGGAGACCCAGCTTGAATGTAAGACCTTTCTAAATACCTAACTCTTCCTCTGGGGTGGGGGATGTGTTGCGGGGTGCTTGGGCTATGGGAGGGTCTCCTTACCCTCTGGGGAAGAGAAGAAACTGAACTTCTCCGTTTCTCAGTTTTGGGTGCTTTTTCTCCCGGTGGCTGATAGACCTTGAGTTCTTTGTATTCTTTTTGGCCCCTGCACGCTGATTGGCTTTCAGTAACAAATTCTGGGTCATCTCTGTTCCTCTTGGGACCTCAGCAACTCCAGACCCCAGTGAAACCTAACACCCCAACAGAAGGCTTCAGTGGAGTAACAGGAAGCTACCTCCTTGCCTGGTTGTGTCCCTTTCTATGATCCCTTCACGAAAGTTTGAATGACAAGAAGTTGTACTTATCCATTTCATGACTCTTACATTTTCCTTCTCTATTTCTTCCATTTGCAGGGCAACCAGGACCAAAGGTGAGGATTTTTGTTGTTGTTTGCTTTTTTTTTTCCCCACTTTATATTTTCTTCATTAAAAGCAATGCTGTGCTCATTCAGCATGTGGTTTTTAGGCATCAACAAAAGATCTGTTTCAGTGGGCACCTTGATGCAGGGGCTACTATTTTGTACTGGAGGCTTGGTGAGCTTGCTTGACTCAATCCTGACAATGTTTCATGTTTCAGGGACAGAAAGGAGAACCTGGAGATATCAAGGACGTGAGTACACTTTCTACTCCCATGTTGCATCGACTTTTCTAACTGGGTCATTTCCTTGAGGTCTCTTCTAACTTGCCGTTTTGTGGGTGTCTCTCTCACAGATCGTAGGACCCAAGGGACCTCCTGGACCTCAGGTAAGAGAGAGAGAAACCCCGTTTTCCATGCTTTTCTTGAGTTATTGATCAGCAGACTCTCCCGGTCTTGCTGTTGTCTCAATGTTTTCTTCACTTTCAGGGACCCGCAGGTGAACAAGGACCCAGAGGTGATCGTGGTGACAAAGGTGAAAAAGTGAGTAGAGAAACAATGCTGTGTGACCCTTGTGGACTCCCCAGGTTCTCTAAGGACCCCCAAATGCCTCAAGGGCACCGCATAGACAGATGGGTCTTGTATACATGCTGCTTCACACTGGGGCCTCTTTCTCTTTCTGCCAAGGGTGCTCCTGGACCTCGTGGCAGAGATGGAGAGCCTGGGACCCCTGGAAACCCTGGCCCCCCTGGTCCTCCCGGCCCCCCCGGCCCCCCTGGCCTTGGTGGAGTAAGTATCCTTATGTCCCCTTCCTCCAGGCTGTCCCTCCAGAAATGTGGCTTCTAAATTGCTAGTCACGCTCACCTGGCTGGCTCCCAGGGCTGCCAGAAGTGTGTCCACAGCCTGTCTTGAACATGGACTTCTCCCTCAGGCCTGTAATTTAGTGGAATCACACAGTGGGCATGAGACTGTGGCGCTAAGGACTGACTTTGTTCACTCACTGGCTTTCTGTAAAGAAAGTCTTCAGTTACCTGGCTTCCTGGCATCTCTACTGTGTGGCTGGTCCTTGGGAGTGGGTGTAGGGGTTGGAGGAGAGGATGACTGGGCACTTGCAGTTCCCTGGAAGAAGAGTGACCACTGTCCTTGGAAGACATTGAAGCTTCGTCTTTGCCAAGTACATTCCAAGCAACTATTTATTCTCATGAAAGAGCCCCACTGAGTAAAGGTGTGTGGCTAAAGTTGTTTTTGGAATCAGACCAGTCAACAAATTATATTATTGCCCGGTTTTTGCAAGTTTGCCATTTTGATGTTTGCTATGATTTAAATTTTTAAACTTGAATGGCTCATAGATGCCTACTATATTTTCTGCTAAAATATTTCAAGACTGTTGATTTTAGTGTTTTTCTGGGCATTAAGGTCTTAGAAAAGAAAAAAAAAAAGAACCTTTAAAAGTGATATTTTAGTTATAGTTTTCAATTTATGTGAAATAACATATGTGATATTTTAGAATTAAAACTTACAAAATGAACTGCAAGTAATGGATACTCTTCCAAGTAACACTTCATCTCCCAGGGAAATGGTTATGCCACTGTCATCTAATAAGCCATTTCCAAAACTTTTTTTTAGGAATCATTAGTGTTTCTGATCAATGCTAGATTAGTCTTCAACAGAGTTTTTTTCTATCCAGATATAGCTTACCTAGCCATGTAGGAAAAGCATGTAGCCTCTCAAGCTTTTAATGTTGTTGGGTTTATTTGCAGAACTTTGCTGCCCAGATGGCTGGTGGATTTGATGAGAAGGCTGGTGGCGCCCAGATGGGAGTAATGCAGGGACCAATGGTAAGAAAAGGCACCAGTTCTTCGCAGCCAAAATGGCAAGAGGTGGCCCTCAGCAGAGCCAGGGACTCTGACAACCTCACTTTAGAGATAATTACTTGGAGCGGCCCTTCCCCATCAGTTATATAACCTCCCATTTAGCTAGCCCAGAGCATTTGGTTTTTAATGGCGATGGATGCCAGTTTTAATGATGCGCTGGAGTGACTAAGAAGAATGAGGATGGAGAGAGGCATATAGGCTGATCTGTCAGAAGGCCAGTTGCTATTGCTCTTGGAATGAGAACTGAAGAATGCAGACAGCAGCCACTGTTCTCCAGCATCCACAAGACTTCCAGCAGGAAATCTCAGCCCCGCAGCTCCCACTTGGCACATGCTAAATGAAACTCAGACTTTAGTAAACATGGCTGCTGTCCAGGGGAAAGCAAGGCCAGCTTCTCTGTCCAAATGGTACCTATAAATAAAAATAGAATGTTGCAAGGGGAGAGGGAAATGAGAGGGAGCAGCCCCTGCCGGCCCCCTGCTCACAGAGTAACTCCTTGTCCTTTGTCTGGACTGTTGGCTGGGAGGCGGCAGCACCGTGGAGGCCGAGGGTGAAGCCTTTCCAGTAAAGCTCCTCATTTTCTGTTCCAATGCAGGGCCCCATGGGACCTCGGGGACCCCCAGGCCCTGCTGGTGCTCCCGTAAGTATTGGGTTTTTCCTTTTGGAAAGTGGGGACACAGATGCTTTCAAGCTCTCTGATGTCCGTTCTGGGGGGCCAACCTGGTGTCCTCGCTTTACTTTTTAGGGACCTCAAGGATTTCAAGGCAACCCTGGTGAACCTGGTGAACCCGGTGTTTCTGTGAGTGCTGGTGCTGGCCCTGCCCTCTTGGGGGGACCTTCCCGCGATGTGCCATTCACACCCTAGTCCTGTCGCCTTCCGGGCTCTGCCCAGTGCTTTCTACAGTGGAGGGCTCAAAGGAAGCTCAGATGTCCCGTCTTAGCTCTGGGGGAACTGACAGGGAGCCAGATGAGGCAGGAACCACCCAGGATTCTGTCATGTCAGTCCTTTTCCTGGGTCACCCCTGCTGGCCTGTGCTGTCCACTGCCTCCCGCTATGATCTGCTCTACGCTTATGCTCTGTCTCGGCACAAACTGGGTTCCTCCATCTTTTTTTCCTTTTAGATGAACTAGCTTCCAAAAGCTATAATCCCTGGGTTTCGCCCACTGATTTGGTGTCTTCCTCCCTCCAACCATCTCTTAAGCTCGCTTATTTTGTTTGTAGGGTCCCATGGGCCCCCGTGGTCCTCCTGGCCCCCCTGGGAAACCTGGTGATGATGTGAGTACACCTGAGTCAATCAAGTGGCTGCCTCACTTGAAAGGGCCTGGAGAGAGGGGGTGCTGGGCGGTGATGGGCGGATGCACCCTCGGCTGGGCCCAGGGGGCGGGGCTCGTCAGGCAGAGACTCAGACACTGCACTGTCTACATTTCCACTGGCAACTTAGCTTGCAAGTGCCTTTGGGGACAACTTTGGACCCACTGGGAAGGGAAATAATTAAAACATTATTAGCTCCAGGAAGGGAAATTGAGAAGTGAGAGAAGGGAGAGGGAAAACACAAGGGGAAAGATGCAGAGAAGGGAAAACAAAAGAGAAACACTCAACAGCCCAAGATTATCTTAATTGTAAATGAGTTGGGGAAAGCTCAGGCTGAGTCAGGATGTCTGCAAGGGATGTAAACGAAGGGGAGAGAGGAGAACTGGCGCTGAAGCTGCTCGTGAGAATCCCATTAGGCAGTGAACATCTCTGAGGTTAGGGAACACAGGCTGGTCAGCAGCGCCTGTGAGAGGAGACAGTGAGCCCACCAGGGGAGGCTGGAGGCTGTGGGGGGCAGAGGAGCTTGCCCAGGGCACAGGCAGGGAAGACATTCAGGGAAGTCTGGGACCTACAGGGGTTGGGGGAGATGAGGAAGCCAGTGGGCAAAGGCACAGCAGGCTGGGAGGAGTGATGGCATGCTGGAGTGCCCCAGTGATGCTAACGTGTCTTCTGAGGAAGCTGAGGTACATCTCTCTCCCTTCAGGGTGAAGCTGGAAAGCCTGGAAAATCTGGCGAGAGAGGCCCTCCTGGCCCTCAGGTAAAACCCACCTTTCCCAGTCGCTAGTCTCGTTCCCAGCGTCTCTGTCCTTGCAACAAACGCAGTGGCCTCCCACCCAGCTCATCCAGCTCTGATAGCTCGCTCCTGAAGTTCCAGCGGTCCCCACATACGTCACGCTTTCATGCTGACGACCATGTCTCTGATCCTAGCACAGGCTAGGGGCATCCGAGGGGGCTGGCAAATGTTCACACCCACTTTGCCTAAGCCGGGGTGAGGCACAGAGAGGGGGATTCTGGGAGTGACCGAAAGATGTTCCTGGTGCCGGGCTTCCCCTGCTTCCTGGCCACCCAGGGACCTGGCTCCAAGGCCTCTCCCATCAGCCCAAGGCCGCCTTTACCTGGTTCTGCTCAGTGCTCTGAACATCTCTGCTTTGGATTGCAGGGTGCTCGTGGTTTCCCAGGAACCCCAGGCCTTCCTGGTGTCAAAGGTCACAGAGTAAGTATCATAGGGGGAGAGTGCTGGAAGAAAAAAGATTGACCAAGGGAGAAAAAACTCTTGGTGGGGCGGACATGAATCGTCCTCTTCGGCTTCCCCAGAAGTGTGATTGAAAGTCTTCTCTTGTTCCGTAGGGTTACCCAGGTCTAGATGGTGCTAAGGGAGAAGCTGGTGCTCCAGGTGTGAAGGTAAGGACCAAGCAGCACGTGGGCATGGGGGACGGACGATGAGGAGATGCTGCTGAGCTCAGTGGAGTTAGGACGTCTGAACAGCTTGGGTTAGGAACACCCAGCACTACAACTTAATGAATGAGCAGCAGGTCTGGAGAGCTCCGGGAATTGTCCCTCATGGAACTAAAGCTTGGAGGTGTCGGCGCTAGCTGAGATGACCAGAGCGTCTGGCTTCCTCCATGGGAATTGTCTTGCGGGCTGGCAGAGGGGGCCCTGCTTGCTGACCCTCCGCATCTTTTTTCCAGGGTGAGAGTGGTTCCCCAGGTGAGAACGGTTCTCCAGGCCCAATGGTGAGTATGAGCACCACCCCCTGGAGGGCCTCCAGACACTCTTGAGACACCTTCTAAAGCCCAGCAGATGGCGCCACTGTAGATGCCACCGCTCCCTTTGGGCAAAGTAGATACTCAGTTTTGTAGATTGATTCGATTATGAGCAAAAAGTAAAGTGTGTCAAGTGGATGGTTTGTGCAAGGGCTCACCAGCATTTCTTTGAAATAACCCTGGTAACACACTGAAGGTGTGCTTCAATTTTTACAAATTCTGTTTATTTTCAACATTTGGGGGAGTTCGTCTATTGCAAGGAACAAGATGTGCCTATAACAGGGCTCCTAATAGGTAACAATGGGAGCACCTGTGTATCCTGCCACGGCAGAGAAACCTTTGGTGTGATAGGAGGGTCCTGAATCAGGAAGGCGGGACCAGGGGCATCCACACCTTTGCCTCCTGGGGGCTACTGGCTCCCTCCCTTCCAGTGTCCATGAAGGGCCTGCAGGTTAAGTGATGGGGCCGAGCGGTCCTTAAACCAACTCATGCTTGTGCCTCTTGGTGTGTGTTCCAGGGTCCCCGCGGCTTGCCTGGTGAGAGAGGACGGACTGGCCCTGCCGGCGCTGCAGTGAGTAACTGACAAGACCCAGAGCTACCATTTGCCCAGCTCTTTGGAGTTCACGAGGCACTTGTATTCAGGGTTATTTCACCTGACCCTCAAAGCAACCCCACGATGTGTAGACAGTATCATCCTCCTGTGAGGATTCACTCTGAGTGTGCCCGTCACAGATCCTCAGGCTGGGTCTGCACAGTCGGAGGACTGGGGGGTGGGGGGAGGCCATGGGAGAGCTGGCGTGTGAGGACAAGAGTCTCTTTAACCAGTCTCGATTATTCAGGTAATCCCTCGACAGTCTCACCCACTCCCCAGTCAATCCTGTTTGAATTTATGGACAGACTTTAGTTGGCTATAGTACTGTGTTCCTTTTAGTTCTTTCTGCTCGCTTAGATGCTGCTCTAGAAAAGTGTATCAGTCTAGGGTCAACTCACATACTTTACATTACTGCACTGTTGGTGACACTGTGATACACCAGTGGCCACCGCTTCACGGGCACGTCCTCTGTTTGATACCCAGACGCATTGTCTTATCCAGCCTTCCCTCGAATCCTGCCAGGCGGATTCTGTTGTCCTCCCCCTTTTAGAGGAGAAGAAACTGAGGCACTGAATGGCTAACTAGCCTAAGACAAGCCGTGATCTGCAGCCTCGGACTCTGGTGGCCTCGCGTTAATGGGGGAGTTAAGAGCGTGGGGATTTGTAGCAGTGGAGGGTGTAGGTGTTTAGCTCTGATCCCTTAGCAATAGAGAGCCCTTGTGGACGCCTGCTCAGGCGAGTGATGCGATGAAAGCTGTGTTTAAGAAAGATTATGCTCTCTGTTGATTTCACACCCCAGCCACCCAGGCTCTGAGGCCCCTCCTCGTGGGTCCTTGCAGGACCGGCCAAAGTAAATCAGCTTCCCTCCGTTGTGCTGCTGTCCAGATAATGTATCTGTTTTGGCAGCAATTTCCCTCAGAAGCAGATCAGTGAAATAGCATGCAGTCTCAACCCCCATTTGTCGGCCAAAGCAGTTGAAGTGGCTTGTCCCCAGGTCACTTTGTGTGAGGGGATTAGAGAGCCCCGGGCCTGCCAAGAAGCACCGTGATTGCTACAGATTGTCCAGACCTGGCTTGTGCCTTTTTGGCCAGGCTTGGAGTCATGGGGGCCACACTCCATGAGGGGCACAGATGCCCTGCACCCCTGTTCTCCTTCCTCCTCCCTTGGCCCCGTTTCTTACTTCTCCTTGCTGACTCCTGTCCCTGCGGTAGTCAGACCGGCAGGGTGTGCATAGGATTTGGCATGGAGGAGTGACAGCGTCACACAGCTCCCGGTGCAGGCCTGGTGTCCAGGCCTGACCAGGGGCTGGGCTGGGCTGTGGTCACGTGCCTCCCACCGTGGGCCAGATGGTGCCCACTCCCCAGTTTCCTGCAGGCAGGGGGAGCCCTTGATGCCTGTCCAACTTTGGCCTCTTGGGCAGCACCACACTCCCCTTGCTCACAAGCAGCCCAGGCCTCTCCTCTGGCTGACCCTTGGAGGGAGGGTGCTTTGCGAAGCAGCCAGCCCAGAAGGGGCTCTGGCCAGTGCTGAGGGTTTATGTTCCCTGTGACATTTTCTTCTGTTAAATCTTCTCCTGCTTCCCTGGTTAATGCCAACCGGGAGAGTCTCAGTCATGAGAAATGGACCACAGCCAGGAGAAAGACTTGAGTCTTATTTAAAACAGGAGCTCCCCCTAAAGCATCCTTCTTCAGCTTCCCAGGAGAGGCAGAGGCAGGCAGGCGGGGCTCAGCTGAGGTCTTCCAGGACCCGGTGCCCGGCCCAGCTCCACCCGGCCTAATGATTCCCGGGACCCGGAGGGGCCTCGAGAAAGAGACCCTGGAGGTGCTCACCCTCAAAGTGCATGGCCTATAGAGGAAGAGCCGGCAGCCTTGCTGTCTGTGAAAGAAGTCTCAGGACAAATTCGGTCCTCAGGCTGTGCCCGGCGCCCTGTCCCCATCGCCAAGCTTCTTCCTGGGCTGGTAGCAGATGCACTGCAGCTTCTCTGTGTTCCATGGAAGCAGGCTGTTCTGTGGGTTGGGGATGGGGACACAGATCCAAGAGTTGACCAAGGAGATTAACCGAGTCCTGAAAGAGCTTTCTGCTGCAACAGGCAGGAAGAACTGAGTCAGAATCGATGCTTGGCTGTTTCATTTTCACTGAGTCTTTCAATGATAACATGGCCTTGAATTTGGGGATATTTGGGGTCTAAGTGGAAATTTAAGAAATGATGGAGTAGCTGGAAAATTACCCAAGTTCTCTGAGGTTGAGAGCAAGCCCACTGCAGGCCCAGTTCTCAAAGCCACCACGGAGGGTCCTGGGGCTGCTTCCCCCTGCAGCGCACGCCTGCCAGCCTCCTGCTCAGCCCTGGGGCACCGTGAGAGGGACTGGACATGTGGGTGGCTCCCATAACGGCTGCTTCCTTCTCGCTCACAGGGTGCTCGAGGCAATGACGGTCAGCCAGGCCCTGCAGGGCCTCCGGTAAGTGCACTTCACCCCAAGCAGGTCTACCTGAGTCCCAGTCAGCCACCCAGCGAAGTGGCAGTGTTTACTCAGTATCCAGGCCACGTTCTGGATTCTCCCAGAAAAAGAGGAACAACTTTTCATTACTAAGGGGGTATGTTGGTAACAAGCTTTGAAGCAGTGGTTCATTTTTCTCAGCTACACTTTTGGTAGTTTTTCTGGGGATGGGTAGAGAGGGAGGTGAAAGAACGACTTGCTTCTCACCATGTATATAGTCAGAAACTATATACTGCATCAGAAATGCAGTTTCCCCAAGCCAGGCTTGGGGACACTGGCAGTGGGGACAATTTTCATCCAGGGACTTTTGGCCACAGTGGGTATAGAGCAATATCAGTACAAAGGTGGGAAGGCAGGGGAGGTGAGGGGGTGGCTTGCTTTGGAGGCTAGAGATAGTCTGCCCAGACTGGGCCTTCACCTCTGCATCTGCTTGCTTCCTCCAGGGTCCTGTGGGTCCTGCTGGCGGTCCTGGCTTTCCTGGTGCTCCTGGTGCCAAGGTGCGTGTCCTGCTTGTCGAGTCAGGACCCCCCCTTTCCCCATAACCCTTGCTGACTGCCCCCACCAGATGATCCACCTTCCCTTTGGAGGAGTGTCCCCCACCCCTCGCCCCACCCCTTGCCCCACTGCTGCTCTCCGTGGAAGCAAGGAAATAGCCAGGCATTTTGCAGAGTCACCAGCTGGAAGGGAAAGTAAGACAGAATGATAAAAAGCTGGAGATACAGTTACAGCTTCAGAGTGGGACAAGGCAGAAAAAGATGGGGGGACCCCTGAGACCTGGGAGGGGACCGAAGATCAGGAAACTGAAGAAAAAAGGCAAAGCTCAGCTGACTTAGATCCGGAAGAGAGTTGGAGGGAAGTGAGAGCAGAGATGGTTCCATCCTTCCCTCTCATCCCTGCTTCATCTTGGGGGGGCAGAGCTTGTCTCTCCCAAACCGTGTTAATAGAGTTCTTCCAAGGATTAATAGAGGCCAGTGGGAGGCCAGCCAGTTCAGGCAAAGGCCCCTGTGGCCCAGGAGGGATTCCAACACACGTGCGTCCCTGGGAATTCTCTCCTGGTGCGGCCAGGAGATGAATAAGGAGCCTCCATGTGGTCACTGGCATCAGGTTGCTTTTCCCCTTCGGGGGGTTTCCATGGCAACCAGACAGTGTCTGAGGCCCCAGGAGCTGGGTGAAGGAGACCCATTGTGAAGAGGGACAGCGGAAGGTGAGGGGGCCTGACCTTTAGAAAATAATAATTACAAAAGTAAAACAAGAATGTTCTGAGAAGAAACCTGAGGAGGCCGTGCCCTCCCTCCAGGTCAGCAGTCCTCCCCAGGGACTCCGCCGTCCAGAGAGCCCAGCTCACAGCCAGCTGTATCTTTCAGGAAAAAATGAAAGTAAAAGCAAAGGCCATTTGGGAAAAGTAGTGTTGGGGTGCTGGTCCCCCAGCTTGCCTTTTGCCCTGGCTTGCTGGCTTCCTTCAAACAGGCTTGACTCAGAGCCTGGTTCACATTAGCCAGATACAAGCCCAGTGGCGCCCCAAGCTGAGATGTTCAAGAGCCTCAATAAAAGACAAAATAGGTGGGGACGGGGAGGTAAAGGTGCCTACCCATCTCAGCCATCTGTCCATCATCCCACAAAGCTGGACTGGCAGGCTGCCCAGCTCAGGCTTTTCTGATGAGTGCTTAGGGAACCAGCACAAAGCCCAGCCTGTAACATGAACCTGTGTGCCTGCTCGTGGTGGCCACCAAGGAGAGGGGAGATGGAGAGTAGAGTAGGGCAGGTAGAAAGTCATCAGGTCAGCGGGCCCAGCCAGGTAGCCTGCATGGGAACCCTTTTTGGAATGTGCACAGCTTGTCCTGAACTGTTGCCCACGGGGTCTGTGTCCCACTGACCTGTCCTCACCGCATCCTTCCCTGCCTCTTTCCAGGGTGAAGCTGGCCCCACCGGTGCTCGAGGTCCCGAAGGCGCCCAGGGTCCTCGCGGTGAACCGGGTACTCCTGGGTCCCCTGGGCCAGCTGGTGCTGCTGTGAGTGTCTTTTGCCTGAAGGGTCTGGGGTCTGAGGCCTTGGCACACTTGACTCTCTGCTGAGGCCCCTGGCGCCTCAATCATCACACCTTCCTTCTGGCTCAATGCCTGCCACCCCCCACCAGTCTCTAGAGACACATCTCCCTCCATCACCCATCCTCCCTTGAAGTGTCTCGCAGGGTCCCACCTGGAACGGACCAGGGGCCTAGGAGCACGATGTGGGGTGGAGATGTATTCTTCACTGCTTATCTTATAACGACACTGTCTCCTTTTTCAGGGCAACCCTGGAACTGATGGAATCCCTGGAGCCAAGGGATCTGCTGTGAGTGCCGCCCTCGGACTCAGCTCCTCCAGGTGGGGTCAGTCCCTCCTCGCGCCCCCCTCCTAATGCCCTTCTCTCTGCTCATGCTGACAGGGTGCCCCTGGCATTGCTGGTGCTCCCGGCTTCCCTGGACCCCGTGGTCCACCCGGCCCTCAAGGTGCAACTGGTCCTCTGGGCCCAAAAGGTCAAACGGTAAGATCCAGTGAACCCTGAGTCCCACCCACAGCCCCAGAGTCAAACCTGCCACCCCTACCTCCTGTGCCCACAGAGTCCTCTAGTGGGCTGCCTTTAAGGTGGGGTGGCGGAGGACTTCTAGGGCCGTGGGGAGAACGGAGTGTAAGAACCTGCTTTTCTCCTTTGTTAAGGGTGAGCCTGGTATTGCTGGCTTCAAAGGCGAACAAGGCCCCAAGGGAGAACCGGTGAGTACCTGGCTGCCACCCCTGGCCCACTGCCCACCTCCGCAGCAGGCGTGTCCCCTACCCTGGGCCCTCTGAGGGTGTACCCAGAGATGAGATGTGACAGAGAAGCTGATGCAGTCTCAGCTGTCATCTTCGGCTTGACCAGCTTGACTGCCACTTCTCCTCACCCAGCTGATCCTTTGTGACCTCACTTCCCCAGGTCCCCCAGCCCTGAAACAGCAGTCATAGCCACCTCCTCCTCATGTCAGGCCTGTGCTTGCCCCAGGGGCAGGCAAAGACTCACCCTGTTTCTCTGCTATGCTGGTTCTCAGGGCCCTGCTGGTCCCCAAGGAGCCCCTGGTCCTGCTGGTGAAGAAGGGAAAAGAGGTGCCCGTGGAGAACCTGGTGGTGCTGGGCCCGCCGGTCCCCCTGGAGAAAGAGTAAGTGGGCCAGGAGTCTTTCCCCACGCTCATTGGGTGTGCCCTGGAGATACAAGTTGAGTTCCTGTGGCTCTGGGTCTTTGCCAAGTCTGTGGACCTCATGTACCTTTTCTCCACCCACCTCCACACTCCTTAGTTCCCTCACTCCTGGGTGACATGAAGCAGTGGGAGTTCCTTTCCAAAAGGTGGGGGCAGGCCCAAGAAGTTAATCTCTCAGAATCTTGCGCCTGGAGCTTCCCAGGTGGCGCGAGTGGTAAAGACATGGGTTCGATCCCTGGGTCAGGAAGATCCCCTGCAGGAGGGCATGGCAACCCACTCCAGTATTCTTGCCTGGAGAATCGCCACGGACAGAGAAGCCTGGCAGGCTACAGTCCATAGGGTTGCAGAGTCAGACACGACTGAAGTGACTTAGTAGGCATGCATGCACATAGCTTCTGCTCTGCAGAGACTGCGGTAGGAGGGTTGGTGGGATGGACACCTGGATCCTGACTAGGCTCTCTGCAGCCACAATTGGGTCAAGGGCCTCTTTAACTCATTGCCTCTCCCCTCTACTTCTTCCTAGGGCGCTCCTGGAAACCGTGGTTTCCCAGGTCAGGATGGTCTGGCAGGTCCCAAGGTGAGCAGGGGAACAGGGACTGGGCCCACCCATCACCAGTAAAATGGCTTTCTGCTGACCCGCTGCCTCCTCTTGTATAGGGAGCCCCTGGAGAGCGAGGACCCAGTGGCCTCGCTGGTCCCAAAGGCGCCAACGGTGACCCTGGCCGTCCCGGAGAGCCTGGCCTTCCTGGAGCCCGGGTAGGTAGCAGGGATGCTTCTGTTTTTAGCTTCCAACTCTGAGAAGACTCCTCACGCCCTACCCGACCTGGTCCCTCCAACCCTGTGCTGACACCCATCCCCTTCTCTCTCCTAAACAAAGGGTCTCACTGGTCGCCCTGGTGATGCTGGTCCTCAAGGCAAAGTTGGTCCTTCCGTAAGTCCATCTTCTGGGGTCACTGGGAGAGGTTGGCGGGTACTCCTGGGGAGGCAGGTAGGAAGAGAGACAGGGTGGGGGCAGCCTGTGAATTTTGAGAATTGGGGAGGGGAATGGATGGGATGGTAGGCCTGTGGCCAGGTGTGGCCTATGCAGTGGCTGCAAGTTCTAAAAATGCCACCTCTTGTGCATTCGGGCCTTCTTTTGGGGAAGACAAAGCCTGATGTGCGCTTTCCGGAACAAAACTTCTAAGCTAAGCAGTGCCTTGTCACTGATGAGTCCCGTGTGTGATGTGGGCTGCCGGTTGTGACCTTGGTCAATCCTACATGCTGTTTGTCTGGCCGGTGACCTGCCCTGAGCCTGCGCTCAGTAGATGGACAAATGTGGTCTCGTGTTCATGTGCTGAGAATGGTGTTCTCTCTTTCAGGGAGCCCCTGGTGAAGACGGTCGCCCTGGACCCCCAGGTCCTCAGGGGGCTCGTGGGCAGCCTGGTGTCATGGGTTTCCCTGGCCCCAAAGGTGCCAATGTAAGTAATCACCTGTCCTTCCGTTTCCTTCCACATGGTGCCGCTACCTCCCTGCCCCTGGGGAAAGGGCTGGTTCCCAGAGTTAACCCAAGGGCTGTGATGAGCGAGATCCATGGTGTTCTGGGTGGCTTGGACCTCCACACCCCAAGGAGTGCCTGTGATCAGGGGAATCCCAGGGCTCTTTAGAGCCCTCAGAACATCTCAGCCATGACACCAATCCCCGGGTCAGCGCTATCAGCTCACACCTCTGAGCATAAGAGAGGCGCTGATCCTCGACTTTAGCCTTTGCTGTCCATCAGGCAGTGGCCCCACGCCCCGATCTCCCCCCCGGCCATACCCCTACTCCCACCAAAGCCCTCCACCTCATGGCCCTGCCCTCTTTCTTCCAGGGTGAGCCTGGCAAAGCTGGTGAGAAAGGACTGCCTGGTGCTCCTGGTCTGAGAGTAAGTGCCTCCCCACTGCCCACCCCTGGGTGTTTGTTGCTCCCTGTGGGGAGGGAGCATCCCTGTGGCATGCTCCTGGGACCCCTGGTTGCAGCATGATGCCCATGGCTGAGCCTGTGCTGCTCTGGGCCCTGTGGGAGTCCACCCCAGGAGACTTTGGTGGCTGACAGCATCCAGGGAGGTGGAGAAGGCTCTTATGCTGAGGACTGAGGGAAAAGAGGTGGGTGGGAAGGGAGGGTGGAGAAATGGAGTTCAGGCAGAGGATTGGCTGGAAACTCTGGGCCACGTAGTGCACCCGCCCGGTGCTGGGGTCTGCAGAACTGGAGGAGTGTATCATGATAGCGCCCCTCTCTCTCCCCACTAGGGTCTTCCTGGCAAAGATGGTGAGACAGGTGCTGCAGGCCCCCCTGGACCCGCTGTAAGTACCCGCCCAGCCTCTCCAGGTAGCCTGTGGGCAGGGGCTTGGGGCGGCGGAGGTGGGTGGGGGGTGATGGAGCTGACAGATGTGGATCTGGGCTGATCCAGCACCCCGACCCAGCCTGAGCAGAGGCAGTGTGGACCCCGCCTGGTGGTCTGGGGTGCGGGTCACTCACTGGTGGGAGAACAGTGGGCAGTGAGGGTGGTGTTGCCTGCCGTGGGTGCCCCCTGGCCCCTCTAACCCTGGATGTGGCATCCAGGCTCTCCAGAAGCTGGCTCAGCTCACCATTGTCTTCCTCTGCAGGGACCAGCTGGTGAACGAGGCGAGCAGGGTGCTCCTGGGCCATCTGGGTTCCAGGTAGGCGGCTGGACCAGCTTCCTATTTATTCTCTGTCCAGGGCTCTGGGGTGGCAGCAGCGCCCCCTCAGTGGGGGCCAGGGGATGGGTCTTCCTGCACCCCAGCTTTTGCCCTGTGCTGGCCTCCCCAGAGGGTAGGGCAGCAACCTAACTCCTTTCCTAACTAAGTCACCTTGGCTTCTAGGGACTTCCTGGCCCTCCCGGCCCCCCAGGTGAAGGTGGAAAACCAGGTGACCAGGTGAGTATGGGGTCCTGTGAATCTGCAGCGTGTTTAGGTGGGAAGGTCTATTCTGATGCCCAGGAGGCAAGGGCGGGAGGGGGAACAAGGAGCTCAGTGAGGCAGAGAGTGTCTGGGTCCCGCAGCCCAGCTCGCCACAGTCTGAGCTCCGCTCCGGGGCAGAAAAAACCTTGCTCTCTTACATTCTTCTTTGATCTTCAGGGTGTTCCTGGTGAAGCTGGAGCTCCCGGCCTCGTGGGTCCCAGGGTGAGTGTCCTGTTGGCCATTCCCAAGTGGCTTCTCTGAGCGGTTCTGCCTGCCTGTCCCAGCAGAACCGCAGCCCCAGGTCCTGCCCCACCACCGTGCCCCCCAAGCCAGCTCCGCTCCTATCTCCCTGCTTCTCCCTGGCTCTCTGTCCTCTTCCGGCCTCTGCCTGACTGTTCCGTGGTGTCTCCACTCCAGGGTGAACGAGGTTTCCCAGGAGAACGTGGCTCCCCCGGTTCCCAGGGCCTCCAGGGGGCCCGCGGTCTCCCCGGCACTCCTGGCACTGATGGTCCCAAAGTAAGTGAGATGGGTGTGGTCCTCTGGGTGGAAGGGGACAGGGCTTGGGGGATGAAGGTGGAAGGCGGGAGGGATGGAGGGTGAGACCCAAAGGGGTCTAGGCAGAGGAAGAAGGGGAGGAAAGGGGGCTTGGGGCGCCCAGAGGAGGAGCTGCCCATCACAGAGGCCTCTCCCCAACAGGGCGCAGCTGGCCCAGCTGGCCCCCCTGGGGCTCAGGGCCCTCCAGGTCTGCAGGGCATGCCCGGTGAGAGGGGAGCAGCTGGTATCGCCGGACCCAAGGGAGACAGGGTGAGTACCGGGCTGAGCAGGCCTCCCCGCAACTCCCTCCTGCTCCCCACAGTACCCAGTCACCCCCTTGAAGAACTTGGAGGCTCCTCTATGGCTCTCTGTTTGACCTTTAGTGACATCATCCGCTGACACATCCCTCCATCTCACTTCTCTTACTGCTCGTCACCCACCCTGAGACCACAGCAAACCCCTCTTGGCCAGGCTCTGAGCCCCGCCTGGAGCCCATTCAGGGAGGACACTGTGCTGGCAAAGCGGATCTTGGAGTGCCTCCCTGAGGTGGCCCGTTTTCTGTATTCCACAGGGTGATGTTGGTGAGAAAGGCCCCGAGGGCGCCCCCGGGAAGGACGGTGGACGAGTAAGTGGATGCTGGTGGCAGGCTCCCTGGGGTTGGGATGGGGACGGATGCAGGGATCCCATGCACTCAGGGACAGAGGGGCCGTGTGTGAGCGTGGTCCCTGGCCCCATGTTCAGTTGTGTGGGTTGGGCATCTGCAGGGACTTCCCTGTCAACACTGGGACCCTGGGGTGAGAGGGCGTTCTGGGGGCCATGGAAGGATACACCAAGGGCCCCTGGATGTGGGCGCCCCAGGCTCCCTGCTGGGCACCGCGTCCCTGGCTGCCTCTCCCGGCCCCTCACTCGGCCTTCTCTTCCCAGGGTCTGACTGGCCCCATTGGCCCCCCTGGCCCAGCCGGAGCCAACGGTGAGAAGGTGAGTCATGGACCCCTTTCTTCACTCTGCCCCCATCAGATCTCCTTCTCACCTCCTACCAAAGACTGCTCTCTCTCCTCCCCTCCATCAACAGCTGTCACCCTCCTCCTCTCCAACTGCTGTAAGGAGTGAGGGTGGGGGCCTTCTTAGCAGCAGAGTCCTGGCGGTGCGCGCCATTGAGGGAAGCAGAGGGGTGGGGCACGGGTGTCTTTCTCGATGCCCTGAGGAGGATGCAGGTGTGGCTGAAGCAATGAGAAAACAGGCTTTGGGTCGCTGGGGAGACCGGAGCCCCCACCTGCCGTCAGGGCTGCTTCCTGGGTGCACTTTGCTCTGGAGGGGCCCCCTCTGAACCCACACCCCTCATCTCTGGCTTTTGTCCCCACCCCCCTCCCCAACCTTAGGGAGAAGTTGGACCCCCTGGTCCTGCTGGAACTGCTGGTGCTCGAGGTGCCCCGGTGAGTATCTGCCCGGAGCCTGGCCCTGCAGGGGTGTGGCTCCCTCCCTGCAGTTCGGGCCTGGGGATGGGAGGAGAGATGAGAAATGAAAGGGAGAAGGGACGCACCCCTGTCCATGATGTGATCATGGTGGAGGGCCTTCAGGTCCCCAGACCCTCTGGCCACAGGAGGCCTTCTGGCCTGGCTTGGTTTGTTTAGGATGGAGCTCCCTGACCCCTTTTCTCGGGGGTTACTGTGCAGTAGGCTGGGCCAGGGTGGGCTCTGGGCCCCCAGGAGGAGCTGAACGGGCAGGCAGCTGAGCCTCCGCGCCCCTTTCCTCACAGGGTGAACGTGGAGAGACAGGCCCCCCTGGACCTGCTGGATTCGCCGGTCCCCCTGTGAGTATCTCTGTCCACCTCCCTGCCACACCTTCTACTCTGGTCAGCTTGCGGGGGAGGGAGGAGAGGAGGGAGGGACAGGGCTTAAAGAGGAGGGGAATGTCTCCTTTCCCTCCACACCAGTGTGACAGTCCCAACCTCAGAGCAGGCGCTCAGACCCGGGGTGGACACACACACACACAGTCTCCGGCCCTTTGGGAGGAGCTGTTCCCCCCACTCACTGGCTTCCTCCTTCCCGAGCCAGGGTGCTGATGGCCAGCCTGGTGCCAAAGGTGAACAAGGAGAAGCCGGCCAGAAAGGTGACGCTGGTGCCCCCGGTCCTCAGGGCCCCTCTGGAGCTCCTGGGCCTCAGGTGGGTAAAACTGAGCTCCCCTGGGAGCTGACCCCACAGGACAGGGAGGCTGGGCGCAGGGGGAGGGGCCTGGGCAGGCCAAGGGCGGCGGGGCGGCCTGGGGAGGCTGCAGGAAGGAGGAGTTTGTACTCAGGGATGAAGGTTCAAGGAGCTACGCTACCCTGGCTTTTGTTGTCACGGGTGTGGGTGCGTGGTGGGGGCTGGGGGAGGGAACGCAGGTACCGCTTGTGGCTCAGGACAGAGCAGCCAGCCTCCTGGGAGACCCTGGTTGGGCTCTGAGGACGCCTAATGGGCTTCTCCTCCCAAGGTCTACTGGAACATGAGTCTTCTATTGGTCGGGGTAGCAGGCCCGCCTGTGATAGCTTCCCAGGCTGGGATGTTCATGCTGACAAAGCTCCATCTTTGTGGTCCCGGCTCTCAGGAGTCTGTGGTCAGGACGACTGGGCCTCACTGTCTCCCTCTTCCTCCTCAGGGTCCTACTGGTGTGACCGGTCCTAAAGGAGCCCGAGGTGCTCAAGGGCCCCCGGTGAGTGAGGCAGGAGGAGCGTGGTAGCTTCTCTCACACCCATCCTGGCCTCACAGAGGCTGCACCCCACCTCCTTCCTTCTCACCCACTTTTGCCCCCACCCATCCCATAGCCATGTGGGAGAGAGGACGCCCCTAAAGTCTGAATGCCCCAGTCCAATCCTCCCCTGCAGAGGCAGCAAGAGGCAGTGGCCACACCCCAGGGGCCCTGTCTCCCTCTCTAAATCCCCTGGCTGCTCTGCAGCCCCTTGCACTTTTCCACTCCAGCCTGTGAGACCACCCCCCCACCTTTGATTCTGGGGCCTCCTGAGGGTCCAAAGTGCTGAGTCTCCCCTCTCCTCACATAGGGAGCCACCGGATTCCCCGGAGCAGCTGGCCGCGTCGGACCCCCAGGCTCCAATGTGAGTGCCACCCCGGCTGGTTTCTACCTTACCCCTAGCAGGAGGCACAGGCAGGGGTCACAGAGTCTGGCCCAACCCCATGCACATCTTGTGCCCAGGCCCACACCTGGGAGGAGCAGTTAACTGACCGTGGAGACCTGTTCTCCACGTGGACAGCTGGAAGCAGGGGCTGTGCCCTTTTGCTGGCCATGGGCTTCTGGCTCTGCTTCACCGTGGACACGCATTTCTTGAACACACTGTGCTTTATGAGATGGTCTGCATCTTGCCCTTGGGGAGCTCACAGCAGAGGGAGGAGAGACGATAAGTCAGCGGGCTCACCAACGCTGTCAAGTGCAGGGCGGTGGGCACAGAGGCTTAGGGCTGGGGGGATCGAGATTGGAGCAGTTCCTTGAGGATGGGTGGCGGGAGAGAGGCCACAGGGAAGGACGCAGGAGAGTCGGAACAGGGAGAATGTGCAGCGGCTGGGGAAGCCAGGCTGGCTGTCCAGAGCTCACGCGAAGCGAAGATGAAAGAGGCGGACCAAGGGGGCCAAGCTGCCCTTACTGTGGAGGAAGCCCCCAGAGGGTTGTGGCAGCCTGGAGGGACGGGGAAGGGTGAGAGAAATTCTCACTTCCTGTGTTTTGCTTCTCCTAGGGCAACCCTGGACCCCCTGGTCCTCCTGGTCCTTCTGGAAAAGATGGTCCTAAAGGTGCTCGAGGCGACAGTGGGCCCCCTGGCCGAGCTGGTGACCCTGGCCTCCAAGGTCCTGCTGGACCCCCTGGCGAGAAGGGAGAGCCTGGAGATGATGGTCCTTCTGTAAGTCCCACCCCAGGGCCAAGGTCCCTGAGGAAGGGGTGCAAAGGGCATGGGCTCCCAGAGCCTAGAGTTGGGGGGAACAGGGCTGTGGGGCTGCCGGGAGCAGGGGTGCTGCAGAAGGTGCCCTGCAGGGCAGGAGAAGCACTGACCTGACCCCCACAGTGGGCAGCTGGCCGCAGCACAGACGGGCGGCGGCTGCGTGTCACTTCTCAAGTTCTCACCTCCTTCCTCTCCCCGCTCAGGGTCCCGATGGTCCTCCAGGTCCTCAGGGTCTGGCTGGTCAGAGGGGCATCGTTGGTCTGCCTGGACAGCGTGGTGAGCGAGGATTCCCCGGCCTCCCCGGCCCCTCGGTAAGTGGGGACGCCCCTTCCTCCTGGCTAGCCGGCCCAGCCTGGCTCAGGTGGAGGGTCTTCACTGGCTGTCCTCGGTAGCCCAGCCACCTGCTCCGCACCCTTGGAACTGACCCACGGTCAGCCGTCTTCCCGGAAGGGCTGAGAGGGACCTTGGAGCGCACACTCACCCTCCTTGTCGCTGCCCCCAGGGTGAGCCTGGCAAGCAGGGAGCCCCTGGAGCATCTGGAGACCGAGGTCCCCCTGGCCCTGTGGGTCCTCCTGGCCTGACTGGTCCTGCTGGTGAGCCTGGACGTGAGGTGAGCAGTGGGTCTCACTGTGGGGACAGGGGAGCCCTGGAGGAGGCGGGTGACAGGGCAGGCCAAGCCCAAGTGCCCAGATGCGATGGGAGGGTCGTGATGGGAGAGAGAAGGCCAGGGAGACTAAGAGCTGGGTGCACGGAAGGGCGGCAGGAAGAAGCTAGCTGGGAAAGCCTTGGCTGGACAGGGGTGGGGGCAGCTCTGATGGCGTCTGCTCCCCTTTGCACAGGGAAGCCCCGGTGCTGACGGCCCCCCTGGCAGAGATGGCGCAGCTGGAGTCAAAGTGAGTGTCTCGTGCGGTGGGGTGGGAAGGACACTTCATCGGCCTGGCAGGGTCAGGGTCAGAGCCACATCCCTCCTTGCCTCCTCTGGAAATTCCTCTCTGAGCCTGGGACCTCTCTCCTGACAGGGTGACCGTGGAGAGACCGGTGCCGTGGGTGCTCCTGGAGCCCCGGGCCCCCTGGCTCTCCTGGCCCCGCTGGCCCAATTGGCAAGCAGGGAGACCGAGGAGAAGCTGTGAGTACCTTGATTCAGTAAAAGCCATGGTGCAGGAGGGTGGCCGGGTGGGCAGGGAGCTCCTCTCCACCTCCCGCCCTCCCCTGCCCCAGGCCCTGGGAACAACCCTGGGTCTGGGTTGTGAAGCAGCTGCCTCGGTGCCCAGCCTGTGGGCAGACGCAGCAGTGGGCCATCCCTGCCTCGACTGCTCTCTGACGCTGCCCGCCACTTACCCCACAGGGCGCACAAGGTCCCATGGGACCTGCAGGACCTGCTGGAGCCCGGGGAATGCCAGTGAGTATCTGAGTGCCCTGTGCTGGGTCCTGACGGGCAGGCTCGGGGGTTGGGGGGGGGTGTCCGCAGGGACCTGGGGCTCCTTGGCTCAGGTGAAGCCGGCAGAGGGCTCTTGCTCTGGGCTGAGCTGACCCAACCTGTGTCTGTGTGTCTCGTTCCCAGGGCCCTCAAGGCCCCCGAGGTGACAAAGGAGAAACTGGAGAGGCTGGCGAGAGGGGACTGAAGGGACACCGTGGCTTCACTGGTCTGCAGGGTCTGCCCGGCCCCCCTGTGAGTGCTGCTATCTGTGCTTGGCTCCCCAGGGCCTCCCTCTCTGCAGGGACCCCTTGAGTTTCCCAGGCTGCTGAAGCGACTTGGGATGATCCCAAGAAATGTCCAGGCCTGGACCGCCTCCAGGTTGGAGGGAGGAGCACGTGGAAGGGCCATGGGGCTGGGGGTCGGGGAGCAGATACATGTCCCAGCCAGCTCCCAATGTATATACCTATTCTCGAAGGCCTCCCAGCCTGGGGCCTGTCTGTGCTGACCTCTGACCTTGGCCTCTTCCTTCCGCACAGGGTCCTTCTGGAGACCAGGGTGCTTCCGGTCCTGCAGGTCCTTCTGGCCCCAGAGTGAGTGAGAGGGAGTGAGCCCTCCCTAGGGGTGGGGCCGGGGCTCTGGGCAGGTGTCTGAGGAGGAGGGGAGTGTGGCTGCTCCCGGGGAAGCCTTGGCCTCAGGGGGCCTCACTGGGCAGTGGAGGTGGGACCAGCTTGGTGAGAATGTGGCCAGAGAAGAACCTGAGACCCCAGGATGAATATACGAGTGGCTCTCGGCTGTCAAATGGCCCCCCTGGGAACAAGGGTTTACAGAGAGGCTTGTAGAAGGGTAGGAAAGCTGTGAGGCCACCCTGCTGGTTCTTGGCCACACACGGGCCAGCGTGGGGTTCCGTGACTGAGAAGTGAGGAAAATCGGAAACAGCATGGCTAGTGCTAGGAGGGCCCCTCCCCAACACCAGCTCCTCCCCAGCCTTCCCTTTGCTGAGGCTCTTTCCTCACCGCCTGCCTCTCTCCTGGCCTGCAGGGTCCTCCTGGTCCCGTCGGTCCCTCTGGCAAAGATGGTGCTAACGGAATCCCTGGCCCCATTGGACCTCCTGGGCCCCGTGGACGTTCCGGCGAGACTGGCCCTGCTGTGAGTGTGCAGACCCCGGCCCGCTGCGTGGGGCCTTTCCAGCACCGGGAGGCTGGAGCTTTCTGACGCTAGGGGCTTCTTTCGGGGTGTCCGCCTGCAGCTAATGTGACAGCACCCTTTATCTGGGAGCCCCCAGAGGTTCAGAGGGTCCACGGGAAACCGAAGAGAGGAGCTAATGAAAGAATAAGGCGCATTCTGTGGTTTTCTTGGTCCTGTCCCATTGCACGTACACCCACATTCCCAACCTCATGGGACTGGGAAAAAGACATTCTATTGATGGTACATTCTAGAAGGTGCGGATGGACACAGGAAGGGCGGCATCCCTGTCATTCCTGGCTGATTTCTCTGTTTCCTGCTGCAGGGTCCTCCTGGAAACCCTGGACCCCCTGGCCCTCCTGGCCCCCCCGGCCCTGGCATCGACATGTCCGCCTTTGCTGGCCTTGGCCAGAGAGAGAAAGGCCCCGATCCTCTGCAGTACATGCGGGCCGACGAGGCAGCCGGCAACCTGAGACAGCATGATGCCGAGGTGGACGCCACACTCAAGTCCCTCAACAACCAGATCGAGAGCCTCCGCAGCCCCGAGGGCTCCCGCAAGAACCCAGCTCGCACCTGCCGAGACCTGAAACTCTGCCACCCTGAGTGGAAGAGCGGTGAGGACCCCCACCACAGAGAGCAGGCAGTCAGCACCCTGGGCCCAGCCCCGCTCAGAACACAGGAGCAGAGTCCGACCTGGAAGGGTCTAGCATGGGTGTCCCCCTGCACCCCACATCTCACAGCAGAGAAACTGCAGCCTTGGCCCTGTCCTGCCGTGACCACACGGCGGAAGTGACGTCAGGGTCAAGTTCCATCCACAGGCTGGCCCTAAGCCTGCTCTTCTGCTCGCACCCCTGTTTAGCCTGGATGTTCCCCTCGCCCGCTCCCTCCTTCTCCCCTCCCTTTGGCTGCATGTGGCCCTCACACCCTGCTCCTCTCCCGCTGGGTGTCCCTATAGGCCTGTCAGTCACTCCAGGCAGGCCTGGCCCTCTCGGGGGCGTGGGTCTGTGCCTGTCTGAGCCCCGATGGGGTGTTGCCTCCCCGCTGCAGGAGACTACTGGATCGACCCCAACCAGGGCTGCACCCTGGATGCCATGAAGGTTTTCTGCAACATGGAGACTGGCGAGACCTGCGTCTACCCCAACCCGGCCAGCGTCCCCAAGAAGAACTGGTGGAGCAGCAAGAGCAAGGACAAGAAACACATCTGGTTTGGAGAAACCATCAACGGTGGCTTCCACGTGAGTCCCCCGCTTGCTCTAGGCCATGGGCGGTGCCTCAGAACCTCCCTCTGCTTTCTTCTGGGGAGTTTTCAGCACCTTGCTCACATTCCCACCAGTTCTGGGTGAGGGAGGGGACTTAAGAGGAAGGAAGGAGGAGAGATAGGATTTTTTCCCCCTCATTTAGAGGTGGAGGTGGAGGAAGAGGTCCTCGGAGGCCTGCTCCATCCACTTCCTGGAAGCAAAAATGTCTTCCCAGTGACCCCTCCCCAACCACCATCAGCTGCTCCTCCCCCGTCCACTGGCAGCCCCCATCCCCGGGCCTCATGCCGCTGCTCTGCATCCTCACAGTTCAGCTATGGAGATGACAACCTGGCTCCCAACACCGCCAACGTCCAGATGACCTTCCTGCGCCTGCTGTCCACCGAGGGCTCTCAGAACATCACCTACCACTGCAAGAACAGCATTGCCTACCTGGACGAAGCTGCTGGCAACCTCAAGAAGGCTCTGCTCATCCAGGGCTCCAACGACGTGGAGATCCGGGCTGAGGGCAACAGCAGGTTCACATATACCGTTCTGAAGGATGGCTGCACGGTGAGTTCGGCGGGCTGGGCCACCAAAGAGAGAGAGAGAGACCTTCCTGGGGCCCAGGGCTCAGGCTGGAGCAGGCTGAGGGCTGGCCCACAGCGGGGTCATGGTCCTAAAGGGGCACACGTGTAAGGAGCTGTGCAGGGACGACACACCAGCGACAGCTGGGAGAGGGGAGCTTGTCGGTTCTGTCTCCTCCCCTCCCTCGGCTCAGTGTGTCCAGTGACTTGTAGGAACAGTCATGCATAGTGTGGGGGCCTCTGCCCTTGCAGGTGGGGTGCTCAGGTAGGGGATGGGAAGGAGAAGGGTGAGGGGCGGGGGAGGCCCTGCTGCTGAGAACTAGAGTCTGGAGTCGAGGTGGAGGTCAATCCAAAAGAGAACTAGAGCCCCCCAGGGTGTTCTGCGCTTGGTGTTCTGTGATGCTTGGCTTTCCTGATCACAAGGCATCCACTGACTCTCCTCTTGCTCTCCCCTAGAAACACACCGGTAAGTGGGGCAAGACTATGATCGAGTACCGGTCACAGAAGACCTCCCGTCTGCCCATCATTGACATTGCACCCATGGACATAGGAGGGCCCGAGCAGGAATTCGGTGTGGACATAGGGCCTGTCTGCTTCTTGTAAAAACCCGAACCCAGAACCAACACAATCCATTGCAAACCCAAAGGACCCAAGTACTTTCCAATCCCAGTCACTCTAGGACTCTGCACTGAATGGCTGACCTGACCTGACGCCCATTCATCCCACCCTCTCACAGTTTGGACTTTGCTCCCCTCTCTAAGAGACCTGAACTGGGCAGACTGCAAAATCAAATCTCGGTGTTCTATTTATTTATTGTCTTCCTGTAAGACCTTTGGGTCAAGGCAGAGACAGGAAACTAACTGGAGTGAGTCAAACGCCCCCTGAGTGACTACCCCCCAGCCCAGGCAAGAGGCCCCTGCAGGTGCCGGGCGCAGGGACTGTGTGTGTCCTACACAATGGTGCTATTCTGTGTCAAACACCTCTGTATTTTTTAAAACGTCAATTGATATTAAAAACAAAAAAATTATTGGAAAGTACATACTGGCTTGTGCTTTGTGCTTTATTCTTTATTTTCCACGAGTCCTGGATTCTGTGGGCAGGACAAAACGGCTGTCCTCAGGCCTTCTCTTGACTGAAGCCACACTGCCTGGTCTAGCCACCTCACACAAACTTGCCTTTTTGTAGCCCCTGGCACCGAGTGGAGCCCAGGGGTGAACAAGAAACAGAGACTCAAGGTTTGGGAAGGGAGGCCCGAGGCAGAGGTGGGGGGGCTTGTTCTTGAGCATAAACCCGGGCACACCTCCAGGGCGGATTAGTGCAAGAGGAGAGATGCGCTCTGAGCTCAGATGGGGATTGTGGGGGACGGGCTGCATCCTGCTACTGGGGAGAGATCAGAGATGCAGGAGGGGGTGCACGATGTGGGGAGAGGAGTAAATCCACAGAGGCCCATGATAAGTGCACATAATCAGACAATCTTGCTGACCTACTTATCTGTCTTTCCCTAAGACTTTAGTTCAAAGAGAAGTGTTAGGGCTAAACTCTCACCCCTTATTCCTTTTTCCTGGCCCCTATTCTTCACTTCCTGGGCTGGCACTTGAAGCTTCCACAGATGTCTTAACTGTGGGCTTATGAATGGACAGCCTTCTACTTCTTGCTTTTCAGATTTGTGTATGTGGGGCAAAAAATGAGGAAGTGGACACCTTTTCCACTAGAGGGGGCTGGTGGATGACAAACTAAAAGAGTACAATACAAACAGAATTAGAAGAGCTCTCTCATAATTTAAATAACACTTCTAAATACCAAAAGAGCTAATGGGGGCAGTGTGGAGAGGTGCACAGGTGCTTACAAAAACTTCCTCAGACCACAGGTGGAGCTGATAGTTGAGTTTGGTTCCAACCTGTCAGCCACACTCAAAGCCCATCCTGCCCCTTGGCTCACTTCACTGGCCATGGTGGAGTGGCTACTTACTCTACAATGGCTCAGTAGATCCGACCATCAGCTCAGACCCTGGTAAGAGGAGTCCCATGTGCACCAGGATATCAAGCTGATCTCTCGCAGCCCACCCATTTCCCGGGGACCCAGTTAAAACCTAGATAAAACGGCAACTGCTGCATAGGTAACTGATGAATGGCCCAGAAGGGAAGAGAAGCAGCAGGACAGAAAGCCCTGCATCTGTGGTCAGATCAAAGCCACCCTGGGTGGCAGTGCTGCAATGCAGTATAACCACTGCCTTGTCTTAAACGGGGCCAGAGGCTTGCCACCGATTCCCATGACCCCTGATGCCCCCAGGAAAGGCAGGTCTCTCCAGGCACAATAACCTCTGATAACATTTTGACCCCAGCAGGACTGGGTGGACAGACCTGGCTGACTAGCTGTAGTCCTCAGTCAGGTTACTGTCCCTTTCTGGAGCTTCCTCATCTCTAACAAAGTGTCCAGCTTCAAAGGGCTTTAGTTTTTGGCACTGCGTGGAACCCAGGAGACTGACTCCAGTGAAGACTTACTCAAGAGCCAGGGTACGTCACAGACAAACTTCTAAAATAGTTTCCTATTCTAAAGAAGAGAAGAAACAGAATGAAACTTGAGGTGGTGAAGGGTCTTACTTTAAAAGGCAAAGAATGAGGATTATTTTTGCCCAGAGAAATATTTAGGACCCCTAGATTCATGTAGAACTTTTACAAACAGACTGATTCTTTCAACAATTTGTTTCACATCTGGGGCTAGAAACCCTAGCAGGACAGTTGACTTAGAGGTCTCAGGGATCCTACTTTGGGGTAACGAGTGTTGCAGAACAGATAGTGGAGGTATACTGTAGCCTGTAAGGGACCTGGTATTGTTGGCATATAATTGTAAATAGTGTTCTTGTGGTTTGGGACCTAATCAAACCTATAAGCGTTTGCATAGCAAAGGAAACCATAAACAAAACAAAAAGACAACTTATGGACTGAGAGAAAATACTTGCAAATGATGAAACTGACAAGGGCTTAAGTTCCAAAATACACAAACAGCTCATACAATTAAATAACAACAAAAAACAACCCAACTGGAAAAATAGGCAAAAGACCTAAATAGACACTTCTCCAAAGAAGACATACATGTGGCCAATAAACACATGAAAAGATACTAAACATCATATTAGAGAAATATAAATCAAAACTACAAAGAGGTACCACCTCACAGTGGTCAGAATGGCCACCGTTAATCAACAAGTCTACAAATAATCAATGTGGAAGAGGGTGTGGAGCAGAGGGAACCCTCCTACACTGTTGGTGGGAATGTAAATTGGTATAGCCACTATGGAAGACATTATGCAAGTTCTTCAAAAAACATGGAAATAGAGTAGCCATGTGATCCAGCAATCCCACTCCTGGGCAAACGGCCAGACAAAACTGTAACTCCAAAAGACACACGCACCCCTGTGTTCACAGCAGCATTATTCACAGCAGCCAGGACATGGAAACGACCTACATGCGCACCAACAGACCAATAGATAAAGAAAGTGTGCGTGTGTACGTGTGTGTGTGTGTGTGTGTGTGTGTGTATAGCTCACACGGAATACATGGTGATATTACTCAGCCATAAAAAAGAACAAAATCATGCCATTTGCAGCAACACGGAGGGACCCAGAAATTAAATGAAGTCAGTCAGAAAGACAAATACCATATATCACTTATATGTGGAGTCTAACGTACAACACAAAAGAACATACTTACAAAACAGAAGAAAAGACTCACAGTCGTAGAAAACAGACTTGCTGCTGACAAGGAGGAGGGAAGGAGGGGGAAGGAACAATTGGATTAGGTGCAAACAATTATATACAGGATGGATAAACAATAAGGTTCTATGGCATAGCACAGGGAACTAAAGTCAATATCCTGTGGTAAAACATAATGGGAAAGAATATGAAAAAGAATATATATATATATATGTATAACTGAATCACTTTGCTGCACAGCAGAAATTAACACAAATAGTAAATCAACTATATTTTAACAAAATTTTAAAAAGAAATGCATTCCTCCCAAGTCTCAATCCAGTATAAAGGTGATGGCAATGACAGCTGAGCCAACCACTTCCTCTATTTTGGCGTTACTGAGAGCAAATTCTACATGCATTTGTTTAAGTATTAACAGAGAGCATGACCCAACTACTCAGAGCATCCTACAGTGCAGGATGGGATACTGAGGATGTAAACAGACATGACAGTTTATAGCGTCATTCAGTTCAGTTCAGTTCAGTCGCTCAGTCGTGTCCAACTCTTTGCGACCCCATGAATCACAGCATGCCAGGCCTCCCTGTCCATCACCAACTCCCAGAGTTCACCCAAACTCATATCCATCGAGTCGGTGATGCCATCTAGCCATCTCATCCTCTGTCGTTCCCTTTTCCTCCTGCCCCCAATCCCTCCCAGCATCAGAGTCTTTTCCAATGAGTTAACTCTTTGCATCAGGTGGCCAAAGTACTGGAGTTTCAGCTTTAGCATCAGTCCTTCCAGTGAACACCCAGGACTGATCTCCTTTAGAATGGACTGGTTGGATCTCCTTGCAGTCCAAGGGACTCTCAAGAGTCTTCTCCAACACCACAGCTCAAAAGCATCAATTCTTCGGCGCTCAGCTTTCTTCACAGTCCAACTCTAGCATCCATACATGACCACTGGAAAAACCATAGCCTTGACTAGACTGACCTTTGTTGGCAAAGTAATGTCTCTGCTTTTCAATATGCTGTACCTTTTCTTCCAAGGAGCAAGTGTCTTTTAATTTCATGGCTGCAGTCACCATCTGCAGTGATTTTGGAGCCCAAAAAGATAAAGTCTGACAGTTTCCACTGTTTCCCCATCTATTTCCCATGAAGTGATGGGACCAGATGCTATGATCTTTGTTTTCTGAATGCTGAGCTTTAGGCCAACTTTTTCACTCTCCTCTTTCACTTTCATCAAGAGGCTTTTTAGTTCCTCTTCACTTTCTGCCATAAGGGTGGTGTTATCTGCATATCAGACTTATTCCTTTATGTTTAAAAATGTAACTGCTCTCATTTGAATATTATACCTGCATTTAAAGACAATGTTGAGGTGCAAGAAATGCTACTGAGGCACACAGTCACAAAATGTTACTCAAAACTGAAGTACCAATAGGAGTAGCTTTTTGAGAATCACATGAAAAATATGCTGGAGGCTGTTTGGAAAATGGAAAAAGAAAAAATGAAGCAATATGAACATCTTCAAGTATTTAGGGCATGTTCTCAAAACTGGTGCACTTGTGCCTCCATACAAATCATGTTTCATCATTTACACAGAGAACAGTCATCACCATCATGTACATACAGACCGTTAAAGGATTCAGGTTAACAGGGAAACTCAGCTTTTGGGTTACACAGTCATGGTCAGAATCAGCCAGCCAGCCAGGAAATTTAGCCTCAGTCTGAAGACTCAGTAATACTGAAAATCAAGCTACGGGAATGGGGGCAAAAAAAACAGACCCCCAGCCACCACCTACTGCTGTTAGGTATTTCCTGAAGCACCAGAGCACGTGAAGGAGCCGGAGCCTATCTTAGCGGAGCTCTGAAATGAACTACTCAAGCTTCCCCCAGATGCCCTGCCATCCTGGGGCTGGAGCCTGCTCTGCAGTGGCCAAGAGCGTGGAGACGTTCAAGACACTTGCAACTTCACACCACGACCTCTTAATCAGCAAGCTACTCCTCCTCACACGGTAAAGAATCTGCCTGCAGATCAGGAGACCCAGGTTCGATCCCTGGGTTGGAAGATCCTCTGGAGAAGGAAATGGCAACCACTCCAGTATTCTTGCCTGGAGAATCCCATGGACAGAGGAGCCTGGTGGGGGATGGTCCATGGGGTCGCAAAGAGTGGGACACGACTGAGCGACTAACACTGCTACTGCTATTCCTCCTCAGAGCAGCAGCTTCTCATTTCCCAGGTGCCACTGCGCTACCTCTCCAAACCTGCAGGGGGCACTAAAACAGCACTAACACAGCCTGTCATCACCAGAGGCTGACCGACAAGAGTGAGGCTTCCCTGGCAGGAGGCTGCTTTTCCTTCCCATCAGGGCTTCTCTTCCCTTCCCATCCTGTGCTGATCCACTGCGCAGGCAACTGTTCTACGGTCCCCTAGAGGTGCCCACTTGAGACATCCAGGAAATCAGAGGAGACACAGATCAATCAAAAGCAGGGTTTATTTTTTTTTTTTTACCAAATTCCCCAATCCATGTTCCAGCCAATGGATGGAGGGTAAATTACACCCCACATAGACTCTTAGTAAAAACAATTTTAACTTTCTACAGAAAAAAAAAAAAAGAGTTGTTTTTCTTTTTTTAAATAAAGTTCCTAGGCATTTGGAAACATGAAAAACTTTCACATGTTGAATGTTGTGTGCTTTCTTCAATGTATTCAAATGCTCCCTCCCTGCTGCTGCTTCTGTGAGGAGGCCCTTCTGCAGCTACACTGACAGCCCTAATTCTGTAACATTGTATCATCTGATAACCTAGAACCCTGGTAGGATTTCAATGTATCACACCACCCCTGCCCCCAAACAGCTGAAAAGATCTCAGTCAAACTCATCAAACCTTCTTCGAGTGCCTACTATTTGCTTGGCGTCGGCTAGGTGCTAGGCAGTGATCCTGCTGGTTCTGAGAAAGGTCACTGGTGGTAGGGAAGGGCTTTTCCTCCCAAGTGGCTGGGGATTGAGAGAACCAATTTCTCCTCTGGTTCTACCACTTGGGGCAGGTACAGGGCTCAGGTCCTGGGAAGAGAAGCTGTGTCTCTTCTGACAGGTGCTGCCATGGAAGAACCGAGAGCAGTTTCTAAACTGCTGTGGAATTTACTCCACAATCCACATAGTGATGTGTCTCCAAGGAGCTCTGGGTCACGTGGCCAATGTAGGAAATCTTCACCGAAGTTCTAGGGAAAAGAAAACTGAGGAGAATTAATTCTGTTTCTGAGATAAATTAAGTAAGAGAGATTGCCCAAATAAATTCTTGCAAGCTCAGGCGATAACACACAGGTCTCAGACGCATGTCTTCATGGTTACACAACCAGGAAGTCAGAGGATCTTTTCATATCCCCAGAGACACTGTGCCCTGAGATGACCTTCTAAATAAGTGGTTCTCAGCTGGGGACATTTTTACCCCACAGGGAACTTCTGGCAGTGTCTAGACATCTGGGGTTGTTACAGCTGAGCGGGGGAGGAGATAAGCCCCTCGCAGGTAAGGGCCGGGGATGCTGTCAAGCATCCTACAATGCACAGAAAGGCCCCTCACAACAAAGAACTGTCTGGCCCAAAATGTCAACAGTGCCAAGGCTAAAAAACCCTGCTCTAAACCCTCATATTTCAAATGTCTGCAGCAGACTCTTGTCACTTGCAAATTTAATTGTCATGGTTCTAAAAATAACCCTACAGGTCCATGACATGTGGTAATTTGTGTGGTTAGAAAGTAAGTCTGGCTGGATGCCCTGGGCTTAGGCCTTGAGAAAGCTTTTCCCGTCTTTACTAGTCCCATGAGGATTCCAAAGCGATCACACAACTGGACCCCGTTTCATGGAGAAAATTCTTTATCTAACTGCTTCCTTTGAGTCTGGTGCCTGGTGACCGGGACTTGGACACCGCATCTCAAGGACAGCAAGGCTCTGCCGTGACTGTGCCTACAGTGCATCCAGCATAACCTCTTTGCCTTGTGGGTCCCACAGGCTCTCGCGAGCAAGGCTGGCCAGCTCACGTGGCCTGCCAGTCTAGGCCCTGGGCACAAGGAAATGAGCAACATACCGAACGAAGACCACTACGTTGTGCACTCCAATATAGGGTAGCGTGCAGAAGAAGCTGCCAAACAACAGAGGGATGGTCAGTTCAGGTGAGTCAGCAGGAATGCTGAGCTGCCCTGTCAAACTGAGGAGCACTCAGCCCCATCTGGGTGCTTCCCCTACCCGACACCCGCCCTCCTGGCCCAAGCACTGTCCCGGTTCACTGGTTCCAGGTCCCCACAGTGTCTTTCCATCCTCCCACATCACTATCTTCTTGGTTTTTGTTTTGTTCTGTGTTTAATGCCCATCACAAAATGCTCGAGTTTGGAAATGTTTCTAGTGGCCTAATGTTCTCTTTTCAGAAATCTGAGCACTTGAGTCACATATCAAATACCATATCCTTCCAAAAAATCTCAAGATAGCAAACCCACAGGCTAAAAGGCTGGAACTTTAGGCAGGACCAGCTCCCCTCAATTGAGCTCAACTCTGAACCCCTTTCATCCCATAAAATGCACACATATAGAGAACACTGTCCTTACTACACATAGGAATATGGTCCTCCCATCTCGGCCTTCGCGGTAAAATTCACCTGAAAACAAGACACCAGAGTCAGTCTGTGGCCAGGCAAGCTTGACACAGAACAGTTCTATTACTAGCAACCCAAGAACCTGAGAGCATTCTTCTATCACATATAAAATATTTCCCCCATGTTGTCACTAATCCTAAGACCATGAGCCTCTAACAAAACTTCCCACCTCCTCCCTTTTGAGAGGTCAATGGGCCCCAGATTATCCTAAGGCCTCTTCTTGATTGTTGGTGAACTGTTTTCTCCTACAAATTCTTGCTTCCGTAACACTTAATTCTTAGCTGATTTTTTCCCCTAATATTTCATAATTACAGAGCTTGTCAGCTCTTCCTCATCGGCTAGTTCCTACCAGTAGAAATGAGGAGAGGGAGAGGAAAGGAGCGAGGCCACGGCGTTTCACAGCCCAGTGGGGCCAGGCTCCTAAAGGCAGGCATACCAAGTGCTCGCTCCGAGGCGGAATGAGGGAGATGTTAGTCGTCGTGTACGACCCAACCACGGTGTTCATGTACTGAACCTCGCTGGACAGGCTGGTCACTGCCACGGAGTAGAAGTTGGAATTTCTAATTTTCAGGGTGGCCTGCGTCAGTGCAAGTGAGGAAACACGATAAGTGTCCTGGGTACAAGACTTGCAGGTGCACGACCCAGGAAGGGCGGCCCTCATCTTACCGTGATGGCGAGGATGACAAGGGACCTCTGCTCATCAAACGTGACTTTCACCACTTTGATGCCATCGTCATCCACGAGGACTGAATGTGGAAACAGGAAGAAAACCACCAAACCAGACGCCAGGAGGCAGAGCAGGATAGAGAGGAGGACATACTGCTTCCTGCAAATGACAAAGCATACAACCAAGCCCAGGAGTCAGATACCAAGGTCCAGTAAATCGAGATAAAACGCAAAACCAGGAATGAGGAAGGGAGAAACAAGCAAGTGCACAGGGCCAGGAATCGCAAACCAAGCAAGAAGGTGTAGAGCGGGAGAAGCCTTTCAAAGCCCTCTGAATGCTGTCTGCAATCTGGGAAAAGAAGCTGATGAGAGGAGCTGTGTGGACACAAACATCTCTTCCCCTGCCAGGACACCCTCTTCTGCAATTCCTCCCAATTCAGCTCCTTCGCTTGAGCCTCGGCCCTCAGAGTGTTTCTAGCTTCACGTTTCCTTCCCCAGATTGCGAGGAGGGCAGACACATCTTGCTTAAGCAAAAAGTATTAAAGGAAGTGGGGAATTTTACAAGAACAGATAACCGTTTCAAAAAGTGAACTGGCATTCATACACAGAAAAAAGGACTAGGGACGGCTGTAGGCATTAACAGGCGAGACTCAGATGACTCACGTTCTCTGAGGACGCAACCGCTGATCGCTGTGAGGGATCAAAGCCACCAACTCATTAACTTGCTCTAGAAAAGAAACAATTGACAATCTTGGTAAAATAAATCCCACGTGTGACAGTACTTTCCTTCACATACACAGGAGCCTGCCACAACATATACTTGTCCGGGATTATTTGTTTCCAAGATACCAGTTTGGGTCTCATGAACAAGAAACAAATAAATCTGTAGAGAGCGCTACAAATTACGTCTATCAGTGCTGCCAGAGCTCTGACATGGAAGCTGAGAAATCTAGGATCTGGGGACTTCCCTGATGGCTCAGTGACTTAGACTGGGTGCTCCCAATGCAGGGGGCCCGGGTTCTGTCCCTGGTCAGGGAACGAGATTCCACATGCCACAATTAAAGATGCTGCAGGCCGCAACTGAGACCCAGAGCAACCAAACAAATAAATACTAAGAAGAAGAAGAAATCTCGGACCTTGTTCGGGCTTTACTGCATGGCCTTGAGCTGAGGCATGGTTACGAACCGCTGCCTGGCCTTAGGTAAGTCATTACCTCTCTAGGCCACTGTGTCCTCATCTATACTATGAAGGCTTTGGATTGAATGATTTCTCAGGTTTTTATCAGCTTTAAACCTCTGTGACCCTCCATCTAAACTGCTAAGACTTTTTGAGAGCCAACTTAGTGATAGATAATTCTGTACCCAATCCAGGCTCCAGTCCTGGGCATGTTTTTCTCCCCCGACTTGATTTTTTTTTTTTTTTTTTTTTAGACCTTAGGTTGTTAATGATTCACTATCTGCTTCCTTGAATAGAAGCTTCCAAGATGGTGTCTGCTCCTCCTCCCTCACAAAGCCATGCCAGGCCCTGAGTGTCAGCAGTGAAGAAATGTACGTCAAACTGCAGAATGTAGAGCAAATCACGTGTTCCAACCCAAGAAAACAACAAATAGAAGAGTGAAAGTGAAGAAAAGTAAGGCTATCAGATATCAGGAAACCCAGAGAAGCTGGGGAACCTGCCCAAGTTTATCAATCCAGCTGAGCTGGCTCCTGCTCAGGGCATGGTCTGTGACCGTGGTACTGCTGCAAGGAAAAAAGTTCAGTCTGGGAGAAAGGAGAAGTTTTGTGGGTATCCTGGCATTCTCCTTGGGGAATCATCTTTTACCATGATCACCAAAGACTCACCTGGAATGTAGCCTGTCCCCTGACACGTGAGACAGGTAATGCTATCTCGCCCGGTGAATTCCACATAGGGGAACTGAGCAATAGCCTCCTGCTGCTCCCGTTCGGCCAGAGAATCCTCAGTGTCATCTGCTTTCCTTCTCTTGCTGAAAGGCCGGTGAGCATAGGTGGAATGACGGGACCCCATGGCCAGGATGTGCGCCTTGTGTCATGTCCTAGTATGCAAAGAGGCAAGTGAGTGCACACAAAAATGACCAAATTCCCCTCCCGAGTGTGATCCCGAACACCTGCACAATTTCTACCAGGCCCCTCATTTTCTACCACAGCTCCCTAACCCACCACCGACTCTCGACACACGGCCTGAGGAAACAGGGACCGCATTCGCCAGTCTGCCCAGCTCCTCATCGTCCTGGGAATCGGGGCACCCCAGCTCCCACGAGGTCCAGGCTCACCCCTCCTGTCTGCTACTTGCAAACTCTGTGTCTCTTTAGAAAAAAACCTTCCCGGACAAACAACAAGCCCCAAATTAACAACAGGCCTCAGACAGTCCCCACTCTCTTCCGCCCCCAGCTCCAGGAGGCGGGCTCAGTTCACGCCCCTTGTCAAAAAGCGCGCTCCGAGCCCACCAGAGTCGCCCAGGCGGGAGCGAACACCGAAGACCCCAGACCTGCAGGACACGAACTCCCGGCAGCTCCTCTCCGGGCCGGAACCCCCTGCCACCCGCCGGATACTGCGGGTTTACCTGCCTCTCGAGTGTTTAGAACTGCACGCACTCGGTGCGCATGCACTCGGTGCGCAAGCCGGCTCGGGGACGCCGGGGTGAGCGCGCGTGCGCCCTTCGCAGCCCAGCTGGCGGCGCCGATAGGGGGCAGCAGAGAGAGGAGAGGGGGGCGGGGCGGGGAGCAGCGCCTCTCGGGGCTTGAAGCTGGCGGACCAGTGGAGGTGCTCCGCGGTCCCCCAGAAACACGGGGAAAGGTTCCAGTGAAGGTTCCCGATGAGGAGGGAGGCGGAAAGCGCTGGCAGCCAAAACCATTCTCAGCTAGTCTTTGAGTACAGGAGTTGTGAAGATGCTGAGAGTAGAAAGATGCATCACAGAACCTGCCCTCAACCTGCTTCAGGGCGTCCCCAGCCCTAAAGACAGACAGACAGACAGACAGACAGACAGACAGACACACACACACACACACACACACACACACACACACACACACACACACACACACACACACACACACACCATGCGCATGAGGGGTTAGAGGACACTTTTTAAAGGGCGAGTTTCTCTGTACAGACTGCCTGATTGAGCTTCACCTGCCACAGAAGCAGACACTGCTGCTGCTGCTGCTAAGCCGCTTCAGTCGTGTCCGACTCTGTGCGACCCCGTAGACAGCAGCCCACCACGCTCCTCTGTCCCTGGGATTCTCCAGGCAAGAATACTGGAGTGGGTTGCCATTTCCTTCTCTGAAGCAGACGTTAACCACATGAAATTATAAAGATGATGCTGGGGAGAGGAGAGCTTCTGAACTGGGGGCGTGCCCTGCAATGGGGAGTGAAAATAGCGACCTGTGAGCCCCGTGCCACCTCCACCCCTCTAGCCTCCTCTTGTGAGGAAGGCTGATGTCCCTGCTGCTCTCTAGCCACCTGCCAACTGCTGGTCACAGTCAGCCCACAGAACACTTAGAGTGAGAAGTGTTAAAGAAGAAAACTGAGGGACACACTGAAGACAGGCAGACTTTATTCGAGGGGGGATGCAGTGATAGGTGTAGGACTGCTGCTACCAATGGGGTCTTGCCGTGGGGCAGAGAGATTGGGCTCAAGTCTCAATACAGCAGGGCAAGTGGGAACCTAGAGCCAAGAAGCAGGTGAGGGTCAGTGGATGGAAAATTACTAAGAGACAGCATCATGGGTAAGGGGAATCCTGGACAAACAGACCGAACAGGATTCTTGCTAAAGACAGGCCATGGTGATTAGACATCACCTGGGGGTTGGAGGAGGACAAGGAATCCAATCAGATTCCGATGATCATCCGAAGATGATCCGATTTTGAGGGCCTGGGATTCCTGCTAAGGTGATTTATCAGATGGTGTGGTTTAGTCGCTAAGTCGTGTCTGACTCTTGCAACCCCATGGACTGTAGCCTGCTAGGCTCCTCTGTCCATGGGATTCTCCAGGCAAGAGTACTGGAGTGGGTTGCCATTTCCTTCTTCAGAGGATCTTCCTAACCCGGGAATTGAACCCATGTCTTCTGCATTTCAGGCAGATTCTTAACTGACTGAGCTATGAAGGAAGCCCTGATTTATCAGGGTTCATGTTAAAACTGGATTTTATAATAAGTGCACAGATGGACCTGGAAAAGATTCAGGAACCTGACTAAAGTTTGGTCAAGCAAAGATTATTTGTCAGAAGCAACAAGGAGCCATTGCTCTTTTTCCATTTCTGGCCCATACCTTTCCTTCATGAAATTGTTCTTCACTTCTCTCCTTCCAAGCTCTATACCAGTTTACATTCCTTGTTTACACAATTCTGATTTCGTTGGAGGTAGCAGTATGTTCAGTGAAAAATACATTTCCCCACCTTACTTGCCATGTGACACAGTTTGAGTCAATGAGATGCGTGGGACTTCCAGAAAACGCCTTATAAGGGATGAAGATTCAACTGGTACTTTGACCTTATTCTTCCTGTTTGGAGTTAGGACTTGATGTTGGAGATGGGGCAGCCATCTTCTGCCCATGAGGGAAGAAGTGTGTGCTAAGGAAGGCTGCGTAGAGGGATTAAAAGAGCTCAGGTGGCTGATGACATTTGGACTACCTTCCTTCTGACTTTTCATTACGTGAGAAAAATAACCACCCCCACCTCTACAAATTGTGGTGTGTGTGTGTGTGTGTGTGTCTTTCTCATAGTGGGGTTCAGTCTAAATAGATACAGACATGGAGCTAGTTGAGAGGAAAGCCTCGATTTTCGCAAGGCAGTCTGACTGCTTTACCCAAACACCACGTAGGCCACCCTTAGGCTTCTATCGTCTTGTAACATCTGCCCTCAGGTCACAGGCCTTTAGAGAGAGGGAGCCCCCTTGCCTGTCTGAGGCCCATCTTCCAAGTTCACTTTTCCTATCTGAAGACCCCTTTTCACAGGGAATTCACCTGGGGCATCTGGGGAATGCGCCCATCCTTCAGTTACACGGGGCCTCACTTCGTGGCTTCGCTGGAAGCCTGCCAAGGGCAAGGGGCAGTGAGCCTAATGTCCGCACTATGGACGGACACTGCAGAGGGAGTCCAGGCTGTCCCAGGAGCAGGGAGGGTGAGGAAGGTAGCAGAAGAGAAGGCCAGGGGAAGACTGAGGGCTGTGGATGCTTCGTAAAGGAAGGGAGACAGGCTTAAGGGCTTGGGCCCATGTGAGGAAAACAGGTGCTCAGGTTGCTGGGGAATAGAAAGGGGGTCTGGGGGTTTAACCAGCAGAACCCCTGAGGCTTTCCCACAGTCTGTTGTCTGGGACAGACTGTACCCTCCTATTCCTCCTTGTCTCCCCAGCACCCAGCTCGAAGCCCAGTGTGTGGTAGGCCCTCAATAAATGCCTGCGGAATGACCTCACCTGGAGCCTGGCCTGCACCACCTGGGGGAGTAGTCTCAGCATCTGCCATGGCCATCCGGGTGGCTGTTTTAATTGGGCAGCACATTCCTGAAGAGCCACCCATCACTTCTCACCTGTGCCTGGCTTCCAAGGTTATCTGAGTATCTGGTTACGAGCAGTGAGGTTACTGCAGACATGAGCTCACTGGGGCTCTTGGTGGTAGGGGGGTGGGGTGGGGAGCGGAGTGGGACCAACCAGAGATCCCTGCCCTCCCAGCTCCTCAGTTTCTCCATGTGCATCACGTACCCCTGGCCCCACAGGCTGAGAGGAGTCATGCATCGAGTGGCTGTGGTCCTGAAAAGCCTTGCACACGAGAAAAGTGAGCGCTTAAAGTTGGCAGAGTTCTTCATGGTCTTTCTTCATCCTGTGCCCTTTGTTAATTCACACAGTGGAGACAACTTACTGTTGTTGTTTAGTCACTAAGTCCTGTTTGACTCTGTGACCCCATAGACTGTAGCCCACCAGGCTTCCCTGTCTATGGGATTTTCCAGGCAAGAATACTGGAGCGGATTGCCATTTCCTTCTCCAGGGGATCTTCCGGACCCAGGGATGGAACACACATCTCCTGCATTGCAGGTGGGTTCTTTACTGCTGAACCACTAAGAAAGTCCAGAAAAAATTTGCTTGATGTTAAAAATACAGACCGGAACCAGATATGCCATTGCCTTGTTCCATATACTTTCCAAAGAGATTTGGGGACTCACTAGAGTGTAGAGAGAGGGTGCTGCAGACACTGGCCACGGGCAGATTTAAGGGGCACACAACCCGTTTAATTTAAGGATTCTGTGTTTATTCTAGCTCAGAGATTTCAGTGTGCAGAGCACTGGTGCGTGTGTTGTTCAGATAAAGAGGAATAATAGGCCCTGCCCTCCAAGATTCCAGATCCAGTTCTAGTGAAACGGAGCAGGACTGTATGGTCTTTGCCCTGTCCCCCATGTCCTCTGCCAGCCTTTTGCCTGCGGAAAACTTGAGTCAAAAAATAAGTTTAATCAGAGAAGTGAGAAATGCTGAAACAAAGGAAAACAATCAAAGGAACCTAAATAATAATAATGTAGTCCTTAAGCATAGTCAAGGACCTTTAGTTCTTTCTCAAGGGCTATAGATAATATTCTGAGCCACATCCTGTGAGCTGTCTTATATATACCAAAACCCCAGGTGGAGAAGGTAACTCCATGATGACCAGACTGTACCCAGGTTATGAGCTGCCATAATTCTAAGAACTGACCGCAAAGACATGGGAACAAACTGACCCCGGAACTGAAGATTAACTGTACCTAAAACAATCAAGATGATGCTGGTCTGCAGACCACTGATGACCAATTTAAAGATGACTCTTAGAGATGACTGTGCTTTTTCTGCACACAGCCCCCCACCCCACCCTGTCTATAAAAGCTCTCACCCCCTGCTTGTTGGGGGCAGTGGCAGGGGGGCAGTCGGCCTTTGGACAGACGTCTACAACCTTCCCCTTGCCCAACCCCCAGTTGCCAGCATCTGAAATAAAGCAAACTGTCCTTTGCACCAACCTGGCCTGTTTATTGGCTCTTGAGCGACGAGCAGCCGGACCCACCACACAAATTCCTCTTGGTAACGCTAGGAAGGTCTAGAGGGAGAAGGGGTAGAAGGTGGTCCCTTGCCTTTAAGAACCTCTTCTAGAGTGGAGCAGTTTACCACTTACCTGGCACTTCCCTAGGTGGGAAGCAGCTGTTATTTCCATTTTAGGCTGAGTCTGGGAGGCTGACTGCCCTAGCCATAGTGGTAAGGTCAGAACTGGATCAAGAGTGTTCTGCTCTCAAGCCCCACCTCTTTTTACTTTACTATGCTATACCCTATGAAGAATGGTCAAAGGAAGTAGGTCTACAGGCCTGTTCTAGGAAGAGAAGTGACCCAGAGGGTGCTTGTATGCAAAAGGGATCTGGGTGGGGGGGGCTTCCCTGTGTGCTGAGCCCACAGCAGCTGGAGGCAGGGAGCTCTACCTAGAGAGCTCTTCCCACCTTGATGGAAAGACAGTGGGGATCCAGGGGCTTGTGCGTTCAAGGAACTGATAATCTACTACACACCACTGAAGGTCAGTGAGGCCAGGGACTTCTCAGCTCCATCCCCAAGGGCACAGAGGGGGCTGACTGTGGGGCCCACACTCACCTGACTCAGGGGTGCACCCTGGGACAGCCAATAGTGTTCTGAGTGCTGTCTGCATGGGAGGTATGAGCCTTCCTCCAGGAACTCAGGTGGACAAAAGATATCCTATTGAAGCAGGAGATAAATGGGCCCAGGGTAGGCATTTACAACTAGTTTCCTGTTTACATTTCCTGAGGAAGGAGCAAGTGGGCTCAGGGCTAGATATTTACAATCAGCCTCCTGTTTGCACTTAGAAATAAGCACCAAAAACAGGCCAAATAGCCAGGCTTTGTCTCCTGAGGACACCTGAAGATAACAGCTATGGCAGGGATGGAGAGGAGCTAAGCCCTACCTGAGCAGAAGATCAAGAGGTCACATATTTCTCATCCTTGGGGCAGTGGAGACACTGCACATGTGTGGAGAGGCCCCTTGGTGGTCGAGAAGGAGGGGTATCATCTCAGAACAAGTGATGCCAAGGTCCCTCTATAGGGCTCTGTGCTGAAATCCACCTTGGAAAAAAGTTGTGCATGCATGTTGGGGAGGGTCCTAGGGCAGGTCAGGAAAAAGAAACCAGGTAATTGGCCAAAGATAAGCAAAGAGTCCCCACATAAATGACTTAACCACCTCTTCACTGGGCTCCTTCTCAAAGAGGGGACACCCAGCCTCTCTGGGAGTGTATCTCTGTGTTGCTTCTGTCTTAACTAAACAAGCTGTTTCTCTGTGTACTCTACCATTTGTTGTGCTGTGTCTCTAATAATACACTCTTTATCATTTTTACAGTTTTTGCCTCCTTGAGGAATGCACTTTTCAATGAAGGCAAGGGCCAGGGGATTTTTGCATCTAGTCTCTATCCCCTGCTGTACTAGTGGCTAGGATTCCTGGTTTTCATCCAGGCTGCCCAGGTTCAATTCCTGGGTAGGGAACTAAGATCTCACTTCAAGCTACTGCTCACTGCTGCTGCTTCTCCAAGATCACTATTTAAAAAAAGGGTGGGGGGAACCAACCTAAATCTAACTCAGAGTCCCAGACTGGTGCAGAATTTAATCTCCTTGGTCATCAAGGCTTCTTCTCTTCCCCAAGATGTCTCAAGAGCCCCACAGACTTGCTTCTGAGAGTCAGGAAGCAAGGGCAGGAAGGGCCTCTCACACTCGGCCCACCATGTCATGGTCTCTCCTCCTCATCCAGCACTCCACAGGCCTCTGATTTGGGGGCTGTTAGTGCTTTCTCGGGGTCTGGGAATCTTTGCTCTGGCTGGCACGGCTGATGCCCAGGGTTCAGCATGCCCAGTGCACAGGGCAGACCCAGGGCAGGGGTCTCAGAGCCTCACAGCCTTGCCAATGGGCTTGCCTGCAGGCGGTCCTTTCAAAACCTATTGCTGTCACTTTGGGGGCCCTGAAGAGCTCTGGTACCGTAGTCCTTTATGCCTCGGTGCAGAAAAGAATTCGGCTAGAGCAGTGTGGTAGGCAAGAAGTGATATATTAGAATAGGGTGTTTGTCAGGCTTACAAGCAGGCAGGTGAGAAATGCTGTGTCCCAAGAACACTCACTGGGCTACAGTTTTATAATCAAAGGAAAAGTGGTGGTGGGCGGCAGGGTGGAGAAGGGCCTTCTTTGTCTTTCTTGAGTAGATGTCACGTTTCCATCATCAGTTCCTCCCCCAGGTTGGGCAGGGAAGTTTACTTGTCCCTGTACGGTCAGGCCAGGACTATCATATAGCACTTTGGAAAAATATTTTCAGGTTTCAGTACAATGAGGGTTTTTTATTTTGAAAAGTCACCTTTCCATAAATGATTGCTTTTTGTGTGCACAGAACCTGTCCTAGGGATCATTAACTTATTGAGCTCAGTGGGCAGGATGTGGCTCTCTCGCCACCTTTGGTTTATTGTTTGGGGGCACGTCCCATGCTTCTGTTGTATGGTTTTGTTGCTAAGCAAGCTGCTTGGTTTTGTGGTTAAGCAAACCTGCTTTTTTGAGTAATCATTAACTTATCAGTGTCTCCCATATTTTTCTACTTACAATACCCTAATGGGATTAACGGACTTCCCAGGTGGCACAGTGGTTAAAAAAAAAAAAATCCTCCTGCCAGTGCAGGAGACGCAGGAGGTGCGAGTTTGATCCCTGAGTCGGGACAATCCCCTGGAGAAGGAAACGGCAACCCACTCCAGTATTCTTGCCTGGGAAATCCCACGGATAAAGGAGCCCGGTGAGCTACAGTCCATGGGGTGGCAGACACGTAGCCAGGCAGTGGGGTTAACTAATTACTTCTTTTGTCCCTTCATTCTGCCCCATCATTCTCCCGACTTGATGCAGGCTCCAGCTCTCCCTGCCCTCCCCTTGTTTTTCCTTTCTCTCTTCAACAGCACCTCAGGGACACCTAGTATTCTCTCTCTCAGCTCAATAGCTGAGCCATTGGTGAAAGACTGATTAAGGAATAGTCTTAAAGCAGCCTTTTAAGAAAGCCTCTACCCCACAGAAATCAAAGAGCCCCAAAGGGCTGATATCTAAATGGAACAGGGGACAGAAATACAGGGAAAAGCAAAACACAAACTGACATCTTAAAAGGCACACCAAACTAGATTCTCTGGTAGGGGGACTTGCAGATGAAGGAGATAAATGCCTGCCCCTGAAGCCTATTAACAACTGTCCCCAGGGTCTATGTAATGGCTCTGGGGGCCTTGATCCTTATAACTGCCAAAGTCCCTCCACTGATGATGATCTGAGATGAGCACACTCTAAGTCACATTGATGTGTGTGCTAGCCACACGTAATGTAAACTCCACGGCCCTCCCTCCCCTCTGGGAATTGACACCCCTAAGCAATGCCACCCCCCTAAGAAGGTGAGAGGAGTAAGGGAGCCCCAGAGAGAGCCTGAGGGCAGGAGACAGTGATGGACTCCAAGAGGTTCTTAGAGAAACAAAATCCACACCCAACCCCATCCTGAAAGCCAACTGTCTGAAGAAGCTCTGGTGTCTTCCCTCCTGTCGACTTAAAAAATAGTCACAGCCTAAAAGTTATGACTTTATTATATGCTTTATTTGATGGGGATTTTTAGGACTTCAAACCCAGGAGACAGCATCTCAAGTAACCCTGAGGGAACTGCTCCAAGGAGGCAAGGGGAGGAGACAGATCATATAGAAGTTTTGCTAAGGACAGGTAGTTTGGACTTCAAAAGATTATTGTTAATTGAAGAAAATCAGATATCCCAAGTTAAGGAAATTAGTGCTTTTCTACGTATGGGAAGATGCAGGCGTCTGGGCTCACTGAAATTCATTTCATATGCATCCCAGCTATCCTGGGCCAGTATCCTCAGTTTTTTCCCCCCATCCTGAGCTCCCTTGGGGCTCACCATAGGGAGTGTCTGCAGTCCTGATGGCTGCTGGATCACAGGTATTCTCCTCTTTCCTGAGTGCCCTTAGGGCTCGCCAGTCACATTGGAGGGCTGCGATTGCTGATGGCTGTGACATCCTTGTTTACTGATACAGCAGGAAGCGCTCCATTTCTCACTCCTCATCCCTCTATAGTCAGTGGTTGGATGCAGTCCTCCACATCTGTTGCCTAAGCAATTGTAATAGCCTGCCTAGTAGGCTTTCTGACTTCAAAAAAAATGATCATTTACTGAGTGTCTATTATGTGCCAGGCACTGGGGTAGGCACTACCTGGTCTGCTCAACAACTCTGCCCATGAGGCATCGTTACCGCCTTTAATGGATGAGGAGTCTGCAGCTTGGAGAAGTGAATCCATGTCACCCAGAGGAGTACAAGGGCTCCACGAGCCCCTGCTGCTTGCTCTTATAGCCCACATTCCATTGGTCTACTGGTCCTTTCCTAAATAAAATGCAGGGACTTCTCTGGTGGTCCAGTGACTAAGACTGTACTCCCAATGCAAGGGGCGTGGGTTCAATCCCTAGCCAGGGAACTAGATTCCACAGGTAGCAACTAAGAATTTGCATGCTGCAACTAAAAATCCCACATGGTGCAACTAAGATCAAAGATCCTACCTTGCCGCAACCAAGACCTGGCACAGCCTAATTAATTAATTACAATACATAAAATGCAAACGTGGTGGTATCATCTTGTCTCTTAAAACCTTGGGTGGCTCCTCACAGGCTGCAGGAAAAGACCCAAACCCCTTCCACAGCTTGCAAGGACCTTCCAGTCTCCTGCTGCCCTCTTCCCTCTAACCACACGCTCTGACCACAGCAGACTATTTGTAGCTCCCTAAACATGCTGGGACTCTATGTGCTCGCTAGTTCTGCCCTCTTTGTGTGGGATATTCTTTCCTCCCTGCCCCACCCAATCCACACCCTTTGTCCTACTCCCAGAGAGATCCTACACAGCCACCCAAGCCCAGCCCAGATGTCACTCTGGAATCTTCTCCTGCCGCCCCTGCGCACACGCTGCCTGGCATCAGCCCTGCTGTCTTCACATCTATCTGTCTCTTCTCTAGCGCCTGTGCTTTCTCCATTATAATCCTCTGTTAACCAGGCTGAATGTCCTGTTAGACTGTCCATTCCGTGTGGGCAGAGATGGTGTCTCTGGAGCCTAGAGGATAGCCTGGCAGAGAGTAGGAGCTCCACAGCTGTGTGTAGGATGAGGGAATGAGTTAAGTGAGTACAAGATGAGCACCTCAGCACAAGGACAGTGTCACAGTCACAGGACACGGTCTGCATCCCCATCTCATGGCAGGTGCCCAGCCCCTGGTGGACGTGCAGTCAAGTGTGAGTGAATGAAGGTGAGAAGAGGAGAGAGGATGGAGGGGGCAGAGAAAAGGGAAAGTTGGATTCACAAAGCAGTTGCAGCATATGCACTACTTTGTTCCTTCCACCAGGGGGCGCAAAAGGCCCAGCAGCCTGGCCCTCAGTTCTTGAGGCTCAGCCTTAACACCGGCAGAGGTTTGGGGTTGTTTGCTTCCACAGAAGAAGAAGGCAATGGCAACCCACTCCAGAAGAAGGAGAAGGCAATGGCACCCCACTCCAGTACTCTTGCCTGGAAAATCCCATGGACGGAGGAGCCTGGTAGGCTGCAGTCCATGGGGTCGCTAGGAGTCGGACACGCCTGAGCGACTTCACTTTCACTTTTCACTTTCATGCATTGGAGAAGGAAATGGCAACCCACTCCAGCGTTCTTGCCTGGAGAATCCCAGGGGCGGCGGAGCCTGGTGGGCTGCCGTCTACGGGGTCACACAGAGTCGGACACTACTGAAGCGACTTAGCAGCAGCAGCAGCAGCAGCTTCCACAGAAGGATTCAGGAGGAGCCAAGATCCCAGGAAAGGAACCCACCCAAAGCTGAGGTACCACAGCAGCAGACCTGGCACTGACCTGGCCTGTCCTGCCTGGTGGGACCAGAAGCAGCCAGCTACCTGTCCTGGGATCTCCATGCACCCAGGCGAGGCCCACCTTGGGACAGGTAGGTCCTTGCAACTGGAGTCAAGCTGGCCCAGAGCTGAGAAAGAACTCAGAGCCCTCCACGTCATGGGCCTGGGGCAGGTGGTTTTCACAGATTTCCTGGACAGGAGGCAGTTGTTTCGAATTCACAGCTTTGTCTTCCCACTTCTCCTGTGCTAGTAAAGGCCAGCCTTGCAGGGACTTGGGGCAGAGAGACAATGACGAACAAAACACAGTCATTGCCCTCCGGGTGCTCCCTCCCTCCCTGTGGAAGCTGTGCACCTGAGTGTGACCTTGGGCACCACCTTTAACCCTTTCTGGGCCTCAGCTTCCTCATATATTGTTGTTCAGTCACTACGTCGTGTCTAACTGCAGCACGCCAGGCTTCCCTGTCCTTCACCACCCCTGGAGTTTGCTCAGACTCATGTCCACTGAGTCAGTGATGCCATCCAACCATATGTAGCATTGTTAAAATGATGAAATGAGCTAATTCATGAGAAATTTCTAGAATACTGCCCATCAGGCAATAAGCATTGAATAAACGGCAGCTATTATCAGATATTATGGTGAAGGTGATTCAGTATCAACAAGCTCTTAGAAGCTTGCATGGAAGGCCCACAGGAGACTGGCCAATGCCACCAGCTTTGAATTAGCCTTGAGCATCCACCCAGCTGGTCTTTCCATGGCAAGCCTTAGGGATGGAGAAGAAAAATGAATACTCTGTGCTCACGAGGCCTTCAGACCTGAAACGGAACACACCAAACAGATCCAGAGAGAAAACTGAGGCTCAGACCCCGTGACTGGAAGAGGCCTCAGAGACAAGTGGACGCAAGACAGAGAGAAGTGTCCAGCCCAGGGACCTGCCACCCTATCTCTTGGGGTCTTTAGGCCACATGGCTGCATGGGCACAAGACAGCTTGGTGACTTTGGTCTAAGTTAAATGCCACCAAACATTTGTATTATAGAGAATTTTTAGTAGTTTTGGCCTCTAACCCACCCCTGTGAACAGGTGTGCAAGGAGACCAGTACAAACAGGACGGGTGAGAGGATTGGATGGGAGGTGTCAGAGGGAGGTGAGAAAGCAGCCTGGGATGCTGGAGAGATGGAGGGTGAATCTGGACCGTGGTCACTGTGGCCGGGCCTGGGTTCAGCTATGCATTCTTTCTCTCTGAGCACTGGGCAGGGGTGGGGGTGGCCTCTTGAGTGGTGGGGGTCACATGCTGGGAGTTGGGTCCCCTGGGTCCTGGTTTTGTCTGCTCCTGCCTCAGCTTTCTCTGCTCTATACCTTCTGCCCCTGCCACTGAGATAGGCCCAAAGTCCCCACTCTCCTTCCAGAAGTGGTGCTTGTGCTGCTTCCTCCACGAAGCCCTCCTTGATTCTGACCCTCTGCCAGGCACCATCTCTGAACTTTCATGTGAACTTGCTTATACTGTCTCATGGGGTTCTTGCCTTGCCTTTGCACGTACAGAGGTAGCAGAGTACAGCACTAAGAGCATGGATTCTGGGCTCCCTGGGCCAAGATTCTGCCTCTAGCCTTTACAGTTGTATGGTGGGGTGAAAGTTTCCTGACTTCTGTGTGCCTCCGTTTTCTCCTCTACAAGATGAGGAGAACAACAGTACTTTCTGTACAGGGCTGATAGGATTTTAAAATTTTATTTAAATATCTGGCTGTGTTGGGTCTTGGTACCTACACTTGGGTTTTCTCTAGTTGCGGTGAGCAGGCTTCTCCTTGTGGTGGGTTCTCTTGTTGTGGAGCAGGCCTTCAGTGGTTGCAGCACTCGGGCTCAGTAGTTGTGGCTCGTGGGGGCTAGGGTGGGCAGGGTTCAGTAGTTGCTGCTCGCAGGCTCAGTAGCTGGGGTGCACGGCTTTGTTGCCTAGTGGCATGTGGAATCTTCCAAGACCAGGAATCGAACCCATGTCCCCTGCGTTGGCAGGTGGATTCTCAGTCACTGGACCACCAGGGAAGCCCTGATAGGGCTTTGAGCCACATTTGTAAAAGTACTTAGGCCTGGACCTCGAACGTAGGAAACACTCTCTAAGTGTATGTTCTTGTTGTCACTGGAGGGCCTGTGCCTTACCCTCTCCTGAAGCCTGCCACTCCTTGAGGAGAGGTCTCTTTACTTAAGCTGACTGGTGTCCCTTCAGGGCCCCAGCCCAAGGCCTGGCCACCACGAGTCTTCACTGACCTTGTGTGGAATGGTGATGGGACCCGAGGGCCCTCTTGCCTGGCCTCCTGTCCCTCTGGGGCCCCCAGAGAGCCGGGCTGCCTCCGTGGCTGAGGCCCTGCCTCCCACAGCCCTGCCTGAGCTCCGGCAATTTTCCCTGGCAGCTCCCACGTTCTGGACTAACTTTAGGGTTGGTTTCCAGCTGTGGTTGGATTTTTCTGTTTGAAAAATATTTTAAGCAGCTGGTGGGGAAGGGGTGGAGAGGTGGGAAAAGAATAATAAATAAGGTCATGAAAGGAAGATTGTCTACATGGCTTGGAGTGGCCTCTGCCTCCAGCATGGTCTCTGGGCTGTGCCAAGGACTGGGGAGCTTCAGGTGATTGGGGGTGGGGAGGGGACATCCTGGTGGCTTTACAGGCTGACGAGAAAGACTCTCTCTACTTCGCAAGCACTTCTTGTTCCTGCTTTCACTTTACTCCCTGTACAGGTTCTGACGGTGCAAGAAAGGAACAGATAGGGAAGAGCTAGTTCTGCAGCAGGCAGGCTTGAGGTTAGATCCCGAGAAGAACGTAGTATCAGAATTTATCCCAGAAACCTACTCTTACGTCACTCAAGGCTCTGTTTTCCTCCAGAACTCAACTTCCTTCTTAGCTCTTATTACACAAAACTTCAGACAGCCCCCCACCCTGTTGCTCTTCATTTCCCTAACAACAGAAGTTCCATCTGCCTGCACCCCAGTTTCATCAGCTTCCTCTTCCCTTTCAGCTTGGCTCTACCACTGAGGCCCTCCGGCTCTTTTCACCTGGGGGGTGCGGTGAGGTGGGGAGACCTCCCAGAGGAGCCGGCAAAGGCTCAGGCTGGGGGCAAGGGTCAGAAGCCCAGGGGCTGCCCCACCCTGCAATGCAGTTAGAAGGTTCCTGCTGCCCCTGTGCTGTCTGGGCAGGATGGAGGAGACTGAGGCCCACAGAAAATCAGGGAGGCGAGACAGACTAAATCACAGAGTCGAACAGAAGCCGAGTCAGGAAGAGTCAGGGAGCAAGTCAGATGGGGGGTAGGGAGCTGACGGTCACCAGGCAGAAGCCTGGCCAGGCCCCACAGAAATTCCTGTGGCCTCTGATGGCAGGGTGGGCTCAGGCCTGAGGGCCATTGGGGTACTGTGGCCCAGCATGGTGTCTCTGGCCTGGGATGGCAGCGGGGGCCCTGCCTCCATGCCCAGTTCTCCCAAGGGAGCCCTCCACTGGAGTCAGAGCCAGCACAGGGGGGACACTGTTGTGCAGACTGGGCCTTGGAGCCCTGGGGTGCTGTGGGGTGGCAGAGAATGCCTCACTGTCTAGGAGAGCTAGAAGCAGGGCCAGGAAAGGCTGGGAAGTCGGGGGGTGGGGGGGGGCAGACATTCCAGGCATGAGGAAGGACCCCAGTGAAGCAGGAAGTGGTGGGCCTGGGGACCAAGGATGGGGCCATGCTGCTGAAGAATGCGGAGTGGCAGCTAGGGGCAGAAAGGAGGCTGTCTGGGGTTCAGGGAACTTTGCAGGGGTGAGAATAATGCCAGCCCGGAAGTTGGGTGGGCAGCTGTGCGCATAGCTCTCAGCCCTCTGTGGTGGGGAGGAGCTGTGGGGAAGAACAGGCTAGTTTTGAGTGGACCTACAGCAACCCACACCTCTTAGGCACCTCTGCCCTCCCAGGCCTCCCCTAGCAAAGAAAACAACACTGGTCTAGGTTTATAAATGAAATCTCTACTTGTTAGGTCACCCTTGCTGCACAGCTAACCCTGACCTCAGAGAGTATGAATGGGAACTTATACTTGCTCATATTATTTTACATTTATGCTGAATATGAAACTTTTCAAAACATTTTTTATGAAACATCTCATACATCTGTTAAATATATACGTATATGAACAGTTTAATAAATAATTATAAATTAAACATCCTTGTTCCCATAGCCCAGAATTAGAACCCTGCCAGGACCTCAGAGGTCCTTGTGTCCTGCCCTGATCACAGCCCTATTCTCTGCCCTGGAGGGAGCCAGATCCTGACACCTGATTGTCATTTCCTTGTTTGTCTTCCGAAGCATTTCGTCTCATAGATATTATCATCTTTGAGTTTCACAATAACTTTATTAATCCCATGTTACAGATGAGGAAACTGAGGCTCAGATGGTTTTAATAACCTTAGTCCAAGATCACCCAACGTGTAAGCGGCAGAATCAGGATCACATTTGGACTGGCTGAGGCCCAGGTGATTTCTTAATCAAACCGGGATCCAAAGGAAACCCTGGGACAACCCCGGTTTTGGAGATGGGTGCCCCAGTGCCCCAGAGGAGGGGGAGGCCATCTTCATGACCAAGCCATGCACTCCTCTCCTGGATTTGTTGACTCCCTTGACTGGGCAGGGTCCTGCTGTGTGAATACCTGGCAGGAAATGCTGGAGGCCTGGGGGGCTTGGGAGGGGAGGGGAGAGGAGGGGAGGCGGAGTAAATGGAGGCTGGGGAAGCAAGAGGATGGGATCCGTGCCTAGAGAGAGCTTCGGGCCCTGCCAGACACAAGCCAGGGGAGCCCAGGTCTGTGGGGATGTGCCTGAGCCAGGTGTGCACCCAGGTTTTTGCCAGATTTACCAGATGTGCCCTCCTTGGTGGGCTAGATGTGCTTGGTGTGAGCATGCGCACAGGAGTGTGTGTGTGTGAGTGCGTGCACACACCTGGCATGTCTATGCGTGTGCCCAACTCTATCTACATACTTAGACTGCTCTAAACCACCTCTCCAACCCTCATCTTTTTTTTTAGTTATAAAATTATACATGCTTGGGGGCTTCCCTGGTGGCTAGGGTGGGTTAAGTGTCTGCCTGCAATGCAGGAGACCCGGGTTTGATCCCTGGGTTGAGAAGATCCCCTGGAGGAGGGCATGGCAACCCACTCCAGTGTTCTTGCCTGGAGAATCCCAAGGACAGAGGAGGCTCTCAGGCTACAGTCCATGGGGTCAGAAAGTGTCAGACACGTCTGAGCAACTAAGCACGCACGCACTTGCTTAGTATAAAAATTCAAATAAGAAATTCTTTCCTTTAATTCTAATCCAAATGACCCCGGGCATAAGTTTGGACATTTATTTTTCTGTGCTTCCTTCTAAGCACATTCAAAGTGAAAGTGAAGTCGTTCAGTTGTGTCCGACTCTTTGCAACCCCATGGATTATAGCCCGCCAGGCTCCTCCATCCATGGGATTTTCCAGGCAAGAGTACTTGAGTGGGTTGCCATTTCCTTCTCCAGGGGATCTTCCCGACCTAGGGATTGAAAGTGGGTCTCCCGCATTGCAGGCAGATGCTTTACCATCTGAGTCACTATAGTTATTTAAATACAGATATCCAAGTACAGTGGTTTGAAGTCTAATTATTTTTTGTAAAATGGTTTCATAATCTACTCATTGTTTTCCCACTTACTGTACTTTGGTACAGGGAGGATGCTCCCTGTCTGGATACATGGGTTTGTCTGACATTTTTAAAAAGTTGAAGAGGGCTCCATGACATACCATCATGTGTTTAACTGGGTGGGCCTCTCCCAGTCCCAGATTGCTCATAAGCTGAGAGTCAGGTATCAGTGGAGGCGGGGGCCACAGAGACGGGTCCCACCACGGGAGGCGGCCCAGTTCCAACTGCACTCTGTGTGCTTAGTCGCTTCAGCCGTGTCTGACTCTCTGCAACCCCATGGACTGTTGCCTGCCAGGCCCCTCTGTCCACGGGATTCTCCAGACAAGAATACTGGAGTAGGTTGCCATACCCTCCTCCAGGGGATCTCCCCAACCCAGGGACTGAACCCAGGTCTCCCGCAGTGTGGGCGGATTCTTTACCAGCTGAGCCACCAGGGAAGCCCAACTGCCCTTTAGCCTCCTACCAATGAGGCCACCCACCCAAAGTCCACACCTCCTATGCTCTGTCATTGGCCTCTGCACAGGGGCGCAGGTTTAGGGGGCCGCTAGGTGCCGTGAGCTCCTGAGCTCTGAGGCGGTCTGATCTTAGAGAGCTGGGAGGACTTGGGATTGAGGACCCAGAGGTCAGGAGGCTCTGCCCCACCCTGCAGAGCAGTGAGTGTGCCTCCTACCCAGACAGCCCCAGCAGAGGGTGCCATGCTGGTGGTGAGCCTGGCACTGCCCTAGGCCCAGGTGGCAGCTTCCAGCTTCCCAGAGGGCACGGTGATGGGAACTGAGCCAGACAGTTCAGCAAGCTTGGTGCCCCCGCCCCTGCACGAGTGTCATGGAAAATCCGAAGCCTTGATCTTTGTTCTTGATCGCTCCTCCCCAACTTTTACAACTGGAAACTTGCAGCCTCTTTGTTCCCATCAGCTTGGGAGGGAGGTGTGTGAGGGGGGTGGGGGCGGTGGCTGAATCAGCAGAGGGGGGTACAGAGCCTGCTGCTTCTGGGGATCAACCACGACCCCTTCTCTCTCTCACCCACACTCATAGTTTGTCTGTAACCAGAGGGCACTGCTGTGCTGGGAGGCAGAAGGAGAGGGGATGGGCCTGGCCTTGGGTTCCTTCTTGGGTAAACTGTCTTCCCTTGCTGAGACCAATCCCCCAGGGGACCAGGGCCTGAGTCCCTTGCTACCAGCACCCCAAATTCCTCTAAAGTCCTGGTGGCACGTGGCTCCCAGCCCTGCTCATTCCTCAGGCAGGTCCTGTGTGTCTGTTTGTACCCCTGGATCCAGATCCAATTAGAAATTTATGGTAAGGAAACCACGAGGAGAGGTTACTGCCTTCCCCTGTGCCTTGCCCGCTTGTGCGGGCCTCTCCCCCTTCTCCAGCATGGCCAGAGTTCATGGAAACTTCTCAGGTCAGTGATTCTCACCTTCCTTTCCTTCCCTGGGAGAGAGGGGCTCAACCCTTGTGCTCTGGAGTCTAGCACCTTCCGCTCCTCAAAGCCCTGCTTTCCTGGGGATGGTGTGCTATGAAGGAAGAGGGGCAGGCCTGGGGGCCTCACTCCATCTTCCAGCACCATCTGCTCGATGACAAGTTGTGTCTCTTGCTTCCTGCGATCTTAGAAGTGAGCCTGGCAATAGGAAGTGAAGCAGAGAGATGGAGGCGTCCTTGTTCCTAAGGTGAGCGAGGACAGGGGTTCTGAAAGAGGGAGAAGGACCAGATCCTTATTCAGCAGGTTCTGCACCCAAAACCCACCCATCACCCAGCAAGTCATAGATGCTGTTAGATCAGCCTTCCCTCTGAGGACCTTGTCATCTGCTGTGTGTGCGAGCGTGTGTTAGGGGCAGTGTGTGCATAACCTTTTGGACCTTGGGCAAGGAGATCTGAGGGAGGCTGGGGTGGTCGAGGCCTGCCTCCTGAAGTAGGGTGGGAGGCCACCCCTCCCTGACCACAGGCAACTGGGGCTGCCCAGGCCACAGCTGCCTGGCTGGGCCTCAGCGGGGCTCTGCCTGCTTGTCTGTCTGGGTGATGTTCTCATCTGGGGTCCAGAACAGGCAGTGCTGTGAGGCAGAGGGGACTGAGCTTGCTGGCCTGGGCACTGGTGCATGGCCATTAATTGAGGAAGCTCTGCCTGCCAGGACCCATTGCTTCTGGCCGGGCCGGAGCAAGACTGAAGAGCAGAGCCCACCCCTGCAGGCCAGGGAGGGCTGCTGGGGGCTGAGGGACCGCAGGCCAGGTCTCTCCGGGCCCCACATCCGATGTGCCTCACCGCCCAAGCGGCACAGATTATTTTTGCTCCTTCAGGCTCTGCCAGGGCCTTTGCCCCATCTCCAGGAGTTACTTAGTTACCAGCATTGGTTTTCTATTTCCAGAGCGAGGCAGGCCCTCCCCTCCCAGCTGCGTTCACCCGGGTCCTGGCACTTCCTCTCCATGCAGCCCAAAATGGGGCCCGAGAGGCTGAGGTCCAGGTTCAAGGGTAGGTGGTGATAGTCACTAAATCGTGTCTGACTCTTGCGACCCCATTGACTGGGGCCTGCCAGGCTCCTCTGTCCATGAGATTCTATAGGCAAGAATACTGGAGTGGGTTGACATTTCCTTCTCCAGGGGATCTTCCCGACTCAGGCCTCAAACTGGGGTCTCCTGCATTGCAGGCAGATTCTTTATCAACTGAGCTACGAGAGAAGCCCCGTTTGGGGGTAGAGATTTCCTCAACTCTATTGGAAGAGGTAGGGGCGCCTGAGGGAGGCCTAACCCCGTCTCGTTCACACTTTCATTCTCTGGCTTCCACCCAGAATGCAGAACAGGTCTTTTAAAAATCCCTCTACCAGATCCACACCGCCTCCCCTAGAGCCATAAGTTGAGGGGACATGACACTTGCCTCTACTTCCTCCTCAGCCATCCCCTCTTCACCATGCCCTCCAGCCTGACTTCTGCCTGCCACCATTCATAATAAATCCACCAGACTCTCACCTCACAGGCTTCCTCTCTCTCTGCTGCTCTAACTTAGCTGACCGCGCCCTGAAACCCTTCCCTCTCCGGGCTTCCCCACAGGCGCTCTCCAGGTTTTCTTCCTGCCCCGGTGGTGACTTCAAAGCGACTCTAAAGCCAGTGCCCTTGGACTTGGTCTGGGGCTCCTCTCTATACGTTTCCATGGCTGTACACACCACCCACAAGACGGCAAGTCCACATTTCTGACTGGCACTTTCCTCCCCTTTGAGGCCCAATTTCCAGAGGCAAGTCCCACGTGACATTTCTACCTGAGGTGCCCGGTCATTTTGAGCTTAACCTGTCTTGAAAAGAACTCGGGATTCTCACCCGCTACCTACTCCCCCAGGCTTGCCTATGTCACCTCCGCCTTCCTCATTGCTAAGGACTGTGGTCGTTGATTCCTCCTCACCTTCCACATCTGTATTATCATCAGGTCCAGCAAACCCTGCCTCCAAAGTGTACTGCTAATCCCACCATTTCTCTCAATTGCCATGACCATGCCAACGTCTTCAAATTATCCTCCTCTCCTCACCTGGACTCTACCCTCGTGACCAGTCGCCTGCTCTCAGCTTGGGACTCCTCCATTTCAGTCCCCATGAGCATTAAGAATCATCATTCAGACCATAGTAGCGTTTCCCCGCAAACCGTTCAGAGTGTCTGTGTGTGTGTGTGTGTGTGTGTGTGTGTGTGTGTGTGTGCGCGCGCGCGCAGGCTCAGAATGCTACTGTAGACTGTAAGGCAGGTCCTGAGTAATTCTGGACTTCCCCATGTCCCCAGCTTCATATTCTGCCCTCCTTACTGACCAGGCACTTGGCTCTTTCAGTTCCTAAAGGTTGAAGTTCTTTTCTGCCTCCGGGCCTAGAACTTCTACTCCCCCTGCCTGCCCCTCCCTCTCCAACAGCCAGCCCCACTCTCATCCTGTCTGTTGGCCTGAGTGTCATCTCCTCAGAGAGGCTTTCCACACTGCCCTGTTCACACTACCCCTCTAGGTCTCAGCTGGCAAAGCCAAGTTAGCCTGTGGGGCTGGAGGAGACGGGAGGAGGGGGCACTCCCTGGGACAATGCTGCCTGCCGCAAGCGGTGGAGCACAAACTTCCAGCAGTTTCTTTACACCCAAGCCTAGGGGATCTGCTGGGACACAGGATGGAACCAGCCACCAGCATATGTCCAGGGGTGTCCTGGCCTCACCAGCCTCTCCCAGTGACATTAAACATATTGTCCTCAGTCCCTCAGAGGATTCCAAGGTCTGGGGAATATGAGCAGTATGGGAGAAGAGGCTGGTGAAATGCGAGCCCTACCCTGATCCCCTTCCATCCCAAGGGTCTCAGATCCTTCCAACTCTGGGGCTATAGGCAGGCTCACATTGCTTTGCTTGGAAACCCCAGGTCTCAGCCCCAGTCAGGTTGGGCTCTGAGAAGGTATCCTTGCCCTCCTCCTCCTCCTCCAGAAGAGCCAGGCCCTCCCCCACTTAGGCTCCTGTGGCATCAGAGATCTGTGCAGCTCACCCTCCCCAGGGTCTTCTATGCCTAAGAATTAGAAGCGTCTTCCCGGCTTTGTCTCTTCCAGTGGCATTTGTGGTATATGGAGCCCAGGTCTCTGAGAACCAAGATGATCTTGTTTTAGCTAACTCTTTTTCTGTCTTTCCAATTCCCCATGGCTCTGTCTATTTCCTTTGTGTCTCTCTGTGTGTGCTGTCTTTAGTTGCTCAGTCATGTCTGACTCTTTGTGAGCCCTGTGGACTGTAGCCCACCAGGCTTCCCTGTCCATGGGGATTCTCCATACAAGAATACTGGAGTGGGTTGCCATGCCCTCCAACAGGGAATCTTCCTCACCCAGGGATCAAACCCAAGATCTCCCGCATTGCAGGCAGATTCTTTACCAGCTGAGCTACCAGGGAAGCCCTGTGTCTCTCTGTTGCTTCCCAATTAATCGATAATTTTCAAGGAGATGTAGCTTGGGTATGGGGAATCCCTTCCTTGAGTCCTCGTGGGACTGACACGTGGGATTTCCCAGCGTCGGATCCAGCACCTAAAGAATGAGTCTAGACACATGCTTTACACATTTCCCTCGTCACATTCGATCTGATTCCTAGGGCTGCTCTCTACCTGCGCAAACACATACATAGTCACATGTATGCACACTTGCATATATATATTCTGTCAGCCATGCTTGCATATACATTGACACACGTACACAGCACCTGGATGCCATCCATCTATCTATCCTGTAACAGAAGGCATTGGTGTGTGTGTCAGGAAGGGGCCCGCTGTTGCTGATATCCACAGGAGAATTCATCCTCTGGCCCTTTGTTGAACAAACCTCAAGATGTGCTGTTTGAGTCTTAGAAGGCACTCCTTGCACGAGATGGCTTATTGCTGTTGTTCAGTCACTCAGCCACGTCTGACTCTTTGCAGCACACCAGGCTTCCCTGTCCTTCACTGTCTCCCCCAGTTTGCTCAAACTCTTGTCCATTGAGTCAGTGATGCCATCCAACCATCTCATCCTCTGTCGCCCCCGTCTCCTCTTGTCTTCAGTCTTTCCCAGCATCAGGGTCTTTTCCAATGAGTTGGCTCTTTGCATCAAGTGGCCAAAGTATTGGCACTTCAACTTCAGCATTGGTCCTTCCAAAGAATATTCAGGGTTGATTTCCTTTAGGATTGACTGGTTTGATTTCCTTGCAGTCCAAGGGACTCTCAAGAGTCTTCTACAACATCACAGTTCAAAAGCATCACTTCTTCAATGCTCAGCCTTCTTTATGGTCCAAGTCTCACATCCATACACGACTACTAGAAAAACCATAGCTTTGACCATCGGACCTTTGTAGCATATTGGATACCGGGGAGAGATAGGTTTGTTCATGGGTGAGGGCTGTTTAGCTTAGAGGGCAGTTGGATAAAGAAGGAGCCACAACATGATAGGAGGCTTGAGCCCAAGTAGAAGACAATTCCCCATGGCAGGAATGTAGGGAAAGAGAATACTGGAAGACTTTTAAGGATACAGATGCTAGTGATCAGCATTAAGAGCTATTCTGTTGTGCGGCAAAGAACAGCCCTTCTGTTTTTTTTTCCATTCACAGGGAAAGTTAGCTACATCCACTGACCTTGGTGAGTGATGTTTTGGAGAAATCAAGCAAAATGGAGTGAATCTGATACTCTAATCCATGCAAGTACAGAGTGGAAATGTCCACAGGAGGCAAGACATGAGAGAGAAAATCCCACAGAAGCACAAACTTAGAGCCAGAAGTGAGCGAAGTGGCTGGAGTCAGGGTAGGGGGACCTAAGGCCAATGTCCACTCCTAGACATGCTGGGAGGGACCCTGGATTTCCTGCCTCCTATGGGATGAATGTTTGAGTTTATATCTCAAAGAACAAATGACCCAAGCCGAGCTTCATGTAAATCACATGTTAAAACGTGTGTGCTCCCACTCACATGAGAATTTCTTTCCCCTTAATAGAGCATGAATAAAGCAGCGATTTGGCAAGTAACAGGTTAACTTTATAATGAAGACAGCCAAACCAGAATATTTAGGTTCAAAAATCTACCACTGGCCTGAAGGATCTGGTTTGGCCTTCCTGACTTAGCAAATTAACCAGGAAATTGCCAAAGCCCTGAACTTGTGCTGGACACACACTCTTTTAGCATGGCCTGCATCCTTGTAGATACATAGATATCTCTCCACACATCATTATTAACATCTCTCCACATGTTATTACATCTAATTTATATTTGTAACCGACTCAGTGATTGTCCCAGATTATCCAAAACCAAACTTTCTTAGCAGGCTGATTTTCTACAGCTGCCTAGCATGCAACTAAACCATAGGTAGAAAACACTGAAAAAATTGGACATGCCAAACAAAGAAAAAGCCATGATTGCCTCTGTTCTTGTCATTGGGATGACATTTACTATTAGCCTAAATTGCACATAAATTGGCGAAGAAAACCTGCTTTTCTTTTAACAGAACCCTGAGTAATAAGCACCAAATAGGAAACAAATTTAAAGTAAAGAAATAGGGGGCTTCCCTAGTAGTCCAGTGGCTAAGATTCCACAATCCCGATGCAGGGGGCCTGGAATCAATCCCTGGTCAGGATACTGACATCCTGCATACTACAACTGAGACTTGGTCCAGCCAAATTAATATTAAGAAAAGAAAGAAAGAAAGAAATAGGAAGATGGCAGGTTTAATGGAAGCCTTTTGAGTCAAAAGAGATTTTTTTTGCATTTTCACCTTAGTTTTGTTAGAGACTTGCTTTCAGAATGTGTCAGCATCATCTGTACCACGACGAAGTAGGTATAGGTGCTTTAGAGAAGCCCTTCCAGCTCTAAAATACTGAAACTCCCCCAGAGTGGGAGCCTTAGTACTCAAGCGGGTTGTCTGGTGTTTACAAGAATGGGCTGATATGGTGGACATGTGTGCTAAGTCACTTTAGTCGTGTCCAACCCCATGGACTGCAGCCCACCAGGCTCCTCTGTCCACGGGATTCTCCAGGCAAGAATACTGGAATGGGTTGCCATTTCCTCCTCTAGGGGCTCTTCCCCACCCAGGGATGGAACCCACGTCTCTTACATCTCCTGCATCAGCAGGGGTGTTCTTTACTGCTAATGCCACCTAGGAAGCTCATTGGTAAACATAGTATGCCTCAAACTTTAATGTGAATATTAAAATGTGAATCACTTAAGGATCTTGTTCAAATGCTGATTCTGATTCACCAAGTCTGGGTTTGAAATTTCTTATTTCTAACAAGCTTCCTGAGTAGGCTGATGCTGCTGGTCCACGGACCACACTTTGAGAAGAAAAGGCATTAAACCTCCAGGGTCTGGAGTGAGAAGTCCCAGCTCTGTCCCTAGTTTCTTATCTTTGCTGAGCCTCAGTTTCCTCTTTTGCAAAATAAAAGCAGTATTAAATACACCCTCCCAGAGGATGTTGTAAGGCTCATAGGAGATAACGTATCTGAACGATCACTCTACATGGTAAAGTGTCTTACAAATGGTTATTATTGTTTCGGGGTTGCCTGGCTTTACCTTCAAAGACTTTGGAGTGGAGCTGACATGGCGGGTGGACTGATGGGGTGATAGTAGGGAGCATTCCTACATCCTCACATCAGTTCCACAGTGCGCTCACGTGAAGCCGTTTCCCTGGAAGCTGTTATTTGCAAAGCCAGATGCTCTGTTTCTCCCTCTGCCCCATGATTGCTGGTCCGCTTGTTCTCCTGGCCCAGGATCCAGAGAGGCCACATGGCTTCCAGCTGTGCTGGGGCTTCCGGAACACATTCCTCCTCCTCCACCCCCATTCCCCTGGTGAACTCTCCCTCAGCTCCTACGTGCTCAGGGCTGGCCCGGACAGAACTCGGCACTAGGCAGTTTTAACTCCCTGTTTTTCCCTCAGGCAGCCAGTGCCCTCGTGTCCTCCTGCCTTCAGCTCACTCCACCCAACCCGCCCCTAGTAATCTTCATGTCAGGAAAGCATCTGATTCTGGAATTCAGGGTTAGCAATGGCTGATAACCTTAGTGTGACCTCTCTTTAGGGGGGCTTCCTGGTGGCTCCATGATAAAGAACCCGCCTGCCAATGCAAGAGACATGGAGTTTGGTCCCTGGCTCAAGAAGATCCCTTGGAGAAGGGAATGGCAATGCACTCCAGTATTCTTGCCTGGAAAATCCCATGGACAGAGGAGCCTGCTGGGCTACAACTCCATAGGGTCGCAAAAAATTCGGACACAACTTGGCGACTGAGCACACACACATACACTCCTTAGGGGACAAAGCCAAGATGCGCTTAGAACCACAAAGGAACAGTTCAGGCCTCAGTGCCCAGAAAGGGCATTTTTGGAAGGGCTTAGGAGGCCTCTCTACAACTTCTGAGAGCCTAAACTTTGGTGTCCTGCATATGTCAGCCTTGCAGGGCTCCGTTTTCAGCCACAAGCATTCCAGCCTGGCAGTGTTCCTGCTCCCGGCCCGCACGGTCTTTGTGAAAGCTGAGACCAATTCCTTTGATTTCAGAGACTGATACGAACACCTGGCCAGTCCAGCTTTCTTGGCCACACAGAAGCTTGGACACAGATGTCACGATGAGCTATGGGTTTCCAACCCGCTTCCCCCCTTAACAGCCTTGCTGTTACGTGTAGGGCAGCCTTGTGGTCACTATGGGACATGATCTCCTCCAGGTGTTCTGAGTGATGAATACCACCCCTAGCATCCTTGCCCCTTCTCACTGTTATTCAGGCCAATCTCATCCAAGTAAGGAAGATGAATATTATTATAAGGATAGCTTGAATTTACTCCGATTATTGTTATTTTTAAGTATGGAGTTTCTAAACTGTGGTGCTTCATTTAACAGTAAGAACAAATAGTGACATTGCACAGCTGTTGGGAACTCTGTCCACGGACTGTTTGCTCCAGTACTGGGGCCACGGACTGCCTACTCAGGAAGAGGACGTGATTATATATAACAAACCCACTGAATAGCTATTTTGTACCAGGCTGCCGGCCTTTGAAGATACAAAGGTAAATAAGACATGAGCCCTGTAGCCGGCTGGAGAGGGGAGGGAGAGCCGTCTCCCCTGAAGACGTGCTGTTCTTTCAGGCTTTTGTTGCGTCTACACTGTCTCTAGTTGCCATTAAGGCTGTTTCTGCCACCTTTTCCCCACTTTTTCTTCCTCAATGAATCTTGCTCTTTTCCTTTCCTTAAAGTTTCTCAGGTTCAGTAATCTTCTTAGAAACCAGCTTTGGAATTTTTCCATTATTGTTAGCCTCTAGGCTATTAATTTTTGCTTTTATTTTTATGTTTCTACTTTCTCTGTTCTCTTGATTTTTAAAATTGAATATGTATCTCACTAACGTCCAGTCTTACATTATTATCAGGATATTTTAAGTTATATATTTTCCAACAGAGAGGTTTCACTGCATCCACAAGTTTTCACATGTGTTAATTATTAGTAGCTATTATTTTCCTAACCATAAATTATTTTTCTTCAGCCTATAAATTATTTCAGAGAGCATTTGAAGTTTGCCAAATAAAGATTTTGTTTATCTTTTTGAAATTGAAGTTTTGTTTTATTTCTTTTTTTTAATTGAGATATAATTGATTTACGATATTGTGCCAATCTCTGCTGTACAGCAAAGTGATTCAGTTATACGCCTCTATTCTTTTTCAATATTCTTTTCCATTATAGTTTATCACAGGATATTGAATGTCGTTCCCTATGTGATACATTAGGACCTTTTTGTTAGGAGTTTTGTTTTACTTCATTGTGGTCAGAGAACATGAAAAAAAAATAGTTGGTCTTTTTTTGAGATTTGGGTTATGGTCTACTGTTGTGAATATTTTGTCATGTGTTCTTGAAAAGAATGTGTATTCTCCAGTTTGGGGTTCAAGATTTTATACATAACCTTCTGATCAAGACTTAATAATAAGTTCTATTGTAACAATTTATGACTTATGTTTTTATTCAATTTTTGACTTCTTGAGCTTTGAGTTTCTGAAACAGGTAAATGGAAATCTCCCATTCTAATTGTAGTTTTATTAATTTTTCCTTGTAATTCTGTCAATTTTGCATCATGGATTTCAAAACTATGTTGCTAAGGGGATGCAGATTCAGTTATTTTGTATTTTGTTTGTCTGTTTCTTGAAAGAGAATGAGATGGTTGGATGGCATCACTAATTCAATGGACATGAACTTTGGCAAACTCCAGGAGATGGTGAGGGATAGGGAAGCCTGATGTACTGCAGTCCCTGGGGTCAGAAAGAGTCGGACGTGACTTGGCGACTGAACAACAACAAAAAGTCTATTTGATAATAACTGTTAATTAATAACATTATTGCTGACATTAATATTGCTATGCCAACTTAATTTTTTTTACATTTTGCTTTCAATATTTTTGTGTTACTACTAATTATGAACAAAAGATAGACTGAATTTTAAAAGTCCAAGCTGAGAGACTCTCTATCATTTAGAGACATGTATGGACGTATATCAATTAGCATTATACACATTTACTTTGTTGTATCCCTGGACTTTAAACAGGAGGTGTCCAGAGGCGCTGAGGATGACATGGCTATCCCCAGAAAAATGAATGTGATTATTCTCTTGCAATTCCCCTGAGCATGGCCCGGGAGGTCCCTTATCCTGCACTTGTTTTACCATTACCCTCCATCTAAAGTGCAGTCATCTCCACGGCCACCTGCACCTATGAGCCCTGGATCTGTCCTTTGTGGCTCTGTCTCCCACTGCTTGGCTCTCGCAGTCCACAGGAGGGCGTTCTCCTTGGGTGGTCCTCTTCCTTCGGCACGTATGAGGGCTGTATGAATGGGCTGACTCAGTTCCGTGCACAGTGACCCACAGCATCTACACGTCCGAGCCAGGCGCTCTGCTCTCCCAGGCTCTGTCCACCTGGATCTTCCTCTGTCCCCGCCTCCACGCATCACTGTGGTTTCTCTTATCTCATAGGTCCCTTCACAAACCTCATTCCTTGCACGCACAGGGGCGCACACATGTGCACACGCACATCTGCCCACAGATTCCTCTGCTGGTTCCAGTATAGACTTGGTGAGGGAGATTTTGCTCTAATAAGTATCATTGTCAGGAATGTCTCTGCTTTTCTTTGAAGTCAGCAAAGCAGGTATTTTTGTTTGGGGAGGGGAAGCACAGGTAGGGACACTGACCCAGGACCAAATGGTGTTGGTGGAAGGCGAGACATAAGAAGCACTCATATTTACTCAGTTGTGGCTCCCACAGCAGGGTTGGGCTTGGAGTGTCCAGGGTCTCTCCCCACCCAACCTGAGGTCAGACCTCAAGCTGAGCTTGAGGTGGGGGGAGATGGGGGTGTGGAGATGTTGTTTCTGAAAGTCCCATCCCAGTGGTTTAGAGGCTGGAAACTGTGGAGGCTGTGTGAGTGTCTGTGGCCTGGGGAAAGCCCTGCAAGGCAGGAGGCAAGGGGCCCTGAGGTGCACACAGCACAGCAGAAGTCTGTGGGACACATGTGGGCACGTCAGAGGAGGCCGCAAGAGAACTGTGAGCAAAAGAGCACCTAGTCTTTAACAGCCTACGCTCCCTTCTGCCCAGAAGCAGGGTTCTCTTGGGGCTAACCAGGGGCCAGGTGACTTGCAGGGACCCAGGGAGACAGAGGTGGCAGACTCACACCTGTGGGTGTGAGTACTGAAGGGGACTTTGTAAGTATCATCAGGGTCATGGCTACCATCCAGCCTTCACTGAAGTGGCAAGATCTGAAGACCAGCTCATCAGAGATCCTACCAGGGGCTACGGGCAGGGGTTGAGTTCCACTGCTTGAAAGCCTTCCTGCTGGGAGGAAAAAAACGGAAGGAGCCAGGTTTCCTTGGTAACAAGAGGGTTCTCAGAAACTATAACCCAGGTTAGGGAAGCAACCCAATTAAAAATATATGTTCACACAAATACACAAATCAATTACCCAAGATGATACATCGTAACAAATCCTAAACAATGTCCTATGGCCAAATATCTGAGTTTTCAGGGCTCAAGGATGGGACAAAAGGGAGCAGCCACGTGAGTGCACACATTGTACAACATATTCAGCTGATTAAGCTGAGATCAAAGCTTCACTGTGTGCTGATCCCCAGCAAGTTCACTGGCCCTCTCATCACCCCAGCAATGGGGACATCTTCTCACTTGGGTTGTCCCCAAACACACCCAGGTATCAGCAAGCCATCTGGCACCAGCTGGTTGAGACTGACTTGGATGGACAGATCTAGATGAAGATGGCATCCTGGGCCCCACAGCAGGGCAGCAAGAACACAGGGTTGAGGACAGTGACCCATAGCACAGGGCATGGACTCTAATGGACTCTGTGCAGACATCACCCCTCACTCAGCTGAGACAGACTCAAGGCTTCTCTGTAGCATCTTGAAAGTGCTCTCTGCCTGCCCCCGCCTCAACGTGCCGTGAGTCCTGTTTCCTGTGGAGGGGGTGGTGGGGGGAGTCATCAGGAGCAGAGGGGACACTGAGTTCCCGGAGAGCACCCAGGTGTCAGCCCCACTCAGAGGAAAACAGCTCTGGAAGAAAGTTTCTCAGCAGCGGGTGTGTGGGTGGGTCCCTTCCTCCCCGGTGAACGGCAGTTAGAGTAATTGGCCAGATTACTGATTACCAACATGGTGGGTGGGGTGTGTAATTGGGCTGGGGTGTGTGTGTGTGTGTGTGTGTGTGTGTGTGTATGTGTGTGTGTGTGTGTGGTGGGGACCGGAACCTAACAAAGCAAGTTTAGGATACTGAAAGCTGGCTTGTTAACTGGGAGAGCACCCCCGCTCCTGGTGCTCTGCCCTGGGGGGCCTTGGGGCCTGGAGTCAGCAGTCAGGGTGAGGATGGAGGTGCTGATGGCACCCAGAGATCCCCAACTCTGGGCTGCTTGCTTACAGTGGGTAAGGGTCAGTCACATCTGACCCTTAGTTCGTCTTTGGACATCAACCCAGGGAGGGCCTGGTGGTGGCTGCCAACTCCGCCCAGCTCCGGTCCCCTCACCCATCTTTCCAGCCTGCACTTAATGGGCCCAAAGTCTTGCTGAGGGCTTCATGCCAAGCTCATGGGCTCCAGGAGTCCCTGGGGAGCCATAGAGGGCCTGGATGGCAGGGGCTGTGACGCCTCCAAACGCGTCTCGCCTGTGGTCTCAGGCAGGCGGCAGATAGCTCAGGGCTGCGTGGTCTTGGGCTCAGCTTCCACCCTCCCCGCTGGCCACGCTGACCCAGGCCTCCCATCCCCATGTTGGCCTGGGGACCCAGGGAAGAGGGCCTGATTGTGCAAGTTTGGGTCCAGACCTCCGCTGTGGGGGCTTTCTCTGGGCTCAAGAGGGAACTTGGGCCAAGGGGTAGAATAAACAGGCCGTGTTCCTGGGAAGAACTGTCCTGACCAGCTGCTTGAGGTTGAGGGAGAGGGCCTGGTGTTCAGACCCAGAGCTAGGGGCCCAGGCCACACCGGATCATCTGGACGGTGCGGAGACTGGACTCAGCCAGGGGACAGCGTCCTCTCTTGAGCCTCCTGCCTTCCCTGGATCTTCACGTGGTGTGGCAACCTGCCTTATCTTTGTTTGCAGTCGCTGACCTGGTCCTTAAATTTCCTCAGGGCTGGAGAAGTTTGCCCTGAAGCTTGTCTGGGGCTGGCTCAGCCATGGGATCAGACTAGAAGTGAGAGATAATACTTAGCCTTTCTGAGCCAAATGTTGAAAGGGAGCAGGGTGTTGTCCAAACTGGACCAGGCAGCCTGAAGTGACTGTAGTGGGATTTGGGTCACTTAAGGGCTTCATCTGAACTAATAGTACTGACTGTGGCTCTTCCCCAGAATTAATTTTAAAGTCTTAGGATGGTCAGAAACTTTCCTAGGATCATTCTCATCCCAAGGAAGATATTTTGGGAAAAGAATGTCCTTATTTAAAGCTGAAAAAAAAAAAAACAAACCCAGTGTGATTCTTGCTGTTCTAGTAAATTTATCAATCCCCTATAATTTTCTTGACCCAAAAGATAACAAGCTGTGCTCTTAAAGAAGGACTCAACCACATCCTTCCCCTGGGCCATCTCTGTGCTGCCCCTCTCCCTCCAAAACACAACCTTACAGCCCTGGCACAAGTGGTCAGACCAGCCCACAACTCTAAGCACGGTTTCCCACCACTCTGAATATGTAGACCCCAAATAGTTCAGGCTGCAATCTCTGGGAAGCCCCTAATGTCCTTGGGCTAGAAGCTCCCACAATGAACATATGATACCCCTGTGTTCATTCCCCCAAACCCTCTCTTATGGGAGGTGACTGCACTCATAGAGCGTCCCTGAACTGGGGGGCCAACACGTGGGCTTGGCTCTCATGGGATCTTTTCTCCTTTCAGATCACTCCTCCTCTGGATCCCACCAGCAAGAGTAGAGCCATAACGAGAGTCCCAGGGTTGAGAGCCATCATGGTTGAGCCCATAGACGATCTTGGTCATGGCAAAGTCAACATCACGGGAAGGCCCATGAGCCACTTGCTTCCCTAACGTGTTGTTTTCTGTTCTTCTTTCCCACCTTTCCCCCAGATCCACCATCCACCTTTCTCTGCCCTGTTCTGGGCTGCAGGAGGATGACACATCTAGACCACATCTTCCTGGGCTCCCTTGCTGACTGGCATCTGATGAGTCAGCTAGGGGAGGCCCTTTAGGGGATGAGGGAGGAAAGAGAGATCAGGTATTTCTCTCTGCTCCTCCTTGCTTCAGAACTCATTCTTTGCCAATAGTTGCTTGCCTCCATGACTACCACTGTCATCCAGGGGGCCTGTTCTGCGTGGCTCCAGCTCTCACCAGGCCCTGGTTACTATCACATTCCTTATCCCTTAGATCACTGAGGTTGAGGTGGTAACGATTTCTTTCTTGAGGTGGTAATGTAGAGTCATTCCTACACTCTGATTTTATTCCCTTAACCTTGCCCATACATATGTCAAAGACATTTCTTCAAAGTCTCTTCATTTGAGCCCTCTGGGGAAAACTGCTTTTTCTGTTGGGGCTCTGACACATCTCACCTTGTCCATTTCCTAAACTGACAGCACTTCTCTGATAGGATCCTTGGATCAGTTTCAGAGTCCTGCTGCCAACACTTCTTCCATTACTTCTTATACGAGACACCCGGGCTCTGATCCACTCTATTCCTTCCATTTGGAAAAGTCGATTCTACTCCCAGTCAGCATCAGCCAGTCCCTTCACAAGGGCCGGGTGGTGGATGTTGGTGGACATTGTCAAGGCTCTGACCCTACAGCTATGTCCTCTTCTGACCATCCTCAGGCAGGACTCCTGGGAGATCACCCTACATGAAGAGAAACAGTACCAGAGTGAAAATCAGGAACGATGCAGGAGGATGTTAAACAGGAAAGAAAAGAGACAGATGCATAAAAAACTGTATGGACATCTCAGACATTAGTCAAGTAAGAGAAGTATTTCCATGTTGGACAGGAGATGACAGAGCTTCTAGGAGGGAATGAATCTGCCTACAATGCTGGAGACCTGGGTTCAGTCCCTGGGTTGGAAGACCCCCTGGAGAAGGGAATGGTAACCCAGTCCAGTATTCTTGCCTGGAGAATCCCATGTACAGAGGAGCCTGGTGGGCCACAGTCCATGGGGTTGCAAAGAGTTGGATATGACTGAGTGACTAACACTTCTAGGACGGAGAAGGGAGGTAGAACGTGGTGCTCAAGATAAGGCCCAAACTGCTCAACATGCATGACATCCAGTGACTTTCCTGATCTGGCTCAAACTCAGCTTGGTAGACATCTGGGCTTGTGCCTGTGTACACGTGGACCTCATGTTTCCCAGCTACTTATTCTCCCCTGAAATCCCTGAGCACTCAGGTTTCCCCCTCTGAGTAGAAAATGTTTCTTGTTGAGCTTTTGATTGCTTTGTTATGAGTATCACATAGGTAATGGCTTAAAACAACACCTGTTTATGATCTCACTGTTTTATAGGTCAGAAGTCCAGGCGGGCTCCACTGAGGTCTCTACTTAGGTTCTCACAAGGCCAAAGTCAAGGTGTCCTTCTGGGGAAGAATCAACCTTCAGGCTCATTCAGGCTTTTGGTGGAATATATTACCTCAGGGCTGCAGGACTGAGGTCCTGGTGTCCTGGCTGGCTGTCAGCCAGGGGTCTCTTTCAGCTCCTTTAATCCACGCTCATCTTTTCTCCTGTCCTTCCTTCTGCAAAGCAGCAATGGCATGTTGGGCCCTCCTTGTGCTTCAGATCTCTCGCAGTACCTTTCTGACACCAGCTAGATAAAATCCTTTACTTTTAAAGGGCTCATGTGATTAGGCCTATATGGACAACTTCCCTTTTGCCATATTATTATAGGCGTAACATCATCCATCTGAAAGTTCTTCTCACACCTTCTATCCTTAGTTCAAATGCTACCACCACTGTAGACCCTTCCTGGTCAGTTTACTCAGAATTAACTGCTCTCCTAGCACGTCACTGGCTCTTCATTCAACCTCTTACCTCATTGTATTAATGAGCAATTTGAGAATAGGAACCATGTCTTACTCATCTTTGCATCTTCTGTTGCACCAGTGCCTCCCACTTAGAGGGTGCTCAATAAACATTTACTGAAAGACAGGAGGAAAGGAGGGAAGGGAGGGGGCAAGTAGAAAGGAAGGGAAAGAAAGGAAGGAAGAGGTAGAGACTACAAGGACAAAATGACAAGCATCTCAAAGGTCACCTTATCTGAAGGGCTGTGCTGTGCTGTGCTAAGTGACTTTGGTCACGTCTGACTCTTTGCAACCCTGTGGACTGTAGCCTGCCAGGCTCCTCTGTCCATGGGATTCTCCAGGCAAGAATACTGGAGTGAGTTGCCATGGCCTCCTCCAGGGGGATCTTTCCAACCTAGGGATCGAACCCCTGTCTCTTACATCTTCTGCACTGGCAGGGAGGTTCTTTGCCACTCTCGCCACTTGGGAAGACCTGAGTCTGAAGGGTTATATCTCCAGAAAGATATTGAGGATAACAGGACCACTTCACTTTTTAAAAAAAAGTTTCCCCTCCTCCTCCCCCTATTCCTATTTTCTCCTTCTGTTTCTCTTTCTACTCCTTCTTCCTCAAACTTGATTTGGAAAAGTTTCAGACTCAGCACTCATTTGCTACACCAAGGGGGCAAGAACTAACGTTTCATACCTTTGTTTCTTAGCAAAGTGCGTAGTATGTTCATCAAAAGAACCAATTCAAGAAATTTGTCCTGGGATTTCCCTGGTGGTCCAGTGGCTAAGACTCTGTACTCCCATTGCAAGAAGGCTGGTTTTAATCCCTGGTCAGGGAACTACATCCTACATGCCTCAGTGAAAGATCCCACGTGCCACAACTAAAACTTGGTGCAGTCAAATAAATAAATAATTTTTTGAAGAAGAAAGAAAGCAATCTGTCCTAAATTATATAAGCCCAGTGGTTATACCCTCTCTCAAAAAGCCAGGATCAAGAAGACAGACCACAGAGGACAGAGCGGTGAAGGGGTCCCAGCTCTTCATGTGTGAGTTCTCGGTTGGCCACTGATTCTTCTCACATGTTTTCTGTTTCCTCTTCTTCCTACCCTGGCCTCAGGTACCAAAATGGAGAGAGGCTACTCAATTAAGGAAATGCATTCTTTTGATACATTGACCTTAAAGAGGAAACTAATAAATGTAACATATACATATAGTAACCGGAGAAGGCAATGGCACCCCACTCTAGTACTCTTGCCTGGAAAATCCCATGGATGAAGGAGCCTGGTGGGCTGCAGTCCATGGGGTCGAGAAGAGTCGGACACGACTGAGCAACTTCACTTTCACTTTTCACTTTCATGCATTGGAGAAGGCAATGGCAACCCACTCCAGTGTTCTTATCTAGAGATTCCCAGGGATGGGGGAGCCTGGTGGCTGCAGTCTATGGGGTCGCACAGAGTCGAACACGACTGAAGCGACTTAGCAGCAGCAGCAGCAGCATACATACAGTAAATACCCACGCTGAACAGAAAAATTAGACAAAAAAGTCAAAATCTCCTGTACACTTCTCTTACCCACCCTAAGTTCCAGGCCCTAAGTTCAAAGAGCAATCTCTCTCCAAAGTTGTCACTGTTAACGGTTTCTTAAAACTCCTTCCAGAGAAAACATTTCATGGTACTTGCATTTTAAGCTCAGTAATGATACTCTGCTGCTAGCACACAGTTTAATTGGGACCTGATTTCCATAAAGACCATTTTCTCTTCTCTGAACTATTAAGCCAATTTAGAAGCAGTTAACAAAACCACTTTTCAAGCAAATTATTGAACCTGTTTACAGTTCGTCCCAAGATGAAGATGAGGTGTTATTTTAATCTCCGGGATAACAGTTTCCTCTCCTCCTTCCTACCACTGTGCCCTCCCCATCTCTCAGTTCATCCGTCTGTTGCCCAGATGAAAGCAGTTAAGAAGTTTGGAAAGACATTTTCAAGGATATTTCAATATTTTTTTTCTCCAGAAGATAGAAAGTGGACAAAACCATCTCCTTGGTACTTTCCCATCTGCCTTGACTTCGGCCCTTCACGGATGCAACAGAAGGCAATGACTGAGACATTTAGATAAGGAATGTCCTAATGGTGGAGGGACAAGGATGCTTGCTAGGTTCAAAACAACAGCCTTGCTAGTTACATTCTAATTTACCTGTTAGGATGTAATTTGGAGCATTTATTGAAGATGTGTGTTTGCGTGTATGTGTTTAACTTTCTTTTTACTTAGGATGGTAATCTTTCTGTTTATAAGTAAAGCTTCAGTAGAAGCAAGTAACAGCCAACCCTGAGTACAACTGGGCTGAGCAAGTTCTTAATTTAAAGACATATCCTAAGAGAGATCTAATGATCTAAACACTGGGACTCAACTTTGGGAAAAGGTTTGCATCTACCACTTCTGAGATCTTTTCCATCCCCATTCCCATTTTCTATACATCTTTTTCCTACCTATAGCTTCATGGGTCATCTTGACTCTCTTAATCCTCTAAACCAGCCTTCAGACAACCAAAAATTCATTAAGTATAAACTCACTTATACAACCTGAAGCAGTATCTACAAAAGTATAAGCAATAAAAAAGTTTCCAATCAGTGCTCCAGGGAGCACTTAGGTTTGGAAAAGCCTGGATACTACATTTCCTGCTTTGAGAGTTCCAGTACAGATTCATGCAGGCCCTGAGAAGTCTTGTGTGGAAGAAACCTGTTTAATGTAGATTCATTCACTCATTCCATATTTATTGAGTTTCTACAGTGTCCCACATGTTTTTCTAGCCACCAGAGCTATGGCCATGAATAGGATAGATAGTTTTTCATTTTAATCAGTGGAACAGATACACAAGTTAAAAAAAAGTGTTAAAGATTATTACAAAGTGTTAAAGGGTGTGGTCATTTGTGACATCTGAACCAAGACTTGAATGAATAATCAGAAGACGCCAGCTATGTGAGAATCTGGGAAGAGCATCTCTGGCAGAGGGACTAGCAAATGCACAGGTGCTGAGGCTAGGGTGAACTTTTGTATGTTTGGGTCTGAAAGATGAAGGCAAGTGCCTAGACCAGAGAGAAGACAAGTGGTACCAGGTGAGATCTGAGAGGCAAGAAGGGTCCAGAACATTCACTCTCTTGCCATCTACAGTGAGCTCCTCACCCAGCATTTCCTAACCGTATTGGATCACAGAACATTTTTGTAACTGGTATAAAAATATCTGTTGGAACTTCCCTGGTGGTCCAGTGGCTAAGACTCCATGTTCCTAATACAGGGGGGGCTTGGATTTGATCCCTGGTCGGGAGAAGGCAATGGCACCCCACTCCAGTACTTTTGCCTGGAAAATCCCATGGACGGAGGAGCCTGGTAGGCTGTAGTCCATGGGGTCGCTAGGGTCGGACACAACTGAGCGACTTCACTTTCACTTTTCACTTTCATGCATTGGAGAAGGAAATGGTAACCCACTCCAGTGTTCTTGCTTGGAGAATCCCGGGAATGGGGAAGCCTGGTGGGCTGCCGTCTATGGGGTCACACAGAGTCAGACACGACTGACTCGACTTAGCAGCAGCAGCAGCAGCAGCAGCAGCAGCAGGGAACTAGATCCCATATACCACAGCTAAGGGTTTGCATGTCACAACTAAAGATCCCAAGCGCTGCAGCTAAGGTCCAGCACAGCCAAATAAATAAATGTATTTTAAAAATCTGTTAGCATCCCATATAATTAGTCTGCTGTGGATCACAGTTTGTAAATTCCTGGTCTAAAGGTGCTATCCCTCTCAGAATGCATCTTCCTGGAGGAATCGCATTCTAACGGGGGTTTGTTCTGACAGAATAAAGCTCTAAAGTAGAGTTGCAGACTTCAACTAGCAGACTATTTTCTTTTTTCTTTTCTTTTGATTTTTGTTTTGAACAATAAAACATGCCCTGGTTGTCAGAAGTTATTTTAAAAGTTTATAAAATGTTGTTTTTGTAATATAATGCTTTTTGTAAGTTTTAAATATTTTAATATCGATACTTCTTGAACATTGGATTTTTTTTATTATAGCCTAAAAAATTTTGAAATGAGTATGAATGACAGAGAGAATGGAGGGACAAACCAATTAAGATTCTTCTGTGTGAATAAGAAGAGGGATGAAAAGTTTTCAGCTATTATCATGGAGTTAAAGATAAAAGCCTCATTGAAGAATGAATGAGTAAATGGTCATGAGCCCAGTAAAAGGAACTGAAATCAGGAAAAGACTCAAGATGAACAGAAGAATGTGGTAGTATAAGGAATTACTGAGAAATTGTATAGAATGTTCTGGCTGCTCAAGGGCCTAGAAGGACGTCGACAGGCTTCCCATCTGCCTGGTGAAATTAGGTTAATTTCCTGGAAACCCATTTTGATGCCAAGGGACAGCAAGGGGCTAAGTACAAGAAATGACTGTTTCAGAGTTAGGACTTCCCTGGTGGCTCAGGAGTAAAGAACCCACATGCCAAAGCAGGAGACATGGGTTCGATCCCTGGGTTGGGAAGATCCCCTGGAGAAGGAAATGGCAACCCACTCCAATATTCTTGCCTGGGAAATCTCATGGACAGAGGAGCCTGGTAGGTTATAGTCATAGGGTCACAAAGAGTCAGACACAACTGAACGACTAAATGCCACCACACTAAGAAAGTTAACAAGAAATAATTTCACCCCAAGGAAGAACTCAGCTTCCAAAAAAAATAATATTAAGACAAAAAACAAGGGAATAATGTCTGACATTTATTGAGTGCTCGCTGCATTTCAGACTGAGTGCTTTATTTAATTCAATGCTTGTGACACCTCGGTGAAGTAGGAAGAAATATCATGTCTGGTATTTTGCTAGTAAGTATGTTTGCCACAAGGGTTTTCACCACAAACATTTTCACTGCATAACTAATTGACTATAAGGCAGTTTTGCCATAAAAAAATAAAATGAGAGAAAAATAAAAGACATTAAAAAGGACATAATAAAACATGAGTCTGAGTCGATGGGCATGAGTCTGAGTAAGCTCTGGGAATTGGTGATGGACAGGGAAGCCTGGCATGCTTCAGTCCATGGGGTTGCAAAGAGTTGGACACAACTGAGCGACTGAACTGAACTGAATTGAACTGAATAAAGCATGAAACATGAAATAACAAAATTACAAAAACTGTCGTGGAATACAAAATATTTGAATACATTTAAAATGTGTGCGTAGTCATGGTGTGCATAGCACATGACTTCCAGGTCATTTGTTTTTAGTATTTTATTTTATGCATGTTGGGGGCTTGTTGATTTGTTTCCTCATTCAGCATTGCACTTTTTATTTTTCCATAAAATTTCTTCCTTCATTGAAAGAGATATCCATTTCCAAATCATAGAACGTGTATTTGTAACTGAGCTTTATATTGCCCTGTGAGAGCCTCTCTACTGTCGGTTGTTCTTGGCATGTTACAGTATCTGTTGATAGACGTTCCAAAGTTCTATGGGAAATGTGGGCTCAACTCTGCGACTTCAAATCACTGAAGGATTTGCACAGTGATATGTTATCATTTTCTAGTATAATATGCAACTTTTGTTAATTCACACGTTCAGTGAGTCTTATCACTATATTTTCCACCAAATCCATATCCATCCACAGTTGTTATCATCCACTTTTTTAAGCCTACCAGATCTCCTCACTGTACAGACCATTGTGAATGCTAAGATTTATATAATATAAAAATGAGGGTACTGTGCCAGTGCCACAGATTTAAAACCAAACTGCCAACAGGTTATTTTATTCTTTTAATTGGGTTACGGCCTATTAGTTATGCTGTGAAAATGTTTGCGTCCAAAATGCTAATGGCAAAGATGTCTATGGCAAAGACACTTGCGACAAAAGAACCTGGAATAAAGAAATTCCTATTATATGCATGAAGAAGATGGGGATCTGAGTGGTTAAATAACTAGCTTAAGGTCATGCAGTTGTTAAATAGCAGGACTAAGATTTAAACTTAGATCAGCCTGAGTCCAGAACCACAATACTTAATCACTGCTCTATTCTGACAGAACGTGGAGGCAAAACATTGATCATGATCTTGTTGAATTTGAAGGTAAGATGGGAAAAGGAATCTTTTTATCCTAGGTCTGGATGCAGATTTCTAAGCAGAATATTTTTCTTGCCTTGAAATGGGCAGAACATAAACAGCAGAACAATAAGGGAAAGAATGGGATGCTGTGAGTGGGCAAGATTCCCCCAAAGACGGTGACAAGACATTCTCATGAAAGTGGTGATCTTCAGCCTCGGTTGAAAGGACAGATTGGGCCGGGGAACTTGGAGTGAGATCCAGTTGTTAACAGATCCAGTTCCAGTGAGAATGGAGTCCAGCAGATCTGACTGCGCCACGTCAGGAGGAAGCATGTGCTCAGGAATGACAATGCCCTCAGTCAGGGGGCACTCTGGAAGAAGACCATGATGACGATTACCTACAATGACTGGAAAGAAAAGGAAGACTTCTAAACACAAATTTAAAATGAGAAATTGGATGGACTGGATAACAAAGTCAACCTCAGAGAGGAGAAGTGAGCAACGGATTCTACCTACTAAATGCTTCCAGCTCACTCATATCATCAAAAATATGTACACACATGCTACATAAAAAGAAATAATAAATAAATATGTCATCATGGTTTTGTCATCAGCACATCTTTCCTTGAGATAGTCATTACTGACTAATGGACACACATATAATACACAAAAGAACATATTATTACATGCATAGTTAAATACTAAGGCTAATATTACAATGAATACTCATATATCTAGATTTGGAAAGAGAAGAATATCTGTACATCAGAAGCTCCCGTATGTTTCTCCTCATATATTTTACTATTATCCTAAACTTTGTGTTAATCATTTCCTTGTCTTTATAATTTTGTCACTTGGCTGTTGTTCAGTCGCTAAGTTGTGTCCAACTCTTTGTGACCCCCGAGCATTGTAGCCCACCAGGCTCCTCTGTCCATGGGATTTCCCAAGCAAGAATACTGGAGTGGGTTGCCATTTCCTCCTCCAGGAGGTCTTCCTGGCACAGGGCTAGAACCTCGGTCTCCCACATTGCAAGCAGATTCTTTACTGCTGTTCCACCAGGGAAACCCACTCTACGGTAGGTCCTTATTAGTTATCTATTTTATATATAATAGTAGTGTATATATATCAATCCCAGTCTCCCAGTTTATCCCCACGCCCTTTCTCCCTTGGTAGCCATAAGTTTCTTTTCTACATCTGTGACTCTATATCTGTTTGGTAAATAAGTTCCTTTGTACCATATTTTTTAGGTTCCACATATAACCAGTATCATATATTTGTCTTTCCCTGATTAATGATGAAATTAGACACCTTGCTTGCACCCCCACACACACCATGTTTATCTGTGTTTCTTCTACAGTGAAATGCCTATTCATGTCTTCTGCTTATCATTTTATGCGAAAATTTGTATTTTTCTTATGGACTCGAAGTTGTTCTTTACGTATCCTTGAAACTGACCCCTTGTGGGTTATCAGTATGGCAAATATCTTGTTCCACTCTTTGGCTTGTCTTTCTGTTCTTTGGTGGGGTCTTTTCGTAAGTTGAAGTTCTCCATTCTAATACAGTCAGCTTTGTTAGTCTTTCTCTTTTATTTATTAAAAAATTTTATTGGAGTGTAGTGAATTTACAATGTTGTGTTAGTTTCTGCTGTATGACAAAGTGAATCAGTTATACATATGCATATATACACTCTTTTTTAAGATTCTTTTCCATATAGGTCATTGCAGAATATTGAGTAGAGAGTCTTTTTCTTTTCATTTGCTCCTTTCCTTTTTTGGTTAAGGAATCCTTCTTTTTAATTTTAGCACAGTCTTAGACTTATAGAAAAGTTGCAAGGGTCTTATAGACAGTTCTTACATACCTCACACTGTTTCCTCTATTGTTAACACCTTTATTACTACAGTGCATTTGTCACAACTAATAAACCAATATTGATACATCATCGTTATCCAAAGTCTTTATTTGAACTTCCCTGATGGTCTAGTGGTTAAGAATCTGCCTGCCAATGCAGGGGATATGGGTTCCATTCCTGGTCTAGGAAGATTCCACATGTCACAGGGCAACTAACCCCCTGAGCTGAAAGTACTGAAGCCTTCATGCCTTGGAGCCCATGCTCTGCAACAAGAGAAGCCATAGCAACGAGAAGCCCATGCACTGCAGCTAGAGAGTAGCCCCTGCTTGCCACAAGAGAAAGCCCACATGCAGCAGTGAAGACAGCACAGCCAAAAATGAATAAATAAAATTGAAAAAAAAAGTCCGTATCTTACTCAGATTTTCTTAATTTTTCTGTTCTTAGATTCCATTTAGGATGATACTACACCACATTTAGTCATCATGTCTCCTTAGACTCCTCTAGACTATGATAGTTTCTCAAACTTTCCTTGTTTTTGAGGATCTTCACTGTTTTGAGGACTGATCAACTATTTACAGAATGCCCTTCAATTTGGGTTTGATTTCTTTTCACACAGAAAAGAATGGTTAGACAGAATTATGGATTTTCAGGAAGAAGACCACAGGGATAAAATGCCATTTTCATCATATCATATGAAAAGTATATGCTATTAATATTATCTACCACTGATGACAGTAACTTTGATCCCCTCACTGAGGTAGTGTTTGTTAGGTTTCTCCCCTGTAAAGTTATATTTGCCATCCTTTTCCATTCTGTGTTCTTTCAAAGAAAGTCATAATGCACATACCACATTTAATAAGTAGGAAGTTATGTTTCATTTTCTTTACGGGGGAAGATCTAAAGTATTTAGAATTCTTCTGTATGGAAGTTGTTTATCTTCTTCTATTTACTTATTCAATCACTAATTGATAGTTGTTTATTTATCATGAATGTTTATTTATGGAACATGAATAGTAGAAGCCTAGTTTCCCGCTATTGGAGAGAAGGTCAATATAAGCAAGGGGACAAGGCCGGAACAAACCATGGAATTCTGGATGAGAGTTGGAGCTATTAATATGAACACATGTTTTACTTAATAGAGATAATAGAAATAATTATAGATGTATCAATATGTATACACATGTATAGGACACATACACATATTTCCTAATTCTATCTGCAGAGAGGGTCTACAGTACCCCAGTAACTATGAGCAGACCTAGTGCCAAGGTTTTAATTTCTAATACCATTCTCTAATAAAAAGAATCAGGTGTTTATGCCTCGTCTCTCTGCTACACTATGACTTTGTCAGTGTTACTAGCTACATTATTTATATCTTGTCTATTTTATAAGATTGTTGTTTCTTATAGTGTGTAACCAGGCCCCCAATGAATGTAATGATGACTAGGTGACTTAAAACAATTGATCAGATATATAGTTTTGTATGTGAAAATAATTATAATAGTGTGATTCTATGTATGGGAAGAAACAACAAGGAAAATATCTTCTGGATCATAATAGTTTACAAGATAGAGGGTCCAGAGAATCTTAAATCATCTACTAATGGGCCTAATCTGAAAATTAACACCTTGAGTGGCATATTAACAAGAACTTTTGCCCAGTCTGGGAGGAGCCTCCCAGCACCATGGGACAAAAATTGGTCTTAAAATGTCTCCCAAATATTGGTTGAATTTCATACCATGGGGAGGGACTGAGAAATGGAATATTTCCTGCCATACCAGTTAACAAAAATGTGACAGTCATAAACCATTGCAGCCCAATGTGAGTTAGTTCCTGAGCCCCAGGGGCACTTAGGAAAGAGAAGAATACCTGTCATCTGGCAGCCATCAGATGCAGCCACTCCCTACGGTGAGCCTCAAGGAAGCTCAGGATGTGAACAACACGAGATACTGGCCCCGCATAGCTGAGATGTATGATGAAAGGAATGATTTCAGTGAGCCCAGATTCTTTGCATCTTCCCATATAAGAAAAACACTAAATTCCTTAACTTGAGATATCTGGCTTCCTTCAATTAGCAATAGTCTTTTGATGTTCAGACTACATGCCCTTTGTTGCAAAACTTCTATATTACCTGGTTCCTCCCCTCACTTCCTTGGTGCAGTTCTCTCCGGGTTACTTGAGATGCTATCTCCTGGGCTTGAAGCCTTAAAAATTTCCACAGAATAAAACATAACTCTCAAAATAAATTAATTAAAAGAATCAGGAATTTTTAAAATTAATTAATTTATTTTAGTTGGAGGCTAATTACTTTGCAATATCGTGGTGGTTTTTGCCATACATCGACATGAATCAGCCATGGCTGCACATGTCTCCCCCCATCCTGAATCCCCCTCCCATCTCCCTCCCCAACCCATCCCTCTGGGTTGCCCCCGAGCATGTGCTTTGAGTGCCCTGCTTCATGCATCAAACCTGCACTGGTCATCTATTTTACATATGATAATACACATGTTTCAGTGCTATTCTCTCAAATCATCCCTCCCTCGCTTTCTCCCACATAGTCCAAAAGTCTGAAGAACCATGAATTTTTAGAGAAATAGCTGATTCTAGGACTAGGTAGGAAATATACCAGATGAGCCTGGAACATCTTATAGTGCCAGAAAGTAAGGAAATACTCAAAACCCCCCACAATGATGGTAGTTTTCCTGAGGGACACAGCAGCCTTCAGAGCTCCCCATGCTAAAACTGGAATACTTTTAACAACAAAATAAATGATGTAGTACTAGATTATTACCCAAAGTATAAAATAAATCCATTTTTAACGTCAAAGGCCTATTAGTAGTCGTCTATATTATCTACTAAGAGTTTTCTAGGTTTGCTTTTCCATTTAAGGCTTAAATCAACTTGTAATGGGTTTGAGTGTACTGTTTGAGGTAGCGATCCAATTTAATCTTTTTCTAAATGGATAATCATTTGTTCCATCTTATTCAATAGTCTGTCTTTTCCTCACTTATATGCAATACTTATTTTGTTACAAATAAGCCTCCATATATGTATGTTTTATTTCTGAGTCACTGATCTATCTATCTTTCTCTGCTCTAATATCTCATAATATTAATTATTAGAGTTTTATATTATGATAATGTTGTATAGAGTGAGTATCCCACCTTGTTCTTTTTTTATCAGGACTATTTTGTCTGCATTTGGCACTTGATTTTCCAAATAAATATTAGAACTAGCTTACCCGGTTCCAAGAAAAACTCTGTTGGGGTTTTTATTGGAATTGCTTTGAATTCATAATTCAATTTATAAATAATTGACATCTTCATTGTATTGAGTCACCCTAGCCAAGAACATGGTGTCTTTATCCATTTATTTGATCTTCTCTAATATATTTCCATAGAATTTTATATTTTTCTCCTTGAAGAACTTGAACACCTTTTGTTAGATTTAGTCCTAGAAACTTTATATTTTTGCTATTATTGTAGGTTGCTTCTTTTCATCCTTTTAATTTTCCCATCAGATAAGACAGTTAATTTCTGCCTTTCTAATCTTCATAGCTTTCATTTATATTTCTTGACTTATATCAACTGTCTAGGACTTCCATTATAATGTTGAATAGGGAATTTTACAACCATGTTTTGTTGTTTTCTAGTTTAATTCCATTGAGGTCTGAAGGCATTCCTTGCATTATTTAAATTCTTTTTAATGTCTTAAGGTATGTTTTAAGGCCTGGGTGTGGTATAGGTTGGTGAACATTTCATGTGATCTCGAGAAGAATGTATGTTTCATTGTCGTTCAATCTAACAATAATGGGCATTCTCATCTTCTTTTAGATCTTAATAGAAATATTTCAAAGTGTCATTGTTAAGTATATTGTTTTATGTATGTTTTATCAGGTTTAGGAAGTTCCAAACTATACCAAGTTTGCAAATTTTTTTTAAAAAAATCAAGAATGAATATTACATGTTATTGAACACTTTGTGGGGGCGGGTATCTATTTAGATAGTTGTGCAGCTCTTCTGGGCTTTCCAGGTGGTACTGGTGGTAAAGAACCTGCCTGCCAATGAAGAAGTCATAAAGAGACATAGATTCAACCCCTGGGTTGGGAAGATCACCTGGAGGAGGGCACAGCAACCCACTCCAGTGTTCCTGCCTGGAGACTCCATAGGACAGAAGAGCCTGGAGGGCCACAGTTCATAGGGTCACAAAGAATCGGATACCACTGAAGCAGCTCAGTACACACACACGCATGTGGCTCTTTACCCTTTTTAATAGGTTAGTATTTCACACGTTGCTGGATTTTGGTTTGCTGATATTTTGTCTAAGATTTCTATGTCTGTGTTTATGGGTGAGATTAGCTTGTAATTTTCCTTATACTGTCCTTATTCTCGAGTCAAAGTTATTCTAGTCTCTTAAAATGAGTTAAGAAGTGTCTTTTCTTTGTTTGACCACACCTTGCGACATGAGGGATCTTAGTTCTCTGACCAGGGATTGAACCGGTGCCCCCTGCACTGGAAGCACAGAGTCTTAACCACTGGACCACCAGGGAAGTCTGAGGAGTGCTTGCCAGAACTTCCTATATGTATCACCTCTTGTGCCCACAACACACCCCTTTGGCATTCCAGCTATGGCAGTGACAACCAGCTTGACACAAGTGTAACCTGATAACATCTTACATCAGCGGCCCCACCAACCTCGCACTTCTTGTCCTGGGGCTTCTCCACTATGGATGTGAGGGGAGCCTGGAAAAACCCTTAGTGCTTGAGGGTTAACAAATCTGGAAGTTCAAGAAAGTTAATACCCACATGGGGCAACTCTTGACCAATGGATGATGGAAATTGGTGGCTTTCCTCTTCCATCCCTCAGGCAAACACTTCTAAAGTGCATTCCATCCAGCAAGATTGAGACTGTATTGGCTGTTCCTTCTTCCCTGTTTCATTTTTCCTGGTTCTCCATTTCCAAAATAAAACACTTCACTTTCCAAAATAAGCCATCTCTGCCCAAACCCTTGACTTTGACTTTACTTTCTTGAGGAACCCAGGCTACAACAGCTACCTATAATTAAGTTGTGTGGTCTGGTGTTTTCTCTGAGGAAACAATTTTAACTGACAGTTCAATTCTTCTTCTCTAAGGCTTATAAGTTATTCAGGTTTCTATTTCTTCTTTAGTCAGTTTTAGCAAATTGTAGTTTTCTAGGAATTTATCCACTTCCTTGAAATTTCAACTGTATTGGCATAAAGTTGTTTATAATATTTTCTCAACTATTTAATTTCAACAGCATCTCTAGTTAAAGCCCCCTTTCAATTGCTAATATTTCTTTTCATCTTCTTTTTGTCTTAATTAATCTTGTGATAGGTTTGTCTATATTATGAGTTGTTTTGAAGAACCAATGTTTAACTTTGTTGATTTTCCCTAAATCTTTTTCATCTTACTTTAAGCTCTAACAGTCTTTTTGTGTTCTTAGGCTTTTCTGGGGCCATTTTGCATTTGGTCCTCTCTAACTTCCTAAACAAAGTTCTTAGCACATTAATTCTCAGCTTTGAAATTTTTCTAATGTAAACATTTGCAAATATAACACTGGGACTTGGAAGCCATGCTGGCTAAGTCCAAATCCTGGCTCTGCCACTTGCTAGCTGTGTAGCTTCAGTTCACTTTTCTGTGCTTTGGTTTTGTCATTTACACTTGCCTCAAGGGTTGTTATGAAAATTAAATGAGTAAAATATGCAGAGTTCATAAACCAATGCCTGCCATATAATAAATCCTAAGTAAATATTAGTATTATATATTTTCCTTGAAGTACTATTTTAGCTGGGGCTTCCCATGTGCCTCAAAGGTAAAGAATCCACCTGCCAATGCAGGAGACACAAGTGATGGAGGTTCAATCCCTGGGTCAGGAAGATCCCCTGGAGCAGGAAATGGCAACACTCCAGTATTCTTACCTGGAAAATTCCATGGACAGAGGAGCCTGGTGGGCTACAATGCATGGGATCACAGAGTCGAACATGACTGAGCACGCGCACACACATGCATCCATACACAAGCATTCTATTTTAGCTATTTCCATAAGTTTGAATATATAGTATTGTTAATATTAAATTCTTAGTATCTTCTCTTTTACATTATAATTTATTTTTAAACTTTAGTTTTTAAAATTCTACTCAGTATTTCCAATTTTTCCTCCCTTCCTGAACTTATGAGAATATCCATTATAATTTATTCTTCAGAAGTGTGTTTTTAAAATTCTAATCATCAGTATTTCCAGTTTTTGTCCCTTCCTGGACCTGTGAGAAGATTATCCTTCATAGATTCCATGGAGTTTGTCACAGCCAAGGGACTTGCTTTAGTCAATGAAATGTGAATAGAAGAGTTTAAGAAAGTAGTATGCGATTTCCCATGCTCATTCTTTTTTCTGCAGGGATTGGGGAAATACATGTCAAGATGTAGGTGTCACTAGGTGAGAGCAGTCTGGAACACAGAGCCATACATAGTGGGCAGCTGCCTTGGAGGGCTCTCAACACCTTGAACAAAATATATGCATCATGGTGTCAAGCTACACACGTTTTGATATTGTTGAAAAGTGAAATTGATAGTCACTCAGTCGTGTCTGACTCTTTGCAACCCCATGGACTGTAGCCCACCAGGCTCCTCTGTCCATGGAATTCTCCAAGCAAGGATACTGGAGTGGGTTGCCATTCCCTTTTCCAGGGGATCTTCCCAGCCCGGGGATGGAACCCAGGCCTCTTGTATTGCAGGCAGATTCTTTACCATCTGAGCCACCAGGGAAGCCCACACTATAATCTAGACTATCCTATTTGATATTATTTGTGTTTTAATTGAATTATGGCCCAAGAATACAATCTGTTTGAAATTTTAAGACATCCTTTAAAGTTGTTGAGGCTAGCTTTATGGCATACCATATGTCCAGTTTCCATAAACATTCCATGTAGTGTTTGAAAAGGATATTTATTCTCCAATTGTGTGTGCAATGTTCCTTCAAGGAATATTAGAGCAAGCTTGTTAACCATCTTCTCCATCCTCACTGATTTTTTGTTTCCATAATCTATCAATTCCTGACAAAGATATGTTAAAATATCCCATTATGATAGTGTATTTATCATTTTCTCATCATCTTTTTTCCCTATATTTTTGAGGCTATGCTATTAACATACACCAATTTAGTATTATTTTATCTTCTTGATTAATTAACTCTTAACAGCTTACATCTGGAATTTTAAAAATCTGACCTAACTTTGTTTTTCACTGGAACATTTATTTAATTACAATTTGGGGGTTATTGACATTTTGATTTATTGCTACCATCTAAGTAAGTGCTTTGTCTTGATTTTCGTATTCATTTCTTTCTACTTTTTCTTGACCTCATCTGTTCATCTGGTCCTTGAAACTATCTCCTCAATATCTGCTTTTTAAGTATTAGCCTAGCTATTTTTTATATCCATTCTTACCTTAATAAAGTGTGCAATGAATCCATTTCTGTGTCTCCCTCTTGAACAATACAAAAATCATGTATTGTTTTGTATTATTTGTGTTTTGTATTGAACAATACAAAAACACTTTAGGTGTTTATTTAGGACTTTTTCTAGGTCAACAGTAATTATCTTTCAGCACCTTGAAAACAAAGTTGCTCAGTCGCGTCTGACTCTTTGTGAGTCCATGGGCTGTACAGTCCATGGAATTCTCCAGATCAGAATACTCGAGTGGGTAGCTTTTTCCTCCTCCAGGGGATCTTCCTAACCCAGGGATTGAACCTAGGTCTCCCACATTGCAGGTGGATTCTTTACCAGCTGAGCCACAAGGGAAGCCCAAGAATACTAGAGTGGGTAGCCTATCCCTTCTCCCGACCCAGGAGTCGAACCGGGGTCTTTTGCATTGCAGGCAAATTCTTTACCAACTGAGCTGTCAGGGAAGCCCCTCAGCACCTTGAAGATACTGCTATACCCCTATCTTCTGGCCTCCATTTTTTGCTGTTGAAAAGTCAGCCTTAAGTCTAATCACCATTCCTTTGTAGGTAATCATTCTCCTTGCCAATGTTCACAATCTTTTCTCTCTTTTTTTGGTGTTTAGTTTCCTCTCCAATACGTTGACCACCTGATGTGAAGAGCTGACTCATTACTAAAGACCCTGATGCTGGAAAGATTGAGGGCAGGAGGAGAAGGGGGTGACAGAGGATGAGATGGTTGGATGGCATCATCCATGGACACGAGTTTGAGCAAACTCTGGGAAAGAGTGAAGGACAGGGAAGCCTGGCCTGCTGCAGTCCTTGGGCTCGCAAACAGTCAGACACAACTGAATAACTGAACAACACAATGTTCCTAGATGTGAGTTTCTTCTTATTTATCTTCTTGGTATTCACTGGGTTTCCAGAAGTTCTCTACAGTTCTAGAAACATCTCAGCCATTGTCTCTTTGAATAGTACCTCTTTCCTATCTATCTGTATCATTCTAGAGCTTCAATTTGGCATAATTCGATTTTTCTCTCCTTTATATCTTTTAATCTCATACTGTTCTTGTCTTGTCTTTCTGGATTACATTCTAGATCATTTTTTCAGCTCTAGCTTCCAGCTTACTAATTTTTTCCTCAGCCATATCTAATCAGCTACTAAATCTATCCACTGAGTTTTAAGATTCAACACCTTTACTTTTTACTTCCAGAAATTCTTTTTGATTATTTTCCAAGTTTAATTAGTTATTTATAATTAATAAATAACTTATTTCCTGTACTTTTTTGAGTTTCTCTTTTTTCTTTTTAGAACAAACAAACAAAAACCTTATATTCTGGGTCTAAAACTTTAAATATGTAATGCCTTTATCGGTCTAGTTCAGCTGATTCCTCACTCAGTGTGCATTATTTGCATATGTGTTTTGTGACTTGGACCATAAGCTGTAATTTTACCTGAGATTTCACCTGTGGTAAGTCTTTGCTTACTAGGATGTGGTTAAGTTCCTACAGAGAGGATTACAATTGATTCAACCAGTTACCTGAGTAGTACCAACTTGAGATCACTTAAAATTTTCTGTTTGAGTATTCGGGGCAGTGCGGGGCGGAGGGCAGGTGGAATGCAGACCCAGCTGAGCACTGGCTGTGGTTATGAATTCTGAGGAGTTATTTATTATTTTTCCTACCATCCAGAATGACACAGGTCAGATTCCTTGCTATATGGAGGTTTATTTCTCATTCTCCTTACGCAGAGTGTTCTGGGGTATACCTTTGAGAAGCCAACTCTATCAGGATAACCCCTTGGCCATACCTCTCGTCCCATGCAAGAGGGAAAGCCATCCAAGTGAAGGTCAAGTTTCCCAAGGTTTTAAAGACACTTTCTCAGGATGAAGACCAGTTTTGGTCCTTGCTTTCCAACCTGTGTTCCTATTTTCAATTGATCTTGAATTCTGTAGATTTCTTTCTTTTGTGCCAGCTTGGTGATATATTTAAGATTAAATGTTGCTTAATTAAAATTGTTATTTCATCTGAAAGGGTGATTCAAGGCATCTAATCCATTGTACTGTTAGAAATGAACATCTTTTTTAGACTGAGGTTGAGACGAAAGTAATGCAACCTTGACACACACAATTCTTTGTCAATTGTTCTGGTTCCAACACCACTTGTCCTCAAATGCTCTCTACTTAAAGGGTGGCAGAGAGAAACATGGCAATAAATCTTTAATTGCTGCAGATCAAATGTAAACGTATAGTCTAATGCAGTAAGATAACAAGTGATTAGAGGGGAGACTATTATTAATCACAAAGCAGGAATTGTATCTCCTCACATTCAGGGCTTTGTCAAGGAAATAAAGCAGCTGTAGGCACCAAATCAGCCTCTCTATCAGGCTAGACTGCATTGTTACAACCGACAGGGTATATGGTATCAGTCCAAAGTTTAAGCCTCATGAAATAGGGGAGAAGATGAGGGGGTGAAAATGATGTAGAAATAAGTATTTCTCTAGAGTTCCAGCTTCCAACATGGAGGAAATTGTTGAATTACTTCAATCATCTCTGGGAAGTAATGGTGGAGATTTTGACATTTTGCTTTTGGAATTCATTTCTAATTCTTATCAAGACCAAGCATAAGTTTCTTGGGAAGAGAAGAGAACAGGGAACTGGGGTACTAATATTACTTTAAGGACACAGAACAAAGACTCAGTTGCTGTAATTTATTTTTCTGTGTCCAGCATCCTGCTCAGCATCTCCATCCCAACCTTGTGAGGAGACAACAGCTGGTGTTTTCATGCCTGGGCACCTGAACTACTTGCCTAGATGTTCTCTCTTGACCTATGCTGACCCATGTTTTAGCTTTCACTGGAAGGAAAGGCAGGGAGAATGTGGGGGAGTGTTGGCAACTGGGATGTTATTCTACTTTCTAGGCAGGTCTAAGTCATAGATTCATTGACCATCAGCCCTTGATGGCCCTCAGATTCTCCATCACTTGACAGATGAGGAGCCTGGTGGTGAAGATGGTACAGAGGTATGTGAAGTAAACTGGGGAGCAGAGGGAGGGCAGAAAAGAAAGACCTGGACAGGAGTAACTGACTTGTCTGGACAGAGAAGATGAGTGGGGAGGAGGAGGGTTAAAGGGTAAAGAGATAGAAATCCCTGATGGTTTGATTCTCTTCAGCACATTCTTTCTGAGCTTAGCAGCTGGCGCTCAGAGGTCAGGCAACTCCTCCCTCCCAGAAACCCCAGCTGAGGGACACTTCTAGAGAATGTGGGTTGAAGGAAGGCCGTCAGTGGTGGCCAAGCTAGGAATTTAAGGGCTACCCTCCTACTCCTTGTTACCCACAAGTGGCCACCACACCCTTTCCTGCTGGTAGCCACTGCCGGGAGAACCTGTCCTATTTGCCTCTCTGGTTTAATCTGGTTGAAGACCTGTGGCATCAGACTACTAACAGCTTTGGTCCCAAACACACCACAGAGAATTCCACCTGGATCCTGCCTCAGGCGCTGCTTAAATAAGCCAATCAGATCAAAGTATTTCGTTTCTACCCTTCAAGAGATTCTCACACACACAATGTGCTTCCATTTCTCCACATAGCAGAGGGAAGAGGAGCCAAATGGTGGTGGAAAGAGCAAGACCTGGATTTCAAGGAAGTAGACTTGGCCTCTAGTCCCTGCTCTGCAATTCACCAGTTGTAAATTTGAATGGGTCATCTAACTTGCTGAACTCTCTGGATCTAAATCCTGCTTCTGTGTCCTCTAGAGCACAAGTCTCCAAGGGAAGGTATGGTACATGACCCACTGGGTACAGGAGGATGATAGCAAAGCCTTCCTTTTTCATTTTTTTCTTTTTAACTTTATTTACTCATTTATTTTTGGCTGAGCTGGGTCTTCATTCCTGCAAGGGCTTTCTCTAGTTATGGCAAGTGGGGGCTGCTCTCTAGTCGTGGCGTGTGGGCTTCTCTTTGCGGTGGCTTCTCTTGTTGCAGAGCACAAGCTCGAGGGCACTCAGACTTCAGTAGCTGTGGCTCTTGGGCTCTAGAGCACAGGCTCAAGAGTTGGGCACACAGGCTTATTTGTTCTGTGGCATGTGGGATCTTTCCAGATCAAGGATCAAAGTCATGTCTCCTGCATTGGCAGGCAGATTCTTTACCACTGAGCCACCAGGGAAGCCTCTCGTTTACTTTTTTATTTTTTAAAAACTAAGTATTAGTGGGACTACCCTGGTAGTCCAATGGTTAAGACTCCAAGGTTCTTCTGCAGAGGGTGTGATCTGGGAAATAAGATCCCACATGCTGTGTGGCCAAAAAAAAGAAGAAAAAAAATTAACTGTTGGTATGTTTAATATACAGATTGACATTGCATCCTCAGTTGGTCCTCTTATCAGATGGTCCCATGTCAGGTATGTTGGGTGAGGCATCTGTGTGCAAAGGAGTGTTAGAAAAGTCAATAAAAAGTATCAAGACCATCATTTGCAATATGAATTTACATTCATTAATGTTGATGATGAATCTCACCCCAACTGTATAGTTTGACTTGAAATATGAGCTAATGATTAAACTTTTAAAGTCATATTGGGAAGCCTCATATTCATATATTCATATTTTTTGCCCATTGTTGTTGTTCAGTTGACCTCATGAGCTGCAGCACCCCAGGCTTCTTTGTTCTTCACTATCTCCCAGGGTTTGCTCAAACTCATGTCCACTGAGTCAGTAATGTTACCCAACCATCTCATCTGCTGCTGCTCCCTTTCTCCTCTTGCCCTCAGTCTTTCCCAGCATCAGGGTCTTTTCTAGTGAGTCAGCTCTTTGAATCAGGTGGCCAAAGTAACGGAGCTTCAGCTTCAGCATCAGTCCTTCCAATGAATATTCAGGTTTGATTTCCTTTAGGACTGACTGGTTTGATCACCTTGCTGTCCAAGGGACTCTCAAGAAGGTTTCACAATCAGAAATGTTTAGAGATCACTTTCTGGCTATCGGATATGTAAATGATACAAAGCAGCACAACATCACTACCATTTAGTCCAGAGTGATCCCTGGTGGAAGTGGAGACGAACATCAGCAACACCAGTCTTAACAACGTCAACATCTTTAATGACATAGGGCAATGAGGCAAATACAAAGAGAGGGGTGTCCATTTTCTGTAGTGTTTGTCCCAGGCCAGAGGCCAAAGGAAAAGGAAAAGAGCTGTCAACAGCCATATCTTTCTGGAGTTGAGGCCCCAGGGAAGAGTTGTTTAATGCATTCCTGGGTGACTTACGGAATGTCCTTCCTGTTCTTCTGGAGAAAGAAGCAGGCATGCCCAGGATGGGGCTTGTGAGGCTTCTGCTCACTGGTATGAAGAAAAGGAGATCATTGCATAATCACTTTCTGTGGAGACTTTCCTTTGGGTAGAGGGGGCTTCTTTTGAAAACAGTCAGCCTTTCCCTACTGACCTCTTCAGCAGTGATGTGACACTAAGGGCATTCTTATTTGCTCCCGGGACATCTACTCCCATGCTGTAGAGCCTTTCCACCCACTGGCCTCACCAGGCTCTCCAAAATACACCTCCCTGGAGGAGCGAAATAAGAATTTCCCCAAGGGCTAAGGGATAGGGTCACTTCATTTCCTGCTAGAGTGATAGTAGTTGCTGCAAAACTGACAGCCATAGGCCCTTGTAGGTGGGAAAGGACTTGAGCCTCTTGTTTATTCCACTGGTCTCCACAGTTGGGATGGGGGCTTGAAGAGTCATCATTGTCTGCTGGGGTTTGGATGGGAGCCCAGCAAATACCTGGGAGCCTAGGAGAGCTCTGGAGCTGCCTCTGCCGGGAGATGCAGGTGGGAGTCTCCACCTTCCTCCATCCGGCCCCCAGGCTCCACTTCACTGTGCCAGCAGACGCCATGTGCGGGCCAGCAGGCTGGCAGCCTAGGGCTCAAGGATATGGGGGCAGGTGGGAAAGACAAGTGCCAAAAGCCCCAAGGATGGAGACATGAGCTGGGCTACTGGGAATGGAGCTCTGGGGCCAGACGGATTTGGATTGAATCAACGGTGATGAGCTACTCTGTCTAGGGCAAGCCAAGTCTGTGGACACTCACTTTGTGTGGCCTTGCATGTAACACCTCCACCACTATCCTGTTCTGGGGAAGTCAGGATTCCTGACATGCCATAAAACTTCATGAGGCTGAAAGAACCCCCCCCAAAGCTGGAAAATGCAGGATCTTGGTAGAATAACAGCTGAGTTAAGGCCACAAAGGCAAACATTGGGTGGATACATGCTTCCTCAATGACTTAACCATGGCAATGTGGCCTTGGATGTAAAATTCTCCAAAGCCATAGACCCTTCATGGGATTCTGAGAGTGCCCTGTGCAAGCCAGGCTAGGCTCTCAAAGGCCTTTCTGGTAATCTCATGTTGAGGGTTCTAAATAAAGGGATCTCGCAATAAAATGAAGTTTTCGAACTTTAGGTCACAACCCACTGTGGATTGTGAAATCAATTTGGTGGATCCCAAAAATAAAGACAAAAGGAAGAAAGGGAGGGAGGAAGGAAGGAAGAGAAAAATAATGTAAACATTGCAGGGCATCTCTTGTTTTATAAAATGTGTATCTGCATGGGTATACTGAGCCATGACAAAAATCACTTCTTATTATGAGTTGCAGTTTAAAATTTGATAAAACTATCCCAGGAAGACCCTTTTGTTTGGGTTGCTTTTACTGCTTACAGTTTCTTCCATTTATTCATTCCATTTTCACCATCTGGAACATAAACAGAGAGAACAACCCTAACATAGCTTAGAAAAAATTAATCAGTTCACCTTTCTGGACTTTTTTTTTTTAATCTATAAAACAAGAGAACTAACTGGGATGACCTGGTAGCTTTTGTTTTTATGAATCCATAACTCTGTGTCTCTCTGATGTTAGGGAGTTTGCTGAAAGTGAAAAGTGTTAGTCGCTCAGTTGTGTCCGACCCTTTGCAACCCCATGGACTGTAGACCGCCAGGCTCCTCTGTCCATGGAATTCTCCAGGCAAGAATACTGCAGTAGGCAGCCATTCCCTTCTCCAGGGGATCTTCCTGACCCAGGGATAGAACCCAGGTCTCCTGCATTGCAGGCAGATTCTTTACCATCTGAGCCACCAGGGAAGCCCCAGAGTTTTCTGAGTGAGTGTCTTCCCTTCATTCCCACCATACCCAAAACCATAAAAAATTTTAAGAAGAGGAAAGGGCCCTAAAAAAGGGAAAAGCAAACAGCTAGATTGGAGTGCTCCAGAGAGGGCTCAAAGGGCACATTTTTACCTGGAGAGCAGCCTGGAAGAGGGTAGGGCCTGGAGGGATAGATGAGAGGGAGCAGTTACAGTATTCAGATCAGTTGCTCAGTCGTGTCTGACTCTTTGCGACCCCATGAATCGCAGCACGCCAGGCCTCCCTGTCCATCACCAATGGGGGACGATAAAAGGAAATTGGTTAGGGATGGGGCTAATGAGTGCCACTTCCCCAGGTAGTGCAGTGGTAAAGAATCTGCCTGCCAGTGAAGAAGACGCAAGAGATATGGGTTCAACCCCTGAGTTGGGAAGATCCTCTGGGGTAGGAAATGGTAACCCATTCCAGTATTCTTGCCTGGAAAATTCCATGGACAGAGAAGCCTGGTGGGCTACAGTTGATAGGGTCACAAAGAGTCTAACACAAGTGTGCATACACACAGACTAATGAGTACATGTGCTGGGGAGTGTGATCACATGGCTAATTCTGCCATACTCAGAACCTCTGAGTTCTCCAAGGCTGGGTTATCTAGTTTGTGATCCAATAGATGAAAAGCCTATAGACATTTTTTTTTTTTTTTTTTGAGAGGCAGCATGGAACCATAGAAAGTACAGAGAGATTTGAGTTCAAGTGGTTCTATCGCTCCTTAGCTGTAAGAGCTCGGATGACTCTGCACAGCAGTTATACCATGGGGAGAGTATTTTCCAGCCTGCCTGACTCAAAATGTCATGATGAAGACCAAATGAAGAGCTGTGAAAAGACACTATCAATTACTACGGAACACTTAGTATTCATTTCTACCACTTTTTGATAAGGTTTATTTTCAAGATGCCAGGTTCACCTGTCTGGCCAAATAAGCACTACAAAGTGACTTCTGAGTGATCAATTTCTTCCAGAGGTTCATGGAACTTCCTGAGGGTGTTTCAAGGTGTTGGTTGTTAGAGGTTTCCTCTTAAACTCTCTTGTCCATGAAAATAGCTGCTAGCTTTCCCATGGTGCTCTGCCCAAGGGGATCCTTTCTTTTGCTTTCATTACAAGCAGGGAATCCATCCATCAGGCTGGCAGAATCTTCTAAGGGGCACTTCCTTTCATCTGTTTTCTCAGAATGGATAGCCCATTCCCAAGGTCAATCAATCTGTGTTTCTTCTGTATTTTAAAACCTTTCCAGAGAGAAAGTGTCAATGATATTCTCTTAATGAATTGTTTCAGTGCTTAATAAACTTGACTATTTAAAGTTTCTTCTTTCTTTTTAGCCTTGGTCCCTTTCTCTTGAGCCAGTTATTGAGAGTTTGAGAGGGCTGGGTTATCCTACAACCTAGCATAACTGTTTCAGAAATGGATGAGGCCCCTGCAGCGACAGACTTATTGAGCGTTAGAACTGCCCCTCATTGCATAGCTGTGTAATGTTGGGCAAATCACTTAACCTCTCTGTACCTCAATGTCCCACCTGTTCAGCTTGTCTCTCTGAGCCGTGGTTTCCACCTCTATAAAAGGTGAATGGCAACCTCTTCCCTGCCTAAACAGGGGTACCGTCTGGTGGGTGACTTCCTGGGCATCTCTATTATAGAACATTAGGTTGTAATTACTACTTACACATTCTCCCACTGGACAGTGAGCTCTAAGGAGGGATTTGGGCTCTCCTCTAGCATCTACAGCGGTGCCTAGCACATGGCCATTCGCATTTTCTACGGCGAATTTTCCGCATCCACCTACAATTCCAGGTCTCAGATGTACTTCGCACCTCCTTCCATCTCTTCACACCAAGGTCGCATGGCATGGTTGGGTGGGTAGTGTTGGGGACCAGGGCCCAGGGAAGCTGAGACTCAGCTTGCCTGGATGACTTTCGCGACAGGCCAAGTACGTGGTCAGCCGTGGTCGCGCCTGTGAGGACATTGAGTAGGGATGACAGTGCAACTCCAGACTCGACTTCGGCCCCGTTTTCCTTCGCTCTTTTAGTGTGTGGGATCGGGCTGAGTTCCCTGGCGCTCGGGGGAGTAGCGCGAAGGCGGCTGGCCCCCATCCCCCTAGAGCGTTGGGAGAACCGCTCGTGCCAGCTGCAGGCGCCTCCGCCCCTCTTCCCGAGACCAGTAGACGACAGAGATGTCCTGGCCGGGTCATCCCAGGTGGGGGTGACGCACCTGGAGGAGGCGTCCGCAGAGAGTTGGATAGAACCACGACAACGGGAGGAGAGGGGAAACATCACGGATTATCGCAGGCAGACACGTGGATCTGCACACGTATAACCATCGAAAGCTCTCGCTCACGGAAGGCAGAGCTTGCCTGGGCCCATGGACGGCAGTCCTGGACAGTCTATACTGGGCAGTCTCCCAGGAGAGAGTGCGGTGGTTGATTCCAAGTCAGGATGGTTGCAGCGCGGTTGGAGCGCTTGGCAAGTGAAGACTGGACCTGTGGGTGGGGCCGGGGCGGAGCTGGCTCGGGGGCGGGGCATGCGGGGGGCGGGGCCAGGTGCTAGGTTGTCTCCGCCTGTCAAAAGGCAGCCGCCGAGCCCCGGGCGCCGGGAGCGCGGAGCAGCGTGCCCACCCGCAGGACCAGGTGCGCACCCGGGAGTGGCGGGGCGAGGGGGGTCCCAGGATCGAGATTAGGCGGCGTAGGGTTGGGGGCTTTGGGAATTCCGGACCTCAGTGCCCCGGAACAAGCACTAGAGTCTGGGCAAACTTGGCGACTGAGAACTGGGCTTTCGTGCCCTAAGGCTGGGGCACTAAGGGGATCCTGAGGTCTGAGAAAGACCTGAAGTTCGTGCCAGGCTGGCACGGGGAGCGGCGAGCTCCTCGGGGCTCAAACAGCTGAACGCAGAAATGCTGCCCCGGCAGGGTGCTCCGCATTTGAGCAATCAGAAGCTTTTGCGTCCTTCCCCAGTCTGGGCGCGGGAGGAACAAGACAGCGAAGGATTGGCTCTCGGAGGTGCTGAGGTCTTCTGGGGGTGGGGTGTGTGTAGCCTTGTTATCTTGTAGGGCCCATGTATGGTCACCTGCGAGGATGGAGTTGGATCTTTTAAGTGGAGTTTTTTCTTTTTTCCTTGACTTAAAAAAAAAAAAAAAACAACTTACCGATTATTTTAGACCTGGTTGACCCTAGCGCACTGGACTTACTTTTTCAAGAAAGCCCTTTCATAGATGTCCAGATGAACCTGGGAGACAAGCATCTAACTGAGGAGGGGGCTCAAGGAGTAGTTTCTACTGGAGGAATGAGGAGCCCCACATCTGTGGGTGGTGGGTGGAGAGGGTTTCAGGGGAAGTATGTAGGAGGAAACATCATATGGTCTCCAGGGAGCAGGTGGACACTGTCCCCTCCCCACCATGGACCACTGAGATGGAGACCCAGGCTGCCTGGGCTGGGGGATCCCTGGGTCTGTGAGCCCAGGCCCTTCCCGCATCTTGTCCTCCTTCTCTTCCTCCTCCGTGTGGTGAGTGAGTCAGCCAGCCTCCTGTCTGGGCTCAGTTGCAGCCAGAGGGGCCAGAGCCCAGGCAAGCAGTTGGGCAGGCATTTTCTGAACATTGCAAAAGCTCTCCTGGGCAGAGTTCAGCTCTGCGCCAGCTCCCTGCTGGAAGCCGGTGGTGGCCACTCCTGAAGGGGACACAGCACAGCAGTGATTATGGGATGGCTATGGTATGACTCCAGGATGGGTTGACAGTGAAGGGACTGTGGCTTTGTGGTAAATCTACATCTCTTATTCTCCTCGGATCAGGAGGTGCATCCCAGCACTGCAGACTTTTCCAGTCCCTCATTCCATGTTTGCCTAGATATCTCGTTAGCTGCCAGTGTCTTAGTGGGATGGCTATGCACAAGAAATCAGGGAAGATTCTGGGAAGAGAGAAGCCATGGTGTTGGCAAAGGTTTTAAGTTGGGCTGGGAAATAGGTTTGCTGAGGTGGAAATGGATTATCTGGACACTGGAGCCTCAACTCTGTAAACCAAGAGTGTCATGTTTGGGGGAGACCTTCCCCATCGCATCCTTGTCAAAGTGCTGGAGGAGATTGTAGGTCTTTCTGAAATGGTATCAGACCAGGAGGTTGTTACTAAGACTTCACATTTCTGTCTGACTTTTGTTTTGGGTGCTTCCGATCCTTGGGCAAAAGTAGGAGCCCCAGAACTCTTCCCGCCCCCCACCACCACCATGTCAGTAGCCTCTCTGGACCCATTTGAGGAGAACACACAGCCAGGCCATGGGGCTGACTCAAACTGCAGAAAGCTGGGGAATTCACAGTATGTGCTCTGGCTAGGTCCCATGGCTTCAGTTTGGCTGTCCCTGATCAACCACGACTTGGACCCTTTCCAGGGTAATGGATAAGAAAGGAGGAAAGAGAAAAGGCATAAGAAAAGAAGAGAGCTGGAGAAGGAAGAAGGGGAAGAAGAGGGCTAGGAAGTTTTTCTGATTCCTCACAGATCTTCAGCCAAGGCTGTCACTTTATTCAAATAAATATTGTAGAAAGTCTGATGCTGTGTGAGGTGCCCTGATTACTTGTGTTTGTGAGTTCTCAGTCTTCTTTCCCTATTTGACCTCAGAATTAATCTCCTTTGGAGACTGAGTCCCAGGGGAAACACCAAGAGGTCTTCTTGGACTCCCATCCTCTACTCCCAGAGCAAATAGCCAGGGCCAATGCCAGTGCCTTCCACATTTGGAGGAAAGCCTGGGGCCTCATGGGCCAGAAAAAGACAGGAGAAGGACTTGCAGTTGTTCATTTCTTTATCCCACATCCTGAGAAGGCAGCAGCCGTCCTGCCTGAGAACCAGAGTTTCTCTACTAGAAACCGGCTGGTGCCTACATCCAGCATGTGGGTTCCAGTGGCCAGAGAGCCAGAGTCATGAGCACCTGGAGGTCTGAGCTGGGATGGCTCTCCAGTGTGTTGCTAACAGGATGAGCTATAGGAGCTCCAGCTTTCCATTTGTCACTGTTTATGTGGGCTTCCCTGGTGGCTCAGATGATAAAGAAACCACCTGCAATGCAGGAGACCCAGCTTCGATCCCTGGGTTGGGAAGGTCCCCTGGAGGAGGAAATGACTACCCACCCCAATATTCTTGTCTGGGAAATCCCATGGACAGAGGAACCTGGCAAGCTACAGTCCATGAGATTGCAAAGAGTCAGACATGACTGAGTGACTAACACTTTCACTTTTCTTTCATGTGTGTTTTGGCTGCAGGAAAAGACAAGTAAGCAAATGATAACATTTGCTTCAGAGCTTCTTGTGTGCCCAGCATGGTACTAGGTCCTTTGAGGGATGACAGGGAGCAGAATGCACCAGATTGGGCCTCCTCCCGCTAGACGGTCTGAGCCCAGGCTTGGCAGTGGGTCCTGGGCCCTCCCTCCACTACTGTCCTGTTCTTAGGAGATCCAGCTGGGCAGAAGCCGGCCAGGCTGTCGCTTGGGACCGGTATGGTCTTGATACTTCTAGTTACACTTTGCTCTGATTCCCCATTGACTTTCTGTGTCAGTCCCCTCTTGGATGTGCTAGAGAGAGTGATTGTATAATTTATTGCCCGAACTGGGACTGAAAGAGGTGAGATGAATAGTTCTGTCGGGACAATAGACAGAAACCCAAGTTGTTCAGGACAAATTGGAACATTAAGGCATTCTAACGAACCCCACCACAGACCCCATGGAGGCCCTGGTGTGGAAGGAAAGACAGCCGAGTGTGGGCTTAATGAGGAGAAGATGGGGGTGGGGCTTAATGATGAAGGGAAGTCGGGGGTAACCTGTAATGCGGCATTACCCACAAGTGCAGTCTCACTCTGAGGGCGGTGCTGTTCCTCACTCCCCTCTCTCAGGACCAGCCTACCATTCACTCCCTTTCCCTTCCCCATGACTTTCCTACACCCTTGACTTGTGACCGGCCTCACCTTTGGTTTTCCTGCTCCACCCCTACCTCAGACAGGGACAGGAAGGCCTGCCAACTCCCCTTCAGGTGCCCCTGGGGGAACCGGGATTTATCCTGGAGACAAGACCCAGCCTCACGCTTCCTCTTCCCTTTTCACCCAAGTCTACAGCCTCTTCATTCTGTCCATGCATCTTCCCAGACCTCCAGGGGCCACGCCGTCTGGCAGGAAAGCTCAGGATTCACGTGGGTAGACAACCAGAAACGGAAGGGTAGTCAAACCTTGCCATGTGGATACAGGGCACGGGTCACTTGTAATCAGGTTCCCAGGATATAGTAAGTGAAGTGGAAGTAGGAGCCGAGAGAAGCTGCAGAGCAGGCGATGGAGTCGCGTCCCCTGGACGCTGGAGTTTGACTCTTAGCAGGTCTGACTATTGGGGAAATGGTCCAGGGTGGGGACAGACTGTTGTTGCTCAACCCAAACTAAAAGGCGTTGGTGGCAGTCGCTGCATCCTGAAATGGTGACATGTGGAAGAGAAACCGCCTTCCCGTCTGAGTCCTGTGTCCTGGTGGCCCAGATGTTCAGGGTGGGTTCCCTGGAGAATCCCCAGAGGTTCATTCTGAGAGTGACGGGGACGTGGGGGTGGAGCCTCCTTGATGACTGTGTGCAAACACTGTCTACTGTGGCAGGAAGGAAGTCGTTCTCATCATTGGCAAATGAAAAGGGCAGGTGAAGACCTCTTGGGAAGTCCTATCCTTTGAAACAACTTGTGGGGAGGGGAGAGGAGAGACCTCCTGGGGTGGCAGGGGTGACAGGCTGGTGGGTACATGGCAGGAGCCAGAGGCAAAAATAGCAGACTCTCGAGGAGTCTGAGCATGTGTCATGCCTTTGCAAACCTGCTGGGCAGGTCCCGTGCCGAGGAATAGACTGAGCAGTGTTCCCAGAACCAGATGCCACACAAAGTCCCCATTCTGCACAGGGGAGAGACCTGGTCCTGAGCAGGGCGTTGGCAGCCACACTGGCGGGAAAGTGTAGCGTGGGCAGCACCCTGGAAAGCTGCTCCTCTCACTGGCCTTCTGAGGACAGGTGTGACTTTCCAGGCCCTGTGGAGCACCCACGAGGCCCAGAGCTCTGCTAGTGAGATGCTCAGTGTGTGCCACCTGCTGGCGCTGAGGCTGTAGCTCCAGGAACAGCGACTCACCTCATGCTTGGCTCCATGGTACCAGGTGGAGCACGGCCTCCCAGACCTGCCAGAGCCTGTGACATGGGAACCACAACCAGGTTCCATTTACAGATGGGAGACCAAGACTCAGGGAGGTTAAGCCAAGGTGACACAGCTGGTGAGTGGGAGAGTCAGGACCCACACTGGGTCTGTCTTAGCCTCCGGGAAACCTGACACCTCTGTTCTCAGCAGGCGGCCACAGGCATGTGGGGCCTGCCTTGCACGTCATACGTGGGCCTGCAGAAATGTTCCTGAGTGGCAAATTTGGACTTACACACCAATCTGAAGGAGGTGACCTGGGAGTGAGTTCAGTCTGCCCAAAGGTTACTCTGGGGACAGTGGTCTCTCAGAAGAAGTCCCCCTCTGCTAGAGCCTCAGACCTTGGTGCCTGTCCCACTTTCTTGGGTTCCTTACTTGGGTAAAAACAGCAGACAAGAACCCGTGTGGAGAGATTGCATGGATAAAACAAGACTTAGATGGCCTGGAAGGCAAATAAACTCAATTTCAAACAAGTCACTTTATTGGTGAGCATCTAAATGCTAAGTCTACCAAGGAAGAAGAGACCATTGTCCCATAGGTCAACTGGGAGCTAGTCTCACTTTGTTTACCTCTTCCTCTCCTGGCTGTCCCTTAAGGACACTCCTGGACCTACACACATGGAAAGAGAATTGGATTCCAGCCTCACCTGACAGCCTCTGCCAGACACTGTGCTGATTACTCTCCTTGTCTCCTTTCATCTTCCCAGCTTTTCTAGCTTTTCTTTGAATTAAGTTACTAGTACAGTAAGCCCCCTACATGCTAGTGAATTCTGTTCTGAGAGCACATTAAGTCCAATTTGTTTGTAAGCCCAACAAAGTTTGCCTAGGTACCCAACTAACAACAATCAGCTATATTGCACTGTACTGTAATAGGTTTATAATACTTTTCACACAAATAATATATAAAAAACAAATACAAAATATAAAGAAAACCTTTTTAATCTTACAGTGCAATACCTTGAAAAGTACAGTAGTCCGGTACAATGGCTTGCTGGCATACAGGGACTGGCATCGAGTGAACAGGCAAGAAGAGTTACCAACTAGAGGAGGGAGAGGAGGTGGGAGACGGTAGAGCTGAGGGATCATCAACAATAGGAGATGGAGGGCAAGCTACAACTCCATTCACATATGACTGGATATGCGAATACACATTCTAATCTTTGAAAGTTCACAACTTGAAGGTTCATATGTAGGGGACTTACTGTATTCTCTCCAGCATGTATATGGAAAACCAAGCTTTAAAGTAAAGATGCAGTAACCTGCCCCATACTGTAAAGTTTACACGTGATTACCGTTCTATGGGCTTCCCAGGTGGCTCTAGTGGTAAAGAACCCTCCTATCAATGCAGGAGATGTTAGAACCTCAGGTTCAATCCCTGGGCAGGGAAGATCCCCTGGAGGAGGGCATGGCAACCCGCTCCAGTATTGTTTGGAGAATCCCATGGACAGAGGAACCTGGAGGGCTACAGTCCATAGGGTTGCAAAGACTCAGACACAACTGAAACGACTTAGCACGCATGCAGGCACTGCTCTACACCGAGTGCCGGTGTTGGGCCTGGCTGTGCAAACCACTCCAGGCACCAGAGCCTGGAGACAGTAGGAAGCACTCAACCTGTCCTTCAGTGGGATTCTCAGAGTTTCTTGGTGAATGAATGAAATCTCAGGTAGTGTTATTAGCAACCTCGTAGGACAGGAGAAACACTGGATTTGAGTCAGACACACTTGGGTTTAAATTCTGGCTTTGTCACTTTGTAGCTTGTGACCTTGGGCATGTTTCTTGGTCTCTCAGAATCTCAGTTTCCTTTTCTGTAAACTGGAAGGAGAGTAACTCCCTTGCAGAGTCGTGTGAGGATTACAGATGATACAAGCCAAGCACTTGGCTCGAAGTAAGCCCTGGAAGAGAGAGTGTGTGCAGACACTCAGCAGATATTCGCTGAGGTTTACCTACCATGTGCCAGGCACTATGCAAGACACTGGCAATTTAACAGTACAAAAAGGCTCTTGCAATTGTTTTAAATTTACTAGACCAGAAACTCATCATTGTGAGAGGGCGTTTTAGAATCCAGGAATGGCTAAACTCAGACTGAGTAACTTGATTTCTCTGTCATTGATGAGCTTAGAAAAGTTGTTTAGCTTCTCTGGGGCTCAGAGTCTTATTTTTTTAAACTAAATGTATCATATACACAAGAGTACAAGTAGTCCTATGTACAGATTAAAAAATAGTGTAAAGTATGTGGTACCTACCACCCAGGTTTGAAGTGGAACAATTTCAAAACCTTTTAAAACCCACTTTCCTCTTCCCTTTTACATCCCCTTCCTCACTCTACCCACCAGCGAAACTAATATGAATTTTACTTAATGGGTCCTTGGTTTCCTTCGAAAGTTACCATCTCTGTTTTACAAACAATGTGTCTTTTGAGTTTACATACATGTGTGTTATCTGTGATGCACTTTTTTCACTCAGTCTCATGTTTCTGAGATTCATCCATGTCGAAGCACACAGATATGTTGATTTGTTTTCACCACAGCGTTGTATTCTGTTAAGAATATGCTGCAATTTGTATCTTTCCTCTTGTTGATGAACATTTGGGCTCTTTCCAGTTTGGGGCTATTACGATCAGCTAATACTGCCGGGAATATGCTATGGTTGTCTTCTGGTGCGTGTGTAGGCATTTCTCTGGGCACATGGCATTCCATGTCTGGCACTACTCTATAGCACCAGCTGTCTTCCACAATGGTTGTACCAAAAACACTCCTTTAAGTAGCAGATAAAAGTTCTTATTGTTCTCCATCCTTTTTAACACTTGATATAATCTTCATTTCTAAAAGGAAGAAGTTACACTAGGTGAGCTTCCAAAGTCCCTTTCGGCTATAGTAATTGTATAATTTTCAACCTAAGGACCTGGTTTCTGGCTTTATGCATGTGCTTGTCTTATGTGTTGTGCACAGGTGGTCCTGTAAATGCCACAGCCTGACTCTGAGAGCCCCATGCAGGGTCCCCAGGTGCAGCTGAAGCCCTTCCTCACTGGGCTTCCACCAACAGTGGGGGATGGATCCGGCGGCTCCACATCCTCCCCACCACTTGGGGTTTTGTTCACTTCAACCAAAGGCTGATATCGGGGCTGAGAACATACCAGATGCTTAGTTAATACTTCCTGAATTGCCTTCCTGCCAAGTGGATGGGGAGGGATGGATATTTTCCCCGAGCACTGATTTTAAGAACAAGACGTGGAGGTATCAGGATCGTGTGTGTGCTGGCTAAGCAGAGCACATGGGGCTGGGAACAGTGGTGGGATTTACTAGTGTCTCAGGCTTCTTGATCATTTAAAGACTCCAAGTGAAGTGAATTGAAGTTAATAGTCTCCACTGACCAACTGTTCAGAGTCTGGCCTTGTTCTTTGACTCTCTAACTTGTCCGATTGGAGAGCAGGGAGTATCTGGAAGATGAATTGAAGAGAACAGAGGCAGTGCCGTGTGGAAAGGTGAAGAATGCCCACAGAGAACCCCTTCCCCTTCCAAGGGTTGAATATTTTGCCTGGGGGAGGATGGGTGCTGGTTTAAATGGTATTAGATGTATTCAGTGTCCTGGCAGCTATATAAACAGCCAGCTGCCCACCCACCCAGCCACCCACGGAACAAAAGAATGTGGCTGGTTGGGCAGTTGCATGGGCCACCCCAGCCCACAATCCTGTAATTACCCATCTAGTCTGTGCCTGTCAGCTCCAAGAGCAGGCGGGCGCCTGTGCCTTGGGCCTCATCTTGGTCACCAGGCCCAGGCTGGGCTCTGTGGCAGGGCCCCGCCTATCCTCAGCCACCCCCACCCCCAACTCTCCCTGAATGTCTCTCTCTACGCCAACCTTTGACCCTTTTGAGTCTAACATATTATATAATAGCTGATAATTATAATAAACCAAAAGGTTACTATAATTTTATATGGTCCAGGCACTGGGTTAAATGTCTTTCATGCATCTTCTCGTGTATGCATCTCAATAATCCTGTGAGGTAGGTAATATTGTTATCCCCACCATACAGATGAAGAAACTGAGTTCCAGGAAGTTAAAGGGCTAAATTTCTTGCCCCAAACCACCAAACTTCCAAGTGAGAGCTAGAACTTAAATTCAGGTCTTTCTAAGACCCGACGTGTGGTCATTCTTCCCCTGCCCACCCCCTTTCCTGCACAGGGTCCTGTCTCCCCAAGCCAAAGGGAGCTCAGGCTCCTCTGTCTCCTCCCCTTCCCTCCCCTTCCCATCTGAAGAGGGCTGGAAAGAGGCAGCAGGGGGTGCCAGTGGAGGGTGAATGGGACAGTTCCAGACTGGCCAGGGTGATGCTGCAAAACACCTTCAGGGCAGAGTTCTTTGTTCCAAAAGACTCTGAATTTCCGGACTTCTGCCAGAGGTGGGAAGTTACTTCTGCCCAGCCTCTCTGGCAAGCGCGCCAACTTCTTGGGTGCCCTGTTAAGAAGTGGGGGATGGGCTGCCTCAGGTAAAATTCCATTGTAATGATCGCCATCTGAGATCTGAATGGCTTTGTTGAAATGGAATTGTGCTAACCTGGGTGTAGGGAAGAACTCATAAATGAGAAACTGGAGGTGAAATGGAGTTAATTTCCCCCTCAGTGTCTCTCAGTAAGGCTCTGGGAGGGCGTAGAACCTAGACAGAGAAGAGTCAGATGCATTCCTGCTCTCCTTTGAAACCCACGCTCTCCAGTAGCAGGGCAGGGCTGGGAGGGGACGAGGCTATGGCTTTTCAGTTGTCCATTCCCCGAATTGTGCTGTGAGCCCTCAAGAACAGAACTGAATCCCATGTCCAAGGTGTCATCACTCCACGCGACACCTAAGATACCTAACTCATCACAGATACACTCAATAGTTTATTGGGTGGAAATAGGTTTGTAGGTAGACTGGGTCCCTTAAGCTAAAAAGGACAGTTGAAGGACAATTGCTTCATGTGACTAAAACATGAGATGAATCCTTCCAGTTATTGAACCGTTTTCATAATAACAAACACCAGCACTTACTGAGAAGGAGCCATGCACCAGGTGCTGTGCTGAGCACTTTACACACATCGTCTCATTTAATCCTCATAGACAAATGAGGTAGGCATTGTTATTTTTCTCACTGGATAGGTTAGGGAACAGAAGCTTAGAGAGCCCAGGTCATTGGCTCTAGTGACATGGCTGGCAAGGAGGGAAGGCAGGGTTTGTACCCAGGCAGGCTGCGTGGGCTTCCCTGGTGGCTCAGATGGTAAAGAATCTGCCTGTAATGCAGGAGACCTGGGGTTTGACCCCTGGGTCTGCCTGGAGAAGAGATTGGCTACCCTCTCCAGTATTCTTGTCTGGAGAACTCCATGGACAGAGGAACTTGGTGGGCTACAGTCCATAGTGTCACAAAGAGTTGGACACAACTGAGAGACTAACCAGAGAAGGCAATGGCACCCCACTCCAGTACTCTTGCCTGGAAAATCCCATGGATGGAGGAGCCTGGTGGGCTGCAGTCCATGGGGTCATGAAGAGTAGGACACGACTGAGTGACTTCACCTTCACTTTTCACTTTCATGCATTGGAGAAGGAAATGGCAACCCACTCCAGTGTTCTTGCCTGGAGAATCCCAGGGACGGGGGAGCCTGGTGGGCTGCCGTCTGTGGGGTCGCACAGAATCGGACACCACTGAAGCAACTTAGCAGCAGCAGCAACAGCAGAGAGACTAACACACAGGCTGCCTCCCAGAACCTCTTTGCTCAACTGTCTCCCTGACCACAGAGCTCAGCTGTCACTGGGGGCTGGTTCCAGGGATGAGGGCCAGGTGGGTAACAGCGAGTGCAAACCCTGGTGGGATGGAGTGGAGGGCACAAGCCTGTTCTAGAGAGGCAACCCCACTTCAGGCCAGCAGGTTGCCTAGAATTGCAGAACAGTGTGGCCAAAATGTCCCTTTTTTTTTAATAGGAAGCTGGACACCCAGGTTTTTTTCAAAAGTGAAATCTCTCTATTTTTTTAGACACTGACAAGTGACTTAAAAATGTATACTCACTGGTGGTGATGGGGAGGGGGGTGACAAACCGAACTCATTCATGGTCAGGTTTAGCTTCCTGTGTATCCTCTGGTAGTTTCTTTTAACAGATGACTGTTACCTGGAGGGGGACTAGGAAAGCCCTAGTGTGCACAGAATTCATTACTAATGCCATGAGTGATCCCTCTCCATGGGTACAGTCCCATTGCATGATACTTCACAATGCAGAGTGCTTCTTACTGGAGAGTAATAATGAAATCTTTCCATCTGATAGGCCTTGAATGAATCCTCCCCTTTCCTCCTTATCTTTCTCCCTCTCTCCTTCCTTTTCCCCTCCTTCCTCCCTTACTCTGTCTTCCCAGTCAGATATTTTTCCTATAGATATTAGAAGGAAAGTTCAGTGTAGAGAAAACAAAAGTTTCCTTTTCTTAATGGTCAAAGAAAAGATCTTGAGGCCAAAAAAAAAAGTGGAATTTTGGGGTTGGGCTTGGCAGTCAATGAATGATGCTTATCAAGCCTGGTCTGAAACCCTACCAGCACTGCGGGCTCTCCTGGGCTATGAGGATGTCATGCTACTTGCTGTCTTGTGACCTCACGGAGAAGGGCTCACTCTCCACATGTTACACTTCAGAATGTTTTCACAGCCTTCCACTATGCCCCTGAATGTAGGCTTCCTCCCCCTCTTAAACACCTGGGAGAAGAATTGTAAACTAATAGCCAGCGTTGGTATGAAATATAACGGTTTTTGTAACATATGTTTGGATCTCAGCTGATACAGCACTCCTGTAAGATGGTGAATAGATCTAGAAACCCCTTTTTGAGGCTTGGTTAAGTAGCAGTGTTTGATATTTTTTCCTTCCATTCCACAAGAGAGCAGTAGCCATGAAGGCCTGCAACTCGGAGTGCAGGAACCCCTGGCTCCCCCAGGCCTTCCCTTACTTGCCGCTCTCACTTCTCACCTGATATCCACAGGTAAGGGTGTGCGGTAAGGGGGACAGCCAGTAAGTCCAGAGCCCCTGACTAAGGTCTCCACCTCCCTGAAACTCCCACTCCATGGCATGGGCATGGAGAAGGCCCTAAATCAATGGATAGCTGGAGGCCAGCCTCCTCTCCACACCTCCCTCCACTGCCTGTTACCTTGAGCCATTGTTCCCCAAGCTGGGCAGAAAATAGCTCACTCAAGAGAATTATTTTTGTCTCTGTTAAACTTCAATCCTAGGCTCCTGATGAGCCTGGCTGCAGAATTGTTTTTCAGGCCAGGGGGAGTTCTGGGAAAAGTGAGGGGTCAGGGCATAAAGGGGAAGCAGTGGTTGGAGGGGTGCCACCTCTCCCCCAAAGGACCATGATGACCACAAGCACCGGCCCTCTTCCCTAGGACGCTGCCCAGTGGGCGGCCTGACTAGTGGCCAACAGTGTGCAGCCTGCCCAGCTTCACTCAGGGCTCCTTTCACCAAGTGCAGGCCCTGAGCAGGTCCAGGGCTGTTTGCCTCTGCCCAGAGTGTTGAGTGAAGGTAGTGGAAACTCTGTTACATGGCGTGGAGGTCCAGGTGGGCAGCTGGGGGGCTGCAGACGGCTGACTGCCAAGGAGGGAAAGAGGTTTTTGCATTGGAGAGCCGGGCTCAGCTCCTCCCGTGCCCTGAGGCAGCACCAAATGGCACAGTTCAGTTCAGTCGCTCAGTCATGTCCAACTCATTGCGACCCCATGGACTGCAGCACGCCAGGCCTCCCTGTCCATCACCAACTCCCGGAGTTTACTCAAACTCATGTCCACTGAGTCGGTGATGCCATCTAACCCAGCTCATCCTCTGTCGTCCCCTTCTCCTCCTGCCTTCAATCTTTCCCAGCATCAGGGTCTTTTCAAATTAATCAGTTATTCACATCAGGTGACCAAAATATTGGAGTTTCAGCTTCAGCATCAGTCCTTCCAATGAACATTCAGGACTGATTTCCTTTAGGATGGACTGGTTGGATCTCCTTGCAGTCCAAGGGACTCTCAAGAGTCTTCTCCAACACCACAGTTCAAAAACATCAATTCTTCAGTGCTCAGCTTTCTTGATAGTCCAACTATCACATCCATACATGACCACTGGAAAAACCATAGCTTTGACTAGACTGACCTTTGTTGGCAAAGTAATGTCTCTGCTTTTTAATATGCTGTCTAGGTTGGTCATAACTTTTCTTCCAAGGAGCAAGCATCTTTTAATTTCATGGCTGCAGTCACCATCTGCAGTGATTTTGGAGCCCCCAAATATAAAGTCTGTCACTGTTTCTACTGTTTCCCCATCTATTTGCCGTGAAGTAATCGGACTGGATGCCATTCTCTTAGTTGTCTGAATGTTGAGCTTTAAGCCAACTTTTTCACTCTCCTCTTTCACTTTCATCAAGACACTCTTTAGTTCTTCTTCACTTTCTGCCATAAGGGTGGTGTCATCTGCATATCTGAGGTTATTGATATTTCTCCCGGCAATCTTGATTCCAGCTTATGCTTCATCCAGCCCAGCGTTTCTCATGATGTACTCTGCATAGAAGTTAAATAAGCAGGGTGACGATATACAGCCTTGATGTACTCCTTTCCCGATATGGAACCAGTCTGTTGTTCCATGTCCAGTTCTAACTGTTGCTTCTTGACCTGCATACAGATTTCTCAGGAGGCAGGTCAGGTGGTCTGGTATTCCCATCTCTTTCAGAATTTTCCAGTTTGTTGTGATCCACACAGTCAAAGGCTTTAGCATAGTCAATAAAGCAGAAGATATTTTTCTGGAACTCTCTTGCTTTTTTCAATGATCCAACGGATGTTGGCAATTTGATCTCTGGTTCCTCTGCTTTTTCTAAATCCAGCTTGAACATCTGGAATTTCATGGTTCATATACTGTTGAAGCCTGGCTTGGAGAATTTTGAGTAATACTTTGCTAGCTAGTAGTAATACTTTGCTAGTGTGAGATGAGTGCAATTGTGTGGTAGTGTGAGCATTCTTTGGCATTGTCTTTCTTTGGGATTGCAATGAAAACTGACCTTTTCCAGTCCTGTGGCCACTGCTGAGTTTTCCAAATTTGCTGCCATTTTGAGTGCAGCACTTTCACAGCATCATCTTTTAGGATTTGAAATCGCTCAACTGGAATTCCATCACCTCCACTAGCTTTGTTCATAGTGATGCTTCCTAAGGCCCACTTGACTTAGCATTCCAGCATGTCCAGCTCTAGGTGAGTGATCACACCATTATGATTATCTGGGCAGCAATGAATGGCATTCTGTGCAGCAAATCAGTTCCATCTTTGCCCCAGGTACCAAAGAAAAACAAGGAAGAGGAAGATGGCCAAGGGGTAGGGGCGGGGGAGAGAGTTTTAGTTTGGAGAGAGTTCAAGGGTTAAGACAAAAGTTGCTATTTCCTACCACTTTGTGGCCCCAGGGAAGAATCCGCCAGTGGTTTGGCCTGAAACAGCGAAGCAAGAGGGTTATCTTCAGTGATAGCTCTAAGGGCTATCAGCAGCGAGCGCGGACTTCTGGACTTGGGGTACAGGCTGGCAGGTGCAGGGGACTTCCTGCACGTGTCCCCGGTGCCAGCTGTTTGTGACCGTCGTGTGTGAGGGATTCCTGGGAACAAGGAAGTGACCTTGTGGACTGGGAGACAGGAGTGAGCCAAGCTGGCTGGTGGACACAGGTCTGGGGACCGGTCGGGTGTGTGGTAAGTCAGCTCTCCCTGTGCCTGGCAACCGTACCTGGCTGCCCTAGACAGATTGATGCATTAAATAAGGATTGGCTGGTGACATGCCGCTGAGTTGTTCACAGCTTCCGTCTGCCCTTGTTGAACCTTTTCTTCTCTCTTTCAGCTTTCTCTCACATTTTCTTATTTAACTGGGCTGGATTTTCCAGAATTCTCCCCTCCACCTTGCCTTTCCCACAAAATTACTGATGGTCTTCTTCCCAGGGCAAAGAGTCAGTGCAGAGAGGCCCGCTGCCCAGCTGACCCAAGGGTCCATTCTCCATGAGCCATAGAGTAGGAGGCCTGTTTTTACTTCCTTCACAAAACTCAAGGTTGATTCAGGTTGGAACGGGAATCTGAATGGAGTCTGAAAGTCTTTGGTTGCAAAATACCACTGCAACAATTTAAAATTCCTGGTATTTGAGAGTCAGCGGGTTTACTAGTAGAAGTACTCAGTAGTGGAAAGAATGGAATTTCCTTCCGACTGAAATGAGTGTGGTTGGTTGGTTTCTTTCTTCCTGGTACCCCCCACCCAGCCAGCCAGCCATATAGAACTAGTTTCTCTGCCTCCAGCATGCTCTTTCCCTTTTGCCTCGAAGACTTTGCTCATTCGGTATCACCTGCCTGACCTCTCTCTACCCTCTCACCACTATCTTGTTAGAACTATGGTCCTTCCTGTCTCAGTTGGGAGACAGAGAAGTGACATCCTCTGAAGAGCGTCTCTGCCTCTCCAAGACCAGGCCAGGTGCTCCCCCCCCCTGCTCCCGTCACACCTGTGCTTACCTGCTTTGCAGCCCAGATCTGAGTTGAAGATTCCTGTCTTTTTCTCTCTGTAGACAGTAAGCTTCACAAGGTTGGGCCTCTGTGTGGCTTACCATGGTGTCTCTGACTCCTTGTGTAGGGCTTGCTGTATAGTCAGTGCTTAAAACCAAGCAAGGGTCACCATCAGAGATAAGGCATCAGAGACCAGAACCAATGGCCATCACAGTGAAAGGCCAAGAAGAAATGCCGTGGCCTCCCTGCTCCTCCAGTAGGGTCCCCAAGAAGAAGTCTACACAGCAGGATGGCTGGAATTCTGACCAGACTGAAACTCTGGAAAAGCTCTCTGGAGGACATCATTCTACATGGGAACTGAGGAGCAAGTTGGGGGTGACTAGGCCTGCCCTTGAAAGTAAATGGGAACCTCCCAGCTTGGCCTCTTCCTGAGAAGCCTCAGGAATACAGGAGGAATGTTCACCTCCTCGCAAATAATGCTGAAGACAGACAGGATGTCTTTGGGTAAATGAGGCTTCCCTCATGGCTCAAATGGTAAAGAATCCACCTGCCAATGCGGGAGAGCCAGGTTCGACTCCTGGGTGGGAAAGATCCCCTGAAGAAGGGAATGGCTACCCACTCCAGTATTCTTGCCTGGAGAATTCCGTGGACAGAGAAACCTGGAAGGCTACAGTCCGTGGGGTTGCAAAGAAGCAGACACAACTGAGCGACTAACACACACTAACATGGGACTCGACATGGGACTCGTGGAGAGTTACCTAGCCCTGCCTATCTCAGAGAACCTGGGGACCCTCGTAGATTTCTGACACAGGCCTCAGAATCTGTCCTGGGATCCATGAATGGCTTTCCAGGGCTGCCAAGAGTGGGGAGCAGTCAGGAGTCCAGGCCCACTAAATCAGAACCAGCCCAGTGCCTAGGTTTGGGGCCATGACCGAACCACTAGCCTCTGTAGCCTTCTGCTGCCTGCAGAGGGGCAGGAGTGGGGCGAGGAAATGCCACTGCCCTGAGAACAGACAGGGATGCCATGGTATGCTGAGCCAGTGTCCCACTGCGGAGAGAACAGATGCTTGATAAGCCCTGGACGACGAAGGAGGTAGGAGAGAGACTCGGGGTGAGAGAGGAAAAGGACCGGCAATGAGCAGAAGTGATTAGTAATTGGTGACACTTTGGTAGCCACGGTGTCATCTTCCCTGTGGAGGAAAAGTCCAAATGTGTAGCCCAGCTTCTCTGCTTGTTGGGGAGAGAAGAGAGCAATCCATTCTCCCCGCCCCTAGCAGCCAGATTTTTGGGAGCCACAGCCAATGGGTGGGGTGGTCGGTTTTTTCCCAGTTAAGAAATGTGGCTTTCTGGGCAATGTTTGTTTGGGGTGGGGTTTTGGGGATCGAGAGCAGACTTCCTGACCTCTCTGGGTCCTGAACTCTTCGTGGCTGTACTAACAGTAACTGCTGTAATAATGAGAGCAAACATATAAATCTCTGGTGTCCTGGGCACCGTGCTGAGTGCTGCGTGGAGAACTTGGTCCCCGTGACCGCCTGAGACCTGGGAGCGCTCACGTCTCTATTTGTAGATCAGGACATGGAGAGGGGTTCTGGGGGAAGCGGGACGGTAGTCAGGTGGCCAAGGTGTCAGGCTGGCCAAGTGACTGTGGAGCTGAGCAAGGGCTGTGATACCAAGGATCCGGAGTATCTTGCTTGGAGCTGGCAGGACCTGGGGCTTGGGTACTACCTTTCCTGCAGTGCAGGAAGAGGCTGAGTGATATAGAGATCGCATTGATCCCAGAAGAAAAGCAAGGAGGACCACTCGCTTCCCCTGTGGGGGTCTCAGTTTTCTTCTGCTAGGAAACCAGAGACGCTGGGCTGCAGCTACGCACGGGCTGGTTCCCTATGCTTCACTAGTCACCGTCACTGCCCACACTTTCCGGAAGTTACCTGGAGAGCACTAATCAACCCAGAGATCTTGTTGACAAAGCTGAGGGCTGAGTTTCCACTGGAAAAAAAGCAGCTTGCAGGAATAATTGTTGATAAGAAGTGGAAACATATCTAAGTAAACTATGAATCTCCTGTGCCACTGCCTAGAACCTCGTGGACTCCTGCCTGTGGGTTCTGCTCAGCTCCAAGAAGCTGCCAGCTCTCCCAAGGATGACAGGACAGTCGGCCGAGGAACAGTCTCGGTGAATGTCCGGTAGAGTGGGAGCCTGTGGCATGGCTTCTGTGCAGTGACCTACTACCTTTTGCCACTGTAGCAGTCAGTCAGTCCATGACCTTTATCAGGTTCTCGAGAGTGAGGTATAGTCCCCAAAAAGTTAATTAAGAAGCACTTTCAGAAGAAAAGTTATTCCTGAAACCGCTGGGTCATCAGCCACTTCATTTACCATGCTTCAGTCAGCAATTAAACAGTTTGATCCACCTCAACCCTGTTCCTAGAGCCACAGTGCTGGGGGTCAGCCTCCCCTGGAAATAGCTAAGCCTGAGACGGAGGTGGCAGAAAAGCTTGGAAGAGGTTATGTAGCTACTCACACTCTTCCATAGGCCCTTTTCTTAGGCTGGAAGCTTCTTTCCAGGTGAAGGCCAAGGAGGCAGACACTGTCTGCATGACCACCTTATTCACTGCCCTGGTGGGAATCATGACCATACCTGGGATGTGTATGAAGCCTAAATCAAAATGAAATGTAGCCAGGCTAGCTTCCTCTGCTTCTCCCCTGAAACCTCATTGCATCATAAACTTTGCAGAGTTTTTCTATTTTTTTCATGACAATTTTCCAGCAGGTGAGGAATGGGTTACTTTTTCTGCTGTGTGTGGTAGCATCATACGGTGGCCCTGTCGACCCCTCCTCAAGAGACCGTGTGGGAGTGGCCTGATAGATTCATCTTAGATGGCTGTGAAGAGCTGGTCTAGGACCAGTAGTTGAAAACTCCTGGGGCTCTTTCATCTGTGCATAATGAAAAACTTTCTAGAGCCATCCAAAGAGAATGGGTTGGCCTGGGAGATAGTTCTCCAACAGAAAAGATATTTAAATACAGGCTAGAATATTATAGAAGGGATTTAAAATGGTTGGACTAGGAGATGTTAAGTTACCTTTCAATCTTGAGATATTCTGAGATGACTGGTATCCATTGGGTTTTACTTTGGACATTGTAGTCTGCAGAATATAATTTCCAAATGCTCTCACCGTGTGTGTGTGTGTGTGTGTGTGTGTGTGTGCGTAGGAACTGAGGGGATGGTGGGGGAAGAAAGTGTTAGGCCGAGTTCTAACTCTGCAGTGCACTTTCCTCTCCCATTGCTCTCATGTCCACTCTGTTCCTCTCAGCTTCTTCCGGAAGGCAATGCTGAGATTGTTCTGGAAAAACAATGTGGGTATATGTTGGGGATGGGAGAGAAGGAAGAAAGGGCATGACCCCAATTGGCCATGAGACTAAGCTGAGCCTAAATTATACCAGAATGAAGAGATGACAGGTAAAAACTTGGGTAGGTCATACAGTGTTCGGCACTCTATGGGCAGAGTTGCAAGGATGATGAAATGAAAGCAACAAGAAAAGGGCGTGCACACATAAGCACATGTGCAATCGTGGCTGGCGTGTGCACAGGCTCACCCCCTCCAGAGACAGCCCGATGTGTGGTTGACTCCATGTGTGCCAATTTTAGGAAGAGAAGGAATTTTCTCCCCCTCTGCTGGGAAATCACATAGCTTTCCATTTCTTTCCAGAAGGAGAGGGAGCTTTGAGCTAATGTTCACAGTTAGAAAGCCCATTCTGATCAGTCCATTCCCAGCACAGCTAAGTGGGGAGCCCACTCCTAGGCTCCCAGTCCCCACAGGACCCTTGCACGGGGCCACATCCCTCCTGTTCTTCCTGGGCCTTAGCATCTGAGGGTGAAGGGGCCTCACCTGTTCCTTGGAGGGTCGGGGAGAGAACACAGTGAGGGAGTTTCATTCCTGACTGATCTTAAGGCCTCATCATGGTGGGAATTTGGCCTGGGAGTTGCACACTTTCAGACCTGGAAAAGACCTTAGAGGTCAGACCTCTGTCCACTGCTTGGTCCTCCCAGAGTCACAGCTTTGCCGCCCTCAGGAGTCCGAGGAGGTTCAGTGACGGCAACAGAGTTAAACCTGGCCCAGCGGCAAATCGATCCTTGTCTTATGAGGGCTCTGCTCCAGATACCCTGCAGCCCCAACCCCAGGAGACTGTCCTAAGCGAAACTCTGCATGGGGTCGTCCATTCAGCAGAAGCCACTGGAAGATGGGGTGCCTGCTGTGTGAGCTGCCGGGCAGACGTGTGGGAGAGGCGGTGGTTGTGGCTTCGATGACTGGAAGGAAATATGTTATCTCCTCATTTCTTGCTAAGGCAGGGTCAGACCTGGGGTCAGACTCAGGCAGGGGTTTTGATGTGGGATGCAGAGCCTGGAGGAGTGGAAGCCAGGGGCTTTCTGCAGAGCTGAACCACTCCCCCTCTTCTTCTCTGAGGCTCAGTGCTAGGGGCATGGGTATTTCTAAGGCAGGGGCAGGAGGGGGTGGCTCTGGGGACAGTCCCAGCAAAGGCAGTAGGATGTTCTCACACTCAGAACATGAATTGGGGTGGGGGTTGTATGATGTGGCAAAGGGGGTAGTATTAAGTTGTTTTTTTCCACTTGTCCTTTTTTTACCCTGTGTCTTCGCCCCACTTTCCGTGAACTTGGACCTACAGGACCATCTTTCCTATAAGGACCACCCAGCAGTGCAAAGTTGCCTGGGGAGGAGAGCTCCACCTTTTGATGGGAGTTTTCCTGGATGAAAAGGGTTGCCAGGATGAAGAGAGATCCTGGCTGATTTGGGAGCCTTAGGAAAAAAAGAGCCATGACATTCTTCCGTGGTGACCTGGGGATGGTCCTGTCTGTTCCTCCCTGACTTTGTGGAGGTGAGGGGAGTCCAGGGCTTAGGGGGAGGAAACCACTGAGCTATGTCCCTTAGGAAAGGTGGCAGAGTGGAGATGCGGGGCTCAGCTGCCTCGGTTCAAATCTGGGCTCCAAAGATAATCATCTTCTCTGTGCCTCAGTTTCTCCATGCCTAGAGGTTGTTGTGAGAATTAAATGAGTGAGTGCACAGGAGGAATCTGGAGCAGGGCGGGAGTGAATACTAGCGCCCAGGAGAAGAGGGCCGCCCTTTATCGGCCATTGCAGGCAGCCCATCATTGCCTGGCCCCTGGCTTCACTGCTGGTCTGGCCGTGGGACCCTGGGCAAGTCTCAAAGTGCCCTACCTGGAGTTTGGTTTTTCCATCTGTAAAATGGGACTGCTCTGCATCTTGCGGGACGGTTAGGAGGTTACATGAGATCCCAGATGGGAAGCTTAGCAGTCTGGCGCATGGTAGATATGCACACACTTTTCTCTGTAAGTTCAGGGATGGCGAGCTACTTGGATCTCAGACCTGACTTCTGAGTGTCTTAGGGGCTGAGGGCAGTGGTCCTTTCTATACCCAGTTGGCCCTCACCTCAGACTTCCTGCAGAGAAAGCCAGGAGTCTGGGAGATTGCCAAGGCTGTGGGGTAGGATCCTGAAGAGCCTGGTTGGCTGGGACCCTTGGGCAGTACAAGCAGAGGGAGCAGAGGAGAGCCTGGGGGCAGTGGCAACATATCTGTGCCCTGCAGGTATCCCTCCTCCACCCATGGTCCTTGGGAGAGGGTCAGCCATGTTCACGTTATCTCAGTAGGGTCCACTGACACTCTCCTCACATGTTCCTTGGGGGCACACAGGTTAGGGGGCTGGCAGTCCTAGGACTGAGCCCAGGTCTGGATGCTTCTTGGGCTGTCCCTCCCCCTGCCTAGGCAGACCACTAGGAGGCAGAGAAACAAAAGCTGAGGGTCTGAACCTTCCCCATTGCGGGGTTTGCCTTAAAGGCCTTTCCAGGGCTCAGGGTCAGACACCTGTGTATCTGTTATCTCCCAAGCTACTTCCTATTGGTGTCAGCGAAGGGGGGAAGAGTGTGTGTGTGTGTGTGTGTGTGTGTGTGTGTGTGTGTGTGTGTGTGTCTGGGCAGACAAGTAGCACTGGGTGTGGGTGAAGGTGGGAAGGGTAAAATTTGACCAGCCCCAGCTTGGTGACCCATCATACCACTAAGACCCAGAGTCTGGACACCAGAGTCAGCCCACCTTCAGCCTTCGCCAAGGCCGGGGGTGTTGAGCATGTCTGGGAAAGAGCTAAAAGTGGCAGAAAACATCCTGTTTGAAAGCCATGCATTGCTGTATTTAACCCCTGCAGCACCTGCTCCACCTACACCCGGGCTCCACAGACCATACACCCCAGACACCTGTCTTTAAAGCCATCCCAAGAGGCCAGGTCCGACTGCACTGTCCCCAGCGCCCAGGCACCGGTCTCCTTCCCACCCTCCAGAGCCTGCCAGACCACCCTCTGGCCCTGCTCCTCCAAGCATCCCTAAAACCTGGAGTGGGGGCCACGGGAGCAGTCAAGCTCCCGACACCCTCTGCAGCAAGAAAGCAGCTTCCATCTGCCCTCCCGCTGGATGCTGCTCACGCCCCCCACCAAGACAGGGTGGTTCCTGGCTGCCAGCTGGACTCCTGCTCCTTCAGCCCTGCCAGTGATGACATGGCACGTCTGCCCCCAACAGATCACTTCTGTTTTCAGTCTCCATTTGGAGGACCAAAGTTCCTGGAAAGAGGCCCACATCCTCCCTGGTGGGCCCTCTAGAGCTCCAGTGGTGAGATCAACACAGGGCTGTACATAAAGCATTTATTTCCCTTTTTTTCATTTCAGAGTCCTTTTGGTTGGAAGCATCTGCGAACCCTCACAGAAGGGCACCCCTTGGCCTGACTTCCCTGTCCCCCTGCTCCTACAGGTGGGTGTTTCCTCCTCAGCCACAACCTCTGGGCTTCTTGTTTTCGAGGGGTGAGGCGGGCAGGGATGTTGAATGGGAGCAAATCAGAAGGCGGTGGTCAGAGGGAGGAAGAGATACTCCCTGCCTTTGGCAGATGTGGCTGGGTGCATCCTGTGTCAGCAGAGACCACAGCAGCCCGAAGCTGAGACCCAGAGCTGGGCCCAGGTCGGGGTGGGGGCTCAGAGGGAGGGGCTTGCAGACACCCTGGCCAGGACCCCAGGAGGTCATCAGCAAGGCGGTATTGCCAGCCCAACTCCCATCTCCTTTGTCTCTCCTGCCCTCCGCAGTCTCTGCCCTTCACTCCTAGCACTACCAGCTCTCAGGCCATAGATGCCTAGACCTCTTCTCCACCTCTGGACTCTGGTCCTGGGTCCTGGCTTCTTGGTAGCAGCATGTAACCCTAGTTCGGGCTGAGTTGTCTCTTAGTTCACCTGAAATTGTCCTGCTCACTGTGGGCCTCTGGCTGCTGGGTCCAGCCTTCTGTTGGGCCTAACCCAGTGCCTGGGGCCCCACTCCGGGGGCCAGCAACCTTCCTGACATCACCCTGTTACAGGAAGGCACAGTTGCGGTGCTGTGTTGTCACATTCTGCCAACTCTCTTGCGTCATCACATCTTCTGTGAGCCCAGATGATGCTGAATACTTGTTAGGCTGATTTGACCAATTTCCTTCCACCCCCACACATAATTTCTCTTTTTTCCACCAAATCCCCCAGATGTTGGCCTCTGAATGACACAGTCTATAGCAATATCACCATGACGGGGAGTTGCAACATCTCAGCTGACCTAGGGTTAAGCCACAGGCATCCTAGACAGTTTCTCCTCCTGGGGCCTCTGGGGTCCCTGCCCACTCTCTGGATATGTATGTCATGCTCCAGAAGCCTGGAGTCAGCATAGACTTCCTAAGGGTTGTGGGGACAAGGCTGAAAAACTAAGGACACTCTCTCTTTTATTTTTGTTTTAACAACTAGGCAATGTTTTATATATACAGATGAGCATATAAAACAGATAATAGTATCTTAGTAGTAGTAGTAATGGGGCTTCCCAGATGGCTCAGTGGTAAAGAATCCACCTGCCAATGCAGGAAGCATGGGTTCAATTCCTGGATCTGGAGAAGGAAATGGCAACCCACTCCAGTTTTCTTAACTGGGAAATCCCATGAACAGGGAGCCTGGTGGGCTACAGTCTTTGGAGTTGCAAAGAGTCAGGCAAGACTTAGTGACTAAACACACACACACACACACATACACACACACACACACACACCATAATACCTACCACTCAAAGAAATTGAATATGGCTAGTATGTAATGCCTCTGCAAGTCCTCCCCAATCTCACTGCATCAAAAGTTTCTGTTAATCATTTCTTTGTTCTTTTTTTTTTTTTAAGTGTTTCTCTCTCTGTCTCTGTGCATGTGTGTATATAAAAACATTATAGCTTAACAAGTATCAACTTTGCTATGATTGGGCTGGGCAACAGGGTCACTGTTATTAAAGTTCCCAGGAAAAGAAAAGCTGAAGGAGAAAGTTGGAGGATCTGTTAGGTCTGTCTGGGATCAGGGACCCTCTACCCCTTCAGGACTGACAGTACCTGTCCTTAACAGTCCCACTTCCTTCCTTTAGCTTAAAAGTCTTCATGGATTATTTTTTGCAATATTAAATCTTTGTTTTGTACATTTGGTAACTGCTGCTGCTAAGTCGCTTCAGTCATGTCCTACTCTGTGCGACCCCATAGACGGCAGCCCACCAGGCTCCCCCGTCCCTGGGATTCTCCAGGCAAGAACACTGGAGTGGGTTGCCATTTCCTTCTCCAATTCATGAAAGTGAAAAGAGAAAGTGAAGTTTCTCAGTTGTGTCTGACTCTTAGTTGCTAGAGAACCTCAATGTTTGGACTTCTCTGGGCCTCATCTGTAACAAGTAATAATAGTAGTACTTGCAAGGGACTTCCCTGGAGGTCCAGTGGTTGGAACTCCATGCTTCTACTGCAGGGGACACAGGTTCAAACCTTGGTCAGGGAACTGGGATGCCGCAAGCCGTAACAACAACGATAATAACAATAATAATGATAATAGCACTTGCCTCATTGGAGTGAGTTGAAGATGGACTGAAAAAAGACCCTCCTGGTCTTTGATGTACCTTGGCTCAGGTCAAAGGCCTAGTCATTGGAAAGAAGCTCGGAGTCCCCAAGGGCCCCTGGAAGCCACCTCTCTCAGTGGGATGACGTGGCACTGCGGTATGGGAGGGGGTAGGGTGCTTGGCCCCTCGCCACCGACTTTCTCATTCGATTTCCTTCTGTCCTGAGGCCAAGGCACTTAAACCTGTAGTGACCCTTGTGAGGACTCAGATAAAACTGGGAGGCAGCCCTGTCTGAAAGCTTTCACCAGGCAGGAGGGACCCCAGACAGCCCTGAGCTAGCAGCCAGCAGGATTGCAGGCAGCAGGTGAAGCCGAGGTCCCGGCTTGCCCAAGGGAAGGCTTGTCAGCTGCTTCCTCAGAAGACTCTCCCAGAGCTATTACATTTTGTCCCCTCTGTCTCTTTCCCCTCCTTCTTCAAGTGTGAAATCCATTTCTAGATGATAATGCCTATTTATAAAAGCAGCCTCTGAAAACAAAATTAGTTCCTGGTATACGACTCACATTACTCAGAAGGACGTTCAGAACAATGTGTTGAATTTACATTCAATAAATTGTAAGGGAGAAGGGGGAGGGGGAAGGCTTTGATGACCTTGGTACCAGGACAGCCAGGTCACCAGGCTGTCCATCCTGAGCCGTGGGGCTGCTTGGAGCTGGCATGACAGGGTCTGCTGTAGGCAGGTAATCTGTCCTCTTCCCCTCGCCCTCAAGGATAGAGGGGCTAAGGGTGTCCCTCTGTGTACAAGGCTGTTGGAGCCCCCCCCCCACTTTTGGAGGGGACCCTGGGCAAAGAGGCCTCTGATCTGCAGCAGGTCCACTGCTGAGGTACAGCTGAGGCCAGTGGTGTGCGTATCATTCACAAGAACCTTCCTCACACCCAGTGAAGTAAAACGCATTCTTCAGATGAGGACAGTGGGACGCAGAGAGGCGGGACCCCTCACCCAAAGGAGCCCTGCCCATAGGTGCCAGACAGGGCCTCTGGTCCTCTGGGCTTTGACGCCAGGCCACGCCATGAGCATCGCCACAGCGCCCCCTGCAGACGTGCTCCAGCCTGTCTGGGGAGACCCGCTTCTGCTCATGGCCGGCAGCCTCAGGAGGGTGAGCTGGTGGTACCCAGAGCAACGAAGGGAGGGTGCTGAGGATCCCACTGAGGACTGGGCCCTGGAGAGCAGCTCGACTTTGCTGAGCTTCCGGCAGAAGGGCTACCAGCGGCCTCATGCCCGCCTGCTGTTCTTGCAGCCATGGAGGCGACTGCGGCCAGCACTTCCTTACCTGACCCCGGCGACTTTGACCGGAACGTGCCCCGGATCTGTGGGGTGTGCGGGGACCGAGCCACCGGCTTCCATTTCAACGCTATGACCTGCGAAGGCTGCAAAGGCTTCTTCAGGTGAGTCCCCTACAAGAGCGAGGAGTAGAGGGTGAGGAACAAGGTTTCCCGCAAAGAGACCCTGCGTGTTCTGTGTCTCCTTCCTCGCCAGGCCCAGAAACACTCCCGTTCTCACAGCCCCCGGGGCAACAGGGTCTGTTTCTTCCTCCTCTGCCGTCAGCTGTAGCTGGTCCTCTGGCCCAACTGCTTCCTAGGTGGAAGCAGTTCATGTGAACCCCCATCCTTCCATTACCCCTTGACATACAGCCCCCTGCACCCACCCATGTCCTTCCAGAGTGAACCTCCTACCATTGATGATCAGAGCTTCCTAGTCCAAGAGACCGGCATGGCCTCCAGGAGGCCCAGGAAGTCGGCCTCAGAGCACGCACCCCCACCCTCTCCCCTCCGGCCACCATCCAAATCAAACCATCCCCTGGAACAAGGGAAATGACATCCCTAGTTGGACCTCCCTACTTGATCTGTGCACCACGACTTGCTTATCAAAGTTGGAAAGCTAACCTCAGGGTGTGGAGGAAAGCACACGCATTCTGGTTTGGTCAGGGCTAGTTTTTTTGCGAGCAGCCTCTTCTCTTTTCATGTAGGCCCAGCATTACCAGTGCAAATTGTATGGAAAAGTCCTGGAAGAGCTGGACAAAGGCTATTCCCACCTGGAGCCAGGGAGGGAGGAGAGAGAAGTGAGGAATGGCAGGGTAGGATTCAAAACCAGGAGAAGTTAGCATTTTGCATATTTTGGAGAGAGAAACAGAATGGAGCCTGGAAGAAGGCAGCCAAAAATGAGCTTCTATATAATAGTCTTGCTGGGGGTGAGTTAAGCTAATGGCAGGGCTTTCCATCAAAGAGAGGAAAGAGCAAATCAAGTCCAGAACAAGGAATCCATTTCCCTGAACTGGCACTGAGGGCAGTGTGAATCAGAGGCCTCAGGACTTGTGTGGTGGTCCCCCCACAACTCAGGGACCCCTGGGCTCTATAAAGACAGGCTCCTGACTCACCTGCCCTCTACAGCCGAAACTGGCAGGCCTGGAGTTTGATTGCCTTGAGCCACTGTTCTGAGGCCCCTTGAGTCTGAGCTGACTGACGGCCACTACTCCCTCCTGCAAGGCCTGGCATTATGGTCAGCAAGCTGCTTTTATCTTGCTTCCCTGTCCTCCGTCTACCTTATAACTTTACTGCCTCTGCCTTGATGACAGTCCAGGCTGCACTTTTTGAAGAGCCAGCATCTCTGTCGTTGTTTGGCTTGAATTCTGTTTTATAAAACACACACAGTTGGTCCTCATTGTTTGTGGAGTCCACATCTGCAAATCTGACAACCTGGTAAACTTTACTTGTCATCCCCAGGTCAATACTTGCAGCACTGGCGTTTCTGGACACGTGCTGAGTGGAGAAAAATTCCTCTTCTCATTGCACACGTTCCCAGCCAAGGTTGAACCAGACATTCTGCCTTCTGTTTCAACTCTCACCCTGTGAATAAGTGTCCTGTTCTTGGTCTGTTTAGTGCCATCCTTTTTGCATCTTTGTACCATCTGATAGTGATTTCAATGTGTAAGGTGGCAACCAAGCATGGTGCTGAAATTCTTTCAGGTTCTCCTAAGCATGTTAAAGCTGGAAGGTGCCTTACAGAGAAAAGACATGCTAGATAAGCTTTGTTTAGATGCGGGCTGTAGAGCTGTTGGCTGTAAGTTCAATGTTAATGAGTCAACAACATGTATTAAATGAGGTACGTTTAAATAGATGCCACACATGAAGCAAAGTTATTTACTGATGGATTGATGAAAGCATTGTGACCAGAGGCTCACAGGAACCTAATCCACATTCTCCTAGGAGCGATGATTCAATATTTGCTGGTTCAGCATCCATGGTGGCTTTATGAATGTAACTACCATAAAGAACAAGAATAGACTGTCTGCACGTAATTTCTCCTCCTCTCTCCCCTCCACATACTTCTCCTCCTCTGCTTCATCCATATACTATTTGATAATCTTCCGCTTTAGTCTATTTCAAATAGCTGTTTGAGAATTCCATTGTCAGTTGTATCTGTCTGCAGAATCCTCTTCCTGGGTAGGAAGGCCTCTGTCAGAAGGAGGTCCTTCTCTGTGTTGGGTACCGCATCCTTGAGAACACAAAGATAGCACAAGTCCTTGCTCTCCAGAAGCTCTCTCGGCCCTGCAAGAGCAGTTCTCAAGGAAAAAGCATTACCTTAGGGTTGAGCCACTGACCATATTCTAACCCCTGGGATATAAGCCCATTTGACTATTGAGTGTTTGATTGACTTCTAAATCAAACTAAATTGCTCTAGAAGTGAGTTGTGGTCATTTCAGCAAGTCTAAGACTCATAATCAAACCAAAGTGTGATTATGGGGGTTGGTTGGTTCTATTGACCTATGGTCAAGAATTAGAGACTATTGCCAGCCAGTTACTCCTGCAAGCCACTTCATGTTGTTTCTACTTCCTGCTCCTCTGGAATACATGCAATCCATAGAGAAAGATGCTATTTCCAGTGAGAATAGAAGGTTGGCATGGACAGGCTTCTAGATGGTTATATGTCTTGGTAATATGTTAGCCTAATATGTTAAAAGGTGAAGACATCACTTTGCCAACAAAAATCCGTATAGTCAAGGCTACTGTCTTTCCAGTGGTCATGTATGGTTTTGAGAGCTGGACCATAAAGAAGGCAGAGCTCCGAAGAATTGATGCTTTCAAACTGTGTTGCTGGAGAAGTCTCTGAATACTCATTGGAAGGAGTGATGCTGAAGCTCCAATATTTTGGCAACCTGATGCAAAAAGCCAACTCATTGGAAAAGACCCTTATGCTGGGAAAGATTGGAGGCAGAAGGAGAAGAGGGTGACAGAGGATGAGATGGCTGGATGGCATCACCTATGGCAATGGGCATGAACTTGGGCAAACTCTGGGAGATGGTGAGGGACAGAGAGGCCTGGTGTGCTGCAGTCCATGGGGTTGCAAAGAGTAGGACACACCTAGATGACTGAACAATGTTAACAACCAAATCATAAGCAAGAGCCACAGGGGGAAAATATGCAGATCTACTATAAAGCATAGATAGATAGATAGATAAAGATATATATAGAGAGAGTGAGTGATGATCTGTGGATGAATCTCTGGTCATGAATGGCTTTGTCCAAATTCTAATATAAGGGAAGGTGCAAAGGATGAGAAGAAAATCAGAAAGACCCCTTTGATGAAGAGAATGAAGAATATGGTGAAGTTTAAAATCCTTGCCTGAAAGGCAAGCCTGAGAAACAGATCGCCGTTTGCCTCTCTGTGTTGTCGCCTTCCTCCTCATCAGGACTCCATGAAGCTGATATTTGCAGTAAGCACCAAGCTGACAAAGACGATGTGGAGCAATGCCTCCTTATTTGTGAGCCCCGAGGTGCTCAGGGACCTCATTTATGACGGGTTTGGGGAAGTGTAGGCTTGTGAGGATCCAGGAACATGAGGAATGTTCTGGCTCTCAGGAAGTTCACCCAAATGATATTTGCAGGAGCTGTGATGTGAAGGGAGGCAGAGAAATGGGGCAGGTGTCCAGCGACTCAAAGTGCTTAAAGGCAGTAGAGTAAACCAAGAGGCGAGAAGTGGCCGCTCAGGTTGTTCCTTGGACAAGTGAATCAGTCACCAAGAGGTCAGTGTTGCTAGAGAGAACTTTGTCCAGGTCAGCTTGGCAGCTGCTCAAGGATGTGAATGGAAGAGAATGAGGAGGGTCATGTTCAGAGCAGCCAAGAGTGATGTTTGGAAGTTTGGATGGAGAAGCCAGATATTTGGAGAGGGGACGCCACTGGAGGTGTCAAGAAAGGCAGCTCCCTGGACATGAGGAAGGTTGTACATTTCTTTCTGGTCAGTTTTATTTCTTTAAGAACCCAGCTCTCCTCAGGGCTCACTGGTGTGAATTCCCTCTCGGTGCTACTTGGGAATCCTCTCTGTGTCCTGGCAATAGAGGTGCCCATGGAGAGGATGGGCAGAGGTCACCCCCACTTCCAACCTGCCCATCTCGGGTCCTGCCTCTGTCCTTCTCTGTCCTACATGAGTCCTTCAAATAGCACCTGCTTCCTGCCTGTGGACTCTAGGGGGACAGACTTTTGACACCTGCTTCAGCTGGAATTGAGATATGGTAGATTCATGTTAAAGACCATATTACATAAGAATCCCAGAGACTTTGGAATCCAACCAATCTTGATTCTAATGTCAGTTTTCACACTTTTTAGCTGTGTGACATTAAACAAATTATTTCACTTTCCATTGCCTTTTTGTATCACCTATAAAATTGGGAGGATACCTATCCCACTAGGCTGTTGAGAGCCTCAGAGAGAATATGTAAAGTGCTGGAAGAGAAGGCTCTTGATAAACGGTGCTTTTAATCACTGTTCCTTTGCAGTTTCTGAGAACAGATAGTCCTCTCCTATCCTCTCTTATGGGACCTGGAACATATGTAACTGTGATGTGTCAGCAAGGGTCTCTGGTAAAAGGTCCCCAAACAGGAGTTAAATATCAGATATGAGAAAGCAAGGGCTTGTCCAGGGAGCTCTAGAGACCCTCGTGTCAGTCAAGAACTCTGTGGGACCTGATTGGCACTCAGAGAAACTGGACATTGGTCGCTGTAAGTCACAGAGGGCTGTGGGTCTAGACATCAGAAGCAACAACACATGAAGCGAAGATATGTTTCGAGCCTCTCTACCTATGGAGCCCCACACCAGCCATGCTGAGAGTCAGTGGAGACGTGCTGACTGCTTCCAGGGTCTCAGATTCGTATGGGAAAGTCACACACTGCTGTCTTCAGCCACCTGTCAGCACTCCCTCCCACTGCCCCTGCCTGCCAGTTCCTCTCCCTTCCCTTTATTTAGTGCTTAAGCACTAAAGGTGCAGTAAAGGTCCTGCTTCCTTTACATAATCCTTACAACACCCTCTCTGTAGGGTGGTTTCCGTTTTACAGATGTGGAAACTGAGACATGGGGAGATTAAGTGACTTGCCCAAGGTTGTGCGTTAGAATGTAAGCCCAAATAGATCCATGTGACCAAAGCCTGTGTTTCCTTTAAATTTTTAAAATAGTTATAAAGGGTGGTGTTTATTTGTTGCTGTATTTGGTCCTATGAATAACTCCTGTGAATGTTTTTTTTTTTTTCTTTTTAGATGTAGACAGTTCAAAAGGGGACATAAGTGAAAAATAAATCTTCCCAATCCAGTTCTCAGGTCCCTACATGAGACTGGTCTACCCATTTCCAGGATAATGGCTTTACTGTATGAGTAAAGGCTCCATCCACTTTACATACTGGTAGATACAGGCAGATCTTATTTTATTGTGTTTTGCTTTATTGCACTTTACAAATGTTGTGTTTTTTTACAAATTGAAGGCTTGTGGCAATTCTGCATTGTCAGATGATAATTAATAGTTTTTAGTGAGAAAGTATTTCTTAATTAAGGTGTGTACATTGTTTTTATAGATGGAGTGCAGTTGAACACTTAACAGAGCACAATACAGCATAAACATAAGTTTTACATGCACTGGGAAACCAGACATTTGTGTGACTCACTTTATTGCTATATTGGCTTTATCATGGTGGTCTGGAACAAAACTGCCATGTGGCAATATATACCTGTCTTGCTGAAGTGCTCTCCAGAAAAGAGGCCTGTGCTCCTTACCATCAACCTTCCTTTCCTTAAAGTTGGCTTTTCTTTTTTAACTCATCTGCTGAGAAGCCCTGGTGGTCACCACACACAGTGAGCCCCGTAGGTCTCACTATCAGACCACACAGACCTTTGGTATCAGGAGCTCTAGCAGGAGCCTGCACCTGGACCAGGCTCTGGAATTTCTCTGACACTGGAGCTGCAGTAGAGACACAGCTCAGAGCTAGCACTTGGTCTTGTGCATTACACGGTGTGTCTCTGCTGGCAGGGATCACCTACTCAAGAAGGACCCTCCCGAAAAATAAAAATAAAAAAGAAGGACCCTCCCGTCCCAGGCCTGAGACCCTGGCCCAGGCACCTGATGCTTTTGTGAGCTGCCTGTCTCATGTTTTGATGAATTGGTCTCTGGCAGAAGAATCGGTCAATGTCCTCTCTCACCCCAGCTTTCTAGAAACTGCATCTATATTTAGCCTGGTTGCACCACCACTACCCCCCTTTCCTGAGCTAGGATGTAATTGCCAACCACCCAGAGGATGAGGCTGAGAGCGCTTCTGAGGAAATGGGCTCCCATGGAAACCTGAGGCTCTTGTTTCTCAAAACCAAACCAACTCACAGGCAATTAGCTTTGGGAGGAAGGCAGGGCGGGGTCTGGATCTTGAGGACAAAGCGCAGAGCCAGAGCTGGCCAGTCTGGCTGCCCTGACTCCTCATGGGCAGAGACCAGATGACAGCCACACGTGTACAAGTGGCTTGCACCTTAGAAGGCGGCAGAACAGGACGAGCTAGGACTTGGAGCCCAGGGAAATGGTCCAGGCAAACAGCCGACATGCCTGAGGGCTGGCTGCAGAACCCGGGCTCCGGGAAGGGCCTGGGTCTGCTGTTGGACTTGGTGAAGGAGGTTTCTGCCCCCACCCCCTGCCCCGGACGCTGAACCCCACAGCCCAGAGCGTGATGATGTTCTTCACGAGGCACAGCCTCTGTCTCCCCAGCCACTATCCAGCTCCTTGCCTCTGATTCTGTCTGTAGAGGAGCTGAGGGAGGGCTGGTTACTGCATGTTTTCATAATAATAATTTTAGAGCTCCATGCATTCATAGGCTGCTTTCTGCTTTGCTCAAACAATGTGGAGACTTAATTCAAGGTTGGTGGGTTCCAGGACAAGGGGTGGCAAAGGGTAAGAAGCCCAGGCTGCATTCGTACCCTGGCCTGAGCCCTGCTGTGAGGTCGTGTGCTTGACCACATCCTTCTCCCTCCCTTCCTCTCCCCCTCCTTTCCTCTCCCGCTCCACCTCCTCCTGTCTCTCCACTTCTCTCTCCTCGTCATGGTCTTGGTCCTCTTCCTCCTTCTGTCTCTATCTCAGTTCTCTTGGGCTTCATACTCCGAGTACACGGTTGAAAGCAAGGACACGGGCCCCCGCCCCCAGCATCTTTTAACCCAGCTCTGCACCCCTCGGAGTCCTATCCCAGCCTCTGTGGAGTCCACTCCTGTTGTCGGGCAAAGTCGGGCTGAGCGGCCGTCTCCAGCTTTCCCGGGTGAGGCCTCAGCTTTGCAGCATGAGAAAGATGAAAGGAAAAGGATGACGTTTCAAACTCTCTTTCCAAGCAAATTTGCAGTTGAGGGAAGTGCCCACCAAGGAGGGTCAGAGGTGGGGCCCGCAGAGCTTGAGGAAGGAGAGGCCTCGACAGGACACTGGGGCCCCCTCCCTCTGGGGCCTTGAGAAGCTCTCGGCCCCCAGTGCAGGGCTGTGAGAGGCTTCAGCTCGCATGTCTAGAGGTACCATGATGTGTGTTCTTTTTGGTGCCCATGGCTCTCGAAAAAGAACAGGGTGACTGTGAGCCAGACCAGACAGTGGGTGGGAGGACAGGGAAGCCTCTCAGCTGCCTCTCAGCTAGCCACCCCAGGCAAAATGCCCAGCTGTTAAAAAAAAAAAGGAAATGAGAGTTTGCTCTAATTAGAAACTTCTGGTCCTTAAGTAGGTTTAGAGGATCATGGGCATTCTGGGGCCTGAGCATTTATGGTAACAGGTGGCACCTCAGGAACCACCAGGTGAGAAAGAGAGAAAGGAGTGAAGGGGGATCTGGTCCTGGAACACACAGATGGGTCTCATTTCAGGCTAACTGAGGTGCTTCCATGTTCCTCTGTTCCTCTGGGAAGCTGCGGTAAATGTATGCAGGCACAAGGAGAAAGGGTTTCTCTTTCCATAGGCAAGATCTTGGAAAGACTTGCAAGATGCAGTCTTTCCCTGGGGGGTCGCTGCAGGGGCTGGCTGGGGGTAAACCATGAAATAGCCAACACCCCCACCTCCCCGTGTTGCCCAGTCTGCTGGTGGCCCCTTGGGTATGAGGGCTGTGATGGGAGGGTACCAGGGGCTGAGGTCCAAAGCCAACAGCGGCTATTTCCCAGGTGACTGCGTGTCCTTTGCCTTGAGCTGTTCTCAAGGGCCAGCTGCCTGGAACCTTCTGCCTGTGGGCTCAGCTTCATCAAGCTCCTTGAATTTCTGGGGATGAAACAGTATCCAAGAAGCTAAGAACTCACATTCCTAAGGCCTTCCCTGGTGGCTCAGATGGTGAAGAATCAGCCTGTAATGTGGGAGATCCACGTTCCATCTCTGGGCTGGGAAGATCCCTTGGAGAAGGGAATGGCTACCCACTCCAGTATTCTTGGGCTTCCTGGTGACTCAGACAGTAAAGAATCAGTCTGCAATGTGGGAGACTCAGGTTCTATCCCTGGGTCGGGAAAAGTCCCTGGAAAAGGGAATGGCTACCTACTCCAGTATTCTTATCTGAAGAATCCCACGGACAGAGGAGCCTGGTGGGCTACAGTTCCATGGGGTCACAAAGTGTTAGACATGACTGAGTGACTAACACTTTCACACTCCTAAGACCCCAACTTGGGAGTCTTTATTCTTTGCTAAATTGCTTCACTGTAAGAGGAACCTCTAGGAAGATAGCCTCTGCTGCTACTGCTAAGTCACTTCAGTCGTGTCCGACTCTGTGCGACCCCATAGACGGCAGTCCACCAGGCTTCCCCGTCCCTGGGATTCTCCAGGCAAGAACACTGGAGTGGGTTGCCATTTCCTTCTCCAATGCATGAAAGTGAAAAGTGAAAGTGAAGTCACTCAGTCGTGTCCGACTCTGTGCAACCCCATGGACTGCAGCCCACCAGGCTCCTCTGTCCATGGGATTCTCCAGGCAAGAGTACTGGAGTTGGGTGCCAAAATGGCCTCTATGCAGCCTCATAAAAGTCCCATGTGCTGTAGCTGGCAGCAGGGGAGAAAGCCAGAATTAGGAAAATGAACCTTTGGGCTTGCATAAACACACACAAAGCTAAAGGCAATGAAAGCTGCTCTGCAGATTTCAGTATTTATTAAAAAAATTTTGTTAGGTTAATTCACTTGTATTTCCTGTGTAATAAAAAAGAGAAGGAGGAGTAGAGGACTTTAAAGGTAAATAAAAGCAAGGATGGGGGAAGAATCAGCAGTAAACAGGAGGAGGGCATGTTGGCACACATGGCAAGTCAGAGGGTTGGGCAGGGGTGGCCCCTGAGAAGGGCCAGGGGCTTGGCTGGGCGCCCATTCTCCCTAGGAGTCTTGGAGCCAGGGGCTTGGCCAGCAGGTCTCACGGTCACAGGCTCTCTCATGCAGGCAGGGCTGAGGGGCTGCGAGGTGGGTGACCCAGCGGAGGGCCCCTGCTCTCTCTCGGCAGGCGGAGCATGAAGCGGAAGGCGCTGTTCACCTGTCCCTTCAATGGAGACTGCCGCATCACCAAGGACAACCGCCGCCACTGCCAGGCCTGCCGGCTGAAGCGCTGTATTGACATCGGCATGATGAAGGAATGTGAGTTTCCGCGGCGAGGCCGAGGAGGGGCGGGGCGGGGGCGAGGTCAGGGGAAGGCACCGCCTTTTGGGCGTTTGGCCAGAGAGGTCCGCTTGCTCTTCCTCTGTAGTTGCCATGATTTGGGGCCCCGAGTTGCGGCGTGAGTGGGACCCGCAGCCTGAGGCAGGGTGGCTGAAACTCCAAGGTCCAAGGGGCCCTGTGAGCCTCTCTAGGATCTGTGTGTGTATCCCAGAGGCCTGGAAAGTGCCTCTCCCGTGCGAGGCCTGTGAGGAGGGACAGACGGGGACACTGCCTTCATGAGTCCCCACCATTAGGTTAATCTTCCTCTGAGACTTCATCGCTATTCTCACAGCAACCTTTTCTTAAGCCCTTTGGGGAAAGGATGAGGCTCAAGGACCCCAGGGTTCTTTGGGCTTTGGGGGATAGGGCTGCTGTGGGTGGGAAGAGGCAGGATTGATGGGGAGAAGAAATATTCAGAGCCTGGTTGTCGGGGGGGTTCTGCTCCACCCTACCCTTCCAGTCAGTCTGGCCCAGTGAGCAAATCTGAGGGCTGGTACCCAGAGCTAGGGCTTCCCAGGTGGCACTAGTGGTAAAGAACCCACCTGCCAATGCTGGTAGATGTAAGAGATGTGGGTTCAATCCCCGGGATGGGATGATCCCCTGGAGGAGGGCACGGCAACCCACTCCAGTATTCTTGCCTGGAGAATCCCATGGACAGAGAGGCCTGGTGGGCTACGGTCCACCAGGTGGCAAAGAGTCGGACACAACTGAAGCGATTTAGCACATACCCAGGGCTAGGTGGATAGATCCTGCAAGGGGAAACACCAAACTCCAGCAGGACCCTCTAGATCCAGATGAAGAAGGACGAGCAATCTTCTAGGACTTCCTGTCTAGCTCTGGGGTTGCAGGAGAGGACCAGTGGGACAGGTTGACATATTCTGATTCACTGTTAAAAACAACTCCTGGAGTTTGCATCTGAGCTCTAGTATGAGTTACTTGGTAACCAGAGATGCCATTAAATCCAGTGGACCTGGGGAAGCGCTGGCCAGGCCCTCCCTGGACTGGAAGCAAGGGCACTGAGCTGCCCTGAGCATGGGTACCTTCTCTGCACACTCTGCCCTGCCCTGTCCCTTGGCTCACCCCTGTCTGTGCTCTGTACCCTGATCCTCTCCAGAATCTGTGATTGTGTGGGTGTCCTGATGAACTGTGGGCTGAGGAAGCTCAAGAGAGGCACTCAGATGCATCCAGACCTGGAGGTCATCTTGGCTATGGGGCCCATTCTGGGTGTGTGTAGGTGGGTGGGTACAGGCGAGATGTGTCTCGAACAAGGGAAAAGCCACAGGACGGGGCTGAGGGGATGGGAAATTTCCTCCTTGCTAAGAAAGAAATTCTTTGTTTTGGGGAAAACAGAAGCCTCCTCAGGCTTTGACAGGCTCTCTTCTGGTGGGCCACGGCCCCTCTCCTGATTGCAACTCCCCAGTCAACACTGGCAGTACTGGAAGGAGTTTCCAAGCCGTCATTCCTCCTCAGCCCCACAGGAGCAGGCAGGCCTGGGCAGGCGGATCACTCCTTGCCTGGTCCCCTGCCCCACCCCTCTCCTGTTTATCCTGGAGCCGTGGAGGTTCAAGGCCTGGGTGCCTCATGGGGCTTCTCACATGCCGGTTCCGTGCAGCCTGCTCTGTTTAAGGTGCTGGGCTGGACACAGGATGCAGAAAGTGAAGTCCCTGCCCACTCCAAGCACACAGCCCCCACAGGGCAGACAGCCATGATTCTAAGGCCCCAGCCAGCCAAGAATGGCCCAGACTTATACCTGGGATCCAGTAAGGCTCTGCCACAGGAGTTCTGGTCAGGGCCAGCCTCAGTGATGTCCCAGAGGTGCGTCTCCTGGTATCTTGGAAGAAAAGAGATGTTCATCAGCTTAGAACAGAAAGCACACTTAGAAATCATATGAAACCCAGAAAAGCAAAAGCACCAGGGTTGGGGTCAGAAAGCAAGTTGGGACTAGAACCCAACTCCTTGTCCCCTCCTAGATCCCTCCTGGTCCCCATGGAGAGCACCGCATCCACCATGATGAGCAGGTCTCAAGTGTTCCAGGGTGCCCTGGCCCCAGGAATGCCATATGGTAGGGGGTCCAGCAACCCAGAAATGGATGCTCACCCCCAACCTCCAATCAGCTTTGTGCCTCAGCCACCCCCACCTCAGCTTCAGTCCCTGTGACAGAGCCCCATGCTCCCATGCTGCTCTATGCTCAGGGCAGCCCAGTGCCCACCCCTCTCACCATTCTAATGCAAGGATGCTGAGCTCAGGATGGGCTAGTAGCGCTGAGCTCTTGGGGTCTATGCCCCAGAGCTCCAGGTAAGATGGAAATGTTGGGGCAACACTGAACATACTCTTTCCACTGCCCCAAAAGGAAGGTCCTCTGGGAAGAGCTCTATTTCCTGCCTCTGTTTAGCCAAACTTTGGGAGACCTGTCAATATGTCTGGCCTGGAATTCTCCAGCTCCAATCAATCCCTAGGGGATCTGCTTATTGACTATCCGGGCTGGCTGTCATCCCCAAAGCCTAGCCTCCTGGAGACAACTGAGTGTCAACATTAGTAAAACCACAGCACACCCCAGGGCTCCTGTTGAAGGAAGCTGGAAACCCAGGCTCCTTTCTGGTGGGGATGAACAGGTGGCTTGTCCCTACAGGAGGCATGGGAAGGGAGCAGGGATGCAAGTGGGAACAAACATTTGTTGGCCACTTACTATATGAGTGTCAAGCACTAGCACCTTCTTCTTAAAATTTGACAACAATCCCTGAATATGTAATTACTTCTGTTTTTATTTTTATTTTTTGTAATAGATGGGCAATCTCAGAGACACTAAAATATCATGCCTCCAAAGCTAATAATCTAGGTCTATGTGCTTCCAAAGGCCAGGCCTGTGGGCTCCACCCAGCATAACCCATTGGTCCCCCTTTCCACTCTCCCCTACCCTCCTCAGTGGGCCAGAGCTCCTCCACTCTGCATTTCCAGGCCTGGGGCCCTAAGGGATGGACTGAAGAGAATTTGTTCTCACTAAAGACTCTCTCTGTCTCTTCAAGTCCAGGTTGACTTGATGTCCTTGGAGCCAAGACATTTCACAGCTGAGTTCTGGCCTCTTATAGACCTGGCCTGCACATGTGAACTTGTTTAATATTCTTATACTTGGACATCTTTTCTGCCCATCATGAGCACAGCCTCTGATAGTAGGTGCTCCATAAATATGTGTTGAATGATTGAATATTCGCTCCCCATTGTGCTTCTTTGTATCTCTGCATCCCCTACTGATTTACAGATCAAGAAGATCACCCACATCTGATATTGTCAATGTCATTCATTTGGAAAAATTTTGTCTGTTTACCTAATGTTGTCCTTAGGCCACCTTTGGCAACTTGAAATGCTTTTAAGATGCCTGTGCTTTCAGATCTTGACTCCCTAACTTGATCATTGACTTCATGGAATAGGGAACATCTTGCATGGGGTTAACTTCAGCAAAGCCCTTTGCCCAGTCAGACAGTAATTGAGAAGCTACTAAGCAGCCATATGGGTTTCACAAAGTCCATGTACACAACTCATGCCCTTTATTCACTGACAAACCCATCAATGGGCTTTTAACTTCAAAATGTGCCTCCTAGTGAAAAATAAATTTCTACTGTTTAAGCTGAAAAAACACAAAAACAAACAACAAAAAAGTGTTCTCCTACATGACAGTAATGGTGTTTTTAGTAGCAATTTATTGAGAAAATGATTTTTTAAGGATTCTATGAAATTAACAACCCCTTTAAGCAAATGAACTATTTTATAAGTCACAACAATATCTGCATATGTGAGAGGCTTATAGCTTACCTAGTCCCCTGCCAACGTTGCCTGCAGGGAGGTCCATGGATTGGCAGCCTTCATCTGAAACCAGCAGATCTTAGTGTTTCTTCCTCTAGTGCTGCAAACAGGGTGATGGTTGCTATTTGCTAGAAATGATGGAGAGGAGAAATGCCATAAGGTTAACCTCAAATCTCTTAACGTTATAAGTAAGTCACTTACAAGCTTTGCTACTTTATGTAATCATTTTCGCACTCTTCGGGTGGATCAGAACACCTTGTGTGTCATGACTCCACAGCTGAAGACCAGGGTCTGGCTGAGCATTCACAGCTGATGATAGTCATAGGCAGTGTGGAGTAGTGGTCAGGACCCTGGATTCTAGAGCCAGACTGCTCAGACCCGACTCCAGCCCTACCACTTGTTTGTCTGCTCCGTGACTTTGAGCAAGCTTGATAGCCTCTCTGGTTCTCAGGTCCCCTCACCTGTAAAATGAGGATAACAGCATCTGCCTTAAGGGTTATTAAAAGGACCAAATAATGTGAGTTAATATGTAAGAAGTACTTGGAATAGGGCTTGGTACATTAAAAAAAAAAAACTTTATTTTTATTAACAATATATTTATTAACGGTATTTTTTATGACATACCGCTTGATCACCAGAGTTTCTGGCTCCCAGCAGATTAGAAGTAACTCTTAAGGAGGATAAAGGTACACTCCAGTAAGAAGAGACAACATATAGCTTAAGACAGCAGGATAGACTGGTTGGAAGAGTTAACATAGGAACTCAAAATCATAGCAGGCTGAGTCACACAGTGCAGAAAAACAGACCCATATGGTTCTGAGGTCATAACATTGTTCCTGCAAAGTCCAATCATTATTCAGAACGATGCCTCTGAATCATCAAGCAAAGGTTACATGATGTTACAGGTGCTCCGTTACAATGGGTTCTGTCTTGAAAATACTTGTCACAAGTATTTGAAAATGTAAACTTTGCTCAGCGATCTGGTGGACTGGCAGGTGGAGTGTGCCATTCTGAAATTGTAGGGGATGGGCATCGTTGGTGCATGTCCAGAGCCAGGGGACAACCAGCACACTGTAGGTACAGTCAGTGCTGATATGTTGGGTTTCCAGCGCATCAGACCACTGAGGATGCCCCACTGGGCTAGCCTTGGCATGAGAGATATAGGCATTGTAAGATGCAGCCCCCATCCTTAGATACCCTGCAGTTCCAGTGAAGAAGACCTTGAACTTAGGCTCTCTCTATTGCAAGTATTTATTGGAACCTATAACCATAAATGTGACAGAGTGAAAAAAGATCGGGTGCCAATGTGTGTGGGAAAAATTGCTCCTTGCCGATCAGGGCAATACAGAAGCCTTTGTGGTACAAGAGGGTGTGAGCAGAGTGCTGGGGAACTGATAAAATCTGCATGGCTACTGGGGAGAGAAGACCCATCTGGACAGGCATCCAGCACACGGGAAATGGCCATGGCAGTAGTAAGCAGATCATATTCACAGGCCAGCAATCCCAGTGCAACTAGACCAGCTGCTGTGTCAAGACCCCAGCTGCTGCTGCTGCTAAGTCGCTTCAGCCGTGTCCGACTCTGTGCGACCCCATAGACAGCAGCCCACCAGGCTCCGCTGTCCCTGGGATTCTCCAGGCAAGAACACTGGAGTGGGTTGCCATTTCCTTCTCCAATGCATGAAAGAGAAAAGTGAAGGTGAAGTCGCTCAGTCGTGTCTGACTCCTAGCGACCCCGTGGACTGCAGCCTACTAGGCTCCTCCATCCTTGGACTTTCCAGGCAAGAGTACAGTTGGAAAGTTAGGAAGAAGGGAAATCACAAAGAATCTTGGCTTCAGGTGGGGCATGGTAAGCAGAAAGAATTCAGAAGAAGTTTCTGAGCAGGACAGTGATGTCATAGAATCACAGAGGGTTATGAGAGCCCTGTGGGGCTGAAAAGCACCCCTGTGGGCAGCCAGAGCCGTCCCCCCAACCCCAGCCTCATCTCGTCCTGTGCCTGCCCTTCAGGTGAACAGGAAGGACTCTGTCCCTAATCTTGGCATTCGCAGGCTAGCATCTCACACCCTGCCTTGAATGGGGTGCTCCCTGCTCCTCCCGGCTCTCATCTGGCTGTATCTCTTGGGGTCTGAACTGACACCCTCTGTGGGAGGAGGGCGGGCAGCTCTTTGGGTATGTGAGTCAGTAACCTGGGCGTGGCCTCCGCCCAGTCTTCCTCTAGGTACGGTTTACCTCAGCTCTGGAGGGAACGCTCCATCTTCCGCCACCGGCTTCCCTTTCCTGCCCTGCCCACTCACACCCACCACAGGCTCTCCTTCCCCCACCCCCACTTCTCTCGTCCTACCCCACCCAAGAAGCCAAGGCCCATGGGCCTTTCCTGAAGCCCTGAAGCCACCCACTCTGGCATTCTGGTTCTTTTTCCTGCTCTTGTGAAACGCTTGGTTCTGTGGGCAGATGCCCTGGCAAGACTAGCACAGAGCAAGCAGCTACAGGCCGAGGGCCCCAGTGCCCACTCCTGCCGTCAGCGCTCTGCAAGCCCGGCCGGGAGGTCTGTGTGCCGGGCTTGCTCCCAGCCCCACCCTCCCGGCAGTCACCCAGCACAGGGAGGCTTGGAGCCCCTGCAGTCAGACACCCTGGCTAGCCACTGGAGAGAGCTTCCCAGATAGAGCTGTGAGCTGCTATCTATCCTCGGGGACTTCTGAAGGACTGGAAAACTTTCTTGGGCAGAAATTTTAAGACTGGAAGGACTGAAAGAGGGGTTGTTTTGCAGGGAACCTAAGAGGCAAAGTCTTTCTACTTTGGTCAGAGTAGATCACATGCCTGGAAAGTTACATGGAGATGACCACGTAGAGCGGTCTTCTCAGCATCTCCTAGCTTCTGACGCTGGGACCCTGTACCCTCCCTCCCCCTGAGTGAGCATCTGCTCTGTGCTGGGCTGCATTCAGGTCTCAAAGCAGTTGGTCCTTTGAGGTAGGATCCCCACACCACGTGCTTCCTGGAAGAAAGAACAAAAAAGGATCTTAGAAGAGATCCTATGGTCCAAACTCCTCATTTTAGAAATGAGCAAACAGAAGCCTGGAGAGTTCAATCTGTTCAGAGTCAGACATCTTGTTCTTGGGATCCTGGTCTCCTTAATGATGCCCAAGCATCCTGCCTCCCAAATCCTCTGTTTCCTCCTCTCTCATGCTCATGCCTTTTCAACATACAGCACCCACTCTTCCATCCATATCATGGGCTTTGGGTCCCCGTGGCAGGATGGCCTGGTGAGCTCTGAGTGTCAGGGCACAGCCCCTCCCATCTGGGGCCTTTATACCTGGAGGAACGTTCCTAGGAGGTGCTGCAGGCCCCACTCTCCTGACACCCCCCTCCGGCACCCCTGCAGTCATCCTGACTGATGAAGAAGTGCAGCGGAAGCGGGAGATGATCCTCAAGCGGAAGGAGGAGGAGGCCTTGAAGGACAGCCTGCGGCCGAAGCTGTCAGAGGAGCAGCAGCGCATCATCACCACCCTGCTGGAAGCCCACCACAAGACCTACGACGACACCTACTCCGACTTCAGCCAGTTCCGGGTATATGGGCTGGAGGGCGAGGGGATCTGGGCACAGCACCTGGGGAGGGCTGGAAGCTGGTCTGCCCTCTGACCCTGGGGAGGACTGCCCCTCCTGTAAACAAAAGACCAGGGCTGGGGGAGGAAGGTGACCTCCAATGTGGGCTTCTGACATTCCACCTTTCCCTTCCAGCCTCCAGTTCGCAACAGTGAGGACGAGGGGAACCGTCCTTTGAGGTCGATACTCACGCCCAGCTTCTCTGGAAACTCATCCTCCTCCTGTTCGGATCACTGTACCTCCTCTCCAGGTGAGAGGGACAGCACGCTCCCTCCCCAAGGACCTAGAGCTTTCCCAGTCCACCTACCCTTGGCTGCAGCCAGAAGGACAACACTTACTACTGTGCGCTGCCCAGAACAACCCCTTTTTAGAGAAGAGGTGTGACTTGCCCAAGGGCCCGTGCTGAGGACTCTGAGGAAGAGGCCAAGCTGTTGCCTGCAGAGCCTCTGTTCTTTCCTCTAAGCCAGGCTTCTACCCCGGGCTCCCTCCCTGGGAGTGACCTGATTCCTTTCAGTGGTCCTTTGAGCCTGGGCCCTTGGTGCCGGGTGGGTTGTTTGTTGGTTTGGTTTTTGTTTTTTCCAACTTTATAAAAATATAAGATGACACTAGTGGTAAAGAATCCACCTGCCAATGCAGGAGATGCAAGAGATGTGGGGTCGATCCCTGGGTCAGGAAGATCCCCTGGAGGAGGGTATGGCACCCCAATCCAGTATTTTTGCCTGGAGGGTCCCCTTGGACAGAGGAGGAGCCTGGTGGGCTACAGTCCATGGAGTTGCAAAGAGTCGGACACAACTGAAGCAACTTAGCATGCACGCATGCAATTGATATACAGCACTGTATAAATTTAAGGTGTATAGCATAATGATTTGACATATGTATATATTGGGAAATGATTACCACAATAAGTTAGTTAACCTCATGGAGTTACAAAGAGTTCCCCACCCTCCGTGATAACATTTAAGATGTACTCTCTTAGCAGCTTTTAAATATAGCAAACAGTGTTGTTAACTAGTCACCAGAGCCTGAGCCTTTGGAAGGTGAAATTCAGCATGGAAGCCCACCTTCCACTCAAGCCACCTTCCACTCAAGCCACCTTCCGCTAAGGTCCTGGAGGACCTTTCCCTTCCAACTCATCCTTGCTTTCTTATTGTCCTTCTCTACCATCCTCTGCATCGTCCTGCCTCATCCTCTCCTATCCTTGTCTTCATCCCTCTACCTCTCACCCAATCCAGCTGCCGTCTGCTGGATAGGAGGGCAGGGATGGAAAAGCTCCCTCCCATCTGGGGACCTGGAACCCTCAGACATGGTGCTTCCAGACTCACTGATGGACCTGTGCCCAGATCCAGAGTAGGTAGGAGGGGTCTCTGTGCCAACTAGACAGAGAGAACAGTGGAACACGTCCTGTGTCTACCCATCTGCTGTGACCGCTGCACAGATAACTGATCCCTGAGCCCCTCACCTTGTAGTTAACCTTGTAGTAACCCCTCTCCTGTGTTAATTTTCTCTATCCACCTTCCTACTCTTTTTACTTTATGGTATAATCACTTTTATCAATGAAGGTCAATCTGTATGTTATACATTGGTTTGTACTTCAACTTTTTTTGGAGTATAATTGCTTTACAAGGTTGTAAGGCAACTGCACGATGCTATACTGTTTCTGCTGCAGAGCACAGTGGATCCGCTATACGTGTACACACATCCCCTCCCTCTGGGACCTCGCTCCCACCCAAGCCCGTTCTACCCCGTTAGGCCATCACAGAGCCCTGAGATGAGCTCGCTGTGCTACGCAGCAGGTTCCCACTAGCTATCTGCTTACACATGGTGGTGTATATATGTTCACCCTAATCTCCCAGTTCCTCCCACCCTCTCCATACCTGCGCTCTGTCCCCATTACCGTTCTTTATGTCTGCATCTCTGTTCTTGCCTTGCAAATAGGTTTATCTTGTACTTCAACTTTTAATAACAGCTTTGTCTTATTTAGAAGTTTCGATTTCCCCTTACAGGTTAATTAATCTGAGGTGCTCACCTACCCACATGGTATGTTTGGTATGTATGTGTGTGTGTGTGCTCAGTCGTGTCTGACTCTTTGCAACCCTATGGACTGTAGCCCACCAGGCTCCTCTGTCCATGGGATTCTCCAGGCAAGAATACTGGAGTGGGTTGCCATGCCCTCCTCCAGGGGATCTTCCTGATCCCGGGATCAAACCCGCATCTCTCTACGTCTCCTGCATTGGCAGGCAGGTTACCCCGGCAGGGTACCTGCATTTACCACTAGCACCTATATTATATTTTCACGCCATTCAGTACATACCTAGAATGTCATTTGTGAAGCTGCATAGTATTCTGGGGTATAATGTGCAATAACACATCTAAACCCCCTATTACTGGATATCTAGATATTCCCCCCCAGCTCTTGATGAAGATAACAGTGTGCTTGTGGCTAAATATTTGCACTCATTCTGAATTTTTCCTTATGCTGAATTCATGGACGTAGGATTGCTGATCCCAGAATGTACGTGACTGTAGGCTTTTGACCCTCGTGGTCAAATTGCGTTCTAGATTACTTGCACAAATGTGTGCTTCCTTTAGCACCCCAACACTGCACAAGGATTGCCTGTCTCCTGCATCTTTACAAATACTGGTATCAACCCTTAAACATATTTGCTTCTAGTTTAGAGGTGAAAAGTGGATGTTCTTGGCTGTTCTTTGATCACTAGTGAGGCTGAACATTGTTTTCCACAAGTTTATTGGTTCCAAATTCATCTTTGACTCGAGATCATTAGGAATGACATATAAAATCACTCTTAAAGAAGTCTCATATCTCAGAATGTCTCTGCTCTTTGATTTTCATGCTTCATCACTCTGTTGAAGAAAGACGCGGGAAACCCCAGGGGGACGCCTGGGCAGAAGTGACTTTGGAGAGAGGCAGTCATGCTGAATTCCCAACTGGCGCTGCTGCCAGAGAACAGGAGGGCCTCACAGGAGGAAGCCTGGCTCGAGTAATTCCTTTTCTTCCCTATTCCTTCCCCAGACACAATGGAGCCAACCAGCTTCTCCAACCAGGATCTGAATGAAGAAGACTCCGATGACCCTTCTGTGACCCTGGACCTGTCCCAGCTCTCCATGCTGCCCCACCTGGCTGACCTGGTCAGTTATAGCATCCAGAAGGTCATCGGCTTTGCCAAGATGATCCCAGGGTTCAGGTAAGGAGCTTCTGGGACATCCAGAAGACAAAGTCAGAATCCTATCCTGAGCCCAAAGAAGTCTTGGAAATTCTCAACCTACTGCTTCCCAAAATACACCTTCAGGTCCTATCCCAGACCTCCTAAATCAGAATCTCTAGGCGAGGTCCAGAAATCTGTATTTGAGAAGTACAGCCTCTCCAACATTATAGGGCAGGCCAACAGTGGAAAGCCATGGATCCTTCACAGTATCGATGTGAGAGAACAGACACTGCCCAGTGAAGTTCAGCACCAGGAATTCCAGTGTTGGACCCCAGTTCTCAACCAGAACTGGGTTGAGAACTCTGAGTTTGCTGCTGTGTCCACTCCAGCTGCCTTGAATCTAATTCTCATATTATCTTTTTATTTTTAAAATATTTTATTTATTTATTTGGCTGAGCTGGGTCTTAGTTGTGGCACGTAGGATCTTTGAGCTTCATCGAGGCATGCAGACTCTAAGTTGCAACGTATCGATCAAACCCGGGCCCCCTGCATTGGGAGTGTGCGTGGAGTCTTAGCCGCTGGACTACCAGGGAAGTCCCTCATGTTAACCTTTTAAATGAAACCTACATTAATCCTTCACTCCCAATTCTGAAATCAGGATGAAGTGATAGAGTGGAGAAAGGGCTGAGTTTGTAAAGTAATTTAGAAATCCTAGAGGGAGAGGGACTTGCATCTATAACCTGGGTATCTTTCACCCAATTTATGTATCACCCAAGGCCGTTTCCTAATAGTACTGAGATATTTTTTGCCAAAGTAGGTAAGTATAAGGAGTTCGACTAAAGTAGTGCATGCTTCTCTCACCTGGAAAATCCCATGGACGGAGGAGCGTGGTAGGCTGCAGCCCATGGGGTCTCGAAGAGTCAAACATGACTGAGTGACTTCACTTTCACTTTTCACTTTCATGCATTGGAGGAGGAAATGGCAACCCACTCCAGTGTTCTTGCCTGGAGAATCCCAGGGACGGCGGAGCCTGGTGGGCTGCTATCTTTGGGGTCCTGAAGCGACTTAGCAGCAGCAGCAGCAAGGCATGCTTAGTCACTCAGTTGTGTCCGACTCTTTGTGACCCTGTGTACTGGAGCCTGCCAGGCTCCTCTGCCCATGGGATTCTCCAGGCTCCTCTGTCGTTGGGATTCTCCAGGCAAGAATGCTGGAGCGGGTTGCCGTTTCCTCCTCCAGGGGATCTTCCCAACTCAGGGATCGAACCTGCATCTCTTTCGTCTCCTGCATTAGCAGGCAGGTTCTTACTTCTGAGCCACCCAGGAAGCCCTCCACTGAAGTAGAGACCCTCCCTTATGGATTCATTTATACATGTTTAAATGTTCTAATTAAATGTTCTATTGTTTTGGTAATAATGGTATATAATACTTATATTTAAATGGTCGCGTGTGCTCAGTCACTTCAGTCGTGTCTGACTCTGTGCGACCCTATGGACTATAGCCTGCCAGGCTCCTCTGTCCATGGGATCATCCAGGCAAGAATACTGCAGTGGGTTGTCATGCCCTCCTCATTTAAATGGTCGTGCAGCATTAAATATTCTTGAAAGTGTGTAAAAGTTGACACTTTTAGTAGATATGCTGGGAAGCAGTCGAATATACATTTATGAATGTTTATAGCCTCCTTCTTTCTAAAAGTTCATTTGGGACATTGTCATCAAATACATAGACAATGTGGTTGAGACATGAAGTACATTAATGAATATCAAGCAGGATTCTCATCATTTCAACTAATAGCAATAGTTGAAGTCATACCAGAAAGGGGCAGCGTGCTTCCTCAACACTAATGCTCAGATCAGGGCTAGAACATTGGGAACTAGAAAATGACTGTATGTTGGCCAGCTCTGGATGGAAGCTAACAGGGGGTGCATTTATTGTTTGGGGAATCTCTGCTGTGTAGGGAAGCCATCAGCTGCTGACAAAATTGCCACGCTACCACACAACCAGCTAAATGTTAGTAATTTGTGCAGCTAAACCCAGCACTCAGAGAAGGCAATGGCAACCCACTCCAGAGTTCTTGCCTGGAGAATCCCAGGGACGGGGGAGCCTGGTGAGCTGCCGTCTATGGGGTCGCACAGAGTCGGACACGACTGAAGCGACTTAGCAGCGGCAGCAGCAGCGGCAGCAAACCCAACACTTCCCAGTTTGTTTCTATCCTGAGACAACTTGCTGTCTGTTACTTTATGCCTCACACCAATTCAAATACCAGGTATTCACCAATGCTCTTTCCTGGAATTAATATGAAAATTGCAAAGAAGCGAAAACATCGAATGGTGTTGAGACATTCTTACCATATCGCTCACCTTAATCACATTAAAAGGAGTAAAGGCCACTCCGGCAGGCAGAATGGGTGTTGTCTGTGAGGCCCGAGATTCACCCTCCAGAGCCCTTCCTTGGAACTGATGACACATTCTGCTCAGTACAAGTTCCAACTCCCTCCTCCTCCCTTCATGTTACTGTTGGCAAACTGTACTTGTTCCAAAGTCTTGTTTTGTGTAAATAGCTAGAGAAAAAAAACACTTCAGGTTGTTGATGGATACACTGTAGCAGGCAGCTCCCGGCTGAATTCCAGGAGCAGCAGACCTCCTCTGCACAGGGTTCCTCCTTCCTTGCCCAGTGGACCAGAGAGCACCCGGAGCCTTGTCCAGAGGCTGAGGTTTGGTGATTTTCAGTGGTGGCTGGGTGATTTTCCACCTGCGAAAATCATCCTAGAAAGAAAGTGACTTGTTTAACCAGACTACCCCAGTGCACCCCCTCCACTAAGTAACCTGGGCCCCAGTCTTTCTCTTGGCCCCCATCCCTTACCCTTACTGCACACACCCTCATACAAAATAGCATCACTAGCCCCTCAATTCCTCTCCCCAAGTGGAAGTCATGTCTGACTCTTTGCAACCCCATGGACTGTAGCCCACCAGGCTCCTCTGTCCATGCGATTCTCCAGGCAAGAATACTGGAGTTACCATACCCTCCTCCAGGGGATCTTCCCAACCCAGTGATCAAACTTGCATCTCCTGCATTGCAGGCAGATTCTTTACCACTAGCGCCACCTGGGAAGCCCTCCTCTCCCCAAGGATGAGCTAAAATCTCCCCCTTTCCTTCCCTTTTAAGTCTCATTCTCTGGAGTTCCCTGGTCTAGCCCTGCAGTCCTGGCCGAAGTGAGGTGTATACGAACAGGTACTGCAACCACCCGACTATTGAGGCCAAATGGATTAAGTCAGTCCTAAACATGCTTGAGTTGACTTTTCTGGCTTCGGCATGGCTTGAGAAGTTGCAAAGAGGAATGTTTTCCAATAAACCTGGAGCAGGCCTTAGCAAGGGCTCCGGAAGGGTCAGTGATGTGGATGTTCCCTGGACTGGATGAAGCAGATGCTGCACCAGGCCTGGACCAGAGCCCAGGCTCCCAGGACCCAGGCGGGGCCAGCCCATCTGCTCTCTGGTTCTGCCGGTTTCTGCAGTTAGAGGTTCTGTTCTTCCAAGAAGTGAAAGAACAGTGGCTGCATCCCTGGTAGCTTTGATCTTGCTGCCTGGAGGCAGGGGTGGAAAGTGTGGGGAGGGCAGGATGAGACTTCTGTGTGGATGAGTGGAGGCGAGAATACAGGATTCGACTCCAGTGCAGGTGTGGGGCCAAAGTGGGGCAGGACTGGATGGGCTGTGCTGGGTGTGAACTGCCCTGCAGTGTGACCTTGGCTCTGCTCCTGCCTCCCACCTCCTCTCCCTCAGCCTCTTAGTCTGCACCCCACAAATCTCCCTCCCTTAGCCCTGCAAGAGAAACGCAGGGGACATGGCATCAGGAGCAGCAACTTAATGACTACGGGTGGTCTTGGATCTGAGAACCAAGGACCCCAGGTTTCACTGCCCAGAGGTGTGCATGAGGGACTAGACCCAGTCAACCCCAGAAGGTTACATGCCTTCAACCTCACCACTATTTTTATCCCTAGGGACTCCTTCCTGGATCAAAGGCCTGGGGTCACAGCTTCCCTCCTCCTACGCCTTTCCTCTATATTCACTTATGCATCTGTCCAGAACTCAGCTTTCTTACATATACCAAGAGAGATCAAAGATGACTGGCCTCCAGAGGGTCGGTGTCTGATGGAAGAGATAAATATGTGAGCAGCTGCAGTGAATGCAGCTGAGGGAATACAAGCAGGGAGGGTCTGGACACCGCCTGGTGGGAATGGGAAAGACAAGCAACACATACCCAGAGCATCTCTCAGGTGCCCAGAAGCAGCCTCAGGGGTGAAAACTGATCTGGGTGTAAATATTAGTCAGGTCCAGAGAGAAGCCCAGAGCCAGAGCTGATGCAGGAACCAGGAGGACCTAGGTCTCTTCCTGACTTCCCCTTCACTTCCACCGCTACCCCCACCTACCACCATTACCAGTTCTGGCTGCAAGCTGCACTTAGAAAGTCCCTGTATTTCCAGGCTGTGGGTGGTAATTCGAGCTCATTCTAGATTTGCTTTCTTACAAGTAGTATGTCTGGATCACAGTAGGCAGTGGTCCTGCTGAAATCTCGGTAGCCAGGCACCCATGGGATGTTTGTTCACTTCCGGCCATCCATTCTGAGTGGGCCATTAAACAAAACGTTACGTACAAAGATGTCCCTCATGGAACTACTTATAACAGCAAAACTCGTTGCTGTTGTTGTTCAGCCGCTAAGTCATGTCCGACTCTTTGCAACCCCATGGGCTGTAGCCCACCAGGCTTCTCTGTCCGTGGGATTTCCCAGGCAAGAATATGGGAATGGGTTGCCATTTCCTTCTCCAGGGGATCGTCCCAACCCAGGGATCAAACCCACATTTCTGGGCATTGGCAGGTGGATTTTTTACCACTAGCCACCAGGGAAGCCCCAAACAGCAAAACTTAGAAGTGACCAAAGTGCCCAAACATAGGTGGGTGGGAGACTGACTAAATAACCTATAATACATTGATGTAACATGATGCCACATACTATGAACTGACATAGAAAGTGGGACACAGGATTACTATGACCTGGTGCACATTTGAAAAAGAGATATTTGCATGGAAAACAAATAGGAAGAAAATAAATCAAAACGTTTCTTGTGGTTATGAGCCATTTTTATTTGCTTTTATATTTTGTCTGTATTTTCCCAAGATTTAATAATGAACATATTTTACTTGCATCATGAATTAAAACCCAAATGAGGGTGGTGTTAGTTTTCACTTTTTCAATATGGATTGAAGGGTGCCAAGGATAGTGAGACATTCAGACACTGTGGCATCAGGGTTGTTTATTCCAGAGAACAGGCAAGGGGAGGGGGACATGGTGGCTTTCCTTAAATGGTTAAAGGGATGTTCCATGGATTGGGCTCCACTGGTGGCTCAGTTAGTAAAGAATCTGCCTGCAACCCAGGAGACCCAGGTTTGATCTCTGGGTGGGGAATATCCCCTGGAGAAGTAAATGGCAAACCACTCTAGTATTCTTGCCTGGAAAATCCCATGGACGGAGGAGCCTGGCAGGCTACAGTCCATGGCGTCACAAAGAATCGGACACAGCTTATCAACTAAACCACCGCCACGCCCACGGCTAATGCAGAACTCAGGTTCTGTCTTCCTTGAGAGGACAGAACTACAAGCCATGGATGAGTGTGTCATCTTGTGGGTTATTGCTCAACAGGAGAAGACGTTGTTAGCCCTAGAGCCAAGCACCTCGTGACTGTGGCCAGAGGTTGGGAGCTCCCTGGCCCCGGGGGGATTCCTGCAGTGGTTGTGTGAGAGCCATCTGTGAGAGATGCTGAGGAAAGAACTGGACTACAGTCTCTAGAAGGGGCCTTCCAACTCCAACACTTTGTGATTTGCCTTCAGCACAGGCCCTTTGGTGCCCATCTAATCATGCAAGCCTTTCCACACCTCCTCACCCATCACCTGTTGACATCGGACTCTTATCCGTTAACATCTGTTTCCCACCTTTTTACATTCCAAAGTGCAGCCACAGGGGGTGACAGCCCCTCAACAGGATATCCAAGAGGAAGTACAGACGGAATCAGAAAGAGAAAGGGAAGAAGAAGTGGAAGCAGTTTGATCTGTGGGCCCTGATTCTTTCCTTGTCTTTGTTCAGATAAGCTGAGCTCGTGACTCAGAATAGTGGAACTAGTCATGAGCCTCTTGACTCATCAACACAGAGTTATTGACCCTCTCGTCAAGCTCAGGGCTCAGTGATCAGTTTGAGTGTGGTGCTGGCCTTCAAGCAGCTTACGATGAAGAGCCAGAGACAAGCATCTAAAGGACAGGAGTAACTGGAGCCTATTATACAGAGTGAAGTAAGTCAGAAAGAAAAACACCAATAAAGTATACTAACGCATATATATGGAATTTAGAAGGATGGTAATGATAACCCTGTATGCAAGACAGCAAAAGAGACACAGATGTAAAGAACAGTCTTTTGGACTCTGTGGGAGAGGGAGAGGGTTGGATGATTTGAGAGAATAGTACTGAAACATGTATATTATCATATGTGAAACAGATCGCCAGTCCAGGTTCAATGCATGAGACAGGGTGCTCAGGGCTGGTGCACTGGGATGACCCTGAGGGATGGGATGGGGAGGGAGGTGGGAGGGAGGATCAGGATGGGGAACACATGTACACCTGTGGCTGATTCATGTCAATGTATGGCAAAAACCACTACAATATTGTAAAGTAATTAGCCTCCAATTAAAATAAATTAATTAATTTAAAAAATAAAAATAAAGGACAGAAGTGAAGGGGGAAAGGCAAAATAGGAGTACAAGCAATGTGCAGCAGATCTTAAAAGAATGGCTCTAATTCAGTGAAGAGAATCAGAGGGTGGAGGGATCCAAGGGAGGCCTAACTGGACTCAGGACCAGAAGAAGATGCATTCTCTAAGCTGGAGCTGTCCTATGTTCGAAGGTGTGGCAGTGTGAGAATGCCTGGCATCCAAACATGGAGTAGTTTTATGTTGTTAGAACGGAGGGTTGGTGGAGTCTGTGATGGGAAGCAGGGCTGGAAAGACATGTTGGAGCCAAGTTATGGAGTATGGGCTTGACCCTAGGGTGTTGGATGGTCACTGGGGATTTCTGAGCACAGGAATGACACTTTTCTGTAGCAACAGTAAGAAAGGTAAACTAGAGACTTGACTCCAGGATTCTAATAAGAGGCTACTGAAAAAGATGATGGAATTCGGAATCAAAACAGTCTGGAGGGAGTGGGGCCTGAGATGTCCTGGAGACAGAATTGACTTCACTACTGGAAGGACCAAAGAATAGGAGCCATTGAGAATGGTCCTGGCCATGCTTTTGCAGACCTCCATATTCATGCCATAGGCTTCCCAGCTTGTGCTAGTGGTAAAGAACCTACCTGCCAATGCAGGAGACATAGGAGTCGTGCATGGGTTTGATCACTGGGCCAGGATGATCCCCTGGAGAAGGGAACAGCAACCCGCTCCAGTATTATTGCCTGGAGAATCCCATGGACAGAGGAACCTGGCAGGCTACAGTTCAAGAGGTCCCAAGAGTCGGACGTGACTGAAGCGTCTTAGCTTACACATACTCATGCCATAGCCCTGGGAGCCTCCTCAGGCTCCATCTTCCTGACCCTAGAAGAGCCATGACTGCTTAGACTTGGGAGACCCTAGAAAGTCACTGGATTTTCCCTGTCTTAGTGGCTGAGCTACACCAGCTGGCATTTGATCACACCTTTGAGTTGTTCTCCTTCAAGAAACAGTCTTGATCTTTCCACCCAGGCTGCAAGTTCCTTGGTGGAGGACCCAAAGCACATGCTGGTCACCTGGCAGGGTATGCCTGTCAAAGCATCGCACTTATCGGCATGACATGAAGGTCTTGATGAGTAACTGACCTCCCCCTCTACCCTCCCTGGCAGAGACCTCACCCCTGAGGACCAGATCGTGCTGCTGAAGTCGAGTGCCATTGAAGTCATCATGCTTCGCTCCAACCAGTCCTTCACCCTGGACGACATGTCCTGGACCTGTGGCAGCCCGGACTACAAGTACCAAGTCAGCGACGTGACCAGAGGTGCGGCTGGGTTCTGCCTCCACCTGCCTAAGCTCCACCCCTCCTGGGGTCATGTGCCCCACCAGGCACTTCAGAGGGAGGGAGTTAGCAACTGGGAGAGAAGGGCGAGGGTCAGGCCAGAGGATAGGTAGAGTGGGGTGGTTGGCCCCTGCTGATGCTCACAGCAGCGGGCCGTTCTCTCTTGTAGCCGGACACAGCCTGGAGCTCATCGAGCCCCTCATCAAGTTCCAGGTGGGGCTGAAGAAGCTGAATTTGCACGAAGAGGAACATGTCCTGCTCATGGCCATCTGCATTGTCTCCCCAGGTACCTAGTGGCATGGCTGGGGGGCAGGCATGAAGGGTGAGCCCCGCTGAGGGCCAGCAGAGAAGTTCGGGAGGAGAAGTGAGCAAAAGGAAAGACCGACCAGGAAAGACCCACTTTGCTGGGTTTGCCCAGGCTGCATGGTATGGGTTTGTTGAGGGTTTCCTCACTGCCCTTGAGCTAGTGAGACCATTGCTGGTTCATGGGTGGGATTCTGAAGAATCAGACTCAGGCTCTGCTCTTGTGTGAACTGGATTGACCTCTGCTGACACTTGAGGTCCCCTGGGGACAGGGCGCAAAACCCTAGATGGCTCTACTGGCCTGATAGTTTAGCTGACAGATGTTGGAGGCAGAGTGCTGTGACCCTCAAGCTCTCCTGCCTGTTTGGGGTGGGAAGAGAGAGAGAGGTCGAGGAGGAGGAGATCTTGCAGTCCTGAGGATGCTGGATGGCTGGTGAGGCTCCACCTAGATGGTGTTCAGGGAACAAGCCAGTGGCCTCTATAAAGGGATGCTTTCCTGGGCAGGCGCCCAAGGAGAGGACGTGGGCACCCCTCCCGCTGCCCAGCATTCACTCATTCATTCATCGACTCAACACTGATTTATCAGGCTTCTGTCAAGCACCAGGCATGGTGCCTGGCACAGGGACTCAGCAGCAAACAGGACACAGATCCCCCCATCAAGTGTGCTGCTGCTAAGTCACTTCAGTCGTGTCCGACTCTGTGCGACCCCATAGACGGCAGCCCACCAGGCTCCCCCGTCCCTGGGATTCTCCAGGCAAGAACATGGAGTGGGTTGCCATTTCCTTCTCCAATGCATGAAAGTGAAAAGTGAAAGTGAAGTCGCTTAGTCGTGTCCGACTCTTAGCGACCCCATGGACTGCAGCCCACCAGGCTCCTCTGTCCATGGGATTTTCCAGGCAAGAGTACTGGAGTGGGGTGCCATTGCCTTCTCCCCATGAAGTGTAGGAGGAGACATTAAACACATGCAACTTAACAACCAACTCCTTGTGTGATGAGAGTTTTAAAAATAAAGTAAATGATGCTACAGAGAGTAGAGCAGAAAATGGGAGCCTGATGTCATCTGAAGGTAAGGGCTCATCAGGAATGACCTTGAGGAAGGTCCTTTGTGCTGTTACCTGAAGGATCAGTAAGAGGCAGGCAAAAGTAAAGGAGATGAGTTCCTGGTAAAGGGAACACAGATGTGAAGCCTGGAGGTCAGAGAGCCGGGATCTGGATCCTGATGAAAGATGGACAATAGAGACAGGAGAGAGACGAGGTGGGACAGGACCAGATGACCCAGGTGGACCTGAGACTTGATCCTCAAGGCAATGGGAAGTGGCCAAGGGGTTGGGGAGGCCTGATGTCACAGATTAGCAGCCATCCAGGAGTGACCGAGGAAGGTGCTGAGGCTGGGGGTCTGTCTTCGGGCTGAGGGGTGAGGGCTGGGCAGTAAGGGACCTGACTCAGAGCTCCCCCCCGCCCCCCACCTCTCTGCCCACAGACCGCCCTGGAGTGCAGGACGCAGCACTGGTCGAGGCCATCCAGGACCGCCTGTCCAACACGCTGCAGACCTACATCCGCTGCCGCCACCCGCCCCCAGGCAGCCACCTGCTCTACGCCAAGATGATCCAGAAGCTGGCGGACCTGCGCAGCCTGAACGAGGAGCACTCCAAGCAGTACCGCTGCCTCTCCTTCCAGCCCGAGTCCAGCATGAAGCTCACACCTCTCCTGTTCGAGGTGTTTGGCAACGAGATCTCCTGACTCTGGCGGCCTGCACTGGCGCCTGGGAGGGGCAGCCTCTCCAGGGCCGGGCACCCAGGCCTGGGGCTGGCGGCTGCCCAGCAGGCCTTCCCACACCTGCTGGGGTTCATCCCCTCCTCTCCTGCCTCCCCTCCCCGGCTGGCCCGTCCTCTCTCCTGCCCCGTCTAACACCAGGTCCCCCTCACCTGCAGGCCACAGGCTGCCCGCCCCAACCCACCCCCGCCCCTGCCCTCAAGGCCTTGGTCATGAGGATTTTTCGTTTATGTGACAAAGGAACTAAAGTAGGGGCAGAGGGCAGAGGCTGAAGTTGGGCCCTTGCCCGAGGATGTCCCCGCCACTCCGGAAGTAGCTGCTGGCTAGTGCCGAGGGAACAGGCAGGCAGGAGAGACAGAGCCATTCCTCAGGGACAGAGACACCTGTACCTCCACTGCACTCCAGGCCCACCCATCCAGAGCGGCTGGGACCACCCTTCCTCCGCCCACCCACGATAAATACTGACTCACAACCCCCTCCTCATTCTGCTGCTGGTCTGTGCTGTCTGCCCCTGGGCAGTGTGCTGCGATGGGCCCTCCTCCTCTGCCTTCTTATCCTGGCCCTCCTAGGACACTCGCTGCCAAGGAAGCCCCAAAACCAAGGTGACCAAGATCACAATCCCCACCCTCCTTCACACTCTGCCGGCCAAAGGGTGCTTGCCTAATGCTGTAGGGCCCACCCTCATCCTATCACCATGGTAACATTCACCATGGTAACATTCTCCCCAGTAGTGGCTTTGGTAGGATGGGCTTTCTCCCCATGGTAGGGGCCACTGGCCCAGAACCCAAGTGCTGGAGGCCAAGCAGGGAAGCGAGCAGGGCCCAGGTGATGGGGGGACAGGTAAACCCAGCCTGGTAGAAGAGTAGTAGACAGAGGCCCCACCCATCCTGCCACCGAGCCCACGGCTCCTCAGCCTGGATCTAAGGGGCTGGCGAGGTGGGAGCTCTTCTCCCTCCCCCAGTCCACGTGGCAGGACTGAACGGCCCCCAGGCTTCAGAGGATTGCAGCCCACTGTCCTCATTCACACCCTGAGGGTCCTACAACCCACCCCAGACAGGACTGGCCACAGGCTCCAGAGCCCTTGCACAGCGGCCGTGGGGCTGGATGGGCCTCACCGTAGGGTGGATGGCCAAGGGTGATGACCCAGAGATTGGTCCACTATCCCTGCCCCCGGCAGTCTGGAGAAGCCACTTACCAGTAGGGCCTTGTCTTTCCTTCCTGGCAGGGTAGGATGAAGTGTGAAAGTGTCAGTCGCTCAGTAGTGTCCAACTCTTTGCAACCCCATGGACTGTAGCCCATCAGGCTCCTTTGTCCGTGGGAGGGGGGGATGAGGGAGAGGAATTTCCAGATCCCAACAGCCCCAGCCCACCCTGGCTGCCTGGATCTGCTTCCAGCACTGCTCCAGCATCTCAAGTGTGGGTGGGGAGCAGCAGGTCTGTGAGAGCACTTCTGGTGGAGTTGGGTAAAGCTGGTTCCTCCTTGTTCCCACCCCACCCACTAATGTCAGAAAGGGCCGGTGAGGCAGGTGGGGCAGGGGCACCAAACTTCAAAGTCGGTGTTCTTCCCATATCCAGAGCTGACGTCTGACAGACGGAAGCTGTCTTTAGAATCAGACGCCTTTGGGACCACATCCTGATAAAGCGGATAGCAGGCACCACTAATGAAGAGATGCTTATGGGAGGTGTGGGCTTATGTTGGGGAAGTTCCGCACACTATTGGTGTTGTTATTTTACAAATTAAGGAGAGACCCTTGGGACCCGATTGTAGAAAAGGCTTGAAAATCGCTAACCCAGTTCAACCCCCTTGTTAGAGAAAACCAATGCTGAGGAGAAGGTGTGACTCACCCAAGCTCGTGTAACTAGTTTGGAGCAGCCCCAGGTCTGGACCTGGATGTTGGCCATGGGGTCCCGTGCTGTTTTTCCTACACTGTGCTAGAGCTCAGACGCCTCGTCCCATTCCCCTGGTGGCCGACCTGTGCCCTGGGGGAAGCCCTGGGTTTTAGACGGAGCAAGTCCAGAGCCCTGCCTCTCTTTCCTGGGCTGTCACCCCACTGAGCCCTCAGGACCTGGAAAAGGGACGCCTCAGCCTGCATCTCAGTGTGACTCACACCCCACCCCACTGTGGCCCTGGTCGGGTGGGGTTTCGGCCTCAGCTTGGTTTAATGCTGTTGCCTTATCAATAAAGTGAATTTGTCTTTGTACTGCCTTCACCCTCCCAGTGCTCCCCAGCCCCACCTCCCCCAGGAGCATGGCAGGACACACGGAGGACGCTGTTCCTCAGCCTCGGCGCCCCTGACAGCCCCGTGCAGTCCCAAGTCCAGTCTAGCAGCTGGAAGGGAGAGAAAAGTGAGGCTCCCTCGATTGAAAGAAAATATTGTCACTTCTGTTTTAGAATGAGAGAATGTGAAGGCAGACAGTCATAAATCTCAACCTTTTAAAGTATATTATGGGAAAGCCAGGAAGTATCAGTCACTCAGTCATATCCGATTCTTTGCCACCCCATGGACTATAGCCCACCAGCTTCCACTGTCCGTGGGATTTTCCAGACAATACTGGAGTGGGTTGCCATTTCCTTCTCCAGGGGCTCTTCCCAACGCAGGGATTGAACCCACGTCTCCTACACTGCAGGCAAATTATTTACCGTTTGAGCCACCAGGGAAGCCAGGAAAGTGTACGCCAAAAATGCCAAATAAACAAGATTCTGGGAGGTAGGAAAAGCCTTCTCTGGCTGACTGGAAGAAGTAGGAGAATCTGAATGAGGTCAACAGGGAAGCTTGGAACATGCAGCAGATCTGGTTAAATCTGGAAATAAAACGGCAAAGAGGGCTTTGAAGAATGGCTCCTGGTGATTTCCAAAGAGAAAAAACATTTGCCAAAAATCTGTCAAATAAAACCAATGAAGAAAGCTTCCCATACGGTAATAAAGATGGCGGATACTTACATAGCGCTTACTTTATGTCAAGTACTGCTGTAAATAAATGCTTTATGCAAACCAGCTTGCTTTATCCTTTTAAGGACCCTTTGGGGAAATGGACGACTACTACACTCATTTCACAGAGCGGATAACGTGCCCAAAGCGGCACTGGTGCTAAGTGAGAGACGGGGCTCGAACCTTGGCAGCTGGCTCCAGAAGCCGTTGATTACCTGCTACACTCCACTGATTCCTGCTGAGCCGAGGGGGCTGACAAATGACAGCCAGTCATGCCAGCTCTCTATGAAAGGGGGTGTGAGGGAGGCTCCCATTCCTAAAGTAGACCCTGGGAAAGAGAAATTGGAGGTGCCGGACCAGCAGGGCTCTACTCTCAGGAAGCATTCAGTAGCACGCGTTGTGTCCATTTCTGTGTGGCCCTTACCTAAAACCTCCAGAATAGAAACCAGGCACCTGTGGACTAAACCGTGCCTGTTTTTGACATGACTTGGCAAACTGCAAATGACTCTTGTGAATATACAGGACTTCAAAAGACCCCGAGGAGCCAATGCACCCCCTCCATTTCCAAAAAAAGTGGGGTTTATGATAAAGGATGGGGCTTCTCAAGTGACGCTAGTGGTAAAGAGCCCCCTGCCCCCAGCCAAAGCAGTAGACCTAAGAGTCACGGGTTTGATCCCTGGGCCAGGAAGATTCCCCTGGAGGAGGGAATGGTAACCTACTCCAATACTCTTGCCTGGAGAATCCCAGGGACAGAGAAGCCTGATGGGCTATGGTCCACGGGGTCACAAGAGTCAGACATGACTGAAGCGACTTAGCACAACACACATAATAAAGGGCAGCTTTGCTAAACACACAAGCACAAATAACTAGCAAGACACAGAACGGTCGTCTCAGGGGAAACCATGCGGGAAAAACGTAACCAATGTATTTATTTAGGATAAACTGGTCAGAGAACCTCTGGATGTGATTTAATTTTTCAGGAGCATCTGAAAAATTTGATTTCAAATCAAATATGTCAGTGGGGGATGGGATGGGAGTAGAAGAATTGGGGATGGGGCTTGAGGGCTGTTTTGTTAAGAAAAGTGACTGAGTTTAGAGAAATACCATCCCAGGGTACATCTCTGGCAGGAGGAATGTGGAGACGAGTCCCCAGAAACTGTTAGGAGGCTCTTATTTAGCATTTTTATAGACGATCCAGAGGAACACAAGATCTCCAAGGCTTTGTGTTACAATCAACTTTTCCAGGTAAACAGAGAGGAATGCATCCAGTTGGGAGAAAGTGATTTTTAGTTTTCATGTTCCAGGCCTTGGGTCCGCATCTGTGTTGTTCAATAAGGTAACTGCAAGTGACTATTTAAATTAAAATTAAATAAAAGTAAACATTTAGCTCTTCAGCTGCACTCACCATATTCTTAGTGCCCAGTAGCCTCAGGCCTATGGGAATGGACAGACCATTTCCCTCTTTGCAGGAAGTTCTGTTGGACAGGGTTGGTCTACACAATGCATCCTGTTCATGGATGGTACGTTTCTGTCCATCTGTCAGTCAGATGGCCACTAAGTATTTGACACCATATAGAGGTGTCAAATGCTTCCCTGGTAGCTAAGTGGTAAAAATCTGCCTGCAATGGAGGAGACATGGGTTCAATCCCCAGATCAGGAAGATACTCCCTGGAGAAGGAAATAGCAGCCCACTCCAGTATTCTTGCCTGGAAAATCCCATGGACACAAGAGTTGGACACAGCTGAGCGACTAAACCACCACCACCAGAGGCTACTTAGGGAACATCCTCCCTTTACATCAAGCAACGTTGTAATGGGACTGCTGTGAATACATCCGCTCCTCAGAAGAAATGTTAGTAAGAAGCATCTCACAGATCACAAAGCTGATAGGCTCAGAGCTTCATGTGGCATAAATGGGTCAGCACTGTGCCAGGACATACCGATTACCTCAGTTCTGGGGACCAGCAGACAGGGAGGGCTTGCCTGGGGTGATCAGGGTCTCTGGCTGCTACTGAGGTTCCCTGGAGGCTGTCTATGCACTTCGGGTCTGTCTGCCTGCCCCGTGGCCCTGCAGGGGACAAGGGTGATGTGTGACATCCCAGTGTGACCAAGGGAAGGCCTCTTCATGCCAACTGGCACTCACTGTAGGCATGATGTCTGTGAGGCTCCTGGAGGGCAGTGGTGCTCCAGCTGACCAGCAAGCATAGCAGGATGTGGAGCAGAGACTGGGGGTAGGGATGGGGGTGGTCACTGGTCCAGACAGCTGCTTGGAATTTATACACTGAGACACACCGTGTGTGACTCAGGAGACAGTGCTGCTGCACGTTGGGTTCTGGGGAAGCCAACTCAAATGTAGATTAAAGTGCAGGGAGCTCACCGCGGGGTAGTCACAAGATCATCATTGTGGGTGGCAGGGAAGAAAGTGGAATCGGGTGGAGGGAGAAACTGGGCTGCGGTGCAGTCTCCACAGAGGTCTCCACCAGCCCTCACGGAGGCTCTGAGAGATGGGGATGGCCCTTCAGATTGCCCCAAGCTGAGGAGAGGGAGCTGGCTTTTACATTCCTGGTCACTGGATGCAGGCTTCCCTCCAGAAAAGAGTGTGAACTTCATGTGTCCTCTTTTCAGCCAAGACTAGGTAAGGATTGGGGGTTGTTTCTTCACATTTTGTACAATCTGAAGCCTTACGGAAAGACCAGCACGCTTCCAGGCCCTTCTTTTTGGCTCTAGGGAGTGGGCAGCAACAGTTCCCGGGGCTCCCTCCAGGGGGGACTGTTCCCAGCTTCTTCTGAGCTTTGGACTGGCTAGTGTTTTCCCCGCCCCGAAGTCACGTTGAGTTCCACCACTAGGTGGTGCTACTGCCCTACCGGGACAGGTTTGGGCTATTTGCCTGGCCACTCTCCCCACTCCCTTCTCTCCCCCTATATCCTGCTCTCGCCTTTTATCTCTGTGAAGGTGCCTGACCCCTATTGTCTGGAGCCTCTGAGCACCTTCCCTGCTGGCCCCCGGTTCCCCCTAAGGTCCAGCTTGGTTGTGCAGTCCTTGCAGTGTCTCTCAGCACAAACCCAGTCCTGGCCTCAGTGCTGGGGATACAGCAATGAATAGGACAGCTGCTGCACCCCAAGAAAGGCACAATCCACTGGAAGAAGACAGACCTGCAAACAGGCCATTGTCAGGAGCACAAGCAGAAGCCAAACACTTAATGGCATAAACTGATGGGTCCTTGTCTTGGCTCTGCCAATGGCTATCTGTGTGACCTTGGGCAAGTGAGTTAATGTTTTTGAGTCTCAGAATCTTCATCAATACAATGCAACAATAATAGTACCCACTTATAGTTCATTGTTGTGATACAATCTGTGAAAAGCTCTTATCATAAATGCTGCCAGCATCATTATTAACTTGCAGAGTGAAGGGATGGTCAAACAAGTTTTCACTGGACGTTGACACCGCTCCAGCCCTCTAACGATTGATCCCTGCTACGCTCTCTGGAGTAGCTCCGGAGGGATCTGGCTGACTCCGCCATGCTGATCTCAGCCTTTGGAAGCCATAGTTCCTGCTCCATGAAAATCTACCGGCGAGGGGAGAAGGCGTCATTGCTCCATTCGGCCACCAGGGGGCAGGTGTGCAACTTAATAAGCCAAATAGGCCTGAATTGAAACCGCTCCGCTGGAGAGAAAATTGTGGGAAAGAGATGGGAAGGTAGGCACAGAAATTCAAAAAACCGGGAACTCTAGTTAATACTGTTCCCAGCTTCTTTCAATTATGGTCTTTCTTTACCAGCTTCGCTTCCCCAGTGACCTCACTATACACATATTGCTAAGTCGCTTCAGTCGTGTCCGACTCTGTGCGACACCATAGACGGCAGCCCACCAGGCTCCCCCGTCCCTGGGATTCTCCAGGCAAGAACACTGGAGGGGGTTGCCATTTCCTTCTCCAGTGCATGAAAGTGAAAAGTGAAAGTGAAGTCTCTCAGTCCTGTCCAACTCTTAGCGACCCCATGGACTGCAGCCTACCAGGCTCCTCCGTCCATGGGATTTTCCAGGCAAGAGTACTGGAGTGGGGTGCCATTGCCTTCTCCGATACACATATTATCCACCCCATAACTAAAGTCAGTATTCTCTGGACCTAAGTGGATCCTGTCCAGAGGGGAATCCCAATGAGCCGCAAGAATCAGGTTTGCTCCGTGTATTTATTGTGTCACAGTCTCTACTCACTCACCTTGGTGTTCACTGGACCCATGCTCCCTTGGTGGAGTGCACAGCCCACAGTGATCCAGGAGCACATGTCGCTGTCCAGACTGTGAGACTAGCTAAGGTCACATTCAACCACTTGCAGCGGTGACCATGGCTCGACAGGCTGCTTCCACATCAGCTCTTTTCAAATGTTTTGGTCTTTGGGCCATTAAAAGTAAAGAACGCCTGCGTGAGTGCTCAGTCGCTTTAGTCGTGTCTGACTCTGCAGCTCTATGGACTGTAGCCCGCCAGGCTCTTCTGTCCATGGGATTCTCCAGGCAAGAATACTGGAGTGGGTTGCCATGCCCTCCTCCAGGGGATCTTCCCAAGCCAGGGATTGAGCCCCCATCTCCAATATTGCAGGTGGATTCTTTACCCACTGAGCCATCTGGGAAGCCCAGAAAATGCCTACCCCCCACCCCCAAATAGCTTTCGTTTATGTGGGTTATAGCCAACAATATTTGCCAAGTTAGAGATTTATTTCTTAACATTTTAAATTCATTTCTATTGGAATATAGTTACTTTACAGTTGTGTTAGTTTCTACTGTACAGCAAAGTGAATCAGCTATACATATACCTATATCTCTGTTTTGTTTGTTTTTTATGAAGATCACACAGAGCACTGGGTAGAGTTCTCTGAGCTACACAGTAGGTGCTCATTGCTCATCTATTTTATACATAGTATCACTAGTGTATATATGTCAATCCCAGTCTCCCAATTCATCCCAATTGTCCCCCTTCCTATTTCCCCCTTGGTGTTCATATGTTTGTTTTCCACATCTATGTCTGTATTTCTGCCTTGCAAATAAGATCATCTATGCCATTTTTATTAGAAATTTAAATTGAGAAAAATATTAAATACTCATTGAATTAAAAAATAGTAATGAATCTATTATAAGATAACAAATAACACAATTTTTACTAAAAGTAACAAACAAGTTTAGTGACAAGAAGGGATTGTTTGACAGTGTTGCAAATCTGTTTGATGTCTGGCTTCATAGAAGGCAGCTAGATTCTCATAACTGGTTCTGCAGCCCATCAGCTAGAGTACCCCACATCATGAAAACTTTGGGAGACTTCTGTGTACACAACTGAGAGAATGAGAGTTTAAAAGGCACTTAACGTATTGGTATTATTATGAAAGTAGTTTCAACCTTGCAGAGCTCCTAAAAGGGGCTCAGGAATCCACAGGAGTCCCAGCCTACACTCTGAGCTCTACACTGCACATCCTTCTAAGGTTGGTTTCTTTGGCCTGATTTTGCCCCACCCTGTTCTCCATCTCCTACTTTTCTCAGCCTGTCAGACTCTTCCTGCTGCTTCAACTTCCAGCTCAGGCTTCGTGTCTTGCACAAATTTCTCCCTGAACTTCACCACACTGTGCCTTCCCTTGCCCCACTCAGATAGAATGGTGCACCCACTCTCTGGCAGAATGAAGTGTACACTGTAGTGTATTTTACATTTCTGGTTGGCCTTTGGGGCTCCCTAACAGCCTGGAACAAAGGAGGGATTCCATGAACGTAGCTGAATAAATACATGAATGAATGAATGAAAATGAGGCAGTGTGCCACCCACTTCTGTCCGTGTCTCAAAGATCTGATCTTCACAATAGATGTCAAGTTTAAAAAAAAAAAAAAAATTCTGCGTGGGTCCCTGATGGAAGATGAAATGCAAACAGACTTATGCAAATTTAAACACCTTCCCTTGAACTTTGGAAACTGAGAAGTTAAGTCCCTTTAGCTTCAGAACCCATATGTTAACTGCCTGTCTCTACAGCAGCTGCCATATCTCCCTTACTCTGTATGTGAATGATTGGGTTTGGGGATCAAAAGGCAGAATTTAGCATGGCATTTATCCCTATTTGTATCTATCTGATTTGATTTTGCCCACAATTTAGTCTGTTCAAATCTTTGGAATCCTCACTTTGTCATCTAACATTCTGACTATCCATGCTGGCCTTGCATCTCCCAAAACTTAGGTCTGCAAATCAAGTCCAGAGTTGGCTAAGACAGAGCTAAGACAATGCCTTTTTGCAGGTTGACACTAGGGCCCTGACCAGAGCCCTTTAGTTTGGTTGTTCAAGACTTTCCTGGGAACAAGAGAAGGGGTGGGTAATGAGACTGAGTCTTGAGGAGGTGAATGGATGCCTTGCAAAACCCCAGGCATCCACAAGAATTTGGGGAACTTGGCAATGCTTCTACAGCCCCTCCCTCTCCAGGACCCAACCACCTCACCCCAAGTCTGAACAGATTCTTACAGAATTAGACCAGATCTGAGCCAAGGCTCGGGGATCCAAGGATATCTGATACAGAGGGTGCAGGAAGGGGTGGATCAAGTATCAGATTCCAAGCTGGATTGTTCTGCAAATACTGTCTGAGCTAGACTGGGGGAAGAAAGGCATAGCCTCTTAGATCCTAGTTACTGAGAGGGGAAGACAGTGGGCAGCGGGCAGAACTCTCCTGAGGCACCCGCCGTGAGATGCCGTGGTGAGAAATGGAGAAGCCACATGAAGCACAGCCTGGCAGCCCTTATTTAGCTCCGTGGGGCCTCCCACAGTCCTCGTCACTTGCACTCAGAATCCTTCAGGGCATTTGGAAAGGTCCGTGCCACCCAGACCCAATCCCATCTCATGAGAAATTCTGTGAACACCTGTGGCAGCCAGCATGGGGCAAGGACAAGGCGAGGGTAGAGCAGGGGCCCCAACTGTGTCTGTCCCTGGTTTCTGTTTCTCCCTTTGCCTCCCAGGAGGGCCAGGTAGAGCAAGCAGCCCACCAGAAAAGGCTCCGCAACCAAGGCCAGCCCAGCCAAGCGCAGAGAACCAATGAGCAACTGGGTTCAGAGAGCCAGGGAAACCCCTTCCCGCTGTCCCTTCTGTTTCCCTCCAGCCCCACCCCCACTTCCACTGATTTAAATTTCTTCCCCTCTCCCACCCTGGAGCCCCAGGGGAGCAACAGGGTGGGGGGTGGGGAACAGCCCTGGGTGATAAAGTAGGGATGGGGAGAGGTGATAAAGGGGATGGGAAAGAAGCCAGCTTCACTTCCTCTCTGATAGGGACCCCGCCCCAAGGGGCTCCTGCCTTCTGCCTGTTCACAGGAAGGCCCTGAGGTGGTGGAGGAGTGGATGGGCGGGAGCAGAGGGAGTGCTGTCGGTGGGCAGCATGTCAGCGGCCTTGGCAGTGGACGGTTCAGTGGGTGTTGGTTCTCTTGGGTGCTCCCCACGGCTGTCCCCACTGCAGGCCAGCAGGGGCTGGGCTGTGGGTGCAGAGGCAGAGGGACACAAGAGGGTCCCCTGCCCCTCCACCCCACGCCACTCCTGGCCTTGAGGAAAGCAGCCGCAGTGGTGAAGGAGAGAGGGACTAGACAGCAGGTGGTCCTGAAGCCTGTTGCCACCTCTCACCAGCTGTGTAACCTGGGGGCAGTGACTGGAGTTCTGGGGGCCTTGGCTTCCCCTGCATGAAGGGCAATGCAGGGTCTTTGTGAAGCTAACAGGAGGGAGCTTGCCGCTCCTGCAGGGCCTCCGCTAGGGGAGCGGCCAGACTGGAGTAGCTGCTGCCAGGACTGCTGGCAGATGGACAGGGTCTGCCTCTCTCCCACAGAGCGAAGACACTGGTGATCCTCACTTGGGAGATGTTGTGAAAAGTAGACACGTGAACACACAGCGTTGAGACTTATGCCTGGTGCGCACGCAGTAAGTGCTTGGTGACTATTAGACTTCGTTCTTAGAGTGTTCATCACCTCCCGGGGGATCCACTCCTCTCTTCAGTCTTCCCCCCTCATCGTACACACACCTAAGTCAGGACTGGCGCAGGTGGGACTCACACCTGGTGGGTCCACTTGTGGAGGACCCCGCCGGTGCCCCAACGGTGCTCACAGGCCTGCCCAAGCCACCGAGGAGGGGGAAGGCTGGCCCCCGGCTCCCTGCTCCAGGCCAGGGCTCGGCTCCTCCCCATTATCTCCTTCTGCAAAGCCTCCTCCACCCGTCAACCCCCAACCGAGATTACAGACCCTCAACCGTCTCCAACTGCCCTGATTCGGGACGAGGCTGGACCCTCGCCCACCCCACACCAGCCTGGCCACCCCAGCTCTGTCCTGCAGTGGAGAGAGGCTGCCTGCTGCTCTGGGAGCTGGGGGAGCCAGGCTGGGGGCTGCCAGGAAGACACTGCCCCCACCCCGGGTTGCCTCCGGAGCGCGAGAGGGAAGCTGGTCTCTGATGAGGAGAGACCTCGACGGGCCTCCCAGGCCTGCTGTCTTTCTTGTTTCGGCCTCTCTGCTTCTCCAGGCCGAGTCTGCAGTTTCTGCCTCTCTCTCTCAGGCTGCTCTTCCCCCCACCCCCAGAGCACACCTGGCTCCTCACATCAGATAACACAACCACAGCGCCCCTCGCCCCCGCCGCCTTCTAGAGCCCCCTCCTCGCCCCCATCCTCTTCCTCCCCTGCCTCCCCCACCTTGCGGCTCCCTGACTCGCTCACATTTCCCCAGGGAGGGTTAGGGAGGGGTCCCCAAAGCCTTAAAGCCTTACTAGGTAATTAATGAGGGTGTGAGACGACCCTTCCTATTCCTACCCCCCAACACACATGCACACACACGCGAGCGTGCACACTGGAAACTCTACACCCCCGTGCCCTGTCAGAGCAGAATAAAGGGGAAGGAGGGACTCAGGGACCAGCCTTGAGGTACCAGGAAAATCCAGCCTGAGGAAGTAGAGGGTGGGGGTCCCAGAAGGGGTTCCACAGCTCCCTGCTTCTGGGCCTGGAGAAGTTTCTTCCCTTTTCCTGTGTGTGTTAGTTCATCTGGAGTCTCAGCAGGGCCTGCCTCAGGCCAGGGTCTGGGCTGGGGGAGAGGATGGAGAGTCCCAGCCCCTGCCTCCCACTCCCCCAACAAAGCCCATTGGGGAGGAGCTTGGGGTGGGGACGCTTGTGGAGGAAGAGGCACTGCGAAGTGGGCTGCTGGGGTTGGGTGAGAGCTGGACAAGAAATTGTGGGAAGGGGCAGGGTGGGTCCCAGGAGAGAGTGGGATGGGGACTGGTGGGTGCCTGGGAGCTGAGGCTGGAGGTTTTAATGCCTCTTAACAACAGATGAATCATAGGCAAATTATGTGGAAATGATGGCATAAATAAAGATATGTTATTTCAAGGCCCCAGTGTGCATTGTCGGAAGAGAGCTGAGGGGGGAGGAGCAGGAGGCTGCCCAGGCCGGATGGTGCTTGTAGGTGGGGGCCCAGGTAGAGTTCCTGTGGGGGGGCGGTGGAGGTGATGGCCCACTCACGTCTCTTGTCACCTTCTTCGTGCTGTGAAACAGCAGGTGGCCGACCACAGCCTGCCAACCCCTCCCCCAGGACAGAGCAGCCTTCACACACCCTAAGCTCCTTGGTGATCCCCCAGCCCTCCCCTAACCTCCCTGGGGCCACTACCCCCACACACTGTTCCCTTCCCCAGTGTCTGTCCTCTTTGGGCCGTCCCTCCAGGGGCTCAGGGGCTTCCCTGGTAGCTCAGAGGGTAAAAAATCTGCCTGCCATGCAGGAGACCCCGGTTTGATTCCTGGGTCAGGAAGATCCCCCTGGAGAAAGAAATGGCAACCCACCCCAGTATTCTTGCCTGGAGAATCCCATAGACAGAAGAGTCCGGCGGGCTACAGTCCAGGGAATTGCAAAGAGTTGGACACAATTGAGCAACTAACACTTCCAGGGGCTCAGACGGTAAAGAATCTGCCTACAATGTGGGAGATCCACGTTCGATCCCTGAGTCAGGAAGATCGCCTGGAAAAAGGAATGGCAACCCACCCCAGTATTCTTGCCTGGAGAATCCCATGGACAGAGGAGCCTGGAGGGCTACAGTCCATGGGGTCACAAAGAGTCAGACATGACTGAACGACTAACACTTTTCCAGCCCCAGCACAAGGTCTTGCCCCCAGCATGGACTCGAGAGCCAATCGAGCTCCAGGAGCCTTCAGTGGACAGCGCCCGAAGTGATGGTCCGGCAGATGGATGGTCCAGTTAACATATCCGCTGGAGGAATGAATTGAGGACCTCCTTCTGGTCCTCAGGGCCCTCCCTGTAGCCCAGTGGAAGCTGGTGGTCAACCCTCAATCCCAATCTCCACAGCATTTCACGACATTGACAATTCTTAAACAACTAGAAGGACTTCCTTGGAGGTCCAGCGGTTAAGATTTCTTGCTCTTAATGCAGGGGACACAGGTTTGAGCCTGCTTGGGGAACTAAGATCCCACATACCGTGTGGCACAACCAAAAAGAAAAAGACTAGAAAAACGTGTGCCTTCATACCACGCCACACAATCATTCCCTGCCACTTATATTTCCTCTCAATCTTTTCCTCTGTGCTTACACCGGGTTTCTTTAAACACAGCAACCATCACTGGGCTTGGGGAAATCTGCATTCTGTTGCCATGCTATGTCACATTCAAAACATCTTTTTAGTAGCTTCGTAATTTTCTATTAAGTGGAAATATAATTTGCTTCGCAATTTTCCAACTGTAGGTGTTCAGATTGTTTCTCATTTTCCATATGGTAAAGAATGTGGTGATGAACATTACTATGCACGTATTCCACTCGCCCCACCTTGAATTTTGGTTTTAGGGTATTTTGGGTGGGGTTATTGAGCCAAACGGTAAAAACATCTTCTAGCTCTTACTATATATTGCCAAATTAATTTCAAAAAGCAGTTACACCACCACCACCAACATGTATATTTCACCACATTCTCACTAATGCTTGAAAAGGGTGCCTGCCTTCAACTTGTTTTAATTGGCATCACTTAGACAACAAGCAGGTTGCATGTTCCCCCGCATTTGCTTACTGGCTATGTTTCACCTTTCCTTGAAAAATCCTTTCTGTGCTTTGAGTTTTAGTCCACCCGTTTCAGTGTTTATTACCAATTTGTGTGAGCTTCTCTCTGTAAGGATTTTAAAGCATCGTCCACAGCAACTGAGTGGACACCTCTCATTTGTGACCTTCTCTTTTGGACTCTGACATGGCACTTCCTCTTGTTCTTTTAAATCTCTGACCGTTCCCTCTCCACTCTCACCAGTGATCCCAGGTCTTTATTGGTCCTTCCCTGCTCTTCTGCGTTCCAGAGACCAACTGTTCACTCAACTTCCCCTGGACTGCCCCACCAGCACCTCAGTCCACATGTCCATAGCTTGACTCTGCTTTTCACTCCAAATTTGATTCTCACTCCATATCCCCTAACTCTGCTGCCTGAAGGCCTTCGGGTGATGTTTGGAAGGAGAAAGAGGAGCACAGAGGCTAACACACCTGAAGAGGAAAGGAGATTCTACCAATGAGATTCTGTCTTCAGCTTAGGACCAGGAATGGGAAGAGGAGGAGGCAACTATTGTCTAGGAAGATGGCCCACTGCGACTCAGTTTCCCTGCTTCCCTGTAGACCAGGACTGGACCGAGGTCTAGCGATGGGTGCTTGAAAGCCAAAGTGGGATACCGTCCTTCTACAGCAAATCAACCCTGGACATTGACCTCACTGGCCTTCTCTTTCACTTCTTGAGCCTCTTCCCCAGCAAGGGACTGCTGCTGCTGCTGCTGCTGCTAAGTCACTTCAGTCGTGTCCGACTCTGTGCGACCCCACAGACGGCAGCCCACCAGGCTCCCCGTCCCTGGGATTCTCCAGGCAAGAACACTGGAGTGGGTTGCCATTTCCTTCTCCAGTGCATGAAAGTGAAAAGCGAAAGCGAAGTCGCTCAGTCGTGTCCGACTTTTAGCGACCCCATGGACTGCAGCCTATCAGGCTCCTCCATCCATGGGATTTGCCAGGCAAGAGTACTGGAGTGGGGTGCCATTGCCTTCTCCGAGCAAAGGACTAGAAGGGCTGAAGAAAAGGTTAAGCTGCCATCTCTTCTAAACCTGTGCAGTTCGATACAGTAGCCACTAGGCACCAGTGCTACTGAGCACCTAAAACATGGCTACAATGTACTGCAACTAAAATACACACTGGATTTCAAGGATTTAGTATGAAAAAAAAGCATGTATTATGGTCTCTTTAACAATTTTGTGCTTTGATTGCATGCTGGGATGATGTTTTTACATATATTAGGTTAAATAAATATACTATTAAAATGGACGTCACCAATGTATTTTTACTTTTTTTAAGACCAAGTTACAAATACGGTTCCCATTCTGTTACTACTGGGCGGTGCTGGTCTAGCCCCTCCCAGCAGGCAGAACACCAGGCCCTAGGCTGAGTGGCTCCATTGAGGGATCACGACAGATGCAGATAGAGACCCACTGGAGATGCAGGCCAGCTGAAGTCCAACCAGATGTCACTAACCAGGCAGTGGCGCATCTCCCCCAGGCAAGGCAGAGCAAAGCAACATTTCCTGGACAACGACTTTCCTCCTGGACTTCACGAAGCCTCTGAGCTGGCGCGCGATTCTACAGAGCTTGTTCCTGTGGACAAGTTACTCTAACAGAATGGTCCCCCAGAGTTTTGGATCTCTCCCCTCCTCAAGAGTTCTTGAGGAAGTTCTCCATCATTCCACTGGGGCCAGACCCTTCTGCAGGAGCCAGAAGCATCCTCCCACCCACTCGGGCTTTGGCTCAGCCCACGTGTGGGCTGGGAGGGGATGAGAGAGGAAGGTGGGCCTCTAGATACACCAGCTGGGCTGCAGACATGGTTTATGTTCCATTTCTAATGCCTATCCTTCCTCTGTCCCAGTGACAGAAGAACAGAAAGGGAACAGGAGGTGGCTGGGGTTGTGGGGGTGGGAGCCAGGCACAACTCACTGGGCTGCCCTGCTCTGGCTCATCCTCCCATTGCCCGGGCCCCAGCCTTGCCATAGGAGGGCACCAGCAGCTCCCGCCCGACCAGCCGAGAGGACTCCACCTCTCCTAGGTCCTGGCTGGGATCCGCAGGCCCCAGGCGAGTGGGGGATGGGGAGCCACTCCTGCTTTCCCAGCAGCTGCTGCTGCCTCTTCCTGTTTTGCTAAAACTCTGGCTCTGGACCCAAGGAGGTGGGGGAAGTCATTCGCCAGCCGCTCCCGCACCTCCCACCCCCCCACAAAGGTCAACCTCGTCCCCCTGGCCCTCTCAGCTGGTTATTTATAGCCCCCAGGCCCCGAATGAGGAGCTGGATCTCGCCTCCCGCAAATGTCAGCAGCTGTGGCCATTGCCCCAGGGATGCAGCCAGATGCTCAGCCCACCGCAGATGTGCAGTGCCAGGACAAGGGGGAGGGCAGGCGAGGGCCTCTCTTCAGGTGGTGCGGGCATTCCCTGCAGCCTGGTTTGGGGTCCGTCCCCTCCTCAGCTCCGAGTCAACAACACCTGAGAAGGGGTGGGGGGTGTGGGGGGGAAGGTCCCCCAACATGTTCTCCACTTCCACATTCCAGATCGGAGAATGGACAGCTAAGGAAAGACCCATTTGGATGTCTTTGCATAAATTAGGTCAGTGCTCATTTTGAGACTGACTGTGTAGGGGAAAAGCTCAACAGAGAGGGACGGAAGGGACAGGACGCTGTCTCCTATTACTAACGTCAGCTCGGGCTTCATCCCTAACACTCAGTGGACGGCAGGCTCCACACTGAGCACTTCACGTCCTGGTCCCGTCAGTCTTCACAGCAACCCGAATATGGCAGGCACTTCATGCCCCAGTTTGCAGGTGAGAAAACCAAAATATTCCACCCAAGCAGCCGGACTCCAGAGTCTCAGTTTTAACAACAAGACAACACGGGCTCCCTCAGCCGGTCCCCATGGGTTTTATTTAAATGGTTCATTGAAAGCTGCACGCAGAGAAGCCTGGAGCCCAGCCTCAGGGTCTGCCCAGGGGGAGAGTGGCTGTCTCGATGCCTCCGGTGCCCTCCTGCCCCTGCCACTCAGGCCAAGCTAGAATGAGGGCCGTGAGAGCAGGACGGGGACCTCTAGAATCACCATTCCAGGCACAGAGCGGGCAGGACAGAGCAGAGCCACTGCCCTCACCCACAAGGACCTGATGATCCACCAGTGCCCTCCAGTGTGGAGCTCCGGTGACTCGGGAACCCAGCATCCTTTGCAGCACTGGTGTTTTAGTCCCTCATCTGACACTTTTCTCCATTTCAGGTTCTTTTCTTTGGCCGTATCCTGCTCCTGGAGATGATGAATTCACCAAGGATAAGGACTGTGGCTCCCTTTGCCTCTGGGCCCAAGAACCTGAGCCAGAGGAGATGCTCAAAAAATAAGAAATCATACTTATTGAAAAAGAATAGTAGTGGTGGTCACATGTGGGCAGATACTTCAAGGTCGTAGCAAGGACACTCCCACTCACTCCACTGTGTAGTTACCCTCAGCCCCTTTCACCCGCACCTTATGTTGAAGCTCTTCTACTGCACACAGGAGCCTAGTTCAAACCCACCCTAAAGACATTCCTGGGGAAGAGAGGTGAGTGTTCTTAGGCCAAGACCTCCTCAAGGTCTTTGCTGGAGATTCCAGGGTCAGAGGTAAGTGCCTCTCAAGAGGGACCATTAGGATAGGTAACAAGGTGGAATCCTGCCCTCCAGTCGATAGAGTCACGGGGGCTAGAGAGGGCCCTGCTGGGCCATGTAGCAAAGCCGAACTCCCAAGCCCACCAGTGGGTGGACTGCAGCATCCCTGCAGGGGCCACTGGAGCGAGTAATTGTGAGCTGGCCGCAGAGAGGTATTTTGCAACTCAGACGAATTTCTTCTCGCCCATGATTAGGGTATGGCCCAGTGGCTGCCTCCCTGACCATAATCTCTGCTGGCACAGGCATCTCCGGGGCTGGGCGGTGCAGGCTGGGGAAGGAGCGCTGACCTAGAAGCTGGGACGCCTGACTTCTCTGCCTGCTCCCCACCACTGATTAACCGTGACACCTCCAGCAAGGAGACTGGGTCCTCGGCCTCCTCAACTAGAAAGGAGTGATTTGAATAGATCAGAGCATCCCAAACCTAACCACACCTTAGAATTACCTGGGGAGCTGCAGATTACTAGGTACCCCACACCCCCAGCACCCCAAAAGGTAGAGACTGTGAGAGGGCTCAGGAATCTGCTATTCACAGGTTCTTCTGCGTGATTTTGATATAATGTCCGGTTTGGGAGATCCTACAGATTGGATAGTTTTACACACCGCTTGCAGCTCTTAGGAGCAAAGATTCTAGTAAATGGAACAGCCATAACAAGAGGTTTTGGTGCTGTGGGGTTTTATCAGAGGGCATGTGATGGGTAGTTTATTTCATCATCATCATCATCATCAATTACTATTTTTTTCAGTCTTGTTGAGATATAATTGACACTATAGCACTGTATAAGGTATACTGCATAATGATTTGATTCGTATACATCATGTGTATTATAATAAGCTTAGTGAACACGCATCAACTCATATAGACACAAAACCAAAGACAGAAAAAAAGATGTTTTCCTGTGATGAGAACTCAGGATTTACTCTCTTAACAATTTCCTAGATATAAAGCAGTACTAATTATATTTATCATGTTGTACATTATCATTATATCCCTGGTGCTTATTTATCTTATTACTGGAAGTTTGTACCTTTTGACTCAGTTGTGCCGACTCTTTGTGACCCCTAGGACTGTAACCCGCCAGTCTCCTCTGTCCATGGGATTTCTCTAGCAAGAATACTGGAGTGGGTTGCTGTTTGACTACCTTTCTCCAATTCTCCCTGCCTCTAAGCCTCTGGTGACCACAAATCTCATCTCTTTCTTGAGGAACTTGTTGGTGTGTTTGTTTTGAAGCATAATTGACCTCCGACATTCTGTTGGTTTCTGTTACAAAACACAGTGACTGGTATTTCAGTATTTTGATCATCATCATTACTCTTTCTATTATTTCATGGCTGGCATTATTGTTAGGGAGGGACATGGCAGTGCCCTCTTCTGTTTGTGTCACTAACAGGGCTCTGGCTTGGGGGAGGTGGCAGGGCTCACTTACCTCCCAGCTGGAGCAGAATTGGGAGAGAAAGGAAGGGAGGAATGGGCTGTCCCTGTAGGGACAGGGGACCTTTCTTTCTCTCCCTCCTGGGTGGAGTTTGGCTGGATGGGCTTTGGCACCAGCCTCAGGAGCTGGGAGAGTGTCTTCCCATCCATATTCCTGCCCCACTTTCAGTCTCAGCAGCCTCACCCCTGGGGACTGACCCTTCTCCTCCTCCGGTCCCACTTCCTCCCCAGGCTCCCTCAGTCCTCACCAACCTCATTCCTGAGCCTCACTAATCTGTTTGCCACCCTCTGCTTCCTTGCCTCGCCCTTGCACATGCCATTCTCTCTACCTGGAATGTCACCCCCTTCCCCCACACCGATTCGCATTTCTGGGCTCCTTCAAAATCCAGTTTAAAGCTCACTGACTTCATTTAGGCTATGATCTGCTCAGGTCTTTCCTCTTTGCCATGAGCATTTGAAATAACAGAATCAGAAAACTGCCTCAGACTCAGAAAAGTAGAGATGACTTAGACCCCCTCTCACATTTAATAGATGAGAAACCAGCCTGAGGCCCAGAGAGGTCTTGATTTAGCCAAGATCACACAGTGGTGAGATTTTTAAAATAGTTGGCTGCACAAGAGGCTTTCAAGTATTTTATGTGTTTATTTCCTCAACACAGTGTGAGCAAAATGAGGGCAGAAACTGTGCTTTTGCTTTTATTTTTGTTCTTTATCTGCACTATTGGGGGGGGTGTGTGTGTGTGTGTGTGTGTGTGTCTGTGTGGAGGGGGCAACTATAACATTTCTAAATCTCACAGTGGTACAGCCTTCTGCATATATTATTCGTACAATCTCAGACTAGTCCTGTGAGGTAGATAACCAAGGCCTTACTATTTTACAAAGCAGGAAACTGAGACTTAGGAAGGTGTGACCCAGGAAGTTAATGGCAGAACTGGGCCTAGAACTCAAGTTCCGTGGCTCCCAGCGTAGCCCGGGGTCCTGACAGCCACGATGCTCTCCTGGGCTTCCGGCTGGGACCTGGAGTGGCCAAGGGGGTGGCCTCTGCCATCCTCCCCAGTCATTGTGCCTTCCTCACCTTGGGGTGAGGGGGCCTCATCTTTGGCTTCCTGTCCCACTGCTTTCTCCCTGTGTCCCCCTAGGGCATGGTTGGCACATACACACATACACATACATACCCAGAACTGCAGGTGTCTAGGGCAACAGACCACAGGGGAAACCACATCACCTTTGTTGACAATGGAGGGAGGTAGGGGGATGAGGGAGGTAGGAGGACCAGGAAGGAACTTGCTGAGTTTGCTCCACCTGCCTCTGTCCCCAGTCATTTCACCTCCCAGCTCGGGCTATCTGAACTGGTAGCCATGACCCAGCCTCTTCTTAATTTAACTCTGATCCAGGAGGATGTATGGCTTCTTCTCTCAGATCCTAAAATCCTGAGTGGGAGTCTGCCTAGCTGCACCCCAAAGTCGTACCCCTCCATCCTAGCCAGAATACTTACATAGCTCCTCTGATCCCTCCAGAGCAACGCAACAGACAAAGGTGGGGACCGGGGATGAGACAACATGACTGGGGTTGGTGAGGAAGGAAACTTGGCATCTAGAATGGCATTCCTTGATCAGCGGGGATCTCTAGTAACCAGGCTGCACCGGAGAAGGAGACCTGGCCACAACTTCTGCATTGTTTTGATCTGTTAGAAGAAACTGCACAGGCTCTGAATCAGGCACATTTGCAATTGAATCACTTACTGGTTCTATGCCTTCGTGCGTGCCCAGTCGCTAAGTTGTGTCTGACTCTTTGTCACCCCATGGCCTATTCAGTCCATGGAATTATCTAGGTCAGAATACTGGAGTGGGTGGCCTTTCCTTTCTCCAGGGGATCTTCCCAACCCAGGGATCGAACCCAGGTCTTCCGCATTGTAGGCAGATTCTTTACCACTGAGCCATGTGGGAAGCTCTGGCCTTGGACAAAACACTTTGTCTTACTGAGCTTTAGTTCGTTAACTAAAACAGTGGAGATAATAGTGAGGTATAAGTGAAAGGGCCTTGAACAGCATGTGATACAAAGGAGCCTCTGGATAAATCCTAATTACCCTCCCTCTCCTTCCTTCCACTTGTTATATCTGGCTCCATGAAACACTTTATTTGAAGATGGGGATCTATCTCCCCTATTTATATTTCTAGTCCAAACCCTAGGCATTGGCATCTGATTCCAGGTTGAGAAACTGGAATCCAAGGCCCAACCCACCCAAGGAAGTGGCTGTCCCTCTGAGATCTACCCAAGCCAGGGATGAACACTTTCTGATTGGCCTTGTGGAGAGTGTGGGGGAAGTGTGGGTTAGGGGAGGGATTGTGGCTTCAGCTACCACATCTAGAAAGCTGGGTCAAGAGTGGTCTCAGAGGCCTGAGGTTTAGACCAGATGACTCTGGATGGAGCTTTAAACCCTGGCACAAGGTGGGCACCCAATAACATTTGTTGAATAGATGAATACCCTCCTCAATTTCCAGTTGTGTAACTTTGGTCAGGTTTCTCAGCCTTTATGAGCCGTCATCCGTACGTAATCACAAGCATAACAAGGATTACTGTTATGAATAAAATGATCTAATATTTGCCAGGGGGATGGCATAGGGCTGCTACACGGTAAACAGTAAAAGGTAGCTAAGCGAGGGAAGGAAAGAAGGGAAAGAGAATGTCAGGTAGCCCCAGAGCCCCAAAGAAAGCAGAAGGCAGTGCCCTCAGCCTTTGTATGGCCAGAGCCTCTAGGAAGATACCAAGGAGCCAAGGCAGGTTCTATGAGACTCATCTCTTCTGCAGAGTGCTTAACTGAGCGGTCTATGCAAAAACAAAACAAAACAAAGCTCTCCACATGGTAACCAGGGTAGAGAAGAAAAAGGTAGCCTGCACTTTTCTGCCTCAGGTCTCTTTTCTGGAGACTCCCTAACACACCTTAGCAAGGGAGGTGTGACTTAGAAACTGGATTAAGATTGGACCATGAGATGCAGGTGGGGTGGTGGTAAGTAAAGGGGCAAGATAAGAAGGGGCACAGTCCAGCTTCTGGATGTAGGACTCACCTGCTCTCTTTCTCTCTGCCTTGACTTCAGGTAGGGAATTCTGGTGTGTGTAGAAAGCTATGTGTGGAGTACCGAGGGGACAGGTAGGGGTTGAGAGGAGATAAACTTTGTGCACAAATCTCTTAGAACTCAGTGATTAGATCAAAAAGAACAAGAAAACTCACAAACAAATACATGAATGATGCACATGGTAGAAATGAGCAAACAAATGCCTGATTTCAGTCCAGAAATAGCTACAGGAGTCCTGGGCGGGTATCAGGAGGGAGCATTGTGAGGCTAAAGGAGACAGACACCAGGGGAGAGGCTGAGCGTCTGAAGCAACCAAGCGATTTTTCTGGAGGCTGTGGATATGGAGGCCGTGGGCACAGAGAGGGATTTGGTTTGGAAGCAAGGACTAGGAAAAACACACCTGAGGCGGAAGAACATGTGTCTTTAAGAGTCATGAGAAAAAAGGTATAATTGATGTTGTTCCACTGGGGGATGGTCCTTGAAGTCCATGAATCTGTTTCAATTCCAAAAATGACCCAGAGGGAGTCTGAATTCTGTGGAAGGCACTCAGCAAGACACTACAAGGAATGCACCCCTGACTAAGGCAGTAGCTGGGCTCAGGGGACGTCCACTCTGGAACATTCTTGCGAAGCAGGAGAGAGCTGAGACAAGTATACAAGTGGGTGAAGGTCAAAGTACAGAGGAAGACTGACAAGATGCTGGAGTGGAGTCCTTCAAGGAGAAGAAAGAATCCCTCTGGCTATGGGAATCAGGGAAAGCCTCCTGGAGAAGTGGGATAGACCTTGAGGATTAGACAGATTTTAGCAGGGGCGGAGGGGGAGGACATTCATTTTTGGAGGGAATGGCATGAGCCAAAGTAGGGGAATGGGACAGCACAAGGACATGAGGGGGACAGCCAGTTGCCCGGTTTGGCTTAAATAATAATAGTAATAACAGCAACTAACATCTAAGTACTTAGTACTAACATCTAAGTACTGAGCACTAAGTACCTCCAGGCCCTGAGCAGAACAGCGGAAGGGGAGGGAAGAGAGAGAGGTGTGTGTGGCGCCATGCTGTAGGAGGCCTTCATGCTGGGAAAGGGGTCTGTGAGGATAAGTGAACAAGTGCAAAGCGGTTAGATCTGTCTGCTTTGTGAGCGCTGGGACCACAAAATGGCCTGAGGTAGGAAGCAGGAGCAACAGGTGGTGGGACCTGAGCCAGGTTTGCAAGAACAGGGTAGCTATGGTCAGATGTTGGACCTCAGCATGGCCAAGCTCTCCTAGGCCACTGGGACTCTTGCTTCTAATCTGACATGTCTCTGGCTCAGCCTCAATTTCTTCTTTTTCTGTAGCATCGTGGGACTCCAGGCTTCCCAGGATTGAGGAAAGCAGGATGGAGTCAAAGGGAAGCTGCCCTCTGCCTTCCAGGGGTGAGCCCCCCACCATCAGGGAGAGACCAGCGCTTCCTGTAGACTTCTCCACTTCGACGGAGCCGGTGTGTCTCTGACCCAGCAGACTGCCAGAGGCACAGGGCTGACAGACCAGGCCGGGAAGCACAATGGGGAGGTCCTCAGCCCCTGACCCCTGACCCTGACCTTCTAGTCTTGCTAACAGGGAGCCCAGCAGGGAGGGCTGCTGTGCAAAGCCAGCCCGGAGCTGAGTTTATTAGCTGAGGGAGGGCTGGAGGCGGCTACATTCCGACTCACAGACTGGAACATTTCTATGATCCGCTGTAATGCACTGGGAGACACTGGGCACATTGCTGAAGTTTGACTCATAGGGACCGGGAGGGGTAAAGTAGAGGGGGGGAGGGTGGTGGGGGGAGAGGAATGGGAGGAAGAGAGGAAGAGGAGAGGAGGGAAGGAAATCCCTTGAGAAATTTCTTTAAAAAAAGAAAACTTTCAAAATCGGCACCACCCCACCCCCTTTTTCTTTTAATAGGAACAGGCTGGACCCTTCTATTCCCCTCAGCAGGCATGGGGCGGGGGGGGCATGGCAGAGGGGGAGGGCTGGGCAGTGATTCAAATCAGATCCTGGAACTTTCCTCAGGCACGTTGTGCTTGGGGCGGGGTCGGGGGTGTCCGTCTGGGATTCCTCGCCGGGACCGGTGACTCCACGCGCGTCCCGCGGCCTCCCGCCCCTCCCCGTGTAACTGCTGGCTGGTGGGCCGTGCATGCTTGTGCCTTTGAGCGCGGGGGTCCCTCCCTGCGGCGTGTCTGTGTAGACGACTCTGCCCCGGGCCAACATGGATGTTTGCTTGCGGCCCCGGTCGCCCGCGAGGGTGCGTGCGCTCAGGTATCTGGGTTTCCGGGAATTGTGCGCGGGTCGCTGCGCCGCGCGGCGGCCGGGACTTGGGCTGCAGCGCGGCGGCAGCGCGCGGGTCGGGGCCGCGTCCCCCGCGTTCCGGGTTCGGCGCTGCCTCCCCGCGATCTGGCCGCGCGGGGTGTCCGCCCGCCCGTCCGCCAGCCCGGGCGCCGCGCCGTGTCTGCCGGGTGGTGCGTCCCCGGGCCGCGAGCGCCTGCCCCCTCCCTCCCCTCCCCCTTGGCCCGCTCTCAGACTCAGATAAAGCATTTCCTTCCATTGTCATCCTACCCTGCCGGCCGGGCTGCCAGGGCCCTCCCCCTCCCGGCCCCCTCCCTTCCTCTCGCCGTCTCACAGTCGCTCCGCAGCCTCCGGCGACCGGGGGGGATGTGAGGCCGGCGCCCCAGCCCCCCGCCCCGCCATGAGCCCCCCGCTCTGAGGGCCCCGGCCCCTGGATGCACAGCCCCGGCGCTGGTGAGTACTGGGCTGCCGCCCCCCGTCCGCCCCGCCCTGCGCGCGGCACCCAGCGCCGCCCGCCCGGGCTTGGGCTTGGGCTTGGGCTCCGGCTCCCGCGCGGGGCTCCGGGCGGCCCCGCGGGCCCAGCCCGGCGTGCGCCCCCGCGATCGTGCCCGCGTCGCCCGGCTCCGCGGGGCTCTGGCAGGCTCCCGGCCCGGGCTGGTTCCGGGGCCGGAGGGTTAAGGGCCTCCTGCGGGGCGCCCACATCCGCCCGCCCCGGGGCAGCGACAGGCCCGAGGGAGGGAGTTGGAGGCCCCGGGCCGCCGGTGCGCGGGCCCGGCGTCCCATCACCCCCATTCACGGGGAGGACTGAACGGGGGACCCTGGAGGGAGGGACGGCCGCCGCGGCCCCGGGAGGGGGCGGTGCTCCCGGGCGGAAGGTTTGGAAGCGCTGGGCAAAGGGCAGGACCCGTTGAGTTGGGGCCACAATCTGAGCCCCGAATATCAGCGCCCCCAGCCCGCGGACCCCGGTTGGACTTTTCCGACCCCTCCGCTGGGGAAAGTGATCCCTATGAGGGAGGGTCTCTGACAGCAACGCCCCCCGCCCGCCGCCTCCCCAACTCTGCTCACCCATCTGGGTGAAGAGACACCTGTGCTCAAGTGAGCTGTGGAGGTGCTGGCGGGGCGCGGGAAGATGGGGACCGCAGGCTGTGTCCTGAGCGGTGGGGGACAGGATGTGTGCCCCCCAAACCTGGGGTCTGATGGTCCTGGGGAGTGAGAGCAGGCGGCAAATCCGGCAGCTGGGCTGAGCTCTGATTCTGGGCCTGTGAACTAAGAGAGACCCGTGGGACTTGCAGGCCAACCAGCACCCCCACCCCCATTTCCTTCTCTCCTGCTGCCCAAGCTACCCTTTCAGATCTGACCTGGCCAGCCACTGGGGCTCCTCCCACCCAGTCCAGGCCATTCCTTGTCCCTGCTGGCCGTCTTGCATACCCCAGAGGCCTCCCCCTGCGTCTGGACGGGGCCTGTCCTGCTGCTGCCCATCCCTCCCCACACCCTCACTCAGCATCTGCTTGAGGCCCAGCTCTGCCTGCCAGTTTCAGTGGCCCTGCTGGGGACTCAGCATCTGGATTTATCATCCTATTCCCTGGACATGCATTTGGGTCGATGAGGACTTTCCTCAAGACCCCTGCCCGAGCCACTGTGACTCAGTTTCCGTGCTCCCTAACAGTGGCCCATTTCTCCCCTGTAGGACCCCATAGGTCAGGTCCTCCGAGTGGCTTGGGCAGCCACACACTCCTTTCCTCATACCAACTCCCTTGGAAGCTCCTTCTCCAGGCTCTGCAAGACCATTTGCAGAGCTCATTGCTCAGCATCTCAACCTCCCTGCTTTCTTCTCTCTGTCCCCTCTACCCACTGAACTAAGAAGTAATGTTTCTCTTCCGTGGAGTCACTGCTGGGGAAACAAAGGCACAAAGCAGTCTCGCTGTGCTGCTCCCAGTGAACCTGAACTGGAACGAGGTCCGGGATGCGCTGGGACTCTTCCTCGGCCTTTAGTCCCATGATGTTCCTGGGCCCCGCCAAGGCCAGGCTCAGAGCTGCTTCTTGGTATTACGCCTGGAATGGCTCCGGGGCAGTGTTCTCCTGAGGTCTCTGTGTTCCTTAGCCTGAGCCCAGGGGTGGGTGTCTCTGGCCACCAAGTCTTAAGCTGTTATCCTGTGGCTGGGAAGGTTGCATTCAGGTCTTGCACTGACCATTCCAAGAATCTAAACTGGTCACTCTACTTTGACACTGAAGCTCAGTTTCCCCATCAATAAAATGACCACAGAGGAGGAGAGGCTGACAATAGGAGATGGACTGGTGGTGTCCAGGATGCGGGCTGTTATGGCCCCCATTTCCTTCAGTAATGGTGGACCCCAGCTTTCATTCTTTTCTGGGAATGAGAGTTGGAACTTTCTTTTCCACCATCCTCTCCTCAATCTGGATAGAAAGCCCTTGGAAATTAGAATCTCATGTGTGATGTGTGTGAGGAACGGGTACCCTCCTGGGGCTGCAGGCGTCTGTGCCCAAGGCAGAACCCCCACCACCTCTTTGCCTTCCTTCTCCTGGCCTTTCATTTTAAGAGCTGGTAATTTTGAAGTTGTCAGGGGTCCGAGAGAAGATAAGCTAAGGTAAGGCCCGGGGTCACCCAGCCAGGGAATGGCAGGCCAGGTGGGGCCAGGACCAGACCTGCTAACTCTGCCAGCGCCCATACTCCTGGCCTTCTCCTCCCCGGCCTGGCTCAGGTCCCGCGCATGCCCTCGTCATGCCTTGGCCTGACCTGTCCTTAGGCAGACCTGACACCGGGGCCTGTGGTGGGGTGAGGGGTACTGCTGGAAGCAGGGCCAGGGTGAGGCCTGGGAGCTGGCATCTGTCTTTCCAAGGCTCTGGGACTGTCGTTTCTGTGTTGGATTTGTTCACTAGATGGGGCACTTCCTCTGGGGCAGGAAGCTTTGATTTCCTGTGGTGGGGGCGCTGGTAGGATTAGGAGTGGGGGACTCAGCTCTGGGCCATCCCTGATGTTGTTTGGAACCAAAAGGAGCAGAGCTTTCTGCATAAGGCAGGGGAGGCAGGAAGGAGAGCTTCGGTGAGGAGGCCCCGGGTAAGGCCAGAGAAGGAGGCCAAGAGGGCAATGAGATGGGGAGGCGGGGCGGCGGTGGGCAACACAGCAGGAAGCCTGGTCAGCAGGTGACCCTGCCGGGTATTGTGTTTCCCTGTGATATTTCCCCCTGTTTCTGTGGCAACCTTCCCAGGGGGACCCAGGCCTTGGAACTGCAGGAAAGTGCCCCCAGACAGCCCTTTCCTTAGTGGTCTGAGTATTAGGAGGAGTCCTTAAATCTGGCCACCTCCCTTACCATTTTGGCTCCTAGGGACCAGAGCTTGGGAATCTAGGCAAGTAAGTGAGCATTGGGGGTGGGGGCTGGGTGGCTGGGCTGGGTGGAGCCCCTTTTGCACCTCCTGGTGGGGGAAGCAGAAGAGACGTTTTTGCTGGACTTTTGGGGTAGGGGACTCTGTGCCTCTCATCCCATCTCTCCACATCCCATCTCTCCACTGTCCTCCAGCTCTCCCCCTGTGAAAGGGAACTGGACATCATGCTGCCTGGGGCAAAGGGTGAGGGGGGAGTGGCAGAGGCAGGAGAGATGTTGTCATCAGCAGAGCATAGCTCCTTTGGTCCTGCACCACTTCCCAGAGGCCGAATAAATTCAGGATAGTGTCTGTTTCGTGTGGATCAACACGTGATGGGTGTGTATGCACACTGAGTGAGTGGTGGGGGTCTGCACGTGTGCCCCTAGGCTTGTATGTAGAGGTGGTGATTCCATGGCAATTTGCAGTCCATGCGGTGGCTCTTTGTTGGGTGTCTGGGGAACATGCACACATGTAGTATGGATGTGCGTGGTCTCTAGAGTTGTGCACCTTTGCATTCTTGGCTCTGCATGGGGTGGATGGATGTGTTTGGAGGGGATGTATGCCTGTGCAGGAATGGCTTTTTTTTTTTTTTTTTGAAGTCCAGGTATTTGCTGGAAAGCATGCTCATCTCTCTTCAAATGCTGGTTCCCAGGCCACTTGCTTTAGAGTTCAGGACACTTGGAACTGCAGGAAAGTGCCCCCAGACAACCCTTTCCTTAGTGGTCTGAGTATTAGGAGGAGTCCTTAAATCTGACACCTCCCTTCCCATTTTGGCTTCCAAGACATTTCCAATTCCAGGTACATTTCAATACCTGGGGATGTATTCAAAATAAAGATCCTCAGGCCCCCTTCCAGACTCAGAATCTGCAGGGGTGGGGCCTGGGAGTCTGGATTTTGACACGTGCTTCAGGTGATCTGGTGGCAAGCCGTGTTTGAGGACTGCTGATCTGGGCCAACCTTTTCAGTTTTTCCTTTGAGGAAACTGAGACCCGCAGAAGGTATGTGGTTTGTCCAAGGACACAAGGATAGTAAGACAAGAACCAGGGCACAATCCAAGCCTTTCAACACCAGTCCAGGACTCAGCCATGCGTCCTCTGGGTGTGCAACTGTGTACATGTCCACACTCAGCGTGACACCGTGGATCCAGACGGAACTGGAGTGGATGCTCACTGGCCTTGACCTTTTCCCTGGGGTCCCGGGCTTCCTGACCTTGCTTTTCCTTTTACATCCTGCTTCCTTCTCCCTGGGGAAATCCTGGACCTGTGGCTCATCAATCCTAAAAGTGACGTTGGCAACCAGAAGGCCCCCTTTGCTGTGCTAAGCATTCAGCTATTTATTTACTCACTGGGTGCTTACTGAGCCTTGCTGTATGCCAGGTCCCGGGCACAGATACACAGTGATCTCATAGGCAGGACGTCTGACCTCAGGGAACTTCCACTCTAGTGGCAGAGACGGTAAGACAAGTAAGCAAGTCAAGAAATGAGTAGATACATTTAGTTACCCATTGTGATGAACCCTAAGAAGGAAATGAACCTGGCGCAGCAAGAGAGAATAACAAGGGGGACTTCCTTAGACAGGGAGGCCAGGGGAGGTCTGCCCGAGAAGTGAAATGGATGCCTGCGCTCACCTCCCCAGGCTGGAAGTGAGCCCTCGGAGCTTCTGAGCCATGCTTGGCAACCACCTGGATCCAGGTGAGGGACCTAGGCTGAGGATTAGAGCCCGAGGGCCAGCCTTTGGTCTGGTGCGGAAGACATCAGGGTCTCGGCTCCTCAGGCAATCCACAGAGGCTGATGAAAGGGGAGAAGAGGAGGGGGAGCTGGACAGGGCTGACCTCAGGCTGCTTCAGCGCTCGGGGGAGCAGCCTCTTTCCCTCCCAGGGGCTGAGTCCAGGGCCCCGTGGATGTGTTGGGTGCCGGGGAGGTGGCAGCAAAGTGCCACCCCTTTCCTGACCCTCCTGCTTCACCTTCCTCCCTCCTCATTCCCTTCCTCCCCCTCTCGCCACCCTGTAACTCCTGTGCCAAGTCCCTCCCTTCTTGGTCTAGCCTGGCTGCCTCTGTGGCCACTGGGATCTATTTACCTGGTTCAGGAGTCACCGAGGAGACAGGGGGATCCTACGTAGAGAGGACTTGGGCCCTGGAAGAGAGGACACACCAGAAAAAAGGACGGGCCGGGGCCTGTGTGAGGACGGAGCAAAGTGAGGGCTGAGGCTGGCCGAGTAGGGCCTGGGGCAGGAGAGAGAGAGGAGGAGACCTTGGGCTGGGCGCCGCAGAGCCTCTCCTGGGCCCTTGGAATCTGCTCCTCAAACCGGGAGAGATTCTGTGCATGGGGCGGGGTTGGGAGGCATTGGTGGGGGCCGCAGAAGACAGCTAGAAGGCCGGGCCCCTCTGGTCCCCCTGCAGGCCTGCCCCTTCGGCCCCTTCTCAGAAGGTTACCTTTCACATCAGCCAGCAGCCTTCAGACCCTCTCGCCTCCAGCCTCTTCTGGTAGGTTTTCCTGGGGGCCCCCAGAGCTGTGGGCTGCAGGATGGTCCAGCCCTCTCCCCAGAGAGCTGTGTATCAGAGGAGCCCTCATGCAAAAGAAGAGGCCTCCAACCACCCTCCTGGAGTCCTTCCACCCTGGGCCTCCTTTAGGCTTCTGGTGCACTCACTCCCTGGACTCCTGTGTCTCCCCGGCCTTCCGCCCAGGAGGGGGAGAGGACGGCTCATGAGGAGGGCCCTGGGCTAAACTCACCATCCCCACCCCGTCACCAGCCACTTCCTTTTTTCCCCATGTTGCCTGCAGGGATTGGAAATCCTGGTGGGCAGAGACCTTGGGCCTTCAGGGAGAGCCTGGCACCCTGGAGAGAGTGAGGGGGACTCCTTCAGGAGTCCAGCTCAGCTCCCTCACCCCCAGGAGGCCAGCTCTGGCTCCTGCAGTCTCCCCCCCACCTGCCCCCCCAGCCCTTGAAGTCCCATTTCTCCCTCCCCCGCTGCCAGGATGACAGGGAGAAGCAGGGGAGGCTGGGAGTCACAGGTTCGGAAAGAGTCGGGGTGGGGGAATTCGGCGACTGGGGCGACAGGGCTGTAACTGTGTTGTTTTGCTTGCCCCACAAACCTGCACGGGCATCCGCTACGCCCAGGGGCGTTCAGGTTGTGGAACTGCTCTCAGAATGACAGGCTGGTGGCACCCGGTTGGGGCGGGGGGGCGGGGTGGGGTGAAGGGGGGAGCCCCAGGCAAGGGGGAGCTGGAGGGTTAAAAATAGCAACAGCCGGGTTTCGGTTAGCAAATGTGGAGGCGGGGAGCTGGAGGCGGGGCAGGCGGCAGGCCGTGTTTGCCCGCAGCTCAGGGCTGTGTTTCCCCTGGGTCCCAGGAGTGAGTCACGGTGGAGCTGAGGAGGCGCGCTGGCACAGCCCCCCACCCCCGCCCCACCGGGCGAGGGGCTGGGCCCTGACTTCTGCTCCAGGGCACTGGAAGGACGGCCTCTCCCTTCCAGGCCTTCAGAGTCCTCTAGTGTGGTAGTGGGGAAGAAACTATTCTCAGACCAGAGACCTGGGTTTGAATCCCAGTCAAATAGGCTGAGGAACCTTGTGCAAGGCTGCCAAGGACTCTGACACCTGATTTCCTAATCTTTCAAGCGGGGATTTACTCGTATGTGCCTGTCAACCCTCAGCAGATTCAAATGCACCCTGGGAATGTGAGTGATCACCTTCTCTCTCCTGGGCCCATCGCAGAGCTTGCAGAAGGGCCCTCCAGTGAGGTCACAGGGAGGAAGGTGGTAGCGTCCCTATTCTCCTCCTGCAAAAAACCGAGTGTAGCTCTTCTCTGTGCCTCGGTTTCCTCATCTCTGTGATATGAAAGTAATAATTGCTTCAAGCTCCTTGAGTTGCTCTCAAGATTCAAGTAAGTAAGACTAGCACTGTGCCCAGTATGAGGTCAGTGCACAGAGAACATCATCACCATCATTGATGTTATTGTTCATATTTTTGAAGGTCAGGGATAGGGAATGTTAAAGACATGAAGAACAGAAACTGGGCTCAGCCCCAGTTCACAGAAAAATCAGGCCAAATTCACAGATTCCTCCACCCATAAGGGCCTGGAACAGCAGGAGTCTGTAGCCAGAAGTCACAGGGTGGACCCCTTCTCTCTTTCACTCCCTCACCCCCGCCTCTCCCAGTGAGGCAGGATGCAAGGGACCCTAGGACCTCGCTGCCAGCTGGCACAGGGAAGGTCTGGGATGGGACTGGCCCCGATGGCCCTGCTGTGCAGTAAGTACCTTGCCAGCATCTGCTGGGGTGACCTTTATTTTAGCCCCTCCCTGGCAACTTTTAAAAGGAGCATGAGGCAGGGGAAGGATGAGAAGGTCAGTGATGTCAGCAGTCTCTATTCCCAGCACAGCGGCCCTGGAAGAGGCAGGAGGCATTTCTTTCAGGAAATGATCATTATTCAGGCTGCAGGCATCCATTAAGTCAGTCCTGACTTGGTGCCCAGGCCCGTGCTCGGCCTTCTGTGTGCTTCAGGGAGAGGCCGAGGATCCTGGGCTGTAGATAATGCAGAACCCCCGAGGATATGGGGTCCAAGAATAGGAGGAATCAGTGAGAGCCCTGTGTCCTAGTTCTCACGGGACCCAGAGCTTACATGCCCATTGGCAGTGCCATCTTGATCGTGCAGGGCTGTATATATACATATCAATTCTGTTTCATTGTTACAGAGGCAGTTCATGCACCTCGTAGACGTCAGACAACACAGAGGAGCAAAGGTAAAAGAGTAAGAAACAGCCAGGCCCAGCAATGGGAGATCGCTGCCACGGTCCCTCTGAGCACCTTTCCATCTCCTGACTTGCCTTCCTGTGTTGTGCATTTTACCAAAACAAGACCACACAGTGTATGCCATTTTTTCAGTCAGTGATCTCTACCTTCCACTACAGTAAATTTTCATCTCATCAAATCCCCAGTTGGCTAGAAATTTTCCAAGACAGCTGGTTGGCCCAAATCAGTACCCAGTACCATGCATCTGGCATTTGAATTCCCTGAGAGCTGTGCATGCACCCTAGCTGGATCTGTGGTCTAGAGACACCCCAGCCGAGCAAGCCTGAAGGGCAGCCCTGGCCGCAAAAGGGAATTGTGTCACCTGGAGAATCTACCCGCCACCTTCCAAAACTAACAGGCGAAATGAGTGGGATTCCGGGGCTTAGCTGGGATGGGGATCTGGTATTTAACTGTCATGAATATTAATGTGGCATCCTGTGAGTGCCAGCATTCATAGCTTGTTACTATTCATGGACTCATATCCATGATGCCCCAGGCCATGGAGCAGGCCAGGGTCTCCACCGTGATCTCTGTCTCTCTCCAGACATCCAGGTCTAGGGGTGCTGATGGCTGTTTGCTTGTGTTCCTAGCCCCTCAGGAGCCTGCCCTGAGGATCGTGGCAGTTTAGTTGCTAAGTCATGTCCGACTCTTGTGACCCCATAGACTAGCCTGCCAGGCTCCTCTGTCCATAGGATTTTCCCGGCAAAAATACTGGAATGGGTTGCCATTCTCTTCTCCAGAGGATTTTCCCAACCCAAGGATCAAACCTAGGTCTCCTGCACTGTAAGCAGATTCTTTACCACTGAGCTACCAGGGAAGCCCTGAGGATGGGGGCTCTCTTTTGCACGCGGGGCTCCCTCCACTCCTGCCCATGGCCTGCCGGAGTGTGTAAAGCCTGGGCAAGAGAGGGAGAGAGAAGAGAGCATCTTCTCCCTGGGGATTCACTCCCGAGTAGCCGCTCCGTGGGTGTCTTGCTTGGGTTATGTAACCTGCATTTTAGACAGGGCCTGACGGTTTCCAGAGTGCCTTCACACAGCGTTTGTCCTCTGAGGCAGCCTTGGGGGTTTGCTTGTTTAGTTATATGCGCGCAGCTGGGGGCAGCTTACAGGAAATGATAAAATGGTAACAAGTACATTTAAAAAGCAGGGAAAATGAAGAGGATGAAAAAGGAAGTAAAGATGGAATTGGGGAGTGCCTCTTGGAGGCCTCTTGGAGGCATAGGCAGAGATGGTCCTGTCTTTATTTTTGTTGTCTTCTGGATGGAGTGCCGGCATTGTGGGAACACGTGAGTCACCCCCAGGCCTTCTGATGCTGGGACCACACTCTGTCCAGTGACCCCCAGGTGGCCTCACCTCACCTCAGTGGGTGGGGCTCATTATACACACCAGTGTAGGGATTATGAGCTTAGATTCTGGAGTCCCAGAAGCTCCACTTACTGTCTGTGTGACCTTGGCAAGTTTCGTAACCTCTCTGAGCCTCAGTTACCTCCTTTGTAATTTGAGGATGGTAGCAGTGTTGACCTTATAGGGTGCTTGTGAGGACCGAATGAGAGAGTACAAGTCAGATACTTAGCTCAGTAACCAGCACCCAGTAAGCATTCAGTACATGGTTGTTGATCCTTACTAACATTACTAATTACTGGTAATAATAAAATAATAATGATTGATATTAATATAACTTAAGCTTTTCCCTGGCAGTCTCTGGAGTGGGCTGAGTGGCCTCGTGGATGGCACCAGTGAGCAGAGCCAGAAAGGCATAGCTGAGAGAGAGAACCGGCGGGAGGCAGAAGTGGGGTGCAGAGGGAGGCAGGGTCTAGCCAAGGAGGACCCAGGAGCTGGGGGACCAGTGAGGGCGAGGGAGTGAACACAGACCTCAGAGGGGAGAAAGGAGCAGCCCTGAGACAGCCCCAGGGCGGTGACCGTGCTTCCTGTTGGGGCAAGCGCTGGCCCTTGAGAAAGACTGGCTGGGGCTGGCGGCTAAGAGGGAGCAGCTGGTCTCAGTGGGGCACCAGGGGGTGGGGGAGGGGAAGAGACAAAGGCAGAAGCTTGACAGAAACTCAGCTCTTCTCCCCGAATTACAGATGGGGGCCCCATCTTGACTGCTCAGGTTGTTTTGCTTGTAATAGGAAAGACAGATGGTGGGCAGACATCGTGGTGAACTTCCTATTTCAGGGCTTGGTGCTCCTGGAGCAGAGGGCTGAGGGTAAGTGGCAACTTTGGTTTCTGAGGCCTTTTGGGACCTGAGAAAGCTTAGGGCAGTCTGGACGAGGGGGCCTGGCCTGGGACTGGGGGGAGCCTGCTGCTGAGATGCCACACACCCTGAGCAAGTGGTTCTACCCTCCCCGTCCCACAGAGAATAGCCAGGGGAGACTGAGCAGTGGCCCCGAGGCCCCGGGAGCTGCGGGGTTTGGAGAGACTCCCATTTTCCCTTGCCAGAGGGCAGTGAGATGCCCCAGAGAGCGCCAGTCCCAGGAACCACCAACCCCTCAGGACTCAGAAAGGCCCAGCTCCCCTGCCTCAGGGTGGTCTCCATCCGCCAGGAGAGGCCACAGAAGGGACTGGACCCCAGGGCAGGGACAAGAAGCCAGAGAGGACGCCTTCCCACCCCCAGGGAGCTCAAGCTGCTGCTGCCATGGTTACATCTGCTTCCTGTTTGATTCATCTCAAACAGCAGAAAGGGGGGTGCCCGCTCCCAGCACAGGCCACCGCTGCGTGGGGCTGTTTACAACAGCCGCATGTGGGATTCCCAGAAAGAGACTCCAAACCGGACATCCTGCGGCTGCAAAATACCCAGGTGTCAAGAGCTAAAAATAGCTGCCCCAGGGCCCCAGGCGCGGGGAAAGGGGCATGCTTGCTGCGGAGGCGGAGGTGGAGGGCCGGCCTTGCGGCCCTCACATCCAGCCTCCTGCCTGCCGCATAGCTGCGGAGCCTTCGAGCTTGGGCCCCCCGCCTCGGCCTGACTGGAGGCCTTTGTCTGGGCAGGCCCGCGTCCCCAGCCGCTCACCTGGGAGCCTCCACCCCAGGCCCGCCAGCCTTCCTGCCTGCCTGGTGGAGCTTGCTTTGAGACGCTAATGAGAAAGCCTCAGAGGCCCTTGGGAGCATCTAAGGAAGGGACAAAGGAGGATGCCGGAGAGCCTGAAGATGAAGGCGGTGCTCGTCCAAGTTCCCGCCTTGTCAGTTGCCAGCCCCTGTTCCCACCTATAGTCCGAAATCATCGCTTGGCATGGCATCTGCAGAGTCAGCAGTTGGTATTTATCTGTGATCTGGGAGGACTGTCTTCACCGGGGCCTAGAGATGAGACAGGCAGTTTCCGCCCTCTAACCTGCAGCAGGACTGGAGTCTGCCGCTGGTTCAGGTTTCCTGGGAGCTGTGTGATTTTTATCTTTCCCTGTGCCCAGCCAGGTCCTGCATTCGCTGTCCACGCACTAGCCTGTAGAGTCGAGGTGCTGGGGAAAAGCAGCCACGAGTGTTGCTTAAGAACATGGATTCTGGAGCCCATTTGTCTGGCTGAAGTCCCAGCTTAGCCACTTCCCTGTTATGTGCCTCCAGATGAGTTATTTAATACTGCTGGGCCTCAGTTGACTAATCTATATAATAGGGATAAAAATAGTAACCACCACATAGGTTTGTCATCAGGGTCAGATGAACTAGCAAACACAGGGCACATAGTAAACGGCTAGTTTACAAAAGTTCAGATGGAGAAGAAAGAGAAGAGTTGGGAGAGTCAGGAGATAAGGGACTGGACAGGAACGCATCTGGGAGCAAGTGGACTGAGAGACGAGGGGAGAACGCAGATGGGACCAGACGATGAGATGCTTATGCCAGAGGGCGGCTGCAGGTGAGTTCAGGGGCAAACAGGATGAATCACGACCCTAGCGGGGAGTACCCGCCATGTGCCCCGTGCTTCACGCGCAGCGTCGCTCATCTCAAATGACCTCTTTCTGGTCCATATTCTTACTGTTGAATTTCGGAGGCACAGCCAAGCCTTGCCCAAGCTGCAGCGTGTCCCTGGCTGTCCCTGCCGGTCACTGAGGGAGTCGGAGTGTGAACACCGGACTATCTAACCTCAAAGCCAACGTCCTCCATGCTGCGGACCCTTACTTCTCTCACTTCATGGGGCCGGAGTTCCCATCCAGCTTGCAGCGCACTGGGTTCTGGATAAATCTGAGTAATAAGCAGCTTGGTGCCAAGATCATGAGCAATAGAATTAGTAAGTAGCAAGAGAATTTCTGGAAGAGGGACATAAGAAACTGTTAAATGGAATTGAGTCTAAGGAAGTCCTAGGGAGTTGGATGAGTGAGAAACTTCTAGTTTCATACTTTGGGGGGCTCTTTGAAATGTTTTTAGTGTCTACAAGTCATATACTTTTCAATTTTTAAAAAATCGTGGGCTGTCTGGAGTTGAAACTCCTGAAAGTAAAAGTCAGGTTTTATCACTTTTCCACTCCTTCGAGCCCAAGACCAGTGCCCTCATCGAGAGGTAATTAGAACCTGCTTTTGGGATCGACTTCTTGGGTTCTCCTCCCCGCACTGGTCTGGCCTGGTTGTACCGCTGCCCCGCTGGGTGACTGTGACCTAGCCCTCTCTCCCCTCTCTCTTTCCCTTCTCTGGGAAGTGAGAGTGTTGCCTGCACAATCTCTGAAGCCTCATCAGCTCCTAACATAACACTACACAGTCCTCACTCTGTCAGTTGGGCAACTGTGACGTTCTCTCTTCTGTTTATTGATTCTTGGACCTTCGTGGCCATTTCACTCCCAGCTTTGTCTTCTCTGCCAGCCCCCTGCGGAGTCAAGCTTTGTTTGGCGAGGCAGACCTGAGCTGAGGGGGCTGGGGGAGGGAGAGGGGGAGAGTCAGCCCTGGACCCAGGGCTTCGCCTCGTGCCTGCAGGGCAGGGGTCTGGCTGCTCCTCCTTTTTCAACTCCTCAGGAGACCAGGGAGGGGGACACAGCTTTGACAAAGACATGGAAAGCATTCAGAGGGCGCTTGTGGATGGCCATGCTCCCTCCCCTGACATAAGACTGGCAGCACCGGGGAGAGCAGGTGGCCAGGCCGAGCTCAGGTTTCCAGTCACATCTGCTGGGCAGGTGAGGACCAAGGGGAAACAAGGGAGGAGCGGGAGGCCAGCTTGTACAGGTGCTCGGGGACGGGAGAGCTGCATTTATGTCTACCCTGGAGGTGGCTGAGGGCCAGGGCGGACCCACTGGGGCAGAATTTCTGGGTAAGATCAGGTGTCCAGTTGGGGAAGGTGACTTGATGGAAACTTCAGCACCTGGTAAACCGTCTCTTCAGCCTGACTGCAGTTGCCTCCAAAGAAGGTAGGAATAGAGAGTGACCAGAATTCCAGAAATGAAAGCTGTCCACGAAGGCCGGGAGCAGTGTGGGAAAGGGCCAGACCTATGCTGTGTTTTCCATCTCTTGGGTCCATTCACTCCTGATTGTATTTCACACGTGAAAGTGTCAGTCGCTCAGTCGTGTCCAATGCTTTGTGACCCCGTGGACTGTGGCCCGCCAAGCTCCTCTGTCTCTGGAATTCTCCAGGCAAGAATACTGGAGTGGGTAGCCATTTCCTTCTCCAGGGGACCTTCCTGACCTAGGGATCGAACCCCAGTCTCCTGGATTACAGGCAGATTCTTTACTGTCTGAGCCACTAGGGAAGCCCACATTTCACTCCTGATTGCACCCAAATTAGTGATAATAGCACTATGAGAGGGGCTGATGAGAAGGGCGCCCAAATTCATCCCCAAGTCTGAGATGCCAGATGGTTACTTTGTGGTTTCAGGTCAGCCGCTGACCGGGTGCCTTTTCTTCTCTCTGGGACACAGGAGAGCTGCTCCCTAACAATTATCTCGGTTGCTCTGGGCGCTTCTGAACCCCTGGTCTCTCAGCATGGACCCAGGGGCTTGAGAGAAGCAGAGCTCTTTCCAGGCATTGCTTCTAAAATCCACCCCTGTTGGTAGGCAAAACACGCACACACACACCCAGCTTTCCTAAACAGAGTTTACATCATATCATCATCACAGAATGTCTCTTCTGAGCCCTGTAACAAACACTTCGGAGTTCAGGGCCATTAGTTTTGTCCCCTCCAGAGGGTGCATGGTGTCCAGAACCCGTGGTTACAGGGGAATGGGGTGCAGAGAAGCTGGCTGTGCCCCCACAGTGCATGCTGCTGGCCAGCCCTCAGGCAAGGACCAAGGGCTGAAGGAGACAGTTCCCAGCAGCAGGGACTGGAGGCACAGGACCCTATGGTCTCTGGACGTGCAGCTGGGAGCCTAGTTTTGAAGCCTGTCTCGGAGAACGAGGTCCTGAGAGAGCCCCGGGGTGGGGGGCTATCCCATTCTGGGGATAGGAGGCTGCCTCCTGCACTCCTGTTCCTTGAGGCTCACAAACCTTGAGAGATACTCATGCCGTGTCCTAGGCATGGGGTCAGGAGAGTGTCATGTGTTCGAGTCACCAGTTTCTAACAGTCTGCCATGTGCCCAGCAAGGTATTAGGTCATAACTCACCAGTGGCACTGTAGAGACCCCGATTACGGAAGTGTCGAGGTGGTGGGTACCAAGTGGATGCTTGGGGAGGTGAGGAATGTGGGGTCAGGGGGAGCTTCCTGCGGAGATGGGCTCCGGCTGGACTTGAGAGGATAGGCCGCATTTGAATAGGTGGAGTGACATTTCCCTACCAAATGTCATCCGGGCACGGGGCACTAGTATCTGGGGGCAGTTGGTGGGAGTCTCTTTCTCTGTGCCCAGAGGCGCCCCTCCCCGACAGGCACCTGCTTGCAGGGACTTCTACTTGTCCAGCTTTTGAAAGATGACTGAGGCTGCCCTTAGGCCACAGAGCAGTGCCTGCCAGCTGACCTTCAGAAAAACACCCCTTCTGCCCCAAATCTGGTCTGAGGAGGGCTTCTGTATGTCCTCCACTTGCCCCTCCAGGAGGCCTCTGGTCTCCAGCTCCGTCCCCTCTGCCCTGAGCTGGACAGCAGGAGGGCAAAGTGGCCTCAGGACTCAGCTTTCCCCACCCCAGCCAGCCCCTGGGCTCCCGTAGGCCTCTCTGCTGCTGACTGCCCTACCGTGGGATTCCATGGGCTCTGAACTGGATGGAGGTGGGGTTGGGGATCCTGAGCTGGACCGAGGAGTCTGGGAGAGGTGGCCGCTTCCAGAAGGAAAGACTTCTTCTTTCAGGTTATCCGTGAAACAGAGGCTGAGCGATTCCCTTCTCTGGGGGCACAGAGGCTGCAAGACCCAGGATGGGGCAGTAGGAAGAGGGGGTTCCTCTTATGGGGTCCTCGAGCTGTGCATTCCAGATCCACCCCTTCGCAGCTCCCAGCAGATCTGACCTGACCTCCAGGCCATGACCTAATCCTTCCCCAACTGTGGAGGGGGGCCCAGCTCCCTTTTCAGTCCTGCTCTCCCTTCCCCTTGTTTCCCTCCAGGCGTCCTTAGGGCAGTCTCACCAGCCTGCTGTCCGCCTCACCCCTCAGCCCTCTCCTTCCCCTTCCAACTCTGGGAGCCTGCTTCGGCTGCCCAGAGAAGGCTGGGCACCTCAGGGAAGCCTGACACTGCTGGGTAAATGAACCACCTGAGTTTCCTGTCCAGGACTGAGCTCCAGTAGAGCGAGATATCTCAGCCACTTGATAGATCGGATGAGGAAGATGGAGCTGGGGATCACTCTTAAGCGGCATGGGAGTTCGAGGAAAGGAATGGGGTGGGATCTTGACTTTCTGGCTAGCTTCCGGTGGAGGTGCCAGGTTTTGGCATGCTCGGGCTGGAGTGGGGCCTCCTGGACAGGCAGGCAGCCTGCCTGGCTTAGCCCTCTTTCCTCTCCCTCCCCTGCCCTTCCTCTCCTGGCAGCTGATTCACTCCATCTCTCTTCTCTGTACAGATGGGACCCAGGTGAGCCCGGCTGCCCCCTGCTCCAGCCCACCCATCATAGGTAAGAGTATGCCGTAGGGGGAGTGTGGTGGGGAATAGAAGATGAGGCTGGAAAGGACAAAGGAGGGTGAGGAGCTGAAAAGGACAGAAGGTGGTTCAGCAGGGTGGCTGGAGGATGGGCCAGAGAGTTGGGAGACTGGGGTTCTGGGGGACAGGGCAAAGTTGGGGTTTTGTGGGGAAGAGGTGAGGGTGGGGGATAAGAGAGGCAATTCTGGATCCAGGCGGGCCCCAGAGCTGGGAAGCACAACAGGAAAAGGAAAGGCAGGATGCTCTCCTTGTCTGCGCTGGGGCAGCGAAACAGGAAGGCAAGTAGGAAGCTAATATTTATGCTCAGGTCCCTGCCTTGGGGGCTCTGGGGAGGGGGTGCATTCTTGTTTGTTGGCTCTGTGGTCCTCACGCCGGCCCTGCGGGGTGGGCACAGCAGCCCTTGCAGGATGGGAAGATGCCTTGTGGCACTTGGGTGGAGGTCGAGGACCCCCCTCCGTGATCCTCTCAGCGTTCCACACCCCCGCTGCTGTCAGGCTGTGTTGGGCGGGGAGGGGGTGGATGCCCATGGTTTAGGATGTACCCATGGTTGGGCGGGGGGGTTGGGGAGGCTGGACGGACTGAGGGCTGCTTTGTCCTTCATTTCAACCAGATCCACTGAGGGCCTTCTGGGTGCAGGTTCCACACCTGACACCCAGCCTAGGGCAGCGAGAAAGGAAGGGCATGTCCTCTTTGCGCCAGTCCTAGCTGTCGAAAGCTTGCAGACCTGGGGAGATGAGACACACAGATAAAAAGAGAAATAATGGTAGAATGTAGTATGTGATCTGTGTGAAAGGAGGCAGCAGCTGGTTAAGGAATTCATCCATCCATTCAAGAAACATTGAGTTCACCATCTACTGTCATATAGTCCTCCTGGCTGTGTAATTTTCTAAACATTGAAAGACAGAAATTGGAAAAAGAAGCATGAATGAACTCCATCTCTATTCCAGGGCACAGAGGACATAGGGATTTATTTATTGATTCAGACAGTATTTGCTGAGTGCCTGTCATGTGCTAGGTCCTGGTTCTAGGTGCTGGGATAGTGAGCCATAGGGAGAACCAAGTCCCTGCCCTTGGAGCTTAGCTCAGATTTGGTACCTGCCTCGCTGGTGGTTTCAGGGGACAGAACCACCAGCATGATGGAAATCCAGAGGAGGGCTGGACACGGGACCCTGGGCTGGCTTCAGGAAAGGGGAAAGACTCCAGCAAGGCTTGGAAGTCTGGCAAGATCTAGAAAAGTGGAATTGAGGGGTGAAGACAGCACCAGCGGGGGGACTTTGTGAGCAAAAGCTCAGAGGACGGAAGGTACATGGTTTGTGATGAGACATGGGCTGTACATGAGCTGATGGCTTAGATAGAGGGTCCGTGTTCAGATGTGGGAGACAAGGTGGGGAGAGACCAGCTTAGCACCAGATTGTGGAGACCCTCAAATGCTAATTCACCCTGAGAGGGGTTCCCAGGGTTGAAGGCAGACCCCCTCCCACCTTTCCAGCAGCCTGTGCTCTGGAGGCTGAGGCAGTGAGGGAGAGAGGAATGGGCTGCTCCCAGTCTGTGCGGCCAAAGCTGCTGGCCGCAAGTCCAGGGGGCCTGCCCTGAGGACCCTCGTGCATCACTGAGGGAGTCCTCCCAGGAAGCCAGGACACCTGCCATGAGAGGACTGAGACCTTTCCTGGGGCAGCAGCGCAGTGGCATCAGAAGCCCAAACTCAACCCAGAATGAGACTTTGGGGTCCCTGAGTGGAAGCATGAGCAAGAAGTGGGGACATCAAAGTGGTGCATTGCCTGCTGTTGTCAGTATCTGGGTGCCCAGGCACCCACTCTGGTCTCTTAACATCCAGAGAATGGTACAGGCACCTCCCTGCTCTGCTCCTCTCTCGTCTCCATCTCACAGTCAGAGAATATAAGAGCGGGTACCACTTAGTGACCACCTACTGCAAGCCCCTCTGCCTTTCTCCAGCGAGAAACCCATCCTGGGGTGAGAGACAGGGGAGGCGACTTCCTGAAAGTGGAGGGGAAAATGGAGCCAGAGCGCCGGTCTCAGCAGGACAGAACCTGAGCTCACTGTGCCCTGGGCTGGTGGCCTTGGCCAGGTCCCTTCACCTGAGCCTCAGTTTCTTCCTGTGGGAATAGTAGTAGCTCCCTCCCAGGGCCCCAGGGTGATGAGGTGAAAGGGTTTGCAGCAAGTCGGCACATGTGCTGTAGATGTTAAGATAATGGTTCAGCTGGACCTGGAGGCTGTGTTTCCTGAGTCCCTGGCTGGTCTTTGCCCCAGCGCCTTCCAGTCCTCCTCAATGCAGGCCTGGAAGACAGCCCATGGCTGCCGCCATAGGGGATGCCCAGCACTGCATTAGCTGAAGGAAGCCTCTCTGAAAAGCTTCCTCCGCTTGTGTGATCTCACCTGCTCCCAGCCCCACCTGTGACCTCCTTTCTAGGATAACTGGGAATGTCTGGCTGCTGAGCGCAGCCTGGCACAGCTGGCGGTGCTGGCGTGGGACCTAGTCTGGCAACTGGTTATATATAGCCCCTGCGTCCATGGCCTTGGCAGGGTGCTCCTGGTGTGGGTGCAGGGGACACTTGAGAAGAGGCCCTGAAGCTGCCGTCCTTGCCATGCCTGGCCCAGAGCTGGCGTGAGGGTACCTAGGAGCTCCCTGGGCACCTGGGCCTTGTGTAGGCCTAGGGTGCTAGCCAGGGCTGGCTGTGGGTTTGAGGCACCTCTTCTTTATCCTGTGACCTGGGATAAAGTAGGGAGGATGGCAACTGAGGGCCTGGGGTGCCCTTTGGGCTTGGAGACAGAACAAAGGGAACTGCCTGTCCTATCGCTGTTTTTGAGATCAGTTTATCAGAGGGCATGTGTGTCCAATCCTCCTCCAGCGGGGAAGAAGGGAAGGAGAGGTCAGGGCCCAGGATGTATCACTAAAGGGTACTCAGCCCATTCCTAAATCCCACAGCCCCCAACCGTGGCCTGGAGAGGCAATATATTTAGTAGAAAACTACACTTGGGGTCAAAAGGATCAGCTCACCACCACCAGCGATAGACTAACGGCATGGTATATATGACCTCCTTTCTCACGGGTGAAACAGAATTGAAAATACCTACCTTGCAGGACTGTGCTGAGGGCCCCCAAGGGGAAGGCCCCTGGAGGGTGTTGTGCCTTGTCAAGTGAGTCTGAAGGAGGCGGATTAGGTAACCGCTCACCTGCGGGCCTTTCCCGCTCACCCTGCCCTCTCTGTGCGCCCTCAGGCTGGCCCAGGCCCCGCGCAGACACGCCAGGCCCTCAGCCCCAGCCCATGGACCTGCGGGTGGGCCAGCGGCCCCCGGTGGAGCCCCCGCCGGAGCCCACACTGCTGGCCCTGCAGCACCCCCAGCGCCTCCACCACCACCTCTTCTTGGCGGGCCTGCAGCCCCAGCGCTCGGCAGAGCCCATGCGGGTAAAGCTAGAGCTCCCACCAAGCCTCAAGCCCAGACGCGGCCCCGCCCTCCCTTCAGCCTCCACCTCTGTCCTCAACTCCTCGCCCCCTCCCCACAGCTCTCAATGGACACGCCGATGCCCGAGTTGCAGATGGGGCAGCAGGAACAAGAGCTGCGGCAGCTTCTCAATAAGGACAAGAGCAAGCGAAGTAAGGGTGGAAGCCTCCTCCGGCGTGTCCACGGCCCCCCGTGTGGGCGGGGGGAAGGAGGATGCCAGCTCCAGTCGGGGTCGCTCTCTGCCTGCCAGGCACTGGGGGTGAACGTGGGAGGAAGTGAAGGGGGACCCGCGGGCTTCACAGAAGGGGTGTAGCCTCAGGCTTGGCTGTTGCATAAAGGGGCCCTGGGAAGCCTAGTCTGGGGCACGGGGGGCGTGATCAGGGCAATGGGCAGAAAACGTTCCAGGGAGGCCACCCACCCATCCACCCCCCAAACCACTCATAATTTCCACCCCTGCAGGTGCCGTAGCCAGCAGTGTGGTCAAGCAGAAGCTGGCAGAGGTGATTCTGAAGAAACAACAGGCGGCCCTAGAGAGAACGGTTCATCCTAATAGCCCCAGCGTTCCCTACAGGTAACTCCCTCTCCGCCCCGACTCCGTGTGTCCTTGACACGCCCCCCTCCGGATGTCCGCCAATGAGCACACAGCACACGCAGACCGCTGCTCTCAGCTGCCCTTCACCTAATCCTCACCCCTCACCTCTAATCCTAGTGCCTCTCCGACCCTCTCTCCCAGCTGATACCTGCCCTCCTCTGGCCTTTAATTATCTCTCCTCACCCCGCCTGAGGCCCTTCTTCCCTACAAGCCTCTCCTCCCCCCACATACACTCTCTCACGCACACCACGCTGGTTTTCTCCTCTGTGTCTTCCCCTAAGCACAGAAATATCCAGATTCTTAGAACAGCTTCCTCCCTTTGTTGTCTGGGACCCTGGCTCCTAAGGACAGATCAGGATGGGTGGCCCAGTACTGCCCCCTGGAGATGGCCCCTGTTCATACTGGCCATGCACTCCGCCTGGCCCTCCTGGCTGCTGCCACTCCAGCATGCCTGCATCCTAAGTCGCTTCAGTCGTGTTCGACTCTTTGTGACCCCATGGACTGTAGCCCGTCAGGCTCCTCTGTCCATGGGATTCTCCAGGCAAGAATACTGGAGTAGGTTGCCATGCCCACCTCCAGGGGATCTTCCCAACCCAGGAATCGAACCCACATCTCATGTCTCCTGCATTGGCAGGAGGGTTCTTTACCACTAGCGCCACCTGGGAAGCCCCGCTGCCTTCCCCGACAGGTCCCAAAGGTGGAAGAAGGTGGCTGCTACGCCTCTGGGCATCCCTGCCCCTCTGAAGCAGCCTTGGTGCTCACTCCACAGAACTCTCGAGCCCTTGGAGACGGAGGGAGCTGCCCGTTCCATGCTCAGCAGCTTCCTGCCTCCTGTTCCCAGCCTGCCTTGCGACCCTCCAGAACACTTCCCTCTGCGCAAGACAGGTGCGTGGACAGGCCAGCAGGGACCTCTAGAGGGGCTAAGGGGGAAGAGCCTTGGGAGAGGGTCAGGGAGGGGTACTGCCTTCTCCTGCCTGTCTCAGAGAGGGCTGGAAGGGAGGGCTTAGGGCAGAGACCGGGTGGGCGTGCACCAAGTGATCCCGGCGCTCCTGCAGTCTCCGAGCCCAACCTGAAGCTGCGCTACAAGCCCAAGAAGTCCCTGGAGCGGAGGAAGAACCCGCTACTGCGGAAGGAGAGCGCCCCTCCCAGCCTCCGTCGGCGGCCAGCAGAGACCCTCGGCGGTGAGGCCCGGCAGGGTGGGTGGGTGGCAGGCAGGCCTGGTGCCCTCCCCCAGGGCCCCTGTGGGTGGTTGTCACAGGGTGCCCTACACACTTGCCAGGGGGTGAGTTGGGGCTGAACCCAGGTTTTGCTCCATTGGCTAATCTGACGTCTGCCCAAAAGAAGGGGCATCTTAAAAAAACCAAGTGTTCAGAGGTGCTGGAGGCTGGTGGTGGCCTTCCTGTCCTTCTGGAAGAAAGCAGGAAGCAGAGCCCATCCACAGCGGAAAGGGCTTGTTCCTGGCCCCCTCCTAGCCACTCTTGGCTCCTAACTGAGCACCCCCCTCTCCCCAACCCTCAGACTCCTCCCCTAGTAGTAGCAGCACGCCGGCATCAGGGTGCAGCTCCCCCAACGACAGCGAGCATGGCCCCAACCCCGTCCTGGGCTCCGAGGTAAGGCCTTGGCAGGCTGGGCGCCCCGGGGCATCTCTGGGGCTCAGCGGTCCTCAGCAGGCAGCCCGGCCAGGCTGGGGCTTCAGCATCTGGGCAGCCCCCACCCAAGCCTCTGGGGGTGTTCCGGGGAAGGTGCGCCTAGGGGTGGAGGTCTGGAACCGGTGACCCCTGCCCTGCTCCCATGGCAGGCGCTCTTGGGCCAGCGGCTGCGGCTGCAGGAGACCTCTCTGGCCCCGTTCGCCTTGCTGCCCACAATCACACTGGGGCTGCCCGCCCCTGCCAGGGTGAGTGGCTGAGGCGCCCTCCCCCACCCCAAACACCCTGAGATCTCTCCATTCCTTCTCCTACACCCCGCCCCTGGCCTTCACTGTCCTCCCCACCAGGGTCTTCTCGCCAGTGACGTTCCCCCACTCTCCCGCAGGCTGATGGTGACCGCAGGACCCATGCGACTCTGGGCCCTCGGGGCCCAGTCCTGGGGAACCCCCATGCTCACCTCTTCCTGCCCCATGGCCTGGAGCCCGAGGCTGGGGGCCCCCTGCCCTCTCGCCTGCAGCCCATTCTCCTCCTGGATCCCTCAGTGACTCACACCCCTCTGCTGACTGGTGAGTCCCAGCTTCTCCAGAAGGGCTGGATCCCAGCACCCTGCCAAGGGCCAAGCATGGCCAGGGTCCCGTTCTCCTGTGCGTCTTGCTGCTGAGTCCCTGGCTCGCCTCACCCTCCACCCTGGCTTCCCTCCACTCTTCCTTGTGGTCTCCTCCTTATGCCCCCCACCCCATTCTTTCCAGTGCCCGGGCTTGGGCCACTGCCCTTCCACTTTGCCCAGTCCTTACTGACCACCGAGCGGCCCTCTGGATCAGGCCTCCACCGGCCACTGAGCCGGACCCGCTCAGAGCCCCTGCCCCCAAGCGCCACTACCCCCTCACTGCTGGGGCCCCTGCAGCCCCGCCTGGAGCGGCTTAAACCTCACGTCCAGCTGATCAAGGTGAGGGGGACGGGGTAGGGGAGGCAGTGAGGGGTGGCTGAACTGGGGTTGAAAGAAGGGAGACTCAGGGCGGGCAGGGCCAGAGAGGGGATGTGTGGGGCCCGGGGCTGTGTGACCACTAGAGTCTCAGCGGGATGCAGGACGATCTGGCCCCAACCACCACTCCCCACCTCACGTCCTGTGCCATAGCATGTCTCCTCAGTAGACATCTCCCCCACCCCTAGAGGTCAGCCAAGCCGAGTGAGAAGCCCCGACTGCGGCAGATACCCTCAGCTGAGGACCTCGAGACGGATGGTGGGAGCGTGGGGCCACTGCGGGATGATGGCCTGGAACATAGGGAGTCCAGCCATGGGCAGCAGGAGGCCAGAGGCACTGTTCCTCTCCAGCAGCACCAGCAGGTATGGTCAGGCCCAGGGGCCTCTCAGAAGGTAGAGTCAGGAGACTCTGGGGCCTGGTAGTGGTGGAAGGGAGGGAGATAGGACGTCAGTGCAGGGGACAGCTCTGGGACCATGGTTCTTCTGCCAAACCCACACTGAGGTACAGACAGACATACGCACAGGCATACACGCATTCACACACATGCATATGTGCATTCATACACACATACATGTATGTGCACCTCCAGCAGCCTTCCAGCCTCAGGCTGAAGCCATGTCCCTTTCCAGTGGTGAAACTGGCCTTTCATGGAGCCCCATGCATTCCTGCTCTAGGACTTCTCCCCTGTGACTGTTAGTACTGTTTCCAGGAAGGTGCTAGGGCAGGAGGTGGGGCAGAGCCAGGCTTGGCCCTTCAACTGAACGAGTCAAGCCATAGAGTCTTCATTTGCTGGGGCTCGTGTAACAAGTACTACAAAGTGTGTGCCTTAAACAGCAGGTGTTCCTTTCCCCACAGTTCTGGAGGCTAGAGGTCTGAAATCGGGGTGTTGGTGGGTTGGCTCCCTCTGAGCCCTGTGAAGGAAGGCCTCTTCCCTCGGCTTGTAGATGGCCGCCTTCTCCCTGGGTCTGCACATTGTCTTCTGTCCACGTCTGTATCCCAACTTCCCCTATTTATAAAGATAAGAATCATATTGGAGCTTACCCTGATGACCTCATTTTAACTTGAGTACCCCTGTGAAAACCCTATCTCCAATCAGGTCACATACTGAGGGGACTGGGTGTCCGATCCTAAATACGAGGTGGGAAGGGACACAGCTCAGCCCATAAGATGTGGTAACAGTCCACAGAGTGCAGCGGCTCACGCAGGTCCCTATGTCCTTGAGCGGTGGGTAGTCCTCGAGACCAGGAGGAGATCCTGGTCAGAGCCGACCTGAGGCCCCTCACTCCAGTTCTGGTGTTGGAGTCTCGAGGGCTCAGGGAGTACTGGGGCAATGGGGTGGTCAGTCTAGGCTGCAGATCTTTGGGGGAGTATATGGGTAGGGAGCTCAGAGACTCAAAGCCCAGCTGGGCAGCAGGGCCAGAGGCTTCTGCAGAAGAGGGGCCTGACGGGAGATTTCTTGGCTGTGGGCAGAGGCGGATGGAGCAGGGTCTGAGAACCTGAAGCCTGAGGCCCCCTGTGTCCCTCAGGTGTTCCTCTGGGAGCAGCAGCGACTGGCCGGGCGGCTCCCCCGAGGAGCCACTGGAGACTCCGTGCTGCTTCCCCTGGCCCCGGGCAGTCACCGGCCCCTGTCCAGGGCTCAGTCATCCCCGGCCGCACCTGCCTCGCTGTCGACCCCAGAGCCCGCCAGCCAGGCCCGTATCCTGCCCAGCTCAGAGACCCCTGCCCGGACCCTGCCCTTCACCACGGGTAAGGCTTGGATTAGAGGGCAGGAGGAAGAGGCCGGGGCACACGGGGGCTCAGAGGGGAGTCCATAATTCCCTGTGTCATAATTCACTCTGGACATGTTTCGAGACCACAGAGCCCTTTCTTAGTCTGAGGAGATCTACTCAGTGTCCCATGGAGCCGGTGGTTGTATCCATGTTACAGTTAAGGAGACCCAGGCTCGGGAAATCAAGGGGACAGCTGGCTGGCAGTCAGGCCAGGCCAAGAATTCAGGTCTCCTGACAATTCAGGCCTTTCAAAAATTACATTGTTGCTCTGCTTGTGAGAAGAACTCAAGAGCATTTTAGAAATTTTGAAAAATAATAGAAAAGCATAAGAATGGAAAAAAAACCACCAGCCAGGGGACTTCCTTGGTGATCCGGTGGCTAGGACTCCATGCTCTCAATGCAGGGGCCCCAGGTCCAATCCTTAGGGAACTAGACCCACATGCTGCAACTAAGAATTCACATGCTGCATGCCACAACGAAGACCTGGTGCAGCCGAATAAATAAATATTTAAAAAGGAAAGGAAAAAATATAGGTGTGACCTTTAAATTTACTAAAAAAAAATCATGAGCCAATATCCCATCACCCAGAGGCAGCCCCTCATAAACGATGCCGTATTTCAGGCCAGTCTTCGTTCTAGCCACACGTATAAATCCCATATACACTACGTTTTGTGGCTACATTTTATACCCTATTCATTTTACACATTATGAATACTTTGTGATATAATTAATCTTTAAAAATTTTTTAAAGATTTTTAAAAATAGTAATTTTATTTATTTTTGGCTGTGCTGGGTCTTCATTGCTATGCAGGCTTTTCTCTAGTTGCGGTGAGTGGAGGTTACTTTCCAGTTGTGGTGTGTGGGTTTTTCATTGCACCGGCTTCTATTGTTGTGGAGCGCAGGCTCAGTAGTTCTGGCACATGGGCTCAGTTGCTCCTTGGCATGTGGGATCTTCCCGGACCAGGGACCAAACCCATGTCTCCTGCATTGGCAGGCAGATTCTTGACCACTGAGCCACGAGGGAAGCCCTAAAAATGAGATTTTATAGTGTGTCATCATAGTATTTTAGTTTAAACATTTCTTATTGGTCGAGCAGTTAGGTGGTTATTCATTTTCCCCTATTTGAATTTCCCCAAAGCCACATCTGTCTTGTCACATGGCCCGGTGTCTCTGTGGGCTTCCCAGCTCCCAGTTTTGGGGCTCCTATTTGGGTCATCATATCCAGGCGAGCCCCCAGCCTCAGGCCTCCCTTTGTTAGGCTCCAAGCTCTTGAGGTCCTGGTCATGGTCCTTGGGCCACATGAGGAGGGTCAGTGAGTCGGGAAGGCAGTAGTATGTGGCAGTTGTGTAGGTTGGGGCTGCGTGGTGTGTGGGTGAGGTGCCCGAGGCTGCCTGGGTAAGAAGCTAGGGGTGTGTGTGCAGGCGCCGAGGGGTAGGATGGGGCATGGGGGACTGTGGGGTGTGTCTGGGGCTCCCCAGGGCCCTGACCCCTGAGCCCACTCCCCGCAGGGCTGGTCTATGACTCGGTGATGCTGAAGCACCAGTGCTCCTGCGGGGACAACAGCAGGCACCCGGAGCACGCGGGCCGTATCCAGAGCATCTGGTCCCGGCTGCTGGAACGGGGGCTCCGGAGCCAGTGTGAGGTGAGGAGGCAGGTGGGGGCTTTGGGATTAGAGTGGGTGAGGGCTGTGGGAGGGAAGGAGCTGGGAGGGCCTGGAGCCAGTCTGGGCGGTGGGAATGGCAGGGGAGGGCTGCCCAAAGCAGAGGCTCAGGGGCTCTGTGGGTCCTTCCTCAGTCTCTCCGGGGCCGGAAGGCCTCCCTGGAGGAGCTGCAGTCAGTGCACTCTGAGCGGCATGTACTCCTCTACGGCACCAACCCGCTCAGCCGCCTCAAACTGGACAATGGGAAGCTGGCAGGTAGGGGCCCCCAGACCCTCCCTGCCCCACCACCCCATGCCACCGGCTCACCCAGCCCGAGCATCCTCCTATGCTCTCGTCCTCACTCCGTCGAGCTTGTCCCTTCGGCGTCCAGGCATCCCCGTGCTGCCCACCTCCACCCATGCCAGCCCCTGCCGGCCCTCTTCTCGGGGCCCCCCTGCTTCGGGCCGGGCCGGAGGCTGAGCGGGTTCAGTTCATGCGCCTGGGCCTCTCCCTGCAGGCCTCCTGGCACAGCGGATGTTCGTGATGCTGCCTTGCGGCGGCGTTGGGGTAAGTATGCAGGCTCTCCAGACCTCCTCCCTCCCTATTCCCCCAGGCCCAGCCCCCGCCTGCTTGTTTCGGTGGTCCTGCCGGGCCCAGTGGGCCGGGGCTCTCCCCTAGTGCCTCCTCTGCCGGCTAGAAGCTCCTCGTTGGTGGGTTGTCCTCCTGAGTGTAGAGCCCCTTGCCTTGCACTTTGAAGGCCTCTGGTGGAGGTTGAGGAGGCTGAGAGAGCGGGGCTGAGCCTGGGGCTTGGGCTCATCTCCCTCTGAGAGCACGCTGGCCTCCAGGCCACCTGGCCTGGGGCTGTGGGGTGCCTCTGGCATCCTTGGAGACCCAGGCATGTCCTGATGCCCTAGCTTTCCCTGCTCCTTCTCATTCTGCCTGGGGACTTCTGCCTCCTGGCAGTGCCCTTCCTCCCTTCAGAATGTCCCCGTGGTGGTGTCCCGGCCGGGAATGTAGAGCAGGGGATGGAGGCCTAGTCCTGGAGGGATGGGAACTGTCGCTGGGAGGCTGTGTGGGAGCCGGTCAGCGCCCTGTTCACAACTTCCCATTTCTTGCCACTTTCTGATTTTTCCAACTGTTGTTGCTTCTGTTTTCTCCTCCCTCCTCTCCCTCTCTGTCTCTGTCTTTCTCTCTTTCTCCAGCCTCTTGCGACTCTCTCTGCCTTCCTCGCCTCTCTCGGTCCGCCTCGCCCTCCCCATCTCCCCATCACGCCCCCCGGCCCCTCCCTAGCCTTGAGGCCCAGGGACTGGGTTTGGGGGGCCTCCCAGCCTGGGCTAGGGGCCCTGAGTGGAAGACAGTGGTGCAGACGGCCCCTCGAGCTCCGACCATCCCGAGGGCCTGAGCAGAGTCAGCGGGGGCTTAAACCCCCCTCCAGGCCCAAACCCCAAGTCCCGCCCAGGTAACGCCATGCCCCCTCCTCTGACTGGGGGGGCAGGCGCGATGCTGCCGGCAGAGTGCTGGCCAGATGCGGGCTGGTGATGTGGACTGAAGCTGGGAAGAAGTTGTGCTGGGACTGGGGGACACGGGAGGCCTTGCCTTTGGGCGGTGGGGCATGGGGGAGGCAGCCATCTGCCCAGCTCCCTGCCCCTGGGGTCCTAGCCATGGGGTGGGCACTGCCCCCGAGGCCCTGGCTCCTGTGGGAGGCCGTGGGTGAGGCGGGTCTTGACTCTGGCCCCCACAGGTGGACACCGACACCATCTGGAATGAGCTGCACTCCTCCAACGCGGCCCGCTGGGCTGCTGGCAGCGTCACCGACCTCGCCTTCAAAGTGGCCTCCCGTGAGCTAAAGGTAGGAGGCTTGAGTGGAGGGTGGGTGAGTCACGGAGGAAGGAGGCAGGGAACGGGCAGCGGGGGAGGCAGACCCAGGGCCTAGCATCACATTCCTCCTGGAGATCACCACAGGGTTTCGGGAGGGACAGATGAGATCTGAATCCTAGGCTCACGTTACCTGCTGAGGAATCAAGTCACTGGGCCCCTGGTCCTGTGGTCTCTGAGAGAGGCAGGCCCATGCTCATGCGGGGTCAGTTAACATATTTGCTGTGTGACCGCGGGCAAGTCGCGGAGCCTCTCCAGGGCCCCACGCACTGGCAGAGTGGCCCTTCGTGGTGCTGAAGTTTTACACACCGGGCTGACACCCGAGCTTGTTTGCTCTGGGCTTGGCACCTTATGGGAGCTTGTGTTGAGCCCCCACTGTTTAGGAGCTCGTGGCCCAAGTCTTAGCTCTGCTATCAGGCAACTTCGCACGAGTTATTAATATTAAATCCACCTAAGGCTCCAGGCTTCTCCTGTCTGTAAAGCAGATAATCACAATGTTTACCTTATGAAGATGTTATGAAGATTAGGTAACATTTACCTCAGAGCGTTGAGGGTGAAATCCAGTGTTAACCCTGTGCTTAGCACAGGGCCAGGCACATAGATTTTGCCCAATAAATAATAGCTGTTGTTATTACAAAGTGATAACAGCCAGGAGCCCCCAGGATGGGAGGTTCTGTGTTCACGGCCTGGGGGTCAGCAGAGGGCCCCTTGGTCAGTCACACTGTCTTACAGTCCCTTCTCAGGGGAAGAGCCTGCGGCTGGGGGACGGCTTCATAGAGGTGTGGGTCAGACGGTTGGCTGTTTGGTTGACAAGCATTCTTTCTGTTTCCAGAATGGTTTTGCTGTGGTTCGGCCCCCAGGACACCATGCAGACCATTCCACAGCCATGTAAGGCCCGGGGAGGCCTAGATGGGCTGGAGTGGAGGGCAGGCCCTCACGGCCCTCCTCTTGGGGGTTGGGGGGGCTTGGTTGGCCAGGTTCCCCCTCCTTCCTGTCAGCCTTCTGGGGCCGGGCTGGAGACAAGTGGGGTGGGGGTGGCATGGGGAGCGAACAGGCTGGCACGACCTCTGTCTTTTCCTCCCAGGGGCTTCTGCTTCTTCAACTCAGTGGCCATCGCCTGCCGGCAGCTGCAACAGCAGGGCAAGGCCAGCAAGATCCTCATTGTGGACTGGGTAGGTCCCAGCTCCTGGCCCCTGCAGGTCCGAGAGCCCTGTGGAAAGAGCCCTGAGCCTGGCGACCCGAGACGTGGCTTTGTGTCCTACCTAGTTCTGCATTTGCCTCCCCAAGCCTCGGTTTCCCCGTGTGTAAATGTGGGTGAGGATAGTGCCCCCATCACGGGGCCTTTCGGAGGCCCAGAGGAGTTGGCCTGTGGGAAGGGCTCAGCCGTAACTGGCTCCCACAGGGGAGGAGCCATCTGAATGCTGCCTTTGGGCCTCTGTTGGCTTCCCTTTGTAGATCTGGTCACTTCTGCTTTTCCCCTGCAGGTACTGAGAGTGCCAATAATAGCACATAACATCAACCTCAATTCAGTTCAGTCGCTCAGTCTTGTCCGACTCTTTGCAGCCGCATGAACTGTAGCACGCCAGGCCTCCCTGTCCATCACCAACTCCCGGAGTCCACCCAAACCCATGTCCATTGAGTCGGTGATGCCATCCAACCATCTCATCTTCTGTAGTCCCCTTCTCCTCCTGCCCTCAATCTTTCCCAGCATCAGGGTCTTTTCCAACGAGTCAGCCTTTGCATCCAGTTACCACTAATCAAATCCAGACACTGATGGTTTCATGCATCACATATTTAATCCTGACTCTGCCCTGGTTTACAGATAAGGGAAGTCAGCACAGAGCGGTTAGGTTAACCTGTACACAGCCGTATACCTTGCAAGCCCTGAGAGCCGAGGCCCTTTAGCCCTGGAGCACCTGTGTCTAACCACTTCGTATTCACATCTACTTATGGGATGTTCCAACGCAGAACGGAGGGACGGGCCACACTAGTGCGCGTGCACAGTCCACCTTCGCGTTCCCAGGCCAGGCAGGAGCCTGGGGGTGGTGCTTGGCGCTCCTCTGAGGATGGCGCTGGGCCTCGTTGTCCTAGCCCCTCTTTAATGGAGTGTGGTTTCCATCGCTTGCATCACGCCCTGACCTTGAGCAAGACGCAGTAGTAAGGGTTCCTGATGTGTGACCCTGGAAGCTTCCCTCTCCTGGCACTCACCCTCCCCCAACACGTGCTCTCCCTCTGGCTCTGGCTGGCCTGCCCTCGGTGCGGCTCCTCCCCTTCCAGGTCTCATGTTATCATCACCCCCACCTAGCGTGTTATGTACATTTCTGTACATAAGGTGGGGAGACTGAGGCTTACAAAGCACCCATGGGTCCCTGGACAGTTTAACTCGAGGAGTCCCCGTGTTCTCACCCCCAGGTCTAGACTCCTGACCTGCATAATGGTCACTGACCTGGAGACCTTTCCAGCCTGTCCTAGCCCCCATCTCTCTGCTTTCAGACCTGCCCTAATCCACTGCCCATCTCCCTGCACAGGACGTTCACCATGGCAACGGCACCCAGCAGACCTTCTACCAGGACCCCAATGTGCTGTACATCTCCCTTCATCGCCATGACGACGGCAACTTCTTCCCTGGCAGTGGGGCTGTGGATGAGGTAACCACATCTTCCGGCCCGCTGACTCTCATGAGTGGCCCTAACTCTCTCTGTCACAGCTAGCTGTGTGATCCTGGGTAGGCTGCTGAGCCTCTCTGATCCTCCGTTTCTACGTTTGGAAGGGAAGGGGCTGCATGAGCTGCTCTTGTAGCACTGACATCCAGGGGTTTGGATCCCAGGACACTGCTCTCTTCACATCTCTCCTGCCTCCTGTGTTCCAGGTGGGAGCTGGCAGCGGTGAGGGCTTCAATGTCAACGTGGCCTGGGCTGGAGGTCTCGACCCCCCCATGGGGGATCCTGAGTACCTGGCTGCCTTCAGGTAAGCTCACTAGGGGCCCAGAGGAGGCCTGGCCCAGCAGGGCCACCCTCTCCTCCCCTTTTCCAGCAGCACCAGGTTGGAGGTGATGAGGTGGCTTGTCAGCTTGTCCTCATCTAATCACTAGACATTATAAGCCAGCCCTGGAGTGGGTCTGTGGACTGAGAGACAGGGAAAGGCATGGTTACACTAGACTCTAGGGGCATCCAGTCCCTGTGGGAAGACAGGAAAACAGACTGAAAAGGTCAAGGTGTACTTTATAATGTCACACGCTACCAAGAGCCAGTGTTGAGCTGAGTGCAGGGAGACAGGCAGGGGGAACTGAGCAGAGCTGCTATGTTAAGGCAAAGAAAGCTGCCTGGAGGAGGTGGACTTTGCATAGGAGCTGAGAAGCCTAAACTGTGGAGGAAGAGGGAAAACAAGCAGGTGATGTCCATATTGGGGTTGTTGCTTAAGAAAAGCCATTCTAGAAGGGGGACTTGGCTCAGGAGCTGTTGTGTATTTCTCTCTGGGGGTTCCTAGATTCCATTTGGAGAAAGAGAAGCCTGGAAATAGGTCTCCGTAGACTTTTTGGGAGTATTCTTAATGGGAGTTAATTTTGTAGGAGCCTTGGGCTGGGGTTCCTGGCATCTGTGCACCCAGGGTCTTGAAGGACAGCAAAGTGGACCCAGGGATGGGTGAGGGATGAGGAGGGGCTGGCAGGTGCAAAGGATGAGCATGGATCTGGTGGCCCAGGACCTCAGAGGATCTATTGCCCGGGTCAGCTCTCAGGTGGTGAGTGGTGACGTGTGGCCGACTCAGTCCTAAGCAGGTGGCAGCTGAGTGCTGAGTGTTTGTGGTGTTGCCCTGAGGCTTTAGTAACCTGCCCCTTCCCTGTGGCCCTGCCCACCACTCCCCACCGAACACAGCGCACCAGCTCCTCTTTCATCCCCTCATCCTTGGCTCCTTCCTGCCTCTTGCCAGTTAAGAGCCCTGGGTGGCTGAGTCCTTAGGCTGTACCAGGGACATGGATGGTGGGCCAAGGTCGAGGAAGCCAGAGGCATCCGCTCATCCTGCTGGGAGTCCTGAAAGTAGGGTGCTCCCCCATAGAGTTGGTGGGAGAGGACTGGGCCCAGGCAGGGCCCTCCACCTCTGCTGCCGGGCAGCCCTGCACAGCCTGTGAGCCCCCCTTCCCTGCACACAGGATAGTCGTGATGCCCATCGCCCGGGAGTTCTCTCCGGACCTGGTCCTGGTGTCGGCTGGGTTTGATGCTGCCGAGGGTCACCCGCCCCCACTGGGTGGCTACCATGTTTCTGCCAAGTGTAAGGAGGCCCCTGCTAGGGGGGCGGCAAGGGCATGAAGGCGGGCCGGGGGGGTGGGCAGCGCTGCCCAAGTCAAGAGGGAGGTGACAGTGGCTGGCCCAGGGCCATGAGCATGGGACGGGGATCATGCACAGGTCAGGTCGGTTCATTGAGGAAGGCCTAAGTCACACCTGGGGACTCAAGTCCCGCAGACTGGAGGCTCGGTCACAGGACTTCTCCCACCCTGTGTCCTTCCCAGGCTGGGCGGGCAGCTTCTCCTGGGCGGGGGTGGATGGGGAGGAGCAGAGTTCTCAGAACAGAGGGAGCCCACTCAGCAGTGCAGAGCCTGGAGGACAGGGAGGAATATGGTGTGTCTCAGTGGAAAAGACATGGGCTGGAGTCCCTACCCCGGGTTCGAGTCCTCGCCCTGTCACTTACTAGCCACCCTTAACCTCATTGAGCATTCAGTGAGGCACACTAATAGGATTCACAGGGGGTTCCGTGTGAAAGCCATCGGTAAAGTAGAGATTTGTCACCTGAGTCACTCTTTCTAAGGGAGGAGCCAAGCAGGGAAATAACAGAGGTAGAAGGGGCTCCCCTCCTCTACCCCGGCCCCTCCTAACCCTCCTCATCCACCTTGTAGGTTTTGGGTACATGACGCAGCAGCTCATGAGCTTGGCCGGAGGTGCGGTGGTGCTGGCCCTGGAGGGTGGCCATGACCTCACAGCCATCTGTGATGCCTCCGAGGCCTGTGTGGCTGCTCTTCTGGGCAACAAGGTGAGGTGCCCGCCCTCGATCCGTGCATCTGTGGGGCAGGCAGTCCAGTTTTCCCAGGAGCAGCCCAGGCAGCAGGCAGTTGGGGCGCCTCCCTGGGGGTTTGCCGATGGGCAGGGTAAGGCTGGCCAGGCCCGGACTGAGGGGAACAGAGTGGATGCCTCTTCTCTGGGTCAGACCTCAGGTCAGTGTCCCCTGCCCCAGGCAGAGCCAGGAGCACATGCCTATCTGAGCCTGGAAAGCGAGGGCCCTGGGATGGGGCAGAGCTGGGCCTGTGGGTCGCTGTGAGGCAGGCAACTGATGCATGCCTTCTTCTGTAGGTGGATCCCCTCTCAGAAGAAGGCTGGAAGCAGAAACCCAACCTCAATGCCATCCGCTCCCTGGAAGCTGTGATCCGAGTGCACAGTGAGTGTGGAGAGAGGACACGGCTGACCCCAGACTTGGGGAAAACTCGGGGGTCTGTTGCCCCCAGGGACCAGAGCCCCAGGTCTTCCAACCCCAGCCAGCCCAGGGGAGCTGCTGCTGCTTTGGAATAGGCATTCTGTAAAGTACCCCATAGTAATGGGGGGCAGGCACCCCCACAGGTGAATACCCTCAGAGCCTTCCAGATGGACTCAGCAGGGATGGGCAGACGGTGGGGACCAGGCAGGACTGGCTTCCCTTCCCCAGCTGCTGCCCTAGGCCAGGGCCCTGCCCTCAGCAGCACTCAGGCCTCGTTTGTGGAAGAGCTTGTTCCCATCCTGACCCTCAGTTCTGGCCACAGGGTCTTAGGAACTCCACCTGCTTTGGGAGCTGAGTCCTAGGTTAACCCCACATTTGGAAAGCACTTTAAATTTTCAACTTCAGCTCAGCATCTATGCAGCACTTTATATGCTACCCATGATCTGTGTAGTGTGTGTGTGTGTGTGTGTGTGTGTGTGTTAGTTGCTCAGTCATGTCCACCGCTTTGAGACTCCATGGACTGTAGCCCACCAGGCTTCTTTGTCCATGGAATTCTCCAGGCAAGAATACTGGAGTGGGTTGCCATTTCCTCCTCCAGGGGATCTCCCTGACCTAGGGATCAAACCTGGGTCTTCTGCATTGCAGGCATATTCTTTACCATCTGAGCCACTGGGGAAGCCCCATGATCTGTGCTAGGGATACAAAATGAATAAAACAGATTTCCCACACCTGGGCTCGGCATGGGGTCATACATGACACTGAAGGTGCTGCTATACTTGGCATGGAGCCCTCACAGAGCTGGCCAGGCTCTGTGCTGGGCATGTTCCATGGACATTATTTCTCACAACAGTAGGCAAGATGGTCATGTCCACGGTCTAGATGGGGCAGTGGGAGCCCCGGGCAGATAAGTGACTTCCGACGGCCATACAGAGCGGCCGCAGTGTTGACCGGCTCTCCCTTCTGTGTCCTTCCCACCTCCCCTGTCCTGTGCTGGGCTGAGCATTGCTGGGGTCTTCATGTGAGGGGGACCCTGCGCTCCAGGAGGCTGGGACTCAGGGCTCTATGAGGTCACTGTGATGCAGACTGGGAAAGAGGCCCAGATGGTGCTCATGGGAGCCCTATACCCATTGGAATGGGTCAGCCGTAGGGGTGGGGGAGTGGCCTGGGCTTTGTGAGAGCTCCTCACAGCACACTGAACCCTCACTTTCTCACGGTTGTGGGGATCAAGTTGGGGAGGGTGTTGTCTGGAGGTGGAGGCAGCTGAGAACTGAGCCCATGCTGAGGACACGTCTGCTACTCTGGGCCTTTGGCCTGAGATGTGCAGCCTCAGTACCAGTCTAGTAAATGTGGCCGGCAGGTGGGGGGCCTCGTATCCCTGACCCTTCTGAATCAGCTTCTTGTCCAGGTGAATACTGGGGCTGCATGCAGCGCCTGGCCTCCCGTCCAGACTCCTGGGTGCACAGGGTGCCAGGGGCCGATGCAGAAGAAGTGGAGGCAGTGACGGCGCTGGCATCCCTTTCCGTGGGCATCCTGGCTGAAGAGCGGTAAGAGCCTGGGCTGACAGCCCCTCCCCTGCGGGGATCCCCCCAGGTCCCGGCACAGCCACTCCAGGCTTCTCAGGAAGCTGGGCCCCGGCCCTCCCTGCAGCCCCAAGCTCTCTGGCAGCACCACCCTTGTCCCTCTCCCAGGACCTCAGGGCAGCTGGTGGAGGAGGAGGAACCCATGAATCTCTGAGGCTCCAGAATGGATCTGCCACCCGCTGCACCCCGCCCTGCCCCACCTCGCGGACCTGGTTCTCCTCCAACTTCTGGCAGCAGTACCGGTTCCCGGGGTCTTCAGAGATCCTTCGGGCAGGTAGTCGGGGCCAGAGAACAGCCTTGACAGTCACCCCAAGGACCCTGAGAAGGCCCGGGGTCTAGGACAGGGACCAGAGGACCTTGGAGAAGGCAGGCTGCGCAGCCAGCCGGGCCCCGGTAGGCCTCTCCCCAAAGCAGAGTCTACCCCTCTGGGTCCCGGCCCCCGGCTGGGCCCGGCTCCTCAGGACCGCACAGAGGAGGACTGGCTCAGCTGGGCCCAGCCCGTAACCACTATTCTAGGCTCTGTAGACCCCGGACTTTGCACACAGCCCCAGGCTTCACACAGAAATGTGAACGTGGCCTCTGCCAGAGTGGCCCTTCCTAGGCTCTGGGGGCTGGAGTCGGGGGAGGATGGTTAGGAGGAGCTGAGGGGTCCCATGTCCCTGGGTGCAGGGGAGTTCCTCCTCTCCTGCTCCCTCGGATGACTCTGGAAGCTTCCTCCCCACCACGGGGCAGTGAGGCAAAGCCCCCTCTGAGAGCAGGCACGGCAGGCCTCCCATCTGGGCCCTGCCCCTGCCAGAGGACTCCCTGCGTCGACCATCTCAGTGCCCTGGTGGAGCAGACAGGTGCTCTTGGAGTTCCGTGCTTCCTGATCCAATGGTGCCAAACCCTTCATCTCTCCTCAGAAGCACAGCATGACCCCCCCAGGGCTCCCTCAGTCACCATGCCCCCCTCCATGAGCCTTCTCTCTTTCTGGGGTCTCCTGGACCCCAGCTGACTCTTGCCCTACATAGGACTAGCTTGGCTGAGGGGAGAGTGGGTGGGAGAGTGGATGGAAGACATGGGGGAGGGGGAGGCTACCCTGGCACAGTCTTCGAGGCTTCTGGGGTTGAGGCCTGGGGCCAAGAAGGAAAGTATTTGTGTGTATGTGTGTGTGCGCGCGTGCATGCACGCGTGTGCGAGTGAAAGAGAGGGAGTGTGTGTGCGTGCAAGTGCGTGTGTCTTCCCCAAGACTATACCCTGTGTATGTATGCATGTTTTTGTAAAAAAGGAAAAAAATGGAAAAAAATCTGAACAATAAATGTTTTATTTGCTTTAAAGGTGCATGTGAAAGGGCCTCTGGGGGATGAGGGCTGGGCAGTGGGCCTGCAGCTACACAACAGTTTATACCTTATTCGATGTGGAAGAGAAGGGACGGGTTGGGCTGGCAGGCAGCTCCCTCCAGCTCCTTGATATGTGGCAGCTGCCTTGCAGGAAGAATCTATCCTGAACCCACCCTGGCTGCCCCCGCCTGCCCCACCTCTGGGTAACAGGGAGGCGGCAGCTCTGGGTCCACAGACAGAGGACTGGTTAAGGGGTGGGGGACATGGAGGCCTGCAGACCCACTCACTCGGGCTTCCCTAAAGAGTCTCAGTCCCAAGTGGGACTGGTAAGTCACGTCAGGTAAGTCACCTCCTGGGGCCTCTGTTTATCAGCTGAAGTCTCCTGAAATAGACACTGTTGCGTTCCTGCCTGCTCTAATGTACCTTGACTCCTTAAGCATCTACTGAGCCTAGAAGAGAGAATGGTGAGGCTACAGGACTGGGCACGCTCACCCACTGTGAGGTGCTGGGGCTGCCGGCACCTGTCTTGACAGTTCCGAGATGGCCAGGCTTCTTCAGGCAGCAGAAGCAGCAGCCTTGTTAGCTAGAATCTGGCCCCAAGTCTTCGGAGCCTGGAGAACACAAGGAAAGCATGTTCATCCATTCTGTCCTGGCCTCTTGGGCGACAGGCACTCAGTCCCACAGGCATTGCTGAAGCTGTGCCCAAGGGCATCCTCACCCTGGCTGGGGGTGTGTTGAGAGGGCTGGGGGTGTGCTGCTGGCCTGGGGGTTCCCCCATGGGGAGTCCCTCAAGTAGGACCAGAGGGAGAGAACCTCCTCTATTACAGAAATGGCTTACTTAATGAGACAACTGGAGAGCCCTCCCATCCCCACCCTTCCCACCCACTGCTCCCACAGTCCATCCCGCAAGAAAGCACTGGAGGCTGGCTGATACAAATGGCTGCTGTATTTTTGCTAAAGTGACAGTGACACAGATAAGGCAAAGAGCTGAGGGGCAGGACGCATCGGGTGGGAAAGGGGTGGACCGTGCAAAATGGCAGCCGAAGAAAAGATTAATGCGGCCCCTTCCCTCCCGAGTGCGGTGAGCCCTTGGGCCAGTGTATAGGTGGTAAAGCAGATTTTGTCCTTTGGAAGGGAGATTTTGAAAGATAAAAAGCTCTCATGAAGGGCAGCTGGCAGGGGCAATGGGGGTGGGGTGCGTCTGGGGGCTGCAGTGACTCGGGTGCCAGGAGGAGCAGGTGTGAGAAGACTGAGTGGAAATGTTGGGCTATAGAAACCTCACTTGAGAGTTTCTTCTAGCCCAATCTGCTGCCCCCTTCCCCAAAGCCCTTTAGGGGGCAGGAGCACCTCCCCCAAGACCTTGAGTCTGGCCTCATTTGGGGCATCCTGCTCTGATGTACGTGGTGAAGGGGCAACGGCTCTAGCACAATCTTGGAGCCAGTGCTGTGGGAACAGAGTGGGGAGAGGGACACTGAACTCCCCCCAGGTCCCCAGGCCTTGGGAAAAGACAGCCAATGTCACCCACCCCTGGGACCAATGAGTTCAACTACCTGACACTTGGGGGACACAAGGATGGGGGTGCTGGGATAGGGGGTTGAGAAGCCTTTACTAGAGACCCCTTATTTGACCTGACCTCCCCAGGGTCCCACCCTGCCTGAGGGAGAGGGCCCAGGGCAGCAGAGACCATACTGCCTGCCCCTGGGCCCCAGGCACGGCCTCCATTGCCTTGACTGTAGCCCTGGCCTGCTTACAAAGACTGCCCGCTGAGTGCTAAGAAAATAGAGCCACGTTTTAAAGGTCTAAAGCTGCCCTCCAGCCAGGCTGATGAGCAACACGGCGGGGCCCCTCCCCACAGCAGCCAGGGCTCCCCCAAAGGGGACAGGACAGCTTCACAAACACCATCCGTCCTCCTGCTGTAGATTTTCCGCCTCAGTTCTGGGGTTCCCAGGGGGTGTACAAGTCCGCCTGATGTCTCAGAGGCTGAGTCCAGGTCCTGAGGACCATCAGGGTGCAGAACCCTCATCCCGTGGGGTCAGAAATCGCTGAGGATGCTAATGTCAGCAAAGTCAGCCCGGTAGCGGTGGGCGTAGAGGCTAAGCAGGAAGGCCCACTTGAAGGAAATGAAGCTCCAAACACAAGAGAGGTAGTAGCTGTTGGGGTCTGTGAGGCCTGCAGGGCAGAAGAATCCAACTGTGACTTTCAAGAGGACCTTGCCCTTGACCCCTAGCCACCATGCCACAAGCCCCGGGCCATTCTTCCCCACAGTCTCCAACAGAGGCTGAACCGATCCAGTGGAGAGATTAGGTGTAATAGAGGTTCCAGAGCATTCAGAGTTTGCTAGCAGGAAGCAGTGGGGATGAGGCTAGGTCAGGGCTGGCTAATCACAAGTCTGTATCATCATCCACCCTGCTATTGTGACACTGACCTTAGACCTCTACTTTCCAATCTGCTTCAGCATCGGAGCGGGCAGGAAGGGCCTTTGGCTACTTGCTTACTGTAGCCACCAGGGGGCGCTCCCATCCCGGAGCTGGGCAGGACGCTTAAAGGTACTGCTAACCACACACTCCTGGATGCTGACTGCAGCTCACACTTACCCCTTCTAACCCAGAGGCTGGGGTGGGGGGGTCCATTCTCCCCACTTTAACAATGAGAAAACCTCGGTACAGGGAAGTTAAGTGATCTGCCCAGTCCTGTGGGCATAAACATTGGACGTAGCAAGGTAATCTGGGGTCTACTGAGCGCCCCACCCAGCGGCCCGCCCACTCTCTGCCGCGGCGGAAGCCCTTACTCTGGTGTCCAGTGATGGCCAGCACCAAGAAGGTGCAGAACGTGGCGACGGAGACGGCCGAGAACAGCACGCCCACGAAGAAGAAGCCGCGCAGCCCCTTGAGCCACGTCCTCCAGTAATCCTGCATGTACATCACGTGCGTCACCAGCACCCACAGCGCCAGCACACCTGCCGGGGAGAGACCGAAAGAGGCTCAGGCGGGGGCCCTTCCGTCCTCACATGCCGACCCCCAGGGCCCTGCGGGTCCCCCCAGACCAGACTGTTCTCACAAAAAAAACAGTAAGGTAGTATGGGCCTTTTCTCTGTCCCTGTTGAGCGGAGTTTGCTGGAGTCCACAGTGGCCTGCGATGTAAAGAGGACATGAATGCAAAAGCAGCTGAGAGATTCTGGCTGCCTCCCAGTAAGCCAGACATTAAAGAGATTTGCAAAAATATGAAACCATGTCATCGTTCTCCCTAGTTTTTTGTTTGTTTTGGAAAACCTGAGTATTTCTTACCAAAAAAAAAGTTACTTATCACAATGTTATTTTTAGTATTATAGTTTAAAATAGTTAAGAATTTTTAATTCCTCAGTATTAATTTCTAATACAGTACATATTGATAGATATAACCCACATCAACAAAATTTCCTTGGGGTTTCCCCACATTTTAAGAGCATAAAGGGGTCCTGAAGTCAGAAAGTTTGGGGACCACTGCAGTCCAACCTGCTTTCCAAGGACTCCCTACTACCCAACCTGGGGCCACAGATGTGGGGGTACTGCTCCCACCCTGGTGCTCCTCCTGGGCTTCCCAGGTGGCTCAGCGGTAAAGAATCTGCCTGTGATGCAGGAGACGCAGGTTCCATCCCTGGTTCGAGAAGATCCGTTGGAAAAGGGAATGGCAACCTACTTCAGTATCCTTGCCTGGAGAATCCCATGGACAGAGGAGCTTGGGGGCTAAAGTCCATAGGGTCACAAAGAGTCAGACATGACTGAGTGACTAGCACTTCTTCTGATGCTCCTGCTCCCTCACCTTCAGAGGCCACCACCACCACATTGAAAGGCTAATGGCGTGGGCATTGGGGCTCTTCCCAAACTCCATGTATTGGTTTTATGGGATGGGGAGGCCCAGTGGTAAAACCCCCAGGACCATCCAGTTCCCACGTGGCCTTCTTCTTGCTCTTGGACAGACTCCATTTTATTTACTTATTTGGCTGTGCCATGTGGCATTCAGGCTTGTAGTCTCCTGACCAGGGATCAGTCCATGCCCCCGGCAGTGGAAGCGTGGAGTCTTGATCACTGGACTGCCAGGGAAGTCCCCTGCTAGACTCCATTTCCTAAGTTGTTTGCTGAAAGGGCAGGCCAGTTGCCCCCAGCTGGTCGTAGGTTTGCCCTCTGGGCCTGGCTGGGCTCTTCCCCTCCAATGCCAGCTGCCAGTCAGCCAATACAATGAGTGCCCTCTGTGCCAGGCGCTGCCTGCCACCGCAGCCCAAAGAGAGAAGCAAATATTAATTCCATTGGCAAGGGTCTGGGGCAGAGCTGCAGGGTCCCGACAAGGGAGGAATGAGGAATGAGGCAGAGTCAGCTGTGTGGAGGCTGCTGTATCCTGAGAGTCAGGAGGCCTTCCAGAAAGTGAGCCGCACACACTACATGCAGAGGGGCACTGGGAGGCTGGGGGAAGCGGTGGTCAGCTCTGGCAGGGGAGAGAGGGAGGGGAAGCAGATAGGGAGATCGGGCTGGGGGAGAATGCTTTGACTGAATCTACGATATTTAAGGGAGTTCACTAAATTGTCTATCCCTTTTTATGAGCCTGAAATATTTCATAATATTTTAAGTTGGGGGAAAATAAGAAGGTGGAGGGGGAGTCATCACAGATCTCTGCTCTGGTTACCACCTCAGAAGCTGTCACAATTCAGGCAGCCTGGCAAGGGACAGAGAACCACGAGGCTGCCAGCCAGGAAGCCTGGGCTTGGCACTGCAGGGCTGCTCGTGACTCTCAGAGCCTCCACATCTGAAAGAAGGGACGCCCGAAGTTCCCACCAACCTGGAAACTGGGTGACATAAGGCTCCCCGCTAGTGAGGACTCACCTCCGCCAACACCTGCGGCTTCCTCTCCCATGGTGTTTGACCCACGCTCAACCCCTACTTCCCTCAGGGGTTAGGGATCTGGAATGTGGCCCTAGAGTCAGGTTGAGCCAGGACAAGCATGTCCTCATCCCTGCCTAGGCAGGAAGCGGGTCCAGGCCAGAGAAGGACAGAATACCAACCCCCCAGCTTCTGCGTACGTCTTCCATGATCTGAATGGATGCTGTGCTAGTCACCCTTCCCAGAAATCTTTCCCAATCATCTCACGTGCATCCTAAGTGTTCACTGGGGGAGCTGTTTGGTTTCTTAAAGGGCCCTAGGAAGGAAGGGTATTGTCACTATGCACATCCAAGCAGCCGTCAGATGGGCACCTCTGTGACAGCTCCACTTGCCCTCTGTCACCATGGAGGGGCTGAAATAGATGGCTCTCTGATGTTTTACACTTAAAGATTCTGGAAGCCAGCTTAGGGGAAAAAAAAGGAGGTCAGAGCGATTCCCCTGTGACTCAGCAATCTCTGGGTTAGGAAACGCTGAAATAAGGGCCTGTGAGATGCCCTCTCTTAGTCTACTAGCTGTGCTCCAGCGGTGCCTCCCAAACACCCATGTATCCACCCCCACATCCATCCATGTAGTAAAAAGGGCTGAGCAGGAAGAAGAGGAAGATGACCATTCAGGGTGTTCCAGATCCCAGCTCTCCGTTAATAAGCAGGCACAACCTGCCCCCACCTCTCACTTCCCCTGCTCACAGGCCTGGCCTCCAGATAAACACCAGCCACATCTGGAAGCAGGCCCATCCCCACTCATCCTGGTTCCTGCCTCTGCCCATAGAAGAGAGACCGCCCCTAACTCCACCCAGGTGGTCAGTGAGGCAGCAAGAGTCCCCAGGGTCCCTCCCTCGCCTCAGCCCTGCTCCCTTCCCTGGGACACTCTAGACTGCAGGAAGCCTGGTCTGCATGACTCGGGGCAGAGCGGATAGTTTCCTCACCCAGCTGCGTGTCCATGCCAAACCTCACTCCTTGCTCCAGCCCATCTGCCTCAAGGAGTAGGGCCCTGCTTGGCTTGGGGCATCAAAGGCACACAGCTGGTCAGTGAAAGAACCCCCAGTGGCTGGGTTAGAGGTGAGGAGCCAGGAGGAGACTGGGGGGCCCACAGGGAAACGCAGATGAGTGAGCCACTGAACATGGGGCCCCCTCTGTTCCCACACCCCTCTCCCCACCCCAGCTTCTCTCACTCAGCTCACGGGAAGAACCTAGAGCCCGCTAGATACCCAGCCAAGCTTTCCAATCTTACTCTATTTTGGTCTACTAGACCTAGAGTCAGTCTTCTTCCCAAGGGTTCCCAAGCAAAATCATTTCTCCAGCTTCTCAAGCCACTTCTTCCTGGACAACCACCAGGATCAGGGAGAGTGGGTCTCCACCCAGGCACATTTTCCCAGGGGCTCCAGGAAACCAGCACCCCCCCAGCAGCCCCGCCCGGCACACAGGGGAAGGAGTGCACTGGGGCTGCCCTCTGGTGACTCGGCAGTTTCTGAAAATGCCAAGTCAGAAGTGGGGTGCTCACAAATCTGCTGATGATTCTCCCCAAAAGAGGAAGAGGCTGACTGGCTGCAGACACTCTCAGCACTCATTCACGTGGAGCGGGCGTGTGGCCCTCACTGCCCCTCCCCCACCTGCCCCGCTGCTACCACGAGGGCCACAACCACGGCCGCCGCTCCCACCATCACCGGGCATCTTCGGTTCTGCAATGGCTGTCAGGGAGGTGCCAGGATCCTGCCCCAGCTGTTGCTGCCCTCACACCTCTCCCTGCATGCAGCTCCATACATAGCTGGCCTGTCTTGGAGGCTAAGGGATGTCTTCAGGGAGGGAGAGAAGGCAGGACTGGGTTAGAGGGAAACCCTGGGACTCCCCAGGGCTGCCCCCCAACAGGAAGCTGCAAGATGGGTGATTCAGGGAGAGGACAGACAGCTGTTACATTCTAGACCTGAATGGGGGCCTCACACAACACGCCTGTTGTGAGGCAGCATCTCCTCCCATTCCTAACAGAAGAGGAAACCGAGCCCAGGAGGCATTGATGTGCCTACGGTCACACGCCTCCATGGGTCAGACTCCACACACCCAGCTCAGATTCCAGGGGTGGCCCTTCCTCCTCAGCTCCAAGCAGCCCCCTCCTGTCCGGTCTCATCAGGGCAACCCCTGGGTCTCACCTGAGGAGTCACCCTGCCATCCAGAGGGGAAAGCAGCAGGGCCGAGGGAAATGGGAATACTCTACAGGGACAAGAGAACCAGGAGGAGCATGGCAGGCGGGGGGAGCGGGGTGCAGAGCGGAAAGGGGCCAGGGGACTGCAGATAACTGAGCAGAGGTGGGCAGGCTCCCCCCAGGAGGACAGGAACCCACAGGTGGGGAGTCCAGGCGGGCATGAGGAGCAGCCCAGCCGGGCACCCACTCACCTTCCTTGGAGACCCCCAGTGCTCGGCTTGGCATTGCTTAGGCTGCGGTAACCTATGCCTCTCTTACAAGGCAGAAACCCCACCTCCGTTCCTTCTCTATCCAGATCGTAGTCAGTAAGCTTCAGGGCAATGAGCAAATCTAGTTATTTTTAGTTAGTCCATTTAGGGCTCTTTTGGCAGAGTTTAGTTACCAATAAGATCATCCTAATGTAGAAGCATTATCCTCACATGTACTTTTTTCCCAGAGTGCTTTCCCACACATATTATTTCATGGAGGTGTGTAACCCTGGGTAAGCTATTTATTTACACTAAGCCTCAGTTTAAGCCTGACCTGTAAAATGGACACAGGAATAATGACTAATTAAGGATTAAATGAGATGACAGAAGCAGTTTGCTTAACAGGGTGCCCGACACATAGAAAGCGTTTAAAAAAAAAAAAAAAAAAGTGAGCAAGTAGAAAAAATATGTTTCGTCTTCTCACCAACTCTACAACACAGAGAAGTGAACAACATGCCCAAAGATGCAGAGCGAGCGCAGCATTGGTAAGCACGGGACCTCCACCAGCGCGCTGACGCTCTCAACACCAGTGCTAGCCTCCTCTGCCCTACTGGAGGCACAGAAAGGGAGGCTGGCGGGGTTGAACGGACCTTGACTCAGGAGCCACAGCTCCTGAGGGTGGCACGGAGACACCGACGTGGTGGAAAGAAAACGTCAATTTTCCTCAAACCCCTAGCGCAGTCCTGAGCCCCCGCTGAGGACTCTGCCGGGGCTGGGCTCCACCCTGGAAGGAGGCAGCCGGGCTTCCCCGGGAAACCCAGCCCTCCTTTCCACTGACTCCTTCTCCGAGCTCACCCAGCCTCCAGGGAAGGGGCGCGGATCCCCCAGAACAAGTGCGTGTGTGTTTGGGTGTCTTCACACCTGGCCGCCCATAGGAGGTGGCGAGGGCAGCGGGCGCACAGGGGCGCTGTCACCGAGGCACAGGGTGGAGAGCGGACGGGCTAACCTGGGGGCTGCGGGGCTGGTGAAAACGGCAGAGGCGGGACATCGGGGCCCTGGGCCGGGGGCGGGCATTGGGTCCCCGAGGTCCCCTAGGGATGCCCAGAAGCCCGGGCCCACGAGGGGCCTGCTCTGCCCACGGCCAGTCTTGGGTAAACACGCCACCCACTCCCCGGGGAAGCGCCGCCAGGGAGGAGCTTCCCGGAGCAGCCGCCGGCGCCTCCCCGCAGCCGGGCGCCCGAGCCGCGGGAGCCGGACCCCAGCGCCCCCCGCGCGCCCCGGGGTACCTGCGAGCCCCCCCATGGCCGCGGTGCCCGGCTGTCTGTAGACCACCGTCCAGACGAGGAAGATGGAGAAGCCGGCCACGGAGCTGAGACCCGAGTAGGCGGCGCGAAGGCCGAGCTGCAGGCGGGACGGGGCCATAGGGCTGCGGGCTGCGGGCGCCGGGCGCGGAGGGCGAGCGCGGCCGCTGGTCACAGGTGCAGGGCCCGGAGCCGGAGCGGGGAGCCGCGAGCCGAGCCGGAGCCGCCGGCCGCCCGCGCTCCGCCCCCGGCCCGCCCCCTGCGTCGCCGACACAGCGCCCTCCCCGGCCGGAGGCCGCCCGCGCCCGGAACCACCGCGGCGAGCGCGTCCTGGGCTTGCCTGCAGTCTGCGGCCCGGATCTCTTGGGGATGCCGCCTTAAAGGGCAGGTTCTGGGGCCCGTCGTCTGAGCTACAGTATCAGGATATTTAGGCCTCGGCGGGGCCCGGAAACACTCAGCTCTACAAACCAGCTGCGGTATTTGCTTTTAAAGTTTATCACGTTCTCGTTTAAAATTTCAGATGTAAATTTCTCGTTAAAAATCAATTATAAAAAATTAAGATATAGGAAATTACACAGCGAATATGATTGCTTTCGCGCCTATCTATCCATCAGGTTCCCTCCTCAGGCGTTAAGCAGTCTCAGCAGATGCTTCTCTCGGAACCCTTCTCGTCTTCTGACCTCAGGCTCCTTCCCGTCAAGGACAGCTCCTTTCTTTCATCTCCACAAGCGTACCCTTCCCACCCAAAATCTACCCGAACGCCACTTGCATCAGAGTCAGACAAAGCCAAGGAAGAGACTGGAATCTGTAGCAGGTGTGTACTGAGCTACGGCTGCGGGCCCAGCGCCATGCTGGGAGCCTGCAGGGAAGATCAAAATGTAGCACACGGAGCCCTCAAACACTTAAAATATAGTGGAGGAGGTTCATCGCATACTGGCACGAAGTAAGTATCCAATATACCTTGTATTTATTTCTTTTCCCTGCTGTAGCAAATTACCACAGATCTAGTGGCTTCAAACAACACAGATTTATTATCTCACAGTTCCCTAGGTCAGGTGTCCAAAAGTGGAACTCAGAGGGCTAAGATCTAGGGGAGGGCAGCGCAGCCTTCCTTTTGGAGGCATGAGGGGAAAAGCTGTTTCCTTGCATTTTTCAGCTTCTAGAGCTGCCCACATCCCTTGATTCCTGAGTGTCTTCGAAGCCAGCTCCATCTTCAAAGCCAACAGTCACACCACCTAGACCTCTGTTTCTGTCATTACATCATCTTTACTTTCTCACTAACTCTGCGGCCTCCTTCTTTTCCCTTATAAGGACCCTTGTGACTAAGAACCTGGATAATCCAAAGGAATTTCCCCGTTAAGATCCTTAACTTAATTACACCAGCAAAATCCCTTTGGCATGTGAAGCAATAAATTCACAAATTCTGGGGATCAGGACACTGACATCTTCAGATCAGATCAGATCAGTCGCTCAGTCATGTCCAACTCTTTGCAACCCCATGAATTGCAGCACGCCAGGCCTCCCTGTCCATCACCAACTCCCGGAGTTCACTGAGACTTACGTCCATCGAGTCAATGATGCCATCCAGCCATCTCATCCTCTGTCGTCCCCTTCTCTTCCTGCCCCCAATCCCTCCCAGCATCAGAGTCTTTTCCAATGAGTCAACTCTTCGCATGAGGTGGCCAAAGTACTGGAGTTTCAGCTTTAGCATCATTCCTTCCAAAGAAATCCCAGGGCTGATCTCCTTCAGAATGGACTGGTTGGATCTCCTTGCAGTCCAAGGGACTCTCAAGAGTCTTCTCCAACACCACAGTTCAAAAGCACCAATTCTTCGGCACTCAGCCTTCTTCACAGTCCAACTCTCACATCCATACATGACCACAGGAAAAACCATAGCCTTGACTAGACGGAACTTTGTTGGCAAAGTAATGTCTCTGCTTTTCAATATGCTATCTAGGTTGGTCATAACTTTTCTTCCAAGGAGTAAGCGTCTTTTAATTTCATGGCTGCAGTCACCATCTGTAGTGATTTTGGAGCCCAGAAAAATAAAGTCTGACACTGTTTCCACTGTTTCCCCATCTTCTATTTCCCATGAAGTGATGGGACCGGATGCCATGATCTTCGTTTTCTGAATGTTGAGCTTTAAGCCAACTTTTTCACTCTCCACTTTCACTTTCATCAAGAGGCTTTTTAGTTCCTCTTCACTTTCTGCCATAAGGGTGGTGTCATCTGCATATATGAGGTTATTGATATTTCTCCCGGCAATCTTGATTCCAGCTTGTGTTTCTTCCAGCCCAGCATTTCTCATGATGTACTCTGCATATAAGTTAAATAAACAGGGTGACAATATACAGCCTTGACGAACTCCTTTTCCTATTTGGAACCAGTCTGTTGTTCCATGTCCAGTTCTAACTGTTGCTTCCTGGCCTGCATACAAATTTCTCAAGTGGCAGGTCAGGTGGTCTGGTATTCCCATCTCTTTCAGAATTTTCCACAGTTTATTATGATCCACACAGTCAAAGGCTTTGGCATAGTCAATAAAGCAGAAATAGATGTTTTTCTGGAACTCTCTTGCTTTTTCGATGATCCAGCAGATGTTGGCAATTTGATCTCTGGTTCCTCTGCCTTTTGTAAAACCAGCTTGAACATCTGGAAGTTCACGGTTCACATATTGCTGAAGCCTGGCTTGGAGAATTTTGAGCATTACTTTCCTAGCATGTGAGATGAGTGCAATTGTGCGGTAGTTTGAGCATTCTTTGGCATTGTCTTTCTTTGGGATCGGAATGAAAACTGACCTTTTCCAGTCCTGTGGCCACTGTTGAGTTTTCCAAATTTGCTGGCATATTGAGTGTAGCACTTTCACAGCATCATCTTTCAGGATTTGGAATAGCTCAACTGGAATTCCGTCATCTCCACCAGCTTTGTTCATAGTGATGCTTTCTAAGGCCCACTTGACTTCACATTCCAGGATGTCTGGCTCTAGGTCAGTGATCACACCATCGTGATTATCTGGGTCATGAAGATCTTTTTTGTACAGTTCTTCTGTGTATTCTTGCCATCTCTTCTTAATATCTTCTGCTTCTGTTAGGTCCATACCATTTCTGTCCTTTATCGAGCTCATCTTTGCATGAAATGTTCCTTTGGTATCTCTGATTTTCTTCAAGAGATCCCTAGTCTTTCCCATTCTGTTGTTTTCCTCTATTTCTTTGCATTGATTGCTGAAGAAGGCTTTCTTATCTCTTCTTGCTATTCTTTGGAATTCTGCATTCAGATGTTTATATCTTTCCTTTTCTCCTTTGCTTTTCACTTCTCTTCTTTTCACAGCTATTTGTAAGGCCTCCCCAGACAGCCATTTTGCTTTTTTGCATTTCTTTTCTATGGGAATGGTCTTGATCCCTGTCTCCTGTACAATGTCACGAACCTCATTCCGTAGTTCATCAGGCACTCTATCTATCAGATCTAGGCCCTTAAATCTATTTCTCACTTCCACTGTATAATCATAAGGGATTTGATTTAGGTCATACCTGAATGGTCTAGTGGTTTTCCCTACTTTCTTCAATTTAAGTCTGAATTTGGCAATAAGGAGTTCATGGTCTGAGCCCACAGTCAGCTCCTGGTCTTGTTTTTGCTGACTGTATAGAGCTTCTCCATCTTTGGCTGCAAAGAATATAATCAATCTGATTTTGGTGTTGACCATCTGGTGATGTCCATGTATAGAGTCTTCTCTTGTGTTGTTGGAAGAGGGTGTTTGTTATGACCAGTGCATTTTCTTGGCAAAACTCTATTAGTCTTTGCCCTGCTTCATTGGTGGCCCATTATTCAGCTATCACATCTCTCTGGAATGTCATCTCCATTAACAGCAACTGTGCCTCTTTCATTCACACCAACACATAAAAGAGTTTCCAGCACATCAAATCCCCTTGGAAAACATTTGTTGAGTGGATGAATGTGAGTGAATGAAGGTAAGAATTAAATAACAATAAAGGAGATCATATACAAGAAATGTAGTCAGGACATGATTAGTTGCCAAGTGAATGATGTAAACCACATTTGCCTCACTTTTTTTTTTTTGGCAGCACTGGATCTTCATTGCTTTTTCACAGGCTTTCTCTAGTTGCGGCAGGTGGGGGCTACTCTTCTTTAGGGTGCAGGGGCTTCTCATTGCGGTGGCTCCTCTTGTGGAGCACAGGAGAAGAAGGCTCTAGCGTGCCAGCTCAGTAGTTGTGGCCGGGGCTTAGTTGCTCTGAGGCATGTGCCGTCTTCCTGAGACCAGGGATCTAACAACATTGACAGGCAGATTCTTATCCTCTGAGCTACAAAGGAAGTATTTGCTTCACTTCTGAATAGTCTGGGGAGCTTCTTAAAAAAAAAAAAAAAAAAAAGACCCCAGAATCCACCTCTGCCTTATTAAGTTTGAATCTTGGAAGTATATATTTTTTTTTAATGAGAAGTGATTTTAATTTGGTGAGCTTGGTATCCAGCCCTCCTTTGGGAGCTGCGGATGGAGGGAGTTACTGCTGGCTGTTCAGAGGAGGGAGCAGGCCCTGTGGTCCAGAGTGCACTGCCGTGGATGACTTCAGAGCTGGCCTGCAGGGCAGCGCTCCATGCAGTGGGAGCAGCCTGGGTGACAGCCCAGAAGGAAGAAAGAGCATGGCAGGTTTGGGAAACTGTAAGTAGTTTGTGGTCTGTGGGTGATGTAAAGGGTTTTGAGGTTGGAATTGTTCTGAACGAAAATGGCCTTGCTTGCTCTTCTTAGAAGGTTTCCCCCTCTCTGTGGAGCCAGGGGAGGGAAGTAACAGTTCTGTGTTTAAGAAATGTGGCCAGGGTAATAGTGTGAGGATGAACTTCCTTTGAAAAGACCAGAAAGCGGAGAGGCCATTCAAATCCTTCATCTCCCTATGCTTTAGTTGTCCCATCTGTAAAATGCAGACAGCTGTGTTGTTCGCTTCAAAGTATTTTGTGAGGAGTCAGTGCTTAGAAGAATGACTAGTATGCAGCAGGTGCTTCATAAACACCAGCGAGTATGGTTAGTAGCAGTGGAAAGGCTGTGAGGGCAAGAGATGGTGAGGGGAGAATGAAAGGTGGTTCAGGCTGAGTCAGCGAGAATGGGAAAGAGGGAACTGATTCAAGAAATATTTATGCTATTTGAACCTTAAGGTCAGGTAGCAATTAACTAGCTGGGGAGATAGAAAGGAGGAGAGCAAAAATATTTATGAATGCACATGTCAGGACTATTGGAGAGGAGTGAACAAACTCGTTACACTGGAGAGTGAGGTTGTGCAAGAAAATAACGAGAGATAATTATGTAACAGTAGCTTGGGCCCAGAATATAACACAAGAAGATTAAAAGCAGGCTGAAACTTTGGCTTAACTGTGAAAGCAATAAGGAGCTGTTGAAGAATTTCATGCTCAGATGCGGTTACCACTTACTATGTCACATGAGTAGGTTTCCCCTAACTCAGGAGAACTTTCTGCCCAGAGGAAAATAATTTTCTATATCTGCCCTCTCTACACTGGTAGCTACTGGTCACATGTGGCTGTTGAGTATTTGATATGTACCTAATATGACTTTTGAACTGTGGTGCTGGAGAAGACTTTTGCGAGTCCCTTGGACTGCAAGGAGATCCAACCAGTCCATCCTAAAGGAGATCAGCCCTGGGTGTTCATTGGAAGGACTGATGCTGAGGCTGAAACTCCAATACTTTGGCCACCTCATGCGAAGAGTTGACTCATTGGAAAAGACCCTGATGCTGAGAGGGATTGGAGGCATGAGGAGAAGGGGACGACAGAGGATGAGATGGCTGGATGGCATCACCAACTCGATGCACATGAATTTGGGTGAACTCTGGGAGTTGGTGATGGATAGAGAGGCCTGGCATGCTGCAATTCATGGGGTCCTGAAGAGTCGGACATGACTAAGCGACTAAACTGAACTGAACTGAATATGACTGAAGAACTAAATTTTTAATTGATTTTAATCTAAATGGCTACACATGGCTTATTGTTGTTCAGTTGCTCAGTTGTGTCTAACTCTTTGTGACCCCATGGATTGCAGCATACCAGGATTCCCTGTCCTTCACTATCTCCTAGAGTTTGCTCAAACTCATGTCCCTTAAGTCAGTGATGCCATCCAACCATCTCATCCCCTCCTGTCACCCCCTTCTCCTCCTGCCCTCAATCTTTCCCAGCATCAGGGTCTTTTCCAATGAGTCAGCTCTTCACATCAGGTGGCCAAAGTGCTGGAGCTTCAGCATCAGTCCTTCCAATGAATATTTAGGTTTGATTTCCTTTAGGATTGACTGGTTTGGTCTCCTTGCAGTCCAAGGACTCCCAAGAGTCTTCTCTGGCACCACAATTCAAAGGCATCAATTCTTTGGTACTTAGTCTTCTTTATGGTCCAACTCTCACATCCGCAACAACTGCTGGAAAAACCATAGCTTTGATTATGCAGCTTTTTAATATGCTGTCTAGGTTTACTATACTGTCTAGGTTTGTCATAGCTTTTCTTTCAAGGAGCGTCTTTTAATTTCGTGGCTGCAGTTATCATCTGAAGTGATTTGGGAGCCCAAAAAATAAAATCTGCCACTGTTTCCACTTTTCCTTCATCTATTTGCCATGAAGGGATGGGACCAGACACCTAGTGGCTAGTGGCTACACATGGCTAGTGGCTGCCATATTAAGCAGCACATTAGACAGTACAGGAACCTCTCAGAATCTCTGCTGCTCTATCTGCAGGGTGGGAATGATGTGTAATCAGCTTGTTACAGCAACTGAGAAATATTGAGATGCTGAAGTTAAAGTACTCAACGCGGTAATCTGACAAATTATTATTGCCATTTTTGAAATTGTTGTTATTGTTATTACTGAACAGGGATAGCACAACAAAAACCATGTCTTAGGAAAGATTATTTAGACTTTAGTATCCAAGTTAGATTTGATGGGAAAAGAAAATTGTAGAGGGGAAAGCATCCACAATGCTATTTTAATGATATGATGTGGGATAAAGATCTTATCTGGGGACTTTCCTGGTGGTCATTTAGACTCTGAGCTCCCAATGTAGGGGGCCTGGGTTTGATCCCTGGTCAGGGAACTAGATCCTGTATGCCACAATTAAAATATCCTGCACACCGCAACAAAGATTGAAGAGCCTATATACCACAACTAAGACCTGGAGCAGCCAAATTAAAAAAAAAAAAATCTTACCTGGAGAAAGGCCAGGAGAAGGCGAAAGCATGGAAGGATTATGAAGCTGCAAACACACAGGTGTGCATCACACATGCTCTTCTCCCCACATCAGCTTCCCTTCCAAGGGGCTTTCAGAGAGCGAGCTCTCATTGCAATCCTAACTCAAGAAAACACCACCCCCCTCACCCAACATCCCTAAGAGAGGCAGCCGCTCTCCCTGCCTGTGGCAGAGACCAGCAGTGCTCATCATGAGCATCTCTTTTTCTGGCCCATGACCTACTGAATTGGAACTTTGAACATGTCCCAGTTTCCTTGCAGTTAAGTTGATGCTATCAGAGAAAGTTCTGAGCATTGGAATCAAAGCAGAAGCAATGTGTCCCATTTCCAGGCTGGACCCATACAGTCTCCTGTGCACCGTGCATTCCCTCTTCCCATTCTGTGATGATTTTAGAAGCCACATGTTGAAGACAGCTGTGCCACATGACAGAAAGAGCCTGGGACCCTTAAATGAATGAATGAATGAACAGAACTACGCACTCCATTCCCCAGACCCTCCCTGGACTGTAATATGAATGAAAAACACTTTTTGTGTGTGTGCACTAAGTCACTGAGATTTCAGCCTTGTTACAATTAACCTCATTACCCTAATTTACCATCCCTCATTCCATTTCAGGTCATGTAAACATCTCTTACATGCATAACCTCTGATGTCACTTTTTTATTGGACCACATCAATATTAAGACAGACTCCTAACTCCCACCCATAGGCATCTTATCTCCTAAGACATTTCTTTCTCACTCCTCCTAAGCAGGCACATTCCAGACATAGATCTCCTCCCACAATGCCGACTCACTGGAAAAGACCCTGATGCTGGGAAAGATTGAGGGCAGGAAAAGAGGGTGACAGAGGATGAGATGGTTGGATGGCATCATTGACTTGATGGACACGAATTTGAGCAAACTCTGGGAGCCAGTAAAGGATAGGGGAGCCTGGCATGCTGCAGTCTATGGGGTGGCAGAGTTGGACATGATTGAATGATTGAACAACAACAGCACAATGCTACCGAGCTATACGCCAGTTGATTGAGTTTATTGGATGTGTCAGGGCTTCCTCCTCGCTGCTTCTTAATCCCCACATGGAGGGAACTCTGATGTCCTTTGGGATTTATCCTTATTCACTATGGCTTCACCCCTATGTCCAATTCATTAGCAAGCACAGTTGGGTCTGCCCTCTCTTTTCTCTCTGTCCCCATGCTTAGTCTAAGCACCATTGTCACTACCTACCCTTCTGCAGCAGCTCCCTAACCCATCTTCCTCTGCTCCTTCTTGCCCCTCCAGTCCACTCTGCAGCCAGCAGCTGGACTGGTCTTTTAAAGATAACAACCAGAATACAGCTCTGCTACTGCTACTGCTAAGTCACTTCAGTCGTGTCTGAATCTGTGTGACCCCATAGACGGCAGCCCACCAGGCACCCCAGTCCCTGGGATTCTCCAGGCAAGAACACTGGAGTGGGTTGCCATTTCCTTCTCCAATGCATGAAAGTGAAAAGTGAAAGTGAAGTCGTTCAGTCGTGTCCGACCCTCAGCGACCCCATGGACTGCAGCCTTCCAGGCTCCTCCATCCATGGGATTCTCCGGGCAAGAGTACTGGAGTGGGGTGCCATTGCCTTCTCCGAGAATACAGCTCTCCCCTGCTTAAATCCCTCAATATTTTCCGTAGCAATTCAGGTAAGCAAATCAGAGCCTTGCCAACTCCAACCAGTCTCACCTCTGCCCATTTCTGTTCAGGTACACTGGTCTTCTTTCTGTTTCTTGAGTGTGCCAAGGTTGTTCCTGCTCTAGGATGTTAGTAACTTTGTGTTTAGAAAGCTCTTCTCTCTCTCTTTTTTTTTGGCCATGCATTGTCACCCTGCTTATTTAACTTATATGCAGAGTACATCATGAGAAATGCTGGACTGGAAGAAGCACAAACTGGAATCAAGATTGCTGGAAGATATGCAGATGACACCACCCTTATGGCAGAAAGTGAAGAGGAACTAAAAAAGCCTCCTGATGAAAGTGAAAGAGGAGAGTGAAAAAGTTGGCTTAAAGCTCAACATTCAGACAACTAAGATCATGGCATCTGGTCCCATCATTTCATGGGAAATAGATGGGGAAACAGTGGAAACAGTGTCAGACTTTATTTTTCTGGGCTCCAAAATCACTGTAGATGGTGACTGCAGCCATGAAATTAAAAGACGCTTACTCCTTGGAAGAAAAGTTATGACCAATCCAGATAGCATATTGAAAAGCAGAGACATTACTTTGCCAACAAAGTTCCATCTAGTCAAGTCTATGGTTTTTCCAGTGGTCATGTATGGATGTGAGAGTTGGACTTGAAGAAAGCTGAGCGCTGAAGAATTGATGCTTTTGAACTGTGGTGTTGGAGAAGACTCTTGAGAGTCCCTTGGACTGCAAGGACATCCAACCAGTCCATTCTAAAGGAGATCAGTCCTGGGTGTTCTTTGGAAGGAATGATGCTAAAGCTGAAATTCCAGTAGTTTGGCCACCTCTTGCAAAGAGTTGACTCATTGGAAAAGACTCTGATGCTGGGAGGGATTGGGGGCAGGAAGAGAAGGGGATAACAGTGGATGAGATGGCTGGATGGCATCACCAACTTGATGGACATGAGTTTGGGTAAATTCCAGGAGTTGGTGATGGACAGGGAGGCCTGGCATGCTGCAGTTCATGGGGTCGCAAAGAGTAGAACATGACTGAGTGACTGAACTGAACTGAACTGAACTGTGGCAAACGGGATGAAGTAAAAAGTAGTGAAAGTGTTAGTCACTCATTTGTGTCTGACTCTTGTGACCTCATGGATTATAGCCCACCAGGTTCCACCATGGGATTCTCCAGGCAAGAATACTGGGGTGAGTTGCCATTCTCTTCTCTAGGGGATCTTCCTGACCCAGGTATCGAACCTGGGTCTCCTACATTGCAGGCAGATTCTGTACTGTCTGAACCACCAGGAAAGCCCAGCAAGCAGGATGTGGGATCCTAGTCCTTGACCAGCATCTAACCCACACCCCGAGCAGTGGTAGTGTGGAGTCCTAACTACTGGACTGCCAGGGAAGTCCTGGAAAACTCTTCTCTGAGTGCTCATAAGATTGATTGTTCATCATTCAAGCCTCAGGTCACATGTTACTTCATCAGAGAGGCAATCCTGTCCTTATTCTCTAAAGTACAGCCCCTACTAGGAAAAGGCAGTGGCAACCCACTCCAGTACTCTTGCCTGGAAAATCCCATAGACAGAGGAGCCCGGTAGGCTGCAGTCCATAGGGTCGAGAAGAGTCATACATGACTGAGCAACTTCACTTTCACTTTTCACTTTCATGCATTGGAGAAGGAAATGGCAACCCACTCCAGTGTTCTTGCCTGGAGAATCCCAGGGACAGTGGAGCCTGGTGGGCTGCCATCTATGGGGTCGCATAGAGTCGGACACAATTGAAGGGGCTTAGCAGCAGCAGCACAGCCCCCTACTCTGTCTTACACCTTGTGATAAGTGACATCTTATCACTACATGAAATTGTCTTATGTATTTGTTTAATCTTTTCACCCTCACCCTTGCCATCCCATTTAATATAAACCTCCATGAAGGCTGCTAAGTCACTTCAGTCGCGTCCGACTCTGTGCGACCCCATAGACGGCAGCCCACCAGGCTCCTCCATCCATGGGACTTTCCAGGCAGGAGTACTGGAGTGGGGGGCTTTATCTGTTAGGGACCAGTTCCTCTAGTTTTGTCTGGGACTGTGCTGAGTTTACCATCACAGGTCCAACATTTCAAGAAATCCCTGAGTCTATGGAAAACTCTCATGGTTAGAGGTCTTATTGCCTGCCATGATCACTTCTGAATTCCCAGTTCCTAGTGTAATGCCAGGGGCTTAGGTAGGGACTCAATAAATATTTGTTCTGTAACTAAAGGAAAGAATGGCCAGCTGTCTGTGAAGAATTCTTTAATCCTGGCTCTAGGGGGCAGCATTCTCCAATCTTGTGCCTTGAGATTCAGCTGTGCCAAGATTGGGCTAAGACTCTCCCATGCATGTATTTGGGAGAAGGCAATGGCAACCCACTCCAGGACTCTTGCCTGGAAAATGCCATGGACGGAGGAGCCTGGTGGGCTGCAGTCCATGGCATCGCTAAGAGTCAGACACAACTGAGCGACTTCACTTTCACTTTTCACTTTCATGCATTGGAGAAGGAAATGGCAACCCACTCCAGTATTCTTGCCTGGAGAATCCCAGGGACGGGGGAGCCTGGTGGGCTGCCGTCTATGGGGTCGCACAGACTGAAGCGACTTAGCAGCAGCAGCAGCAGCATGCACGTATTTAGGTGGCAAATTCCACAAAGAAAGAAAGAAGAAAGTGAAGTCGCTCAGTCGTGCCCGACTCTTTGCGACCCCATGGACAGTAGCCTGCACCAAGCTCCTCCGTCCATGGGATTTTCAAGGCAAGAGTACTGGAGTGGGTTGCCATTTCCTTCTCCAGGGAATCTTCCCAACCCAGGGATCAAACCCAGGTCTCTCACATTGTGACAGACACTTTACTGTCTGAGCCACCAGGGAAGTCCGGCAAATTCCACAAGATGCTCCCCAGACCTTATGTGGTACCCTTGCCCACCCCCAACCCTTGTGAGGTTAAAGGCTGAGGACCCTGGCGAAGGTAGCCTGAGGCTGTGCCTGACACCTCAACTTGCCCTCTTGCAGCTTCGTCTTCCCCTTGAGGTCAGCTTGTAGACCACAGAGCAGAAAGGACTGTTCTAGAGACGAGTAGCAGGTGGCTCACGGCAGGGAGGAGCTAGGCCCATCGTGAGCATCCCAGCTGCCCAGGCTGAAGGAAGTAATCCTAAGTTGAGGACTCAGAGCCAGGGGGGTCACCTTGGCCTCCCCCTCCTCCAGTGCTGCTCCCTAGGACTGTGGCTGCTTTCTGCCCCTAGAAGGGGACATCTTCATCTTGTACAGCCAGAGTGAAACCGCTCACAGTCCGGCTTCTCACTGAAACCCCACTTCCTCTGCCTGTGCACTGACAGCCTGGAGGTCCATGCAGAGGATAGGATGCTGAGTGAGAAGATGCTGAGCGGAAGCAACGGGTCTCTGAGCCCCAGAGCTAGATGAGCACCAGAGACAGACACGTGTGGAGTGGGAGGATGTGGGTGCGTGTGAGCGATCACAGCCGCCGAGGCGTTTGGAAGGGCAACAAAGGAGGGGCCTGGGGCCCCGGCTTACTCGCCTCTCTAGTCCTCTGGTGACCTCCATCTCCTGACCTGAACCCCTCGGTCACAGGTATGTCCTCCAATGCTCTTTTCCTTCCTGTTTCACTGTGGGGTTGTTGTTGGGTCAGGGGACAGAGAGAGATAAAGCTGGGAGTTAACCCCCACAAGGCAAGAGCCTGGAGCCATGGGAAGTGAGAGACTACAAAGGCTGGAGGGGAGGGCCCCAACTCTCCCTAAAGGACAGAGGCCGGAACAGGGATTAGTACACATTTATCCTTTAGATTTGTGTTCAGGGATCGGATTTATGGAATGAGAAAGTCACCAGGGAGGCTCAATCAGCACATAGGAATCACCTCTGGTCTAGCTGTAAAAGGCACTGGGTAAAGTTAAGGGACAAGAAAGAAGACCGTTCTGTGCTTAGTCCGGTGCATGGGACCCAGGATAGCACCTTAGAGAGGTTTGAGGTACGAATCTGAGGGCACTTCCGGGAGGAGGCAGAGGATGAGTGAGAAATAGACTGAGGCAGGGTGAGGAATGGGGGTGTGTCAAGAAAACTGGGTAGAAAGGTAGCGGAAGGAGAGACAGGTGTGGGAGACAGGAGGAAGGTGAAGGGACCCACGGCAGGAGCCGGGTGATGAGTTGACCTATTCAACCCAGGAAACCTCTTCTGAGGGCCTCTGTGCCTCTGCCGTGGCTGTGCTAAGCCGGGCGGCCTGGGGCAACGCGCGGCCAGCTCCTGCCCGCCAAAGTCACTGCGAAGAAGCAACTTCTGTGAAATTTCTAATTGGCAGTTGTGCTGAGTGCCAGGCATGCGGCAGCGGCAGGGAGATGGGGCCCCACAGGAGGAACTGACACAGGCCGGTTCTGTGTGGGAGATGAGCCGTGCTGGGGCACAGCAGGTGAAAAACCCAAACGCTAGGGGCTCTGTCAGCAGAGGCCCCAGGAGCTGGGGCCTGGAGGGGCCTGCATGTGAAATCAGAACCCAGTCCTCTGTGGAATGAGAGGTGGAATGAGAAAGGGGGAGGGATGAGGTGGGCACCATGCCCCCCTGCCGCAGGTTTAAAAGGGGAGTCTGCTGCCTCTCCATTTCTCTGAAGGTGAAGCTCCTAGAGGAGGGGGTGCCGAGGCAAGAGCAGGAAGGACTTCCTGAGGCCTGGGGCGGGGCTCGGTGGAGGTCTGAGCAGCTGGTGGCCGCCCCTCCATCCTGGAGCCAAGACTGATCCCAGGTGGGGAGGGAGTGGCCTGCAGCCCCTTCTCTTAGTCAGACCTTCAGACGAAGGATGTCACCTCTGTTTTCTGTTTCCCTCTCTGGACCCCTTCTTTGCAGCCTCCCTGGCCTTTCGCTGTGTCCTGTCTGGACAGGGGAAATGGGCAGTGGGTCTGGTGCCAAGTCTTTGGACTGTTCAGCTTCCTCTGGCCCCAGCTCTTCCGGACTGGGATCTAGGGGCAGGGTTGGGTCTGCTCTGATGCTCAGAAGAGGCTTCTTTGCCTGGCCTGCTTGCCTGGTTACCCACAGCCTCGCTCTCTCCCTGGCCAGGGCTCTAGATCCAGACAGAACCCTCCCTCAGGCTCCTGCAGCACCCCTGCCACATCTCTAAAACGCGAGGGCCAAGTGGGTGGAGAGTTTGCGTCCTGAGTGAGGGTCCAGGGCCCAGGGTGGGTGGAAGATGGGAGCCCCTGAGATGAGGGTTTGGGGAGGGTGGGGGATGTTGGGAGGAGGCCAGGGGAGGAGGTAGTGAGGGTGGTGAGCCCCAGGGAGAGGCAGGGAGTGGGGTGGATTCAGGTAAAGACAAGTGCAGACTAGAAGCTCTAATAGGCGTGCAGGAGCAAGGACCAAGGAGAAGGCTCTGAGAGGAAGTGGTCCTGACTAGGCTGGAGCTGCCGTTCTAAAGCACTGATCACTCAAGGGCAGATGCAGTGTCTTTTGGGTGTGTGTAACAGACACACACACACACACACACACACACACACACGCACCCTTGAGAAGCAGAAGCTGGAGGGGGAAGGCACCTCCTGCACATTCAAACACTACCAAACTTGCCCGCTAGGCAGGCCTGTTCCCTCCCGTAGCACAGCTCCAGACCTGCCCCTGCTTTCTCTTTCGCTCTCCCAGCCTCTCCTTGCCCTCTGGCCACCGCTGTCAGCACCACAGGCCTGTTCAGTGACCGTTTCCTTGCCCTCATCATGCACGGGTAGCTTGACCACCAGCCAGAATGTACCTCCAGTTAAATGTGGGGTCCCAGCTCTGGCCTCGGTCAGCTCCCCACTGGTCCCCAGCTCTGTCCACCCTCATAGACCTCTCTCCAGCTTGCTCCCTCTCCGGGAGAAGTGAGAGCCAGTCTCTCCTCTGCCCCTCACTCTACCATGGTCCTTAGCAGTTAAAGAGTGTCTGGCTGTGACCTGCTGGTCCTAGGAAGGTTTGGCTTGGGGCCCATCAGTGTTCCAGCTCCCTGCCTCGGTCCCCCACCCCAGGAATGGGGAGGGGAGGAGATGGGGGAACTGGACTGGAACCACCCTTGGGGTCAGGAGCCTGGCCAAGCGGACTTTCAGCCTTCCAGAGCTCAGTGGTGGAGTGCAGGTAAGGGGAGCTGGGCTCTCTGAATTGTCTGTCTCTCTCCATTGTCAATAAGCTGTGGCCAAGTGAGAATGGTGGGGATGCTGAGGGAGGCTGCAGCAGACTGAAGAACAGCCCATACACCCTCTGGTCTCCAAACTGGCCCTTTTCCATAGTCCCACAGGAGGCCTGTTAGCTAAGATGCCCTCCAACCTCCAACCTGCGCCCTCCATCCCACCAACAACTTCAAAGGATGTAGCTGAGCCTCGTGAGCAAGGTCTGTAGCATAGGAGAAGGAAGAAAGAATAGGAGACAAGGAAGCAGCCAGGAGGGAGACGAAATAAAATGTCCTCAAAATGAACTGGAAGAGCAGCTGCTCTCCCTTCCGCCCCGCCCTTGGTACATGCCCACAGCTGGCCCCGGCTGACTCCCCCCAGACTTCAACTCATTTCCCCCCGGAATCATTAAGCACCCACTATATGCCAGACACTGCGCTGGGTAGAAGCCTGACCAGATTAGTGTGTTAGGGAGTTACCAGAAAATTCCACCAGGCTCCATGGCCCTGGAGCCCAGTATCTGCCTGGTTTCAGATCCTCAGTTTATGGTAGAGTTCCTAACACTTACAATAAATGCTGCTGAAGGAATTAAAGATCCTTGTGGCATTGCATAGGAATGGCTGAGGAAGGCAAGGCTGAGAGTAGTGATCAGGGTTGTTCAGTCTCTCAGTCATGTCTGACTCTTTGCAACTCTGGACTGCAGCATACCAGGCTTCCCCTGTCCTTCACTATCTCTCGGAGTTTGCTCAAACTCATGTCCGTTGAGTAGGTGATGCCATCCAACCATTTCATCCTCTGTCACCCCTTCTCCTGCTCTCAATCTTTCCCAGCATCAAGGTCTTTTCTGATGAGTCAGCTCTTCACATCAGGTGACCAAAGTGTTGAAGCTTCAGCTTCAGCATCAGTGATCAGGGAGGCAGTACCAAACTGTGACTGAGTGTGGGCTTTGTGGTCAGACTGAGTCTGGCATTACTACTTACTAGCTATGTGACCTTGGCTATATTACTTCACCTCTCTGTTCCTCAGGGTCTTCATTGGTAAATAGTGATTGTTTTGAGGGTTAAAAGGTGATGTCTCTAAAGTAGTAAGCAGATTACCCTGCATAGAGTAAGTGCTGGAAGAGACCATCATTGGGCTAGAGCACTTTCAGGGGAGATGGGGCATCACCAACTCTATGGACATGAGTTTGCGTAAGCTCCAGGAGTTGGTGATGGAGGGAAGCCTGGCATGCTGCAGTCCATGGGGTTGCAAAGAGTCAGATATGACTGAGCTGCTGAACTGAACTGAACTGGGGCATAATGGATGGATGCAAGAGGTTATCCACTGGTTGAATCAGCCCAAATTTGAGACTGGTTTTCATTCCAATCCCAAAGAAAGGCAATGCCAAAGAATGCTCAAACTACCACACAATTGCACTCATCTCACATGCTAGGAAAGTAATGCTCAAAATTCTCCAAGCCAGGCTTCAGCAATATGTGAACTGTGAACTTCCAGATGTTTAAGCTGGTTTTAGAAAAGGCAGAGGAACCAGAGATCAAATTGCCAACATCCGTTAGATCATCGAAAAAGCAAGAGAGTTCCAGAAAAACATCTATTTCTGCTTTATTGACTATGCCAAAGCCTTTGATTGTGAGGATTACAATAAACTGTGGAAAATTCTGAAAGAGATGGGAATACCAGACCATCTGACCTATGTCTTGAGAAACCTATATGCAGGTCAGGAAACAACAGTTAGAATTGGACATGGAACAACAGACTGGTTCCAAATAGGAAAAAGAGTCCTTCAAGGCTGTATACTGTCACCCTGCTTATTTAACTTATATGCAGAGTACATCATGAGAAATGCTGGGCTGGAAGAAGCACAAGCTGGAATCAAGATTGCCGGGAGAAATATCAATAACCTCAGATATGCAGATGACACCACCCTTATGGCAGAAAGTGAAGAGGAACTAAAAAGCCTCTTGATGAAAGTGAAGGAGGAGAGTGAAAAAGTTGGCTTAAAGCTCAACATTCAGAAAACGAAGATCATGGCATCTGGTCCCATCACTTCATGGGAAATAGATGGGGAAACTGTGGAAACAGTGTCAGACTTTATTTTTTTGGGCTTCAAAATCACTGCAGATGGTGATTGCAGCCATGAAATTAAAAGATGCTTACTCCTTGGAAGGAAAGTTATGACAACCTAGACAGCATATTAAAAGCAGAAACATTACTTTGTCAACAAAGGTCCGTCTAGTCAAGGCTATGGTTTTTCCTGTGGTCATGTGTGGATGTGACAGTTGGACAGTGAAGAAAGCTGAGCGCCGAAGAATTGATGCTTTTGAACTGGTGTTGGAGAAGACTCTTGAGAGTCCCTTGAACTGCAAGAAGATCCAACCAGTCCATCCTAAAGGAGATCAGTCTTGGGTGTTCATTGGAAGGACTGATGTTGAAGCTGAAACTCCAATACTTGGGCCACCTCATGCGAAGAGTTGACTCATTGGAAAAGACCCTAATGCTGGGAAGGATTGGGGGCAGGAGGAGAAGGGGATGACAGAGGATGAGATGGCTGGATGGCATCACCGACTCGATGGATGTGAGTTTGAGTGAACTCTGGGAGGTGATGATGAACAGGGAGGCCTGGCATTCTGCAATTCATTGGGTCGCAAAGAGTCAGATATGACTGAGCAACTGAACTGAACTGGATGTGGGAGAAGGAAGGACCGAGGTATGAGGTGCCCTGCTTAGGCAGTGGTGGGGATCCTGGAGCAGGGAGCTGAGAGAGGCAGGGTGGGAAGAGGAGCAGCTAGGGTGGGAAGGCAGTTTTCCATTCATGTAGTGTGAAGATCCAGGAGGCCGTGGGCTCCACCAGTGTAGAGCTCAGCAGAGAGGCCTGGATGAGGACTACAGCCCAGAGCCACAGCAGACCGAGAAGCCCTCCTTATCCATCAACCCTCCTGGACTACTCCCTGGGAACCTCTGCTTTCCTCTGCTACCAGTCTGAAAACAGGGAGGCATGATTCCAGGAGGCTTGTGTCCTGGCAGAGAGCTCAGCATCGAGGTGGACGGTGTCAAGGGGCCCAGCTGCTCAGCCTCCATTATCTGTCTGTCCCACTCCCCACCTCTTGGAGCCTGTGCACCAGGTGTCGGGGAAAGGACTCTGGATGTGGGCTTTGCCTTTGCGGGAGCTGTCAGTATATCTGAGAGGCAGGACTGCAGAGTGGTAAATAAAGCACACACAGATTTCTAAGTGCTTGGGGAGAATCACTCAATGCTCCCCATCTTAGCTGTGAGACTTTGAGCACGTCAGTTAACCTTTCCATGTCTCCATCTCCTCATCTGCAAAATGGGATAACAATAGTACCTATCAGATAGGGTTGTTGTGATGATTAAACCTGTGAATGTATAACAAATGTCAAGAACAGAGCCTGGTGCATGCTAACTATTGTTATTGTTTATCTGTCCTAACATACCTTTCAGGCATCTAAAGACAGTTGGGGGAGGGTGGAGGTTGTATCGGGGCATGGCACGATTGTCCCCATGATGACTCACCATCTAGCTTAAAGTGTCTTCCTCAGACACACTCCTTTAGACCCCTGCCCCCTCCAGGCCTCAGCCTCCATCAAAAATCTACTGAGCATTCATTCCACTGACCAGTCCCAACCAGGAATCCTGAGAAGGCAACACCTGCTCAATCATTTGCCTTGGTGGGAGGTGGGGGGCCCTGTTCTTCAGAGATAAAGAAACAAGTTGGAAGGTCCCATTTGATGACTTTCTTGGATAGTGGCACCTTACCCCCCACCATACTCAGCTTCTCTTTCTGTAGCCCCCTCTCTTAGGCATGTAGTCTGGATCAGAAAATGAATATGATGTACACACAGTGCAGCATAGCTTGGGGGTTAAGTGCAGCCAGGCCACCCAGGTTCAAGCCCCAGTTCTATCACTGAATAGCTGTGTGACCTTGGCAAGTTACTTAATATCTCTGAGCCTCATCTTCACCATCTTAGGTGGTAATGACAGTAGTACTAATTCACAGGCTGGTGGCAGAGAGAAAATACCTGTGAACACCTGGAACAGTGCCAGGCACTTATAGGCTATTGTGGTCTGCTGTGAGGGATGCAAGTGTCCTGCCTTACTCACTGGCTCCTTTTCCACCTGCCTAAAGTAGTGGCAGTATGAATAGGAAATCAGAGACCCCTTTCTGATTGCAATCTCTGGAAACTCCCCTGCAGCAACTTCTAGACAGATCAATGGCACCAGCAACCTGAAATTTCAACTCACTTCCCAGCCCCACTCCCTCTCAACTCTCTTCCCCATGTGACCTCTGCCTGTTAATCCCTCCAAACTGTTCTTCCTTCTTTAAAATTACCTGCATTTGGGCGGCTGGGTTTGGGCTTGGGGCTAGAATCATCTTTAGGCTCCCCTCCCAGGTGCTCAGTGGTAAAGAATCTGCCTGCCAATGCAGGACACTCATCTTTCATCCTGGGCTGGGAAGGTCCCCTGGAGGAGGAAATGGCAACCCCCCTCCAGTGTTCTTGTCTGGAAAATCCTATGGACAGAGGAGCCTGGTGGGCTAAAGTCCATGGGGTCGCAAAGAGACGCGACTGAGGACTGAGGACGCATACCTAACCTCGTCTTCCCTGAGGGAGCATTTAAAACTCCACCAACATTTTTCAAAGTGTGAACCCAGCAGACAACTTTAGGGTATTTGTTCAAAACACAGATTTTCCATTTCATGCCAGTTAGACTGAGTCTGAATTTAAGGGGCTGGAACTTACATTTGATAAGCTCCTGGGAAGACTTTTAAAGATACATTGAAATTGAGGTTTTAATCACAATGAAAACCCACACCCACACCCCCAAGAGAATAATCATCGGTGGAAGAGCAGGGGGCATGGTACGTTAGAGATGTGTCTTCCTCTGTCCAGGCAGGCTCAGCTGCAGAGGGAAAGGGACACTGATGGGCCAAAAGAGAGTACGTTCTAGAAAGCCGGGGGCGGGGCGCGCGACTCCTTCCAAAACCCTCAATGAAGAATGGGACCAGTTTCGCCGCTGGCGCCGGGGGAATAGCTGACCCGGAGCCACTGTCTCTCCGCCGCCTCAGAAGCAGGAGAAGGGCGAAGAGGGGGCGCTGGGCCACCGACGCGGCGGTGGGAACTGAGGCCCAGGGAGGCGACGGCCCTCCACACATAGCCGGCTTGGGACTCCGGAACCGCGGGGGGGCGAGGCCTTCTAACCCCTTCTCCTCCCAGAGCTCGGCCCCGACTCCAGCCCCCCCATCCGCGAGCGCCGTCCTTCCATTCCAGCCTCAACTTCCCCACCCGTGCCGGGGGTGTGCGTGCGTGTGTAGGGCGGGGAGAAGGCGGATGGGGTGCGTGCAGAGGAGCGCTGCGGTGGGAGGCTGGGCAGCGGGATTCCCTCCGGGAAAATGGCCCAGTCCCTCCCCCAGCCTGTTCGAGACCCTGAACCGAAACAGGAGGCAGGGCGCCCCCGGCCGGGAAGCGGCCCCAGCCCGGATTTCCCTCCCGGGTGGGGCCACAATGACTCACCCCCTTCCCCCTTCCCCCCGTTTCCTTGTTTGCGTTTCTCTTCCCGGCCGCATGGCGGCCCTACCCCGCAGCCCCTACCCCGACAGCCCCGCCGCCGCCGCCGCTGCTACCGGGCACACACTCCCGGGGCGCTACGGCGCCCGGGGTTTCTCGAGGCCAAGGTTCCCGCCAGCTCCGGGTACCCTGCGCTCCGACTCCGCCCCCTGCCGGAGCCCGCCCCCTTCCCTACCCGAGCGCCAGGCGCGTCCTCCCCGCCCCCTCCGGTCTGCCCTGGAGGGGAAGGGGGCGGGCCGCGCCGGGGGTGTGACAGCTCCCGCCCGGATCTGTGCCAGCTGCAGCCTCGCTTCAGCGCCCGGTGCCAGCTGGCTCTTTCGTTTGGGACGGAGGGGAGGCTCGGGGTTCCTTGTCGCTGGGGGCTGGGGTGACGTTGTCCCCCCACCAAGTCCCCAGTTCTCCCCCAACCCGAGAGGAGCCTTTCCACCCAGCCTGGCTGGGGCTGCCTTGGAAGCGGCTCCAGCTACGAATTGGTCGGCTCACTTCTCCTGGGACTTACAGGCCGGGGGCACACAGTGGCTCGTTGTGGGGCGGGCGGGTGCTCCCGCCACCCCTTGCCTTCTGCTAGAGCCTGCAGGGCTGTGCGAGCTTGAAGGAGGAACATGAAGGTGGGTATGATGGGGTGGGGGCAGGGGAGGAGGAGCAGAGGAGGAAGCTGACACGGTGGGGGAGTTGGGGTGGGAGACAGAGGCTTGGTCAAGGGTGAGGAGGGAGGAGAAAAGAAGGGTTTGAGCTGAAGCTGCGTTTCTCGGGGATCCAGTGAGTCCGCAGCTCCATTCTGGGAGTTGGTGGAGATCCCTGCAGGTCCATGGTCGGTGGGGTGGGGCAGAATTCCAAAGAAGGGCCTGATCTCTGGTACGCCGCCGCCGCCGGCGGCTGGAGACCCCTAAGTGCGCCAGACCGGCAGGCCCCAGTGAAGGTCTTCCTGTCCCTCCCCCGGCTCCTGGCAGGGGCGCAGCACCTCCGCCTGACCAGTACAGAGGATTCGAAGGAAGTGCTTCTGCTTGGGGCAGCCGAGCCGTGCTTTGGTCCAGCTGCCCCGGACCCAGCCTCATGGCTGTCTGCCGTCCTCTTCCCATCACAGGTGGGCTGGCCAGGTGAGGGCCGCTGGCAGGTGGGCCTGGCTGTAGAGGGCGACTCGATTCTGGGAGCACCGCCGTTGGGAGGCCTCCCGGACGTGGTGCCGGAGGGGACGCTGCTCAACATGGTGCTCAGGAGGATGTATCGGTCCCGAAGCTGCTCCTACCAGCTGCTGCTCGAACACCAGCGCCCCAGCTGCATCCAGGGGCTGCGCTGGGTGAGTCCCATCCCCTTCCCTGGCCAGGGCCAGGCCCCCCTGGGCTGGAGAGGGCCCCCGACTGGGAGGGCGAGCATGCTGCTACCAGTCCAGCTTGCTCGGCGGGCATGGGGGATACACCTGGGGTGGGCAGCAGGTCAGGCAGCCTGGCTGCAGTGTGGGTGTCTCACACAACTGCGTTGGGTATGCGGGTATGCTGGGTATGCGGGTATGCTGGGTATGCGTGGTGCCCAAGTCCCCCTATTCAGGAATGTGGCGAAGGGGAAAAGAACTTGTCACTTCCTTGTGGCTTGAGTTAGGTGCTCGTGTGTTCTTCAGGTGGTGTGGGAGACATGTATGAAATACAGGGGTCGGGTCAAGTGCTGGGGAGGTAAGCTTTGTACTATTCTTTAAACATCACCGTGGCAGCATTCTCCTTAGTGAGGACTGAACTGCATGGAGTCTGTGTCTTGATCTGGGGTGAAGTGGTTGGCATTTGGCTTGGAGGGGCTCAGGGGAGAATTATGAGAAGTTTGGAGACTGTGAGATGAACGGAGCTCCCTTTGCCAGTGAAGAACATCTCTGGAGCTGCAAGAATGAAGGAAAGAGAAGTGTGTGTGGTGGGGGGCAGGGTGCGGGGGGGTGGGTAGATGGTGGATGGTAGGCAGGATATGGTTGCAGGATCCAAAACAGCAGAGAAGCTCTCCCCAACCACCCAGACTTAATAGATTTTCTTCACCTGAGCTCTGGTGTGTGTCTGTGACATGTGTGCAGGTGGGTGGGGGGGCCCATCGGGGCAAAGGGATGGAGTTGGATCAGGTGATAGAGTTTGGAGAACCCCTCTCTTAGGAGCAAATTCTTTTGAGTAGAATGACCACCACCTTCTGCCTCCTCCTTCCTACCTCACCCATTTATATATTTACCAAATATAGCCATTTATATTTACCAAATGTACCAAAATATGAAGCTGAGTTGAGAAAACCAAGGCCCACCAAGATAATGGGGTCCCCCTTGCAATGGGAAGTGAGAGGAGAATCTAGGTGTCAGTCCCCAGCTGTCCTCCACCCCCTCCCTCCCTGGGTCTTCCTGAGAAGGGGCCTCATGGGCCTGGGTGCTGCTCCAGATGGCACTCTGGACGGAGCAGGGGAGCCATGGTCTTTCTGGGCTCAGCTGTCTGTCCCTCCCACCCCCACCCCAGGTCACTGGCCGTAGCTACTGCTTGGAGCCAGTGGGCTGGAACCCTCCCTCCCTCTTTCCCTCTCAGGCTATAATTACTTGTGCATTTCCTGTCCCTTTCCTAGCTTGTAGAGGCTAGGTGGGGAGTAGGGGGAAGGTCAGGGGCCAGGACAATGAGGTCACTGGAGGATCCCCTGGGACCCAAAGTAAGGGAGAGAGTGGAGGAGGCTGCCAGGCTCTCTCCTGACTCCCTCAGTCCCAGAATTGGAGGGCTGGTATGCGAGGGGAGGCCAGAAAGGTGGGGGTGAGGATCAGTGGAGTGAGAGACGGGGTCAGAGGCACAGAAACAAGGCCCCTCCCCCACCAGGTATATGTGCGTGAATTGATGATTAGAGGGAACTTAGATTTTTAGGGCTCGAGGCAGGGGCCACATCCTCTCCTGAGGACGTCTCTGGGGAGTAGGCGTGAGGTGGTTTCAGCCCATTGTGTCTGTGTTTAAGAGACTCTGGGTCCCTGTGAAGCTATTAATTCTCACCTGTGGGATGATGCCTTTGGCTGAGGGGGCTCGGATGAGGGAACAAGTGTCTGGCAGGGAGTGTGCACACACAGGGCGATGGGTGGATGTTGTAAGGACGTGGAGCCCAGCGTCCCAGGAGGACGGTGCTGGGAGTTACCCAGGCCATGGCCACCTTTAGAAAGCTGAGGGGGAAATCCATCAACCTCCTGAGGTCTGAAGAGAGCACTTTCTGTTCCCATTAGACCAGAACAAGAGAAAATTAAAGCAGGTTACAGCAGGAGACCCTGAGGTTTGATACAGAAAGGACTTAACAACCATGGCAAAGCTGATGCTGGAACAGTATGGAAGAACGTCTCCTTTGATAAACATTATGGGGTCACACAGAGTCGGACACGACTGAAGTGACTTAGCAGCAGCAGCAGGGGTACATGAGATTATCTGATGCCTGGGAGCCAACACAGAAACCAATCTATCTAGAGGCAGGGGCAAGGTCGGGATGACCTCTGGTGGGTCCCCTAAGCTTAGAGAACCCTGAGATGCTACTCTTTGAGTGATTGTTTGGGGAGAGGTGGCTCTATTCTCTAACTCAGAAAGCATGCTTTCATTCAACCTGTCCAAATGATGGAAGTAGTTAGTGTTTGTGCAGTATTTATATCCGAAGTGCTATTATGAGCTTTAATCACATCAAATAATCTCACAGAAGCCTGAGAGATACCTACTAACGCCATCATTTCATTTTATAGATGCAAAAGCAGAAACACAGAGAGGCTAAGTGACAGTCTAGGGTTACACAGCTGCTAAGGGACAAGCTGGGCTTGGGTCCGAGACAATCTGGCTGCAGAGTTCAAGTCTGTGGTGTATATTCTCTTGCTACAGAAGGTACCATTGACCCTCCAGAACCTCACCCTGCCTCATGCATCCTTTCCCAGTCCCACCACACACAGCCCTGGCCTGAGACCCTAGCCGTGGCTTAAGGGAACTGGTCTGACGGGTCCCCATGTGGCTGTCTGGCTCTGTGCCTGCCCCTCCAGTGTGACTCTGACACTCAGTGACAGGGAGGGGGGTGGGGCAAGCCATGGCCCTGTGCAGGGAAACTAACTATAGGACCTCTTCTCCCACCCTGAGTCCTTCCTGTCCAAACCTGACAGGAGGTGGTGGGTGAGGGCCTCCACCCTTACCCATACCAGCCACTGCTTTCTAGCTGAGAAGCCCCTAAGCTGACACTCAGGGTCATCAGATCAGGTACAGCATCAAAGTACAGCATTTCTTGCACCGTGTCCAGGTGATAGCTGCCCATTGTGAAAGAGGAGTTATATTAAGTTACCATTGACTGAGTAGTTACTGCAAAGCAGGCATGGCTTTGAATGCTCCATATTATTAATTAACTCATTTGATCCTCAAAATTACCCTATGGGATAGGTACTATTGCCACCAACCCCATGTTATAGATGAGGAGGCTGGAGCACAGAGAGCTTTATAAGCAGCCCAGGGTCACACAACAAGCTGGTAGTGGGGAACCAAGATATGAACCCAGGCACCTGACTCCAGAGCCCACACAGCTGACCGCAGCCCCTGAATAGCACCCCCACCGTGATCCCAGGAGGTCCCCATGCATAGGAGCACGGCAGGGGTTCAGAGGGACTATGATGACACACACACGGGACTTCATCTAACCCAGGATTGTTCAGACTTCCCTGCCGGCGGAACATTCCTGAAGACAGAATTTACCATCGTGCGCAGTGGGGGAGGCCCAGCACCAAGGAGGTGCCATGGGCAATGGTAGGGCTTAGTGGCTAAGACCATGGGCTTTGGAATCAGGTGGGCACAGGGTGAATTCTGGTGCCCCTATTTACCAGCTTGAAAAGGGCAGGTTACATAACCTCTGTGCCTCCTTTTCCCTAGCCAGGAAATAGGAGACAAACACCTACTTCTGGATCAGTGTTAATAACAATTATTCAGTAGGATCGGACATTTCTAAGCAGTTGTGTGACTCTGGGCAAGTTACTTCATCTGTCTGGGCTCCTGCTGCTTTCCTTAGGAAAATAAGAGGGGATGCCTTCAGGTCTCTTCCTTAGCTCTGATGGGCCAGCGTTCCAGCTCTGAGCCTCCTGCACGTCCCCTGGGGCAGGACAGGAAATGGTTGAAGCAAGGCCTGCGGATCTGAGATCTGAGTCTTGCCCAGCCTGGCCACGTGACTGGGCACCTCCCCTCCTGATGTGCCCTCCACGGTCAGAATAATACCAGGAAGGGAGTGTGTGCTGGAGCCTGGGTCCTGGGCACCGAGGGGCGTTGGGGGGACTGAGGCCACCTGGGTACTCTGACATGAACAACAACGAGTCATGAGCACTTGGCACTGTTTGTTCCAACACAGGAGGCTGGGGGGTAGCATTCCTGCCCTTCCTCCCTCCTTGGCTCCTCCTCCTCTTTTCCTGTGCTATCGCTGAGTCCCCAGGGCCATGTCTGGCGGTAGGATGGGCCCCATGACTAGGGTAAGGATACCTCTGGGACACCTAGCAACTTCCGCCCGGCACTGGGCCAGGTGCCTAGGCATGTCGGACCTCAGGCCTCTGCCCGGCGCACAGTGGGAAGATGCTGGGACCAGGGGAGAGGGCTTGGGCACCAGGCCAGGTCCTCTTCAGGCCCTGAGTGCTGATAGGGAGGCATCGCAGAGAAGGAAGGGGAGGGATAGGAAACAGGCAGGTGTACTGGGTGGAGTGAGACCGAGAATGTGAGCACTTCTGGAAGGGCTTGAGTTTATCCCTGGCTGTCTGGCTATGTGTCTGAGTTACCAGGGCACATCACCTCTAGAGTTTTGTTTCTTGATAAGTCAAGGAGGACTGACCTTGCCTGCTCTGCCTACTTCCTGTCTGAGCCTATTCTGTATGAAGTCAGATGAAATCACAAGAAAGACATGCTGTATGAACTATCCAGTGCCTGCCTTTGGGAGGGCTCCTAGAGGGTAGGGCATCCTGCTCAGGGGTGTTCACAAATTCCAGTTCTCAGATGGTAGGAGAGGAGCGTGAGAGGCTTTTATGACCGACATCCCAGGGCGAACAGGCCTGTGAGTCCGGCCTGGCCTGATGGATGCCAAGGCAGGGAACCTCGTTCACCAATGATTCTACATAAACCCCATTTCCGGAGCCATCCCATGTGCTACCAAGCCTGACTCACGTTTGCAGGGTTAGAGACCAGCAGCAGCATCTCGGAGAATAAAGGGCCTTCCAGCAGGCAGCCCGCCCTGTGCTTCACAGATGAATAATAATAACTAAAGTGCACACACAACTGCATGTATATGCCAGTCAGTGCTTTAAACATTTGATCTCTATTAACTCACATAATCCTTTCCAAAGCTTGAGTTGTTATTATGAATGTTTTATAGATTCATAGGCAGGGAGAGATTAAATCATATATTCAGGGTTACATAGCAGCAGGGACTAGAACCCAGGAGTTGGCTCCAGGGTTTGTGTCTTTAACTACGAGGCTGCACCGAGGCCCGCAGAAGGCAGGAGGTTTGTCCATAGTCCTGTGACTGGGGACCGACCCTGGCTCGGCATCAGGCCGTGGGTCTCCGGACCTCCTGAGCTGCTTACTTCCTGGCCTTCTTATCTCATGTCCCCATGCTCCCCCAGGTCCACTGTGCCCCTCCCTGCCCTACACGCTGAATTACCTGGATGCCTGGGCACAGTGGGCCCTGAGGAAGCAGAGCCTGGACCTTATCCCTGGGGATGCGCTGATGGAGTCATGAAGGAAGACACGGGTCCAGTAATAGGGCTGCAGGGTGGCGATGAGGCGGATGCCTGGCATATGGGGGGGTTACCCAGGGAGTATTTGTTGAACCGTTAGCTAAATGAATGTCTGGAGTCAAGAACTGGGCCGGGGCTGGGAGTCACAGTGGAGGAGCCCGAGAGCTGGGTTTCAAGGCCTGGCACTAACACTCAGACTCCCCACTGCCCTCAGACGCCACTCACCAGCAGCGAGGAGTCCCTGGATTTCAGTGTGAGCCTGGAGCAGGTATGAGTCCAGAGGGGCGGGGCTGGGAGGGGGCCCGCATGCCTGGACTCAGGGCTTGAGCCAGCTAGCTGTGTCTGCCTCCTCCAGGCCTCCGCGGAGCGGGTGCTCAGGGCGGGAAAGCAGCTGCATCGACACCTCGTGGCCAACTGCCCCAACCTCATCCGAGACAGAAAGTACCACCTCCGGCTCCACCGGTGAGTGGCGGCCCGGGCTGCCTACTCGCCCGCCTCTCCACTACCCCCGGCAGTTTTCTCTCCTTTTCACTCTGTCCAGGCTCTGGACCCAGCCTTGCTGCTAGCTCTAGAAGGTGCCATTCGGATGGACTTCCTCCCTCCCCTCTCTCCCTCCTGCCATCTGACCTCCTTTCCCTGCCCTGTCCCCTTGTCTTCCCAGGCAGTGCTGCTCCGGCCGGGAGCTGGTAGATGGGATCCTGGCCCTGGGGCTGGGCGTCCACTCCCGGAGCCAAGCCGTGGGTATCTGCCAGGTGCTCCTGGATGAAGGCGCCCTCTGCCATGGTGAGCCTGAGCCCCGGTGGGTGGGCGCCCGGTGCCAGGCAGTCCTGGGGAGCAGGCCTGTGCTGGGCATCTCCGTATGGGCAAGCCTCATACCTACGTGGCCTCTATTTCCTCTCCTCCCCCTCACCTGGGCCTCTGCCCTGCAGTGAAACACGACTGGGCCTTCCAGGACCGAGATACCCAGTTCTACCGTTTCCCGGGGCCGGAGCCAGAGCCTGTGGGCATCCATGAGCTAGAGGAGGAGCTGGTGGAGGCTCTGGCCCTGTTGTCCCAGCGGGGGCCCGATGCCCTGCTCACGGTGGCACTTCGAAAGCCGTAAGTGGGTGAAACCCTGCTCTCAGACTCCGTAGTCTCCCCTCCGAGGGTGAGTGAGCCCCGACTTCTCATGGAGGGTTAGGACCCTGGCTGGACCCGAGGCCTGAGCTCTGGTCTGCACCTGCCACGGACATGCTGTGTGATCTCGAGCCCTCCTGCCCCCTCTGAACCTGGTCCTTCCTCTGTAACTGAGGCCGTGGGGCCTGTGGCCTCCAGGGACCCTGCCCTCTCTGAGAAGCATCCGTGGCCAGGACAATCATGGCAGGTCTGGGTTCAAATTCCAGTTCCACTGGCTACTAGCTCTGTGTCCTTGGGTCTCTGCTGGCCAGCTTCCTCTTTTGTCAAAGGATAATGATAGCCCACATCGTGGGGTTGTTGTGAGGGTGGAATGAAGTCATATGTAAAGTGCTTGGCCCAGTGTCTGGCACATGGTGTGTTCCCATCAGAGGCTGGCCCGTTATTGATAAACAGCCACCGCTGGGGCCCCGGGTGGCCCAGGCTGAGTGGGCGCTGTGGCTCCCCGCACCTGGCTTGTTCATCACTTCTTCCTGGTCCCATGTGCCCGCAGCCCTGGTCAGCGCACAGATGAGGAGCTGGACCTCATCTTTGAGGAGCTGCTGCACATCAAGGCCGTGGCCCACCTCTCCAACTCGGTCAGCCCCTGGCCCCGCCCCACCTTGCCCTCCCCCAAACCTCCCTTCCTGTGACCCCTGCCAGGGCAGAAGACACGCCCCTCCCCTTCCACCTGTGGCCTGGATACTTCAGTCTAATGTCTTGTCCCCAGCATGGCATCCTTGTCTGAAGGTCCTTCTGGCTCTCTGTGCCCATTTCTTCCCCTGCCTTGTCTCCTGCTGAATCCCAGGTCACCTGACCTCATCAAGCTCTGTCCCCCGAGCATGCGTGGCTTTGGACCTAACCTCCTCACCTGGCCCCTCGTCCCTGGATTCGCCTCTCTGATTCTCATCCTACTGCCCACAGGTGAAGCGGGAACTGGCTGCAGTCCTGCTCTTTGAACCGCACAGCAAGGCAGGAACTGTGTGTAAGTCCTGCCTGGACGGGGGCGGAGGCCACAGGGAAGAAGCGATGGGTGCCTGGGGCATGTCTGATTTGTGCTGCTTCTCTCAGTGTTCAGCCAGGGGGACAAGGGCACCTCGTGGTACATTATCTGGAAGGGATCGGTCAACGTGGTGACCCATGGCAAGGTGAGTCTTCCCCCATGCCCAGCCCCTGGGCAGAGCTGGTCTCTGGTCCTTGTCCTTTAATGGACCCAAGGCTGCCGGCCTCTCAGGTCTCCTCCTGCTTTGGTGGCTCTGGGTCTGTCCCGGTGAGGGCTGGGGGGCTGGGCTGTAACTCGGGCCTGGCTGCAGGGCCTGGTGACCACCCTGCACGAGGGAGATGACTTCGGACAGCTGGCTCTGGTGAACGATGCACCTCGGGCCGCCACCATCATCCTGGGAGAAGACAACTGTCATTTTCTTCGTGTGGACAAGCAGGACTTCAACCGTATCATCAAGGTGCCGCTGCTGGGGGTGGGGAGGGCAGGGACATGTGTCTGGAGAAGTGGTGTGGGGCAAGGAGTAGGGACCAGATGGACACTTTAAGGAGTAGGGAGAGGTCGGAGGTGGAAACCTTGGGGATGATGGCTGGAGGAGGGAGCCCAGCTCTGGGTGTGTAAGGAGGTGCGTGGCTTGCTGAGGAGGCTCAGTGAGCCCTGGGAACCCTGGTTCCCGTGGGAGACCAGGGGTGAGGTTACAGAGGGGTGAGGGTCTGGGGTGCAGGGGGAGGCGGCGTAATGGAGAGTGGGGTCCATAGAAGGAGCACTGGGAGGGACAGGGTGGAGGAGGGGCTCAGGCTGGGTGAGAGGCACCAGTGAGGGACAAATCTAAGGTTGTGGGCGTTGACTAGGGCGGGAGAAGGGCTGTGGGTCCTTGTGGGAGCCTTGTGGGGCTTGGAGTTTGGAATGGGGGAGGCAGAGGGAGAGGCCCTAGAATGGGTAAAGGAGTTGTGGTGTGTTTTGAGCACTGGGTGTGGCTTGTTCTCCAGGATGTGGAAGCAAAGACCATGAGGCTGGAAGAACATGGCAAAGTGGTGTTAGTGCTGGAGAGAACCTCTCAGGGCACTGGCCCTTCTCGTCCCCCAACCCCAGGCAGGAATCGGTAACACACCCGCCGTGCTCCCCTCTGCATACCATCTCTCTTGCCCACCTTCTCTTCTGTTTCCTGGGCTTTACTCCCTTCTCTGTGTCATATACCTGCCCGCTGCGGGTGGAGAGGCTTCCAGGGGTTAAGATGCATCCCCTGAGTTAGTCCCCCTTCCACCACACGGGGTGGGGAGAGGGCTGGCAAATAGGGGTGAGCGATATGATTGATTCTTGATGTCTGCCCCCGCTACGGGAGCGGGAGTCAGGGCTCAAGTGCTATGGACCAGCTGTTTCTTCCAGGTATACAGTGATGTCTGGCACCCCAGAGAAGATCCTAGAACTTCTGTTGGAGGCCATGCGGCCTGACTCCAGTGCTCATGACCCAACAGGTAGGGGCGGGAGACACGCTGCCTGCTTTCTGACTCAGGGTGGTCAGCACCACCTGGGAGAGAGCCAGGCACCTGCATCTGACCTCATCGGGTGCTCGATTGGCCTCTTTGGTCAGCTGGCCGGAAGTTTTCGTTCCTGTGTTCTTGGCTTGTGTAGGAAGTGCTGTGACAGGGACGGGGTGTCACTGCTCCCTGGCCCGTGGCGGGATTGGTAAAAGGGGTGTCCCGGTTGTGCATATACTTGGGCTCAGGAGACTCGACTGCTGAATCCCTCACCTGTCCCCTGTCCCTGCCTTGCAGAGACATTCCTCAGTGACTTCCTCCTGACCCACAGTGTCTTCATGCCCACTGCCCAGCTCTGTGCTGCCCTCCTGCACCAATATCCTTCCAGCCCTGGGGGTGAGGATGGTGTGTGGAGCGGGGAGGAGGGATCCCCCGAAGCATGGCTGTACTGATCCCTCCAGGCCCAGCCCATTCATGGGCTCCGGGTGTCCTGCCCTTCCTGTGCCGGTTCCTGAGGGTGGTGGGTGGTCCTGTTGGACACTGTGGTTCCCTTGACTGGGACTCACCTTCCACGCGGAGCCCGCCGGGGGCAGCGAGCAGGAGCGCAGCTCCTACATATGCAACAAGAGGCAGCAGATCCTGCGGCTGGTCAGTCAGTGGGTGACCCTGTACGGCCCTACGCTCCGCACCGACCCTGTGGCCACCAGCTTCCTCAAGGTACCTGGGAGCCAGGAGGGGCTGGGCCGGGTTACCCAGGGTGGACACGGGGGTCTCAGTGAACCTTGGCTTCTCCCAGAAACTGTCGGACCTGGTGAGCAGGGACACCCGGCTTAGCAACCTGCTGCGGGAGCAGTGGCCAGAGAGGCGGCGACACCACAGGTAATGCTTTGGCTCGAGTGAGCTCGTCACGGGCGGGCGGGACAGGCTGTGTGACAGGAGCTGGGAGCACTGCCTTGGGGGGCAAACAGGTGGCTTAAATCCAGCCTGCACCCCTGCAGCTGTGCCGCCCTAAGCCCGTTACCCCACCCCCAGGGCTCCTGCTCCTGTCTGTAAAACCCTGTGCTATGCTCACTTGTCCAGTCCTGCTCATCTCAGCGAGTGTTCTCACCAGTGCCTCACTGCACACCCTCCCGTCACGCGTCCATCCATGCTCAGGCAGCCCACAGTCATTCGTGTGTCATCCTCCCACTGCCCTGCACACCTGCTCTGCTCACTGGCTCCTCTTTATTGCTGAGCACCCTTGGTGCCAGCTCCCGCCTGCTCCACCCAATTTCCCAGCCTTTACCTCACACTCCCAGGTCTTCCCGCCCTCCCAGGCCTCCTGTGGGGGCAGCTGGGCCTCGGGGAGAGCTCTCATGTGGCCTCCCTGACCTGACACCACATCGGATCCCCTTCTCCCTTGAGCTCCTTCCCTCCCCTGCTGGCCTGGGACAGTCGTAGGATCCAGGGGCTGGATTTCAAGTCATGCCTGTTCTGGGTCATCCTCCCCAAGTCTGCCAACCTCTGAGCCTCTGGTGATGGTGGAGGGAATCCAGAGCCTGGTACCCTTCGGCTCTTGAGCCTGCATCGTCCTGCCTGCTGGGGGACCCTGCCCCCAGTCTCACCTCCCTCTCACTTGCTCCACAGGTTGGAGAATGGCTGTGGGAACGCGTCTCCGCAGATGAAGGTGTCTGACCCGAGTGGGCTCCTCACGCCTCTGCTGGGCCCCTGCTTTCCCCCTCCTCCAAGGACCTCCAGGCCCCTCTGCATGGGAAGGTCCCCCCCCAAACACAGGCACATCCTTGGTCTGGGATAGGTGATCATGGAGCTCGGGCTGCGTGTGACACTGGGGCTGGGCCTTGCAGGAGACAGAGGTCTAAGGTCACTCCCCCCCATCCCCACAAGAGGTTTTATTCCATCTGGTCATGCTCACACGTGAGCTAAGTTGCTTCAGCTGTGTCCAACTTTTTGCGACTCCATGGACTGTAGCCCATCAGGCTTCTCTGTCCATGGGATTCTCCAGGCAAGAACACTGGAGTGGCTTGCTATGCCCTCCTCCAGGGGATCTTCCTGGAGATCTCTGACCCAGGGATCGAACCCACGTCTCTTATGTCTCCTGCACTGGCAGGCGGGTTCTGTACCACTAGCACCACCTGGGAAGCCCACTCATGCTCCCAGCTCGAGCCAGTTAGCAGTTCCTGCCTGGCAGGTGAGGGGTGGTACCTGGAGGCAGCTCAGAAACCCCGGGGTCCTGGGGCCAGTGCCATCCCCAGCAGTGGGCTGGGAGCGGAAAGTGGGAGGAGGAGTCCTGACTGGAGTGAGATTTGAAGAATGGGGTGTCGAGGACTGGGAAGGTAGTTGGGGCCACCTGTGGAGACTCACAGTGAGAATCACACCCAAATGCCACATCTGGGCCTGCAGGGCCCAGCTGGCTCTCCCACCTCATCCTGCCCCCTTCCTCCTCGGACTCCTTTTCTGCTGAAGGTGAAGCTCGCTCCCTCCTCCGTCTCCTGCCCCCACCTGCGGGCCCCTCCCATCTCCCTGTGAGAGCCCCTCCCCCACTGGCTCCTCTCCAGGGTGTCCTCCGTGGTTTTCCTCAAAGCTTTGTCCCAGTGGAATTGTTTTCTTTGTTTAGTTGTCTCCTTGCTAGTTGTCTGCTGGTGTCTGTCACGGCCCACTAGAATGCTGGCTCCATCCCTGAGGGGCCTTGACCTCAGTGAAGAACAGGCTGCATGCCTTAGGTGCCAAATATGCTGTAGGGGGTTGGGAGAGCCACCCTGGCCTCCAGTGGCTCACAAGGAAGTGAGGGACAGAGCTGCAGAGCAACCTCATGCTGAATAAGGACAAAGATGGGGTCTCTGGAGGCAGGAAGGAAAGGGCTGAAAAGGAAAGTGTCAGGGTCAGGGAGAAGCGACTGCTGGAACTGAGAGATGCAGGGAGTGAAGATGGAGAGAGAAGAGGCTGCAGGCAGATGTGGGGAAGGAAGCCCGCCTCCTAATGGAGCCCTGGAAGGGCCAGAGCAGGTGGGGCCCTGTGGGCCCTGGAAAGGGGCCTGGCCTTTGTCCTTTGAGCATTGCGAGCCATTGGAGGTGTTTGAGCCCAGGATTGACAAGATGGGATTTGTATATTGAATAGGTCAGCTGGGGAGCCTGAGCTTTATTCAGCAGACAATGGTGGCCTGGACACTGTGATAGGAAGGTTAATCTGGCTCTGGTCAGGCAGATGGGAGTGGGAGGGAGGGAAGCACCCGAGAGGCAAGGCTGGTGGAGAATAGTTGGCGCTGTTATAGAAGATAAGGCGTGAGGAGATACGGGCTGGTGGGTCTGGGGATGGCCTGGGCTGTGGAAAGGGGAACACAGAGACCCTGGAACTAGATGATACTCTGTGGGGGAGGGGAGCAGGGGGGAGCAGGAGGCTTGAACCCAGGGGAATGGCCGGAAGAGTAGCCTGGGAGGCGGGATGAGGGGATCCGAGGAGTGTGTCGAGTTTGGGATGATGCAGCACAGATATGGAAGATCCTGGAGGCATTTGAGACCAAGGTCTGCAAGAGAATTCAGTGCCCAGTGGTATGGTTTTAAGAGTCTTCCATATGCTGGGGGCGGAGAGAAAGGAGGTATTGGTGCGTGATGCTGGGAGGAGCCCTGAGGGGAGTGCAGAGATTTGGAAATCCAGGGAAGAACCATGGACCAAGGTCTAAACCTCATCTGCCTCCTTCAGAGTTGGGAGGAGGAAAACAGTACAAAATCTGGAAAGAATAGTCGGTGGGCAGAGGAAGTGTGTGAGGGAGGCCTTTAGGCAGTGGGGGCCCCCAAAAGCCCACTGTGGTGGGGCCTTGGAGGAAGGGTTATGGGGCAGCTCACACAGTTGAGTGTTGGTGCACAAGAGCATGGGGGAGGGGGAGCGGGGGGGCAGGTTTAGAATTTTAGCTGGGCCACTTAGCAGCTGTGCTGCTTTGGGTATGTTACTTAACCTCTCTGAGCCCTCACTGATTTTATCTGTAAAAGGGGATAATAATATTTTGTCAAAGGGCTTTTGTGCATATTTAGATACTTAAAATAAGCATGTAGAAAATAGCAAATGGTAGCTGAAGGAGGAAAAGACCAGGATCAACAGCTGCCTTGTGTTCATATTAGAGAGGCTCTGGACCCATTTGGCAGAGGGGGTAACACACATATAGAGGGGCACAGACTCATTCTGAGCTCTGCCCTGTCTTCCTCGGGAGCCTTGGTCCCCAGGTTCCAGCGCCTTACCTGCCCCGGGTTTGCGGGACACGCAGATCCCTTAGGTGGTGTGTGTGCTGTGCGGGACCCCCGCTCTGGGTGACAGGCCCCTCCCCTTCCCTGCATGCTCTCCTGTGTCAGCTGGTCCTTACTTCCTCTCCTTCTCAGGCCCGGAATGTTCCCGTTTGGCTCCCCAGCCAGGACGAGCCTCTCCCTAGCAGCAACTGTGCCATCAGAGTTGGGGACAAAGGTTGGTGGTCTGAGTCAGCCAGGGCAGAGCTCAAACCCTGCTCTCTCACCACCCTTGACTTTGGGGTGCCTGGCCCAGAATGGCATGTTGTGCTCCTTGGGGTCTCTGTTTCAGGCTCCCCCCTTGCTCACCTCAGGGTCTCCCACCTGCCTGCCCAGGCTTCTCCTTAGTGCTGTTGCCCCCAATCCTTGGGACCCTCCCTTGCTGCAGTCACTGCCTTCTCCCTGCTGGGGTGGGGAGACCAGGCGGCTCCCTCCCAATTCAGTCCCATCTTCTTCTCCAGTCCCCTATGACATCTGCCGGCCAGACCACTCCATGCTAACCCTGCAGCTGCCTGTGACGGCCTCAGTGAGAGAGGTGATGGCAGCGTTGGCTCAGGAGGACGGCTGGACTAAGGGGCAGGTGCTGGTGAAGGTCAACTCGGCAGGTGGTGAGTTGTGTCTCTGGGTAGGGTGGCCCCAAGGGAGGGGGGCCCCCTCAGAGCTGTACCCACCCCCTGAATTAAGATCATCACCATCTTTGTCAGTGTTAATGGTAGTTAGCATTTATGGGAGGCTTATCACATCTTACTTATACATGTTACGTATAAGTCATGGACGACTCTTTGTGACCCCATCGACTGTAGCCCACCAGGCTCCTCTGTCCATGGGATTTCCCAGGCAAGAATACTGGAGTGGGTTGCTATTTCCTGTTCCAGGTGATGGGCACAGACCCAGGGATTGAACCTGTGTCTCCTGCTTGGCAGGTGGATTCTTTACCACTGAGCCACCAGGGATGCCTGACATTATTACCATGCTTACATATTTATTTAATCCTAATAGCAATCTTATGAGATAGGTACTTTTATCCTATTTTCAGACAAGGAAACTGAAGCTCAAATGGATTCAGTGATTTTTTCCCGAGGCTTCCCCTTTGAGTGCATAGACAGACTTTGAATTTAGGTAGTTGCTCATTTAGTCCATCAACATCTTTGAGGGTCACCTATGGGCCAGCAGCATTTAGGAGGCAGACTTACCATGGCAGGTAAGATGAGCAGCTTGATGGTTAAGAGCCTAGACTGTGGACACCCAGACCCGAGTTGCAATCCCAGACCCACGGCTTACTGACTGTATGATCCTGCCCAAGTTGTTTGACCTCTGTGAGCTTGCATTTCCTTGTCTGTTGGATGACCACTGTAACTACCTATCACTTAGGATTGCTATGGCTATTAAATGAGCTACTGTGTTTGAAGCTCTTAGCATGGGACCTGGCATAAAGTTGGTGCTCAGAGTATGGCAGCATGAGGATTATTAAGACCTGCCTTTAGAGAACTTGGGACATTAAAAACCACTGTTATTCATGAAAGACACAGCATGGGTATGACAGCGGAGTGGGAGCCCAGGGTAAGCCGCTGGTCATCCAGAGAATAATGGCAAGGGGTGGCAGGGAGACCAGCAAAGCCTCCTTCGTTCAGGAAGGAGAGATACTGAGAGCACCAGGGCCTGTGTGCTCCTCTGGGAAGCACTGCCCTCTGGTGGCCATGTGGCAAGTTGCAGTTGTCCAAACCCAGTGTTTAGAGCACTGATTGTTTTGATGGACACCCATGACAGTAATCAGTATTTTATTACAGACTCCCTTATTTGTGTATATTTCCTTGCAAGTCACATACATACATTCCTACACTGTTGCTATGTGATCATAGAGCAACACACAAAGCAAATACAAAACAGGTAAGAAAAATCAGTATAAGTGCTAATATTTTTTTCCTGGACGCATGGAATGGTCTTGTGTACCTTACTTTGAAGACTACTGGTCTAGGGACTGAGGGCTCAAGCATGACTGAAAACCCAGTCCCAGTCCACAAGAGCTGATGGAAATCCACACGAAGATTTCTGTAAGGCATTTCCCAATTTTCAAAGGGCTTGTATATGTATCATATCCTTATAGCCGCTATTTATATCAATGACTTCATTTGACTGATGAGTAGTCACGGGAAATCTTGGTGTCTGCTTTTGACAAAGGAGGAAGCTGGGACTCAGGGAGGCTCCAGCGTCGCCCAGTGTCAGCCTGTCTCCCCAAGACTCCTCTTTCATTGTCCTCTGGCCATGTTGCCCCTGTGCATGTGTGGGCATGCGCACCCATGCATTTAGAACACCTGCCTAGACTCCAGTGCTGCTATTGGGAGACCTCTTCCAGCCTCCACCCCGCCTCCGGTTGCTCCCTGGCCTCCCTCTCTGTCCCCACCCAGCACAGCTCTGCTCTCTTTGCAGATGCCATTGGCCTGCAGCCAGATGCCCGTGGTGTGGCCACATCCCTGGGGCTTAACGAGCGGCTCTTTGTTGTCAACCCACAGGAAGTGCACGAGCTGGTAGGGCCAGGCAGGGCGCCAGGGCCCCGGGAAGGGCTGTTTTGGGAGTGGTACGGGTGGGTGCTAGGAGACAGCCACATGGAAAGGAGAGCAGGGCCTGGCTGTGGCTGCTCCTAAGGAGGAAGAGAGAGGAGTGGGCCTCAGCCGATGGAGGAAGTCCCAAGGGGAAAACTGTTGGGAGCTCTCAAGTGGGAGGGGCCCAGCACTGGGGAGCTGTCAGGGCATGCTTCCTTGGGGCATGCCTCCACTTCCTGCAGCACCTCTGCCCTCCTGACGTGCCTCCGGCCCTGGGCACAGACTTTTGGCCCCAGACTCTCTCCCCCAACCATGCCCCCTGGACTCCCCAGGCACCCCTCTGAGCACTCTTCCACCTGCAGACCCCACACCCCGATCAGCTGGGGCCCACTGTGGGCTCTGCCGAGGGGCTGGACCTGGTGAGCACCAAGGACCTGGCGGGCCAGCTCACGGACCACGACTGGAGCCTCTTCAACAGCATCCACCAGGTGCTGGGGTGGAGCGGAGGGGAGGAGAGTGGGCGATGGGGATGCCCTGCCCCACGCGCAGCCTCGTGTGCTGGACGCCCTGCCCTGCGTGCTGACCTCGCAGTGCTGCCCCCTGCCCAGGTGGAGCTGATCCACTATGTGCTGGGCCCCCAGCACCTGCGGGACGTCACCACCGCCAACCTGGAGCGCTTCATGCGCCGCTTCAACGAGCTGCAGTACTGGGTGGCCACGGAGCTGTGTCTCTGCTCTGTGCCCGGCCTACGGGCCCAGCTGCTCAGGAAGTTCATCAAACTGGCAGCCCAGTGAGTGCTGGTGGGCTGGGTGGCAGAGTCCCACGGTGCCTTTACTTAACCCCCCTATCTGTGGTCGGTGTGCAGCCAAGTCTCCCACCCTTGTGCCTGCCTAGGTCCCCTGGAGCCCCTGCCTCCCCACACCATACAGCCCCAGTCCCTGCAAGGGCAGCATTGGCCTGGCCGGGTCTTGTGCTGTGGCTTGGGGGTGGTGTGGGTGTGGGGCTGTGTGTGTGGCTGCTTCCCCTGAGGGTCTCTGGGTCTTCTGTTCACAGCCTCAAGGAGCAAAAGAATCTTAATTCCTTCTTTGCCATCATGTTTGGTCTCAGCAACTCAGCCATCAGCCGCCTGGCCCATACCTGGGAGGTGAGTGCCATCTGCTGGGTAGGTCAGGGCCCCACCTCAGCCCTGAGTCAGGCCCCTGCCTGTCCTGGGGGTCCTGGCTTGGAATGGGGCCCGCACCCCAGAGCAGTGACAGCCCCGCCTGCCTCTCCTTCACAGCGGCTGCCCCACAAAGTCCGGAAGCTCTACTCGGCCCTCGAGAGGCTGCTGGTGAGTGCTCTCTGCCCCCGCCACCCTGGCCCAAGCCCCTGCTTCTTCCCCTCCACACCTGTGCCTGTCCTTTGTCACTTTCCGGGTTTCTAACCCTGGGTCAGGGCCTGGTTCCCTTTGGCCTGTGAGTCTGGGGGGCTGGCTGAGAAATGCAGTGTTAGCACTATGGGGGTCTGTGTAGTGTATTATAGGCCTCAGCAGGTGTATAGGGGCCCGTGTGGCATTTGCTGCGGCATTTGCTGGCCCTGGGGTCTGAGGTGCCAGGGGACCACCAGGGGGCCGCTGACCTGCCTCAGGACTCAGGAAGCGGGTCTTGACCCAATTCCCATGGTGTTCTGGGGTCTGTCAGAGGCCCCTCAGGAGACTCAAGGAGGCTACGCCAAAAAACGAGGCAAGAGTTGAGGAGCTGAGCCCTCCACTCCTGGGAATTGTAGCGGGGGTAGTGAAAGGTGTATAGTTTTCAGGAGGGAGCTCATGCAGGCTGCTTTCATTAGCAAGGCTCCAAGAGCTCCTGAGGAAAAAATTCTTCTCCTGGGGCTGAAGAAGTTCAAAGGGGTGTACCCACTAGAGAGAGAGGGAGAGAGGGAGAAACAGGGACAGAAAAGAGTTTTCCATGAATCCTCAGAGCCCCTGAGACAATGTCCATGAGCGTCCTGGGGCCTAATTGGAGGCCAGGAAACCATGTCATGCAGCCCAGCATCACAGCTCCAGGCCCCTCTGCCTGCCGCACAGCCTGCCTTGGGGAGATCTGGGGCCGAGAGGAGGCTGAGCTCCAAGGACTGTGCGCACGGCTTCTCCTTGGCGGGTGGGCATTTGGTTATGCTGTGGCACGTGGTAGGTCATGGTGTGCGGGACCCTCCCTCTCTCACTGCGGCTTCTTCCCTCTCAGGACCCCTCATGGAACCACCGAGTGTACCGTCTGGCCCTCACCAAGCTCTCCCCTCCCCTCATCCCCTTCATGCCCCTTCTTCTCAAAGGTAAGGGCACCAGCCCCTGCCCCCCTGCCCCCATCCCATCCATCGCTGCCCCAGAGTGTCCACCTGACCCTCTGGGTGATTCCAGTGTGCCAACGCCCTGGGGCCACAAAGGTGAACTAGGAGCTCACCGGATAGAAGCAGAGTTAACACATGCAGACAGATGGCTGATGACATGAGGCCTAAGAGATATAAAGAAACTGTTCCAGGAGGTTAGCAGGGAGGAAGAGGGCCGCATAGCGTCCCTGTTATTGGCCCCTTACCTTTCCTTGGCTGCTGGGAGGGGAAGGAGTTTGGGGACCTATGAGCAGAGCCCATCTCTTTGTAGACATGACCTTCATCCATGAGGGAAATCACACATTGGTGGAGAATCTCATCAACTTTGAGAAGATGGTGAGTCCAAGGAGAGTGGGTATCTGAGGCTGGAACAGGTTGGAGGCTGTGACAAGGGCTTTGGAAGGGGCGGGGGATGGGAGATGGTCCAAAGTTGTTCTCAGTAATATAAATATGAAGACTTCCTTTAAAATAGCCCCTGCTTTACTCCATTGCATGCCCTCAGAGGATCTGGTCTCCACCAGGGAGTGCTGGGGTGATGGCCTCAGCTATCTCGCCCTTCAGCCAGAATCCCCTCCCCACCAGGCCTCCTCCTCTCTAAGCCCTCCCTGATTTCTGTCTTCCCAGTGCCTGGTACCCACTGGGTCTTTGAGTGGGCTGGGGCACAGCAGGCACAGCCCCGTCTCCTACAGCCGCTGGTGCCTAGGAGCACTTCAGTTGTCCCCCAGGCCAGGCCAGGGCCCGTCCCTCATATCAGGTCTCATGTCCTTACTTGGCCCCCAGAGAATGATGGCCAGAGCTGCACGGATGCTACACCACTGCCGAAGCCACAGCAATGGTGAGAGGGCAGATCCCCGGTGGGCGCCCCTGAGTGATGTCCCCTTCAAGGCACCAACTTGGTCTCCTCACTGACTCTCCCGTCACCCCCCAGTGCCTCTGTCACCGCTCAGAAGCCGAGTCTCCCACCTGCACGAGGACAGCCAGGCGGTCAGGGTTTCCACGTGTAAGTGAGGGCAGGGGTGGGTGCTGACAAGCTGGCCGCGGCTGGCTGGCACTTACAGGCACATCCATACATGAAAGGGCTTCCCCAGTGGCTCAGATGGAAGAGAATCTGCCTGCAATGAGGGAGACCTGGATTCAATCCCTGGGTTGGGAAGATCCAGTATTCTTGCCTGGAGAATCGCATGGGCAGAGGAGCCAGGCGGGCTACAGTCCATGGGGTTGCAAAGCACGATGTTGATAATGGTTCATAACAGCTGTATGAAGTAGGTAGAGTATTATCCCCACTTAAAGGTATACAGTGGGCTGGAAGCGTTGAAAAAACAGGTAGAAGCCGCAGTGAGGTAGAGCTGCTTAGATAAGCAGTTAGACAGGGCTGGGACCCACGCACTCCTACTCCAGGCCTGTGTTCTTTTAACTGGCCTTCAGTTTGTGTGAAATGGGATTAGTCGTAATCCACAGTTCGTACCACACCATCATCATTATCTTATGCATTTATCTATTCTGAAAATAAGATGAGCCCTTCTGGACCCAAGCCAAGCTTCAGCACACTGACATAACTTCCATCTCCCTAGTGGTGGTCCCCTTCCGGTCTCCTTGCCCCTCCCCACCCAGGGAAACCACTATGCTGAATTTTGAGTTACCCATTTCCTTGTTTTTAAAAAATAGCTTGATCGTGTGTACATATAATAAAATATACATATACATATATCTTTAAAATATCTCATATATATATGACAACAAAATATTCTTTAGTTTTCATTGTTTTTGAACTTAGTAAAAGGGGTATTAAGCTGCATATAATTTTGGGGCCTGTTTCACTGTGCTCTTCTGTCCCAGATGGGGGATGGGGTGTCTTCTAGATTGGCTGTGGGAAGTGGCAGGCTGGGTAGCACAAGGTAGGAGGATCGATTTGCCTCTTGGAAAGGGGAAAGGTGGGCTCTACAAAGTGCTGACCGCCCTCCCTGCCCCCCAGGCTCGGAGCAGTCCCTGAGCACCCGGAGTCCCGCCAGCACCTGGGCTTACGTCCAGCAGCTGAAGGTCATCGACAACCAGCGGGAACTGTCCCGCCTCTCCCGGGAGCTGGAGCCGTGAGGAGGGGCTGGGCTGGAGCAGACACTGGCCACCAGGAGAGCCTGGGGCACGCCGGGCGAGGAGGCCCACGGGCTGGCCGAGCCGGGCAGGGCTCTCCAAGGACTGGACCTGAGGCCCAGGAGAGGGCAGCGTGGAGGCACCTGTCCCCCGCGATGACTGGTGGCCAAGGAGGACCTGCGAATGGAAGGAGCTGGGGCCCAAGGCCAAGGAGTGGGGGACAGAGAGGCCCTGGAGTGAGTGGGAGAGCAGAGCGTTTTCTCTCTTTGTGTTCAATAGAGAGCTCTCCACACCAGGATTTTCCCAGATTCTGCGCCTCACGGCTCTGTTTTCCAGCCGTCTCTGGCTCCTGGCGTGTGTTTCCATGGTGGGCTAAGCGTCTGCACGCATGTGGCAGGAGCAGGCCCACTGCCTGGGGAGGCAGCGGGTGGAGGCGGGGAGCAGCAGCGCTTTTCTTTCCACAGCCTGTGCGATAAACAGCTGGGTGTGGTCAGTGCTGTTTGTCCAGGAGAGGTGGTCCCTGAGGAGCTGTATTGTTACCCTAAGTGGACAGAGACGCTGTGTTCTCTGGCCAGCCCCTGGGGGTGGGCCAGGGAGGGCCAAGCCCGGCCCCCCGCCCGGGATGGTCTCTGGGACCCGGCAGGGCTCCACGGCGGACTGCATCCAGGCCTCAGCCCCCTGGTCACAGGGGCTCTGGGAGCCTGCAGCCCTGCGGGGGGCTGGTCCAAGTGGCACTCAGTGGTCCACGGGGGTCTGAGAGGCCGCTCCTTCCTTCCCTCCCCACTCCACTTCCTGCCTTCTACCTCCAGCCGTTGGGTGGTACTCTGAGCAGAGGCAGTGATGCAGAGGTGGAGGCTTCCGGGAGTCACGTCTCTCATCAGTGATGAGTGGTCCCGTCAGCTCTATCGGTTTTGAGTCCTCCACATCTCCCCTGGGAACCAGCCACACCGTGAAGACCCTCCTGCCCAGGGACCCTCACATGAGGAAATTCCAGGTGGGACAGCCCTCTCTGCTCCCGTGGCCTCGAGCCTTGGCAGGGTGCGGTGCCTGTCTGACCCTGAGAGGGACTCTCGGCCTTGGAGATGCCCTGGTGCAGGTTCTGAGTACCAGGGCCCTGGGGCGTATGGAGGAAGCGGGCCCCACACCCGGAGAGGGAAGGCAGCTGGCACATGCTCAGGGGCTCAGGCTGAGCACCCCCTTCTTCCCTCACCCCTCTGCTGCCAGATCTCATCCCTGAGGTCATGGACACACACTGCCTCCAGAAAGGGTCAGAGCTCTTAGCAGGAGGCAGCCCAACTGGGGGATCATACCTCAGGTTTCTAAGTGAATCTGGGCAAGTCAGTGAACAGTTCACCTCCATTTCTCCATTTGTCAGATGGGTGTGAAGATCCCAGGTCAGCACTTAGCGACAAAAAGGTAAACGGCCGCTCTGCCTCTGCAGCTGAGGTGACAGCTGAGGGCTGCCCCATGTCCGCTGCCTGTCGGGGGCAGCATCTCCTCGGAGGAATTAGGGGAGCCCACTCCCCAGGGAGAGCCTGGGATAGAGCAGATAGCAGGGTAACCAAGCCAGTGCCCTTACCCATGGGTGGAGATGGAAGACCCAGGGGCATGGAAGCTTCCAGAGCTGAGTAATCATGACATGAGGTGTGGACCCGGTGAGTCAGGACTCCAGAGTCTTTCTTGTCTCCTAAACCTGTGTCAAAGTTTCGGCCAAGTCCAGACCAGCCAGCTGGACGGCTCTTCTGCATCCTTTCAGACCCAGGGGAGACCAGCCCTGTGACAAGGAGTGGAAACCAACCGTGGTGGGCATCTTCCATCGGCATTTTTCTTTTTCTTCCCTGTGGTCACACACATGTCCCCAAGGAGCTTTGGTAGTGCAGGAATCTCCTTTCCACCTCGACTGCCCTGCCACCTCCAGCTGCCTCAGTCTCTGGGGCGGGACACTTTTTGAGCTGGTCCGGGAAGGCCTTGCCAGGAGAACTGTGCCCAGGGCAGGCAGGAGGACACATACTGGGAGCCAGAGACCCCAGTGACGGGACAAGCCACCATGGAGGGAAAGGCTCCAGTCACGGTGGCCTCTTGCTCTGAGGGCCAAGTCACCTGTCTCCCTGGCTGCCCAGCTATGGGGTGGATGGGTGGCATCGTTGTGGGATCTAGCAGGCCGGGCTGTGTTCCGCCCGTCTCCCAGGGTTTGTCCCACCTTCAGGAAAGCTGCAAAGGGAAGAGGAATTCATGGGATGCTGAAAGAAGGAAGTGTAAGGAGAGGCCTTTTAAAGATATTTTACCTCAAAGGGGGGAAAGCAGAGAGGGAAAGTGTGTATTTTATGAGGAGGAACAGAGTGGGTGATTCCTCCTCTCTAAAACATTTACACACACACCCCTCCCTTACCCTCTAATCCTTAGTTTTCCTGCCAACCCCCAGGGTAGGCTGGGGACCAGGCCAGGACTGTAATTATGGGGTGCACACCAGGGAGGGTCCCCCTCCAGCAGGACCTGGTGAAGGGGTCGGGCAACCTGGGGAGCCCCGACCCTCTGGCTGCTCCTGCTTCTCTCTCCTCTCTCCCCGACCTCGCTCCAGGCGGCACAGACCTGGAGCTGAGGCAGCCGCCGCCCCCTCCATCGCATCCAGCGGAGTTAGAGTGGTGGTGGTGCAGGCACATCTGCTTTCACGGTGCTCCTCGCGGCCTCCGTGCTCCCCGTGGCTTCCGTGCTCCCGGCAGCCCCTGGCTGCACTGAATTCCAAGCAGCAAAGATGACTCTTCTTAATGTTGCTGTTGTTCGCAGTACTTACCATGCTAATAGATTTAATTTTGAATAGTGTTTTCATTATTTCATCTATTATCTTAATTTTTACCCTGATGATAAGGCAAGTATTTTTACTTACCCCTGTTTTATAAAAGTCAGACTGAGGCACACAAAGATTTGCCTAAGCTCACATAACTGGTTAATAACAGGGTGGGCAGGTGAAGGACCTGGATGTGTATCAACCATGCCCATGCCATGGGCCTTCCCATCCAAATCTTTCCCTCATGTCCCTGGAGGAAATGCAGAGATAATCTTGCTGAACCCCAACATTGTCTTCTTTTCTGGGACTAGACCCTGCCTATAAATGTCTCCTTCCAGGTGCTGCAGCGATAAAGAATCTGCCTGTTGATATAGGAGACACAAGAGATTCAGGTTCAATCCATGGGTCTGGAAGATCCCCTGAAGGAAGAAATGGCAACCTGCTCTAGTGTTCTTGGTTGGAAAATTCCATGGACAGAGGAGCCTGGTGGGCTACAGTCCATGGGGCCTCAAAGAGTCAGACACGCCTGAGAATGGCACAGCAGTCCCTCCTTTTATTTTGAGATACTGTGAGCTTGGTAGGGTAGTCCTACATATGAGACAGGGGGTTATGGCCCCCTGGAGCAGACCACCCAGCTAGGGAGACTGATGCATAACAAGGCCGGCAGAGGGGAGGAGATGCCACAGAGGGCAAGTTCAGACAGCGGTGGATGCTTGGGGCCGTGGGATCTCACTACTTGCCTCTAAGCACTCAGGCCCACAGCTGCTCCCCTGGCTGCAACCCTCTGGCACCCCTGAGCTGTGGATGCCTGCCTGCACAGCTCTGCCTCCCAGACTTGGAGTGCTCTGAGCTCATCACTGGCACCAGCCACCCAAGTATCAGTGTGGTGGCTGGTGCCTGGGACGGTCTCTGACTGGGCCATTGTTCTTCATCTCTCCTCCCTTCCATGGACCTGTAGGCCAGAACATAAAGGCATTCCAGAATGTGTCCTCAGACCTTGCCCCTGCCCCCAAAGTCCTGGGCTTCTCACATGAGGGCCAAGGCCATGGGCTGGAAATAAGCATCCTCTTAGGCCCATCCGGTTGCCCCAGCCAAACCAGGCACCCCTCTCCGAGACTCTGGGCTCTTCAAGACCCGAGCATAGTCTAACCTGACAGTGTTCTGAAATGGGGCTACCATCCTTCCCAGCCAGCCGCGTCCGACTGCCCTGTGCTTTGAGAGCTCATCCTTCCCATGCCTGCATGTCATAGGGCAAGTGGTCTTGCTGGGGCCAAAGGGCTGCTGCTGCTGCAGGAGTTTGGGCCGGGGGACCCCCAGAAGGAGGAGGAAGGCTGGGCTTGGGGCCCAGACCCACGTCATGTGGGAAAGAGTAAGATTCTGGTTTTTGTGTGTGTTTAGATTCTAACCAGGATGGCCCGTGGGCCAGGGAGCCCAGGGCCTTGCCTGACCCTGCCTGTCATGCTATTGGCCTTTGAGGAGGGCCTGGGCCTCAGTTTTCTCGCTGGTGTGTAAGCTGTGGGCAGCTGGAGCTGCTTCCCAGTTGCTGAGTGAAGGAGATTGCAAGGCTTTCCTAGCACTCAAGGGACTCTAGCCAGCACAGGGGTGGTGAGAGGGCAACCTTTGCTGCGTCCTTGGCAACAGGACATTTAAAACTTACTCCACTTCCCAGAAAAAGTGCTCTGTAAACCAGAGCTTGAAGTAGCACAGGCCGGTGTCAGGGCAGTCCTCCCATGGGTGGGCAGTGGCCTTGGGCAAGTCCCTTCCTCTCCTGGGGCCTGAGCTTCCTTATTAATAAACAGGGATTTGGATTAGAAGGGCTTGCGATATTTTCTTGCAACTGCTGTATTTGACTTAGCTTAAGGCGTCACATGCGATGTGACCCTCTTGGGTCGTGAGAGTGTGGACCCTCCCCACTTCCTGAAAATCTTCCCAGTGGTGGCCCCCAGCCAGACTGCCTGTGGGAGGGACAATCAGTCACAAAATTATTTATTTGGTTGTGCTGGGTCTTAACTGCAGCATGCAGGATCTTCAGTTGCAGCATTCAAACTCTTAGTTGCAGCATTTGGGATCTAGTTCCCTAACCAAGGATCAAACTTGGGCCCCCTGGATTGGGAGCTTGGAGTCTTAGCCTGGACCACTAGGGAAGTCCCAAGCACAATTTTGTTAGAAGCATTCTCAGAGAGTTCTCTGCCCCTAAATATTGCCTTCTGCAGCCTACTTGAGTTCCAGTTGTCTCTAGGAGGTCCCTGTTACATAGGTATGTAACTTGGGAGAAAAGAAGAGAAGCAAAAGGCAAAGGGGAAAGGGAAAGATACACCCAACTGAATGCAGAGTTCCAGAGGATAGCAACGAGAGACAAGAAAGCCTTCTTAAGTGAACAATGCAAAGAAATAGAGGAAACCAATGGGAAAGACTAGCAATCTCTTCGAGAAAATTGGAGATATCAAGGGAATATTTCATGTAAGCATGGGTACAATAAAGCACAGAAACAGTAAGGAAAATTAGAAAAAAAAAAAAGAAACAGTAAGGACCTAATAGAAGCAGAAGAAATTAAGAAGAGATGGCCAGAATATACAGAAGAACTATATGAAAAAAAGTCTTAGGAACTGGATAACCACAATGGTGTAGTCACTAACCTAGAGCCAGACGTCCTGGTGTGTGAAGTCAGATGGGCCTTAGGAAGCATTACTACGAACAAAGCTAGTGGAAGTGATGGAATTCCAGCTGATGCTGTGAAAGTGCTGCACTCAATATGCCAGCAAACTTGGCAAACTCAACAGTAGCCACAGGACTGGAACAGGTCAGTTTTCATTCCAATCCCAAAGAAAGGCAATGCCAAAGAATGTTCAGACTTCTGTACAATTGTGCTCATTTCACATGCTAGTAAGGTTATGCTCAAAATCCTTCAAGCTAAGCTTCAGCAGTATATGAACTGAGAACTTCCAGATGTACAAACTGGGTTTAGAAAAGTCAGAAACCAGAGATCAAATTACCAACATTTGTTGCATCATAGAGAAAGCAAGGGAATTCCAGAAAAACATCTATTCTGCTTCACTGACTATGCTAAAGCCTTTGACTGTGTGGATCACAACAAACTGGACAATTCTTAGATGAGAATACCAGACCACCTTACCTGTCTCCTGAGACACCTGTATGCAAGTCAAGAAGCAACAGTTAGAACTGGACGTGGAAATTAAAAGATGCTTGTTCCTTGGCAGGAAAGCTTTGAGAAACTAGACAGCATATTAAAAAGCAGAGACATCACTTTTTGGACAAAGGTCCATGTAGTCAAAGCTATGGTTTTTCCAGTAGCCATGTAGGGTTGTGACAGTTGGACCATAAAGAAGGCTGAGTGTCGAAGAATTGATGCTTTTGCGTTGTGGTATTGAAGAAGACTCTTGAAAGTCCCTTGGACTGCAAGGAGATCAAATTAGTCAATCCTAAAGGGAATCAATCCTGAATATTCATTGGAAGGACTGATGGTGAAGCTGAAGCTCCAATACTTTGGCCACCTGATGTAAAGAGCAACTCATTGGAAAATACCCTGATGCCGGGAAAGATTGACGGCAAAAGGAGAAGGGGTGGCAGAGAATGAGGGCAAAAGGAGAAGGGGTGGCAGAGAATGAGATGGTTAGATAGCACCACCCACTCAATAGACATGAGTTTGAGGGGACTCTGGGAGATAGTGAAGGACAGGGGGTCCTGGAGTGCTGCAGTCCATGAGGTCACAAAGAGTTGGAAAGACTTAGCAACTGAACAACAAACTTGGGAGGATTCTGATGGTCAAGATTGTAGTGAATACTTCTAATGGTCACTTTAAGGGGGAGAATAGGAAAGGAAGAGCCTAAAGCAATGGCATAAGGGGAATGTTCATGACAGAGGGCCAAGGGCAGGTCCAGAGTATGACTTAGGGAATATGGCAGAATCCTCCGGGGTGATAGTTGGATGGAGAAGTGGGTGGCAAGCTCCATCTGCTCAGCTTCACTGGGACCAGGCCCTGGGGGGCAACCTGTGTGCTGGAGGTAGAGCACTGGATTCTGGAGGCCACCCTTCTTTGTCCCTCTTCTTGGGTTTTGTCCCTCTTCTGGGCCAGGTAACTGTTGGGAATCTCATCAACAGCCAAGGCTCAGGAGGCCAGAGCTGTGCATTGTTCCCACTGAAGTGCTCAGATTCCCACAGCACAAAGCTCAGTTCCCCAGGCTGCAGCCGGACCCCCAGAAAATAGGTGGTCACCTTTGGCAAACAAACCAGGTGATGGTGTGACTCATTAAAGTGTCATCCCCAAGACTTGAAAGTACTCAAATGTACAATTTGAGAATGTAAATTTATTTTTGAAATTATTTTTTAAAATCACCTTATAGAGAATTCTCTGGTGGTCCAGTAGTTAGGACTCCTGGCTTCCCCTGCATGGGCACAGATTTGATCCCTGATCGGGGCTTCTCATGGAGAAGGCAGTGGCACCCCACTCCAGTACTCTTGCCTGGAAAATCCCATGGACGGAGGAGCCTGCTAGGCTGCAGTCCGTGGGGTCGCAAAGAGTCAGATATGACTGAGCGACTTCACTTTCACTTTTCACTTTCATGCATCGGAGAAGGAAATGGCAACCCACTCCAGTGTTCTTGCCTAGAGAATCCCAGGGACTGAGGAGCCTGGTGGGCTGCAGTCCATGGGGTTGTTACGAGTTGGACACGACTGAGCGACTTGACTTTCACTTTTCACTTTCATGCTTTGGAGAAGGAAATGGCAACCCACTCCAGTGTTCTTGCCTGGAGAATCCCAGGGACTGAGGAGCCTGGTGGGCTGCCGTCTATGGGGTCGCACAGAGTCGGACACGACTGAAGTGACTTAGCAGCAGCAGCAGCAGCAGCAGGGCTTCTCAGGTGGAACAAGTGGTAAAGAACCTGTCTGTCAGTGCAGGAGACATAAGAGACGCAGGTTCCATCCCTGGGTCAGGAAGATCCCCTGGAGGAGGGAATAGCAACCCACTCCAGTATTCTTGCCTGGAGAATCCTATGGACAGAGGAGCCTGGAGGGCTACAGTCTATAGGGTGCCGAAGAGTTAGACACGATTGAAGCAACTGAGCACGCACGCAGGGAATTAAGGTTCCACAAGCTATTCGGCAAGGCCAAAAAAAAAAAAATCACCTAATGGAAAGATTAGATTAGAAAAATTACCTCAAACAAAAAGAAAAATTGCTTAAGGTCATTTTTTCAGAGAGACCTTCCCTAAGCATCCATGTAAATTAGATTCTATGTGGACCTATTTTTATAAGGGAAAAATAATGTTTACTTTATTAAGAACATAATCCAGCAAAGGAAGCAGAGACAATCACAGTCACTAGTTCACCCTGGTCACACAGGGGAGGTGGCAGGGCTCATATCAGGACCCTTACCTCCTTTGCCATCTCTACAATAATCATTTTGGTCAGAAATCCAAAGTTGGAGTGTCACTCTTTGGGGAAACAGGGCCATCATGTAGGTTGGCTTCCTGTTGCCTTTGCTCAAGTAAGCGCTGTGTGTCCTGTTTCCCAATTGTCTTGTTTCCACACTCACAGCCCCTTTTCACGGCCCATTCCCATGCTTAACCAGACACATTTCAGAGAGAACGCTCGGGCTCTGTTACAAATAGAGCTGTCTGCTTGGACCTGCTCTCCAATCTTTTTTCTCTACCCTCCTTCTCTCAGTACATCCCTACAGGGCAGGTCAGTAGGCTGTTAGGGAAGAGGAATCTGTAAGGAGTGAAAAGGAGCAACAGTTTCTCCAAAGTCCCCTGAAACAAGCTTTGAGTCCTCCTGGTTCCCCTTGAAATCTTCTGGTGGAAGAGCTGTGAGATCTAGCTCTTATGTTCAAGGTCCTCTATGTCTGGAGGGCTTTTGTCTTCTTTTTTGATTTGGGCTGTGGGCTTCCCAGGTAGTAAAGGACTTGCCTTCCAAAGCAGGAGATGTAAGAGACTTGGGTTCCGTCACTGGGTCGGGAAGATCCCCTGGAGGAGGACATGACAACCCATTCCAGTATTCTTGCTTGGAGAATCCCATGGACAGAGGAGCCTGGTGGGCTGCAGTCCATGGGGTCGAAAAGAGTGAGGCACCCTAGTACGCATGCACTAGTCCTGGCTGGCTTGGGAGGGGCTTCCATTTTCATGGGCGCTTTCTTTTTCTGGGCGAGCCAGCTCTGCTGTGCTTCCCACACAGTAATGTTGGCATGTGCACTGGACACCTGCTTCTTGAGGTGGTTCTGCGTGATCAGCCGTTTGTCTATCACAGCCCCAACCACCCGATGCCTCAGTCTCCACTCCAGGTTCAACATCAGCCACCACTTGAACAGCTTCTTCTTCAGCTCCATTCACAGCCTGTTGATCTTTCCTCCAGGGGAACACCCATGGCTGTGCTTCGAGGCCAAACCTTTTTTTTTTTTTTTTTTAAAGCACACACTTCCCTGGTCTTGCTATGTGCCTGATACTGTTTTAAGACTTGGCAAATACTGACTCATTCAGTTTCACAACCTATCCTGTAAGGTATTCTTACTAGGAGAAACCAAGGCCCAGAGAGGTCAGGGAACTCACCCAAGGTTGTACAGCTTGTGACTAGCAGAGCTGGGATTCAGACCCAGGCGGCCTGGCTTAGAACCAGCGGCCTCAGCATGGTGCCCTGCTGGCTTCAATCCGAGCTTTCGGTGCACTCTGTCTGTCGTCCTGTATGACGCTGAGAACACACCCATGGTCCGCTTGGCTTGGCATAATGGAGTGCATGCTCAGATGAATGAGGAAGGGGCAAACTGCCCATCGTTCAACTACCTCAACACAGTAATTATGAAATTTTACCAGATTGCAGATCTCCACGCCCTGGGTTGGGAACTGCTCCTGCCAGTCCTGTCATCATCATTGTGAGGATAGAGCAGCTGGCAGTGCCAACACACCTGGGGCGAGAGGTGGGCAGGGTGCCTTATGCCTGCACCTGGTTCCTGGCCGGCCTCCGCCCAGCACTCTGCCTTGATCTTGCCCTTGCTCACTCCCCCGTTGTCTCTCCAAGCCTCCTTATCCCTGTCTGCTGTCTCATCCACCTCTCTTTGTTCCCATCTGTGCCCCCAGATCTCTCCGAAGCCACTGGGGTTCGGGGATGTGAAAAGGTTTTATTTTACAGTCACTAGCAAGCAGTATAAAATAAACATTAGCACAGTTGGCAAAAAGTGCAGGCAGCTGATTATTTGGAATTCAAAAAAGTGGGATAAAGTTGAATGACCTCCATGGTGGATTCAGAATTTGCTGGAATCCTGAGTTCTAGCCAGTCCCTGCACCGGCTGCCCCTTTGCCAAGGAGTGGTTTGGGGCTTTGGGTCCCCCCCAGGTTTCCATTAGTCCCAGATGAAAATAGTGCTTGCTATGACAAAACAACTACAAAGTGAATCCCTACACCCATGAGCCCTCCCACGCTCTCCCCCAGGACCGACTCTGGACCCTTCAGAGCTACTGGAGGAAGCCATTTGTTCTGTCGTGTCATCGTCTTCCCTTGGGCCTTTATCACAGTGAGGCTGGAAGGCTCAGTCTGCTCATTCATTCACTCCTCATTCACTGATTCATTGATGGTCCCAGGCGCAAGTTGACCTAATCCAATACTCACTGGGTGGGCAATACAAAGCAGTAGCGGGGACCCACGACACAGAGTTCCTAGATCAAGGGACTTCAGAGGCCAGCTGAAGAAACAACCTGTACAGATGAAGAGGTAAATGGAAGGGCAGCGGTTAACCCCCACTCCACTGGCAGCACTGTCTATAAGATGTGATGTGTTTCAAAGGCACATGTGACAAATAGTAAGAACTGAGTCCATAGGCAGGAGTGGAGGAGGAAGTCAGGCTTTGTGGAAGGGTGGATTTGTTCTGGGGCTGGCGGATGAGTAGGAGATGGACAGCAGATGAGTGGGGAGGAGGGCATTCTAGGCAGAGTACCAGGATATGGCGTAGCCGGTAGAACCAGATTTATAGCTTGGGTACATCACGGTACGAATGGGCCAGGTGGCATGTCTGACGAATATGCCTAGGGCCGGTGGTGAATGTGATGCTGAATGTCAAGGATGCCCGTGAACTTAAAAAAAAAAAAAATTCCTGGAAACCCAACTGTGGTACATAGCATGCAAACCAATGTGGGAGAAAAGCACTCATGGACCCATTCTAAGACACTCTCAGTGAGAGGAAACTACAGATTAATGTGGCCCACAAGTAATGAGATGGGGGCTGCCATCCTGGGGGCACTCCCAGGTCACAGTTGGGGGAAGGCTGGAGATCCAGCATCTTCTGGTGCCAGGGTCCCCTCAGTAAGTGACTCCAGGCCTCACCTGTGCTGAGCCAGCTGCAGGGTCCATCCAGACTCTGGTCCTGGGCTGCAGTGATTTGGCCTCAGTTTCAGAAAGGACAAGGGAGGTGGGACAGGTGTTTAAGGCACATCTCCCAACCTTTCTGTGCCTCAGTTTCCTCACCTGTAAAATGAGGGTAACAGTGGTACCTCGGGCTTCCCTGGTGGCTCAGATGGTAAAGAATCTGCTTGCAACGTAGGAGACGTGAGTTTGATCCCTGGGTTGGGAAGATCCCCTGGAGAAGGGCATGGCAAGCCACTCCAGTATTCTTGCCTAGGAATTCTCAGATTCCTCAGATTCTATAGACTGAGGAATCTGCTGGGCTACACACAACAATAGTACCTCTAAAGGATTGCAGTGAGCGAGGAGGGAACAGCACGTAGGCAGCTCTTCGTGGGTGACACGTAATACGTGCTCGGTCAGTGCTGGCAGTTGTTAAGGTTGACCCCATCAGCACACTGGCCCTGCGGGGTCAGTTTCAATGGTCTCTCCAGCTCCCAGCCTTGCCCCTGACCTGAAACTCCCCTGATGGAGGGAAGTGCTCCCACACCTGATGCTCCATCCCATAGTCTGTTCAGCTGGACATCAGGGCAACCCCGGCCAGACCCCACTCCCACCCTGAGAGCTTTGGCCTTGCCCAGGGTCCACCCAGCTGGGCCCCTGGAAGGGACAGACCTTCCAGTCCCAAACTCTGAGGCTTCATTGCTTCCTCCCAGCCAGGGACTCTCTCCTTTAATCCGTAAACTAACTGGTGTCTATGTCCCTGTGTTGCCAGTCCAGGAGGGCGAGTACTTTGGCTGGCCAAAGCCGTCTGGTTGTACAAACAACATTTATGCAAATAAAGGACTCCTAGTCTCTTTAACTGGGCTTCCTGGAGAGAAGGGCGAGGCTTAGTCCTTATTATGTTCCTGGCGCAAGTCCCTTACAAAGTGGCTTGCCCCAGGCTGCCTGCTCCATCCCCAAGGGTCCACGGTGTGGTCTCATCTCCTCACAGGGAGGTTTGGGGGATTCTCCTTAACTCACTGCAGCTGCCCACCCCAGGGCATGGGCAGGAAGCTTGAAAATTAGAATCTGAGAACTTAGAAGGGATCGTTAGCTATAACCCCGTCGTTGTTTCAAAGATAGGAAAATTGAAGTTGAGAGGAAGTTTCCACTGTTAAAAAGCACTTGTTGAGGAGGATGTGCTTGCCTTGACTCTACCCCAAGAAAAATTACTACAGTGTGGTCTCAACTGTTCATCAGTTTTGGCTTTTCCTATGAGACTTTTCTTTTTTGAGATAGCTGAGAATCTCCATGCAGGGCTCTTTCTGGAAAGGGCATTTTACTTAGAAGATTTTACCTTTATTAGGAGGGGAGAACTTGGAAGCTCTTTGTTGCTGCATCTCTGCCCTTGGGCCTGGGATGATGGGAGTCCTGAGGGCCTTGTGTCTTGCGGGGTCGGTCCGTGGGGGAGAGGAATGTAACGGGGATGAGGATGAAGGAGGAGGGGAAGGATGGTCCTTCTGCAGCCTTTAAGAGGCCTCTTGCCCTCCCCAGCCTCATAAGCCTGGAGCTTGGGAGAACCTAAAACAGGTAAAACCTGAGATGCTGACTCAGTAAGAGTAGAGGCCCATTTGCATGATATTTCAAGGATGAGGTAGCTATGTGCAGCTTGATGTAGTAAAAGCAGCACTTGTTTCTGACCCATGTCTCCTAGATCACTCCTTCCGGTGCCCCAAACCTTGCTTGGTGGTGGTGGTGTAATTGCTAAGTCGTGTCTGACTCTTGCGACCCCATGGACTGTAGCCTACCAGGTTCCTCTGTCTATGGGATTCTCTAGGCAAGAATACTGGAGTGGGTTGCCATTTCTTTCTCCAGGGGATCTTTCCAACCCAGGAATCGAACCCAGATCTCCTGCATTGCAGGCAGATTCTTTATCCACTGAGCTACGAGGGAAGCCCAAAGCTTGCTTAAGCACTTACTATTTGTCTAACACATAATGATCTTTTCACTATATTCCTCAAGCTGAGCACCTGGAGTTCAAAGATGGAGCCAGTCATAGCCCCTTGGAAGGTCAGACCCTTGGCTTTCAGGTAGGTGGATGTTTAGAAGATATCACCCAGAGACAAGCCCATGAGTTCTCCTCACCTGGACAGAGAACCCCCCCAAACTAGGCCCGAGTTGCTGTGCCTGCTTGCATGGCCTATTTTCTAAGCTACGAACAGCTAGCATTACCTGTTCTAAACATCTGGCGTTACCTGCCTCCTTAGTCACCTTGCCTCTGGCTTCAAACAGCTGTCAGGCCCCACCCCCTCCCCGCCTCCTTCCATCTGGAGTCCCTCCCTCCCTTTTTTTCCTTCCTGAAAGGATCTGGAAGCACCAGATCCACGAGATCTGATGTCTTTAAAAGGACCAGCCTGGGCCAGAAGGCTCACCTGAGAACGGTGACATTCACGTGGACGCTAGTCAGAGTCCACCAGCCATCTCCTTCTGGCCTCCGACTGGACACCATGAGGGCCTGTGTCCCCCTGACAGTGGCCATTCTCTGTGGCCTGGCCTGGGCCGGTAAGTCACTGCTGGTGGGGATGACAGGGGTCCTGCAGAGAGCTGGGGGACCTGGGAGGGACAGCGTGAGGGTCGTGAGATAAGGGAGGGCCAGCTCTGTCCAAAAGCCTTGGTGTGAGGCAGGAGTTGCCTCTGGAGTAGATGGGCTGTGTGAAGGGAGCTACTAGACTGATGGGCCAGGGACACCTTAGAAGATGAGCCTCAAACAACCCTGGTCCAGCTTGACTTGATTTCACCAAGGTTTTGTTTTTCAAGGCCACCATATGGTGTGAAGCTGGACTGTGACTGGCTAGGTTTGCGTGGCCTGGCCACCCTTGGTCACTTCCTCTGCTACCTGGGTGAGGGGTGAGTTGTCTGGGTGGGACTTTTCCCTACGAAGCCTTAGTCGGTGGGCAGGCTCCAGGGATAGAGCCTCTGACCAGGAGGCAGGCCACGTGGTCAGAGGACTCCATTTCATCCCTGGTAGAGGACCTAAAGTGGAGAAAGGTCCAGGCACTAGTCCAGGTACTAGTGGTGCAGGGATGGGACCAGTGTTGAGGATGGGAACACGTTCCTGTTCGGTAGGGGACAGGTGCTGATGCTGCTGTGTTAACTGGTGGTTACTGGGTGAGCAGGGAGAGTGCCAAGGGAGGGGGCTGAGCTGAGGGGTGTGGTGGGAAGCCTCCTCTGCCCAGAGGAGAAAGAATCCGAGCTTGATACCCATTGCACCCCACCAGGGTGTTCCTACACAGGACTGTCATAAGGATTAAATAAGATAATATATCAGAAGCACCCTACATGGAATGATATCTCAAAGAATTGGGTCTTTGATTATGATTGTGATTATAAATTGTCATTTAGTCACTCAGTCGTACCTGATTCTTTGTGACCTCATGGACTGTAGGCCACCAGGCTCCTCTCTCCATGGGATTTCTCAGGCAAGAATACCGGAGCTGGGTGCTACTTCCTTCTCCAGGGGATCTTCCTGACCCAGGGATTGAACCTGAGTCTCCTGCACTGGCAGACAGATTCTTTACCCCTGAGCCACCAGGGAAACCTGTAATGTAAATACATATAAAATCATGTATACTTACCTGTATTATAATATAGTATATTAATCATATTAATATGATATAATAAATACTTATTTACATAAAATAATTTATATAAATACAGAATTTAGTCTTGGAATCATTTCCCACGAGGTTTTGGGTAAGGAGACCACCAAATAAACTAAATGAAAAGACTTTGGAGGGGGAAGTCTTTCCCAGGCCTCCCCACTGGCTGGGATGCTGTACCTCCACTCCCGCACACATGGCAGAGCAGCCAGCCCGGCTGGTGCAGAGCTCGTGCTAGAGACGGAGGGAGGGTGTAGAGCTTCAGGGTTAGTGTGAAGCAGTGGCCCTGGGGTTGGGGCATCCCAGTCGCAGGAGATGAGAGCAACTGGAGACATTTGGTCCCTGGGGGGTATTCCTGAGGGCAGACGCAACAGTGGCTTCAGAAAGGCAAGGTGGAGCCCTTGCCCCTGGGGCTGGTGGTCTGATCCTGCTGCGGGACTGATGGAGAAGTCAGGGTCCAGTGGGTGATGCCTCCTTCTTTCCTAAAGTGGGAGAATGGGGCTCAGTTCTTGTCTGTCTTCTGCCAACATCTTAGAACTTAGATGCGAGTATGAATAGCGTGGGAGCCAGTCTTAGGTCCTCGGTTATTTCAGGTGAATTGAGGCTGGAAGTGAATCATCTTGGTGGGCTAGATCTCCATGGAAACAGGACCTGGGGCCCCCAGAGAAGCACGGATGTAGGATTCCCTAAACATCAGAGGGGTGGAGAACTGTCATATAGGGGACACCCAGGCTTGGGACCAAGTTTCTTGATGGGCAGTATGGAGAGGGGGTGGGCATTCTGGCACATTTGAGTTTTGGAGTGTAGAGAAATTTAGCATTTCATGTAGGGATTGTTGGCCAGAGGTGGGGGGGGGGGTGGGTGATAAGCTCTGTGAAGCTTTGTTGATAAGCTCTGTGAAGGTAAAGAAAGGCCAAAATAGAGTACGAAAAAAAAAAGAGAGTTAGAGAGATGGGCAAGAGGGTTACTGGAGCAGTGATTCAGGTGCCTAGCTGGTGAGCGAGGTGTACACAGAGGGTTTGTGTGGATCGGAGCTGTGGGCTGGGAGCACTGGAGTAAATAGTCATGGTGACTAGTTCCCAGAGGGTCCCCAGAACAGATATAGCAGAGAGGCCTATGAGGAAAAGTCTCTCCCACCCCCTCCCCATTCCCTCACACCCCAAGGTCCTCTTAAAGCAGATGGTCAGGTTTACAGGGACATGTAAAGGATCTCTGGCTCGGGGTTTCCAGTGATGACAAATCTCTTGAATAGAGATGAAAGAGTTCACTCAGCCAGGGCCAGTGTGGGGTGTCCTCCTGAGCTCTACAGAGCTGACCATTCACTTACTGCCCTTCTCAACTGGCGCCAGCTGCTGGACTGGAGTGAATTCCTTCCTTGGACTCTGCTGATCTGGCCCATTTAAGAAGGTTGTCCTGATTTGTCTGAGTTCTCTCCCTTTGGATTCTGGGTGTACTGCCAGGCTAACTGAGCAGGCAGCTGACACAGTCTTCCTTCTGGGCTGAAAACTTCTCCTTAAGTTCTTTGCATGTGGGCTCCAAGGGAGCATCACTTAAGATTCAGGGGGCATTCCCCTGGGCTTGGAGGGACGAGTGGCCTTGACCCGGTCTTCTCTAGGGACGATTCACTGGCTCTGCCTTTCTGGCCACTTTGGAGGCCCTTTAGGTGAAGTTGCCTCAGAACCTGGGTTAACCCTGACATGATGTAAAGAACCTCTTTGATGTAAAGAACACAGACCCATAGCAATGATGTCAGCTAGAAACTGTCGGCCCAAGGGATGGCCTGGCTGAAACCCAGGGAGGCAGTCAGCTAGATCAGGCATGTAGACAGGGAAGACTGCTCCAGCCAGTGTGGACACTTACCACCTTGAAGATGGGCGTGGAATGCTGACCGCTTATTTATCTAACACTTACATGGTGCTACTAATGTGTCCTGCCGTGTCTTAAGTGCTTTACAAAAATTAGCTCATTGAATTCTTATGAATATTCTATGAGATGGGCTCCATTATTGTCACACTTTTACAGAGAAGGAACCTGGGGCACAGCAGGTAAATTAACTTGCCCAAGAACACGTAGCTAGAAAGCAGCAGAACTAGAATTCCAGCCTCAAGCAGTTTGGTGCCAGACTCTGGGTTCTTGGCCTCTCTGCTGTGTCACCCTCATTAGAACAGTGTAAGCCTAATCCCAAACTAGTAACCCAGCCCATAGCCCTCGTCTCCACCTCCACCCTAAGCGATTCTATACCTGTGGGAAACAGCAGCCAGGACCAAACCCCAAATCTTATCTAAGGCAAAATTGGGATTATTTGTCCTCTCCTGGTCTTGACACATTCCTCAACCCTGAATGTGGTTTTAGACCTACTCCTCATTCCTTATCCAGACAGCAATGCAAAATTGTTATTTTTACCAGTAATTAACTCAAGCCCAAATCCTAACTGTAGCTCTTCATCTAAACCTAACAAGCCCCAATCGCTGGCTAAAATTAGGTTTAAGTTTTTTCATTCATACAAATTCCAGTGTTAAACGTGACTCTGACTCTGATCTGACATTCTCTGTAACCCACAGCCTGACCCTAAACCCAGAACCCGCTAAATCCAAACCTCAGGGACCTCAAGTGGAAACAAAGGCTGTGTTATCACCCTTAAAGCCTAGAGTGGAAGGAAAGAGAGCGCAGCCAGCTTGACCTGGCTCACCCCCTTCCACTGTCTTTGCTGTGGTGGGCTTGTTTTTTTAGCAGTGGTGGTGGGTTTGTACCATTTCTTTTAAACTTTCTTGTCTTATGCCCCTTATGTGACCAAAAGCTTGCTTCTGCAAGTCATTTGGCTGGAGCAAGGGATGTGGTCTGTGGTTGCATAACAGCTCTTGTTCCAAAGCCCAATTCTCACCCACACCCACCTCAGTCCCCACCCTGAGCGAAACTAATCCAAACACATTCCCAAGACCAGAAGAGACAGAAAGCTGTAACAAGTGGGGAAGGAGGTGCAGAGAGACCAGGCTAAGGGGAGGAAAGAACAAAGAACCAGAAGATGTAAAAGGGACAGGATGGACAGGCAGGGAATGAGTCATGGGGAGAAGACAGGTGGGGTCAGTTAGAACAGCCGTGATCCACCATCCTCAACGTGACAGGGGAATGATGGTTTCTCGGCCAAGCCCAGCCCACAGACCTCTTTCTTTGGTCTCTCCGAATTTTTTAAAATTGGAAAATTTACATAAAAATGAAGGCTTCTGTTGAAAAAAAAAAAACTGGAGGCTCTGGCAACACTTAGCCCGCATCCCAAATGGCGACAATTGGCTGGAGCTGCTAGTGGCTGCCAGTCTCAGGCAGGGCATTGTTTCTGAGTCTGTCACAGTCCCCACCTCTTTCTACTGCCTCCCTGCTCTTGACTCGTTTGTGTTACAGGTCTAGTATAGTAGGCATCTGAGTTTGTGGTCCCGGTCTATATTATGAGCCCTGCAATAGTCAGTGGGTGGTGGGTGATGGCTCGTGGGCAGTGCGGGAGAGGCATGGGAGGCTGTGTGGGTACTTATCCCTGGCAGCTAGTAATGACCTTTCCTGCTAGGTAAGTCCCCGTCCCTGTCTGTGAACCCTCCTGCAGAGGGTACTGTGATGAGCAGAGTAGAATCCCCAAGGAGCTGAGTCTGACCTTTACTGACCGTAGGCAAAAGGGAGTCATGCGCATCTCGCTGTAATGAGAGATTTGACCGGGATGCTGTCTGCCAGTGTGACCGCCGGTGTCCCCAGCACGGGGACTGCTGTGAAGACTATGAGCAGCTGTGTACAGGTGAGCCTCCTTGTGGGGTGAAGGGTCTGGGAGGTACAGCAGACCAGGCCATGACCACATCTAGCCTGCTGGAGGGACTGCCGGCCAGGATGTCCAGATATCCAGAGCAGAGTTCCAGACTGATCACGGTGCTCAAAGGACCTGAAGAGGATTAGGATGTCCCCAGTGTAAGACCCCAACTTAAAATAAAAGTCATTTACCTGGAACATCTGTCTGAACTATTAGGATTAATATCTGGAAAGTTTAAGGAATTAAAAAAAAAAGTGAAAAGATGAAAGTATCATTTTAGCATATATGACATTACCAATTATTATTTGCAAAAGTAAACAAATGGTAGTGAACTTTCCCAACTTGCACGCCACCAGGAAGACCACAGGGTGTCAATGACCGTCACAATTCACACCACTCTTCCTATCACAGGGCTTCCCCAGTGGCTTAGATGGTAAAGAATCTGCTTGCAATATGGAAGCCTCAGGTTTGATCCCTGGGTCAGGAAGATCCCCTGGAGAAGGGAATGGCTACCCATTCCAGTATTCTTGCCTGGAGAATCCCACGGACAGAGGAGCCTGGGAGAATACAATCCATGGGGTCGCAAAGAGTCAGACACAACTGAGCGGCTAACACTTTCACTTTTCCTACCACGAGTGGACTGAGTGGCAGCACATCATTCCTAGGCCAAGGGTTAAGCAGAACAAGTACCACCCTCAAAAGCCAGTTGTTCTGCTATTCTAACTACCCAGTTTTAAATTTGCAAAACTCATTTTGAACAATTCCCTTATTTTGATGCTTCCAATGTTTTAGACACCTAGGTAAATGGTCTTCTGCTGTTTACTGTCCACTCATATGCCCCGACTCCCAGCTTGGAAAACATGGTCACTGAAGCCCTGGTACCTAACGGCCAGCTGCATACAGTTGTGTGTGTCATGTACTGCACAAGAGCCTCTGATTGAGAAGGCAAGCTGAACGAAAGTTGAATCTGTATCCTCGATAAGCCACGTGTCTTGGTGAAGAGCTGTGTCTGCTGAGAGATAGGAGTACTTTTTCCTAATTTGCCCGAGCGTGGTCTCCGCTGACCCAGCCGTGTGCCGTCAGAGGTGCTTCCACCCTGAGGAACGCTGATTCGATTTGCACAAAAACGCCAGTGGACTAGCACTGCTGCTGTCAGGTCCAGGCAGGGAAACCCAGGCCCAGAGCTCAGTGCCAGAATCAGACCCAGCCCTTCTCTGCCGCCCCGGGCCCCATTCAGCAGACACAGGGTGGCTTGTTCGCCGTGGACCATCAGCCTGCCATTTCAACATACTCAGCTTAGCAACCATTTCATCCGTCTCCCTGATGTGCAACTCAGAGCCCTTTTCCTATAGAAAAAATATTATAAATGATGGTTGAGACCCTAGATTAGCTCACAGAAATCTATTCAGCATAAAGTGTGGCTGAGTTAAGAACCCTGTGGATTGTCAACATTAACCAGGCTGGCAGAAAGCAAGTGATTGGAGGGAGATGTTTGTTGACAGTGAATAACCTGCCCAGTGGCTCTGATGGGCTTCCCAGGTGGTGCTAGTGCCAAAGAACCCGCCTGCCAATGTAGGAGGAAGATCCCCTGGAGGAGGGTATGGCAACCCACTCCAGTATTCTTGCCTGGAGAATCCCACAGACAGAGGAGCGTGGCAGGCTACAGTCCCTGGGGTCGCAGAGCTGGACACGACTGAAGCGACTTAGCACACAGACATGGGTCTGATGGTAATAACCCACACTATGTGGTGAACACACTAACCGATTCTGAAGCACTTTGTAATAGTGTTGGCTTTGAGCGGTGGAATTTATTCCACTCTGTGAGGAGAGAGGAGCTGAGTCCCCAGGTCAAGCCTTCCTCTTCCTCCCCACCCCCACTCCATTATTCTCCGCCTAGAGCTCAGGCTGCAGTCAATCTGCTTGCAGGCAAGGGGGTGGGGCACAGTAGGAATGTGCTTTTCTGAACGCCCTTCCCCCAAACGCAGCCTTTGGCCATTGCCAAGTGCAACTGTGAAGAAAGTAGGGAAGTTGGTAACTCAGGAAACAGTTCTTATTCCCTGAGGCCTGGGAGAAGTTCACCCTTGACCCTGGGAGTTATTATAGGTAAGGGATGTTCCTAAGTGAGGGCCTTGTCATTTGGGGGATTCAAGCCTATCCATCTATCAATTTATATTAAAGAAAAGTCATACCAACCTCAGAGTTTTCATCCCAGAAGGGACCACTTTTTGTCCCCACTCTCGTTTTTACGGATGAGCACACTGAATACCAGGCTTCCCTGGTGAAAGTGAAAGTGAAGTCGCTCAGTCGTGTCCGACTCTTTGCGACCTGTGGACTGCAGCCCACCAAGCTCCTCCGTCCATGGGATTCTCCAGGCAAGAATACTGGAGTGGGTTGCCATTTCCTTCTCCACCAGGCTTCCCTGGTGGCTCAGTGGTAAAGAATCTGCCTGCCAATGCAGGAGATGTGGGTTTGATGCCTGGGTTGGGAAGATTCCCTGGAGAAGAAATGGTAACCCACTCCAGTATCCTTGCCTGGAGAACTCTATGGACAGAGGAGCCTGGTGGGCCACAGTCCACGGGGTTGCAAAAGAATCGGAGGCGACTTAGTAACCGAACAGCAACACTGAGTACCAGAAGGGTAAATGGTGAGGAAGGTCATGCCTGGGGATGTTCTTTCATGTTTTAGAATGGTTTTCAATCCCCCTCTGTCTCACATTTTCTATTTTCCTCCTCCTTCACCTGGTACTTGTATGTTGTATCCAAGCCCCTGTTTTGTATTTTTTTCCACTGCACATGCTTGGTTGGGAGGACTGAGAACCAGGGATAAAGAGGAGGGGCCCCTTGGGGGTGACTGGTGACTTTACTTCTCTGACCTACAGCTGAAGAGAATCCCAAAGAACCAGAGCTATTCCTGGAACTGGAAGAGGAGACAGAGGGCGCTCCGGCTAGCAGTGAGTCTGGGGGGGGCCTTTGGGAAAGGACAAGGGACACAGGATGGGGCAAGGAGAGGTCAGCCATGTCAACAGCAGTAGGCCTGGGTCTAAGCCAGCCAGGACCCCAAATCTAGCACCTGGAGGTGGTGAGGGGCTCACTGGACTCTTGAGGCCTGGGCAGGAGGAAGCCCTGGGGTCCTCAGTGAGCTGGGGGGTTAGGCAGGAAAGAGTCTGAAGCCTGCAAGAGGGAGAGGGAGGGTTAAGAGATTTTATTTTTAGAGAGGGAAGATTATAAAAACAACAGGCCTGAAAGGAGAGTTCAGCATCAGAAAGGACTTCCTGACTGTGAAGGGTGTGCACCAATTAAGCTTGTTTGTTTTCCTTCCCTGGAGTTCTTTAATAGGAAGCAGGAGAGCGAGGCTGGTAGCGGGTAGGGATGGGGTGGCGGGGCTGGCAGTAGAGGGTGGGCTGGGGGAGGGGGCATGGCCTGGCTGCTGACACGACAGAGCGACCCCTAGCGGTCTGCTCAGGACACACCTCCTCTCTGTCTTCTCAGGCTTGTATTTGGCACCCAACTCCTGCCAGGGCCGCTGCCTGGAGGCCTTTGACAAGCACCACTCATGCCACTGTAATGCCCGCTGCCCAGAGTTTGGAAACTGCTGCGAGGATTTTGAGAGCCTGTGTGGCCATGGTCAGTCTCCCGCTCCCTTTAGCATAGCCGGGGAGGCAGAGGGACTCTCTAGAGCAATGGTTCTCCAAGCGTGGCCCCTGGACCAGTAGCATGAGCATAATGTGGGAATTTATTAGAAATGGAAGCTCTAGGGCTCAGCCCGGATCCACAGAATCAGAAACTCTGGGGTGGGGCCCACCGACATGTTTTCACAAACCCTCCAGATGATCCTGATGCTTGCCAAAGTGCAAAAACCTTCCTAGTGGCAGGGGACCGTGTGGGTATTTTGTGCTAAGTGTAAGGATCCTTTAGGCTCTCAGGACTTCCCTGGGTGGCTCAGACAGTTAAGAATCTGCCTGCAATGCAGGAGCCCTGGGTTTGATCCCTGGGTTGGGAAGGTCCCCTGGAGAAGAAATGGCTACCCACTTCAGTACTCTTGCCTGGAGAATTCCACGGACAGAGGAGCCTGGTGAGCCATAGTTCAGGGGTCTCAAAGAGTTGGACTCGACTGAGGAACTAACAGGCTCTAGGCCACTGCCCTGCAGTCACTAGGGTGCCTGACTGCAGCCCCCTCCCCTGATGCTGGCTTCTGGAAGGTACCTGCGAGGGGATGTTCGCAGATAGCTACCTGCCCCCTGGCCTCCATCGAGCTCTGAGATACCCCTCCCCCAATTCCTCTCAGAGGGCTTCTCCCACAGCAGCGATGCCATAACTAAGGAAGAACTGCAGAGTGTCTCTGAGAAGATCTACAGGGCAGACACCAACAAAGCCCGGAAGGAAGACATCGTTCTCAACAGCCAAAACTGCATCTCGCCCTCAGAGACCAGAGACCAAGTAGACCGCTGCCCAGAGCCGTGAGTTCCCTGAACGCATCTTCCTGAATTTTGCCTCCTTTGGTGCCTCAGCTCTTATCTCCTAAGGCAGGTAGGATCAAAGGCAGAGGGGAAACCGGTTCTCTGGAGACAGATAAAGCCATCCTGAGGGCCTGTGGGGATCCATGTGGGAGGGTTTCTGAGGTTCCCCAGGTAGCACTAGTGCTAAAGAACCCATCTGCCAGTGCAGGAGACTTAAGGTTCTATCCCTGGGTTGGGAAGATCCTCCGGAGAAGTGGCAACCCACTCCAGTATTCTTGCTTGGAGAATCCCATGGACAGAGGAGCCTGGCAGGCTACAGTCCACAGGTTGCAAAGAGTCAGACATGATAGAACTTAGGATGGACAGACTGGCTGAAAATAGAACTGACCTTCCAAAAGATGAAGTAGAGAAAAGAGTGACCTCATGCATTGTCCCCAGGAGTATCTGAGGGCCCCACTCTGCCTCTGCACCCAACCCTCACATGCCTGCCCTGCATCTGGACATTCTGGAGTGTTTCTGCTCCATGTCCAGGCCTCTCACTGGGCTTCCCTCTACCTCCCCCAGGCTCTTCACATATGTCAATGAGAAGCTCTTCTCTAAGCCGACCTACTCCGCCTTCCTCAACCTCCTCAACAACTACCAGCGGGCCACGGGCCGCGGGGAGCACTTCACAGCCCAGGAGCTGGCCGAGCAGGACACCTTCCTCAGAGAGATCATGAAGACGGCCGTCATGAAGGAACTCTACGGCTTCCTCCACCAGCAGAGTGAGTGAGGCAGTGGGGCCTCCCCCCCGGCCCATGAGGGAGGTCATCCTGAGGACTCGGGGTGTGCCTGCTGGGGACGGGGGTCCATGATGGGCAGGTTAGGAGAGCAAGTGAGGATTTAGGTGGAGGCCAGTGTACACCTGGGAAGGGGCAGGGAAGGGGCCAGAGAGAGGAGCCCACAGACTCCAGCAGGAGCTGAAGAATCCTCTGCCTGGCTTGGGAGTCATCCTGTCTTTTAACCTAATATCAGCCCCAGGGGGCTTCCCTGGTGGCTCAGATGATAAAGAGTCTGCCTGCAATGCAGGAAACGGTTCTATCCCTAGGTCGGGTAGAACCCCTGGAGAAGGGAACGGCAAACCACTCCAGTATTCTTGCCTGGAGAATCCCATGGACAGGAACCTGGTGGGCTACAGTCCATGGGGTCATAGAGAGTGGACATGACTGAGCAGCTAACATTTTCACTGTCTTTCAGCCACCTCGTTTATCCCCCATGTGTATTTCAGTCTCAGGGTTCACTGCAGGCTGTGAGTCACCCCTGCCCCGCCGACCCCTCAGTGGACCCCAGACTCAGCACCATTTTCCAGGCACGAAGAGTCCCTGTTCATGCTCCCTTCTCAGGCACTAAGTCCAGGAAAGAGGCCGGCCCACTTCACTTTTTTTTTTTTTTTTTGCTGGGGAAGCAGCAACAGAAAATCAACAAAGGTTCAGAGTAGGAAGTTTCACCGGGAAGGGTTCTGGCTGGAACGATTCCAATAGAGATACATTCGAATCAGACCAAAAATGGTTTGGGCCTCAGGGCTTCTTGGCACGGGGTGTGTTTGTTAGTGTCCTCTGAATTCCTTCCCTGAACTCCAGGCAGCTGGGCCTGGCCTGGGGGCGGCTCCAGCCAGGTCGTCCCTTGCTGGCGGGGAGAGCGGGGGATGGCCTCTGCTCAGACACCGCATTCCATCTTCCGGTGGCCGGGTTAAGTTAGTAACACTGTTTTTAGGTAAAGCCAGTGACACAAGCAAACGCTACGAAGAGGGTGTGATCCTGCACTGCCCCCTGGTGTCCTCTTTGTGGTAAACACGCGAGACGATTTTGGAGGTGGAGACAGCGCTACTGCAGGCTCTTCCACTACTCACCCGGTCTTCCCTTCTCTCCCTATCCAAATCCCACTTCTCCTTAAAGTTCTAGCTCACATTCTACCTCGTTATGAAGCTGCACTCGCCGCAGCTTGTGGCAAGGGTTTGGACTCTGTCTTAAAATACCCTTGGAGCAGAGAGACTTGGTTTCACTTGTTAATGAAGCAAGTGACCCCGGGCCCTTTGACCCTTGGACCCTGTCTGAGCATTGTCTGTGCAGTGGGATCTTGGGAAACTGATGCATGGAAAGTACTCAGTGAAAAGCAGTCGTCATTCAGATTGTGAAGCTGTTCTCTGTTACATCATATATTTTTATTTTTTTAAACTAATTTTTATTGAAGTATAGTTGCTTTATAATGTAGTGTTAGTTTCTACTGTACGGCAAAGTAATCAGCTATGTGGTATGACATGTATTTTTAGTCGTGTTTTCCAACTATGTTTTAAGTCCTTGAAAGGAGGGAATATGTCTGGTACATCTTCTGTGTCCCCTCTCACAATTCTAGGCAGTAAACCGTTGGTATTTGATCACACCCTAATTCAGATCCCCAGCCCTGACCTTGCCTTTGGGTCGCACTGGCCTTTCTGACATCTCCACCTGCCTAACTGGCATCTACTCAGAGCTTAGTGTAAAGAGAACTCACAGTTCCTGCCTCTTCCTCCAGACAGACCTGCTCCTTTCTCAGTCTTCCCCATCTCATTAATAGTTCCATAATTCATCCAGTTACTTGTGCCCAAAGCCCAGGAGTTATATTTGATTCTTCTCTTTATGTCACCACTCTCCACCCCCATTTCCTCCACCAGGAATTGTTGTCGTTGTTCAGTTGCTAAGTCCTGTCCGACTATGTGATCCTATGAACTGCAGTACACCAGGCTTCTCTGTCCTTCACCATCTCCTGGAGTCTGCTCAGCTCATGCCCACTGAGCCAGTGATGCCATCCAACCATCTTATCCTCTGCTGCCTCCTTCTCCTCCTGCCTTCAACCTTTCCCAGCATCAGGGTCTTTTCCAGTGAGTCAGCTCTTCGTATCAAGTGCCCAAATTATTGGGGCTTCAGCATCAGTCCTTCCAATGGATATTCAGGGTTGACTTCTTTAGGATTGACTGGTTTGATCTCCTTGCAGTCCAAGGGACTCTCAGAAATCTTCTCCAGCACACAATTCAAAGGCATCAATTCTTTGGTGCTCAGCCTTATTTATGGTCCAACTCGCACATCCGTATATGACTACTGGAAAAGCCATTGCTTTGACTATACGGACGTTTGTTGGCAAAGTGATGTCTCTGCTTTTTAACATGTTGTCTAGATTTGTCATAACTTTTCTTTCAAGGAGTAAGCGTCTTTTAATTTCATGGCTGCAGTCACTGTTGGCAGTGATTTTGGAGTCCAAGCCTGATACCACTCTGACATGAAGAATCAATGTGAGAATTTAAAGCAGTTAAAACAGTGCCAGGCACATATAACATAGTAAATCTAAAATACTTTTGTTATTATTACTCTTTGATCAAGCTCCAACCCTTGTATGCTGACTTCTGACTGACTCTCAGACCCCCTCTCCCACCACTCTCTCCTCTTGCTCACTATGCTCCCCCACATAGACTCTCAGCTCTTTGAACATCAAGTTCAAGGCGTCCTGGAGCCTTTGTACCTGCTGTTTCTTCTACGTGTAAGAATCTTTCTCCCAGGTCTTTGTACAGCTGACTCCTTATCCTTCGGATCTCTGATTAGTGCCTTCTCAGAGAGGCCTTTCTGGCTTTCTAGAAGAGCACCCCATCCCCACCTCCAGTCATTATGGGATAATCTCCTTTAGTTTCTTCATAGCACTTATCTGAAATCATCCTGTTTATTTGTTTATCATTTGTTTCCTCCACTGGAATGTAAACTATAAAGTCAGGGATCTTGTCCTTGTGATTCCCTGCTGAATCCTCAGCCTTCAGGTCTGGGCCTGGCACAGGACAGGTGCCCCAAAGATAATTGCTAAACAAACAACTGACTACATTTATTGGCTGAACCACCTGCCTCTTGTCAAGTTGGGACAGATGGCCCTGCCTTGCTTCCCAAGACCTGGCCCCGCCTTCCCCTCTCCTAAGTCCTCTGTGCTCCTCTCCCCAGACCGCTACAGCTCGGAACAAGAGTTCGTCAGTGACCTAAAAAACATGTGGTTTGGGCTGTATTCCAGAAGCAAAGAAGAGAGGGACTCCAGTGGCTTTGAGCACGTCTTCTCAGGTGGGATTACTCTGCTTGGGAAGAAGGAGGTGGAGGGATGAAGAGGGATGCTTCCCTCAGGCATGGGGCAGCAGCCACACTGCTGAATCAGCAGCCACACCAGCTCGTAGGCCAAGAGGGAGGGGACTCAGGAGCCATTCTTGAGGACCAGTCTCTTCTGGAGCATCTGAGGGAGAAAGCAGCCCAGACACTGGGGCTCCCAACGCGCACACATAGGAAGGGAGATGCCTTTGAGGCCATGGTTGTCTACCTCCCAATGGTCCTCTGCTTCCAGCGCTTGGCCGGCTGCTTCCCAAGAAGAACATGTTCTCTTCCTGCACTGCCACACCCTGCCAAGCTCCCCCCAAAACTGGCTTGTTCCTAGGGAAATGGCTAGAGGATCTTAGATTGATCCAGGGTCAGCCAGGGGAAGAAACTCTCCCGAGGGCTTGAGCTGAAATGGTGGTCGGGGTAGCGGGGAGCTTCCTGAGCTGAGAGTTAGGGATGTGAGGGACTCCAGGAAGTTGGGGTGGACATTCTAGGAGTCAGAGACTAGAGAAGGGGGACAGCCTTGGCATGGGAGTAGGGAAAGAGGTTGGAGGGGCAGCCCAGATCACCCACCTTGATCTCTCTATCATAGGTGAAGTCAAAAAAGGCAAGGTCACTGGCTTCCATAACTGGATCCGTTTCTACATGCAGGAGAAGGAGGGCCTGGTGGACTATTACAGTCACATCTATGATGGGCCTGTGAGTACTGATGCTGACCTCATAGGCTGGAAAAGCCTTGTTAGCACCCAGACTTTCTGTCCTCATTCTGCATTCTGAACAGGCAGGCTTGTCTCTCACCCTGACCCTTTTGGCAGCCCATCCGGGATTGTGAATATGACTTTCCTATTTGCTGGAAAGTAGGTTTATCCAGCCAGCATGCTTCCAAACAGTGAGGGCTCCCGAGGTGCAGGGGGCAGGAGGAGACAGAGGGCATCCTCTGTGGATGGGAGAGTGTAGAAGGGGAGGATTCTCAGAGAGGAAAATCAAAGATATGCAATTACCAGCTGCCTGAATTTCCTTAGAATGTACAGTCAGCTGAAGTTTCAGTCTGTCTAGTCTGAGTTAAATTTCTTATGTTTTTATAAACCTGTGCTGCCCTAAGTCTGGAAACATTTTGGGGACACTAAACTGTCTTCCTCTTCCACGCGTGAAGGCTACGGGGAACAGTTATGTCCCTGCTCCCCTGGCATTGGGCACATGGATTCTGACTCTGGCCTTCCTGGGAGAAGTGAGATGGTGTTTCCAGACAGAGGGTCTGAGTGGAACTCAGACACCTTAGCAGGCAGACTGCTTCCTCTGTTGATTTAGAGAATCCACTCTCCCCAGAAAGCTCACATGGGCCCCCACGGGCCCCCGACACATCCTGGCCACCCCTGTCTTTGACTGCATTGGGGCACTCACCAGACCCTCTTTGCCATCCTTCTCTCTACAGTGGGATTCTTACCCTGACGTGCTGGCCATGCAGTTCAACTGGGATGGGTACTACAAGGAAGTGGGCTCAGCTTTCATTGGCAGCAGCCCTGAGTTTGAGTTTGCGCTCTACTCCCTGTGCTTCATCGCCAGGCCAGGCAAAGTGTAAGTCCTGGTGGCCCAGGAGGGTGTGGGCAAATCACTGCTGTGGGGCTCAGTTTTCTCTCTTGGATTGTGAAGCTGTTGATGAGATCAGTCACATGGCTGCCAACCCTCATCCCAGCAACAGATCTATGTCCCCTCCTTCTCCAAGTGCAATCTTGTGCAGGAGCTCAATGTATCAAACAGTTGGACATGGAACTGCCCTGGGGGCTGCAAGCCTGTCTAGACTTCTCAGGTAGTACTAGTGGTAAAGAACCCACCTGCCAATGTAGGTGACGTGGGTTCGATTTCTGGGTCAGGAAGATCCCCTGGAGGAGTGCATGACAGCCTACTCCAGTATTCTTTCCTGGAGAATCCCATGGACATAGGAACCTGGTTGGCTACCGTCCATAGGATTGTGAACAGTCGGACATGACTGAAGTGACTGAACACGCACGCAAGCCTCCCTTGGCCCCTGAGGCTGCTTGGGGGAACACTGGAGCCCCAGAGAGCACAGCTGGAAACCAGGGGTCTCATCTTCTCTAACATTTGAGGACTCTGGGTCCAACCACTTCTGAAACCCTAAGCAAACATTTCATTTCTGGGGTTTTCAGCTCTAGAATTGGATTTGAGAATATTCCTCTAGGAAAGATGAGAAACAGTATTCTTTAAGAAGATAGAAAATAAGACAGATTTTGAAAGGGCGCTCTGCATGTAGGGAGCTGGAGGCAGTGGCTGAAGCAAGCTGTGGCAGCTCCCTTAAAGGGTAAGACAGGGTAGAGCCCTTCTGCATGGGCTAAACTCAATCCTTCCAGCCTGGAGATGGAGGTGGGGTGAAACAAGTCCCTATTATTTGGTGATCTCTCCCCACAGGTGCCAGTTGAGCCTGGGTGGACATCCCTTGGCCATCCAGACCTATACCTGGAACAAGTCAACCTATGGAAATGGCAAGAAGTACATCGCAACGGCCTATGTGGTGTCCTCCACCCATTAGAGCTTCAAGCCAGAAAGACCTATGAGGGCCGTGAGAGTTCTTGTCAGACTGAGATGCTATTTGCTCTGCGCTGGAGGGTATGGGATTAGAGGAGACTCAATCCAGAAACGTTCCTATGGGAAAGAAGGAAACTATACAAGTTAGAAAAACAGTCAAATCTTTGTCCTCCAGCACTTTGGAAATAGAAGGTTAGGACCCTCCATAGCTCTTTGCCTTGAAGGGAGATGGAACCATGAAGAAGTCCTTGACCTCTCCAGGTCTCATGTTTCCTTTCAATACAAAGGGAAGGGGTTTGCTCCACTTCCTCTTCTGGGGGTTGGTAAGAAGGCAAACCTGATGCTATTTTTACTGTGAAGATGTTTTCAATTGTTCTTAGGAAGAACGGCTGATAGAAATCCCAGATTACCGTAATGGCTGTGTACACAGCGCTGCAAACTGTAATCACCCCTGTACTGGGGCTTCAAAGAAATCAGGCCATGGAGATCAAGGGCAGGTGTTTGGTCTTTCCAAGGGTTACATCCTTAAATGGTCTTAAAGACCTTAAAGAACAGGGTCTGCGAGAGGGTAAGGACTGATGCAGTGAGTAGGCTGGAGAGGGAGTAGACTCCTCCAGGCCTGATTTTTTTTTTTTTTTTTGCAGCTAGGTAACTGCATCAAGAAATTTCCTATTTGTAGATATTAAGTGCAGTTACAGGACTGAATTTTGATCCCAAAGAGTTTGTAGAAGAGTTTTCCTCATAGGAGGAAGATTCTACATCAGAAGAAGAAAGGAACCTATAGTTTGGTATCGCTAACATAATTATCTTAAGTCTCATTCAGCAGCCAAAATTTGCATAAGCTCCAAAATGGAAGACAGGGAGACTGGGGCTCCCTATTTCAACCTCAATCATGCATTTTTCCCCTACCCGCAGTGGGGACCAAATGCTGTCCCACAGAGTGAGGCTTTAGAGTCTTGCGTCTCCAATTAAAGTCATTTAAGAAAACTTGAAATCTGTCTCGTTTTTGTATATGGCCCCCTTGAACTGCTTGGGGAAAGAGTGTCAAAGAAGAAATAAGTGAAGATAAAACTTTTATTTTATGATTCTTAAATGATCTAACAGATAACAGTTTATTCAAGATAATAATAGCAGCTAACAATGTATTTGATTATATAAGCTTATCTGTGACAGGTAAAAGGGACAGAGGAAGGAATTATTTTGTCATTATAAAGTACTAACTATCCATGTAGTGGCACAGTGTTATTTGAAAGTGGGCATGGATTAGTTGTAAATGTGTATTGCAAACTATGGCAACCACTATAGAAGTTAAAAATATGTATAACTGACATGCTAAGAAAGGAGAGAAAATAAAATCATATAAAATACTCAAAAGCATAAAAGGCAGGAAGAGAGTAGAAGACATAATTAGGAACAAAGAACAAGGGCAACAAACAGAAGACTGTAATGAATATGGTAGATATTAACCCAGCTATGTCAGTAATCACTTTGAATGTCAGTGTTCTACATGTACTAATTAAAAAACAGAGATTGTCTGGGTGAATCAAAAACTGAGACCTAACTATGTCATCTACAGGAAATCCACTTTAAAATGGATAAAGAAAAATATACCATGATAATACTAATCAAAAAAAAAGATCACACCTGTACACCCTCAATTGGAAATGCAGCATTTTAACCACTGGATTGCCAGGGAAGTCACTGTAATGCCTTTTTAGATATAACAGCAAAGGCACAATCCATGAAAGGAAAAACTGATAACCTACACTTCATTAACGATAAAAACTTAAACCTGCATGATCAGGACTTCTCTAGTGGTCCATTGGCTAAGACTCCTCGCTCCCAGTGAAAGGGCCTGGGTTTAATCCCTGGCCTGGCAACTGGATCCCACATGCTGCAACCAAGAGTTTGGATACCACAATTAAAGATCCCGTGTGCTGCAACTAAGATCTGGCACAGTCAAATAAATAAATTAAAAAACCAGTATGATCATCTCTATAGATGCAGAAAAATCTTTTGATAAAATTCAATATCCATTTAGGATAAAAACTCTCCAGAAAGTGGGCATAGAGTGAACATACCTCAGCATAAAAAAGGCTATCTATTACAAACCCATAGCTAATATCATACTCAGTGGTAAACAGCTGAAAACATTCCCTCTAAGATCAAGAATAATACAAGGATGTCCATTCTTGCCACTTTTATTTAACATCGTTTTGGAAGTCCTAGTTATAGCAATCAGAGAAGAAAAGGAAATAAAAGGAATCCAAATTGGAAGCAAGAAGTAAAACTGTTCACCATTTGCAGATGAGATGATATGACAACATTGAAAATTCTAAAGATGCCACTAGAAAACTATTAAGAGCTCATCAATGAACTTGGTAAAGGTTCAGGTTATAAAATTAATACACAGAAATCTGTTGCATTTCTATAAACTAACAACAAACAATTAGAGAAATCAGGGAAACAATCCCATTTTCTATCACATCAAAAAGAATAAAATACCTAGTAATACACCAACCTAAGGAGACAAAAGACCTGTACTCTGAAAACTGTAAGATGAAAGAAATTTAAGACAACATGAGTGGAAAGATATATCATGTTCTTAGATCAGAAGAATTAGTATTGTTAAAATGACCATACTACTCAAGACAATGTACAGATTCAGTGCAATCCCTATCAAATTACCAATGGTATTTTTTCACAGAACTGGAATAAAACATTTTAAAATTTGTACGGAAACACAAAAGACCCCAAATAGCCAAAAAAATCTTGAGAAAAAAGAATTGAACTGGAGGAAACATGCTTCTTGACTTTAGACGATACTCTAAGGCTATAGTAGTCAGAACAGTATGGTACTGGAACAAAAATAGAACACAAAAACATAGATCAATGGGACAGGATAGAAAGCCCAGAAACAACCCATGCACTGATGTGAAATTAATCTATGATAAAGGAGGCAAGAATATAAAATGGAGAAAAGACAGTCTCTTCAATAAGTGTTACTGGGGAAAAACTGGATAGCTACACATAAAAGAGTGGAATTAAACATTCTTTAATGCCATATAAAAAGTAAACTCAACATGGATTAAATGGAAGACTTGCTACTATAAAATGCCTAAAGGAAAACATAGGAAGAACACTCTTGGACATAAACTGAAGAAATATTTTTTCAGATCCACTTCCTAGAGTAATGGAAACAAAAGCAACAATAAACAAATGGGACCTAATTAAACTTAAATGCTTTTGCACAGCAAAGTAAACCATAAACAAAAAGACAACCCACAGAATGGGAGAAAAATATTTGCAAATGATGCTACTGACAAGGGATTAATTTCCAGAATATATAAGTAGCTCAATATAAAAACCAAAAACCAAAACCAAACCAAAACCAGCTCAACATCAAAAAAAAAAAACAAAAACCCCAAACCCCAATCCAATCCAAAATATGGGTAGAAGACCTAAATAAACATTTCTTCAGAGAAGACATACTAGATGGCCAGGAGGCACATGAAAAGATGCTCAACATCACTAATTATTAGACAAATGCAAATTAAAACCACAATGAGGTATCACCTCACACCAGTCGGGCCATTGTCAAAAAGTCAATAAATGCTGGAAAGGGTTTGGAGAAAAGGAAACCCTCTACACTGATGGTAGAAATGTAAACTGGTGCAGCCACTATGGAGAAGAGTATGGAGGTTTGTCAAGAACCTAAAAATAGAGCTACCATATGATCCAGCAGTCCTACCTCTGGGCATATACCCGGAAAAGACAAACATTCTCATTTGAAAAGGTGCACCTCAATGTTAGCACTATTTACAATAGCCAAGACATGGAATCAACCTAAATGTCCATCAACAGATGAATGGATAAAGAAGGTGTGAATACACACACACACACACACACACACACACACACACAGATGAATGGATAAAGAAGGTGTGATACACACACACACACACACACACACACACACACAGGAATATTACTCACTCATAAAAAAGAATGAAATAATGACATTTGCAGCAACATAGATGGACCTAAAAACTATCAATCTAAGTAAAGTAGGTCAGACAGTGACAAAAATCATATTATCACATATCTGGAATCTAAAAAAAGATGCAAATGAACTGACTTACAAAACAAAAACAGACTCACAGTCTTTTTGTCTGTTTCTAGTCTGACATAGAAAACAAGCATGGTTACCAAGGGGAGAAGTGAGGGAGGAGGGGTAAACTGAGAATTTAGACTCTATTGTGTGGCACAGAGGACTGTTCAATATCTTGTAATAACCTATAAAGGAAAAGAATCTGAAAAAGAACACATATATTTGTGTCTATATGCTGCTGCTGCTAAGTTGCTTCAGTCGTGTCCGACTCTGTGCGACCCCAGATGGCAGCCCACCAGGCTCCCCCGTCCCTGGGATTCTCCAGGCAAGAACACTGGAGTGGGTTGCCATTTCCTTCTCCAATGCATGAAAATGAAAAGTGAAAGTGAAGTCGCTTAGTCGTGTCCGACTCTTCGCGACCCCATGGACTGCAGCCCACCAGGCTCCTTCATCCATAGGATTTTCCAGGCAAGAGTACTGGAGTGGGGTGCCATGTACATTTGAAACATTGTAAATTAACTATACTTCAATTAAAAATAAAAACTTATGCTTTGGGAAAGACAATATCAAGGGAATCAGCAGAAAAGTCACAGATGGGGAGAAAATATTTGCAAAAGACATATTTAATAAAGACTGTTATCCAAAACATGGAAAGAAATCTTGAGACTCCATAAAAAGTCAACAACCAATTAATGAATGGGACATTAACAGACATCAACCATTAACAGGCTAAAGAAGATATATAGATGGCAAATAAGCATATAAAAAGATACTCCACCTCAAACGTTATTCAGTTCTGTCGCTCAGTCGTGTCTGACTTTTTGCGACCCCATGAATCTCAGCACACCGGGCCTCTCTGTCCATCACCAACTCCCAGAGTTTACTCAAACTCATGTCCATCAAGTCGGTGATGCCATCTAGCCATCTCATCCTCTGTTGTCCCCTTCTCCTCCTGCCCCCAATCCCTCCCAGCATCAGAGTCTTTTCCAATGAGTCAACTCTTTGCATGAGGTGGCCAAAGTACTGGAGTTTCAGCTTCAACATCAGTCCTTCCATTGAACACCCAGGACCGATCTCATTTAGAACGGACTGGTTGGATCTCCTTGCAGTCCAAGGGACTCTCAAGAGTCTTCTCCAACACCACAGTTCAAAAGCATCAATTCTTCGGCACTCAGCTTTCTTCACAGTTCAACTCTCACATCCATACATGACCACTGGAAAAACCATAGCCTTGACTAGACGGACTTTTGTTGGCAAAGTAATGTCTCTGCTTTTTAATATGTTATCCAGGTTGGTCATAACTTTCCTTCCAAGGAATAAGCATCTTTTAATTTCATGGCTGCAATCACCACCTGCAGTGATTTTGGAGCCCCTAAAAATAAAGTCTGACACTGCTTCCACTGTTTCCCCGTCTACTTCCCATGAAGTGATGGGACAAGATGCCATGATCTTAGTTGTCTGAATGTTGAGCTTAAGCCAACCATTTCACTCTCCTCTTTCACTTTCATCAAGAGGCTTTTTAGTTCCTTTTCACTTTCTGCCATAAGGGTGGCATCATCTTCATATCTGGGGTTATTGATATTTCTCCTGGCAATCTTGATTCCAGCTAGTGCTTCTTCCAGCCCAGCATTTCTCATGACGTACTCTGCATCATGAGATGCATCATAAGTTAAATAAGCAGGGTGACAATATACAGCCTTGACGTACTCCTTTTCCTATTTGGAACCAGTCTGTTGTTCCATGTCCAGTTCTAACTGTTGCTTCCTGACCTGCATATAGGTTTCTCAAGAGGCAGGTCAGGTGGTCTGGTATTCCCATCTCTTTCAGAATTTTCCACAGTTTAGTGTGATCCACACAGTCAAAGGCTTTGGCATAGTCAATAAAGCAGAAATAGATGTTTTTCTGGAACTCTCTTGCTTTTTTGATGATCCAGCGGATGTTGGCAATTTGATCTCTGGTTCCTCTGCCTTTTCTAAGACCAGCTTGAACATTTGGAAGTTCACGGTTCATGTATTGCTGAAGCCTGGCTTGGAGAATTTTGAGTATTACTTTACTAGCGTGTGAGATGAGCGCAATTGTGCGGTAGTTTGAGCATTCTTTGGCATTGCCTTTCTTTGGGATTGGAATGAAAACTGACCTTTTCCAGTCCTGTGGCCACTGCTGAGTTTTCCAAATTTGCTAACATATTGAGTGCAGCACTTTCACAGCATCGTCTTTCAGGATTTCAAATAGCTCAACTGGAATTCCATCACCTCCACTAGCTTTGTTCGTAGTGATGCTTTCTAAGGCCCACTTGACTTCACATTCCAGGATGTCTGGCTCTAGGTGAGTGATCACACCATCATGATTATCTGGGTCGTGAAGATCTTTTTTTGTACAGTTCTTCTGTGTATTCTTGCCACCTCTTCTTGATATCTTCTGCTTCTGTGAGGTCTATACCATTTCTGTCCTTTATCAAGCCATCTTTGCATGAAATGTTTCCTTGGTATCTCTAATTTTCTTGAAGAGATCTCTAGTCTTTCCCGTTCTGTTGTTTTCCTCTATTTCTTTGCATTGATCGCTGAGGAAGGCTTTCTTATCTCTCCTTGCTATTCTTTGAAAGTGCAAATTAAAACATACCATTTTCCATTACACATCTGTTACAATAGTCAAAATCAGGAACACTAACAACATCAAATGCTGGTGAGGATGTGGAGGATTAGGAACTCTCAGACATTGTTGGTGGAAACGCAAAACGGTATAGTCATTTTAGAAGATAGCTTGATGATTCTGTAACAAAACTAAGCATATTCTTACCATATGATCCAGCAGTTGCACTCCTTGGCAATTGTACTATGAAAGGAACTAAAAACTTTTACCCACACAAAATCCTGCAGATGAAAGTTTTTAACAGTTCCATTCATCATGGCCCAGACTTGGAAGCAAACAAGATGTCCTTCAGCAGGTAAATAAATTGTGGTACATCCAACAATAGAATATAACGCAGAGCTAGAAATAAATGAGCTATCAAGCCCTGTAAGGAATCTGAAACTCATATTACTGAGTGAAAGAAGCCAAACTGAGAAGACTCCATATTATATGATTTCAATTATTTGACATTCTGGAAAGGGCAAAACTGTAGAGACAGTAAAAATGATCAATAGTCATTGGGGGTGGCAGTTGAGGGGGAGAGATGAATATGTGGAGTGCAGAGGATTTTTAGGACAGTGAAAATACTCTGTATGGTATTATAACCATAGATATATAGTTATTAGTTATTTGTCTAAACCCACTGTATAACAAATACCAAGAGTGAATCCTTAGCTAAATTATGGATTCTGGGTGACTATGATGTGTCAATGTAGGTTCATACTTGGCAAAAAAAAAATTTTTTTTTCCCATTCTGGTGAGTGATGTCGATAAAAGGGGAGGGCTATGCATATTTGGGGGACAAGGAGTATATGCAAATCTCTGTACATTTATCTTTTTTTTGGCAAGAAGTAGATTTATTAATATAGTATTCTTGTAGGAGATGCAAGCATGAAGGCAAAGGAGCTCTGCTCCAAGGACTAAGTAGAGTACAATTTTATAGCCAAGGAAAGGGAGAGGGGCAAAGACCACCTTCTTCGAGTAGACATGAGACTTTCTGTACATTTATCTTAATTTTGTTGTAAGCCCAAAACTGCTCTCAAAAAATAAAGTCTTAAAAAAAAAAAAGTGGAAGGAGCATTGCACGTAGACTATGAGGGGGTAAATGGAGACTGGTAGTTCCTGGCCCTGATAACCAGCCCCTTGACCGTGTACACAGGGAACGTAAGGGTGCCTCTGGACGCAGCTTCTGTGGTTGCAGAGGCTGACCAAGCTGCGGGAGGAGGAAGTGCCAGAGAGACACAAGGAGACTTCTCACCTGTGAACATGTTATTTAGGCCACAGATGCTAGGAAAATGCCAGGTATTGAGGAGTGCCTCAGGTAAGTTACAGAGTACAGGTGGATAACACAGCCTCCTCTTACCCTTCCTCAGGGGCGCTCACAGTCAAATGAGCAAGACTGGGGACAGCAGAACAGGGGGTCACAGAAGCCAGCTCTGATGTCAGACTGCCCAGCTCTGACTCACCAGCCTCCATAATTTGCAGATTATTTGGGAAAATTCCTTAATTATTCAGGTCAGTGTCCTTATCAGAATGGGGATAATATGACCATTGTTGTGAGACAAGCAAAATAAAATAGCATGCTTATTCCTTCTAATAATTCTTGTCTCCCTTATTATCGTTGTTCAGTTGCTCAGTTGTGTCTGACTCTTTGTGATCCCATGAACTGCAGCACTCCAGGCCTCCCCATCTTTCACCACCTCCTGGAGCTTGCCCAAACTCATGTCCACTGAGTTGGTGATACCATCCATCTCGTCCTCTGTCATCCCCTTCTCCTGCTACCTTCAATCTTTCCCAGCATCAGAGTCTTTTCTAATGAGTTGGCTCTTTGCATTAGGTGGCCGAAGTATTGGAGCTTCAGCTTCAGCATCAGTCCTTCCAATGAATAAACCCTTATTATACAGATACCATTTTGCTCTTGGATAAGCAGTTTACCTTCCTTGCTATCAACCTTAACCTTTATCTCCTGATACCTAGAACTTGTGCTCCTTAGAGACCTCTTCAGAGGTCTTCCAGGTAGTTAAGTGGGAGACAGGGAGAGATGCAGGGGAAAGTTATTCAATCCCAGGGTCTGGATTTTACCTTTGCAGGAGGGAGGGACAGAAAACATTTGTTAAGCTCTTACCATGTCCCAAATTGTGCTAAGTAGGCTGAATACACATGCTTTCTCACTCTAGTAGTATTTTTATCTTCATTTTAATTTAGATTAAGCCTCAATGTACAGATACATTCAGATCACATTTTCAGTAAGTGGCAGAATCAGTATTTCAGAATTCAGCCCTTTTCCTTAGGTTACAGTAAGCTTGGATTTCTCACAGTATGGACTAATTTATTTATTCACTATTCTTTTGATGAATACTTAATAAGGCCTTTAATAAAGGGTACTGGTTGCTCTCAGTAATGCTCTCTTCTTCCTTATTTATCGATTCTTAGTTTTTAGATTAGCACATGACTGTTAAGAAAAACCTTCAACCTCCCTTGCAGAGGGAAGGCTGCCATTCAGGCATGGCTTTTTGCAGGACAGTGGAAGCCTCAGGGTTAGCTGATGGTGGGGGCCATCAAGACTATTTGACTAAGTCCTGTTGCTTTGATTCTATACTTGCCCAGCAACTGATTATCATGTTACTTGAGAGAGAGAGAGAGAGATGTGAGAGAATCTATGATGTTTTACTACAGCAGCCAGCTGTCCCCGTTCTCTCTCAATTGACTCTGCCAGAATTAATTTTTAAAAACATAGTTGCTTTGGGACTTCCCTGGTGGTCTAGTGGTTAGGACTGCAAGCTTCCACTGAAGGGGGCATGGGTTCCATCCCTCGGTGAGGGCTATTTCAAATGGAAAGCTTTGCTTCTTTCAACAAAAAGGTTGTTTTGCTTCTTTTAAAATTATTTTTGTTTTATAATTTGAGTTGCTATGAAAAGTGAAAGCTCACTCATTCAGGAAATAGGAGCATGAAATATTAAAAGTGTCATATTCTTTTTTTTCTTTGTGGCTAGGGCAAATCTAATGACTGACCTTAATACTGACACACATCCAAGACCCAGACTCGTTAAGAAAGAGTTTACTTGAAAGGTGCAAGGCAGTCAGACTGAAAAACTCGTTTGCCGCACATAAGAACTTAAAAAAAAAATTGCTAGAGTTACCAGTTTACATAGCCTGCTCATGGTAGACAAGGGGCAACTTTCTCATATGATTATCATATTCACAAAGGTTGTAAAATATCATTACATACAGCAAGGCAAATATTAGAGACAAAATTGAGGGAAATCCAAGGAAATATTTCAAGGCGTTATTATTTGGGGAATCAAAGCAAGTCAGGATGATCTTGCATTTTCTGTACTACCTACTGTGAAATACGGTCACACTGGAAGCAGGCAAAGCCGAAGACCCTACCTTAACACAGCTGTCAATACTCTAGACTAGTTGTGCCCTGAAAAGCAGGGCACAGCGTATCTGACCTTCTGCGCATGCTCTGTCCCGGCTCCAGGGGGCGGGGCGAGAGCGCGCGAGGACTTGTGGGAAAGTGTAGGAAGGCGGGGCCGGGCGTGAGTTGCTGCCGGCTGGACGCAGTGGAAGTGGGGTAGGTAACGGCCTGGTGAGGTGAGCCGGCTCTGCGGTTATCCCGGGCTGCAGTAGCGAGGAGGCTTTTGGGGTCGCCCGGCGGGAGGAGGGGGTGCTGCCATGGTCCCGCGTGAGGCGGAGAGGGCGAGGGCGAGGGCGTGCGCGGGGGCGCGGCGCGGCGGTGTCTAGGTAGCGGCGCACCGGGGAGCGCGTTTCGGGAGGGGCTGGCCCGGAGCTATCTGGGCCTGGACGGTCAGCTTTACTGTCGGTCCCTCGATTCCTGCTGCTCTGGGCGTTCGGCGATTTGCGGTGGTCCAGGATCGCGGATCCATTCTCCCGAGAAGACCTGTGTGGGGCCCGCCCCACTTAGTCGTGGGTGTGCAGTGCTCGGCCGCATATTGAGTATGAACGTGATACCCTCAGGCGCTGGAAGTTTCTGGTTGCCAGCCTGGACGCAGGTTCTGTGGGAGCGGAAAGATGATGGGTAAAATGGAACAGGTTTCTACCTCCCTTGTATCTCAGTGGCTTGCTGCGGTTTTATTTATGTTTTTGAGCACCTCGCCAAAGCATTGTACTAGTTTTGTTTTTTAATGAGATATATGTGACCAAACGTGTGCACTGCCTGAAAAAAGCTTAAATTTAGTTTCTGAGGCAAGGCTAAGGGGTCAGAAGACCTATCTGCGGTTGCAAACATGTTTTAGGAGAATCCCTTTTCTAATCTTTATCTCTCTTCCAGCCTAACTTTCCCTCACCTCCCCATATTTGGGGACCTTGCCCATCATTCATCTACTTTCCTGTATCTTCTTTAACTTTGTTTTTCAGTTCCTCTGCCCTCCATACTCGTGAAGAATTTTAGGTTATCAAAGATGAAGTACTAATCCCCATATAATCTCATTTATTCAGCTCATTTTACTTTTATACTTAAAAAATGGCCTATTTGAACTCTAAACAATATTTAAATGACTAAATACAATGTACTTTATTTCCCACATATGACCTCTATGGCCTTCTTGAACTCATGGGAATTCTCTTCTGTGACAGTAACTCCAGGTTTTCCTTCCAGCTCTCTAGATGCCACTGCCTGATTTTTAGTGTTGGCATTTCTTCCTCTATTTGTTCCCTAGATATTAATGTTCTGCAGATCTCTTCTCTTCCTTCCCCCTCCACTGTCACAGTAATTTAACGTGTCCAAATCTCATGATTGTAGCTTCTGCCATTATGCTAGTGACACCCGAATTTACATTTCTAGGCCTCTATAACTACTTACTGTGTCCTGACATCTCATAAGAACTCAAAATCAATTTATGCCAAACTGAAAAAATCTATTTTTACACTTGTTCTGCCATCCTGAAACCTCTTTTCCTTTTGAAATTATGATTCCTGACTCAAAATGGTACTACTAATCTTACCAGGCTCCCAAACCAGAAATCTAAGACTTTGCATCCTTCTCTGCTCCCCAGCTGGAGAAGGAAATGGCAACCCATTCCAGTATTCTTGCCTGGAGAATCCCAGGGACAGAGGAGCCTAATGGGCTGCCGTCTGTGGGGTCACACAGGGTCGGACATGACTGAAGCAACTTAGCAGCAGCTGCTCCCCAACTTCTCAGTCTAATGAATTATCATGTCCCTTTTAGTTTACCACCGTAATGTTTCCCGTGGCTTTCAGATCATTGGTCACCTCTCATGGCCTGGCATTTCACGATCTGTCCCATCCTCCTTCTTAGCCTTCTCTTCCATCCTTCTCCCGCCTAGTCCCTCATTCTGCCTGCCCACTCCTCCACATTAATCACTTGACTGGCCCCTTTTGAAACATGGGTAAATTGCAGCAGCTCTGGTGACTCTTTCCTTAAACCTACCACCCTACCATCTGATTCATACCTGTCCTCTGTGGTCAGTTCTGTAGCATCTGTACATACCTCTGACAGTGGTTCTCAACCAGGGGTTTTTATGCTTCCCAGGGGACATTTGACAATGTCTGAAGACATTTTTGATTGTCATAGTCCAGAGGGAAAGGAGTAATACTGGCATCTAGCTAGTAGAGGCTGGGGATGCTGCCAACCATCCTACAATTGCACAGGACAGCTGACCTACAACAAAGAATTATCTGGCCCAAAACATCAGTGATCCCAAGGTTGAGAAGTCCTGCCAAGTATAATATTTTGTTACTCAGTACTTTGATTATTTTCTTCTCCACTAGAGAAGGGACCTTGTCTTGTTTTTGCATCCCTAAATCTTTTTTTTTTATTTTTATTTCCTTTCATCCCTTGAGAATTTGCATTCCCAAGAGACTCCCATTGCTGTTTTTTTTTTTTTAATATTTTTATTTTTTGTTTTTTAACTTTACAATATTGTATTGGTTTTGCCATATATCAAAATGAATCCACCACATGTATACATGCGTTCCCCATCCTGAACCCTCCACCTTCCTCCCTCACCGTACCATCCCTCTGGGTCGTCCCAGTGCACCGGCCCCAAGCATCTAGTATTGTGCATCGAATCTGGACTGGCGACTCGTTTCATATATGATATTATACATGTTTCAATGCCATTCTCCCAAATCATCCCACCCTCTCCCTCTCCCACAGAGTCCAAAAGACTGTTCTATACATCAGTGTCTCTTTTGCTGTCTCGTATACAGGGTTATTGTTACCATCTTTCTAAATTCCATATATATGCGTTAGTATACTGTATTGGTGTTTTTTTTTCTGGCTTACTTCACTCTGTATAATAGGCTCCAGTTTCATCCACCTCATTAGAACTGATTCAAATGTATTCTTTTTAATGGCTGAGTGATACTCCATTGTGTATATGTACCACAGGTTTCTTATCCATTCATCTGCTGATGGACATCTGGGTTGCTTCCATGTCCTGGCTATTATAAACAGTGCTGCGATGAACATTGGGGTACACGTGTCTCTTTCCCTTCTGGTTTCCTCAGTGTGTGTGCCCAGCAGTGGGATTGCTGGATCATAAGGCAGTTCTATTTCCAGTTTTTTAAGGAATCTCCACACTGTTCTCCATAGTGGCTGTACTAGTTTGCATTCCCACCAACAGTGTAAGAGGGTTCCCTTTTCTCCACACCCTCTCCAGCATTTATTGCTTGTAGACTTTTGGATTGCAGCCATTCTGACTGGTGTGAAATGGTACCTCATAGTGGTTTTGATTTGCATTTCTCTGATAATGAGTGATGTTGAGCATCTTTTCATGTGTTTGTTAGCCATCTGTATGTCTTCTTTGGAGAATTGTCTGTTTAGTTCTTTGGCCCATTTTTTGATTGGGTCATATATTTTTCTGGAATTGAGCTGTAGGAGTTGCTTGTATATTTTTCTTGAGAAAGAAAAATGGAACTGAGGAATCCACCTGCTTGACTTCAGGCTCTACTACAAAGCCACAGTCATCAAGACAGTATGGTACTGGCACAAAGACAGAAATATAGATTAATGGAACAAAATAGAAAGCCCAGAGATAAGTCCATGCACATATGGACACCTTATCTTTGACAAAGGAGGCAAGAATATACAATGGATTTAAGGCAATCTCTTTAACAAGTGGTGCTGGGAAAACTGGTCAACCACTTGTAAAAGAATGAAACTAGAACACTTTCTAACACCATACACAAAAATAAACTCAAATTGGATTAAAGATCTAAACGTAAGACCAGAAACTATAAAACTCCTAGAGGAGAACATAGGCAAAACACTCTTCGACATACATCACAGCAGGATCCTCTATGATCCACCTCCCAGAATACTGGAAATAAAAGCAAAAATAAACAAATGGGACCTAATAAAACTTAAAAGCTTCTGCACAACAAAAGAAACTATAAGCAAGGTGAAAAGACAGCCTTCAGAATGGGAGAAAATAATAGCAAATGAAGCAACTGACAAACAACTAATCTCAAAAATATACATCCCTAAATCTTAATACAGGGCTTATTACATAGCCAAAGTTCAGTAAATGTTGAAAGGAAAAGGAGTAAAGGAGGTAATTGGCTAAATGTATAAACTGTAGAGATATGCAGCCAATCTGCTACCATAGGCTATTTGCTAATTTCAGTAATTTCCTCCATATTGCCTTTCATTCATATTGCATGGATGCCCAAAGTTTTCTGTTTTACATTTGATTATTCAGCAAACATTGATTGACTCATTTAAAACATAATATACTGATATTTTCTTCTGCATCATTTTAAGTTCCTTTCTTTACATGTATCTTGGCCATTTATAAAGAGGTAAAAATCATTAATTAGCTAGGTTTCAAAAAAAACTAAACCAAATAATTCTGTTTAATTCTTATCAGGGATTGGTCGGTCAAAACTCTGCACGCCGTAATGGCTTCAACAAGTAAAGCAATTGAATTACAACTGCAAGTGAAACAAAATGCAGAAGAGTTACAAGACTTTATGAGGGATTTAGAAAACTGGGAGAAAGATATTAAACAAAAGGATATGGAACTTAGAAGACAGAATGGTGTTCCTGAAGAGGTAAATTTCTTAACTGAATTCCTACTTTAGCATCCAGGGAAACTCTTCATTTATTTATTTTAAAGTAAATCACAGCCTTTAAAATGTTTTGTGGAAATGCTAATTAAAGAGATTTACTTTCTGCCAACATTTTGAAAAATTCTACTTTTAAAAGTCTTTGTAATAATTGTATTAACTATCAATAGGACATTTTTAAGGCTTAGTCCATAGGAAGACCATGTGATAATTCTTAAGGTAAATGAATAGCATCATAAAATAGGCTTGTATATATATCATATGTAATTATATACTTAATGATATATTAACATACAGTATTGCCCTAAACACAGAGAATACCTAGACTCAACCAGTTTTCTTAAGACAGTGCATTGAGATGTGGACAGCTTTTTCATACTGTTGGTAATGTGGAGGCAGTTTGGTGCCATTGTACTGTTGCTAAATCATTGTATTAAGGCTGAAGGTCAAGCAGTTTTTGAATTTTGAATTTAGGATTGCAAATTAAGTGTATAATTAAAATTTCTGGGTAATATTTTTCTTATGACTGAACAGTGTTCAGTATTTGTCAAAGGATGAATTAAAATTTTCAGGCATAGGTTTATCATTAGAAATGAATGAATTGGTATTTCTAACCACTTGAAAACTAAACTAAAATTACTTTTACTTGAAAATATCCTTCAGTGAGAGTTTTAAACATCACTAGTTACACAGGAAAGTAACAGAGCTGTCTCAAAATGTGTTGTTTTCCCTCCCTAGAATTTACCTCCTATTCGAAATGGGAATTTTAGGAAAAAGAAGAAAGGCAAAGTTAAAGAGTCATCTAAAAAAACCAAAGATGAAAACGCAAAAAACAGGATAAAATCTTATGATTATGAGGCATGGGCAAAACTTGATGTGGTAAGTTAATCTGATTATGTGCTTCTTAGTCTTTGAGTAAAATTTTCTTGGAGTTAGTTGAGAGTCATGGATTAAATGAAGAACAATGTAAAGTTCTTAGGACCTGTGTCTTTATCTTATAGACTATTTTGTGTGGAATAAAAACTTAAGTACATAGCTCTTCAATTAACTTTTCTTTCCTCCTATGGCCCTCTTTCAGTGAATAATGGCTAAAACAGCTGGATTCTTTTCTTCCTATTTTTTCTTTTTTTTGCATGGATAGTATGTGGAAGGGGCTTCCCTGGTGGTTCAGTGATAAAGAGTCCACCTACAGTTCAGGGGACGCGAGTTTGATCCCTGGGTCAGGAGGATCCCCTGGAGAAGGAAATGCAGCCCACTCCAGTACTCTTGCCTGGGAAATCCCATGGACAGAAGAGCCTGGAGGGCTACCCATTCATGGGGTTGCAAAAGAATTGGACACAATTTAGCAACTAAAAACAACAAGAGTACATAGAGGTCTAGTGAACTCTTCACCCTGTTTCCTCTAATGGTTACATCTTATTTAACTATGTATTTTAGTCCCTCAGTTTTGTCCAACTCTTTGTGCCCCCGGTGGATTATAGCCCTCCGAGCTCCTCTGTACATGGAATTCTCCAGGCAAGAATACTGGAATGGGTTGCCATTTCCTTCTCCAGGGGATCTTCCCGACCTAGGGATCGAAACTGGGTCTCCTGCATTACTGGCAGATTCTTTACCATCTGAGCCACCAGGAGAGCTCTGTTTACCTATAGTCCAGTATCAAAACCAGGAAATTGACATTGGTACAATGTGTGTATAGTTCTGTGGCATTTTATGACCTATGGATTTGGGTAACCACCATTGCATCACCAGAAAGATCTCTTTTGTGCTATCCATTCATAGTTGCACCCACCTCCTTCCTCCTCACCATCTCTAACCCCTAAACAGCTAGAATTCTGAGACGGTAACAATATAAGAAAAGAAAGACTCTACCAGCATCTTTTTTTTTTTTAGTAGGCTGAAGGACCTGTTGAATAATGGTTGAGAATGCCTTTGTGTGTGGCCTTAGGTTAGGGCTGCGTGACAATAAAAGTAGGGCCTTCTTAATCTCAGGAAGGTAGGCTTCACCTTGCTAGACTGGTGTTTTGCATGCTTCTGGTCTCGGGCACATGAGACACAGTGTAGTTGGAGAAATGTTTGCCATCAGTACTATGCCTCTGTCATAGTTTATATATGCATTAGCATTAGAAGATGCTGCCATAGGGTTTCCAAATAGGGAACCATTCATTTTTTGTAACTTTACCCCTTCTTGTGTAGCCTTATCCTTTTCATAAATTGGTATGTGCTTATAATGCCCTTTCCTAAAAGGCACAGTGTCAGATGATTTCTTAGAGAGGTGGTTTTCTACAGTCATTTACTCATTCAACAGTTATTGATTGAACTCCTGCTTTGTGTGGCCAGTACACTCATGATTGAACTACACTGTTTGACATTGTCATTTTATTGTATCTGTAAAAGATACAGTTGTTTACTTACCACTCCTGCTAGTTCAGATGTGAGCAGTGGCCTTGGCGTTCTGCTGCCGTTAGTTTTCTACACGTGTCAGTGTAGGGGGGTTGACAGTCTTGGCTTTCATATTGATAGGCTGGTGGTATTTCTATTCTTATTTTTTTCTTTTTTTTGGTGCTATTTCTAGAATCTTTATGCTAAAACCCATAGTTGCATTTCAGTCCATCTTTTTGTTTTGGTTTGGTTATTTTATTGTTTTTCAAATTTTTTTGGCTGTGCTGTGCGACAAGCAGGATCTCAGTTCCCTGACCCCAGCAGTGGAAGCGTGGAGTCACTGGACTGCCAGGAAAGTCACTCAGTCCCATCTTTTAATATTCATTTATTTAATGAAAATAAGCATAGGCTTTATTTCATTTTAAAATTTATCAACAGTTTTTTTTCTTACATAAATTACTTAGAATAGTAATAACTTGTAAAAGACAAAGGATTTTATTTATATAATAAAGTTTTTGTTTATATGAGCTTTAATGAACTCTTTAATTCTTACTGGTTTAAAACTTCTTACTCAGGCATTCCCTGGTGGACTGGGATTCTGAGCTTCCACTGCTGTGGCCCAGGTTCAATTCCTGCTGGGGAACTGAGTTTCTGCAAGCCACATGGCATGGCAAAAAAAAAAATCTTACTAAAAATCATTCTTTTATTATATATGGTGACGCTAGTGGTAAAGAACCTGCCTGCCAGTGCAGGAAACATGAGACATGGGTTCTGTCTCTGGGTCGGGAAGATCCCCTGGAGGAGGGCATGGCAACACACTCCAGTATTCTTGCCTGGAGAATCCCCGTCAACCGAGAGGCCAGGTGGGCTGCAATCTATGAGGTTGCAAAGAGTTGGACACAACTAAAGCAACTGAGCCTGCATGCATGCATACTAAAAAAAATAGTTTAAAAAAATACTGATGCAATCCATTAAATGATTTATTACCATGAAAGGAATGTCTCAGTCAAAAGAGATTGGAAATTGCTGGACGAGCATGTTGTGTATTTTCTTTGATAGTCAGCTATATTTCAGAGTACATTGATAAACAGTATAACATAGTTATTGAGAGCTCCTTGGAGGAGGCAGATGGCTTGGGTTCAGATCCTCATCTGGCCACTTCCTAGCTGAGTGACCTTGAGTGAGTTTGCTAACTTTTATTTCTCAATTTCTTCAAGTGAAAAACATGGATAATTATATATATATATATATATATATATATATATATATATATATATAAATATATACTTATATCTACCCTTCTAGGTTGCTATGAGAATCAGGAGTTAATTGTACTCTGGAAGCAGTTTTTGTTGTTTTAAAAGTCAGAAAGAAAAAAGGGTTTTAGATAAAACCCTTTCCCTGCTTTTGGATGCCATTACATAGACTTGGGTTAATTGCAAACTTCTCTTATGTAAAACAATAATAGTTCACTGCTAACAGTTTGTGATTTAGGGTTGGTTTGTAGACTTAGTTTACCTTATATGAGTTCAAAGTCAGATTATGTAAGTGGTTTGGATCTTGGTTTTCTAAATAAGAATATCCTTTTCTCTGAATTAACTCCTAATAATGAGGGGTTATTTGGATTATTTTTATAGGCCTTTAAGTCCTTAGGTTGTAAAAACTTAAGTTCTGTTGAATGTTCTTTTTTGGGGGGGCAGGATATCTTTTTTTTTAATGGTCATGTAATTATGACACTGTTCCCCTACTTTTGATTTCAGGATAGTATTCTTGATGAACTTGACAAAGAAGAGAGTACCCATGATTCTGTGTCTCAAGAATCCGAGTCAGAAGAAGATGGGATTCATGTAGATTCACAAAAGGCTCTTGCTCTAAAAGAAAAGGTACTCTTTAGGTTAGCTGTTGGTTCCTTCAGGTAGGCAGGATTTGTAGAAAATCATGTGGCCCCCAAGATTTCTACAGTGTAATTTAGTGGGTGTTCAAGTTGTTTTTGGCCATATCCCTATCAGGAGGCAGTATAGCATAGTGGTTAGGAGTGTGTGCTCTGAAACCAGATTATCTAGGTTCAAGTCCTGTGACAAGGTCTTTTAAATTCCCTGTATATATTCAGTCTTTTTAGCTGTAAAGTAAGATTAATATTATTACTAAACCTCAGTGGGTTGTTGTTATTAAATGAATTATTATATGTAAAGTACTTGGAGTGTACAGAGAGTTGTTCCAGGGCTTTAAGTAGTAGACTAAAGTACTAATCAGATCAGTGTGTGATTCTTGACATGGGTATTGTATCCCACAACTCCATGTCACAGACCATCTTTGGTTGCATTTTGGAACATTTGATATCTCCCTGAGAAATGTCTCTTTATTGTTAAACTGGCTGTATTGCTTTTTAAAGAGGTGGCACTCTTCAGATTAAAATTTGTCTTGATGCCTTTCTTTTGTTGCATTTCTGTGGGTTATTGTGAGTAAAAAGTATTTAATGCTAGATATTTTACTCATTTTTCTGCCAGGGCTGTTGGATTGGGCCCAAACTGTGACCATTAGCTTTGATTACATGGCTAATGAGATAGGAAGAGACGAATAATGAAAGAATGTAGGTCTGGAATTCTATGTCAGTGTGCATCTGACTTGTATGCTTTTACAGGGCAATAAATACTTCAAACAAGGAAAATACGATGAAGCAATTGAGTGCTACACCAAAGGCATGGATGCTGATCCATATAATCCGGTGTTGCCAACAAACAGAGCATCAGCTTACTTCAGACTGAAAAAGTAAGGCGTTTCCATAATGTGTGTGAATATTTTATGTGCATATGGAGACTGGTTTTTTTCTTTTTTAATCTTTCTTAATGAAATGTGTGGGAATGCTTGAGAAAATTTTCTATTTCTTTTCAACTATAAATTCTTATTCACTCCCTTTTAGTGAATTCTTTAACTTAAGCCATTTTAAACATTCAGGTGCTCAAACCATGCTCCTTGTAGTTCACTTTATTGAGGTGTTCCTCCTATAAAAATTGAGTAAGATGCCCTTTCCCTAATTTACAGAAGAAAAAAAGTTAGGTGGGTAAAAATTCTTTATAAATTAATTTTCCTTCATTATTTTGAAAAATTATGTATTTACTATTTAATACAGATAACTTTTATTATGGTAAGCTTAAAATGTATTCCAACATTTAAGTCATACTAATCCTTAAAATACATACTTAGTGTTGAAGAACATAAATGTATATGGTCTTAATCCTAAGCAGAGAAATGACCTAGCATAAAAATATTTAAAAAACCAAATACTGTCAAGGAGGATGTTCTTACTGTTTTAATTACTATTTGGAAATATAAATTATATTGGTGTCTGAATTTTTACTACTTTTAATAACATTTTAAAATCTTTGAAACTTACGTTATTAATATCCTGAAAAATTAGGGGATATTTACCTTTTATAATATTTGATAGCTACAGTATGTGTAAATGATGAAGAATAATTTTAAATAAATCTGCATGAAGATGCTTCCAAGCTTAAGAATCAGACATTATTTTTCAAAGCTACCTTTGATATTCTTTTCCATATCCTGACCCTTGTCCCTCCCAGCTAACTACTGTCTTGAGTTGTATATCATTCTTTTGATTAAAAAAAATTTATTATATATGTGTATATCTCTAATACATTGTATAACATTGCTTTATTTTTGAGCTTTAAAAGTATATCATTGGATATGGTTTTCTGTGGCTTGCCTATTTATTTGAATACTATATTTCATATTTCAATTCATCTCATAACATTTGTTCATGTTTTGCATATATCAATAGCTGTAGATCTCTCATTTTCACTGTTGAATGCATATGCAGTTCCTTGTTAGGAATATACCATCATGTATCCATTCTCTAATTGCTGGATTGCTGGTTGGTTCCTTTATTCCTCACCTTCCTTGTCGTCTTTCTTTTCCTGCCTTCCACCCTCCTTCCCTTAATTATTTAACAACAGTGATACTGTGAGCACTTCTGTACATGTTTCTTGGTGCTAGATCTTAGGATGTGCACATGTTCAACTTTTAATGATGGTGACCAGTTGTTACAATGATAGTTGTACATGCTTACATTCCCATTAGCAGTGTATAAGAATACACGTTACATATCCTTACCAACGCTGGTATAATGGGGCTTCTGAATTGTTTTCAATCTAGGGGTGTAAAGTGGTAATTCATTGTGGCCTTAATTTGCATTTCCCCAGTTTCTCATGTGGTTGAACATCTTCTTATGTGTTTATTCACCACTTATCTTGTTTATTTTCCTGTGATATGTTTGTTTTGTCTTTGGTCCTTTTTTTTGTTAGGCTGTTTTTCTGTTGATTTTTAAGCATTCTTTTTTTGGGGATACTAATTCTTTAGTGTTTATAATATTTATCTTCTCTCAGTTTGTAGCTGATCTTTTTTTAAATGAAGAAACAGAAATTCTTATTTTAATGTGTTTCATTTATTAATTTTTATAAAATGTTGGCACTTTGAAAAGTATGATTTGTGAAAATAGTCCCCTTCTTTGAGTTCGTAACAATCTCCTCTATTTTCTCCTAAAAGTTATGTTTTACTTTTCACGCTTTAGTCTCTTTGTGTATGCTGAAGGTACAAGTCCAGTTTCATATCCTGATTGTTTCAGCCCTATTTATTGAATATCCTTGCTTTCCACATGGATCTGCAATTCTACCATTGTCATATGTCAAGTTTGCATGGATCTGTTTCTCATTTCTTTCTTCTCTTCATTGATCTGTTGCCCTTTACTAATAGCCATTCCATACTATTTTTAATTTTTATAGCATTATAGTAAATCTTGGTATTTGGTATAGGGCCTTATTATTCTTTAGGAATGTTGGGTATTCTTGGACTTTTACCAATCAGTATAAATTTTAGAATCATCCTGTCCGATTCCTTGAAAAATTTTGATTACAATTGCATTGGACTTACAGATCAGTTTGGAGAGAATTATATTGTTGTATTTTTGTGTCTTTTAGATGAATGAAATTGCTGTAGTTTTCTTTCATGTCTTTGAAGACAACCTCATAATTTTCTGCATCTGGATCTTGTACATCTTTTGTTAGATTTATTAGTTTATTTTTGTTGTTGATATTTAGTAGAGTAGCCACTTTGCTTAACTTTCTTTATTTTTAACAGTCTGTCTAGCTTGTTTTGAATTTTCTTGGTAGACCATTATATCATCTGAGAATGTCAGTTTTATTCCTTCCTTTCCAGTCTTTTTAGTTCTGTTTCTTTCTTATGGAACTTCATTGGTCAGGACCTCTAGTAGAGTACTGAGTAAAAGCAGTGGTAGTGGGCATTCTTTGCTTTAAAGAAACTGCTTACATCAGAAATTACTGATTTTACTAGCTTAACTAAAAGAAGATGGTAGCACAGGGAACTCTGCATAGTACTCTGTAATGGCCTCTGTGGGAAAAGAATCTAAAAAAGAGTGGAGATAAATAGGTATACACACACACGTATACATATATGTATAGCTGATTCACTTTGTTGTATGCCTAAGACTAACACAATACTATAAATCTACTACAATAAAAATTAAAAAGAAAATAGAAAAAAAAAAGAAACATGCCTTCAAATGAGAAATAAATCCCCTTTTCAGAGATTTCAGAAACAAATTTTTTGAAGTTTTTAACAGATGATTTTTATTAACTTCACTTTATTTTATTTTTTTTAAATTGCAGATTTGCTGTTGCTGAGTCTGATTGTAACTTAGCAATTGCCTTGAATAGAAGTTATACAAAGGCTTATGCAAGACGAGGTGCAGCTCGATTTGCTTTGCAAAAATTAGAGGATGCCAAAAAAGGTATTAATGTTTTCCAGGTCATCATTATCTAAAAAGTTATTTAATAGTTTAACTGATTCTATACAAAGAATACTAGATAATCACAGTTACTATCTTCAGAGATCTTTCTATATTGAATAAAACTGGTTTTTGCCATTTAAAAGGTATTTTGATATTTTGGGAAAAGACCTTGTTATTTGCCACTGATTAAACTTTGGTTCATATTCTCATTCAACCATGTGTTCACTCTGTTACCAGGGGAAAGTTATGTATCTTCTCTGATTTTCAGTTTCTTATATGTGAGACAGATTAAAATATCTTGTTGGCTTTTGTGAGGCTAGAGGTAATGCATGAACCTAACACATTTTTATTTATTTTAAAATTTTAATCCTTTTATTATTTCATAAAATAGGCTTGTGTAGTATAAATCAGAAAATCGGAATGAAGTTTGTGTCTGAAAGATTGTGCTCCTTTGTTTTATGAGATGTAACTTATGATAGCAAGTGTTCTTCCTGAGGCTCAAAGAAGGAGGTGATCTGACACAAGGATTAAGGGTTTTATCTGTGCTGGGAGAACGGAGGAAATCCAGTGGAATAATGTCAGTATTTCTTAGTTCCTCTTAATTTAAACTGTCCCCTGTAAGCAAATGACTGATCTTTTATACAGGTTTTTGAATACCATCTATCTTTTTTTGATTGTTGTTGGTTACATTGAGTCTTTGTTGCTGTGCGCAGGCTTTCTGTAGTTGTGGCTCGTCGGGGCGACTCGTCATTGTGACTTTTCTTGTTGTGGAGCCCAGGCTCTAGGGTGTGTGGGTTTCAGTGGTTGGGGCTCACGAGCTCAGTCCTTGTGACTTGTGGGCTGTAGAGCATGGGTACAATAGTTGTGGTGCACAGGCTTAGTTGCTCTGAGACATGTGGAATCTTCCTGGACCAGAGATGGAACGCATGTCCCCTGCATCGGCAGCCAGATTCTTATTCCACTGTACCACCAGGAAAGTCCCATATATCTTTTTTTTTTAATTATATTTTTAATTGAAAGATAATTGCTTTACAGAATTTTGTTATTTTCTGTCAAACCTCAACGTGAATCAGCCGTAGGTACCATATATCTTTTAAATATTCTGTTATCTTCTGTTTTACTCAGATTATGAAAAAGTATTAGAACTGGAACCAAATAACTTTGAAGCTACAAATGAACTCAGGAAAATTAATCAGGTAAACTGCAGTTATTTAAATTAAGTGTGTTACTTATTACCTTTATTTGACAAAGTAAATGTTTTTTTATAGACTTGTATTATGTAATATAGACATTTTTCTACCGGGGTCCAGCCCCAGTTGGATCCAGGGATTCCCTCGGGATGACGGCATCAGCGATTTAAAGGGATAGCGTCAGTGGAGAGAATCAGAGGCCTAATTATAATTGATTTACGTGAGAAATCAATATAACCTGTGACACCAGGTTTGCACTGACCACGGAGGCCGCAGGTGCTCTTTCAAATCGTGGAAGGTCCCACACTTAGGCACCTTCTCGAGTGGGTCTCAGATGCCCAGGCAAGTAAGTGGTCTCAGCGGACCCCCACGCTCCAATTATTTTGGCCTGAAGAAAGAGTAGAGACAAAAGGAGAGAAAAGGAGACGAGAAAGAATGACACGGGGAGACTGAGCTTAGTGAGCAGGGTCCATAGCTTTATCTTCAGCAGGGGCTTTTATACCCCAAGTAGCACATAGAAGATAATAGGGGATGCAAAGTCATGCAAGGTCAGCAGACCTTAATCATTATCGAAACCAGGCTTTTCTTCTGCAGACTATCAGATACAAAGGCTTTAGGTGATTTACATCATCTTCCGGTCAGGAGACCTGCTAACATTTTTCTCTGATAAGAATTAGTCAACCAGAAAAACTTATTTTCTCCAGAGGTGATTTTTCTTAGAGTTTAGTACCACTCCCCGAAGCACTAGACAAGAGTTGCATTCCTATAGGGCAAGAGTGTCGTGGGGGTAATTAAGGGAGGAATTTATTAGCTTAAGGGTCTAAGGTTATTGTTAACATTAAAGCTTCTACATATATATATATATATATATATATATATATATATATATCAACTATATTAATCGATACACTCCCAGGAACACAGTGGGTGAAAAATATGGAAACTTGGCAGCAAGCAGTAGCTCAACAAAGAATTCCTCTATTCTATTTTAACAATTTCTAACTCCCCGAGAGGCTCTGCATTGTTAGAATAACTAAGTCTCCTTGTGCCTCATATGGTTGGGAGGCCGTAAACAATTACGTGCGTAGCTGTAAGAGTCCGGAAATCTGTTAGGCAGGTTAGAAAGCTTTTTGAGGGAATTACAATTGGAACACACCTTGTTATACCGTGGAGACTTATTAACTAGAACTTTAAGTTGCTTTTCTTACAGAGAAAAGTGGTCGGGGATAGCCCCTCGTGACTGTCAGAGGAGTTGGTGAAAGTCATGAAGCAGTAAAACAGACAGGCTCAGGTTTTGGGGTAGACACTCAGGCAAACCTAGAGGGGCACCCCTCGAGTTCTGGCTCACCTTGCCCACCAGAACTCTCCCACATGACCTTGTCATGGGTGGGGATTCCCGTGCTGGCTCCCGGCATTTTTCTAATTTTAATTCTTTGTACTAGAGAGTTTTTTTAACTAAACACATTGTAAGCTAGAGGTGGTATAATGGTATTTAAAGATTCTTAATTGTTACCTTAAAAAGCTGTCTTATTTAGAACCACTGCTGCTTTATTTTATCCAGATGACAGAATTATTTTTCTTTATCCCACTAATTTTTTAATTTGGCTTGTGCTTTGTTTTTGTGCTAAACTTTCACATATTTCTTTGATTTTTGTAGTTTTAAAGTTGCTCCATCTTTATGGTTTATACAGGGAAAATAATACTAAATTTTTAAAAGTAAGAAAATAGATATTATTTAACTGTAAAATTTGCTGTCAATAGTATGTATTCCTTTTACTTTACTTTTGCATCACATAATTATTTTGCCGTCTGTTGAAAGTAGCAGTGATTGAGGAAAGTCTGCCTTTTAAATACTACCATTACATGTTGCATATAAAATCTCTTGGTAAATACCATCAACTTGACTCTAATTGTGAACTGTATTGTATATTTTTGTGTTTTATCCTAGATGGTCAGATAATGACTATGAATAGTAAATTTGAGAGATTTGGTGATGTGGTCTCAATTACCTTCTTTATTTTTAAAAATTGTTCCTAGAACAGTGTAGAAATTCAAAAGAATCTTTGTTGAATAAATAAATGAACAGCTCTTTAGTGAATATTACTTACTTTAATTGGAATAAGATGTACATTAAATTTATTTGCTTTTTAGTTTTGTTAGTAGAAAGATTTTGAATTGGAGTAAATATTTTAATTATTTGAAGTGTGGCAGGAATTCTAATATGAATAGTTTGTTATTTTAAAGTCAAACATGTATGTGTCTTCCATTATTTGTTTTATTTAAGCTGACTGCTCTGTCTTCTAGGCTCTGACTTCCAAAGAAGACTCATATCCAGGGGAAACTGATACAATGGTTAAGTCAGATGAAGGAGAGAAAAAACAAATTGAAGAGCAACAGAATAAACAACAGGCTATCTCGGAAAAAGATCGGGTAATCCAGGATTCTAACATTAATATGTTTTCCTGAGTTTACTCTTAGTTTTTTGTGTATCAGTTAAGGTTCTGTCTTTGTTAATATTATATTAAAATACTCCTTCAATAGAAACTGAAAACTAAATATACTAAAACTTCTGGAGCCTACTAATTAAAACAGTAATTGATGACTTAATACATAATTATAAAAAAAATTATAAGTTTAGGAAACAAATTATTTTTGAGCATTTTGACATATATTTACATATAGATGGTTATAAATTAACATAGAAATAAATTACAGTGCTTCCTTGGTGGCTCAGTGGTAAAGAATCCACCTGCCAGTATAGGAGACATGCGTTCGATCCCTAGTCTTAGAAGATCCCACATGCCATGCGGCAACCAAGCCCAGTACCACAACGACTGAGCCTGTGCTCTAGAGCCCAGGAACCTCAGCTACTAAAGCCTGTGTGTTCTAGAGCCCGTGCTCCTCAAGAAGAGAAGCCACTGCAGTGAGAAGCCCAACCACTGCAATGAAGAGTAGCCCACCACTCATTGCAACTAGAGAAAGTCCACGAGCAGCAATGAAGACCCAGCACAGCCAGAAATAAATAATAAAATTAGTAAAAAAAGAAATAAAACTGATTCTTATTCATTAAATCACACTGAACTATTTTTTCTCCCCTTTTTGGCCTCACCATGGGGCACATAAAATTTTAATTCTCTGACCAGGGATTGAACCCACGCCCCCAGCAATGAAAGTATGGCGTCTTAACCGCTGGACTGCCAGGAATGTCACACAGTGAACTATTTCTGATCAAAATTTCTTTAGACTTAATTTAACATACTATAGGCTTTCATGGACCTATAGAGGATTCCTAATAAAAATTTATGGAATGATTATTGATTGTGATATGTCTGACTCTGATTATAAATAAATGTTAAAATGAAATCTAGTACACCTTCCAATACAATTCGATTTATTCTCTGTTTAGGCATATTAATGTTACTGAATAGTGAGCTGTACAGTCTGGTACTCTGTTCTTTCACACAAATCATTTGGATTATGAAATTCTTTTGTACAGATTCTATTTTTTTTTGATTGTGCCTCGCAGCTTGGGAGATCTTAATTCCCCAACCAGGGATCAAACCAGTGCCCTCAGCAGTGAGAGTGTGGAGTCCTAACAACTGGACCACAGGGAATTCCCTGCACAGATTCTGATATAATTAAAGAGTACAGTATTTGGTCCTGTATTTATTAAAATGTGTTTTTCATTTAAACTTCATCTAATCTTTAATTGGTAAAATAATGGTTAGTGCTGCAAGATAATATAGTAGCATACGTTTTTTTTGGTACTGAAATGAGAAGAACACCATTAAAAAAAACAACCCAAACTAACAGATTCTAAAACATCTCATGGGTTTTTAGCAATTAAAAAGGTTTAATTACTGATATAATAATGATTGGTATACTAGCAGTGTTGCTAAAAATTTGAATTCAACTAATTTTTTTTTTTTAATTCTTCTCCATACTTCTTTCTGAAATGATAGGGAAATGCATTTTTCAAAGAGGGGAAATATGAAAGAGCAATCGAATGCTATACTCGAGGGATAGCAGCAGATGGCGCTAATGCCCTTCTTCCAGCTAACAGAGCAATGGCCTATCTGAAGATTCAGAAGTAAGTTTTGATTACCTTTAATTCTTAGCAGGATGAAAATGAAATTTACTGTAAAATGGTATATTATCTAAATAATTAAATTAAAACTCACTCTTAAACATTAAGTGAGAGAGGGTGTGTGTGTCATAGTACATATTTAGTAAATGTTGTTGTTTAGTTGCTTAGTCATGTCTGACTCTTTGCGACCCCATGGACTGTAGCTCGCCAGGCTCCTCTGTCCACAGGATTTTCCAGGCAAGAATCCTAGAGTGAGTTGCCATTTCTTCTCCAGGGAACTTTCTGACCCAGGGATCGAACCTGCATCTCTTGTATTTAGCAGACGGATTCTTTACCACTGTGCCACTAGCTCTGAAGTACTTACTCAGTTTTGGTCTGGCATTACACAGTTTAACACTTCTTTAATTGCTTTATGCTATTCTGAATTAGTGATTTAAAAATTATTTTTAATCTCAGAACCCTTTGGGCAGAATCTTATCTGGAAGCATATGCATATATAACAAAAGAGAATTGCTGTCGTTGAAACTGCTGATTGATTACATACAGAACTAAAACTTGGTCCTGTGATACTAACCACATATTTCTGGATGCACTCAAGGGCTCCATGTTGGACAATCAGCAGAATACTATATCTGATGATAGAAACTACGTCTTTGTTGTAATACTACACACTGCTGCTGCTGCTAAGTCACCTCAGTCATGTCCGATTCTGTGCGACCCCCATAGACGGCAGCCCACCAGGCTCCCCCGTCCCTGGGATTCTCCAGGCAAGAACACCAGAGTGGGTTGCCATTTCCTTCTCCAATGCATGAAAGTGAAAAGTGAAAGGGAAGTCGCTCAGTCGTGTCCAACTTTTCGCGACCCCATGGACTGCAGCCTACCAGGCTCCTCCATCCATGGGATTTTCCAGGCAAGAGTACTGGAGTGGGGTGCCATTGCCTTCTCCAATACTACACACTAGTTATAGAATTAAAAATTCCTATAAATATTATAAGTAGAGATTCTAAACTTACTGGTGCCACAGACCGCTTTGGCTGCATGGTGCACTTTTCTCAAGATAATATTTAAGTGTGTAGTTATACATTTAGGATTACAAAGGAAACCAACTATATTGAAATAGAGTTTTAAAAATATTAAGATTTGTGACGTTAGTTCAGTCACTCAGTCGTGTCCGACTCTTTGTCACCCCATGGACTGTAGCACGCCAGGCTTCACCAACTCACGGAGCTTGCTCAGACTCATTTCCATTGAGTTGGTGATGCCATTCAACCATCTTATCCTCTGTCGTCCCCTTCTCCTGCCTTCAGTCTTTCCTAGCATCGGGTCTTTTCCACTGAGTCAGTTCTTTGCATGAGGTGGCCAGAGTATTAGAGCTTCAGCTTCAGCATCAGTCCTTTCAATGAATATTCAGGACTAATTTCCTTTAAGAGCTTCCCTCATAGCTCAGTCAGTGAAGAATCTACCTGCAATGCAGGAGAGCAGGGTTCGATTCCTGGGTCGAGAAGATTCCCTGGAAAAGGAAATGGCAACCACTCCAGAATTCTTACCTGGAGAATCCCATGGATAGAGGAGCCTGACAGGCTACAGTCCATGGGGTCACAAGAGTCGGACACAACTTAGTGACTAAACCACCACCAATTTCCTTTAGGATTGACTGGTTTGATCTCCTTGCAGTCCAAGGGACTCTCAAGAGTCTTCTCCAATATCACAGTTCAGAAGCATCAATTCTTCAGGGTTCAGCCCTGTTTATGTGAGAGTTGGACCCAACTCTTACATCCATACATGACTACCGGAAAAAAGATAGCTTTGACTAGATGGACCTTTGTTGGCAAAGTAATGTCTCAGCTTTTTATTATGCTGTCTAGGTTGGTCATAGCTATTCTTCCAAGGAGCAAGTGTCTTTTAATTTCATGGCTGCAGTCACCATCTGCAGTGATTTTGGAGCCCAAGAAAATAAGTCTGTCACTGTTTCCATTGTTTCCCCATCTGTTTGCCATGACATGATGGGACCGGATGCCATGATCTTTGTTTTTTGAATGTTGAGCTTTAAGCCAGCCTTTTTACTCTCCTATTTCACCTTCATCAAGAGGCTCTTTAGTTCCTCATCGCTTTCTGCCATAAGAGTAGTGTCATCTGCATATCTGAGGTTATTGATACTTCTCCCTGCAATCTTGATTCCAGCTTGTGCTTCATCAAAATTTGTGATATAATGGTATGTATACTTTTAAAGATTAACACGCTACAGAGGCTTCCCTGGTGGCTCAGTAGTAAAGAATCCGCCTGCCAATGCAGGAGACACAGGTTCACTCCTTGATCCGAAAAGATGCCACATGCTGCAGAGCAACTAAGCCCGTTGCCACAACTGTTGAGCCTGTGCTCTCGAGCCTGGGAGCCGCAACTACTGAAGCCCATTTGCTCCCTAGAACCTGTGTTCAGCAACAAGAGAAGCCACCGCAATGAGAAGCCAGCTCATTGCAACTAAAGAGTAACCCCCGTTCACCGCAACTAGAGAAAAGCCTCACAGCAATGGAGACTCAGCACAGATATAAATAAATAAATAAAATTATTAAAAAGAAATTAAACACAATACAAAATGAGAAACTGCGTTTAAAATACAGGCAAGTTATAGAGAGGGTCATACTGAGTGAAGTAAGTCAGATAGAGAAGGAGAAATATAATAATAACATCCCTTATATGTGGAATCTAAAAAGAAATTATACAAATGAACTTATTTACAAAACAGAGAGAGACTTACAGATTTAGAAAATGAATCTGTTGTTGCCAGGGGGAGGGGATAGTGAAAGGTTGCTGTTGAATCACACAAAGACAACGAGATTCTTGGCCCCGGCCCCCAGAGGAGAAGAATTCAATCTGGGGCCAGAGATGAGGCTTGATCGCTCAGAGCTTTTGTGTAATAAAGTTTTATTAAAGTATAAAGGAGATAGAGAAAGCTTCTGACATAGGAATCAGAAGGGGGCAGAAGGAGTACCCCTCTGCTAGTCTTCAGCTGGATGTTATATAGTCACTAGCAGTCTGTTAATGAAAGAAAGGAATGTTTTAAAACTCAGAATGGCACCAGGCCCCTCACCCATAAGATGTATTTTGGGATAATCTTGGCACCAAATGGTTCATCCTGGGCCATAAAATGATTAACTTGAATCTTGAAGAAGGGCAGATCACCATACAAGTAGTTTCATTTACATAGATTAGGGGAACAATATCTGAGTAAAACATACTGGTTTGTCAAGTAGGTTCTGAGCCATGAGGCAGAACCGACTTGAAGACAGTTTGGGGTAAATGCATAGTATATTAGCATAGCTTAAGATAAACATTTCCGTAAGAAAAATGCATTGGTTATCTGTAGGTTTGAGAATAGTTAACTTCAGGTAAAGCCAGGTGTCATTATGGCAGGGCAGTATTTGAAGAGAAACCTCCTTTTAAATTTGTATACAGAAGGAAAAAATATCGCTAGTTTGTTTCCTCCTGCCACTTAAGAGAGAGAAAAATGTCTGACACTTGCAGGCTATTTCCTCGGTTTGGAGACCCCTGGCCTTCCTGCCTGTTACCCTCCCAGTAGTTAGGGAGTTTGGGAAGGTCATGTACACACTACCATATTTAAAATGGATAACCAACAAAGACCTACTGTACAGCACATGGAACTCTCCTCAGTGTTGGTGCCAGCCTGGATGGGAGCGGGGTTTGGGGGAGAGGGGTTACATGTGTATGTATGACTGAGTCCTGTTGCTGTTCGCCTGAAACTACTGTAGCATTGTTAATTGGCTGTACCCCAGTACAAAATAAAAACTTAACAAAAGTTTCCAAACCTAAAATAAATATAAGCAAGTTAAAGTTAAAAAATTTTTAAAGACATGATATTGTGAAAGTTTGAATAAAGCCGCTAGAATTTGGGGATGTTCATTGACACGTCTTCTACGTATTGATCAACCAGTAAATGTGTCTTACTTTCTGGGAATGCCCAGAAAGCAGCACAGATGATTACATTACCAGTGTGGTAATGGTGGCTCATGGTAAAGAATTTGCCAGTGCGAGGAGACAAAGGAGACGTGGCTTTGATCCCTGGGTCAGGAAGATCTCCTGGAGGAAGAAATGGCAACACACTCCATACATACGGCTTCACTCTTTGGTGTCTAAGTGACTGGTAGGGACAGAGTTGCCTGCTGGTTGGCCAGCTGTGTCATAGGAGCATTTACAAACAGGTACTGTGATCACGTGCAAACAAACATCAGGTTAAATTACCCCGTTATTTCCGAAATAGTTGTGCTAACTCAAAGATATCTGTGACAAATGTGGTGTGATATGAAAATATCTGATTTTTTTTGTTTTATTTTTCTCTTTCTACATTATTTTTATTTTTTTTTCTAATTTTATTTTTAAACTTTACATAATTGTATTAGTTTTGCCAAATATCAAAATGAATCCATCACAGGTATACATGTGTTCCCCATCCCGAACCCTCCTCCCTCCTCCCTCCCCCTCCTCCCTCCTCCCTCCCCATACCATCCCTCTGGGCCGTCCCAGCGCACCAGCCCCAAGCATCCAGCATCGTGCATCGAACCTGGACTGGCAACTCGTTTCCTACATGATATTTTACATGTTTCAATGCCATTCTCCCAAATCTTCCCACCCTCTCCCTCTCCCACAGAGTCCATAAGACTGTTCTATACATCAGTGTCTCTTTTGCTGTCTCGTACACCGGGTTATTGTTACCATCTTTCTAAATTCCATATATATGCGTTAGTATACTGTATTTATGTTTTTCCTTCTGGCTTACTTCACTCTCTATAATAGGCTCCAGTTTCATCCACCTCATTAGAACTGATTCAAATGTATTCTTTTTAATGGCTGAGTAATACTCCATTGTGTATATGTACCACAGCTTTCTTATCCATTCATCTGCTGATGGACATCTAGGTTGCTTCCATGTCCTGGCTATTATAAACAGTGCTGCGATGAACATTGGGGTACACGTGTCTCTTTCCCTTCTGGTTTCCTCAGTGTGTATGCCCAGCAGTGGGATTGCTGGATCATAAGGCAGTTCTATTTCCAGTTTTTCAAAACCACTATGAGGTACCATTTCACACCAGTCAGAATGGCTGCAATCCAAAAGTCTACAAATAATAAATGCTGGAGAGGGTGTGGAGAAAAGGGAACCCTCTTACACTGTTGGTGGGAATGCAAACTAGTACAGCCACTATGGAGAACAGTGTGGAGATTCCTTAAAATATCTGATTTTTATTGGTGACAAAGGCATAGGTACTGTTTTTACTAATGTGGTTTATTATCTGCAGTTGTAATTGAAAGGAAAGCTACATGTCATTTAAAAGTTAATGGTAGTAAGGATGTAGTATTTTTCCCATCCAGATTTTCAGATCTCTTAAAGGATCACAGGCTATCATAGAAGAAAATTTTTAATTTGTATTTCATTTCATTGAAACTAACAGACTCACTAGAGATGTATTGTTTTGATTAGACTGAGTAAAAGTCATTGCATTTCTTACTAACTTAGGGAAATTTTGAATTTTGCTATTCAGGAATTGCACATGATTAAAAAATTATAAGGCCTACATTTTTAGGTTTGATTAATGCCAAGAATAATACCTTGTAATAGATTAGAGATTATATCTACATTTATGAGGACTCTAATTTATTGTGTTTTGTTGCTTTGGTTGATAACCACATAAGTATATCATAGCAAGTTTTTTTTAATTTAGAAGACCTATGTGAGTCTTACTTGCATATATTTCTAGTATGTCTTTATTTTTTTTGGCTGCACTGCCCAGCTTGCAGTCTTAGTTCCCTGACCATGGTTCACACCTGTACCCTCAGCAATGAAAATGCTGAGTCCTAGCCATTGGACCACCAGGAAATTCCCTTTAGTGTGTCTTCTAGATTTACAGTTAATGTCTGAAGTTTTCTCTACTAATAGTGAGTGCTGTCAGGTACTATCTGTCGTAGACTAGATGAGGAACAGGGAAAAGAGCAACTTTTCAAACAGGAGTTTGAACGGAACCAAGATGTAAAGGGATGGTATGATTAGTGAGGTGAAGAAACAGGTCTAGTGTCCCAGTGCAGGTTCAAAGACACAGGAAGCAAAAATGCCATGGTACCTTCTGGAAAGGGCAGGAGGTTCATATGATGACTGATACGCAGGGGCACTGGCAGAGATAAGGCTGGAGAGCCAAGCAAGCCCCCAGCTTTGTGCTCTGCAGAGGAGCTCGACTTCATCCTAAAAAGTGTGGAGACCATGCAGTATCTTGAATGGGAAAATGATGTAATCAGTCATGTAGAGAATAAACTGGTTGGGGCATGGACATGAACACACACAAACATAATCTTTTGCTCAGAAGTGAATTAAAGAATTCAGAAAAAAAAAAAAAAAGAATTCAGGGGTGTTTAATCTTGTTCATATTAGGTCTTATTTTGAAGGTAGGATGGCATTCATTTAGGTCTTGGGAAGAATGTGATCACAGAAGATTCTTTTTTTTTTTAAGAAAAAATTCTTATGAAACTTTTCATAGTAAACTCTGTACCAAATCATTTAGTTTTCACAGGCCATACCTTTTTTGTCATATTTAGTTCCACTTTTTTCCCGCCTGAGTTATTATAAAGTAAATCCTTGACATGATATTTCATCCTTTAAGGATGCTTCATACATAATCACAATACTATTATTTTGCCAAGTAAATTCATAACAATTCATTAATGTCATTTTAATATATGAGGATATCAAGATTTTTATTTTATTTTTTTTAGCTTTTCTTTTTTGTTATGAAGCAGTACCTAGTCAGACTGAATTGATTGCTGATTGCATGGCTGAGTAGAATTTATGAAAAGTATTAGATGATATTCTTTCACATACACAATGAATTCGAAGTGTGTGTTGTTTTCCTTAGGTGATGTGTAGTATGGGTAAATCTTAATGAAGTTTGGAGAACTGATGCCAGTTACTGCTAATGTAGTAACTGTACATGTTGAGAGTTGGAGGGGAGGTTTGCTGTGGTGTTTTGTCTGCTTTATTCATATTTTACCATCATTAATTCCATCCTTCCACCAGACTAATTTCTGACTTCACTTAATCTGTTACCTTCTCCCTCCTCAACCAGAGGATTCCAAAATTTGGTGAGAATAAAAAATTTAGAAATTAGTCTTCTGCCTTAAACAGAGATTTGGGAATTGGTAATTGAAACTATATGTATATTTTTTTATATTAGAAACTCAGTTTACATTAAGTTTTTTATAAGCTACATTTTCTCCTTAGTATTTATATCATGTTTAATAGGTATGAAGAGGCTGAAAAAGACTGCACACAAGCTGTCTTGTTAGATGGCTCATATTCTAAAGCTTTTGCCAGAAGAGGAACTGCAAGAACATTTTTGGGAAAGCTAAGTGAGGCCAAACAAGGTAAGACTATTTTTATAACAACTGGCTCTCTCTCTCCCTGTTGACACTCTCAAGTTATAGTAGCAGACATTTTTGTAGCCTTTCCACAGTTTGAGGATACAGAACTTGGAGAAGTACATTTTCTTTCACAGTTTAGGTTTGCAAGTTTGGAGAAATTGAGCTTCTATAGTGGGCCTGGTTATCTTCTAATAGCAGTACAGTCTGGCCAATTGTCAATCAAAATTAATGAAAATTTTGAATTATAGGTGAGAAGGAAAAAAGCAGGAAAAAGGCAAGAATGAAAAGAAAAGGAATCAACAATCAGGAGATAGAGGATAATTTGAGATCTGTAATGATGCCTTTTTTCCTTGCTTGCTGCTGATTATTTTTTTTCACAATCTGTCTTTTTAGTATTTATTCTTAGTCATTTTGAAGAACCAGCTTATTTCTCTTGTGTATATTTTCTGTTTTATTTATTTCTGCTCTTTATTTCCTTCCTTCAGCGGTCTTTTGGCTTAATTTGCCAGTTTTCTAACTTACTGATGCATCAGTAGTTACATAGTTGATTTTCAGCCTTTGTTTTTGACATGTTCATTTAAATCTGGCCCTTTAAAGTCTGGCTTCAACTGTAGCCCATGCATTTTTTTTTTTATTATGGTAAAATATACATAACATAGAATTTAGTGTTTAAGCCATTTTTAAGTGTACAATTCAATGCATTGAGTACATTCACCTTTTGTGCAACCATCACCATTGTACGTCTCCAGAACGTTTTCATCATTCCATTTTGAATACTTTGTCATTTGACAGTAATTCTCTATTGCCCCTTCGCCAGCATTCTATTTTCTGTCTCTGAATTTGACTGTTCCAGGTACCTCATATGAGTAAAGAATCATAAAATAGTTATCCTTTTATATCTGGCTTACTTCACTTAGTGTGTCTCCAAGACTCATCCATATTGTAGCATATATCAGAATTGGATTCCTTTTTAAGTCTGAATAATATTCCATGATCTGGAATTCTCTTAGATTCTCTCTTACATTTGGTGAGTTACCCCATCATTTGTTATCAGAGCTTTGATAAGCAGATGACCTCCAGCCCTCAGGCCTCAGTTGTGTCATTATGAAGTGAAATTGTAGTGAAGCTTACCTGAGAATTGATATAAAGCAAAGAGAAAAGCACTCAATAAGCGTTAGTTCTTATTATTGCTCACCAGTTTCCTAGCATCCCGAGTAAAGCTTCTTGAGATGTAGGTATGTGGTTATTAACTAAATATATGATTTCTTGAACTCCGTAAGGTGTTTGCACTAATTTATTATGTTTCTTAAAAATTTGTTTTAGATTTTGAAACTGTTTTACTTTTGGAGCCTGGAAATAAACAGGCAGTAACTGAACTTTCCAAAATTAAAAAGGTAAGCGTTCTTCTTTCCACCAAAATATGGTCCTATCTTCTGAAGCATAAATGCTTTTATTTGTTGTGTGATTAACTTGAGAATATTTTGATAGTCATAATTACAAATTTATTTTCAAGGAATTAATTGAGAAAGGACACTGGGATGATGTCTTTCTTGATTCTACTCAAAGGCAAAATGTGATAAAACCCATTGATAATCTGCCTCATCTTGGATCAACTGTAAGTAAACCTGAATTTTTCTCCTTGCTATTTAAATATCACTGCTATAATAAACTGAGTTGAAACAAGCTGTTGAATTAGTAGGTCTCTTAAAAGATATGTTGAGATCTCTTCCTAGAACCAGTTTTAGAATCTTAAAAAAATACTTCTTAGGAATATTGGCATAAGAAAATTGGAGGAAATGGAACTGTTTTAAGTTCTGTCATAACTTTTTAAAGTGTCCTTTAATTTAACACTAAATATTTCTTCATATTTTCTGATTAAAAAGAAATTTGAAGCAGTTGTGCGTTTTGTAATTAAATGGCTTTTATTTCTTTTACTGTTCTTATTTGAGATTGGGATTTTATTACAGTATAGTCTTGCAACTTCTGTGGGGTTAGACCTAAAATGAACACTTTGGCAAAAATCTAGTACAGGCATACCTCATTTTATTGCACTTTGCAGATACTGCACTTTTTACAGATTGAAGATTTGTGGCAACCCTCTGCTGTGCAAGTCTGTTGGCACCATTTTCCCAATAGTATTTTCTTTACTTTCTGTCTTTGTGTCACATTTTGGTAATTCTCTCAATATCTCAAACTTTTTTGTTAATATTATATTTGTTATGGTGCTCTGTGATCAGTGATCTTTGTTACTATTACAAAAAGATTATAAGGATGAAGGCTCAGATGATGGTTAGCATTGTTTTGCAATAAAAAAATTTTAAGTTATATACATTGTTTTTTTAAAGACATGCTGCTATTTCACACTTAAAAGAGTATGGTATAGTGTAAACATAACTTGTATTATGCATTAAGAAACCAAAAGCTTTAGGTGACTTGCTTTATTGCAATATTCACTTTACGTGATAGTTGTAACTGAACCTGCAGTATCTCTAAGGTATACCTGTATAGGCAGAATTATTCTTAAGAATATGTGCTGCATGTTGTTTTTAGTATACCATATTGTTTTTTATTAAGTCTAACAAAAACAGCTTTTCCTGCAGTACTGGAACGGAAAGAGTAGATGGTAAAATTCAGTGATTTGTCTTGTGTTGGACTTTTAAAATTGAATCATTTAAGGCATGTATTATTATAGATATATACACGTGTTAGTCTCTCAGTCGTGTCTGACTCTTTGTGACCCTATGGACTGTAGCATGCCAGGCTCCTCTGTCCATGGGATTTTCCAGGCAAGAATACTGGAGTGGGTTGCCATTTCCTTCTCCAGGGGATCTTCCTGACTCAGGGATTGAACATGCATCTCTTATGTCTCCCGCGTTGGCAGGCGGGTTCTTTGCCACTAGCGCCACCTGGGAATTCATGTATATGTGTATATGAATTTATATATATACATATAAATTTGCCTGGTAATTTCTGATGTTTTCTTAGTATCATATATGGAAATTATGAAAGATAAAATACATATAAAAAAGTACCCAGGACAAATTAAAATTTAAAGGATAAAGTGAACATCTATGAAACCACCAACTGGGTCAAAAAATTGAAACGTATCAGCCTCCAGAAACTTCCCTGTGTGCTCTTCACTGATCATGATTCCCTCCCTGCCCCTTGGAAGTAACTGTTAATGCATGGATGATGCTTTGAAAGAAATGCTGATTTTACAATGAAGTCAGGGCAGATATTTTTATCCTCCTTTTACTAAGGAAGAAGGCGAGGCAAAGAAAGTGTTTTGCCAAGTTCTTATTTCAAGTAACGAACAGAGGAATTCTTTAATACATTTCCTGGGTTCTTATTTTGACTTCATTCCTGAATTTTCTGAGATAATATTTCATGTGCCAGGCATAAATCTAGTTGCTTTTATACATTACATTCATTGTCACACATCGTATTTATTACCTATTATTCTGTTTTTTACAGTAAAGGTGATTAAATGTTCAATGTGATTTATACTTTTACATTTCTGTAAAATTTTGTCACAAAAATTAATTCCAAACTTTTAAAAAAATAAGCCTTTGTCACACTTTGCTTGTCCATAATTATAAAAACACTGCCACGTGGTAAGTCAAATATCTGTATGGAAGAATGTTCTGTGGCCAGTGTATCCTAAACAGCTTTTATAAATCTGTTGAGTTCTGTCCTCCCTCAGGTTGTAAATCAATTATGTTAGTAATTGTGAAAATGCAACATGAATTTTAATGTTTTGTGGCTGAATCTCAAAACAGAACACCTCCATGAATTGAGAGATCTGGGGTTAACCATTTTGTAACTGATCCAACACAAGCAAAATCATTATCTTAGTAGGAAGGGGAAAATTTGCTCTTTATTTTTGTAATAGGTCTCTGTTTTAAAATCTGGGGATTATTTTAAAAATAGTATGGCAGTTTGGTATGATGCTTTTGGTTTGATTTGAGTCCCACCTGATAAAGGCTTCCTAGGTGGCACTAGTGGTAAAAACAAAAACAAAAAAACCCTTTTGCCAGTTCAGGAGACACAGGTTCGATTCCTGGATCAGGAAGATCCCTTGGAAAAGGAAATGCAACCCACTCCAGTATTCTTGCCTGGAGAATCCCATGGACAGAGGAGCCTGGCAGGCTATAGTTCATAGGGTTGCAGAGTCGGATACAACTGAAGCAACTTAGGCAGGCAGACCACTTCATAAGCTTTAAAATCTTAGGCAAGTATGATACCTATGTGACTTTTTCTGCTTAAGCTGAAAATTACTCATAGGTTAGTTGAGATCAAAGAAGATGATGTCCAGGAATGCTAAGGCAGTTTCAGGTGAAAGAAATGTTAATTTCCTTTTCAGTCCTTTGTGTGGCCTTTGTGTGAGGCCACCTGAACACTGAGGAAAGTGGTCAGGAAAGGGGTTACTTTATTCAAGCGAGAGGCTCAACCACGGAGTTCTGTGCTTGAGGGCTGCACGTTTGACTACTTTTGGCATGTCTTCTCTAGAGAGACTGTAGGTGAGCAGTAATCTAGACCTGCTGGGCCTGGAGTTCCTAGATAGGAAGTAAGTTAGTTTCCACTAATTTATTTTCTATTATTCTATTTTCATTTTCCTGTTTTTCCATATGAAAATTTCACCTTTCTACTTGGTCTTTCTTCTCTTTCTGTTTATTTTAATTTCTGTTTTCTTTTTCTTGAAATGGTCATAAAGCTAAAGAATGGTCATAAGCTAAAGAAAATGTTATGTTTCTAAATTTTAATTTAAAAAGAGATGAATTCGGGAATTCCCTGGTGGTCCAGTGGTTAGGACTCTGTTTTCATTGTCAGCCGCCGGGGCTCAGTCCCTGGTTGGGGCACTGAGATCCCACAGGCTGTGAGGTGTGGCCAGAAAAAAAGAATTTATGCTTTTATGTTTTCTTATATCTTTCAGCTATAGTGGTATCTTTTATGTTTTTCTCCTTTTACCAGTATACTGTTATCCCCTCATCCCTCCCAGCCATCATCAGTAACATTGAGCAGCTCTCAGGAGCCAGTGGTCTACCCTTAAACAGATCATCTGTTAGGAAATTTATTAACTTGGGTCAATTTACACATTGTCATTGACAGGATTTAGGTTTTGTTTTTTGCCTCATGGTGTGACATGCAGGATGTTAGTTCCCTGACCAGGGATTGAACCTGTGTCCCCTGCAGTGGAAGTGCACGGTCTTAACCACTGGACTGCCAGGGAAGTCCCCAGGGTTTGGTTTTAAATGGGACTGCATCAATATAATTCAGTAGTTGTAGTCTCTTTTTTTATAGTCTGTCTTTAACACTATTTTTTAACATTAACATGTCCATTCTTGGTCAATATTTTGATAGAAAGCTTACTGGTTTTGATAGTTCTCAGCAAAGCAGAGGCCTTAGATTAACATGACTCTTCTTTAGAACTGCTAGAACTGCTAACAGGATTCTGTTAACAAATTTATAATAGCTTCTTTATTTATGTATATTCATCCAGTAACACTCAGTTGTTACCATTAGGTCGTTTCTTAGTTATGCTAGTGTAATGTCTGGTTTTAACACTGAGTTTAGTATAAAAGGTTTTTATATTTCAACTTTTTAATTTAAAATTCAGTTGTATAGTTGGGATGAAAACAATATACTGAAGAAAGTCTTATTTTAAAAATTAAAGTATTACGTGTAAGCTGAGAAAGAAATTGAAAATGTTTAACATCTGTTATGATTAAAATAAATAGTGAATGCTATTTATTTTAATAAATTAAAAACCATTATTATGGTCAAGTACTTACCAACTTTGTGAATATTATTTGACAAATCTTTAATCCTGGGCTGGTTTTATCCAGCTGCTACATATGAAGAAGATGCAGTTAGGTTTAAATATTGGTCTCTTTCATCCAGAATGCTGTTTATTGCCTGACCTTGTTCTGCTTAGCTAGCGTACAGTACTGATGTCATTTGGCCGTATTTTTTCTTGGTTTTGTTGCCTCTGGGATAAACTGAAGACTCCTTGAGATGGTACACAAATCCCTTTGTAAGCTGTCTTTAAGCAGCCTTTGCAGCTTTGTCTCACCTCTCCTCCCCTTGCACCAGCCGTGGTGGACGCCTCACCTTCCCACTGGCCACACTGTACCCTGTCACACTGCCAGTCCTATGTGCTTTTTCTGTGAAGCTCCCTGATGTCAATTTTTATCTTCCTTCCTCTGTTCTTTGGGCACCCTGTACCTTCACCTTTTATAGTGCCTTCTAATTATTTCTACATGCACCGTCTTTCCCCCATTTAGACATGCATATGGTAGGTGCCGTGACGCTTTTTGTTCTTTGCATTCTCAGAGGGTATGACTCCAGATAGAATTTACTTACAGCTGGAATATTGGCTGAAAGAACATTGTAACCTTTTAATTTGTGACCCTAAAATAAGAAACCTTTGTATATTGATGTAAAGAATTGATTTTATTGTTTTAGAAGCCACTCAAGAAGGTTATTATTGAAGAAACTGGTAATTTGATACAGACTGTTGATGTGCGGGATAGCACTGCTACTGTGGCTGCTGCAGAGTGTAATCCTGTTACCCTGGCGAGTGTAACAGCGACCACAGGCATGACAAATAAGAACACGAGCCAAGATGACCTTTTGCCCACAAGTGATGTCCCAAAAGCCAAAGTATTGAAAATAGAAGAAATCAGTGATACTTCAGCTCTTCAGTGAGTAGAAATACTCTTATTTGATAATCATCTGAATGGTAATAATTCCACTGGAAAATTGACAGTACTGATAAGACTTCTGGTTGTATTCTTCCTCATAACCTTTTGAACTACCCAACTTTAGATTCTGTTCTTTTTTATTCTTTTTACTTAAATGTAAGAGAGGTTTTGCTGAACGAATTATCGTTATTCCTTTACCATAGTGAGGAATTTAGAAATAATAACAGTACCTTGAACAAATTGATTTCATCTATTTTCTTTTCTAGAACTTAAGTAAATATGTTTCACTTGGTAATTCAGCAAAAATTTTTAATTTTTTGAAGGGAAGCTTCATAAACAATGTAGAATTTAGGCATTGTCATTATTCTAGCCTTTGATATTTATGATTATTTTTAGGCTCTTTAAATTTTGTTCAGAATTTTTTAAAAAGTCATGTATTTTTTAAATCATGAGAATATAAAAGACATAGATTAATAGTTTACTTTGGGGTATTGAAATTTTATTATATATTCTTGCATTGCTACTCAACAGTCCTATTAAAAACATTTTTTTTAAACTTTGAATTCTAGTAGTTCTATTTAGAGTGATAGTATAGATTGTAGGAAAACTTTTAAGTAGGCAGACTTTTTTTTAAAGGAGGAAGCATTTCTTTTTGAAATCTTTCTTGAAACTGTGATAATTCAGATAGTTCAGAGTGAAAGCTTGAGTTGTGAGTATATGTGATATAATAATGCAGTATGGGTTTCCCTGGTGGCTCAGACGGAAAAGAATCTATCTGCAATGTGGGAGACCCAGGTTCGATCCCTGGGTTGGGAAGATCCCCTGGAGAAGGGAATGGCAACTCACTCCGGTCTTCTTGTCTGGAGAATTCCATGGCCAGAGGAGCCTGGTGGAATACAGTCCATGGGTTTGCAAAGAGTCAGACACGACTGAGCACTAACACTGTTACTACTAATGCAGTGTATGGAAATAGTTTGTCAAAAGGTGGCAAGGCTGTTAGCCCAGCTAAAGAGAATAGGCAGTACATAGTCAGCACACAAAAGTTTGTAGAAGTATAATGTCTTGCCAAAATTATACATATATTATCAGCTGAAAGAATTTACTACTGGTAGAATATAAATAGATAACACACTATTAATAAAGTCAGAGATTTTAGAATCTCTATTGATGTTTCTGTATATAAACTTTGACTGTTTGTGTTTCTTTTCTGATTATTTGATACCTCTGAAATATTTCAGCTCTCATGTCAATTTGAAAAAGGATGTATGTCAGTCTTTGAGTGAGAAGATTCCTACAGAGGTAGACAAAGCACCTGCTCAGTTTATCAGGGCTGTTCTTCCTCCAGTTCCTGCAAACTCATTTCAGCTTGAATCTGATTTCAGACAACTGAAAAGTTCTCCAGATATGTTGTATCAGTACTTGAAGGTAAGAGGTAGGAAGCTAGTAGTTCTCTTGTAAGTTAGAGGTCAAAGAACTTCTTTTGTTGCCATATAATAATAGGGTTGTATTTGCTTTGTAAACAGTATGATTCTGCGCTTCCCTGATAGCTCAGTTGGTAAAGAATCTGCCTGCATTGCAGGAAACCCCGGTTTGATTCCTGGGTCGGGAAGATCCGTTGGAGAAGGGATAGGCTACCCACTCCAGTATTCTTGGGCTTTCCTGGTGGCTCAGCTGGTAAAGAATCTGCCTGCAATGTGGGAGACCTTGGTTCGATCCCTGGGTTGGGAAGATCCCCTGGAGAAGGGAAAGGCTACCCACTCCAGCATTCTGAGTGACTTTCACTTTCACGTCTCTTATACAGTGTGATTGTAGAAAATGCTCTTACCCCTTGCCTAATAAATACATCATCCTGATCAGGCACATACGTCATCCTGATCAGGCCATTTTAAGTATTTGCAACCAGGGAACCTTTGGAAATAGGTTCTGTGTTAAATTTTGTTTTGTAACAGAAACAATCTAATTTCATACATCAGGACTTAAACTTAATTCTCCATTCTTTAAGATGAGGAAAGAAGCTAAAATACAGTGAGTGCCTTCTGTGTGCTAAACTATGCTTACAATATTTAGGTAATCATTCTCCTGAAAATGAACTTTTATTTGCTCACGGAAGAGTCAAATCATATGAAATTCACCAAATAATGGATTTTTTAGCACTTTTTCAAGTGTAATTACTGTAATAATTTCTTATAATTGGTATGTCATATTTCAAAATATATTATCTCATGTAGATCTATTTTTTAAACTCTCTTTTTATTGCTCCTTGAGCTCTCTTGTTTCCTATTTCTCTTGGGTGATATATGTCTCTCCATGAGATTTTTCTGTGAATTGAGCAGAGTAAATATCTTACAGTCCCTCTAACTTTCTGTCATAGTTACATTTCAATGTGATTCCCCATTATTATTCATTAAATACTTATGCATAGGAGTTATTCTTTACTATGTTGATCTAAGCAATTATTATATAAATAATTTGTGATTGGGAATATTGCCATAATTTTCTAACTCCTTATTATTTTTCCCAAGCAAATTGAACCATCCTTGTATCCCAAGTTGTTTCAGAAAAATCTAGATCCAGATGTATTCAACCAAATCATTAAAATTCTGCATGACTTTTACATTGAGTAAGTAAATTTAGTTATACTTTCCTACTGTAATGCTCAGCTACTTTTAGTTATTTGGAAAATTCATCCTTTTTGGTATCATACTGCTACCTTTTATTTTGCAGAATTAGCTATATTGTAAAGTTTACTGTTGCAGTAGTGTAAAGAAATACAAGTATAAACATGAAAAGGGAAATGATTAGGAGAAAAAAGGACTTACAGATTTTTTTAGAGAAAGGTGGAGTATAGAAGTGACAAGTATTATAGCAGATTAATAATGTCTCTTCTATGCCTCACATTTAAGAATATTAGTTTCTTCAGTTGACTTGATAAGCTCTTCATTTGGACACTTAAAATATAGACAGTGTGCAGGAACAAAAGATAAATGAAGACTTTATTTATATATAATTAGAAATATTATTTTAGTAAGCAGAACTAAATGAGCTGCTTTTAATTGATCATTTGCTTTTTATTTGGACTTCAGGAAAGAAAAGCCATCACTCATCTTTGAAATCTTACAAAGACTTTCTGAACTAAGAAGGTTTGATATGGCAGTGATGTTTATGTCAGAATCTGAGAAGAAAAGTGAGTTCTATAGAAAAAGCTTTTCCTTTACTCTTTATTCTTGTGTGTTCCTTTATTTAACAAATGATAGAAAATATTTATTGAATGTCAGTTATGTACAAAGTGTGTGCAATTTAATTGCAGTTTAATTAAATTGAGTTACAGTTAAATTAGGTAAAATTTTTCAGTCAGTGTAGGTATGATTATCATTTTGCTCTTACAAAAGGGGAAACTGAGGCATATATAGGTAAGGAACTTGATTGAGGTTCCACAGCTAGGAAGCCAGACCCAGGATTTAAACCAAGGTGGTCTGAACTCTTCTACTTGAAAATATAGTATCAGTGTAATGGTTGAGCTTCTGGCATGGTGGAACATGTACAGGGTCCCTGCCATAGGAGCATGCAGTGGGGTGTGGGTACATAGGTGGTCGCAACCATTTTTTTTGGCTAATATCTTTGAGTTTGTTTGATTTAAGCTGAATTCTCAAAAAACTACTGGAGTCAGATGAAGGGAGTGAGGATGTGTAGAGGTTTTGAGGCAGGAGAGGGCAAATTGAACTCAGAAAATTAAAAGGAGTGCAGTGTGGCTGAATTGTAGAGTTAGAGGGTAAAGAGAGGCAGGTGATGAACTTGAAGAATTATATCCCTTATTTATTTCTACATCTCAGTCTTTGGCATATAGTGTCAGTTTTGGGGAACCCTAATTTAAGTAAAATCAAACTATAGAGACACTTCAATTACAGTTGTCCCTTGAACAGTGTGGGGGTTAGGGGAACGATCCCTCCACGCAGTTGAAAATCTGCATACAATTTTACAGTCAGTCCACAGCATCTGAGATTCTTCATCCAGATTCAGTCAACTCTGGATCATGTAGTACTATAGTATTTCTACTGAAAAATATCCATCTGTAAGTGGATCTGTGCAGTTCAAACTCATGTTGTTCAAGGGTCAATGGTACTCAAGAGTTTTAAGCTATAGTCTAGTTTTAGAAAGAGAAAAATCATTAGAATGCACCTCCTGGACTAAACACATTTGAGCTCCTTTTCTGTCTCTTCTTTATGTTTGTAGCAGTGACGTTGAGTCTGAATCACTGAAGAAAATACTCTTTATGTTGTATTTAAGGAAGTGGACCTAGTTTAGAGAGATTCTTAATAAACTTAAACCAAAAGAATTCTCTGCTTAATCTTTAGTTAATCAGAAATAGTCCCTGAAATTCCCTCAAGGTATTAGTTTGTTATTACTATTCTGACTTCATTTTCTATCACTGTTTAAAGTCATTCTGCCTACCTCACTGACTGTGTTTTTTAATGTACCAAGTTGCCAGGCTTCTTGTAGCCTCAGGGTCTTTGTGTTTGCTGTTTCTCTCAGCCAGGACTATCCTTCCCTGCCTCTTCTTCATTTCATTCAGTTTCCACCTAATAGGCACTGCCTCAGAGTCACCTTTCCTCACAGGCCTGCTCAAAATAACTGCCCGCCTCCCCTTCCTCCTCACTGTCTGTCATCTTGCCTGGCTTTGTTTTCTTCATAAGACAGAACTACAATAGTGGACAGTATTTTAAGTGTGTATTATTTCTCTATCCCTAATAGAATGAAAGCTCCATGACAGCAGGAATGTTTATCTACCTTGTTCTCTGGGTCTCAGGGTATTAGAATAGTGCTTAGTACATAAAAACCTTAGCATGAGTGCTTGACTGAATGGATTTCTTGTCACTATGATGTGGTTACTTGAAGTGTACTCAAAGAATGTGAGTTGGTCTTCCAAACTGGCCTACCAACAGTACTGTCTTGGTTGGATCACCACTCTCTGCTAGGTTACACATGGAAGCATTTAGAGTAGTTTCTAGCATGTAACTAAATATTCAATAATTAGTAGCTATTGTTGTCTTTTATTGTCATTGTTATTAGTAATAACTGTTAGCTAGTTTTAATGTTGAGGGATATAGTATGAACTCTATAGCAGTGTTTTCCAAAATGTTAACTGTGGACAGTTCACCTGTATGAAAAATAAAGATTTTATTATGACTCATAAGGAAATCTTATTTTTAACTTTTAATTGTTATATATTTTATTATATATTTAAAAAATATATAGCTTACCCATCAAACATGATTTTTGTGGATATTACTGCTAATTGTCTATTTATAGTAGTGATAAAAAATTTTATTTTAAAATAAAATGATTTCAGTTTGAAAAACAGTTAATTGGAATATTAAGTAAATAAAAGTATACTTGTTATACGGGGCAAAAATCTTTAAGGTAGTACAGAATGAATTATGTTTAATCTGCAAAGTTCATGTCATTAAGGATATAGGGAAAATTGTTTATTGCTAAAGCAAAATATTCTGGCAAGAAGTATCATTGGGTTGCTGTATAATTTTCTGTTCTCGGGTTGGTTCTTTAAATATCTGAATTAGAATTTACAAATAACCCTAACGATTGCTTTAAAATGTAAAAAGTATTTAACAGACTTGATTATTCCTTTTAATTTTTGCTTTACTTTTTAAAAATAGAGATTAAAATGAAATTTTTTTCTTTTTCAGTTACACGTGTATTATTCAATCACATAGACAAATCAGGATTGAATGATAACTCTGTTGAAGAACTCAAGAAAAGATATGGTGGTTGATTTCCATTTTTGCTGAAATTATTGCCTCTTTAAATTTCATATGTAAATTTTTTTCTACTGAAATTAAATGTTTTGCTTTTTAAGAAAATTAAATCATACAGAAAAAGGACTGTTTCTGGACATAAGCTAATTAAGTGTAAAGTGAATTGTGATTAGTGAGAAATATACTTAAGTGAACTATTTATAAGTTTTTTCTGAAAATAAAAATATAAATAATGAGGTATACTTGTAAAGATCAGTATTTTATTTTGTAAGTCACTTTAAATGTTTAGAGTATTCTTCAGTGCCTCATGTTACATTATTTTTATATTTTTATGAGTTTTTGTAACCACATGATAAGGTTGCTTCATAAGCATATAATAAAAGTATATTTATAGAGAATTAGGTAGATAATCATGTTGTTTCATTATAAAATGGTTTCATATCATTGTGCCAGTTCACTAACATAAAATTGCTTAGTTGCAGGATGTGTATTTTTAGTGTTTATTTTGAAGGAAGACTTTATTATTTAGACTTTTTAAAAGATTACTTGGAGAGTCACAGCTTCCTTAAATTTTAATGCTACAGTTTTTTTTCCATATGATATCCATGCTGCTGCTGCTGCTAAGTCGCTTCAGTCGTGTCCGACTCTGTGCGACCCCACAGATGGCAGCTCACCAGGCTCCCCCATCTCTGGGATTCTCCAGGCAAGAACACTGGAGTGGGTTGCCATTTCCTTCGCCAATGCATGAAAGTGAAAAGTGAAAGTGAAGTCGCTCAGTTGTGTCTGACTCTTTGCAGCCGCATGGACTGTAGCCCACCAGGCTCCTCCATCCATGGGATTTCCAGGCGAGAGTACTGGAGTGGGGTGCCATTGCCTTCTCCGATGATATCCATGTTATATGTCAAATATAAGACAGATGGTCTAAAGCAAGGTGGAAACGTTTAAACACTTGGAATTTTCAGGTAGTAATTAGCGTATAGCTTGCGTGTAAATGGTTCATGCTAGTGTGGTGACTGTGAACTTTTGAAATCTGGGCTATGTTCTATTTATCCTTGTTCTGCATGGTACCTGGCCCAGTCCTTTGCATAAAGCTAGGTGCTCACTTGATATTTATAAAATTTAATGGGACGGAGGGCAAGAATCAATTTTAGTAAATATTCAAACTAGCAACCTAGCAAATTTTGGGCATCCTGTAAATATTGCTAAAATAAAATTAATTTTAGAGACCTCTGGTCACCATCCTATAGCTGTTGTTAGTATCAACAAGACAGTCAAATTTAAGACTTTATTTTTGTTGCACCATACATATTTTATGCTTGTAATTACTTGAGGAATGATCAATCTGTTTAAAAAAGATAATTTCCCCAGTTCATGGTATAACTTATTAAGATGATCATAAGTTGTATAGCCCAATGTTTTACAACATACTTGGAGTTTATATTTTGCTAAATGTATAGTCTTGCTATGATATATAAATAGGCAATGAAGTTTAGCCATAAAGTATAGCTTATACATAAGTTTATACATAAGCTATGTAATGAATTTTAAATGACTTGAATTTTTCTTAAGTCATTAATAAGAAAGTGATTTTGCTGAGATTTGCTTGCAGGAGGGTGCTTGCGAGGCTTGGCTGTGGTGAGATGGTTGAGGGAGTGGGAGTCAGATTATGAAGGGCCTTTCATGAAGTGACAAAATAAGCCAGTTTTCTGAAAGTGATGAGGAACTGGTGAAGGGTTTTAAGCAAGGGAGTGACATGTGTTTTGATTTTTAAGATCATTCTGGTAGCAGTGATGAGGGGTGGATTGCAGTGATGAGGGGTGGATTGCAGTGATGGTGTGGCTGGAAACAGACCAATTAGAGGAATATAGGAGATGAATAACATTTGAACTAATAGTAGTGGATAACATGAAGTACTTATTTGCCTGACATTAGGGGTTTTATGTCATATTTTTTTTTCATTTAAATCCTCAGCAGCCTTAGGAGATAAATTCTGTTACCTCTAATTTACAGATTGAGTGAATTGAGGCATATATAGGTTGTGTGACTTGCCCCTGGTTACTTGGTAATAGGTGGTCTTTACCCAGAGGTTTCTTGCTCAGCTGTCATTCTATACTGGCTGGTGCCTAGGAATGGAAGACAGGATGAGTTTAAGGTTTATTAAGGAGGAGGGTCCACAGGGATTGGTGGTATTCATTCACTTTCATTCAAACATTCCTTGAGAATCCATTGTGCTGGAAGGTGACTAAGTGCTGGGTGAGACACAGGCACAGTTTCTGCCCTCCGGTCACTCAGTGTAGCTGGGGAGTTGGATAAACTAGCGTTTATGGTATAGTGTCATGAGTGCTCTGAAACAGTTTGGACAGGGCACTGGGGGAGCATGGAGGGTGCAGCTCTGAATCAGATTGGGTGAAACAGAGTTTTATATGAGACTTGAGCTATGGGAACAATGGTCCAGGTGCATGATGGGAGGGAGAGGGTCCTGGCAGAGGGATCAACAGAGGTGAAGGTCATGTAACATATTAGGGCCCCTTGACTTGCCCTGGGGATCATAAGCAGTTCCATATACTATAGGGCTGCTGTATGGGATAGAATTAGAATTCGATTGGCTACATTCTCCTTTCATTTGTTTCTTATTTGTTAATTTTTCATGTATGTACATCCTGACCCCATACTAGATTTTGAAGCTGCTTTGAAGGTCATGACACTGTCTTGTATGTCCTTAGTGCTGACATTGGCTTTGTCCATGGCAGAGGCATGGACATTTATGGATGGATCAGTCTAGATTATTACCACCTTTCTTCCCAGATTAGGTTCGAGTTAGTGCATTTCTTCTCTCACTGTGGTTATTTAACGCAAGACTGTCATTAATCCTGGCTCTTTGAAGCTACAGATATATCACATCTGCTAAATAGTTGTTTTTTCCTTAGTAAGATTCAGTGATGTTGACACAAACTCCACAAAGAAGCTGTCGATTTAGTTTACTACATACCATCTCCTGTTTTTTTGAGGGGAGGGTGTGTTGCTACTGACTGACTATGATAGCAGACAATTTGCTACCGCTAATCTTCACAGATGTTTTTAAAGAAATCATGTTTTCATGCTTTTACAAATCTGAAAAGGTGGGAGGTAGACTTTCAGGAGCTTTTGCTTTTGAAAAAGAGATGAGAGAGTCAGTTTTTTCCTGCAGTGAGTTATAAAGCAGGTGGCATTAAAAAAGAAAGAAAAACTTCTAATTCACTGGAGAAGCACACTATTCACAACTCTTTCATAGAAATCACTTGGAAAGTAGAAGAAAAATGAGCTATACATGATACAGGTTAACCCCAAATCAGATGGATTAAAATCAATAATAATTTGGACCAACAGAAGCACTTGATTAAAAAATCCTTGTTAACTTAATTGTTTTATTGAGCTTCTATAGGTTTAACAATTCAATTATTTCCCCTTGAAGTGTGAAGATGGATAGCTTCACTTTAACTCAGCTGCAGCATCAGCCCATCTTGCCGTAAGACATTTAGCGTGATGAGTGACATCTTTTATTTTCCATAGCAGTCTTTGTGGCCTTCTAATCCCAACCTGGCAGTGGTGAGGAGGCAGAATTCCTTAATCTCGCTTCTGAAAATGGCTGTTCCTGCTTGAGCACTTCAGTACCCTGGAAACCTTCAGTAACTGATGCTTATTGTGGAGTTAAAGCAAAAAAGGCCTCTGGGTAATTGTGTTACCCTGGGTATTGTATTTCCTAAATATTAATAATCCATATGTGCCCCACTAGATGTGACTCTTGTGGGTCCGTGGTTAATAGTGCAGAGGGCCTGCAGAGGATTTGGCCTCCTTGTTCAGAGGATCCAGAGTTGGGGGCAGCTTATCTGAGAAGACGAGGCCCCTTCAGTTTGGGCTGACTTCTCTGGGAGATAGGCAGTTCCCTCGTGGCTCATGGGATCAGCTGCTTTGGCAGTTGGTGACTGGCACCGTGCTGACAGCTGCGAAACCAGTAGGACCGAGGGTGATGAAAGGCCCAGTAGAGGAATATGACGGATGGTTCTGGAGCTGCAGATGTGGGCAGCAGGGAAGACTGCAGGGAGGAGGTGGGGTCTGAGTGGGTCTTGAGGGACTGGTGGGCTCTGGCTAGGTGGGGGAGGGGTGACAAGACGCTAACTGCTCTGAGTAGATGATGGATAGTGAAATGACAAAGCAGAAATTGCTGTGATTTAGCAGTTTTCTAATGGTCAGCAGTTTTCTAACGGCACAGCAAACCCAGACCTGCTCACACAGGTGAGGCTGCAGGGAGAACTCTCTAGCAGGCGTGTCATTTCACGTGTCTTCTGGAGGATCTTGTATTTTATGTAATGATCTTGCAGCATTTAAACTAGATGTTTTGAAATAATCAGCTTGAGGGGTCAGAGGAAAAAAGGGAAGATAGATGGTCATGCAGTCAACCTGGATAAAACTCAATTTAGGCCTCATTATAATCCTTCTTTTGTTTATTATCTCTTTGGGGAATAGTGTAAATGAGGAAGATAAAAGTCTGAGTTCTTGCTGTCTAGTTTAATCTACTTACCGCTTGCTTTACTGATGACATTTAAAACCATCAAAATGAACATAATTGATGATGACCTTGAGGCTGATAATGGGGGAAAATGTTTCATGAAACCAAGGACATCCCTTGGGTAGTGTGGGGCGGATGAAATCAGGATAAAATGAGCAGCTTAATAAAGGTTGAGTATAGAAATAAGAAATACTGAAACGTATGTAAAAATGTCATCAGTAATAAGATTCTCAGCTGCTAATACACTACTGAAACACATCAAACACGCTTCCAAGCCCTGTCTGGTTGTCTTGTTGTCTTTCACTAACGAGTCTCCTGAGTTGCTTCCCGTCTCCATGTGGAGGCCTGTTTGCGCAGAGCAGAGCACAGTGCTGGATAAACGGCTCGCTGACCAGAAGGCCAGCAGAGCTGGAGAGAGTCGCTGGGTATTGGTCACAAACACCACGCAAAAGTTATTCTGAATTAATTTGATATACAAAAGGAGAGTTTAAAAAAGAAACAACCATTCTATAGCCAGAATGGTGAAAACACACAGGGGTAGTGACTCAATCTTTTCATTAATCATGTAGCAGAATGGAACTTGCAGCACTGTTTAGAATACATCTGAAATTTTGTCTTGAAGAACCAGGGCAAGAGAGAAGATAATAAAGAGTTTATCACAACAATGTGATGTATAGTTTTCTTGACACTTGGTTGGTCCTATGTGACCCTTGAAACTGTCCTTTGAGATATTTAGGGCAGCACTTAGGCTAAATTATTTGCTCAAAAGTCATGTGAATAGTGATAGAACGCAGAACTCAATGCTGGTTCCGGAAACCTCTAGTAGGTCTCTTCACGTGGAATGCAGTAATGATAGGGACTTCACTGAGTAAACTTTTACATCACAAACCTTTGAGCGTGGGCTCGGTGGGAACTAGAAAGTATCCGTACCAGTGGGGTATAAACATGCAATGTGTTTTCAAGAGATGGTTTGCATAGCACATTACTTGTCTCACAACAGGAAGTTAATATTTGTCAAATAAGTGAATGAATGAATTCAGACACTCTAGAACTGAGCTGAAGAATCCAGATGAAGAGCCTTTTAAGTTTGGCTCAAAGCATTTGTTGAACATTAAAGACCTTTTTATCATCAATGGGGATTATTTCAATTCCCTTTTATAGAATTGTGTTTAAAAATCTACCTGCAAACATTTTTTGAATACTTAACGAGTGTGGAAAGGGAATAGGAATTTTGTCTCATGTGGAACTCTCTTATTGGTCCTAACAGTTCAAACAGGCTTAGTGATAATATTAGGCTCCCGTTTGTATGCACTCTGTTGTGTGCTGTGTACTGTACCAGAGCTTTGCATATATCATCTCAATCCGAAAAGCGTGCCCAGAGAGATAGGCTGTCCTGTGAAGCTGGGAGTCCAGCAGAAGTTAGAGTGACTTAGACACTCATGCTCTTCCTTCTACGCTGCAGTCACAGCTGAACAATCTTCATGATAACACAAAAGCAGGGCCAGGGAGGGGACAGGCTGGCAGGTGGATTTCTTTGGTATTACTGTCACCCACTGGATGTTCAGAAAATAGCATGTATGTGGCAGAAAGCATTCGGATGGAATCAAAATGAAAGTTTATTTTTTATTGAGGTAACTTTGGTTTATATGTAACATTATATGTTTCATGTGTATAACATTTTATTTCTACTTCTAGATAGACTATAGCATGTGCTCACCACCAAAAGCTTAGTTTCCATCTGGCACCATTCAGTTGACCCCCTTTACCTGTTTTCACACACCACAGTGTCGTATACTGACCACATCGGAAAGCCTGCCTTCTTACACCAAGCAGAGTCCCCTTTTCCAGTTTCATAAAATCGGTAGGGTGTGTGGGAAGGTATCCTTCTTTCAATACTTTAGTGCATGGGACCTGTATCTAAAATAAATATCAGACTGGACTTTGAAGAGGAAGAGATGTCATGAAAACGCAGTCAGAAAGAAGTGTACAGAAATGTGTCTTTGCTTGGGACGGGGTTGGGGGTGGTGCATGTTCCTATGTGTGTTTATACTCACGTGTGATTGGTGGGAAATGGCTGTGTCTGTATGTGATACTCAAGTCTGCTTTAAGTCGCAGCATACAGGGATATGTTTCTCTTTTTTTTTTCCTGCCTCCCTGTTTCCATCACCAATAAATCCTTTTGGTATTTAGAGAGTCCATTAAAGTAATAAGATGTAGTGATTTTGCTGTTTAGTCTCACTGGGATCCTTGAATATATATGTTCTGTAACATCAGAGCAAAAACTGTAATAATGATGAATTCAAGGCAGATCCTGAATTACAGTAAAGGAGTACATTTGCAGTGGCAAAAGGCCAAACTGAGATCACAAGTTGTCATCATTTTGTGGTCGTTGGTCTTATACCCCAAAGATTGTATCATGTTTCATCTTTACTCTTTGAACTAAGCCTGTGAGTGCTAAACATCCTGGAATTCTTTGTGATTAGTTACTGCTCGTGGGGCCGGTGGTAGTTTATTAGGATGGCAGGAAAACCAAAGGAAAGTACTCAGATCCATTTATTAGCCAGCAATAAATAGAGACCACTGATGTGCCAATCTGTTTCTCCAGCTACTGGTCTGATTTTAGTGCCAGGAACCTACAATTCAAGACCAAATACTGTTATCTAGAGAGTCTGGCAGGAGTGGAAGCTCTGCTTAGTTATAAACTTGATCATGTCCTTGGCTCTGGCCCCTGTATTGGTGACAGAGGGCCCCTTTCTGGTTACATCTACCCACTGGCTCCCTGTAATGCCTGGATAGTCTATTCTAGACCTCTTGGAGACAGTTTTACTTGGCCCAGGCATGATAATAATTTGAATTTGAGCTAATTGGTCCATTAGCAGGAATAATTTTATGTGATAAAACCCATGACATCCTCATGCCTTGGAGAAGAGGATTCTGAAAAAAATCCAAAGGCAGGCCTTGGGAGACCAAAGCCAATGTGGAATTTAGTCATCTGGAAGTGAAAAAGGTGATCTAACTGGAGAAATGGAGAAGAGGAAGGTAAGGAGCCTGCCACCTCCCACAGGCTCAGAGCTTTGTCTGAGTGGGGCCTGGAGAAGCTGAGGTCCCGGGATCACAACTTGACAAGAGTATCCATGGGTCTCCAGGGTGAGCAGTCTCCTGAGGTGGTTCAGTGTGAGGCACTCCTGACATAGCTCTGGTTATTGTTACCTCAGTAACAGCTAGGCTGAGGTTAGTGGAGAGTGAGGATGCTATAAGGTAGTATCTGCTTTTAGCCCTTTTGCAGATCAAACAGCAGGGCCATATGAAGGCCCCCAAGATGCAGAATCCAGAGAGGGTACCACGCTCAAATTGACTTAGGTATTATCATCAGGGATCCAGCTCTAGGGGTCATTCATGATACTGGAAGGCAGAGTTTAACGAAATGTTGCCACACTTGAGGATGCCATCGGGGCATTGGGACAGAAAAGGGAACAGGTATCCCTGCGTGTGAAGTCCACTGCTTCTTTGCACGGGGGCCCTTCTTCACTACCAGCTGCCTGAGTCAGGTGAAACAGATTTGTAAACCCCACAGTTTGTGAGCAAACCTCATAGTCTCTGCAGAGGTTCACAGTTTTCTGTGAAGACGGGCTTCCCATTTAAAGGCTCAGCACCTCAGCTGGCAGCCTCTGCACTTGCACATGTATCATTCCTACTTTCTGGACTTCCCCAAAGGAGTGGGTAAGCACTTACATCTGCTTGGCCAAAACCCCAGTTGTGTTTCCCAGAAAAATGGGAGAATCTTGCCGAAGGGAAGAGAAAATCCAGGAAACACACAATGCAGGAATGCTTGCGTGTCCCCAGATTTTGGCTTTCTTTTTACTTTGGTTTTGTCTGTTACACTGGGTACCTGGGATTGGACTTTGCGCTTTGACTCACCCTATCACTTTTCTCATCCAAGGAAGCCTGATTTGGGTAATCAGAGTCCATCAGTCAAAATGTGGATGTATAGTGTCTGGAAAAAACTCCAGCCTATAGTGTGAAATGCTATAGTCAGGTTGCACTGCAAGTTTGCCATCTCATTTTTCATTACATTTAATCTGCCATTGCCTCTGACAGAGAAAAGAAGAACAAAGTTTTCTCTTAACTGACCACATGACAACAGTGACCACTGAAGAATTTTGAATCGAGGACATTTTTGAAAAGAAAATCATATAAGGGAATGAGGCTCCTTAGATGAATTTGGAAGGCAGTTTTAACAGGTCACCTTAACTAGCTGTAAACCACCTGAATTCACACTTAAGATTTTCATTATTATAGGGATCAATATTGGTTTTAATTATCCTTAACATTTGTTACAAGGAAAGCAAAGAGTCTCATTTTCATGTATAGTTGCTTCCCATAGATCTGCTTTTTACTCCGAGCTGTATTCATTTTTTCAAGGGCTGCCTTATTAGCTTTGATCCAGGAGATGGCAGTGTGCTTTTCGTTTTGGGACTTGGATGTGACCTCTTACACCTTCTCCTGTTGGTTGGTATGTGTGATAGGGTGGTGCATTGTGAAGTTCCTGATGTAATATGTTCATTGATCCACCATACTGAAACATTAATAAAAAAATCTGAATTATAGAAACTGGGTTATATTATAAATTCATAAAACTAATCTACTTATTTTTATTAATCAAATAGTGAACACTTAGTACTGTACTGGATGTTCTATGGGTAAATAGAAATGTTAAAAGCCATTATTGCTTTAAAAAGCTTAAAACCTAGATATGGACCCACAAAGCTAGTAAAGATGAAACTGAAGACAGTTATATGTTAAATTAATTAGGAGTTAAAATAGATTACTGTGGTCAGCGAGAGGACTTCTCAGAGGGAGGTGGTAATTAAAAGGATGAGTAGGAACTTTTGGATAAAGAGGATGGATTAAGTACCATAATTTTTCCCTCTCTCTTCAGATCCTACTAAAATGATAGTACAGGATTACAAATAGGTAAATCAGAACAGCAAAAAAAAAAAAAAAAAAAGGCAACATTAGGAAATAAGATATCAACAAATTTTTTAAAGATGAAGATGGAGAGAATTATAAAAAGGATTTCCATGAAGGAGCATGGAATAAGGTCTTTATCAAGTTAAAGAAAGTGCATTTTATTTCTATTTTTCTGTTTTTTTTTTTTTTAATCAAGAATAGTTAAATTTTTCAAGTACATTTTTTTGGGGCACTATTGATAAGATCATGTGATTTTTTTTTCTATTAATCTTTTAATATGGTGGATCATATTGGTTGACTTTCAAATGCTAAACTAGCCTTCCATCCCTGGGATAAATCCCACTGGATCATAGTATAGAATTCTTTTTATATAATGCTGAATTCTATTCACTAATATTTTGTTAAGAATTTTTTTTACGTCTATATTCATGAGGAATATTGACCTGTGGTTTCCTTTTCTCCCTCTCTCCTTTCTTTCCTTCCTTCCTTTTCTTTCTGTCGTTCTTTTTCATTCTCCATCTTTGGTTTTATACCAGGGTAATACTAACTTCAGAAAATGAATTGGAAAATGTTCTTTCTTCTTCTATTTTCTGGAAGAGATTGTATACAAGTGGTACTAATTCTTCTTCAAATTTTGGATCAAATTCTCCAGTAAAACAGTCTAGGCCTGGAGATATATTTTTGGGGAATTTAAATTTTCTTAGTATTATAGAGCTATTCAAGTGATCTATTTAATATTGAGTGATGTACTTAGTGATGATAATACTGAGTGATGATAATTAGTGTTTTTTGAGGTACTGATCAGTTTCTAAGTTGTCAAATTTGTGTGTATAGAGTTGTTTGTAGTATTCTTTTATTATCCTTATTATTTTAAATGTGTTGAGGCTTGTTTTATGACCCAGAAAATGGTAAGTGATTTGTGAGAACTTGAGAAAAAACTATGGATTCTGCTGTTGTTGGGTGGTGGTGGACTTTATAAATGTCAGTCTGTTGTTTGATGGCATTGAGTGTTTCTATGTTTTTGCTGCTTTTTTGCCTAGATGTTTTCTCAATTTTTGAGAGGGATGTTGAAGTCTCTAACTATAATTGTGGATGTGTGAATTTCTCATTTCAGTTGTATCAGCTTTTGCTTCATATACTTTGTAGCTCTGCTGTTGGCATGTATACATTTAGGACTGGTATGTCTTCTTGGTGGATTGATCCCTTTGTCGTTATGTAATGTCCCTTCTTGTTTCTAGTAATTTTCTTTGTGCTGAGATTTACTTTGCTTGATAATAATATAGCCACTCCTACATTTCTTTGATTCATGTTTGTATGATATGTATTTTTTCACCTTTTTACTTTCAACCTTCTTATATCATTATACTTGAAGTGAGTTTCTTGTAGACAGCATATAGCTAGGTCATGGTTTATAATCCAACCTGCTAACCTCTGTTTTTAATGTGTATATGTAGGCCATTTCTATTTAATGTAATTATCAATATGTTAGGATGTAAATCTAGCATTTTATTGTATTTTGTTTGTTTTCTTTTTGTTCTATTGTTTTTCATTTCTTTTTTCCCCTCACCTTCCTGTGTGCTTCTGGAATATATTTTAAAATTCTATTTTATCTTTTAAAAATATATCTTTAAATATAGCTTTTTATTGGTTGCTCTAAGTATTATATTATATGTACACCTAACTTATTGCAGTCTCCTGGTGTTGTCATTTTACCAGTTCAAGTGAGGTATAGAAAACTTAGTTCTCTTTTTGTCCCTGTATCTTTCCCAATTCCTATTTCCTCTACATATAGTATTTCCTCTGTATACGTTGTCCTCAGACAATGTTATAAATTCTGCTTCAACCTTCAAACATTATTTAGAAAACTCAAGTGGAGGAAAGCCTGTTATATTTACTTCAGTTCAGTTTAGTTGCTCAGTCGTGTCCGACCCTTTGCAATCCATGAATCGCAGCACGCCAGGCCTCCCTGTCCATCCCCAACACCTGGAGTTCACTCAGACTCATGTCCATCGAGTCAGTGACACCATCCAGCCGTCTCATCCTCTGTCATCCCCTTCTCCTCCTGCCCCCAGTCCCTCCCAGCATCAGAGTCTTTTCCAATGAGTCAACTCCCTAATATTCCAAGATTCTTCCTTGTATTGTTTTCTTTATGTTTAGAGAAAATTTCTTGAGCTATTCTTTTTGTGTAGGTTCCCTGGTGAGACTTTAGCTTTCCTTCATCTCAGAAACTTTAGATATCTATGTCATGGATGAAGAATGTTTTAACTGGATACTTGATTCTTAGTTGATAGTTCTTTTCTTTTGTCACTGAAAAATGTAACGCCACTTCCTCTAGCCTCCATAATTTATAAGAAATCTGCTGTCGTCATTGTTTTCCTGTACGTGAGATGTCATTTTTTCCTGGCTGTTTTTAAGAGTCTCTGTTTTTCAGTTTTCGGAAGTTTAATGATGATGTGTCTTGGTATGGATTTCTTCAGGTTTACACTGTTTGGACTTTATTCTTAAACCTGTAGGTCTTTTTCTCCTGGAAAGTTTAGGAAGTTTTTATCCATGATTTCTCTTGAGTACATTTTCAGCCCTGCCATTTTCGTACTTGCCTTGTGAGACTCAAAGTACATAAATGTTAGACATTAAAAAAAAAAAATCCTACAGAACTTTGATACTATTTTTTGTCTCTCTTTTCTGTTTTTCAAGTTGGGTAATTTCTAATGTTCTGTCTTTCATTTCACTCTTTTTGTCGTTAAGCACATCCACTGAGATTTTTATATCAGTTATTGCATTTTTCAGCTCCAAAATTTCCATTTGGTTTTTCTTTGTATCTTTTTTTTTTTTTTAATAATTTTATTTTATTTTTAAACTTTACATAATTGTATTAGTTTTGCCAAATATCAAAATGAATCTGCCACAGGTATACATGTGTTCCCCATCCTGAACCCTCCTCCCTCCTCCCTCCCCATATCATCCCTCTGGGTCGTCCCAGTGCACTAGCCCCAAGCATCCAGTATCGTGCATCGAACCTGGACTGGCAACTTGTTTCTTACATGATATTTTACATGTTTCAATGTCATTCTCCCAAATCTTCCCACCCTCTCCCTCTCCCACAGAGTCCATAAGACTGTTCTATACATCAGTGTCTCTTTTGCTGTCTCGTATACAGGGTTGTTGTTACCATCTTTCTAAATTCCATATATATGGGTTAGTATACTGTATTGGTGTTTTTCCTTCTGGCTTACTTCACTCTGTATAATAGGCTCCAGTTTCATCCACCTCATTAGAACTGATTCAAATGTATTCTTTTTAATGGCTGAGTGATACTCCATTGTGTATATGTACCACAGGTTTCTTATCCATTCATCTGCTGATGGACATCTAGGTTGCTTCCATGTCCTGGCTATTATAAACAGTGCTGCAATGAACATTGGGCTACACGTGTCTCTTTCCCTTCTGGTTTCCTCAGTGTGTATGCCCAGCAGTGGGATTGCTGGATCATAAGGCAGTTCTATTTCCAGTTTTTTAAGGAATCTCCACACTGTTCTCCATAGTGGCTGTACCAGTTTGCATTCCCACCAACAGTGTAAGAGGGTTCCCTTTTCTCCACACCCTCTCCAGCATTTATTATTTGTAGACTTTTGGATCGCAGCCATTCTGACTGGTGTGAAATGGTATCTCATAGTGGTTTTGATTTGCATTTCTCTGGTAATGAGTGATGTTGAGCATCTTTTCATGTGTTTGTTAGCCATCTGTATATCTTCTTTGGAGAAATGTCTATTTAGTTCCTTGGCCCATTTTTTGATTGGGTCATTTATTTTTCTGGAATTGAGCTGTAGGAGTTGCTTGTATATTTTTGAGATTAGTTGTTTGTCAGTTGCTTCATTTGCTATTATTTTCTCCCATTCTGAAGGCTGTCTTTTCACCTTGCTAATAGTTTCCTTTGATGTGCAGAAGCTTTTAAGGTTAATTAGGTCCCATTTGTTTATTTTTGCTTTTATTTCCAGTATTCTGGGAGGTGGGTCATAGAGGATCCTGCTGTGATGTATGTCAGAGAGTGTTTTGCCTATGTTCTCCTCTAGGAGCTTTATAGTTTCTGGTCTTACGTTTAGATCTTTAATCCATTTTGAGTTTATTTTTGTGTATGGTGTTAGAAAGTGTTCTAGTTTCATTCTTTTACAAGTGGTTGACCAGATTTCCCAGCACCACTTGTTAAAGAGATTGTCTTTAATCCATTGTATATTCTTGCCTCCTTTGTCAAAGATAAGGTGTCCATATGTGTGTGGATTTATCTCTGGGCTTTCTATTTTGTTCCATTGATCTATATTTCTGTCTTTGTGCCAGTACCATACTGTCTTGATAATTGTGTCTTTGTAGTAGAGCCTGAAGTCAGGTAGGTTGATTCCTCCAGTTCCATTCTTCTTTCTTAAGATTGCTTTGGCTATTCGAGGTTTTTTGTGTTTCCATACAAATTGTGAAATTATTTGTTCTAGCTCTGTGAAGAATACTGTTGGTAGCTTGATAGGGATTGCATTGAATCTATAAATTGCTTTGGGTAGTATACTCATTTTCACTATATTGATTCTTCCAATCCATGAACATGGTAAATTTCTCCATCTATTAGTGTCCTCTTTGATTTCTTTCACCAGTGTTTTATAGTTTTCTATATATAGGTCTTTAGTTTCTTTAGGTAGATATATTCCCAAGTATTTTATTCTTTCTGTTGCAATGGTGAATGGAATTGTTTCCTTAATTTCTCTTTCTGTTTTCTCATTATTAGTGTATAGGAATGCAAGGGATTTCTGTGTGTTGATTTTATATCCTGCAACTTTACTATAGTCATTGATTATTTATAGTAATTTTCTGGTGGAGTCTTTAGGGTTTTCTATGTAGAGGATCATGTCATCTGCAAATAGTGAGAGTTTTATTTCTTCTTTTCCAATTTGGATTCCTTTTATTTCTTTTTCTGCTCTGATTGCTGTGGCCAAAACTTCCAAAACTATGTTGAATGGTAATGGTGAAAGTGGGCACCCTTGTCTTGTTCCTGACTTTAGAGGAAATGCTTTCAATTTTTCACCATTGAGGATAATGTTTGCTGTGGGTTTGTCATATATAGCTTTTATTATGTTGAGGTATGTTCCTTCTATTCCTGCTTTCTGGAGAGTTTTTTGTCATAAATGTATGTTGAATTTTGTCAAAGGCTTTCTCTGCATCTATTGAGATAATCATATGGTTTTTATTTTTCAATTTGTTAATGTGGTGTATTAAAGGATATTCTCTAGACAGGGAACACTAAAGGGTATTCTCTAGACAGGAAACACAAAAACGGTGTATAAATTCGAACCCAAAACAATAAAGTAAATGGCAACGGGATCATACTTATCAGTAATTACCTTAAACGTAAATGGGTTGAATGCCCCAACCAAAAGACAAAGACTGGCTGAATGGATACAAAAACAAGACCCCTACATATGTTGTCTACAAGAGACCCACCTCAAAACAGGGGACACATACAGACTGAAAATGAAGGGCTGGAAAAAGATTTTCCATGCAAATAGGGACCAAAAGAAAGCAGGAGTAAGCAATACTCATATCAGATAAAATAGACTTTAAAACAAAGGCTGTGAAAAGAGACAAAGAAGGTCACTACATAATGATCAAAGGATCAATCCCAGAAGAAGATATAACAATTATAAATATATATGCACCCAACACGGGAGCACCGCAGTATGTAAGACAAATGCTAACAAGTATGAAAGGAGACATTAACAATAACACAATAATAGTGGGAGACTTTAATACCCCACTCACACCTATGGATAGATCAACTAAACAGAAAATTAACAAGGAAACACAAACTTTAAACGATACAATAGACCAGTTAGACCTAATTGATATCTATAGGACATTTCATCCCAAAACAATGAATTTCACCTTTTTCTCAAGTGCACATGGAACCTTCTCCAGGATAGATCACATCCTGGGCCATAAAGCTAGCCTTGGTAAATTCAAAAAAATAGAAATCATTCCAAGCATCTTTTCTGACCACAATGCAGTAAGATTAGATCTCAATTACAGGAGAAAAACTATTAAAAATTCCAACATATGGAGGCTGAACAACACGCTGCTGAATAACCAACAAATCACAGAAGAAATCAAAAAAGAAATCAAAATTTGCATAGAAACAAATGAAAATGAAAACACAACAACCCAAAACCTGTGGGACACGGTAAAAGCAGTCCTAAGGGGAAAGTTCATAGCAATACAGGCACACCTCAAGAAACAAGAAAAAGTCAAGTAAATAACCTAACTCTACACCTAAAGCAACTAGAAAAGGAAGAAATGAAGAACCCCAGGGTTAGTAGAAGGAAAGAAATCTTAAAAATTAGAGCAGAAATAAATGCAAAAGAAACAAAAGAGACCATAGCAAAAATGAACAAAGCCAAAAGCTGGTTCTTTGAAAGGATAAATAAAATTGACAAGCCATTAGCCAGACTCATCAAGAAACAAAGGGAGAAAAATCAAATCAATAAAATTAGAAATGAAAATGGAGAGATCACAGCAGACAACACAGAAATACAAAGGATCATAAGAGACTACTATCAACAATTATATGCCAATAAAATGGACAACGTGGAAGAAATGGACAAATTCTTAGAAAAGTACAACTTTCCAAAACTCGACCAGGAAGAAATAGAAAATCTTAACAGACCCATCACAAGCATGGAAATTGAAACTGTAATCAAAAATCTTCCAGCAAACAAAAGCCCAGGTCCAGACGGCTTCACAGCTGAATTCTACCAAAAATTTAGAGAAGAGCTAACACCTATCCTGCTCAAACTCTTCCAAAAAATTGCAGAGGAAGGTAAACTTCCAAACTCATTCTATGAGGCCACCATCACCCTAATACCAAAACCTGACAAAGATCCCACAAAAAAAGAAAACTACAGGCCAATATCACTGATGAACATAGATGCAAAAATCCTTAACAAAATTCTAGCAATCAGAATCCAACAACACATTAAAAAGATCATACACCATGACCAAGTGGGCTTTATCCCAGGGATGCAAGGATTCTTCAATATCCGCAAATCTTTGTATCTTTTATTTCCTATTTTTATTTGTTTGAAGTATATTTGTAGCTGCTTTAAAATCTTTGTCAGGTCATATTAATATCTCTGTCATTTTGGGTTTAGCATCTATTTTTTTTTTCATTCAATTTGAGTGCTTCCATTTTTTTTGTATAATGAATTATTTTATTGAAACCTGGATATTTTCATGTGAAGTATGAGATTCTAGACCTTATTTAATCCTTATTTTAAAAACGGATTTAATCTGACACTTCTCTGGCAGTGGGAGTGGGTTGGGGTGGGGGTGGGGGAGTGGGGAGGGACATCACTACCCGGCTGCTGTCAGATGGAGGTAGAAATCTATGCTCTCCACTCAGTCTCCTAAGTGGTGGGGTGAGGGTGAGGGTTTCTCCTTACTGATGGGTGGAGATGACAGTGTTGTCTCCCCTTATGGTCTCCACTGACACTGTGGTGAGGGCAGAATTTTTATTGCTGAGTGTTGATGAAAGTTCTGATTTTCCATCAGGCCTCCTCCTCCTCCTCTGACACCATCCTAGTGGGGAGGGGGATGGCTACTTCTTATCATTAGGTAAATGTAGATTTCTGTTTGTTCCATGGGATCTCTATTAATACCATGAGGGTTGGGGTGTTTGTTACTGGCCAGTGGGGTTTTTTAAATTCCTGGCTTCTTCCTTGGACTTTTTTTATGCCAGCTCCTTGGGTATTGGAGCTAGCTCCTCATGAGAGCCTTAAGAGGGTGGGAGCCTAGACTTCCTACTTGGGTTTTGCTGGTGTGGACAAGAGTGGAGCCACAAATTTTTCTGCAGTGTTTGCCTGGAATAGAACAGTTATTTTCTAAAAGTTTCTGTCTTGCTTGGCTGTTCCTTTCCTAGTCATTTGGTTAGAGAGAGCAGACTTTTGGGGGGATTTTTTTCAGTCTGTGACCCCTGTATTGCTATCCTCAAGGCCAGGGGTATTCACCACTGTGTTTCTTTGGGTCCTAAAGTCCCAAGTTGATTTGCCTTCTCTCTACTTTTTAGAGTCTTCTTATGTGTTTGGTTTATAAGTAATGCCCACAATTTTTAATTGTACTTCACAGGAGGACTAGGGGAAAGTACATTTATTGCTAATTGTTTTAAAACATTTTCTGCATTTTCAAACTTAACCTCAGAAGCAAGTCAAAATCTCCACATCAGACTTGGTTCCTTACCTTCCCTAATTTTCCTCAGTCATCCTCAGCTGTACCTCTGAAACAGATTCAAATCCTTTCCTCTCCATCCTCACTTCCATCAGCCAAGGTCAAGCCAGCATCTCTTTCCTAGACTACTACAGTCAGGAGCAAGCATTTGTTAGAGTGAACTTTTCAAAACATCAGTCACTGCACATCACTACTCTGATTAAAGAAATGATACAAATGACCTTACTTACAAAACAGAAAGAGATGCATAGACTTAGAAAAGAAGTTATGGTTGCCGGAGGGGGACGGGACAGTTAGGGAGTTTGGGATGGTCATATACACACTGCTATATTCAGAATGGATGACCAACAAGGACCTATTGTATAGCACGTGAAACTCTACTCAATGTTATGTGCCGGCCTGGATGGGAAGGGGGTTTGCGGGGAGAATGGACATGTGTGTATGTATGGCTGAGTCCTTTCACCTGAAATAACCACATCATTAATCATCTAAACCCCAACACAAAATAAAAAGTTTAAAATTTGAAAAAAAGAAACTCTAAAACGTTTTTCATTGCACTTTGGCTAAAATATGAATTCCTTTTCCTAGTCTGTTAAGTCCTCAAATAATCTACCCTGTACCTGTCTCTCCAGCCTCACTCCTCAACCTCATGCCTCTGCTCCTCTCGTAGGGGAAATTCTCTCATCATGCTCAGCTTGTTTTCCTCCTTCTGTACTTCTATCTCATATCTGTTTCAGGGTATGAACTTGCCATTGGAGAGCCCAGAGTGCTCATATTCCAGTTTTTTTTTTTTTGTCATGTGGATTCCAGCTTAAACATCACCTCCTCTAAGAAGCCTTTTCCACCACCTCCCTTGTCCAAGTCACTTTCTGTATTAACACTCTGTTTAATTTTCTTCAAAGTGTTTTATCACTGGTATTTTCTAGTATATTTATTTTTGTACTGGTCATCAGCTGTCTTCTCCTTCGGAGATATAAACTCCATGAGATCAGGGTCATTGCTTCTTGTGTTTACTGAGATTCACTGGGGACACATTATCTAAATAATTTTTATTGAATGGATGAATTTAGTCAACTCCTAGTGAGCTAATTATGTACAAGGGTTTGTGTTCGGTGTAAGAATATTTCATGTCAGACATATCACTGAATCTGAATACTGACATTTTGCTATAGACATCTTTGTCATCTCCTATAAAGGAGGAAATGGAACCTTGAGGAGATCCAGTCCTTCCCCAAAGTTAATGAATTTGATTCCACCAAAGTTTACTGAGGGCACATTTACATACCAGGCACAGTGCCTGATACCAGGAATACAAACATGAATAAGGCAGGGCTCTTGCCATCTAATTGCTCACAGCCTGGTGTGGAGACAGAGCACAAACCACTAACTCTACTACAGCATGATGTGCGAATAAACTGGGGCAAGCCTTATGCCAAAGGTAGGAACAAAACATTAGGAGATAAAGAATTGTGTGACTAATTTTGCTGGATGGTTGGATGAAGGTTTTTTTTTTTTTAAAGCTTTACAGAGTAGATGGCATTTGAGTAAGGCCTGCAAAGATGAATAGGCTTTTGCCAGGTGCAGAAAGAGTGATAAGAGCTTTCCAGAGAGAGAGAAGAGGAGATGTGAAGGGAGAGGGACTTGAAAGAGGGCACATCCTGGCTGGTTAGCTGTGTGAGAGCAGGCTAGACTTTCACAGCACTTACGAAAGTCGACTGACATGCACCCAGCCGCAGAAGTGCACGAACAGACTTTCATTTTTTTTCTCAGTTAATACACTTTTGATCTGTCTCCAAGAGTCAGTAAAGTTTGCTTTGTCTAAAATTTGACTTCCAAAGATTTATGAGGTTTTCCTCCATCAGCCCCTTCTGTTTGATGAGCTATCGCAGCACCATGAAGAAGAGGGCATGGGGAGGGGGCATGGTAAACTCACAAACTACAGCCCTGGTTAGCTTGTCCTGCAGGCTTGGTATAAGGTGATGTGCTACAGTTAGGAGAAGGCTCTCTTACCTTCTGCAATATGATCACATAGCCTGAAAGCTCTGACCTAGAAATTCTTTGCTTTGGATTCAGATTTGCTGGCTGGAACACAGATATCCCTGGGAAAAGAAACACGTAAGATTGTTATTGGGGACTTCCCTGGTGGTCCAGTGGCTAAGACTCTGCACTAGGGGGGCTAGGTTTGGTCCCTGGTCAGGGAACTGGATCCCACATGCCCCGCAACTAAAGATCAAAGGTCCTGAGTGCTGCAACCAAGACCCAGTGCAGCCAAACTAAATATTAAAAAAAGTTTAAAAAAATTTACTGGATATTAGCATCTTCATGAGAATGAACTTGTGAGCATCTTCCATCTGGGCTAGCCAGTGTCCTTAGGGAGCCAAGGGGATGGGTGTTTGGTTTTAGGGAAAGGTTTAGTACTGAATATGTGCCAGATACAGAGCTAGGGGTACTGGGCCTTTTTGCATTTTAATTTTTTTCAACACTGTTCTCTTAATGTTAGACTGGCCCACTGGGGCACACAGAGGTTAGGTACTTGCCTGAGGTCTCTCTGTTAGTGATAGTAAGGCTGGAGTTCGAAACCAGTGCTGCTTCTACAGCTACACTGCCTTTCCACACAACATGACATCACAAAGGGGTGGGGTGGTGGTGAGAAACGTAGGAAAAAATGACAAAGATGTAGAGTGTGGACGTCAAAGTTCACTTAGGTCACAGTCACACTTTGGGTTGACCCTGAGAAGAGTACTGCCTGTCTTGGTCAGGCTTTGACCGTATTTTGTGTGATCCATCCAAAGCACTTGGAAGACTAGAAGCATTGTCTGGATAGGCTGATAAAATTCTCAGCAAAGTAAGAATGTGCCAGATGACTGTTTCAAGTGGCTCGCATGCTTGCTTCCCACTGTGAATCTGTGCCTTGGAGATAATCAGAAAACCTTTTTCATCAGATGGCATATCACAGATGAGAAAAGCAGTGTGAAGGAAGCGAGTCAGGCAAACAGTCAGGTGTGGACTGGCTGAAGCCCACGGTCCCCATCATTGGGAAGGCTGATGCCACGCTTTGCCAACTTCCCTTCCTGCACATACTTGGGGATCCTGGAAGCAGCAAGCATGGCTCTGCAGAATCGGCCACCCAGAAATGAGACCTGCCCTCCACAGGCAAGTGGCATCCTCTCATATGTTCCATGCTTTTTATCCTCCGGAGATCGAAGAGGATCGGGGATGTAGCTGACAAAGGAAGCTGTTGTGCTGGCTGTGGATAGGGGCATCGCACACACACCCCAGCAATGACACACCCATCTCCTACTCCTTGTACTACAGGTGCGCAACAAAATGCAAAAGACCTTTGATTTGTGGTTCTCCCTTCTGCTGTGTTTCTGGGATTTCCAGCCATGGGCAGGCAGTGGGGGTGGGAGGAAGGACACTGCATTGCATCCTGGGTGGATACAGGATCCACCATCTTATACCTCCTTCCTCAGAGCCCGAGGGTGGGTATTATTTTCTCCTTCAGTGACTGTTACGTGTACCTTGAACACATCACTAAGTGCTGTAGAACCAGTGGTAAAGGAGAAGTTGGCTCTTTATTACACTGGCAATAACACCTCACTTCCCACATCAGGTGTAGTCTCCTTGTTCATGTCACTTTAGCCACACGAGCCTCCTTTCTGTTGTTTGAACATACCTTAAGCCTTTGCCTGGTGCTGTCTTCACCCCTCATCTTGCAGGTCTCAGCCCAAATGTTAGCTCTTCAGAGAGGTCTTCCCCACTGAGACTGAAGTTACTTTCTCCTTCCTGGCCACACACCTGCTTTAGTCAATCTGTAGCCAGCATATAGGGCTTCCTCAGTGGCTTGAGGTAAATAATCTGCCTGTAATGCAGGAGATACAGGAGCCAGGGGTTCAATCTATGGGTTGGGAAGGTCCCCTGGAGGGGAAATGGCAACCCACTCTAGTATTCTTGCAGAGAAATCCATAGGGTCACAAAGAGTCAGACATGACTCAGCACAACTAGCATATTCACTTTGTTTATTGCAATCTTAGCTTTTATCACTTTTCAGTTTATCTTTCCCATTTGTTAGTTATTTGTTTCTTGTCTATTTTCTAACCTCTTGAATGTTAGCTTCTTGCAAATGGGACTTCGCCAGTTTTACTCCCAGCACGTAACTTAGAATACTCTGTGGTAGTTGTTCAATAAATATTTGTGAATGAATGAATGAATGACGTGGTCGCCGCCTTCATGCTTACAGTCTGGAGAGGTGAGATAGCATCAGAACTTAGGCTTAAGAGTCAGACAGGCAGGAGTTTGAATCCCAGCTCTGGCACTAATGACCTAAAGTCTCAGAACTTTAGGTTTTTTGACTTTAAAAGGGAGATAATGTTAGCCCTTACTTTGTGGAGTTGAAGTGAGGATTAAATGAGATAATTCCTCGAAAGTGCTTGGCATTGGGTTTGCAACAAAGTGATAATATTGTGTTCTCTTGTTGCTGTTGTTCAGTTGCTAAGTCGTGTCTGACTCTTTGTGACTCTGTGGACTGCAGCACAATAGGCTTCCCTGGCCTTCACCATCTTCTGGAATTCGCTCAAACTCATGTCCATTGATTTGGTGATGCTATCCAACCATCTCATTCTCTGTTGCCCTCTTCTCCTCCTGCCCTCAGTCTTTCTCAGTATCAGCATTTTTTCCAATGAGTTGGCTTTTCACCTCAGGTGGCCAATCAGGTTCTATTATTACAGGGAACAAATCTATAAATGTAAAGAATGCAATACAATTAATAAGTGAGATGAAAGAGGAGGTAGAAGGCAGGCTGCCTCATGACATCTAAGGTGAGACCTGTTCAGACAGATATCATTGATGAGCCTCGTCCATCTAGTTATGCCCATGACTGAAATCAACAAACCACTCTGAGGGAGAGACCTCAGAGACGAGGGTCCTCGTTGGCATCACAGTACCAGACGGATCATACCCGAGCTCCCGTCCACTTAGCTACAGCCCAAGAGTCAGGCTCTTCATTACAGTGAGGCAGCAGCCCCAAAGCAGTGAGTGCACTTTGGCTAGGAATGTGCTGAATGACTTTAATAATGTGATGTTGTTGGGATCACTTTCTCTCATTTGGAGTCTGGGTCACATACTGGAGGAAGCATACTAGCACTTTATCTGCTGTCAGTTCAGATTTCATGCTTCCTTCCGCACTCTATCTAAATTAAATCTCACTCCACTGGGGAGCCCTCTGGCTTTTTTGCTCCTATTTTTGGAACAGTAGTGGAGACTTGGATCTCCCGCCTCCAGCTCCTGCTGCGGCCTGGACTTCCCCAGGCTCTGCCTGCTCTGCGTGCTCAGCCAGACCACAGTGGCTCTGAGAGTTTGTTTTTCTTTTTCCGCCACCAAGAAATTGTTCAGTGAGTGCCACCAGCGGTGTCTCAAAGTTAAGCCTTCATCCACCAGCAGTTCTAGGACCTCCCCCCAGCCAGGCTATGAAGCCAGGGATGCAAGGACAGCATTTTGCCTTTCGTGCTTGTCTGGATCTTTTTTAGATGGGTAAATAGACTCCCACAAAGAATGACAAGAAACAGCAGGCTAGAGATCTGCAGGGGCAGTAATGGATATGGAAGTTTGGATTAATATGCTGGATTGAAAATATTGCCAAAGGTCAGCTATGGACAGTCCTGGACCCTGTTGCTATTTTCAGTAACACGTGGGTAGAGCTGGGGTGGAGATAGGGGTAACTGATGGTGCTTTATGACTGACTATTGTTGTTGTTGTTGTTCAGTTGCTAAGTCATGTCCGACTCTTTGTGTCCCCATGGATTGTAGCACTCCAGTCTCCTCTGTCCTCCACTATTTCCTGGAGTTTGCTTAAATTCATGTCCACTGAGTCGGTGATGTCATCCAACCATCTCATCCTCTGTTGCCCCCTTCTCCTCCCACCTTCAATCTTTCCCAGCCTCAGGGTCTTTTCCAATGAGTCAGTTCTTCACATCAGGTGGCCAAGTGTTGGAGCTTCAGCATCAGTCCTTCCAATGAATCTTCAGGGTTGATTTCCTTTAGGATCAACTGGTTTGATCTCCTTACTGTCCAAGGGATTCTTAAGAGTCTTCTCTAACACCATAGTTCAAAAGCATCAATCCTTTGGCACTCGGCTTTCTTTATAGTCCAGCTCTCACATCCATACATGACTACTGGACCTTTGTTGGCAAAGTGAAAATTCTGCTGTTTAATATGCTGTCTAGGTTTTTCATAGCTTTCCTTCCAAGGAGCAAGCATCTTTTAATTTCATGGCTGCAGTCACTGTCCACAGTGATTTTGCAGCCCAAGAAAAGAAAATCTGTCACAGCTTCCATGTTTTCTCCTTCTATTTGCCATGAAGTGATGCCACAATCTTAGTTTTTTGAATGTTGAGTTTCAAGCCAGCTTTTGCAGTGTCCAACTTTCACCCTCATCAAGAGGCTCTGACTATAGTTCCTAGCTACTGGAAACTGTCAGTGTGTTTTACAATTTCTAGGTTCATTGGGTTGCCAACATTATACCTCTAGTTTGACTTTTCTTTTTGTAGTTGCCTACCATAGCATTTTCCACCCTAATCTAATTTATTCTAGTGTCCTTGGTAGCAGGAACAGGTTTTTTTCCCCAATAGATCCTCACACCAAGAACAGTCCCTGGAGATTTTGGGTTTCCATAAATGTTTGCTGAATGAATGAATGAATGCTGCTGCTGCTGCTGCTGCGTCGCTTCAGTCGTGTCCGACTATGTGTGACTCCATAGACGGCAGCCCACCAGGCTTCCCCGTCCCTGGGATTCTCCAGGCAAGAACACTGGAGTGGGTTGCCATTTCCTTCTCCAATGCATGAAAGTGAAAAGTGAAAGTGAAGTCGCTCAGTCGTGTCTGACTCTGTGCGACCCCATAGACTGCAGCCCACCAGGCAAAAGTACTGGAGTGGGGTGCCATTGCCTTCTCTGGAATGAATGAATAGGCAAGCTATTAGTAGTTAACCCAGGACCTGATAAAGATCTGTTTTTCTCGTCTGGATCATTGTGGTAACCCACTTCCACAATGGCCCCCAGTTGAATTTTCTTTTTGCTGAAGAACATCCTCTAGTAGTTTATACAGAGACAGAGAGTGGGTGGTAAAAACAAAAAGCAAAAAATGATTAGTTTTTGTATATTTAAAATCTGTTTATTTTGCCCTTATCTTTAATGATCATTTAGCAGAGTTCAGTCGGTAGAGCATGGGACTCTTAATTCCAGGGTTGTGGGTTCGAGCCCCATGTTGGGTGGTTGCTCTTCAGTGTTTACAGGCTTCCCTCGTAGCTCGGTCAGTAAAGATTCTGCCTGCAGTTCAGGAGACCTGGGTTTGATCCCTGGGTCGGGAAGATCCCTTGGAGAAGGAAATGGCAACCCACTCCAGTACACTTGCCTGGAAAATTCTAGGAAGAGAGGAGCCTGGTGGGCTGCAGTCCATGGGGTCACAAAGAGTTGGGTACGACTGAGTGACTAACACTTCACTTCACTTCATAGTTTTTATTACATTTTCTTTTAGTACTTTGGAGATGCTTCTCTATTGTCTTCTAGCCTCCATTGTTGCTGCTGAAAAGATTGAGCATGGATTATATTCTGGAGACAAAGGGGAGCCTTTAGAGGGATTTGAGTTCAGAAGTAATCTGATGAATCTGCCTTTAGGAAATTGGTCTGGCTGCAGTGTATAAGATGATTATATTAATTCTAGTTGCAGAGTTGTAGACTGCAGTGTATTGAATGAAAAATCATGTCATATAAACATTTTATTACAAAACCATAACTTTTACATTATGTTGTAATAGAAGAATATTTTAAGATAACAACAAAATGTTTCCCCCCCTGAATTTCCTTCTGTCTTTTTTTTTCATTTAAACAATTAGTTGGTCCTGTGCTTCTTGCACAAGGATGAGAATACGATAGAGATATACAAGTGTGGAATCTTCTTGACTTGTGTTTTCTAAAGTCTAAACTCCAAGGAACAGGCAAGTGATTCTGAAGAACAGATGAAAGTTCCTGGTCAGACACTGAAGGGAGGTGTGATTTCTCAAAGATTAGAAAAAGTATATTTCTGCCTTGTCCCCAGGGTGGGCAGAGAGGGTGAGAGGTGGTGAAAGCATAGAGAAGCTGCACCCTGCTTCCCAGTCAGAGCACACAGTCAGAGCCTGCAGAGGCACCAGGCTTCCAGGCTCAGCAAAAGGAGGATGTGGCCTCCGGCAGCTCCCCAGAGGCCTGGGACCTTGTGTCACTGCAGCACCAGCGCCTGGGACCTCAGCAACACCCAGTGAGAACAGATGACCGGCTCACCAGAGGGAGCTCTGCCCATGCAGCAACCTCATGCTGGGTCAGATTCTGGGAGGGGGCTGACTAGGGAGCTGACACTTGCCCTTGTGTCTACTCTCGCACTGTGACCTCCCTCACAAACTGCCGACACCAGAGGTGGGTGTGTTGTTCCCCACACCAAGCAATTTCCTGACACCAGCAGGGTGTCCTACAAGTTAACTGAATTCAGATCCTGCAGATTAAGGGTTTGGTCCCATGGACAGAGGAGCCTGGGGGGCTACAGTCCATGGAGTGGCAAAGTGTTAGACATGACTGAGCGACTAACACTTTTGCTTTTCCCATAAGATTGCCCTCCATCCACTTCAGATGCCAATCCAAGTGGGTGGTCCCCAGGTTACCCACAACTTCTGTCTGACTTGCTACAAATCAGGGGTTCCCATGACCTCTTCCTCCTTGGATATGGGTATTTGCTGGAGTGGCTCATAGAACTCAGGTAAACACTTACTTACTTTGTTGTTGTTCAATTGATAAGTTGCATCCAACTCTTTGAGACCCCATGGACTGCAGCACACCAAGCCCCTCTGTCCTCCACTCTCTCCAGGAGTTTGCTCAAATTCGTGTTCATTAAGTCAGTGGCGCTAACTATCTCCTTCTCTGCTGCCTCCATCTCCTTTTGCCTTCAGTCTTTTCCAGCATCAAAGTGTGAAAGTGTTAGTTGCTCAGTTGTGTCTGACTCTTTGTGAGTCTATGGACTACAGCCTGCCAGGCTTCTCAGTCCATGGAATTCTCCAGACAAGAATACTGGAGTGGGTTGCCATTTCCTTTTCCAGGGGATCTTCCCGACCTGGGGATTGAACTCGGGTCTCCTGCATTGCAGGCAAATTCTTTACCATCTAAGCCACCAGGGAAGCCCCTCCTGGTATCAAGGTCTTTCCCAGTGAGTTGACTCTTCCCATCAGGTGGCAAGAGTATTGGAGCTTCAGTTTCAGCAACAGTCCTTCCCGTGAATATTTAGTGCTGATTTCATTTACTTACTTGCTGGGCTTGCCTGGTGGCCCAGGCACCAGGAAAGAATCTGTCTGCAATATAGAAGGCAATGGCACCCCACTCCAGTACTCTTGCCTGGAAAATCCCATGGATGGAGGAGCCTGGTAGGCTGCAGTCCATGGAGTTGCTAAGAGTCGGACACGACTGAGGGACTTCACTTTCACTTTTGACTTTCATGCATTGGAGAAGGAAATGGCAGCCCACTCCAGTATTCTTGCCTGGAGAATCCCAGGGACGGGGGAGCCTGGTGGGCTGCCGTCTATGGGGTCACACAGAGTCGGACACGACTGCAGCGACTTAGCAGCAGTAGCAGCAGCAATACAGGAGGCCCAGGTTCAATCCCTGGGTTGGGAAGATCCACTGGAGAAGGGAATGGTTACCTATTCCAGTATTCTTGCCTGGAGAATTCCCATGAACAGAGTAGCCTGGCAGGCTACAGTCCATGGGGTCGCAAAGAGTTGGGCACAACTGAGCGACTAACACAACTATCGCTCACTAACACTGAGCAATAAGATAAAGTGTATAGATGAACAGCCAGATGAAAGGATCTATAGAATGAAGTCTTGGGTGGTCCAAAGCACAGGATTTTCCTTCTCTGTGGAGTGAGGGGGTAATGTGAGACAGGAAGGGGACAGGGCACAAACTTTAAAAGAATGACATCCACTGAGGATATGAAATGAACTGGTAAGAACCAAGTAGGTCTAAGATGGCGGACTGACCGACTTCTGCTAGACCTTGAGCCTTATTATAAGCTCATTGTGACACATCGGCAAGCTAAATGACACACCCACAGGCACCATGACAGGTGTGAGGCGGACCACAAGAGACCATAAGAGGCCCAGCTGGAAATCTCCACCCCTTCCCTGAGGGAATTATCCTCCCACACGTTAGCCTATTAAATTACCCAGCCCATAAAAGCTAAACACCCCATTTTTGGGGGCCTCTCACCTTCTGAGATGGCCCACACTCTGTCTGTGGAGTGTGTATCTCCCTGAATAAACCTTCTTTCACTTTACTACGGCTTGCTCTTGAATTCTTTCCTGTGTGAAGCTAAGAACTCACACTTGGCGGCTGTCCCAGGGACTCGCCTGAGACCTGGGTGCAACCTTTCTTTCACGCCCCACTTTCTTTCCTACAACACTTCCAGTATGTGACGTGAGTGTGTTCACAGTCTGGAAGTGCTTCAAATTCCATGCTTTGGAAGACGGGCATGATCAATTCTTAACTCCATTTCCAGTCCCTCTCTCCTCTCTGGAGAATGAAGAGGTGGGACTGAAAATTCCAAGCTTCTAATAATGGCTTGGTCTTTCTACTGACCAGTCCCTTTCCAGAAGCCCATCCAGAGTTGCCTCATTAGAACAGAAGATACGACTATCACTTTGAAAGTTCCAAGGGTCGTGCATACAGGTGGGTCCAGGGCTCAGTGGCTTAGGTCGTTTACCCACCCCTTTGGTGGTGTTGAGTGCAGAAGGGCCTGTGCAGTCCTCTGCTTTTGCTCCCAGCACCCTGTTTTTTCCTCCCAATTCTTTAGAAGTTGCAGTTGGGTTTGTTTTGGTCTTTTTGTATCTTGGTGTCCATACTTGGCTCCAACTGTGCATGCAGGCTGTTATTTTTAGTCCCTTAGAGTTTCTCTGAATTTTGTTGCTCAAGGAGATGTTTGTCCAGCTTCAAGCATTGCAGCAAAGGGTCCCAGGGCCCAGTCTGTCTGAGGTTTGAAAACTGGAAAATACAGATCGGCAAGATAAAATTATATAAATTTATTTAATATAAATTTCTCCTGGCACAGGAGGCTTTACAAGGAAATGAAGAATGCTACATAACGAAACAGTTAGACTGAATATTTTAGTGCTGGGTTTGATGAAGAATGGATAGCCATGGAGAAACAGGATAGGTTAAAGAGCATGAGGTGGGTATAGTCAACAGGGGAAACTTGGTAAGACCTACTTTTTAGGATTCTTCCTAGGATTCCTTTGTCTTCAGAGATCAGGATGCTTCTTTCCTTTATATAAAGGGTTTTATGGCCTGTTTCAGGGGGAAAAGATGGGCAGAAGGCCAAAGTGGCCTTCTTGCTTCTTTGGTTTTTACATATTTCTTGAGCTTAAAACACTCAATATACAAGGGTGCCATCTTGGGGGTAGTGTGTCCTGAACCCTGTCATTACAAATGGTTGAGATGATTTAGAATCTGTAGACCTATGCACTGCTAAGTAGTTCTGTAATAGCTAAGTCTGTGTGGAGTAAGATGAACCGAAGTTTTAATTCTTCTACTTAATAAACATGTATTCTTAGATATCCATAAAATGGGATGTTTATGGTACCTATTGAAACTGTGTACATGCCCCTGTGTCCTTGTCTTTTGAAGTAAAATGTTGACTCAAGAGTTAATGATTGGGAAATGTGCACAGAAATATTCCAAAGAATAGCTGTTGGACTAAGGAACTGGTAACAATTTAGACTATAATTCTGTCATATAACAGAATCACCAAACCCCCCAGTTCCCTGAAAGATATAAAGGCTCAACACACATTCCTAAATTTTTACAGAAAGCAGACCCCCCTCCAGATAGAGCATAGACTCTAGACTGGTTGAAACCAGAAGGTTGATGATGCTTGAAACTTCACCTTGATGCCAACCAATCCCAGAATTGTCCATGAGTTGTTCATGGACACTATAAAACTACTCACTACCCGCTCCTGGGTGGGTCGCATGGTCTTCAGGGCATTAGCCCACTGCAGCCCCCTTAACCTGGCAAAGCAATAAAAGCTACTCTTTTCTACTTCAGCCAAAACTCTGTCTCTGTGTTTCTATTTGGCACCAGTGAAGACGAGCTGAGTTTTGGCAACATTACCTCATAGTGTACTTACAAGGCTTCATCGAGCTAATGGATGGAAGGTGCTTAGCTCTGAGCCTGCTACATGATAAGTGCACAGTAATGATACTTAGTTCCCACTGCCGTTGTGCAAATATGATGTAAGATCATCAAAGGGAATCAAGGTGACTTGGAAGTGGGTCATGGAACCAAGGATGACTTAGTGCTTTCTCTGCTCTCAGGGCTGAGGGGCAGTTTCTTTGCTTGCTGTCAGTTATTGGAAGGGGGACATAAATTGTCAAGTTTAGAAGGAGAAGAAATTTACAAAACTTTCTGAGTGTGTTAAGAGACAGAGATAATACCTCTGTGATCATTTTTGACGAGTAAAAAGTTTTCCTGAATCTCAGTCCATTTTATTAGCTCAGAAGAAATCAACAGCTGATGCCTACATTTTACCCCAGGTGAAAACATCCCTCCGACACAAACTGTGGATTCACTCTAGCCTTAGATGTATCGCTAGCCGGAGGTTAAAACTCGTCCTGCTTGAAAGAAACAGACCCAACTTGGGTCACAGCATCAGTGAACGGTGAGCTGGCCCTGCCCGATTTCTTCAGATTCCTGAGCACAGAGGGAGAAAAAAAAAGAATTAATCAAACAGAACTTGTCAGGGGAGTTTCAGGAGGGGCTCTGGTCCCTTTTAATATAGGCAAACATTAAGATGTAACCACACAGAAAGGTAGAAATAAAAGCTAGATATTAATGACAGCAGCATCCATTTTAAATAATTTTTTGAACTTGTTTAAGAAATAATGAATATTTGTTTCACTGCCTCTCTTGTACTATCTGTGTTGACTTTTCAGGGACCTCAGAGATTTAATGGAAGTCAACTGATAAGCACGTGATTAAACCATCAGACCCTGTAGCCATCAGATAAATGGAAAACCCAGCTTTTCCCTCAGCCAGTTCTCTGTGGCCCCCACGCCCACCTTGACTTGAGGTGCGGGTCTCTTTATGATGTTCTTTGTCTCTTTTCCTCTTTCAGTCTTTCTCTCTGGTGTTTTCTTTACCAGGTTTTTCTGTCCTAAAGCTTTCAAAACCCAATGTCTGTGTTGCTCCCTTGTAAAGTCATTTTCAGTATTTGGTAGGCTTAATTGCTAAAATAATTATGTTATTCCCTGAACTGATGTGCTGCGGTGTAGAGTGGAATGAAGAAGTGAAAATCTGTCTATGACACTTGAAGGGTGATAAACAGATTTACATCAATCAAGCTGCATAGTCTGAACGGACACATAAGATGCCCCTGGGGAGTGACTGGTTTTTTACTTTCTTTTTTTTTTTTCACTTGAAGTACTTGTCATTTCTTTTCATTTCATATTTCTTCAGAGGCAATCAAGGCATGTTAGTGAATATAAAATGCAAAAGTCAAACATGTCTTTAAAAAGCAACTGTTTTGACATAATATAGCCTGTAGAAGTGAGATGCATTTTTCTTACCCTATGAGAAACATTTGCTAATGTAGTAGCCTTATTATGTAAGCCCATCTGCATATGCAGTGGTAAACAGTTCCTTAATACCATCAGTCTGCTTATGAAATAGAATTACAGGTTGAAAAAGAAATTATGCTTTCTGTTAAAAATACATAATTTTCTCCTTTCTTGCTAATGGTTCCTGTAGTTCAAACTCCAGGGTTGTCTGCGAAGTCTCCTGCATACGTTTGTTTGATTTCTCCTGTGACACTCTGTAGATTAACTTGTTCTCATGCCTCTTCCAGTTTGTTCTTATCTCATTTTCTCTTTCTTCTCCCGGAAAAATCATTTAGAAAATTTGTCATTCGTCAACATGTGTTGACTTCTTTCCATTATAGGCTCTTTGTGGTTTGGGAATTGGAGAGATGTGAATTAAGCAGTGGGAGAGGCAGCCTGTGGAATGAACCAGGCTGACCTGGTCTAGCAGGCTGATGTAACCACATCAGTCACCTTTATCGCCCTCTCTCTCTGCTTCCTCTCTCTGTCCCCACCCCTCCTCCCACTACTCCCAGTACTTTAAACCAAGGCAGTAGAGCGAGCATGGACCCTGGCATCAGGTAGTCCAGTCCTGTCTTTGATTTCTGCTGCTGCTTAAGCTGTGTGGCTGGTCAGGCACTTGGTTCTGTCGGTCAGGGTTTTGTTAGCTGGGACATGACCGTCTGCCCCACCTTGCCTGGCCAATTTTGGTTTATGCTTTGTGTCTCGTCATCCTTATTAATAATATCTCCTTTCACTGTCTCAAGTGCCCTGAGAGATTATATGGTGACCCTAAAAATGAGGATAACTGTTATCTCCCATTGTTGTATCGAGAATGACATTTCAAGTGTCTACTGTGGTGTCTGGCACATAGGTCCTTGAGATGGTACTTTTCATTGTTAGTAGTAATTGTTTGAAAGTGTGCTCCACCCGACCTCAGTGCTTTACTTGGTGTGGTGAGTCTGGACAGGAGCTTAGAACTGAAAAGTTCATTTCCATTTTATATTCTTGAATCTTTAGGTTTTATGTTTTATTTTAGAAATGGAATTAACTCCCATCTAGGGTTTTTAGGCTCTCAGTTAAAGGTAGGGCTCACCAAATAAATTTACCAGTGTCAGAAGCAGTAATGATGAGCTGGAAAAGTTGAAAAAGAGGAGAAATGAGGCACAATATATACAGAAAAAAGTGCTGTTTAAAACAAAACAAAACAAAAAAACCCAAAGCATTTCAGGGAAGGGTGGAATTAATCATAGGCATAGATTGATTTTTCAAAAGTAATGAGCTCTATGGGTAGAGGCTGAAGGATGAACAGCCTCTGGTAACAAAATTCAGAGGCCAGAGGTCCTTGGAAAGATGGGTGGGGGTCTTAGTAGGGAGAGGGTGTCCCAGAGATACCCAAGGTAAAACAGGGTTTGAGAAGTTTTCTACAGTGAAAATGACAGGGGAATTTATGGAAAAATTTGCTAGGGAGAGAACCAAGGGTTGGCCCTATCTGTGTCTTTCCTAGAGTCACGAACCAGCTGTCAAGCATGTTAACTACACACCATTAAGTGCAGACCCTGGATGAGGCCCCAGTAAGGTGGGGCTGTGACTCCTGACCCCTGCCTCAAGGAGCACAGACCATGGAGGAGAGATGCACGAACAATGGCAGCCCTCCGTCCTGTGGTGCGGGTGTGCTGGGTGGGCAGGATGGATGCCCTGCTGCAGCAAACAGCCTGAGACCCTCCAGTAGCTCACCACATACACACGTTTCCTTCTTCTTTTAGAGTAGTGGGGTGTTGGGAAAGCAGTCCTCATGGCTCCAGTGATCTCCATGACCTTCAAGTTCTCTTCTGGATCCTCTGTCTGCCTTCATCAGATGGAAGAAAGAGGACACTGAAATGTTGTGCAGGAAGGTTTTCTGAGCCAAGTTTGGAAGTGGTGCCCACAAGCTGTTTGTCATAGCTTAGTCACACTGGCTCATGTAATGCTGTGGCCAGGCAGCCACTTTCTGGCGATAATTCTACACTATGGAAGAGGAACATTAGCCTTTGGTCAACAGCCAAGTGTTTCTGGGACTTATACAGTGAGGAGGAGTGTAGTGGGAGCTTAGAAGCAAGAGAAATGCAAGTGTGTGTGCGGTGAGGGGTGGGAGGAGGGAAGGGAAATGATAGTAAAAGCCTCTCAGAGGATTAATATTTAAACCAAGTTTTGGAAGATCATTAGAATCTATATCATAAAGAATAGTGGGGAAGGACAGTTTAAGTAGAAGAAACAGCATGTACAAAATCACTGTGGCATTCATTTATCCATCTATGCAACAAATCTCTGTGACATTGCCTTAAGGTGCCAAGAATCATTCCAAATGCTGGAAATGGCACTATACAAAAGACAGACAAGTTTCCACTCTCATGACCCTATATTTTAATGAAGAGCAACAAACCATAAATAAACAAGCCAGTAAGTACACAACTCAAATCATGACGTGTCGTGTCGGGGAGCCTCAGCTATTTAAGTAGGGTTGGGGCAAAGGGTGGAGGGTGAAGGTGGGTTGAGGCTATCATTGTAGAAGACCCTGCTTCACAAAGGTAGGATGTTGGAAAGGGAAGCAGGCTTTTCAGTGCTTTTGTGGCAATCTCAGGGTATTCCATTTTGACTTGAATCCAGAACATTTGGAGGTTTGCTACTGCTAAGTCACTTCAGTTGTGTCCAACTCTGTGCGACCCCATAGACGGAAGCCCACCAGGCTCCCCTGTCCCTGGGATTCTCCAGGCAAGAACACTGGAGTGGGTTGCCATTTCCTTCTCCAATGCGTGAAAGTGAAAAGTGAAAGGGAAGTCGCTCAGTCGTGTCCGACTCTTAGCGACCCCATGGACTGCAGCCTACCAGGCTCCCCCATCCATGGGATTGTCTCAAACATACTTTTAATGCCATTGTCATTTTCTATCTCAAGCAGTTGATCCTCTTCTAGTATGGACAAAGTCGATTTGCCTGGCTTATTCACAAATGGGTTGTGGATCCATTCCTTCCAAGTTCGGGGGTCTTCTGTGGTTGGGAAGTAATGCTTAAACTCTGAAAGCTAAAATAGGTGATCATGTGCCAGTTGCGAGAAAGCAAGCCCTGGCTCAGTCTCTTTCAAAATCTCTGCTAATATTTGAAACATGTCAGAATCCCAGTGTTCATGCATCACCTCCATAATTCCAGTTTGGCTTTGAATGCAGCCACTTAATCTGCCAATTTGAACATAGTTGTCCTTCTCCCCTAAAGTGACAGCTTGAATTCACTGAGTAGGTTGCATATGTCACACAAGTAGGCAAGTTTTGTGACCCATTCTGTGTCACTGAAATGTGCTGCCAAAGGTGACTGTTTTTCTATTTTCTAAAAGAAATCTCTAGAGCAGCTCTCTTAACTCAAAAACCCTGGCCAGTGATCTGCCTTCAGAAATCATCTCACTTCTGTGTATAAGAGAAGATGTGTGTGCTCTGCGTCCATCTCCTCACAGAGCTGCAGGAATAGATTGAGTTAAGGGTATGCACTTCAGTGTAGTTGGTAAATTTTAATTACATCTTGCAAATTGTTGTTAAGTTCAGGGGACATTTTTCGGCCAGCCAGCATGTCTCAATGGATGACACAGTGCATAGACTCACATTCAAAAGCAATGTCTTTGACCTGAGTAGTGAAACCAGAAATCTGTCCAGTCATGGCAGACACTTGGTCTGCTCTGACACAAAACAACCAATTCAGTTTTCCTGATATGTAAGGTTTGTATAGTTAAAGCTATGGTTTTTCCAGTAGTCATGTACAGATGTGAGAGTTGGACCATAAAGAAGGCAGAGTGCTGAAGAACTGATACTTTCAAACTGTGGTGCCAGAGAAGACTCTTGAGAGTCCTTTGGACTGCGAAGAGATCAAACCAGTCAATCCTAAAGGAAATAAACCCTGAATATTTGTTGGAAGGACAGATGCTGAAGCTGAAGCTCCAAACTTCAGCTCTAAGCTCCGAAGCTGAAGCTGAAGTTTTGGCCACTTGATTTAAAGAGTCGACTCACTGGAAAAGAGCCTGATGCTGGGAGAGATTGAGGGCAGGAGGTGAAGAGGGCAACAGAGGATAAAATGGTTGGATGGCATCACAGACTCAATAGACATGAGTTTGAGCAAACTTTGGGAGATGGTGAAGGACAGGAGAGCCTGACCTGTTGCAGTCCATGGGGTCACAGAGAGTCGGACATGACTGACTGTTGGAACAGCAACAACAGTCATTCAGAGGCGAGTAGTTCTGCAGCCGTGGTGTTGGGTGACATCAAAAGTTCACATAACATATACTCGTGCACATTCTCCTGAAAAATATATTGCATAAAAACAAGTATTATTGCCTTGTTGTCAACATTGGTAGACTTGTTAACCTGGGTTGCATACCATGATGACTCGTTAATCCTCTCTAACAATTGTGCCTCAGTAGCTTCTGCTAGCCCATCAATTCACCTAATTATGATGCCAGCCAAAAGAGGAGCACAGGCCTCCTTCTGAACTGCACCCTTTCCTAAAAGTCCACAACCAATGTTCTTAGCAGCAGGCAGGATCAACTCTTCACCAATAGTAAAGGACGTCTTTGTTTTGGCACTGTGGTCAGCCACTAAGAATGATGCTCTCAAGCACAGACACGTTTGATGAAGTAGTGGCCTTCAATAATTGCTTCTTTTCTTCATGTTGTTTTCTTTCAAAAAACTCTAAAGCCTTATTTTTTAATGCAGGGTGCTTGGTCTCCTTGTGGCAAAGTAGTTTTGAAGGTTTCATTGGATAGCCAGCCGCCACATATTATACAACGCATACTTGGAGAATGTGAATCACCTGTTGCAATGAATCTGTAATTTAAGTAGAACTCTGTTAGCAGTCTTAGAGTCTTCTGCTATCTATCTCCTCATTGGGTCATCCCCCTTTTCAAAGAAGCTCTCCAGTGACGTTTGTTTTTTATCATTTTGGCTAGGGTTAGCATGTGGGCTTACCCAAACTGTGACAGAGACAAGTGTGCACAGTAGGAAAGAGACATGGATGGAAGCGGTAGATAAAATAATGGGCGGGCCACTCACAGGGTAGAATAATTGTCAGAATCTGACTTAAAGCCTGCCACCAGATGCCTAAAGCCTGCCAGCAGATGCAGCTTAATTGTCACTTGCCACTCACTGATAGGGTTTTGATATGAGTCTGCAAGTAATTGATTTATTATGGTCTCTGTGCAGTCAAACCTCTCTGCTAATGATAATTTGTATTTGCAGCTGCGCCCCAGCGCTAGCGTTACCACCTCAGCTCCACCTCATATCATCAGACATTAGCTTCTCATAAGGAGTGCACTCAGTTGGTAAAGAATCTGCCTGTGATGCAGGAGACCCCAGTTCGATTCCTGCGTCAGGAAGATCCACTGGAGAAGGGAAAAGCTACCCACTCCAGTATTTTGGCCTTGAGAATTCCACGGACTAAATCCATGGGGTCACAAAGAGTCGGACACGACTAAGCGACTTTCTCTTTCACTTTCAAGGAGTCCGCAGCCTAGATCCCTCGAGTGTGCAGTTCACAGTAGGGTTTCTGCTCCTATGAGAATTTAATGCTACCACTGATCTGACAGGAGTCAGAGCTCAGGCAGTAATGCGAGTGATGGGGAGTGGCTATCAATTCAGATGAAGCTCCACTCACCCACTGCTCACCTCCTGCTGTGTGGCCGGGTTCCTAACAGGTCATGGACTGGTGCCGGTCTGTGGCCCAGGAGTTGGGGACCCCTGCAGTAGATCACAGAATTTTGTAGTCACATATTGTATTTGTGGGCTCTCAGAGGTTGGTAGAGGTCAGTGGTGCACCATGCAGGCTGGTCCATAGTGATACAGAGAGAGAAGAGAAATCACCGAGAAAAGGCTGGCTTGTATGAGCTCTTTATAATTGAAACCTCCCACTTCTTACAGCCTGACAGATACTTACTACACTCTAATATGTCACAGTGTTGGGTGACTGGAAAGGCAGTAGATTAAGGTTCAGCGGAGCAAAGTTTGAAATCAGACTTGGGTTTCAGCTTGGAAAGGCTCCCCAGAACTAACAGTTAAATACTCATGAATTTTGCAAGGTGCATGTTAAACCACTGCTAGCTTGAAATCAGCCTCAGTGTGGGAGTATTTACACCTTGGAACTCGACAAGTATTACAAATCAGGCTTCTATTTATTTGTTCATTTGTTTATTAAATTAAACATATTTTTTATTGTGGTTAAAGCCACATAACATTAAACATAGTATTTTAACCATATACAACTGTACAGTTCAGTGGCACTAAATGCATTCATATTGTTGCACAACTCTCACCATCGTCCATTTCCCGAATTTCTTACCCTTCCAAATTGAGATTTTGTCCCCATTAAACACCAGCTGCCCATTCCCCCTTCCTACCTTCCTACTCCCCAGCCCCTAGCATCCACCAGTGTGCTTTTTGACTATGAACTTGACTGTTTATTTTTGCCCAGTGAGCTGGTTTCCCAGCATGCCCCTGGAAGTCAGCTGCTACTTACTAAGCTGCATGACTTTGGGGGAAAAAATGTAACATTTCCCAGCTTCATTTTCTCAGCTGTAAAATGGTGATTCAGTTCAATGCTAATTACCTGTAGCATATCTAGACTGCTAAATGAAATGATGGGTGGAAAGCACTTTGTATAATGTCGATTCCATATTAAGAGCTCAAACCATGGTTACTCTTATGGTTGTTGTTACATGCTGTTAGATAACAGTACCCACATATTCTGAGCACATAGACTGATTTGCTTGCACAGTAGATGTTATTATCTCTGAATTAAGGTGGCAAAACTGAGGTCAAAGAGATCAAGTTACTTGCCTGAGACTGTAAACCTAGAAACTGATGGAACTAAAAGCTGCCAGATAGCAGAGTGCATGCCCTTTGCGGAAAGTGCAGATTGCCATCCTGCATCTGTGCTGGTTGCTAGTGGCTCTTAAAGTTGCCTGACCAGGATACTGGCCCAGGACAGCACAGGGAAATGCCTGACAGCCTTCTGTGGGCTCACCTGTCTGAGCCAGGCTGGAGCCAGAACCATACCACCCACCTCTTTCTTTCCAGGTCACCACATTTCATTTTCTTTCATCTCTCAAGATGACAAAACATTCAAGTTGTTGTTGTTCAGTCCCTAAGTCATGTCCAACTCTTTGCCACCCCATGGACTGCAGCATGCCAGGCTCCTCTGTCCTCTACTATCTCTCAGAGTTTGTTCAGATACATGTACGTTGAGTCAGTGATGCTATCTAACATCTCATCCTCTGCCATCCCTTCTCCTTTTGCCTTCAATATTTCTCAGCATCAGAATCTTTTCCAATGAGTCTGCCCTTGGCATCAGATGGCCAAAGTATTGGAGCTTCAGTTTCAGCATCAGTCTTTCCAATGGATATTCAGGGTTGATTTCCTTTGGGATTGACTGGTTTGATCTCTTTTCTGTACAAGGGACTCTCAAGAATCACCAGTTTGAAAATACCACTTAGAATTCTAGCTAGCATCTTTGATTTGGAACTAAACTAAAAAAAAAATAACAATGGATAGTTTAGAACTGATTCACTATTCCATTAGAAGTGAATAAATATATTGGGGGGAATAGGAAAGAAAAGAATATTGAGGTGACATATGAAATTATTACACAGAACAGCTTTCCTGAAGACCAGAGCTGCAATCTTCAAATGTTTTTAAGTTAACTGGCAAAGGATGTGAACAAACATATCTGCTTCGTGGCTGTGGCTCCTGGTGTTTTTAGCATACAATTTTATAGCAACTCTTTGCAGTAGAAACATGGCTGTCTTCTAAGACTTAAAATATTTCTCAGAATAAATATGATCATCAAGAGGGAAGGAGATGGTTAAAAGGAGAGTTTAGTTTCCTAAGGCGTATCATTAGTGGCAACTGTTTAATGCGTAGGAACTCCCTTAGGGAGAAAAATGGAATGACAGTAGTCAAGGCAGAACATCATGCTTATCACCTTCTGGATTCAAGTGATTGGGCTCTAACCTGAATGCAATAAAAATTTCAAAGAAGAAGTGAGTTGCCAGAAGTGCATCTCCTTAGATGTGGAAGGAGGAAGGAGGGGCATCAGAGAGAATCCATGACCACTCTACTCACTCCGGATATCCTGGAAATGAGACAGATGTGCTGCTGAGACAGGGGTGCAGAGGGTGGGGTCTGCTCCCTGAGCAGCCCCACATGTTTCTGTGGAAGGAGCTGAGCTCCTACCCTAGCCCTGGGGAAGCGAAATGATCAGGTACTCTGGAGACTTACTTGTTTACTTAATGAAGCTGAGCAAAAGGAGGCAGAGATCAGAAGCCAGAAACAAACATTCCTTTAAAGTTCAAAGTATCCAAGAAAGAAAGATCTTTTCCATTTATGCTGTGTGTGTTTATACAGAAGTGGCATGGTAGATATGAGTGTGAATTTAATGCATGTTATTAATCAATTGCTTGTCTTTTTTTATTTTTGTTTTTGTTTATTTATTTTTGTTTTATTCTTTTTTCCAGTTTCATTGAGGTAACTGACATACATGTGTGGGTTTGTGCTCCATTGCTTCAGTCGTGTCTGACTCTTTGTGACCCCAGGGACTGTAGCCCGCCAGGTTCCTCTGTCCACAGTGTCATGGACAGTGGGTTGCTATGCTCTTCTTCAGGGGATCTTCTCTACCCAGGTATTGAACCCATGTCTCCTGCATTGCAAGTAGATTCTTTACCACTGAGCCACCAGGGAAACCCCTAATTGACACACAACATTGTGTAAATTTAAGGTATACAGTGTAGTGGCGTGACTTACATGCATCTTGTAGTTATTATCACAATAACTTTAGTGAACATCCATCATTAAGCAAAATAAAAGGAAAAAAGGGTTTTTCCTTGCAGTGAGAACTCATGGTTTACTCTCTTAATAACTTTCATATGAAACATACAGCAGTGTTGATTATATTAATCATGTTGTACATTACACCCCTAGTGTTTATTTATCGTCTTCATTTTGTGTATTTATTTATTCACACTCATATTTCTTGAGTATCTATCCCTGTGCCATCAACTAGGCTTAATTCTAAGGATCTGAAGATGAATAAGGCATAAGGTTTTATCTTCCAAACTCAAAAGCCCAGTGGGAACAGTCATTTAAACAGATAAATTTAATCCAGTAAGATAAGTGCTAATAGATGTATTAATATGTACAAAACGCCAGAAGGAACTGTGCTAAGACCAGCTCAGTGAAGTTGGGCAAGCGATGCTTCATAGCAGAGATGATAATTGAATAAACTGATCTTCCCTTGTGTGTCTAAACTCCAATGAAAACCAATAAACATAAACAATATTTACCAGTTCAGTGCTTCTTACTAACTACACAGACCACAGAGGACAATGGAGCCGTTTCCAAACCTGGGACTCGTCAGATTTGCTTGTGGGGCTTAACAGAATTTCTGTGACCTTGACATATGAAAAGACTCTCAACCACACTCACATCCACAAAAAAATGAGAATTACTTGTCACATTGATGAAAATCCAAGACCCATTCTATTTGTGAGGCTGTCAGAGAAACAGGTCCTTTTGTATACTGGTGGTGGGAATGCATTGACACTATGCAGGGGAATGTAGCAATACATTATGGGATAATAAATTAAAGAAGCACTTCTTCTTTGACTCAGCAATTCTACTCCTAGAAATGTATTTTATGCATTGACATGCATAAGTGCAGAGTGACATGCACAGTTCGTTTTGATTTTCTTTTCTTTCTCCTTTCCTCCATCCCTTCTTTTGCAATTTTTGAGTATCTGTGGGAAGGGACTTTGAAATTATGTGAATATTCTGTTTCTCATTAAACTTTTGATTAAGTAATTAATATCAAATTCTCTATTTTATTCATGGATTATACTTTTCCTATCATTACTTACTTGGAAGCCCAAATTGTCCCAGATTGGACTAGTAGGAGACTCTTTCTTTATAACAATAAATTATGCTTTATTTTAATTATGGTTCCTTTCTCTATTCATATAAAACTTGTAGTTGACCAATTAATTTTATCATTTAGTTCTACCCTTATGTAAAGCTTTTATCCTTATTGAGCCTGTCTCTTCCACAAGATGGTCTTCAAAGGCAATGAACATATTGCAAAATAATATTAACTTTTATTTACTGCTTACTAATGCTAGGTACTACTATATAGTATCTAACATATTCCTAGATGCTTACTATTTATCACATATTAGGGAAAGATTATATATTAAATAGCATAGTATCTATGAAAATTTAGGAAGGAAATGTAATGGTTTAGGTGCGGGCTTCAGAGTCAGTAGGGTCCTCTTTAAGCTGGCTTCTTTGTCGTTTTGAGATGGTGTCATTGCTTTCTGGCACAAGATATTCTAATGTTGGACTTGCCCTGCCCCAGGCCTGGGATTGATCACTTCTCCAAGGATCTCTGGTTCCTTTTTGTGGTGAATGGTGTTTAGAAACCAAGATTTATGTGCTAGTTGTGCCCATTCCTGTTGCGGTGGCACTGCTCTCAGGCTGTCTCGGTGAAAGGATGGATATATATGTGTGTGTTTGTGTTTATACATTTACATTTGTATTTATTTCTATGTCTATGTCTAAATTTCAAAACTAAGTTCACCTTGATATCTCCAATTTGTGTCTAATATCCCAGGATTCATTCTAGTTTTCTATTTTTTATTCTAGTTTAATTATTTATAACTCCCTTCTCTGACACTGAGAAACTTAACTCTCATTTTCCTTAATACAGTCATGTATTTGATCATTCCACCTGGTGTAACCCATCTCTGCCCCCTTCTCTGTGAAGATGTTCCTCTCACTCCGCCTGTGCTCTGATACTTGTATCAGTTGGAACCACTGCGCAGAAGCCCTCACCTTGCTGGGGTTCCGGCACCCTGAACCAAGTAGCCCTCCAGGTGAACCCCTGCCTTGCCTGCTCAGGCTCTGATGGCCCGTGCCCAGGTCCTGCCATTCGCAGATGCCCTTCTTACCCCACCTGAGCTGTGGGCCCCTGTTATGGGCCATCACAGCTATGCCTACCTTCCTCCATAGCCATCTGCTTTACTCTGCTTAAGAGTTTTAGGACCGAATAGTTCAGAAAGGCAAGGTCGGGAGGAAGAAGTAGAGGAAGAAAGAAAGAGCAAGAATGTAAACAATTTTCTTTAAAAAATTACAAGAAGGAAGAGACAGAGATGGAATTGTCTCATGTACATTTTGATTTAATTCTGGTGTTTTGATCAAGTACATCTTTTAATATACAAAAAGAATTCTTAAAATAGAAAATAAATATAATTGTATATCAAATAGGTAACATACCAAGAAAATAAAATTATTTTAAATGCTTTAGAAGATAATATTTTAAAATTTAGTTTATTGAAGCATAGTTGATTTACAATGTTGTGTTAATCTCTACTACACAGCAAAATGATTCAGTTATGCATATATATGTATTCTTTTTCATGCCCTCTTCCATTATGGAAAAGTATTGAATATAGTTCCGTGTGCTATACATTAAAACATTGTTTATTCATTCTGTATGTACTAGTTAGCATCTGCTAATCCCAAACTCCCAATACATCCCTCTCCCATCTCCACTCCCCCTTGGCAACCATAAATCTGTTCTCTATGTCTGTGAGTCTGCTTCTGTTTCATAGATAAGCTCATTTGTGCCATATTTTAGATTCCACATGTAAGTGATATCATTTGGTATTTGTCTTTCTCTTTCGGACCTGCTTCACTTTGTATAATAATCTCAAGGACCATCTATGTTGCTACAAGTGACATTATTTCATTCTTTTCTATAACTGAGCAGTATTCCTTTGTATATATGTACCACATCTTCTTTACCCATTCATCTGTTGGTGAATGTAAATCAACATTTAGAACAACCTGAATGTTGTTTCATGTCTTGGCTATTGTAAATAGTGCTGCAGTGAATATTGGGGTGCATATATCTTTAAGAATTATAGTTTTCTCCAGATATATACCCAGGACTGCAACTGTAGGATCATATGGCAACTCTACTTTTAATTTTTTGAGGAACCTCCACACTAGTTTTCATAGTGGCTGTACCAACTTACATTCCTACCTACAGTGTAGGAGGATTCCCTTTCTCCATGCCCTCTCCAGCATTTGTTGTTGCAGACATTTTAGTCATGGCCATTCTGATTGGTGTGAGGTGGCACCTCCCTGTAGTTTTGATTTGCATTTCTTTAATAATTAATAATGTTGAACATCTTACTTGTGTCTGTTGGTCATTTGTCAGTCTTCTTTGAAGAAATGTCTATTTATGTCTGGAAGACAATATTTTAACATGTTTAGTAGAATATACTCTCAGAACAAAAAAATCTCAAATTTAATTCAGGATTTTAAAACAAATTATAATACTGCTATTTTAATTTTGAAACTAATTTATATTGTAAGATAAAGCAAAAAAGTGATATGTTAATGTTGTTAGCAACTAAATTTTTACTGTAAGAGAAAAGCAATGTTGAATATAAAAATAAAAAAGTTAAAGACTTTTGTTAAGTGTGAATTGGAAATTTCAGTATGAACATGCGATTAAAAAATACATATGCATGTATATTTCCACCCCCTCTATCCACTGGAAGGACCTAGAAGCAGCTCAGTAGCAGTATGTATCCCTAACCCCCAGATTTTGAACTCTAACCATTATTCCCACTGAAAGAAATCAGAGCTCTTTCAAGAAATGGCTGATTTGGGGTCAGAGTACAAGGTGAGCCTGAGATACATTGCTGTGTCAATTAGGGGCTCTCACTGACCAGAGATGGGACAATTTGAGCTTCAAAAAGAAAGACTGCAGTGAAATAAAATACTGAATAGATACAAATCTGCAAGTCCATAAAATGATACTCAGAAAAAAAGAAAACTAAAGACAAAACAAAACACCATTTGTCACCTACCCCTTACTCTGAAAACTGATAATTTAAATAAATGATTATTTACCTTGCCCTTCCAAAAGGAACAGGTGATGGGATAAATCTCCCTTTCTCTCTCTCTTTCTTTCTTTCTCCTATTGTCAGGTGATAAATGTAGAATGAATGATAGAAAACTCATCATATTGCAGCCTATAATGAAGTAACTGATTGAGGCAAGAATGATCAGTGAATGATAAAGCCATTATATATACACTAATGGAGAACTGGATGCTCCAATGCTGCTGAAATATTACTCCCCAGATTATTCAATGATTTAAAAAGAAAAATGGAACTTTATGATGGAGGCTTGAAGCTGTCTCTGGCTTACTGATAATGAGTCAATTAGATATGATGCATTTTGCAATGTGTTGCAATATTATACAGCATCAATAATGATATCTTGCCTAAAATGTTTAACCTGAATGTAATCTGGCCTCTAGCTCCAAACTGTAGTTTGCACAAAATGTGTGGGTAACTGGAATCAATTAAATGACACTGCAAATTTAAAACCTGGACAAATTTAGAGAGTAGACCATTCTGAGGAACAACTGGCCTGGCCAAAGAAATGGAAGAGGGGCGTTGTTCTGGGTTACAAGCGACTTATGAGATATAACAACCAAATATCAGTATAATGTGGGCTGGATCTTGGTAGGACTAAAGTGAGAGTAACATATATTTTTGGAGCATTTGACAAAATTTGAATATGGATCAGGCATTAGAGGATGACAAAGAATTTTAATTAATTTTGTTAGCTACATAATGATACTGACTTTAAGAAGAAAGATGTTCTTATTTTCATGGTGTCAGTATAACTTATCTAGAATACTTTGACAAAAAGATTGATGAGGTAAACATGGTAAAAATGTTAACAACTATTAGTCTAGGAAATGGGTATATAGATGGTATGTATACCATTCTCTTTTTTTCTTTACGCTTGAAAATATTTATAACAAAATAGCTAAAAACAATATTGATTCCTAGGTCACAAACCAGCCCTCAGTTCAGTTTAGTTCAGTCACTCAGTCATGTCCAACTCTTTGCGACCCCATGAATCACAGCACGCCAGGCCTCCCTGTCCATCACCAACTCCCGGAGTTCACCCAAACTCATGTCCATCGAGTCGGTGATGCCATCTAGCCATCTCATCCTCTGTTGTCTCCTTCTCCTCCTGCCCCCAATCCCTCCCAGCATCAGAGTCTTTTCCAATGAGTCAACTCTTCGCATGAGGTGGCCAAAGTACTGGAGTTTCAGCTTTAGCATCATTCCTTCCAATGAACACCCAGGACTGATCTCCTTTAGAATGGACTGGTTGGATCTCCTTGCAGTCCAAGGGACTCTCAAGTCTTCCCCAACACCACAGTTCAAAAGTATCAATTCTTTGGCGCTCAGCCTTCTTCACAGTCCAACTCTCACATCCATACATGACTACAGGAAAAACCATAGCCTTGACTAGACAGACCTTTGTTGGCAAAGTAATGTCTCTGCTTTTGAATATGCTATTATATATATATAAAACATCCTCTTTACCTGTTCGTGCCCATACATGGACATTTAGGTTGTTTCCACATTTTGACAATTGCAAACGGTGCCTCTATGAACATAAGGGTACATATATATTTTTTTTTTAATTTAAATTTATTTATTTTAATTGGAGGCTAATTACTTTACAATATTGTCTTGGTTTTGCCATACATCAACATGAATCCGCCACGGGTGCTCCCCATCCTGAACCCCCCTCCCAACTCCCTCCCCGTACCATCCCTCTGGGTCATCCCAGTGCACTGTAGCTTTGCCTGAGTATGTGCCCAGGAGTGGGATTGTTGGATCATATGGTAGTTCTATTTTTAGTTTTCTGAGGAACCTCCATAGTGCTCTCTGTAGTGACTTCACCAATTTACATTCCCACCAACAGTGTAGGAGGGTTCCCTTTTCTCCATACCCTCTCCAACATTTGTTGGAGAGGGTAAAATAAATTGTTTATTTATTTGACTGCTCTGGGTCTCAATTGTGGCATGTGGGATCTACTTCCCTGATCAGGGATCGAACCCTGGCCCCTTGCGTTGGGAGCCGAGAGTCCCAGCCACTGGACCAAGCAGAGTAATTTCTTATTTGTAGACTTTTTCAGTGATGGCCGTTCTGACCTGTGTGAGTGGTACCTCATTGTGGTTTTGATTTGTATTTTTCTAATAATTAGTGATGTTGAACATCTTTTCATGTGCAGAATAGGTCTCTTTAAAACAAACAAGCAAGCTTTTAAAAAATCATTAGTTAGTCACTCAGTCGTGTCCGACTCTTTTGTGACCATGTGAACTGTGGACCACCAGGCTCCTCTATCTATGGGATTTCCCAGGCAAGAATGGAATGGGTTGCCATTTCCTTCTCCAGAGGATCTTCCCCAACCAGGGATTCAACCAGAGTCTCCTGGTTGAATCATTAACTATAGCATAAATGTGAAAAGCCGCATAAAACAGGTGCACAGTTTAAAGAATTGTTAGACAGCATGCCCCACCCCCACAGGAGTCAGGAGTCTTCTATTCCCCCGGCCCCCACCGCCCCATCACAAAGCGGCTCTCTGTATCCGCCCCCAGTATATTTAGGATGCTGTTAAGGATCAAAGACAAAGTTCAGAACCCTGCCCTTGATATTCTTCTATTACTCAATCCCGCCTGCTCCCCTCTGCCCCCCAGCCCCGGCAAAGTGAGATTTTACATTTTTCCTTTGGTTCTAAAGGTTTTTTGTCTCAAAGTTTTACAGAAGAGTACTCAGTTATGCATTATTAGATACGTGATTTTCACTTTATAATATCAAGGAAATAGAGCTGCTCTGGGGCAGACTCATTCCTTATTCACAGCTAATTCTGAGAACATAATGTCATAAAGGATCTTCAGATGCAAACACATAATTCTATCATGGTGGGATGAAGAAATTAAAACATTATTTAAAATAACCTCAGAGTCAACTTTGAATGAGTAAAGTTAAGGTCTCCAGGGACTGTCTGCAGAGTCATTATGTTGTAGTGATGTTAAAAGGTGGCCAGAGGCATTGCTTGTTACCTGGGATGGTTGAATCAAAATGAGAAATAAGTTTTCACCTTTTTTTTTCCCCCTTAACACTCAGAGAACTTGAATCTTCTCTTTATGTGATTTCTTTTCTCTTTTAATTTAGGTTTTCCAGACCCAGAGCTGAAATGGATGATGTGTTCCTTGCTTGTTCTCAGAAGGCTCAAATCTTGGTAACAATGCAGGGGTTGAAAAGTAAAGATACATGTGTCTCATTTGGAAGTCTCAAAGCTCTAATGCTAGGTGGTTTTTAATGCACGGTAATGTATCACCTTTACCAGGACATAATGTGCATTAAATAACATAATAAGCATGCACAGCAGCTTGGGGCACACCCCAGGAGTGCAGGAAGGGTTAGGGAGGAGCTGAGTTGGGTGGGAAGGATTCCAGACTGGGTGGAAATTGAGCTCTTCTTCCTGCAGCTCTGTTTCTTATCTGGATGGCCTTGGGCCTCTCTCCGTGTGGTGAAGCCTTAGTCTCTTCATGGGTAAATGGGGGGAGATACCGCTTTCTTCCAGGGATGCTGGGAGGATTAATGGTGTGCTTACCATTGGCCTAGTGCTCACTGTGGACCGCTGTGTCCTGACATCTGCTATCTCATGTGTTCCTCTCAACATACTGCCCTCCTCAAGTTACTCATGAGCAACTAGAAAACGTAGGAGACGTAATTTTTTTTTTAACTGGGGGCGCTTTGCCATTTCCACACTAGCTCTATCCCACCACCCCCCACGGGAGGCACTCCTCCTTTGATAGTTTGAAACCTCTTTCGAGTTACTTGATCTCTCTACATCTTAATTTTCTCACATATGAACTGGGGATTAAAATAGTACCTTTCTAGTGGGTTGTAGTGAGGATTAAATGAGATGATGCATTTTAGTTTTTATTAGTGGTGACAAGTCTGTTGTGGGAGGTCTTGTCTGAGGCCCAGCTGCCCGTGGGGAGGCCACTGCGGTACCTGGTGTCTCCCCACCATAGCCCTCCTGGTGTGAGCAAAGGGAAGACGTTTTCTCAATTTTCTCTTGAGGGGACCAGCTGGGGCTAGAGGAAGACAGATGTGGCCTTTGGCCTGTGACGGTGTCAGCTACAAATTGGCACTTGCTGAGAGTGTTTGCCAGTGATTGAACAGCAGCAACATGGGCATTTGCCATCTGCCTGCCCTGCTGCAGCTGCTGACCTCCCCGCACTCCTGGAAGGGAGCTCAGGGTGGAGAGTGAGGCACCTGTGCCCCAGCGAAACTGGTGGAATAGGTCTTGAGATAGTTAGATATTTTTAGGAGCTGATTTCATGATCCCAACTCCTGCATCTCCTCATATCTACAAGAGCACTAACTCCCTTCATGGTGACATCAACTCCTTGTGACTAGCAGAAAGCCTTTTGGGAAAAGGCTTGTTTGCCCCGAACTCCTCCTTCACCAAAATCTTATCTTTGACCGTCCCCCACTGCTTCTTTGGAGCAGTCTCTCAGAGCTACCAGACCCCAGTCCTCATTTTGCCCCAAATAAAACTTAACTCACAGCTCTCACATTGTGCATTGTTTTAGTCCACAATGGAAACTTCTGAGACAGCCCAGGTGCCCCTCAGCCTGAAAAATAGGAAAATAGCAGAGAGATGAGGAAAGCACAATTTGTATGATTTTTCTATCTATCACCTCCTTTCTCTAGTCCATAAATGTCTCCCACCTATGGCCTCTCAGCAGCTTCCTCAGGGTTTAAAGCTTGACACTTCAACTTTTAATGAGAAATAATAGCCACATTTAGCTTTATTTCTTTTTCTTGTGTCAAACCTTATATTTGTTTGCTCTCTGGAAGAGAAATAAAAGTGTATTATCTTGTCCATTTTGGGCTGGACATTAAATAAAAACAGTCAAATTGAAAGTGAATGTCAGCAAAAGGGTTTTGCTTTGGCTGTGGGATTTCAGATGTGATCTTCCTAGTCCCTGAGGATCTGGGAAGTGCAACTTCTCACAGCAGGGGCATAGGCTGTTTCTTTATGGAAGTCTCCTCAAGGGCCTTGATAAAAGAAATGTTCACATACTGAGGTATGGGGAAGTCATTCCCGCTTATATGTGAGTTAAGTTGAATTTGATGCTAACTAGACCAGCCTGTTTGTGATATTGTACATCTGCTTTAATTATTAATGAAAAGGGCACATTGACCAGAAGTAAAGAATGTCCATGTTGAAAATAAAGACATCCATTTGAGCAACATGGATGGATCTAGAGATTATCATGCTAAATGAAACAAGCCAGAGAGAGAAGGACGGCTCTATTGGAAAGTGAAAGTGTTAGTTGCTTAGTCGTGTCCGACTCTTTGCAACTCCATGAACATTATAGCCTGCCAGGCACAAAGGTACCTGGAATTCTCCAGGCAAGAATACTGGAGTGGATTGCCATTCCCTTCTGCAAGGGATCTTCCCAACTCAGGGATCAAACCTGGGACTGCTGCATTGCAGGTAGATTCTTTACCTTCTGAGCTACCAGGGAAGCCCCCAAGGCAAATGTACGATATCACCTGTATGTGGAATATAAAAAGAAAGAATGATATAAATGAACTTAGGCGCAGGAGGGCCTAGAGGAGCTATCCCACGTTGAAGGTCAGGAAGGGCAGCAGTGAGGAGATACCCCTCGTCCAAGGTAAGAGAAACCCAAGTAAGATGGTAGGTGTTGCAAGAGGGCATCAGAGGGCAAACACACTGAAACCATACTTACAGAAAACTAGTCAATCTAATCACACTAGGACCACAGCCTTGTCTAACTCAGTGAAACTAAGCCATGCCTATGGGGCAACCCAAGATGGGCGGGTCATGGTGGAGAGATCTGACAGAATGTGGTCCACTAGAGAATGCAATGGCAAACCACTTCAGTATTCTTGCCTTGAGAACCCCATGAACAGTATGAAAAGGCAAAATGATAGGATACTGAAAGAGGAACTCCCCAGGTCGGTAGGTGCCCAATATGCTACTGGAGATCAGTGGAGAAATAACTCCAGAAAGAATGAAGGGATGGAGCCAAAGCAAAAACACCACCCAGTTGTGGATGGGACTGGTGATAGAAGCAAGGTCTGATGTTGTAAAGAGCAATATTGCATAGGAACCTAGAATGTTAGGTCCATGAATCAAGGCAAATTGGAAGTGGTGAAACAGGAGATGGCAAGAGTGAACGTCGACATTCTAAGAATCAGCGAACTGAAATGGACTGGAATGGGTGAATTTAACTCAGATGACCATTATATCTACTACTGTGGGCAGGAATCCCTCAGAAGAAATGGAGTAGCCATCATGGTCAACAAAAGAGTCCGAAATGCAGTACTTGGATGCAATCTCAAAAATGACAGGATGATCTCTGTTCGTTTCCAAGGCAAACCATTCAATATCACAGTAATCCAAGTCTATGCCCCAACCGGTAATGCTGAAGAAGCTGAAGTTGAACGGTTCTATGAAGACCTACAAGACCTTTTAGAACTAAGATGTCCTTTTCATTATAGGGGACTGGAATGCAAAAGCAGGAAGTCAAGAAACACCTGGAGTAATAGGCAAATTTGGCCTTGAAATACGGAATGAAGCAGGGCAAAGACTAATAGAGTTTTGCCAAGAAAATGCACTGGTCATAGCAAACACCCTCTTCCAACAACACAAGAGAAGACTCTATACATGGACATCACCAGATGGTCAACACCGAAATCAGACTGGTTATATTCTTTGCAGGCAAACATGGAGAAGCTCTATACAGTCAGCAAAAACAAGACCAGGAGTTGACTGCAGCTCAGACCATGAACTCCTTATTGCCAAATTCAGACTTAAATTGAAGAAAGTAGGGAAAACCACTAGACCATTCAGGTATGACCTAAATCAAATGCCTTATGATTATACAGTGGAAGTGAGAAATAGATTTAAGGAACTAGATCTGATAGATAGAGTGCCTGATGAACTATGGAATGAGGTTCGTGACATTGTACATGAGACAGGGATCAAGACCATTCCCATGGAAAAGAAATGCAAAAAAGCAAAATGGCTGTCTGAGGAGGCCTTACAAATAGCTGTGAAAAGAAAAGAAGCGAAAAGCAAAGGAGAAAAGGAAAGATATAAACATCTGAATGCAGAGTTCCAAAGAATAGCAAGAAGAGATAAGAAAGCCTTCTTCAGTGATCAATGCAAAGAAACAGAGGAAAACAACAGAATGGGAAAGACTAGGGATCTCTTCAAGAAAATCAGAGATACCAAAGGAACATTTCATGCAAAGATGAGCTCTATAAAGGACAGAAATGGTATGGACCTAACAGAAGCAGAAGATGTTAAGAAGAGATGGCAAGAATACACAAAAGAACTGTACAAAAAAGATCTTCACAACCCAGATAATCATAATGGTGTGATCACTGACCTAGAGCCAGACATCCTGGAATGTGAAGTCAAGTGGGCCTTAGAAAGCATCACTACGAACAAAGCTAGTGGAGGTGATGGAATTCCAGTTGAGCTATTTCAAATCCTGAAAGATGATGCTGTGAAAGTGCTACACTCAATATGCCAGCAAATTTGCAAAAGTCAGCAGTGGCCACAGGACTGGAAAAGGTCAGTTTTCATTCCAATCCCTAAGAAAGGCAATGCCAAAGAATGCTCACACTACTGCACAATTGCACTCATCTCACACACTAGTAAAGTAATGCTCAAAATTCTCCAAGCCAGGCTTCAGCAATATGTGAACCGTGAACTTCCAGATGTTCAAGCTGGTTTTAGAAAAGGCAGAGGAACCAGAGATCAAATTGCCAACATCCGCTGGATCATGGAAAAAGCAAGAGAGTTCCAGAAAAGCATCTATTTCTGCTTTATTGACTATGCCAAAGCCTTTGACTGTGTGGATCACAAGAAACTGTGGAAAATTCTGAAAGAGATGGGAGTACCAGACCACCTAATCTGCCTCTTGAGAAATTTGTATGCAGGTCAGGAAGCAACAGTTAGAACTGGACATGGAACAACAGACTGGTTCCAAATAGGAAAAGGAGTTCATCAAGGCTGTATATTGTCACCCTGTTTATTTAACTTATATGCAGAGTACATCATGAGAAATGCTGGACTGGAAGAAACACAAGCTGGAATCAAGATTGCCGGGAGAAATATCAATAACCTCAGCTATGCAGATGACACCACCCTTATGGCAGAAAGTGAAGAGGATCTAAAAAGCCTCTTGATGCAAGTGAAAGTGGAGAGTGAAAAAGTTGGCTTAAAGCTCAACATTCAGAAAACAAAGATCATGGCATCCGGTCCCATCACTTCATGGGAAATAGAAGATGGGGAAACAGTGGAAACAGTGTCAGACTTTATTTTGGGGGGCTCCAAAATCACTGCAGATGGTGACTGCAGCCATGAAATTAAAAGACGCTTACTCCTTGGAAGGAAAGTTATGACCAACCTAGATAGCATATTCAAAAGCAGAGACATTACTTTGCCAACAAAGGTTTGTCTAGTCAAGGCTATGGTTTTTCCTGTGGTCATGTATGGATGTGAGAGTTGGACTGTATAGAAGGCTGAGTGCCGAAGAATTGATGCTTTTGAACTGTGGTGTTGGAGAAGACTCTTGAGAGTCCCTTGGACTGCAAGGAGATCCAACCAGTCCATTCTGAAGGAGATCAGCCCTGGGATTTCTTTGGAAGGAATGATGCTAAAGCTGAAACTCCAGTACTTTGGCCACCTCATGCAAAGAGTTGACTCATTGGAAAAGACTCTGATGCTGGGAGGGATTGGGGGCAGGAGGAGAAGGGGATGACAGAGGATGAGATGGCTGGATGGCATCACTGACTTGATGGACATGAGTCTGAGTGAACTCCGGGAGTTGGTGATGGACAGGGAGGCCTGGCGTGCTGCGATTCAGGGGGTCGCAAAGAGTGGGACACGACTGAGCGACTGATCTGATCTGATTTGATAAAACGGAAATAGACCCATAGACATAGACAACATGCACATAGAAAAGAAACTTGTGGTTATCAAGAGAAAATTGGGGGTAAGGATAAATTAGGACATTGGGGTTAATATACACACACTACTCTGTATACAATAGATAACCAGCAAGGACCTACTGTACAGCATAGGGAACTGTACTCAATGTTTTGTAATAACCTAGCAGGGAAAAGACTCTGAAAAAAAGTGTGTATGTATACGTAAAACTGAATCACTTTTCTGTACACCTGAAACTAATACAACATTGTAAATCAACTAGATTTCAATTAAAAAAAGAAAAAATAAAAATAAAGGCTAAGTGCCCGTCTTCCAGGGATGCAATGTGGTCTTCCTTTGATGAAAGGACTCCTTCCCAGGTGCCATGGCCACATTGATCCACTGTTTATGTGCTGGTCTGATTTTTTGAAACCTTGAAGTAAAGTATCCCTGATTTGTTCGATATTCTTTGTTCTGACAAGGTATGAAACTATGCTGATAACTGTGCTTTTCTGGAGCAATTCCTCAGCGTTATCTGAGAGGCTGCCTTCCGGGCTGTAGTCCTCAGTTTGACCCAGATAAAACCCTTTTCTATTTCTACTATAGACTGTTTATTGATTATTTTCACCGACAGCCTGTTGTATAAAAAAAGCTATTTGGCTCTGTCCTCAGGTTGAATGCTGCCTTCATTAATTTCCTTCTAGGCCCTCATTTGAATGCAGGATGTGTGCCCAAAGACTAGAGGGGGCTCAGGCTGCTCTGAGGATGCTCCTCTAGCCCACATGTCTTCTTTGTCCACTGACTTAAAGTTCTGTCACCAGCCATGATCCCCAGAAGGGCACTGGTGTAATATTACATGGGCGGTATTGTGTTCCAGGGACTTAGTCCCTTCCTTGGAGAGAGTGGCCCTGGCTGCAGGCTCCTCAGACTCCTCCCTACCAGGCTCCCAGGCTCCGCCCCTGTGGCCTTAGGGCTCTCCTTTGACCACATATCGTTATTTCTCCTCCCTCCCGCTCACTCCCTGCTCAGGTATATTTTCTCCACAGATCTTTTACTGTTGAGTCTGCTGACCTTATAGTTCTCTGAGAAAAATACATATGTTTTTCTGTTTGTAAAATACATTTTATAGATTAATTTCTTCCTCTTGCCTTGTAAAATTCCGTGGCACATGAAATTTGTGGAAAAGTACAAGATTTTTGATCTCCTTCTGTCCCAGGGAATTAAGGTTCCACAAGATTGCAGGCTTCTTTCCCAAGCTGTCTTTGCTTTGGCAAAAACACGCGAGCAAACAAAACATAAAAAGAACTCTTCTCAACTACTTGTGTGATACATTAGCAATTCTCCCTGAACATTAGACACAAAAATTTCTTCCCCTTTCTTGCAAATATGATAAGGTCCCTTTGAAACAATTGTTCTCTTCTCTTTCTTCAGGTAAAATTAGAATAAGTGTCTTAAAATATATTTGTACTTTTCCGATTATTGATATCTAAGGAGTTTGTGTATATACCCATAAGACCCAATATGTGTATATCTAATACATTTAATTTGTCCCTTTGTCCTTTCCCTGGGGATTCCTGTTATTCATTCATCCACTCAATCATTCTCTCATTCATTCATTCAATAAACATTTTGAATGCCTCCTTTATATTAGACATATGCAAAGCCTACTATGGGGATGGTATAGAATACATATGGCCATGGGCTAAAATACTACATTTTTTAGCCATCTGAGTAGCTGAGTATTACAGGCTGAGTTGTCTAGAAGTAGACTCTGTTGTTTGGTGTATATAGAGGTTTTAAGGTACAGATTCCCCTTCCTGGCTGAGGTCCAGGGTTTCCTGCACTTTTCTGAGCTTCAGGAGACTGAATTCTAATATTAGCTCTGCCCCTAACAAGCTGTGTGATCTTGAATAGGTTGCTTCACCTCTCTGGATTTAATTTTCTAATAGCAAAACCTAAGAGAGAGGTTATATGTTCTATAAGCTTCTTTCTCATCTTACAGTTTTAAGTGTGTGTGTGTGCTAAGTCGCTTCAGTCATGTCCAACTCTTTGGGATCCTATGGACTGGAGCCCTCCAGGCTCCTCTGTCCATGGGATTCTCCAGGCGAAAATACTGGAGTAGCTTGCCATGCCCTCCTCAGAGTTTTAAGTAGTACCTGCCATTTCACTGGAGGGTATAGTAATAATGATGTTACTATTTACACTTGTATGAATACTTCATTACTTGCAGAAATAGAAAAATCTGTCTTCATGACATCCTTATGCAGTAGGTTGGCAAGGAGATGTTATTCCAGTTTTAAAAATAATAAAATAGATTTAGAGAGCATCTTAAGAAACTCACAAAGATGGTCGATTTTGCCTCAGTAAAATCAGCAGACCAGGAATGTCAAATAGCTCCTGAGTTCATGCTGATATCCAGTGGTTTTAGAGATATAATTTTTACTTGGAAGGAAGGAGATAAATATTTATTGAGTGTTTTCTCTGAGCATCAGTGGTAGGTTGCTTTACCTGTATTCTTTCATTGTGTGTGACTATGTTTCTGTGTTGTTATGTATTATCCCACTTTACAGATAAGAGAATTGAGGTTTACTTATGTGGCTTGCCCTAGTAAGAAATGGAGATCGATTTAATCTTTGTCTTCTCTTACTCCAAAGCATAGAATTGCCAGAGAGCATGGAGTACAACCCTCAACTAGACTTTTCCAGTGGGGCCAACAAAACGGCTTCCCTGAAGCAAGGGTAGTCTTGACTGGAGTGGTTGTGCTGTTCCAGCCTGATTGTCCCAGTATCCAGCAACCTTCCTTCACGGACTGTCTTTATGCAGATTCAAGGAGACTCTGTGCTAATGTTACTGTTGAAGATTTAACATCTCTTCTCCAAGCTATATTTCTTAAAGTGGTAGTCAAGTCATTTAATTAAAGGTGTTTAAGGGGGTTTGTTTATTATTTATGCTCCATCTGACTGATAAACACAACCTGTTAGGCTGGCTTGATCTAAAATGTATTTATTACAGAAATAGTACTGAAATTTAACTAATTTTCTGGTTTCTTGGGTTTACATGAAGTCTCATGGTGTTGATGTATTATCCACTTAAATATTTAAATGTTTGCTGCTGCTGCTAAGTCACTTCAGTCGTGTCCGACTCTGTGCTACCCCATAGACGGCAGCCCACCAGGCTCCCCCATCCCTGGGATTCTCCAGGCAAGAACACTGGAGTGGGTTGCCATTTCCTTCTCCAATGCATGAAAGTGAAAAGTGAAAGTGAAGTCGCTCAGTCGTGTCCAACCCTCAGGGACCCCATGGACTGCAGGCTTCCAGGCTCCTCTGTCTATGGGATTTTCCAGGCAAGAGTACTGGAGTGGGTTGCCATTGCCTTCTCTGATTTAAATGTTTAATTAGGTTCAAAATAAATCATTTTGTTCCCCTTCCTAACTCTTACTTTGTCATTAAGTTTGTTTGGCTTACTGGCTGCTTAGGTTTCTCCAACAGCGAATCCTTTTGTAACTCCATGCTTTTCCCCAAAGTTATAGTTATGCACGGACCAGGAGGCTGTGGGGAAAAGCAATTTACAGTTTTTTGTAACTTTGGGCAAACCACAAACAGCATCAGAGAACTGAGAAAAGTGCAATCTCATGGGCAATAAGCATAGTTGTTTATTGAAAAATCAACATTGAATGTAACAGTCTAATAGATTTTTTTTCTTCAATACTCACTGAATTCTTTTTCTTCAAAATTTTGAAGAAAATATCACCAAAGAAATATCATATTTGGGAAGTTGCAGCTGAATCAGGTTTTCAAATGAACACTTAGAAGGACTCTATTTCCTCTTTAGAAATGTTGAGCTTAGGAAGAAGTTGCGAGGAAATTTGATTCCATCCTCTTGGTCCAAAAGATGAAGTAACTTGCCTGAGGGAACACAGGTGGCTGGGGCACAGGAGGAATAAGACGGGGGGTCTTGACTTTCTGACAGGGCTGTTCTTGCTCCAAATGCTGCAAGCTCCCCTGTGTGAGAAACAGGATATTCACATGTTGGTTAACAGAAAGTTATCGTGCACTGGTGGTAGCCTACACATGGGTGACCAGTTATTTTTATAGTGCCCCATGCTTATAAAAAATTCAAACCCCAATATGAAGTGTATAAAAGGACATAAAAGTGAAAGCCTACTTCCGGGCCTCCTTCAACATTCCCCAGAGCTTACCACAAATGGCTTGGTCTATAGCCATCTGGATTTTTCTAGGCATATTTAAAGCTCCTCTCTCCCCACAAACACACACAATTTACCTAAAAAAAAAAGAAAAAAATATAATTCTGTAATTTGCTTTTAGAGCAAAAAATAGGTCATGGGCTTCTTTCCATGTCAGTGTATATAAGGGTACCTCCTCCCTTGTGTGGTGCTCCAATGGGTAGAACAGAATACCTTTAACCAGTTTCCTACTGATATAAAACTTGGCCAGTTTTTAAGAACTACAAATCATGACCATGGACTATTACATTGGTGGGTCACAGCACCATCCAGTCTGCCCCTCTCCTCCCCTAGCAGGTGTAGGAGTCCCTTCTACCTATGTCTGATCATCATTCAATCTCTGATCCAATAGTCCCAGGGGATATCATAGTCAGTACCAGCATATGCCAGGGACAATGCAGTGGGCAGCTCTAAAATCCCACTGAACATAATTTATGCTTCTGTAGTGATTCAGAACTTTGCAGAGCTGCAGGCTCATTGTTAAATGACCATTATTTTGTAGAAATCAGGTAGTGCTGGTAATTAGAAGTGTGGACCGAGAGCACATCAAAATCAATCATCGGCATCAGGACGCCTGAAAAACACTGCTGCTGTTTCACTCTTCCTTCCTTCCTTCCTTTCTTTCTCTTTTTCTCTCTTTCCCTCCCATTCTTTCCTTTATTTGTTCTTTCTTTTTTAAATTAGGGTAAAGGAACTTGGTATCAGGGATGAATAAACTTTAAAAAATCCTGCATATTATCCCTTGTGTCATTCATAACTCAACAGCCATTTCTTGGGTGCCTGCTTCACACGGGGTTCTGATCGGACCCCAGGCTTCCATGCACATCATAACTGGCTTCTACCCTAGGTGCCTACAGCGTGGCACAGACACCAACACTTGAAGACAGTGTGTTCTTTGGTAAGTATTGAATGCTTTGCTAACATTGGAAAAAGGAAGGGAAAAACAAAGATGGATTTGGAGAAAGAGGAGGAGAAGTGAAAGGAGGAGAAAGAAGAGGAAGAGGAGGGGGAGGAGGAGAGCTCCGTTCCGCACCTGTATTAAAAAGGACTCAAGAAGAAAATGTAGATGCAACAAGCTTTATTTAACAGGCTTTATGCAGCTGGTGGTCTCTATTCCCAAGGGTCTAGAGAACTAGTAAATGGGGTGGAAGTCAGCAAACTTTTATAGGATAAAGAATAAGGAAGAGAAAAAGAGAAAATGAGTAAGAAACAAGGAAATAATATAGAGTCCAGAGCTGGCTTGTTGTGTGGGGACTGGCTGACTAGACAGCCAGCGCTTCTGGCCAAGTGGAGCCTTTACAAGGACATGCCAGCTGAGTTCTGGTTTGCTGACATGGCACCGGGGCAGGAACTGTTCCATCCCATATACCCAGAGCAGTGGTTTCAGGCTGTAATGGCTATCAGAAAGGCGGGGGTCCTTATACGCAAGCTTCAGTACCTCTTGCCTGATATATTAGGAAGGAAGAAAGGAAGCAAGGAAGAAAATGTCTCGAACAATCAGTCATAGCAATCTCCTTCTGTCCCCTGTTCCCCACCCCTAGCCCCCTTGCCCTGTCACTCCCCATGTCTCTCAAGGGCTCCACAGCTGGGTCTGGAACACCCCCTTCCCCCTGCCCCAGTGACTCTCCAGTGAGGGGCCACATCTGCAGAAATGTAGTCTCCCTTCTTCTTCTAGTCCGTTTATGGACTTCACATGTAACATTTCATTTTATCAGGAGTCCCACTGCCCAAGAGCAGAGCAACGCAGACGGCGTCTGACAGTCACTGGCCTGGAAGCTGGAGTCCGGCCCCTAGCCTGGCTTCTGTGATGGGTGCCCTCTGTTATCAAACCCCCTGCCCCCATCCTGCTTTTTCTGTGATGAGTGCGTCTGGTCCCTGAGCCCTCCACTCAAGTCCTCACCCGCAGTCCACTTCCACCCACGGTGGGAGACCTGAGGAGGGCAGTGCTGGAGCCTGCCTTCTGAGGATGTGGTGGGTCCCTCCTGGGGGCATCGAAACAAAAACAAAACCAGGCCGTGTGGCCTGAGGACCAGGGGCCTGGACTCTGAATTCAAAGCACCTGGGCCCACCTCATGGTTTGTGACCTTGAGTAAAGTCAGGGGCTTTGTGAGCCTGTGTTTCCTCACCTGTAATTATCCCCATTTCAGAGGGTTACTGTGAGGATTAAATGGGACAGTGTTTGCCGAGGGTTTAGAACCGCGCTTCGTGCATTATAAGCAGTCACTGAATGTCAGTTGGCATGATGATTTTCATTATAAAGTTCTTAGGATACCATTTCCTCTCGTGTCTTTAAGGACGTCATTCTAGCAGTTCTACCCCCACAACCTTCCTCATCAATCTGACCCTGTATGATCTATATGGTCACTTCCTCTTGTAAACACGTGTTGCTACTCCCTTCTTAAAATACAAATCAAATAAATTAAAAGGTGCCACCTCCTTCTCCCATTCGCAGCAGTGCTCCTCAAGGTGTTCTCTGTACTTCCTGTTCAATTCTCCTCCTTTACTTCTTTCCTGAACTCGCTTGGATCTGGCTTTTGCTCTCCCTGCTTCACTGAACCTGCTTTTGCTGCCAAGACCACCATGCCCTCCGCACTGTCAATGCGGTAGCCACTGAGAAGTGTCGCCTGGCTGAGGCACACACAGCTCTCCCCTCCTCTGTGAACCACTTTCTAGCTTGGATTCTGGGCGCCGCACTCTCCCGATTTTGCTCTTTCCTCATTTCGGTCTCCTTTGCTGGCTTCTACGTCTCTGGCCCCCAGGCAGTGGGATGACCTGAGACTCAACCTTGGCCCTTCAGTTGCTGTTTCGATCTTCACTGACTTGTGACCTTATTTGTCTTGTGGCTTTGCGATCACTGACCTGCCAACACTCCTAAATTTACATCTCCAGCCCACAGATTCATATATTATCTGCCCACCTGGCATCCCCCCTTGGATTCCTGTCGAGAACTGAACTCCTGATCCTGCCCCAGCTCCCAGCCTGCTCTCCCCACCATCTTCCCCATTAGGTAAGGACAACTCCATCCTTCCAGGTCAGGCTAAAAACTTTGGGGTCATGCTTGACTGTTCTTTCATCACGAACCTGATTATTTGTTCCTTAAAAAAAAAAAAAAAAAACACGCAGAATCTGACCACATCTCACCTCTACCACTGATCTCATTCTGGTCCAAGTCACCATCATCTTTCCTACAGGAACCAGATTAGCCTTTTCCTAACGGGTGCTGAAGCTGAAGCACCAATAGTTTGACCACTTGATGCAAAGAGCTGACTCACTGGAAAAGACTCTGAGGCTGGGAAAGATTGAAGGCAAAAGGAGAAGGGGGTGGAAGAGGATGACAGTGGTTAGAAAGCATCACTGACTCAATGGATATGAATTTGAGCAAACTCCGAAGGATAGTGAAGGACAGAGGAGCCTGGTATGATGCAGTCTATGGGGTCACAAACAGTCGGACATGACTGACTGAACAACAAATGGGGGCCATGGCTCTGGATCCTCCAAGTGCATGTGTGTGTGCTAAGTCACTTGAGTTGTGTCCGACTCTGGGATCACAGGAACTATAGCTCGCCAGTCTTCTCTCTCCATTGGATTCTCCAGGCAAGAATACTGCCGTGGGTTGCCATGCCCTCCTCTACAGGATCTTCCAGGCCCAGGGATCAAGCCAGTATCTCTTATGTCTCCTGCATTAGCAGGCAGGTTCTTTACCACTAGTGCCACCTGGGAAGCCCGGATGCTCCACAGTTCAGTTCAGTTCAGTCGCTCAGTTGTGTTGGACTCTATGCGACCCAATGAATCGCAGCACGCCAGGCCTCTCAGTCCATCACCAACTCCCGGAGTTTACCCAAACTCATGTCCATCGAGCTGGTGATGCCATCCAGCCATCTCATCCTCTGTCATCCCATTCTCCTCCTGCCCCAAATCCCTCCCAGCATCAGGGTCTTTCCCAATGAGTCAACTCTTTGCATGAGGTAGCCAAAATATTGCAGTTTCAGCCTCAGCAACAGTCCTTCCAATGAACACCCAGGACTGATCTCCTTTAGAATGGACTAGTTGGATCTCCTTGCAGTCCAAGGAACTCTCAAGAGTCTTCTCCAACACCACAGTTCAAAAGCATCAATTCTTCAGCGCTCAGCTTTCTTCACAGTCCAACGCTCACATCCATACATGACTACTGGAAAAACCGTAGCCTTGACTAGACAGACCTTTGTTGGCAAAGTAATGTCTCTGCTTTTTAATTTGCTATCTAGGTTGGTCATAACTTTCCTTCCAAGGAGTAAGCATCTTTTAATTTCATGGCTGCAATTGCCATTTGCGGTGATTTTGGAGCCCCCCAAAATAAAGTCTGACACTGTTTCCGCTGTTTCCCCATCTATTTCCCATGAAGTGATGGGACCAGATGCCATGATCTTCGTTTTCTGAATGTTGAGCTTTAAGCCAACTTTTTCACTCTCCACTTTCACCTTCATCAAGAGGCTTTTGAGTTCGACTTCACTTTCTGCCATAAGGGTGGTGTCATCTGCATATCTGAGGTTATTGATATTTCTCCTGACAATCTTGATTCCAGCTTGTGCTTCTTCCAGCCCAGCATTTCTCATGATGTGCTCTGCATATAAGTTAAATAAGCAGGGTGACAATATACAGCCTTGACAAACTCCTTTTCCTATTTGGAACCAGTCTGTTGTTCCATGTCCAGTTCTAACTGTTGCTTCCTGACCTGCTTATAGGTTTCTCAAGAGGCAGATCAGGTGGTCTGGTATTCCCATCTCTTGAAGAATTTTCCACGGTTTATTGTGATCCATACAGTCAAAGGCTTTGGCATGGTCAATAAAGCAGAAATAGATGTTTTTCTGGAACTCTCTTGCTTTTTCCATGATGCAGCGGATGTTGGCAATTTGATCTCTGGTTCCTCTGCCTTTTCTAAAACCAGCTTGAACATCTGGAAGTTCACAGTTCACGTATTGCTGAAGCCTGGCTTGGAGAATATTGAGCATTACTTTACTAGCGTGTGAGATGAGTGCAATTGTGCAGTAGTGTGAGCATTCTTTGGCATTGCCTTTCTTTGGGATTGGAATGAAAACTGACCTTTTCTAGTTCTATGGCCATGTTGAGTTTTCCAAATTTGCTGGCATATTGAGGGCAACACTTTCACAGCATCATCTTTCAGAATTTGAAATAGCTCAACTGGAATTCCATCACCTCCACTAGCTTTGTTCATAGTGTTGCTTCCTAAGGCCCACTTGACTTCACATTCCAGGATGTCTGGCTCTAGGTGAATGACCACACTATAGTGATTATCTGGGTCGTGAAGATCTTTTTTGTACAGTTCTGTGTATTCTTGCCATTTCTTCTTAATATCTTCTGTTTCTGTTAGGTCCATACCATTTCTGTCCTTTACTGAGCCCAGCTTTGCATGAAATGTTCCCTTGGTATCTCTAATTTTCTTGAAAAGATCCCTAGTCTTTCCCATTCTGTTGTTTTCCTCTATTTCTTTGCATTGGTCGTTGAGGAAGGCTTTCTTATCTCTCCTTGCTATTCTTTGGAACTCTGCTTTCAGATGCTTATATCTTTCCTTTTCTCCTTTGCTTTTCACCTCTCTTCTTTTCACAGCTATTTGTAAGGCCTCCTCAGACAGCCATTTTGCTTTTTTGCATTTCTTTTCCATGGGAATGGTGTTGATCCCTGTCTCCTGTACAATGTCACGAACCTCCATCCATAGTTCATCAGGCACTCTGTCTATCAGATCTAGTTCCTTAAATCTATTTCTCACTTCCACTGTATAATCATAAGGGATTTGATTTAGGTCATACTTGAATGGCCCAGTGGTTTTCCCAACTTTCTTCAATTTAAGTCTGAATTTGGCAATAAGGAGTTCATGATCTGAGCCCACAGATAGAGCTTCTCCATCTTTGGCTGCAAAGAATATAATCAATCTGATTTTGGTGTTGACCATCTGGTGATGTCCATGTGTAGTGTCTTCTCTTGTGTTGTTGGAAGAGGGTGTTTGCTATGACCAGTGTGTTTTCTTGCCAAAACTCTATTAGCCTTTGCCCTGCTTCATTCCGTATTCCAAGGCCAAATTTGCCTGTTACTCCAGGTGTTTCTTGACTTCTTACTTTTGCATTCCAGTCCCCTATAATGAAAAGGACATCTTTTTTGAGTGTTAGTTCTAAAAGGTCTTGTAGGTCTTCATAGAACCGTTCAACTTCAGCTTCTTCAGCATTACTGGTTCGAGCACAGGCTTGGATTACCATTATATTGAATGGTTTGCCTTGGAAACAAACAGAGATCATTCTGTTGCTTTTGAGATTGCATCCAAGTACTGCATTTTGGACTCTTTTGTTGACCATGATGGCTACTCCATTTCTTCTAAGGGCTTCCTGCCCACGGCAGTAGTGATAATGGTCATCTGAGTTAAATTCATCCATTCCAGTCCATTTTAGTTCGCTAATTCCTAGAATGTTGACATTCACTCTTGCCATCTCTTGTTTGACCATTTCCAATTTGCCTTGATTCATGGACCTAACATTCCAGGTTCCTATGCAATATTGCTCTTCACAGCATCAGACCTTGCTTCTATCACCAGTCACATCCACAGCTGGGTATTCTTTTTGCTTTGGCTCCATCCCTTCATTCTTTCTGGAATTATTTCTCCCCTGTTTTCCAGTAGCATATTGGGCACCTACCGACCTAGTGAGTTCCTCTTTCAGTATCCTATCATTTTGCCATTTCATACTGTTCATGGGGTTCTCAAGGCAAGAATACTGAAGTGGTTTGCCATTCCCTTCTCCAGTGGACCACGTTCTGTCAGACCTCTCCACCATGACCTGTCCGTTTTGGGTGGCCCCACATGGCATGGCTTAGTCTCATTGAGTTAGATAAGGCTGTGGTCCATGTGATCAGATTGGCTAGTTTTCTGTGCTTATGGTTTCAGTGTGTTTGCTCTTTGATGCCCCCTCACAACACCTACAGTTTTACTTGGGTTTCTCTTACCTTGGACGTGGGGTATCTCTTCATGGCTGCTCCAGCAAAGCGCAGCCACTGCTCCTTATTTTGGACGAGTCTCCCCTCCTGACCTTGAATGTGGAGTAGCTACTCTGGCCCTCCTGTGCATGGGCAGCCGCTGCTCCTTGGACGTGGGGTTGCTCCTCTAGGCCGCTGCCCCTGACCTCGGGCATGGGGTATACAATGTGGTCTCCTCTAAACAGACTCTCACATATATACCACCTGGCCCTTTTTTAACTGTGGATGCTCCACAGTTACATGTAAAATGTTAATTCAAATTGCATCACTCCTTTGTTTTAATCCCTTTAGAGCTTCTCATCTCATCCTGAGTAAAAGCTGAACTAGATAAGAGAGGCCCTGCCCAACCTGCCCCTCCTCCACCCCATTCCCTTGGGCGTTCCTGGCCTTATTCCTTGTGCTGCTGCTGCTAAGTTGCTTCAGTCGTGTCTGACTCTGTGCGACTCCATAGACGGCAGCCCACTAGGCTTCCCATCCCTGGGATTCTCCAGGCAAGAACACTGGAGTGGGTTGCCATTTCCTTCTCCAATGCATGAAAGTGAAAAGTGAAAGTGAAGTCGCTCAGTTGTGTCTGACTCTTATCGACCCCATGGACTGCAGCCTACCAGGCTCCTCCGTCCATGGGATTTTCTAGGCAAAAGTACTGGAGTGGGGCGCCATTGCCTTAGCACTTCCTTAATCATGTCACGTATGCTCCCACTTCAGGGCTTTACGCTGGCCATGCCCTTCCCCTGGAATTCTCTCTGCTTGAATATCACCTTGCTCTTTCCCACCTTCTTCAAGAATTTGCTCACATGTGTGATCCTCAGTGAGGCCTTCCTTAGCCACTTTATGCAAAATGCTGCCCCTCCCCCAACTGACGCTCTCTTTCCCTGCTGTACATTCCCCTCCTCCATTGCGCTTACAGTACATATCACCTTCTAACTCTGTATCTACCTATTGTAGTTTTTGTCAGTGTCTGAATTTTCATTGCTTTTGTTCTCTCTGGCGCCTAGAACACTGCCTGGCACACAGTGGCACTCAGTAGAATGACAAGTGAATGAACGAACAAGAGAGGAAATGGGGAAAGTGGGCAGATTATTTTGAGGGATGTGATCTTTTGATGATTTGAGCCTCAGTTTGCTGGTGAAGAAGCTTTGTACACAAGGAGAAAGATCAGATTTGGAGGAACGAGCCACAAGAACTAAACTAACAGGTAGCGAGTCTGTCCTAGTCATTTGTTTACAGTGAGCCATATCTACCTGGGATCCAGCTTCAGTCTGTGGAGGAAGGAGCCCCCTTACTGCCACTTACATCTGTTCAGGAGCCCAAAGACTCCTCAGGATACTTCTGAATGTATGAAGAACTAGAGCAAAGAGAGCTGGTTATTCTCAAAAGATACTTCTCACTGGTGATCCTCTGTACTTATGGTTGTTGCTGTTCAGTCGCTCAGTCATGTCCAACTCTTTGTGACCCCTTGGACTGCAGCATGCCAGTCTTCCCTGTCCTTCATCATCTCCTGGAGCTTGCTCAAACTCATGTCCATTGAGGCAGTGATGCCATCCAACCGTTTCATCCTCCATTGTCCCCCTCTCCTCCTACCTTCAATCTTTCCCAGCATCAGGTTCTTCTCTAATGAGTCGGCTCTTCTCATCAGGTGGCCAGAGTATTGGAGATCCAGTTTCAGCATCATTTAGACCAAAGTACTTATGGGTACTTTGGTCTGAAGAACAAGAAAATATAAGAAACCCTTTTCTTTGGGTGATTCTGAAAAACTACCACAATCTCTTACTTTCTGACTCTGCACGTTTTGTGTTTGTGGGGGGTGGGGAGTGGTGGGCATCGCCTCTGCTTGCATTTGCTGTGAGAGCTCCCTTCCTTTCAAGTTACATGCCTTAAAGGTTACAGACTACCTTTCACTGGTTCTATTTCAGTTGGTCTTCCCTAAGAGACTTATCTCTCAAAGTCCTGGGGAAAGTGTTTCAAATGTAATAGACAGTCAGGAATTTTCAGCTGAGATCTGGTAACATCACTCTTGTTCAAATTCAATAAATGGCAGATGAATACCTTTTGCCTTTGGAAACAGTCTCAGATTTTTCATACTGGTAAGCACTAATCCTTATCTACCTGAAAGCTTTAATGGCTAGATGTCTTACTCCTTTCAGGCTGCTATGACAAAATCCCATAGACTATGTGGCTTATACACATGTATTTTTTACAGATATGGAGGCTGGGAAGTCCAAGAACAAGGTGCTTGCATGGCTGTGCTCTGGGGAGGACCCTCTTCCTGCTTCATAACCAGCTCTTTCTCCCTGTATCCTCATGTGATGGAATGAGTGAGGGATCTCCATAGAACCTCTCATGTAAAGGCACTAATCACCTCCCAACATCCCCACCTCCTGTACCATCACATTTGGGGGTTAGAATTCAACATATGAATTTTGGGAATGCACAAAAACTCAGACCATAGCAATAGATATCATCCCATCTGGATAGACCCAGAGAACATTTTAAAAAATGACAATTTCATGGACCACAGGCCTTTCACCTCAGTGTTACAGCTCTCTTCTCTCTATCCTGCAGTTCTGTGTTTCCAGGCCCAACATTTTATACGAGGAGCCAGTGAGCTTCATCTTGGCCTGTTCATTCATGGCCACTGTGCACTCTCCAATTTGCTTGAGCTTTTACTTACCTTTCCTCAAAATGTGGCACTATGACAGAGGCCAGCTTTGGGTCAGGCTGAATGAGTTCTGTATGGATTCACAGTTTTTGATATCCATGATTGTTATTTTAGCGAGCTAGCACCTCTATGGACTTCTCTGGTGGCTCAGACGGTAAAGAGTCTGCCTACGATGCGGGACACCTGGGTTTAATGCCTGGGTCAGGAAGATCTCTTGGAGAAGGAAATGGCAACCCACTCCAGTATTCTTGTCTGTCAAATCCCACGGATGGAGGAGCCTGGTAGGCTACAGTCCATGGGGTCGCAAAGAGTCGGACCTTTGTGACCTCTATCAGGGGCTTCCCTCGTGGCTCAGATGGTAAAGAACCTGCCTGCAATGTAAGAGACCTGGGTTTTATCCCTGGGTCTGGAAGATGCCCTGGAGAAGGGAATGGCTGCCCACTCCAGTATTCTTGCCTGGAGAATTCCATGAACAGAAGAGCCTGGTGGGCTATCACATACTTATCATTGTTTTTTCTTTTTTGTGGTGGGAATAATTAAGATCTAGTCTCTTAGCAAGTTTGATGCTTTTATGTCAGCGTTTTTGTCTATAATCACTACACTGTGCACTAGATCTCTGGGACCTATTCATTCACTAGCTGCACATTTGTACTATTAAACACCTTTTCTTCTATTCCCCTATCTCCCAATCCCTGATAACCACCATGCTACTCTCTGTTTATGTGAGTTCTAATTTTTTAAAGATTCTGCATATAAGTGACATTGTGTGGTATTTGTCTTTCTCTGTCTGACTTATCTTACTTAGCATAATGCCTTTAAGCTCTATCCATGTTGTCACAAACGGCAGGATTTCCTTCTTTCTCATGGCTAAATATTATTATATGTATTATATAACATTTTCTTTACCATTCATCTATTGATGGATGCTTAGGTTGTTTCTGGCTTAAGTTTTGATGATTCAACTAACAATGTCCAATGGTATAAAGTAGGATTGTGTTCCGCAACTCTCTTTTGTAGGAGTTAAATAAAAATGACTTGAAGCCGACTTCGGTTAATTTAGATGCCTGTCCGTTGACCATAGAAAATAGCTGAAGGAGCTTCTCCCTCTGTACTGACATCAGTGTCACAGCCTGGAAGGGGCCTCTGGGTGACACGTCTTGCGATCAGACCACTAACAGAAAGACTGGTCTTCCACCAACCATTTTACAATTAAAATAATTATTACATGGACGTTCTCCAAATGCAGTGATTCTAAGTTTAATAATTCCATTCAGCTAATTTTTTAAAGCTATTTTAAGTAGTGTTTAATTACCTCATTAGTGAAAATATGTATCAGCATGCTCTCCCAATGTGTATGATTTATTTATAAGTTCCATACACATGCTATTATATTACTATGTTATCTGTGTTATAAAGCATACAGAAAGCAACAATTTAAAAGGATGGGATGAAGATGAAATGTGACTTTTTAAATTTTATTTACTAACAGAACAATATCTCTCAATTATAATGATGAATGTTCTGGCTTCCTTTCAAAGATGTCTTGCTAATCCTGATGGTTTCATATTTCCATTAGATAATATCAAAGGCACAATAAAAACTCAGGGCAAGATGCCTCATTAACAAGAGTGCAGGTAAACCTGTACTTTAAGTGGTCTTTTTATTAATTTTAAATTTGGAGATTGACTTTTTGTCAGATGTGATCAGATCCTTATTTTGACCCATAGGCAGCTCATAAAAAGCTTGTCTATTCTAAGAATCAGAGAATTGCAGGCTCTGCCATTTCATTTTTATTGCTATGTTTATTACTGACATTTCTTTAATCCTCTCCATTTTATGAAAGATAGTTTAGTTGAAACTAGATGCTACATTCCATACAGCTGCTAATTAGTCACGTCTGAACTCCAACATGTGGCCATTTGGTGACACTGAACAAAAATGTGTCAACTCTCTACCTAGGGAACTTCCTTTATCCCAAAGACACCCTGAGAACCACAGGGGGCAACCGAGCAGGTGGCATCTAGCAAGGTGACCAAGCAGGTGACATGCTTGTCTCAGTTGGAATCTTTAAGTGCTATTAAAGCTTGATTCCTTTCATATTATTATATCTAAATACATTTCTAATATTTTCTTTGGAGAAGGCAATGGCACCCCACTCCAGTACTCTTGCCTGGAAAATCCCATGGATGGAGGAGCCTGGTGGGCTGCAGTCCATGGGGTTGCTAAGAGTCGGACACGACTGAGCGACTTTCACTTTTCACTTTCATGCATTGGAGAAGGAAATGGCAACCCACTCCAGTGTTCTTGCCTGGAGAATCCCAGGGACAGGGGAGCCTGGTGGGCTGCCATCTATGGGGTCTCACAGAGTTGGACATGACTCTTCCTGCATGCCAATCTTACACAGCCCCTACAGTGTGCAGACTCTTCCAAGAGATATTTGCTACTAATCCATCCTGGGAACTTCACTGGGAACTGGTATGTTAGTCACTCAGTTATGTCCAACTCTTTGTGACACCACGGACTGTAGCTTGGCCAGGCTTCTCTGTCCATGAAATTCTCCAGGCAAGAATACTGGAGTGAATTGCCGTTACCTTCTTCAGAGGAACTTCCCAACCCAGGGATCGAACCATGGTCTCCTGTCTCACAGGCAGATCCTTTACCATTTGAGCTACAGGGAAGTCTGACAGGGAATCAGGGCTGCTCATAAATGGATTTTTGAGAGCTGCTTCCCAAACACCAGCTGGTGATCACATCAGACCCTCACCAGTTTGCCTGACCTCTACAGCATCTGTATTGTTAGTTAGTTAACATTGATGCCTCTGTTAACTTACTTTTCTTTTTTAACTATTTATTTTTTAAATTGAAGTATAGTTACTTTACAATGTTGTGTTAGTTTCTGCTGTACAACAGCATGAATCAGCTATATGTATACAAATGTGCTCTCACTCTCGAGCCTCCTTCCCACCCTAGCTCCTATCCTACCCTTGCAGGTTATCACCGAGTGCCAAGCTGAGCTCCCTATGCTATATACAGCCGCTTTCTGCTAGCTATCTGTTTCACACACGATAGTGTGTATATCTCAATCCTACTCTCCCAATGTGTCTCACCCTCCCCTTCCCCCAACCCCATGTCCACATGTCCATTTTCTATGTCTGCGACTCTATTCCTGCCCTGCCAACAGGCTCATCTATACCATCTTTCTAGATTCCATTCATATACCTTCATACTTATTAACTTACATTTAAACTTGTTTATTTAAAAGGAAATATGTCAGTGGCGTGAATGGAAGAATCCCTATCATTAGTCGTTCATCCTATCTCACAAACCCTGGTTCTTCTCACCGTGGCCTGACATAGCCCCTGCTGCTGCCTTTGGTGAGCTTCCCATGTCCCACAGCTAAAAGCCCAGAGGGTTCTTTGCTCCCCTCCCTACAATACTGAGCAATCAATGGGGTGAGGGGAGACCTGGACAGGAAGTGCTTTGCATTGCCACCCATTGAAAGACTCCTCAGCAACTGGTGCACAGAGGGTGGGGAGGGTGGGTAAGGCTGCAGGCCAGCAATTTTGATCAGCAACTGCAGATCAACTTAGGTACTATACTTGGGGGAAGGGCTTCTCTGATGGCTCAGATGGTAAAAAAATCTGCCTGGAATGCAGGAGACCTGGGTTTGATCCCTGGATCAGGAAGACCCCTGGGAGAAGGGAATGGCTACCCATTCCAGTATTCTTGCCTGGAAAATACTATGGTCAGAGGAGCCTGGAGGGCTACAGTCCATGGGGTCACAAAGAGTCAGACCTGACTGAGCACACACACACACACTTATACTTGGGGAAACACATCTCTTTCTGCTTTACTTCCAGGAACTACAGAACCAAATATAACTGATATATAGTCATGGCATTGTCCTTAGGCTTGCATATTTGGGATGGTGTATCTTACCACTTCTAACTCTGGGTTTTTCGACTTTCTACTATCAATTATATTTTTCCTAGTCATGATTCAGTTCAGTTCAGTTGCTCAGTCGTGTTCGACTCTTTGCGACTCCATGGACTGCAGCACGCCAGGCCTCCCTGTCCATCACCAATTCCCAGAGTTTACTCAAACTCATGTCCATTGAGTTGATGATGCCATCCAACCATCTCATCCTCTGTTGTCCCCTTCTCCTCTTGCCCTCAATCTTTCCCAGCATCAGGGTCTTTTCAAATGAGTCCGTTCTTCACGGACTCATGGTGGCCAAAGTATTGGAGTTTCAGCTTCACCATCAGTCTTTGCAATGAATATTCAGGACTGATTTCCTTTAGGATGGACTGGTTGGATCTCCTTGCAGTCCAAGGGACTCACAAGAATCTTCTCCAACACCACAGTTCAAAAGTATCAATTGTTTGGCACTCGGCTTTCTTCATAGTCCAACTCTCATGTCCATACACGACTACTGGAAAAACCATAGCTTTGACTAGATGGACCTTTGTTGGCAAAGTAATGTCTCTGCTTTTCAATATGCTGTCTAGGTTGGTCATAACTTTTCTTCCAAGGAGCAAGCGTCTTTTAATTTCATGGCTACAGTCACCATCTGCAGTGATTTTGGAGCACAAAAAAATAAAGTCTGCTACTGTTTCCACTGTTTCACCATCTATTTGCCATGAAGTGATGGGACCAGATGCCATGATCTTAGTTTTCTGAATGTTGAGCTTTAAGCCAACTTTTTCACTCTCTACTTTCACTTTCATCAAGAAGCTATTCAGTTCTTCTTTGCTTTCTGCCATAAGGGTGGTGTCATCTGCATATCTGAGATTATTGATATTTCTCCTGGCAATCTGGATTCCAGCTTGTGCTTCATCCAACCCAACATCTCTCATGATGTACTCTGCATATAAGTTAAATAAGCAGGGTGACAATATACAGCCTTGACGTACTCTGTTCCCAATATGGAACCTGTCTGTTATTCCATGTCCAGTTCTAACCATTGCTTCCTGACCTGCATACAGATTTCTCAAGAGACAGGACAGGTGGTCTGGTATTTCCATCTCTTTCAGAATTTTCCACAGTTTGCTTGACCCATACAGCCAAAGGCCTTGGCAAAATCAATAAAGCAGAAATAGATGTTTCTCTGGAACTCTCTTGCTTTTTCCATGATCCAGTTGATGTTGGCAATTTGATCTCTGGTTCCTCTGCGTTTTCTAAATCCAGCTTGAACATCTGGAAGTTCATGGTTCACGTATTGCTGAAGCCTGACTTGGAGAATTTTGAGCATTACTTTACTAGTGCGTGAGATGTGTGCAACTGTGCGGTAGTTTGAGCATTCTTTGGGATTACCTTTCTTTGGGATTGATATGAAAACTGACCTTTTTCCATTCCTGTGGTCCCTTTTGAGTTTTCCAAATTTGCTGGCATATTGAGGGCAACACTTTCACAGCATCATCTTTAGAATTTGAAACAGCTCAACTGGAATTCCATCACCTCCACTAGCTTTGTTCATAGTGATGCTTCCTAAGGCCCACTTGACTTCACATTCCAGGATGTCTGGCTCTAGGTGAATGATCACACCATCATGATTATCTGGGTCATGAAGATCTTCTTTGTACAGTTCTTCTGTGTATTCTTGCCACTTCTTCTTAATATCTTCTGCTTCTGTGAGGTCCATACCATTTCTGTCCCTTATTGTGCCCATCTTTGCATGAAATATTCCCTTGGTATCTTAATTTTCTTGAAGAGATCTCTAGTCTTTCCCATTCTATTGTTTTCCTCTATTTATTTGCATTGGTCGTTGAGGAAGGCTTTCTCATCTCTCCTTGTTATTCTTTGGAATTCTACATTCAAATGGGTATATCTTTCCTTTTCTCCTTTGCTTTTCACTTAGCTTCTTTTCTTAGCTATTTGTAAGGCCTCCTCAGACAGCCATTTTGCTTTTTTGCATTTCTTTTTTTGGGGACGGTCTTGATCACTGTCTCCTGTACAATATCATGAACCTCTGTCCATAGTTCTTCAGGCACTCTGTCTGTCAGATCTAATCCCTTGAATCTCTTTGTCACTTCCACTGTATAATTGTAAGGAATTTGATTTAGGTCATACCTGAATAGTCTAGTGGTTTTCCCTACTTTCCTCAAATTAAATCTGAATTTGGCAATAAGGAGTTCATGATCAGAGCCACAGTCAGCTCCTGGTCTTGTTTTTGCTGACTGTATAGAGCTTCTCCATCTTTGGCTGCAAAGAATATAATCACTATGATTTCGGTGTTGACCATCTGGTGATGTCCATGTGTAGAGTCTTCTCTTGTGTTGTTGGAAGAGGGTGTTTGCTATGACCAGTGCATTCTCTTGGCAAAACTCTATGAGCCTTTGCCCTGCTTCATTCTGTACTCCAAGGCCAAATTTGCCTCTTACCCAGGTGTTTCTTGACTTCCTACTTTTGCATTCCAGTCCCCTATAATGAAGGTCTTGTAGGTCTTCATAGAACAGTTCAACTTCAGCTTCTTCAGCATTACTGGTCGGGGCATAGACTAGGCTTACCATGATATTGAATAGTTTGTCTTGGAGATGAACAGAGATCTTTCTGTCGTTTTTGAGACTGTATCCAAGTACTGCAATTCGGACTCTTTTGTTGACTATGATGGCTACTCCATTTCTTCTAAGCGATTCTTGCCCACAGTAGTATATATAATGGTCATCTGAGTTAAATTCACCCATTCCAGTCCTTTTAAGTTCACTGATTTCTAAAATGTCAGTGTTCACTCTTGCCATCTCTTGTTTTACCACTTACAATTTGCACTGATTCATGAACCAAACATTCCAGGTTCCTATGCAATATTGCTCTTTACAGCATCAGACTTTGCTTCCATGACCAGTCACATCCACAACTGGGTATTGTTTTTGCTTTGGCTCTGTCTCTTCATTCTTTCTGGAGTTATTTCTCCACTGATCTCCAGCAGCATATTGGGCATCTACCAACCTGGGGAGTTCATCTTTCAGTGTCCTATCTTTTTGCCATTTCATACTGTTCATGGGGTTCTCAAGGCAAGAATACTGAAGTGTTTTGCCATTCCATTCTCCAGTGGACCACATTTTGTCAGAACTCTCCACCATGACCCGTCTGTCTTGGGTGGCCCTATATAGCATGGCTCATAGTTTTATTGAGTTAGACAAGGCTGTGGTCCATGTGATTGGATTGGTTAATTTCCTGTGATTGTGGTTTTCAGTCTGTTTGCCCTGTGATGTAGAAGGATTAGAGGCTTATGGAAGTTCCCTGATGGGAGAGACTGGCTGAGGGGAACCTGGGTCTTGTTCTGATGGGTGGGGCCCTGCTCAGTAAATCTTTAATCCAATTTTCTGTTGATGGGTGGAGCTGTTTTCCCTCCCTGTTATTTATCTGGGACCAAACTATGGTGGAGGTAATGAGATAATGGTGACCTCCTTCAAAAGGTCCCGTGCATGTACTACTACACTCAGTGCCCCTAACCCTGCAACAGGCCACCACCGACCCACCCTTCCACTGGAGACTCCTGGACACTCCTGTGTTGGGAGCCGTGTTAGGCATTACTGACAAAATGGAGGCACGACCCCAACCCCCTCTCCTCATCCTGTAGGCACGTTGAAGGCATTAGATTTTGTGATTCTGACTTGTTCTTTCCTTTCTTAGGTTGAGTTGGCTGGAAAGAATGTTAAGGTGCTTATTGTTCTTGAGAAAAGCATGAGAAAGCACAAAGCCTTCTGCAGTTGTGCCCAGAAAATAATCTATAAAGTAACCATTGACATTTGTTCAAAGATGTTTACAAAGAATGTTCCAGGATGAGCATGTAGGCCGCAGCTTGAGGCCATGAGAAGGATTGTTATCTGAGACCTGTTTGTGAGCGGAATGTTTATGGCAAAAGAAGTTTGCTGAGCTTAGGGTTTAAGAATAATTAAGAATAGCTAGAAGCCTTTTTAGGAAATAGTGATCTTAAGATGCTAGGAGCTAACAAGATTTAGAAAGATAAGAAATAAACTGAGGAATGTAGCTTGAGTTAAGTATAGGACACATAAGAGGAAGTAGATAATAGATAGTAAAGCCGATTCTGAGAGAATCGCTGAAGCAGGAACTCTGTTTGTAGGGCAACAATGATTTCTGGAAACAATAAATCTGGGTGAGGGGGAACTGAAAATGTCAAACCTCTGACCTAATGCTTTTGTCAAAGTATAAAAGAAGACCTGATGCTTGAAATAAACATGTAGTCCTGCATCTTGAGTCAGAGGCTACATCATTCTTCTCCGACACTGCTCATCCCTTCAGGCTGATTTCCTGGCTGCTGGAGCTGGACTCCGGCACTCCTGGGCAAGTCTGGGTCAGTCTCTTGTGGGGTCGGTCACTGCTCCTTTCTCCTGGGTCCTTGTGTGCACAAGCTTCTACAAACAGAAACAGAACAGTCTTTATTCTTTGTTCTTATTTATGGTATGCTGGTATTTTTGCATATGCATTTCTGTAGCAATCTACCTCAAAGCTTGTGGAACTAGGACATAAATACATAATATATCTCACATGACATTCCCTGCCCCCAGTATCATCTCTGGCTTTATCTCTAATTAGGGTATAAGTTTGTGTATCTTATGAAGGACAACACTCAGACAGGATGTGTCAGTGATGTCTTATTACATTACATCTGCTTTACGACACTTGATGACTTATAAAGTCCACACAAGATCATCTCATTTAGTTCTCAAGACAAGTGTGGAAAGGGCAGACCAAGAGAATGTGAGAGATGAACCAGAGGGCCAGTTCCAACCCTGGATCTCAAGACTCAAGATGCTATGTTCTTTCTTTCTCTCTCCCTGCCCCAGCCCTTCCCTTCCTCACTCTTTCTCTTACTTCTGCTCATCCCGCCTCCCTGCTCCTCCCCTCCTCTCTTCCTCTATTTCTCCCCTGCCCACCCCTGACTCCCCCTATCATAACAATCCTGAGCTAACCTGCTGAAGGGCCAGATAGACTACATGACACTGAACCAATCTGCCACAGCAGATGCCATCCTGGAACCAGAAGTCCCCAGGAGATCCACCAGTTGACCCCAGAGAGAGGAGCACAGCCCACCTGAGCTCAGTGGAGCCTGTCCAAGATCAGCATTGATTTGAAAGAAATCGGAAGTGGCTTTTTCCTTAGCTGCTAAGTTTTGAGGTGTGGTTTGTTGCCACGTGGCAATTAGCTAACTGAGATAGAGATATATAGATTCAGGTTATATGACAGAGGCTATTGGTACCAGGCAGACCTAGGAGTGGAATCAAGTTGCTTCTTATTCCCAGTCTAGGAATTTTCTACCATACAGGACTACTGAATCCATCTACCCACCCCCCGACTTGATGAGGTGATCCTCTGTCCTCTGAGAAGTAACCTCTGGTGCAGTCTACGCCTTCAGGGAGTCAACAATGGTCACAAGGATACATGGATAATGTTCTGCAAAGGAGATCAATTTAGACTTTGTAAAATGAGCCTCTGTTTTCGAAGACATACTAAATAAGCTTTGGTTGTTGTGTAACTATCCAGCATCTCCATATGCCTGCTTTTTTATCTAAAATTTTCATAAACCAAATCAAATTAGTTCTATTTGATTTTCCATCTTAATATGTGGCAGTAAAATGAAACACTATGCACTGTTATCTAGAGGTCATGAGACACATCAGAGTGATTTCCTGACATTGTTTTGACTCTGGGAATCCTCCAGGGAATATTTTGAGAAGGAGCTTCTCTCCTCACCCCCCGACTCCTTGACTTGATGCTTCACTTCTGACTGTTGTACAAAATGTCAACTTGCAGCTTATACTAGGCTTGATTTCTAAGACTGTTCTTGTTCACGAGCTTTGTAAAATCTCATAACAATATAGTAAGGAAGGTCACTTAACAATGAGACAATTACAATGTTCCTCCCCATGAATGAAGTTTGGTGTAAAAAGAAGCAAAAATAGTGCCAGAAATAAATTACCCCTTATAAACATGTTTATTAAATGCATCATACTTGGAGCACCAGATGTGAGAAAGACAAAGGCTAAATGCCACCAGCATGGTTGCTAAGTAAATTATTTGGCTTGTTGTTGGTAATGAGAGGCTGCGCTTGGTGGGAGTTGCCATGAAATTGCATGTTTCTGCTCTTTTGTTCCTCAATGAACCGTGATCAACTCTAGGAATTGTTTGGATAAATTTTCCCCTTGGTGCTGATAGAAAAGATAATTCTCTGTAAAAGAAAACCTTTAGAAGCCCCAATATTTTTGTGAATTCACAATTCTTATGTCTTCATTTTTGATTATTACATAGTAACAAATAAATGAAATTGATTTAATAAATGTACAAAATAGAATTTATGTTTACTTCTAAGTCTCCCCTTTCCTCATAATTTGCAAAAAAATACCGTTGATCTGAGTTATGCTCAAGGCTTAGACTGAGAATAAAGAAGAACCTAGAAAGACTATTCTGTTTTGTTAGTATTTCCAAATCATTTCTACTGCAGAAATGGGCAAATCTTACAACAAAGCTGCTGATTTGATTAGGAAGACTACTAATTACATACTGTAGCAACACCCTCATGCACAATCTTCTCTTCATAGATCTGGCATTCTTCCCATTTCTTGTTTATAAAAATATTTTCTGGCTTAGTTGAGGAGAATAAGTCATCAGAACTCCAGTAAACAACTCTGTGTGGGGTGTCCATTTGAGCAAGCAGCTGTCCTTTGAAAATTGCCTTTATTGTTTGAGGCCCCCAATTTCGCAGTCAGGAGGTTGTATAAAATCAATTAAGTAAGAGGATCGCTAGGTAATCAACTCTGAAAACTGTTGCCCCAGCTGCGGTTATTTGCCGACTGTGGCAGCTTACTCCTTTATTCCTGTGTCACTTGCGCCCACGCGTTAGCCTTCACCTCCTGGCAGCAGTATGGTCCTGCCCGCCCCTCTCAGCTTCTTTTCTTCAAGCTAGTTCAGCCCAGGCTGCCATCTCCCTGAGTCCTATGCTGGCTCCCACTCTCAAGAGATGCCAGGAGAATGTCCTGCTGGGATAAGAGGTTGTAGCTTTCAGGTCCTCCTCACAGGCAGGTAGGACGCTGGAAGGAACTACCACAAATTGCTGCTGTTGCTATGGCAACCAGTGCTGCTCCTCAGAAAAGCTGTTAAAGACAAAAGGCTCCTCTGGTCTTTTGATCTATCTTTCTGTATCTTTCCCTTCCTTCGCCCCTTATTAGGCACCCCATGCAATCATCTCTCCTAACGTCCCTATATACCTCCCCCTAAGGATATCATTTTCACTGAGGCTTAAGCGACCAAAGGGCTTTAATCCTCTAGTAAGGCACAAGTTCTTATGCCAAAAGCTCATATTATAATACCTGGTATTACAATTTTATGCATCATTTGGCTGGGTAGGGAAAGTATCTTAAAGTGTAGGGTAGAGAATTCATTCATTCATTCACTGATCAAGAACTTAGTAAGTACTCACCAATAAGTACTGAAAAATGCTAAATACCAGAGACTCAGAGATGAATAAGATACAGCTTCTACCTCGCAATCTGGTGGAGAAGCAGATATGAAAATAAATACTCATAATAAAGTATAGTTGTTTGAGTAAAACCTCTCTGGGGCATAAGAGACAGACAAGTTGTTCGACTGGGAAGGAATGTAAGGGATTAGGAGACACTCATAAAGGAGGTGAGCTATGAGAGAGAGAGACAGCTGTGCGATGAGCATATATATTACTTTGGAGGCCTTTTATATGCTCACCTGAGCTCGTTGTCTTGGCTTGATTTATTGGCTGGTGGGTTGAGAAGCCCAGGGAGCCTTTGTGAAATTTAGCATAAATATAATTCAAAGAAATCCAGGGGTGTCTCCCTTGTGAGTGCTTGGAAGGAAGGCGGAGGTGGTAGTGATGGAAGCAGGGGTGGTGAAGGTTGGGAATGGAGGGGAGGAACCACTTAGGGACCCCCTGGAAGATGTGAAAAGATCCCTATGGCTATAATTTTTAATTTTATTTATTTTAATTGAAGTATAATTGCTTTACAGAATTTTGTTATTTTCTGCCAAATTCCTATGGTTGTTATTAAAAACAGCAGTGTAGTATCATGGTTAAGAGCTGGGCTTTCGACTTCAACAGATCTGGGTTTGTTTTGGCTCTGCTGCTACTACCTGGAGATTTGAACAAGTAGCAGTCGTTCTGGGCCTATTTCGTTAGCTGTAAAATGGGGAATATAAACCTGTTATCATGGGGTCACAAAGAGTTGGACACGACTGAGCAACTGAACTGAACTGAACCCTGTTATTGGTTGATTTGTATCTTCCTCCAAAATCTATCTGTTGAATCCTAACCCCTAATACTGAATTTGGAAATAGGGTCTCCAGAATGTGGTCATATTTAGAGACAGGGTCTTTAAAGAGATGATTAAGTTAAAATAAGACTATTAGGATGGGCCCTAGTGCAATGTGACTGGTGCCTTTAGAAGAGAAGGAAATTTGGACGCAGACACATAGAGAGAAGATGACATGAAGATACAGGGAGAAGGTGGCCGTCTACAAGCCAAGAGGCCTGGGACAGCTCCTTCCTTCACAGTCCTCAGAAGAGAGCAACCCTGCAGACACTTGATCTCGGAATTCTAGACTCCAGAACTGTGAGAAAATAGATCTCTGTTGTTTAAGCCAGCGGTCCCCCACCACTGGGCCAAAGACTGCTACTGGTCCCTGGCCTGTTGGAACCAGTCTACACAGCAGGAGATGAATGGCAGGCAGGTGAGTGAAGCTTCATCTGTATTTACAGCTGCTCCCCATTGCTCGCATCACCTCCTGAGCTCTGCTTCCTTCAGATCAGCGTTGGGGCGGCCTAGTAAATGTAGTGTGCTTGAATCATCTGGAAACCATCCCCACACCCCACAGTCTGTGGAAAAATTGTTTTCCATGAAACTGGTCCCTGGTGCGAAAACTGTTGGGGATCACTGGTTTAAGCCACTCAAAATGTGGTATTTTGTTAAGGCAGCCCAAGGAGACTAATCCATAGAGTTATTGTGAGAATTAAATAATTTACTTAATACACTAAAGCCTGTGATAATATTTGATATATCATAGTTATTATTATTAATAAAAACAAAATTAACTCTAAATAAAAACAGATGCCAGCTCACTGGCATTATTGGATTGTTCAGGCTATCAATCGATTTCTCTGGTTAATTGAGTGCCAAAGGACACTTTGTTTCCATTCTGATGCTGAAACCTTTTAAATATGCCTCATCTGTCCTTGTGTTGATTAAATTTGAACCTTTTTTATTTTTTGATTTACAGGCCTGAGTGCGTCTCTCTAATTGCAAGAGATTAAAATTGAATGTGTACTGCTTCTAGAACAAAGTTTTGTTCGCTTCAGTGAATCAGTTGTTAATGTTTCCTAATGATTTACTTCTTTTTTTTCCCACACTGAAGTGCCAAAAACTCCAGTCAACTTTAATGTTTTAGTGAAAAAAGAAAGTGAAAATATTGGTTGCTTAGTCGTGTCCGACTCTTTGTGACCCCAGGGACTGCTACTGCCAGACTCCTCTGTCATGGGATTTTCCAGGCAAGAATACCAGAGTGGGTTGCCATTCCCTTCTCCAGGGAATTTTCCCAACTCGGGTAGGCAATTGGATAAACCCAGTGTGTTCACATTCTTTACTTTCCATGAGCATGTTCTGCAAAACATGGTCTTGCATAACTCTTCTACATTGTAAAGGTTCAAACTTGTTTCTGGAACTTTAATTATAATTTTTAAAAAACCATATGCAAATTACTATCATTGTCTGCATTTATTTTGGACCAGCTGCTTCTAAACAATTAACAAATAGATCATGTAAATGCAATTAGTTAGGAGAAATACCAGACTTCAAACAAAAAACAAAAGAAACTGAATTCTATTTACAATCTTTGCAATTGTGTTTATGAGAGCTGATACCAAACAATAAGTTGTACTTTATCATTGCTCCGATCTGACATTTCTACTTATCTTCTGAGAGTAAAATTTATTTAGTTTCTTTCTTTTCTTGGGTAGAAGTTTATAAATCCAGAACAGATGATCTTGATAGATTCTTATCTTCCCAAGAAAATGCAGTGCCTGAAGTTTCAAGTAAAGAAGAGTGAGGAAGGAAGCCTATGTGAAGATGTCAGATTCTCAGGAGGAGGGAATAAAGGAACTTTAGTGAGTGTGATGGATTAAAATGTCGCTCCTTCCATCAGAAGGTTGAACCTAGCTAAACTTGTATTCCTTCGGAGAGAAGGACACGGGCTGCTGATTCCAGGCAGCATCTAGCAGAGAAGGCAAGACGGAGAGGGATATGAAATTCAGAGGGCTGAGTTTCTGCAGTTACCTTCTGTAACAGTCATTGTAAGACAGTCGCAGAACTCCAAGAGGGAATGCCTCAGTGAATGGTTAGGCAATAGGTTCGATGAGGCCTATAGAGTCCTTTTGTTCATGATTGGCCAGGAAGAAGCAGAAGGATGCTCTAAAGCCGGGTGCAGAAGTTTCAGGAGGTCAGCTAGGCCTAGAAGGACTGTGAAAGCATGAATGACAGCAGTGACCCATGAGGACAGTTGACATTGAGGACATCAGCCCTCCCTCCCCATACATGACTGTAACTCCCCTTTACAATCTCTCTGAAATTTCAACCTTGAGGAATGGGTCAGAGAGTTCTGACTTAACAAAGATCAAACTTTCATCTTTTAAGAATGAAGCTCAGAATAGGACTTGTTACAGGAAAATGAGGAAGGGTATGTTTCTCTGACCCCTGTACTGATGGAGTGATATTCAAATGCAATGGTAGGCAGATGCCCCTGAAGATTACTGTCTCCTGATACTTGTGCCCTTGTAGAATCTCTTCCTCTTGCATGTGAGCTGGACCTAGGGACTTGCTTTTAATGCATATGGCAACAGTAATGGGATGCCACGTGTGAGACTGTCATTCAAGACTGTGACTTCTGTTTGGCTAGCATTCTCATATTGATAAAGCCAACTGCCATGTTGTGAGCTGCCCTATGAAGAGACCTACATGACAAAGAATTGATGAGCAGCTCCAACCAGCAGCAGGCAGCAAGGAAGCAGTTTTCAGTTCAACAACTGATAAAGAACTAAATCCTGCCAACAGCCACATGAGTGAGTTGGGAACCATATCCTTTCCCAGTCAAACCTTGAGATGACTGTAGCCTAGGCTGATCTTAATTGCAGGCACATAGGAGATATTGAAGCAAAGGGCCTAGCTGATCTTTTCTTAGACTCCTGACTCATAGACACTGTGGGATAATAAACATGGCTGTTTTGAGTCACTACATTTTAGAGTGACTTATCATGATTGAATAATTAACTAATAGAGATACACTCCACATATAAAAAGTCATTTTTTTGAAGAGACAATACTGTTTCTCTACAGAGAATATGGCAGAGAAACTATAGAAATCCCCATCCATGGAAGTCAAGATCTTTCTTTCCATGACCCTGGGAAAATTAAAGGCCAATATCACTTATAAAAATAGATGTAAAAATCCTCAACAAAATATTAGTAAATGGGATTCAATCATGCATTCTAGTCAAGAAGCACACATCATGATTAAGTGAACTTTATCCCAGGGATACAAAGATGTTTGATTTCCACAAATTAATCAATGTGATAAATTGCCTTGACAAACTGAAGAATAAAAACCATATGATCATCTCAACTAATGCAGGCAAAGTTTTGACAAAATTCAACATCCATTTATAATTAAAAAATTTTCAACAAAGTGGGTATATAAGGAACATATCTCAGCCTAATAAAGGTCATCTAGCACAAGTTCATAGCGAACATCATACTCAATGATGAAAAACTAAAAAATTTCCTCCAAGATCAGGAACAAGACAAGGATGTCCATTCTTGACACTGTTTTCAGCATAGTTGTGGAAGTCCTAGCCACTGCAATCAAACAAGAAAAAGAAAAGAAACCAAGTTGGAAAGGAAGAAGTGACACGGTCATTATTTGCAGATGACATGATATCATACATAAAAAATCCTAAAGATGCTATCAGAAAACTTTTGTTGTTATTATTTAGTCATCAAGTTGAGTCTGACTCTTCTGTGATCCCATGGACGATAGCCCACCAGGCGCCTCTGTCCATGGGATTTCCCAGGCAAGACCACTGGAGTGGGTTGCTATTTCCTTCTCCAGGGTATATTCCTGACCCAAGAATCAAACCCATGCCTCCTGATTGGCAGGCGGGTTCTTTACCACTGAGCTACCTGAAAAGAAGGAAACTACTAGAGCTCATTATGAATTTGGTAAAGTTGCAGGATACAAAATTAATACATAGAAGTCTGTTGTATTTCTATACACTAACAACAAATTATCAGAAAGAGAAATTAATTTAAAAAATCCTGTTTACAGAAATATCAAAAGAATACAATACCTAAGCATAAATCTAACCAAGAAGGAAAAGACCTGTACTTAGAAAACTATAAGACACTGATGAAAAAAAATTGAAGACAACATGAACACATGGAAATATATACTTTTTCATGTACTAAAGAAATTAATATTGTTAAAATGACCATACTACCCAAGGCAATCTACAGATTCAATTCAATGTCTATCAAAATATGATTGATATTTTCCACAGAACTAGAACAAATCATTTTTTAAAATTTATTTATTTTTTAATTGAAGGATAATTGCTTTATAGAGTTTTGTAGAACAAATTATTTTAAAAATTGTATGAAAACACAAGACCCCAAATAGCCAAACAATCTTAAAACCCACTCTCTGATTTCAAACTAAACTACAAAGCTACAGTAATCAAAACAGTTTGGTACTGGCATAAAAACAGACACATAAATCAATGGGACAGAACAGAGCCCAGAAATAAATCTACACTTACATGGGCAATTAATCTATGACAAAAGAGATAAGAATATATAACGGGGAAAAGACAGCATCTTCAATAAATGGTGTTGGGAAAACTGGACAGCTACATGCAAAAGAATCAAACTAGACAAAGCTCCCACACTATGCACAAAATAAATTTGAAATGGACTAAAGATATAAACATACACCTGAAACCATAAAATTTCACAGAAGAAAACATGGGCAGTAAGCTCTATGACATTAGTCTTAGCAATACTTTTTTGGATTTGTTACCTCAGGCAAGGGACACAAAAGCAAAAATAAATAAATGGGGCCTAATCAAACTAAAAACCTTTTGCACAATGAGAGAAACTGTCAACAAAACAAAATGGCCACTCCCCTGAGTGGGAGAAGATATTTGTGAATGATGTATTTCATAAGGGGTTAATATTCAAAATATACAAAGAATTCATACAATTCAACATGAAAAAATGAGCAAACAACATGATTAAAAAATAGAGGATATAAATACACAATTTTCTAAAGAAGACATACAGATGGTCAACAGACCCATGAAAAGATGCTCAACATCTCTAACCATCAGGGAAATGCAAATCAAGACCATAATGAGATATCTCTTCATACCTGTCAGAACAGCTGTTATCAAAAAGACAACAAGTAACAAGTGTTTATAAGAATGTGGAGAAGAGAGAACTCTTGTGCACTGTTGGTGGGAATGGAAACTGGTGCAGCCACTATGGAAAACAGTATAGAATTTCCTCAAAAATATTAAAAATAGAGCTATCATATGATCTAGCAATTCCACTCTGGAGTATTTATCTGAAGTAATTAGAAAAGATATATGCACCCCCTATGTTCAAATTAGCATTATTTGCAATAGCCAAGATATGAAAAGCAACCTAGTGCACGTCAATAGGTGAATAAAGGAGATGTAGTATGTATTTTCTCTATACACACACAATGGAGTATTGTTCAGCTATAAAAAAGAATGAAATCTTGCCATTTGTGACCATGTGGATGGACCTAGAGGGTATTATGGTAAGTAAAGTAAGTCATATAAGTTAAATAAGCTTATTTAACTTATATGCAGAGTACATCATGAGAAACACTGGACTGGAAGAAACACAAGCTGGAATCAAGATTGCTGGGAGAAATATCAATAACCTCAGATATGCAGGTGACACCACCCTTATGGCAGAAAGTGAAGAGGAACTAAAAAGCCTCTTGATGAAAGTGAAAGTGGAGAGTGAAAAAGTTGGCTTAAAGCTCAACATTCAGAAAACGAAGATCATGGCATCTGATCCCATCACTTCGTGGGAAATAGATGGGAAACAGTGGAAACAGTGTCAGACTTTATTTTTCTGGGCTCCAAAATCACTGCAGATGGTGACTGCAGCCATGAAATTAAAAGACGCTTACTCCTTGGAAGGAAAGTTATGTCCAACCTAGATAGCATATTCAAAAGCAGAGATATTACTTTGCCAGCAAAGGTCCGTCTAGTCAAGGCTATGGTTTTTCCTGTGGTCATGTATGGATGTGAGAGTTGGACTGTGAAGAAGGCTGAGCACCAAAGAATTGATGCTTTTGAACTGTGATGTTGGAGAAGACTCTTGAGAGTCCCTTGGACTGCAAGGAGATCCAACCAGTCCATTCTGAAGGAGATCAGCCCTGGGATTTCTTTGGAAGGAATGATGCTAAAGCTGGAACTCCAGTACTTTGGCCACCTCATGAGAAGAGTTGACGCATTGGAAAAGACTCTGATGCTGGGAGGGATTGGGGGCAGGAGGAGAGGGGGACAACAGATGATGAGATGGCTGGATGGCATTACTGACTCGATGGACGGGAGTCTGAGTGAACTCTGGGAGTTGGTGATGGACAGGGAGGCCTGGCGTGCTGCGATTCATGGGGTCGCAAAGAGTCAGACACGACTGAGCGACTGAACTGAACTGAAAGTAAGTCAGGCAGAAAGACAAATGTATGATTTCCTTATATGAAGAATCTAAAACACAAAACAAATGAACAAACACAGCAAAACAGAAACAGACTGGTGGATAAAGAGAACAAGCAGATGGATACCAGAGGAGAGGGGGACGAAGGAGAAAATAAACAGATGAGGGAGATCAAGAGGTACAAACTTCTAGTTGCAAAGTAAATAGGTCACGGGTATGAAATGTACAATGTCAGGAAGGCAGTCAGTAACAATGTAATATCTTTGTATGACTACAGTAACCATGTAATATCTATGGAATATGGAATATAGTCAATAACTATGTCATATCTTTATCCATTTTTCTGATCATGACTACTTCTTGAATCTCAGTTCTTTTAGATTTTTTTTTTTTTCTTTTTATTGAAGCAAATCCTTTAGTGGTTGTTCAGCAAATGTCAGAATGGAGAACCATTTTTCATCTTTGTATGTCTTAAAATGTCTTTATCCCTTAATCTTGGATAACTAGCTTGTTTGGGTATAGAATCTCAGTTGACAGTTATTTTCTCTCAACACTTCAAAACACTCTCTAGTCTTCTGACATGTGTCACTGCTAATGAGAAATCTGATAGTCTAATAGGGTTGGTTTTGTTTTGGTTTTGTAGTTAATTTGGCTTTTCCCTCTGGCAATTTTTAAAGTTTTCTTTTTCACTCTTGATGTACTATAGTTTTACTGTAATGTACTGAGGTATCAGTTTATTTTTATTTACGCTGCTCAGCACTCGATGTGAACTTTCAGTGAGAGGATTCACGTTTTTCCTTAGTTGTGGAGACTTCTTGGTCACTATCTCCTTGAATATTCTTTCTCTATTTCCCGGTTTTCTGTTCTTCTGGAAATCCTGTTAGACTTGAATATGAGCATCACATTTTTTAAATGCTCATTTTATTTTTCCTCTCTATCAGTCAATGCCACATTCTGGGAATTTTTTCAGAATTTTTAATTGGTTTTTTAAACACCCATCAGTTCTCATTTTATTTTACCCTCTTTTCTTCATGAAGTATCGTTCTTTAAAAAAATAAGTTTTATTTCTTGATTTCCATCAGTATCCAGATATCCTAATTGTATATTTTTTTCCTTTCATCAGCACGAACTTACCTGCTGGTTGATTTGTTGGCAGTCTTTCTTAACATTCGTCATATCTATTTGCTTCTTTATTGCATTTGCTGCCTCCTCTGGTGGAGAGGTTATTGTTCCTGTCTTTCTCTGTGCCCCCCATCCTCCTTTACTGTCCACGTCTAGCAGTTTATTTTGTCAGCTCAGGCCTCTCTTCCCATGAAGTCACTGGCAGTATTGTAGGTCCATGCAGTTCTTGGGGGAACAAGTAGATCCTGCATAGAGTGAATCTTGAGCCAGGTCGTGGCTGCTTTCACTAAGTGTACAGTTTTATGTAACCTCTAGTTCCCAAGAAATCTCTGGTGGTAGCTTTTATTTTCAGCATTCTTTTACTGTTAGAACAGCTCTGCTCCAAACCTTGAGTTTTAAGAATCAAGTCTGGCCCTGAATCCCTATCTTGCCTGAGGCACTGTTAGTCTCTCTGATTGCGTGGGACCTAAAATCTCTAGATAGTTGGCTTACTCTGTGAACAGAGCCTGGCAGCCTTGTGATTTTATTCCTGTGTACCACTCGATGCCCACAGAGATGATTATCTTGGTTTGGAATCTGACAGTCTTTTTAACGTTCTTTTATATTTTCATAAGTATTTGAAGAGAAAGAGGAGAGGCAAGGGAACCTGCAAAGCTTGAACTTATAATGCTCTTTTCATTATACACCTTAGTCAGGATTTGATGTACTAGGTATGAAGGGCCAGTAAGCTACAACAAGCTGGACAGCTAGAATTACTGAAATAGGTGGCAACATAATCAATGATCTAAAAGAAAGAGCATCAATTTTATGAGTTTGCTTTCTGATGCAAGAGTTCCATGGTCAAATACATTTGGGAGATGCAACATCATTAGTATATTCTATTCACAGAAATTCAGTGAATATTAGCATATTGAAGGCTCCAAAAAATCCTGTAGTAAATAAACATCTTTGTCTTTATTTAATCTGGTACTTTTAAATTTTCTTGACCATACCGTATTTTTTTTCCCAAAAAAAAACACATGAATAGTTCATGTGTTTGGGATATACACTTTGGGATATACTGGCCCAAAAAATCTCTCTTTATTAACATATAAGCACAATACTTACAGAGCTCGTTTCTATAAGACATAGGAAGAAGTAGATGCTATATGAGTTAGAATGAAGTTTAAAGACTCTGGTCCTTTTCTATTCTCTCTGAAAAGATCCTCTTCAGTCGCTCAGCATTAGGACATGGTTTATTCTGGAACGCGTCTTTCTCTGTCAGAAGCCTTCGGGGGGACCATTGCATGGCAAGCCTGTCCTATTTCAACTGCCATGTGCCTAAACTTTTCGGACAGCTGACCTCCTCTTCTGGTCTCTTTTGGTGCCTGATTTTCATGGTGAACCACTATGAGGGGAGCAAGAACTTCTCTTCCAGTTCCCTAATGGCTTCCAGACAGCAGTGAACTCTTCCACAAGATAGTGGCTGTTAAAGCCCTCCAGCTCCTCAAGGCATATCTGTCATTTGCCCAACTCCAGACTGGGCACTATCCAAGCACAATGAGAACATGGGGTCCACTTTCTAGTTCTCGGCTGCTGGTCTATCTCCTTCCTAGTTTCCATTTGTAAACTGACACTGAAGTGTCTTTAATAATCTTTTGGGAGCTAAGACAAAAGTCACTTACCTCGGCTTACCATTTCCTCAGAAATTGCTTTCTCTTTTAATGTTTGTCTTCCCTACTGGACAAAGGAATATGGATAGAGGTTGCCCCTCACTTCACTTTTCATTTTCTAAAACAGGTACAGATGGTAATCCATAGTACAATATAATAGGTGCTCAATAAATAAATGTAATATGAATAAATGCTTTTCATTGGGATTAAAGTGATTTTTGAATAGCTTCAAACTTTAAAAAAAAAATAACATGAGCCAGATGTAGTGACTATCACCAAAGATTTGAAATAGTATTCCCCAAACAGTAAGATGATAGGGAGACATTCTTACCTTGGGTCCATCTCTCCTCAGTCTTTTCTCTTCTGTCTCCCCACTTCTACCTTTTTATTTTGGAAAAAAAAAGAAAAAAATTTCAAAATAAAAATTTTTTAAGTTCTTTGAAAAAAGAAAAGTTGAAAGAATAATACAGTGAACACCTAGAATACCTGTACCCAGATTCCTCCCCCAAATTTTTATTATTAATTCAAAAAAATCAACAGTGATACATAATATTATTTGAGACACAGCCCTTATTCTGATTTCCCAATTGCTCTCTCTGCCCTTTACAACTACTTTTCTTTTTCACTCAAGAGTCTATCAGGGATCTTGCATTGCGTTTGATGATGAAAGCTCTGCCATATGGAGCCACAAAGCAGGGAATGTCAGCTCCTCACTACTTGGCTGGGTCAGCAGACTACTCAGGACTCTATTTATAATCCAATGTATTTTGCCAGGTCCCTCTCCCCAGCTTGTGTTGCCCATTGTTAAATAAATTCTAACCAGGTCTTTCTATGCTTTTAATATCTAAAAGATATGAAATGGCTATTTGACATGCTGACATTTCTGAGATGAATGATTCTGCCTAGCCAAAATAACAATGGCTTAGCCACTTAAGATTTTATTTTTTGTGTGTACAAGGAGTCTAAAAATTACAAATTTCTTACCAGCCCGCTCTTCTGTCATCCCTAGGTTTTAGCAATTGTTCTCACGGTTGAAAATGGCTGCCAGAGCTTCAGCCATCACATCTGAGTTCCAGGTAGTAGGACTGAGGAAAAGAAAGAGACGATCTGGTCTTTTTCTTAAAAAGGAGACTCCTTGGAAATAACATGCAATGCTTCTTACATCTCATTTACCAAAAACTAGTTCAGTTCAGTTCAGTTGCTCAGTCTGTCTGACTCTTTGCGACCCCATGAATTGCAGCACGCCAGGCCTCCCTGTCCATCACCAACTCCCGGAGTTCACTCAGACTCACGTCCCTCGAGTCAGTGATGCCATCCAGCCATCTCATCCTCTGTCATCCCCTTCTCCTCCTGCCCCCAATCCCTCCCAGCATCAGAGTCTTTTCTAGTGAGTCAACTCTTCGCATGAGGTGGCCAAAGTACTGGAGTTTCAGCTTTAGCATCATTCCTTCCAAAGAAATCCCAGGGCTGATCTCCTTCAGAATGGACTGGTTGGATCTCCTTGCAGTCCAAGGGACTCTCAAGAGTCTTCTCCAACACCACACTTCAAAAGCATCAATTCTTCACGCTCAGCCTTCTTCACAGTCCAACTATCACATCCATACATGACCACAGGAAAACCCATAGCCTTGACTAGACGGACCTTTGTTGGCAAAGTAATGTCTCTGCTTTTGAATATGCTATCTAGGTTGGACATAACTTTCCTTCCAAGGAGTAAGCGTCTTTTAATTTCATGGCTGCAGTCACCATCTGCAGTGATTTTGGAGCCCCCCAAAATAAAGTCTGACACTATTTCCACTGTTTCCCATCTATTTCCCATGAAGTGATGGGACCGGACGCCACGATCTTCGTTTTCTGAATGTTGAGCTTTAAGCCAACTTTTTCACTCTCCACTTTCACTTTCATCAAGAGGCTTTTTAGTTCCTCTTCACTTTCTGCCATAAGGGTGGTGTCATCTGCATATCTGAGGTTATTGATATTTCTCCCGGCAATCTTGATTCCAGCTAGTGCTTCTTCCAGCCCAGCGTTTCTCATGATGTACTCTGCATAGAAGTGAAATAAGCAGGGTGACAATATACAGCCTTGACGTACTCCTTTTCCTATTTGGAACCAGTCTGTTGTTCCATGTCCAGTTCTAACTGTTGCTTCCTGACCTGCATACAAATTTCTCAAGAGGCAGATTAGGTGGTCTGGTATTCTCATCTCTTTCAGAATTTTCCACAGTTTATTGTGATCCACACAGTCAAAGGCTTTGGCATAGTCAATAAAGCAGAAATAGATGTTTTTCTGGAACTCTCTTGCTTTTTCCATGATGCAGCGGATGTTGGCAATTTGATCTCTGGTTCCTCTGCCTTTTCTAAAACCAGCTTGAACATCTGGAAGTTCACGGTTCACATATTGCTGAAGCCTGGCTTGGAGAATTTTGAGCATTACTTTACTAGCGTGTGAGATGAGTGCAATTGTGCAGTAGTGTGAGCATTCTTTGGCATTGCCTTTCTTTGGGATTGGAATGAAAACTGACCTTTTCCAGTCCTGTGGCCACTGCTGAGTTTTCCAAATTTGCTGGCATATTGAGTGTAGCACTTTCACAGCATCATCTTTCAGGATTTGAAATAGCTCAACTGGAATTCCATCACCTCCACTAGCTTTGTTCATAGTGATGCTTCCTAAGGCCCACTTGACTTCACATTCCAGGATGTCTGGCTCTAGGTCAGTGATCACACCATCATGATTATCTGGGTCGTGAAGGTCTTTTTGGTACAGTCTTCTGTGTATTCTTGCCATCTCTTCTTAACATCTTCTGCTTCTGTTAGGTCCATACCATTTCTGTCCTTTATTGAGCCCAGCTTTGCATGAAATGTTCCCTTGGTATCTCTAATTTTCTTGAAGAGATCTCTAGTCTTTCCCATTCTGTTGTTTTCCTCTATTTCTTTGCATTGATTGCTGAAGAAGGCTTTCTTATCTCTTCTTGCTATTCTTTGGAACTCTGCATTCAGATGCTTATATCTTTCCTTTTCTCCTTTGCTTTTCGCTTCTCTTCTTTTCACAGCTATTTGTAAGGCCTCCCCAGACAGCCATTTTGCTTTTTTGCATTTCTTTTCCATGGGGATGGTCTTGATCCTTGTCTCATGTACAATGTCACGAACCTCAGTCCATAGTTCATCAGGCACTCTATCTATCAGATCTAGGCCCTTAAATCTATTTCTCACTTCCACTGTATAATCATAAGGCATTTGATTTAGGTCATACCTGAATGGTCTAGTGGTTTTCCCTACTTTCTTCAATTTCAGTCTGAATTTGACAATAAGGAGTTCATGGTCTGAGCCACAGTCAGCTTCTGGTCTTGTTTTTGCTGACTGTATAGAACTTCTCCATCTTTGGCTGCAAAGAATATAACCAGTCTGATTTCGGTGTTGACCATTTGGTTATGTCCATGTATAGAGTCTTCTCTTGTGTTGGTGGAAGAGGGTGTTTGTTATGACCAGTGCATTTTCTTGGCAAAACTCTATTAGTCTTTGCCCTGCTTCATTCCGTATTCCAAGGCCAAATTTGCCAGTTACTCCAGGTGTTTCTTGACTTCCTACTTTTGCATTCCAGTCCCCTATAATGAAAACGAAGACTAAGAAATGTAATCTAAGCTAGGTGGTAATGTGCCCTGCAAAAATTAGGGTTCTGTTACTAAGGCTACTGAGTGATGACTAATAGTCTCTGCCATATCCTTCTAACCGGGAGGGGCCACCAGTCTTCAGTTGAGTTTAAAGGAAGATGATCAATTAGTGCCACATAGGACTCACATTGGCTTGAATTACTGCTGGTTCCTTGGATAAGATGCAGTAATATTTGTTGGGAGGGGTTATGTTTTCTGTTTTATTTAACAATACAAGGTCTAAGAGGAGTAAATATTTATTAATTTAGAATGAAAATTCTAAATCATTTTATTAAAACCATAACAATTTATTGAATCATGGTTGAAACAGTGTAGGCTTGGGTCAGATAGGCTTGAGTTTGCCACATTCTTGCTGTGAGGATCAGATGGGACATGTTAAAGGGTTCAATAAGTAGTCAACACACAGTAAAAGCTCAACTGCCATCCTCTCTTCCTTCTTCCTCCCTTCCTTCCATCAAGATGCTGTGTGTTGGCAGAGTGACCTAATTGACATGTGCTGCTTCACAACTACTTTTTAAAGCCAGATGTGTCTAAAAAGCCAGCTGATGGCCTTATAGGAGTTCCCTTGTATGTTATTTGTTGCTTTTCCTTTGCTGCTTTTAATATTCTCTCTTTAATTTTTGTCATTTTGATTACAATGTGTCTTGGTGTGTGGCTAAATTTAAAGCAATATTTAGCCATGTCCAGGGGGTCATTTGCTGACTTGTGCTCATCTCTGGTTGAGGTTGCCTAGGTCTGGACTTTTAAGTAGGGCAGTTTTTATGTGAAGGTGGAAGTTCAGTAGCATCTTAGAATAAATACACCTCATTTCTGCTTTTGGACCTACGGGGGCTGTCTTTTATTTGTTTATGTTCAACATAGGCAGCTTCCAAATACGGGGATGGCAGGAATAAGTTCAATGGGTTCTTTGAGCTTTCTGTGTCTCTGACTTGATAAAAAAGGGCACACTGTTTCAGAGGGAAAAGCCCATGAGGCCCAGAAACTTCCTCTTCAGTTGTGGGCAATTCCCATCTCAGTTGTTTCTTTGGAAACTGCTGCCCGAATCATGTAAACCACTGATAACAGTGAGCAGAAGGGGAAGCATTTTTTTGTAAAACATCTGTAGAGTGTCCACTTCAAGCAGCACTGGGGGTGCTGGGGAAAATTAATGGTTGTTTTGACAGCCTGAGTCTTTAAGCCGAGGCACTAAAAAGTACTTTTCACATCGTTAAACGCAACTTCTCTCCTCCTTCAAAGTTGAGCTGTAATAATGGTTGATTACCATGTACAAGCTACTCTATCTTTATTTCTCAGTAGTTCACACAGTGAATAGTGAAGTCGCTCAGTCGTGTCCGACTTTTTGCAACCCCATGGACTGTAGCCCAGCAGGCTCCTCTGTCCATGGGATTTTCCAGGCAAGAATACCGGAGGGGGTTGCCGTTTCGTTCTCCAGGAGATCTTCCCGACCCAGGGTTCGAACCCAGGTCTCCGGCACTGTAGGCAGGCACTTTACTGTCTGAGCCACCATAGCTCACATGGGAGGATATAAATGACAAAAGTCATCTGAGACTCGAATAGAATGTGTGTTTGGTCTTCTTAATAGGATTCACAATTAATTGGTCAAAGTACATGCCTACTAAAATGTTGACAGCTTCATCACATGTTGGGGATATTTATTACCTCTAGAGATAACAAACATATAAGCAATCGGGAGAATTATATCTTTACCTAGATGCCTTTTATGTGGAGGGGTTGATTCTTGATTCCCTGAATGGTAAATGTGCAGAACCAGAGTAATGTAGTGGAGAGAATGTTGGGTTTAGATTTGACCACTTGGTTAAGCCCTGCCTTGGGAATCAAAGTGACCTTGATTAAGCATGAAGAGTGAACTTGATAAGGATCACTATGGGATTCATGATAAACAGCTTTGAGTGTCAAGCATTGACTCAAGTATTTCAGCTATGCTCTATTATTTAATTCTCATACTGATTCTAGGAGGTGTGATAACCTCAGAAAGGTTTGTTTAACCTCACATGGTTATATCTGCCTGGCATGTTCCCCTGTTCTGCATGTCTTTACATGGGGCAGTTTATGTTTTGTAAATTCTAAAAAGGCTGTGTAAACCTAAGAAATTACTCTTCTTTTAATTCAACCAAAATGAATCACACAGAGTCCAGGCTGCTTTCTTGAGATTCACAGGTTTGGAGACTGTTAGGATTTCTGCAACAAGTGAGAGAAAGCAGTCTTATGGTTAGAAAATTAACAGTTTAGAAAATAAAGTCCCATGTAAAAGGAAAGGGAGTTTGTTTTAATCTGAGCAAAACTTCAGTTTTCAAATGTCCAAATTGCTGATGATTATGGCAGACATTGTGGGCTGACTCAAATCCATTTCCAACCATGTTTTCCTTGTCTGTTTCTGTCTTAGAGGCTGTAAAACTTAGAACCTTGTTTTCCAGCTACTCTTACAGCAGGGGTGCCATGGAACACAGTTCCAGGCTTTAGTGAGGAGCTAAGGAGTGTCCTATAAAATAGAACTTGGCTGGCTTTTGTCCTTGGTTCTTGGGGGAGCCTTTTAATCCTTGGGATTTCCTACAAGGTAGAAGGATCTGTTTTTCATGGTAAACCCTTTAAAGCATATCTGAGTTTATATTAATGAAGTGACTCAGGGTCTTCCCCTAAGTGATTTCAGGATGGGAGCTGGCCACGCTAGAAAGACCAACCTCGTGATTGAAGGGTTGGGGCTTTAAGCCACAGGAGGTCAGCCAGACTTCCAGGGAGAGGAGGGGCATTGAATGAAGTCCAGTTAGACGGTCAATGATTCAATCAATCATGCATTTTAATAAAAATCCAATAAAAACTCTGGCTCTCCAAAGTTGGGGTGGGTTCTCTGGCTGGCGATACACGTTGAAGTGCCGGAGGATGAGGCATAGGATCCTCTCAGACCTTGCCTTACGGGTCTCTTCTTTTGACTGGTTTTGATTTGTGTCCTTTTGCTCTAATACTACTATAATGATAAATACAGTTCTTTCCTTGGTTTATGACTCATTCTAGCAAATTATTGAACCCAAGAGGATAGTGGGAACCTCTGAATTTATATTCAGGTATTTGGAAGTACAGGTGGCCTGGGACCCTCCAAGCCTGTGGCCGATGTGTGACATGAGGGTAGTCTGAGGAGGACGGTGCCCTTAACCTATGAATCTGACCTCACTCCAGGTAGTTAGCATCAGGATTGCCCTCCAGGGAGGAATATCTTTTCCAAACAAAAAGGCAAAAGCACATTAAGAGAAAAACCTCTGCCTTTAAACCTTTCCCCTTCATACTTCTTCCTACTTAGAATGTGGATACTATGCTTGGTGGTGCAGCAACTTTATTTTGTGACCACAAAGACTAAAGCCATAAACAAAAGATGGCAGAGAAGAAAGTTAGAAGGAGCTTAGGTCCATGATGACACCATATACAGTTATCCCAACCTTGGACTGAAGAACCCTGGAGTCCTTGTAACATGAGAAAAAACACATCCCTGTGTATATAAGCTTCTCTTTGTTGGATTTTCTGTTATCTGTGGCTAAATGTATTGTGTGTTGTGATAACTCAAAAGGGGGTGGAAATTAGGCAAACTTTTATGTAATGAAGTTGAATGTAAAGAATTGTGTGTTTGTTTTTCTCTTTCTCTTTTCTGACATATGCTTAGTTTTGTATGACAAGATGAATTATGTTTGGAAAGCAAAACTTCTTTTCTTTGCTCTAAAACTGATGGTTTCTTCAATTCTAAAGTTTTTCTTGCTTTTCACAATTTGGTGAAAATTAGAGATTATATCTTCCTTGGAGATCTGCAGCCTTTTGCTCCATTTATTAGATAAAGCACTTTATAATTAAAATGATAAAATTTGTTTTATCTGACATAACTGTATTTGGCAAATAATTTGTGAACAAATCAAATTGTCCCTATTTATGGTCCTAAACTAACAAAGCTACCTACAGTTTTAAAAGTTATTAAATGTTAAGAAAATCATTTAAATTATCCCTAGTGTTGGAGCGGCGAGCAGCCGAGAGGAGATACCCCATGTCCAAGTTCAGAGAAACACCAGTAAAGATGGTAGGCACTGAGAGAGGGCATCAGGCTGGCAGACAGACAGAAACCACAGTCACAGAAAAGTAACCAATCTGACCACATGGACCACAGCCTTGTCTACTCATGAAATTATGAGCCATGCCGTGTAAGGCCACCCGAGACAGGAGGGTCATGTTGGAGAGTTCTGACAAAATGTAGCCCACTGAAGAAGGGAATGACAAACCACTTCAGTATTCTTGCCTTGAGAACCTCATGAACAGTATGAAAAGGCAAAAAGACAGGACACTGAAGATGAACTCCCCAGGTAGGTAGGTGCCCAATATGCTGCTGGAGATCAGTGGAGAAATAACTCCAGAAAGAATGAAGGCATGGAGCTAAAGCAAAAACAATACCCAGTTGTGGATGTGACTGGTCATGGCAGCAAGGTCTGATGCTTTAAAGAGCAATATTGCATGGGAACCTGGAATGTTATGTCCATGAATCAAGGCAAATTGGAAGTGGTCAAACAGATGGCAAGCGTGAACACTGACATTTTAGGAATCAGTGAACTTAAAAGGACTGGAATGGGTGAATTTAACTCAGATGACCATTATATCTACTACTGTGGGCAAGAATCCCTTAGAAGAAATGGAGTGGCCATCATGGTCAACAAAAGAGTCCTAAATGCAGTACTTGGATGCAGTCTCAAAAACGACAGAAAGATCTCTGTTCATCTCCAAGGGAAACCATTCAATATCATGGTAATCCAAGTCTATGCCCAACCAGTAATGCTGAAGAAGCTGAAGTTGAACCGTTCTATGAAGACCTACAAGACCTTCTAGAATTAACACCCCAAAATATATCCTTTTCATTATGGGGGACTGGAATGCAAAAGTAGGAAGTCAAGAAACACCTGGAGTAACAGGCAAATTTGGCCTTGGAGTACAGAATGAAGCAGGGCAAAGGCTTATAGAGTTCTGCCAAGAGAATGCACTGGTCATAGCAAACACCCTCTTCCAACAACACAAGAGAAGACTCTACACATGGACATTGACAGATGGTAAACACCAAAATCATATTGATTTTATTTTTTGCAGCCAAAGATGGAGAAGCTCTATACAGTCAGCAAAAACAAGACTGGGAGCTGACTGTGGCTCAGATCATGAACTCCTTATTGCCAAATTCAGATTTAATTTGAGGAAAGTAGGGAAAACCACTAGACCATTCAGGTATGACCTAAATCAAATCCCTTACGATTATACAGTGGAAGTGAGAAACAGATTCAAGGGATTAGATCTGATAGACAGAATGCCTGGTGAACTATGGAGGTTTGTGACACTGTACAGGAGACAGGGATCAAGACCATGCCCAAGAAAAAGAAATGCAAAAAAGAAAAATGGCTGTCTGAGGAGGCCTTACAAATAGCTAAGAAAAGAAGAGAATTGGAAAGCAAAGGGGAAAAGGAAAGATAAACCCATTTCAATGCAGAGTTCCAAAGAACAGCAAGGAGAGATGAGAAAGCCTTCCTCAGTGATCAGTGCAAAGAAATAGAGGAAAACAATAGAATGGGAAAGACTAGAGATCTCTTCAAGAATATTAGAGATACAAGGGGAACATTTCATGCAAGTTCAGTTCAGTTCAGTCGCTCAGTCGTGTCTGACTCTTTGCAACCCCATGAATTGCAGCATGCCAGGCCTCCCTGTCCATGCAAAGTTGGGCTCAGTAAAGGATAGACAAGGTATGGACCTAACAGAAGCAGAAGATATTAAGAAGAGGTAGTAAGAATACACAGAAGAACTGTACAAAAAAATCTTCAAGACCCAGATAACCACAATTGTGTGATCGCTCACCTAGAGCCAGATATCCTGGAATGCGAAGTCAAGTGGGCCTTAGAAAGCATCACTACAAACAAAGTTAGTGGAGGTGATGGAATTCCAGTTGAGCTATTTCAAATCCTAAAAGGTGATGCTGTGAAAGTACTGCACTCAATATGCCAGCAAATTTGGAAAACTCAAAAGGGGCCACAGGACTAGAAAAGGTCAGTTTTCATTCCAATCCCAAAGAAAAGCAATGCCAAAGAATGCTCAAACTACTGCATAATTGTACTCATCTCACACGTTAGTAAAGTAATGCCCCAAATTCTCCAATCCAGGCTTTAACAATACATGAACTGTGAACTTCCAGATGTTCAAGCTGGTTTTAGAAAAGGCAGAGGAACCAGAGATCAATTTGCCAACATCTGTTGGATCATCAAAAATGCAAGAGAGTTTCAGAAAAACATCTACTTCTGCGTTATCGACTATGCCACAGCCTTTGACTGTGTGGATCAAGCAAACTGTGGAAAATTCTGAAAGAAATGGGAATACCAGACCACCTGTCCTGTCTCTTGAGATATCTGTATGCAGGTCAGGAAACAATAGTTAGAACTGGACACAGAACAACAGACTGGTTCCATATTGGGAATGGAGTACCTCAAGGCTGTATATTCTTACCCTGCTTATTTAACTTATATGCAGGGTTCAGTTCAGTTCAGTCACATAGTCATGTCCAACTCTTTGCGACCCCATGAACCTCAGCACTTCAGGCCTCCCTGTGTATCATTAACTCCCAGAGTTGATCCAAACTCATGTCCATGGAGTCGGTGATGCCATCCAACCATCTCATCCTCTGTTGTCCCCTTCTCCTCCTGCCCTCAATCTTTCCCAGCATCAGGGTCTTTTCAAATGTGTCAGTTCTTCGCATCAGGTGGCCAAAGTATTGGAGTTTCAACTTCAACATCAGTCCTTCCAATGAACACTCAGGACTGATCTCCTTTAATGGACTGGTTGGATCTCCTTGCAGTCCAAGGGACTCTCAAGAGTCTTCTCCAACACCACAGTTCAAAAGCATCAATTCTTCTGAGCTCAGCTTTCTTTATAGGCCAACTCTCACATCCATACATGACTAATGGAAAAACCATAGCTTTGACTAGATGGATCTTTGTTGACAAAGTAATGTCTCTGCTTTTGAATATGCTATCTAGGTTGGTCATAACTTTTCTTCCAGGGAGGAAGCATCTTTTTATTTCATGGCTGCAATCACAATCTGCAGTGATTTTGGAGCCCCCCAAAATAAAGTCAACCACTATTTCCACTGTTTCCCCATCTATTTGCCATGAAGTGATGGGACTGGATGCCATGATCTTCATTTTCTGAATGTTGAGCTTTTAGCCAACTTTTTCACTCTCCTCTTTCACTTTCGTCAAAGAGGCTCTCTAGTTCTTCTTCACTTTCTGCCATCAGGGTGGTGTCGTCTGCATATCTGAGGTTATTGATATTTCTCCCAGCAATCTTGATTCCAGCTTGTGTTTCTTCCAGCCCAGAGTTTCTCCTGATGTACTCTGCATATAAACTAAATAAGCAGGGTGACAATATAGAGCCTTGATGTCATCCTTTTCCTATTTCAAACCAGTCTGTTGTTCCATGTCCAGTTCTAACTGCTGCTTCCTAACTGCATACAGGTTTCTCAAGAGGCAGGTCAGGTGGTCTGGTATTCACATCTTTTGAAGAATTTTCCTTAGTTTATCGTGATCCACACAGTCAAAAACTTTGGCATAGTCAATAAAGCAGAAATAGATGTTTTTCTGGAACTCTCTTGCTTTTTTGATGATCCAACAGATGTTGGCAAATTGATCTCTGGTTCCTCTGCATTTTCTAAAACCAGCTGAACATCTGGAAGTTCACAGTTCACATATTGCTGAAGCCTGGCTTGGAGAATTTTGAGCATTACTTTACTAGCATGTGAGATGAGTGCAATTGTGCAGTAGTTTGAGCATTCTGTGACGTTGCCTTTCTTGGGATTGGAATGAAAACTGACTTTTTCCAGTCCTGTGGCTACTGCTGAGTTCTCTAAATTTGCTGGCATATTGAGTGCAGCACTTTCACAGCATCATCTTTTAGGATTTGAAATAGCTCAACTGGAATTCCATCACCTCCACTAGCTTTGTTCATAGTGATGCTTCCTAAGGCCCACTTGACTTTGCATTTCAGGATGTCTGCAGGGTACATCATGAGAAATGCTGAGCTGGATGAAGCACAAGCTGGAATCAAGACTGCCAGGAGAAATATCAATAACCTCAGATATGCAGATGACACCACCCTTATGGCAGAAAGCAAAGAAGAACTGAACAGCCTCTGATGAAAATGAAAGAAGAGGGTGAAAAAGTTGGCTTAAAGCTCAACATTCAGAAAAGTAAGATCATGGCATCTGATCCCATCACTTCATGGCAAATACATGGGGAAACAGTGGAAACAGTAGCAGACTTTATTTTTGGGGGCTCCAAAATCACTGCAGATTGTGATTGCAGCCATGAAATAAAAAGATGCTTCCTCCCTGGAAGAAAAGTTATGACCAACCTAGATAGCATATTCAAAAGCAGAGACGTTACTTTGCCGACAAAGGTCCATCTCGTCAAGGCTATGGTTTTTCCATTAGTCATGTATGGATGTGAGAGTTGGACTTTAAAGAAAGCTGAGCTCAGAAGAATTGATGCTTTTGAACTGTGGTGTTGGAGAAGACTCTTGAGAGTCCCTTGGACTGCAAGGAGATCCAACCAGTCCATTAAAGGAGATCAGTCCTGAGTGTTCATTGGAAGGACTGATGTTGAAGCTGAAACCCCAATATATTGGCCACTTGATGTGAAGAACTGACTCATTTGAAAAGACCCTGATGCTGGGAAAGATTGAAGGTGAGAGGAGAAGGGGACAATATAGGATGAGATGGTTGGATGGCATCATTGAGTCAGTGGACATGAGTTTGGGTAAAGTCGGGGAGTTGGTAATGGACAGGGAGGGCTGGTGTGCTGCAGTCCATGGGTCGCAAAGCATCTGAGCTGACACAACTGTGAGATTGAAGTGAACTGAGAAATCTATAATTTAATCTATAGATAAAAATAGACTTCATACAAATGTCAGCTAGTTGCAATTTACACATCTTGTTTGGATACTGATTTTTAAGGCAGGAGAGGAGGAGGCAGGAAACAACTTTTGAAAGAATGACAAAGCCATTGAGTATATGAGAAAAACTGGTCAAAACTAATTAGGTCCAAGATGGTGGAAGATTTGACTTCCAGGAGACCTTGAGCTTTATTATATGCTCATTGTAATACATCAGCATGCTAAATGATATAGCCCCTGGCACCAGGATGGTTCCAAGGCCAAGCATAAAAGGCCGACAAGTGGGTGATGATGGCCCACTTCTTGGAAATCTCTGCCCCTTCCCCCAAATGTTGGAATAATCCTCCTACTCATTAACCTATGAAACTACCTGGCCCATAAAAACTAACCACCCGGTATTTTGGCACCACTCTTGTCTTTTGAGATGACTGCATTCTGCCTGTGAAATGTGTCTCTTTCTCAATAAACCTTCTTTCACTTTATTATGGTTTGGTTTTAAATTCTTTCCTGAACAAAGCTAAGAGCCCTACTTGATAGACAAGCTCAGGAACTCACCCAAGACCTGGGACTGATCATCCTCTCGTGTCCCATTTTCCTGCAACGTCTCTACAAAGGAAGAGAAGAAGGTGGTTTTCTCTCCCTCTCCACCTTTTCTTTAATTATAAAAATGTAACCCACTCAGTTCTCAGGACAAGGCCCTCTTCTCTGTCCACATGTATCCTTCACAAGTGTCCTATATTAGTAAATTCACCTCTTAACATATCACTTTGACTCTTACTGAATTCCTTCTGTTTTGAGACATAAAGAACTTGAGCTTCATTAAGTCCTGAGATGAGTTGTGCAGTATCAGTTGGAAGGTTGTGGATTCAAGTCCCATTTGAGGTGAGGTTTCATTTTTACATGGCTTGATAACTCATTTCCTTTTGACACTAAATGATATTTCATTGTTGGATGTATCACAGTTTACTTAGCCATTCACATTTAGAGGTCTCCCCCACCTCAAAGTTCTTACAGAAGCTGCCTCACCCAATTTCTCTCCTTCTTCCCATCTTCTTCATCATCTCCAAGTAGTGCTACCAACCCTCCCTGGCTAAAACCTTTCTTCCCCCAAATGATGCAATCTCTAGGTTGAACTTCCTTAAAAGAGAGAAGAGGGTAAATGGTAAGCTATACATTTATAATTTAATATTTTATTCTATGACAATTCAGACATGGAGAGTATCAAATAAAATATTAGCATCTATCCCTGTCCTCTTTTCAAGAGTTAAGTAAATCACCCATAAAAGGTGGCTTTGGAGTCTTAAACTCTCTTCTGTTCGAATGTAATTGTTGCTTTCTAGATCTGTATGTAGTTTTAGCAGAAACAGAAAAAAAAAATGGATCTTTCAAAAGCTGTCAGCTGTATGTGCCTCTTATTCTAGGAAAAGGCTGATCTTTTGTTTGGGAGAACAATATACTTTCAAGGACTTTTTGAAAATGCAGAGACAAGGTCCAGAGCCCAATCCAGAGAGGTTGAGACTAAGAAGCACTAGGCTGCTTTGCATGATAAAATAAAAGGATGTCCTCACCAGGTAGGGAATGGTATGACCTTGGATTTCTTAAGAATCTTTGGAAATAGTGGGAGTCACTAGGATTGGGGGTCTACTATCCCAGGGGATGAAGGCTTGGATCTTTCTATTTGGATATCACAGGAAAGAACTGAAATTGAGCAGAACCCTGGGGGGCCCTCCTGAGTATGAAAGCCTTCTGTGTCCCCCATTTCTTGTTTTCAGGAAAAAGGTGCTAGCCTCTAAGAACTTTCCTAAGTTTCAGAGGGCAGATTCAAGCCATTACTAATTAGGGAAGTGAGGGAATGCAGAAACAAAGAAAATGCAGTCAAGAAACAATAGTACAGGGATAGGGTCCTGGGATGGCACAGGGTCCTGGATGAGTTCTTCAACAGGAGCGAAAGTCCCCCACCAGCCTGACGGTAACTTTAGGCTGAGCACAAACAGTGGATCCCAGACTGGTTGGAACCAGAAGGCTGATGACTGAAATTCTTGGAACACCACCCTGTTATCTCCCCACCAACCAATCAGAGAAGGCCACACACCTTGCAGACCTACCCTCAGATTTTGTCTGTATCCTGAAACCCATCAAGGGTTCCAGTTCTTTTAAGCACAAGCCACCCATTCTCCTTGCATGAAAGTGAAATTTGCTCAGTTGGTTTCTTTGGCCTCACTGTGCATTGGGCACATGAACTGGGCTTGACTACAGGATGACCCCAGAGGGCTGCGGACCTGGGGGGCCAGTTGAATCACCTGGATGGGATTGTGTTACACATCTTCGGCACTTCAGTGTTTTCCCTTGGTGTTCTGTCTTAGATGTCCTTCCCATCAGGGCTTAGAATGAGTTCATCACAACTTTCTGATGATGGTGAGTGAAGTGCCAGTCCAGAATTTAAGGGTATAACTCATTATCGATGAAAAGAAATGGATTTCACCAGGCAAAGAAGTAAATTAACTTTGCCTCAAATCTAAATTTTCCTGCAAGGAGCTGGAAGTGCATTTTAATGACCTTCCTGTGGCCAAATACAAAACGTATCAACAGACCAGAGCTTGTCTTCTTTCCTATACTTTAATTTCCTCTTTGAACAAAAGGACAATGGGGCATCTGATTCAGAACAAAATGTGTTGCAAGGCTGTCAAATTAAATGTGAGGCTTTAAAATTATGTGCTCAATTTTTCCATCCACAGGAGGCCTCTGCAAAAATAATCACCTGACTCAAAAAGGGCTCTATTGCAGGATCATCAAATGCCCTAAACCCCTGGGAAAAGAAGACTTGAGGTTAACTGTGGCCTGTTTGTTGCTGGGACTTAAACTGACATCTTTGATTGCCCTCAAGACTCTCTCCTTGCCTCAATTTCCCATCTTTTTTTTTTTTTCCTTTTGTCTTCCTCTTGAGTCTTGTCCTCAGCACAACAAGATTCTCCAGAAACACTCACTGGTTCTCCTAATTTCTGAGACTCCAATTTGTCATGAACAGAAGGTTCAGTTTGGTGTTGAGGACTTGGGTTGGAGCCTTGACCCTGACATTTAAACTGCTTTATCTTCTGTTTTGCCAACTGGGAAGTGGATTAAAAGTGGGTCCTTACAATCCTAGAATCATGATGAATAATAATGTCTGTGGATGTGCTTTCTAAGCTTTTGAGATCCATAAAAGTGCAAGACATCTGGCATTAAGAGAAGTACTCAGATTTATACTCCTTGTCACTGAGGTAGTGCCTTCATAAATTCTGTCTCTGGGCCAGGGATAGATATATAAAAAGTATGTGTGTGTGTGTTTTTTAAGGGATTAAGAAAACATTTAAACACATAGAAGAATGTTGAAGCTGACAGGATCCTTGGAGATCAAGGTTCTAGCCCAATCATTCCATTTTACAGATGGGAAAACTGAGGGTAGTGATTGTCCCAGGGCAAAGTGTCAACAGGGCAGAGCAAAAACTGTATCCCAGGTCCTTGATGCTTGGTCATGGGTTCTTCCCTCCATTTGTGATGTTGACTCCACCCTGTGGTAGGCTGAACCTCAGAGGGAGGTGAATAGCCCAACTCAGCTCTCTTGATAGGATCATGCTGTGTGCGAAGTCTCTTCAGTTATCTGACTCTTTGCAGCCCACCAGGCTCCCCTGTCCAAGGGATTCTCCAGCAAGAATACTGGAGTGGGTTGCCATTTCCTTCTCTAGGGGATCTTCCTGACCCAGGAATCGAACCCATGTCTCTTTTTGCCTACCTGCATTGGCAGATGGTTTTTTTGTTTTTTTTTGTTTCCCACTAGTGCTATCTGGGAAGCCCCCTGATAGGATTATCTCAGGGCAACTCAAGTGCTGCCTTGGTTGCCCAGCATTTAGAAGATGAGTTATTTTTCAAATGTTTCTAATAGGAGAAATTGTTTGTTGGCAGGAGGGAGCAGAGTATTAGTATAAAGACTGTGTTTCTCCCTTCCTATTAACTCTGGAGACTACGATTAGGGGATAATAAAAGACAGGTATAGGACACAATAAGGGTGTGTCCTAGGTGGTGCTAGTGGTAAAGAACCTCCCTGCCCATGCAGGAGACGTAAGAGACCTGAGTTCCATCCCTGGGTCGGGAAGATCCCCTGGAGGAGGAGATGGCATCCCACTCCAGTATTCTTGCCTGGAGAATCCCATGGACAGAGGAACCTGGCAGGCTACAGTCCATACTGTCACACAGAGTTGGACATGAGTGAAGGGACTTGGTGAGCACACAGGACACAGTAAGGACACATTCATCTTTGGGGTAACAGCCTAAGTATTTTGGTCTCTCTTTGTTTTGATAACTTTTCTTCCTTTATCTCCCAATTCCAATCAGTGTTATTCTGGCATCTTGAGGCAACTTTTGAGAAATTCCTATGATTCAAACCTTTCCTGGGTCCCTTTCTTTGCCCAACAATTAGTCCCTGTCATTCATTTCTACAGGACTCTGCTCTGGAAGACAGTGTCCTGACCTCTGAGAATTTAAAGGAGATTAATTACCTAATGTCTTTTTTGTTCCACATGGGAACTGCATCTCTGTCTTGAATTTTATATATTGTAAAACAGTATAATGATAACAGTAAATGAAAGAAAATCCACCCACAGTTCCACCCTCTAACATGCCAACTGTTTTCAGTTTTGCTTTCCCTGCTAGGCTTTGCCCATATGCTACATGTTTTCTAGAGTAGTGACTACCATTACTAGCACATCTACCACTCAGCTCTCTGCTTTGATCAGTAACATTATACTAGTTTGCCCTACTGTTACATGGATTTTGGAATCACCATATTTAATAATCAGATGGTATTTCCTACCCTGGCTATATCATGATTTTTCTAACCATTCTCTCTTTTTTGGATGTGTGGGTTAGTTCTGATTTTTCTCCATGATCTTGCTTTGAAAAACAGATACCTTCAATTCTTTTCTCCTTTTGAAAGGTTTCCACAAGATAAATTCCAAACTGTTGAACGAAGGAGTCTAGAAACAGTTTGGGGGATGTGCAATTTATTGAAGAAAAAAAAAAGCTCTCTTACTGAGAATCTGCTGTGCTGTGTCCTGAATCATCTCAAACGAGAGTGATGGATAGAGACTGCACTCAGTGAATTCAGCATCTAGTGGCCAAACTAGACATCTGTTATAACAATAACCTCATTTGTGAAGTTTCTGTTCAGCGCCAGGCACTATGCTACCAGGTGCTACATATATTACTTTAATTCCTCCATATCATAGAGGGAGCACTATTACATTTCTATTCTGCAGATGAAAAATTGAGGCTCAGAGAAGTTAAGTAACTTGCTCAAGGTCACACAGCTATTTAGAGGCCAAGCTGGGGTTCAAACTGAGGTCTACCTGACTTCAAAGCTCATGGGTTCCCATTAGGCTCCCCAGTTCCTCTTTACATACAGGTATTTGCTAAACTGTTTCCCCCAAAGATTGTACAATGTTGTAGCTTGTCAACAGTGTGAGTCTTTGTATTTCATCTCTATTCTGATAGCATAAATAGTAATTTCACAGTGAATTTTGTAGATTTTTCAAATGTAAAAGTATAAACATTACTATGCTTTTAAAGAGCGGATTTTACGGACTTAAAGGGTTGATAAAAAGGGTTGACTGCTAAAATGCTGCAGAGAGCGTGGAAATGTTCACCCTTACATACTACTCTGGAAGCTGCTGCTTATTCTGAGGGCTTTGCTTTGGTAACTAACCAGGGCAGAACTCACTCACAGGGTTTCCATAATTGTTCCAGATAATGTCATCATCCTTAACATAAGGGGATTTGTGGGATGTCCTCAGTCATTATCGGATTTCAGAGGCTGTGAATCTCTTTGGCTTATTGGGATATTCCAGGGCATGTGAGCTGCAACATAATACATTTGGTTTTGAATAACTTTTATTACACTTGGGATTCATATTCATTGTAGGGAAATAATGTAATCAAATAAACCAAAATACATTAAAAAGCAGCCATAATCCCACTTCTCAGATATATTATCACTGTATCTATTTTATAGTATAGCTTTCATATTTATGATCTTACCATACTTAATTTGCTGTGAATCCTCCATGAATTGGTTTCTGCATTCACAGTATAGCATACACGTCCCCCCAAGTGGTTAGAGACAGTTTGATCATGTTTCTGTAACGGCCACACGGTGTTTCATTGTGGCACAATGTACCCAATACATCCCCTGTTATTGGATGTTTAGGTGGGTTTCATCTTCTTGCTGCAGTGCTGCAATGAACTCTCTTGTAGTTAAATCTCTTATTCACATTTCTAATCTCGCCCTCAGAAAAATCCCTATAAATGTAATTACTGGGTCAGAGGCATGAGGTTTTCAAAAGGCTTTTATCAATATTGATAAATTATCTGACACAAAGACCGTATCAGTTACACTCTCCAAACCTTTTACTCTTCATACAATACTTAATTTCCCTTGCCATCTTAATTGGCCTATATTGTATCTCATTTTAAAGTGTATTTCTCTGGTTAAAATGATGTTGAATATTTTCCCATGTATATTGGCAAAAAACACTTGTTTTAAATACAGATTTGACCAAATGCTTATTTCCAACTTAACCACGTTTGGTCGGACCAGCTTCAGTGTACTGTGAAGCCTGAGATTCTTCCGTTCTAGAGATGTTTATGAACATGACCGGATGAGCATGCTGGGGAGGAAAAAATTGCAGAAAGAGAATTCTCTGGAAATAGGGTTTTGATGTGCTGCTGTGGTTCCAATCAAATTATTGTTGAATGAAAAAATGGTGAGAGTCATAAAGCATCTTTGCCTTATGTTTTTGAGTTTTAGAGTCCAGTGTGGGTACCAATTATTACTAAAGTGAGGAGTGGGTGCTGCAGACTTATTTGAATACCATGTCTATTTGTTGGAGCTTAAATGTGGCAATAATCTGTTGCCAAATGTTACCTTCCCCTCAGGAGAGTTACACGTTTTAATTAGGCCAGGAGGGAGTGAGGTGTTCTATTGCTTGCCAGATGACACTTCTTGGCTAGAAAAGGAAATCGGTAAAAGGAAATCGGTAAAAACGTTAAGACTGTTTAAAATTGACTCGCCCCTGTTTCCTAAAATGAAATCTCTCAAGGAATTCTTAGCAGGACAGGGCTGTAAGAAAGACTTCCTATTTTTCTTGGGCTTATTTCAGTAAAGTCCTTTAGAATTGTGAATCAGAGGCAGATGATATTAGAGTTTACAGCTAGCTCTGACCGAATAATATCAGCACAAATTAGTGTCTTTAATATGCAAAACTGAAAAAAAATACTTAAGGCAAGGCTCGCTATGAAAGCCAAATTTAACAGCTGATCTGCTTAAATCTTCTTGTTTCTCAACAGCGATTATTTTCAAGATGTGCAACTTTCATATTTACTCTTTCACTTACTTATGTATTTATTTGAAAGAAGTTTTTAGCATCTGGTTTATACCAGAGTTGATAGGAAGGGTTGAAGATAGTGTGATGGTGTTGCACTGCAACAGGAAATTGTATCTGGAGAAGACAGTCAGGGAGACAAATAGCCACAGTAATATAACATGTGAAGCAGATGAAGAGAAAAAGAGAAACAAAACAAAAAGTGTGTCTAAAAGGGGAAAAAATTTGCTGCATGGAAAAGTCAAATTTATGCCTCATTTCCTCTATTACGAGTTTGAGAGATTCAAACAAGTTGAAACAGAGAATTGAAATTGTGCTGTTAAAGGTGGCTCCCTCAGCAGAGTGGGGTTGATAAGCAGGTACTTTCTTGTCCTGTACTACCAAGCAGATCCTGGCCCTGAGCCCCAGTCCGTACCTATTGATGTTTCTAGACCCGCTGGGTGCTGAATGCTCATGGAATGGGGGGCAATTAGCATTAAGAGATCTTGTTTCCGAGTTTCGTACCTTAGGATCATAGGGAATTTTTCAGTTTCCTGTTTTGACTTACTCAGTTACGTCCTAATAATGTCTATTTGGATTGAAAAATGCAGCTTTACCGACTATACAATTTAAGCCCCTTACTTTGGCTTCAGAGGCATTTCTTAGGGTAGATGAAGACGAGTTTGCATTCAGGAGACATGTGAGCTGCTGAATGCCAGGAGGGGTGAGTCATCAGACTGTCTCCAACAGTTGTATTTGTGGTTTGTCTTACACAAAGGTCATTCTCAGACCATTGCTGACTCCTAATTTACCATAGTGACTATCTTGTGGCTCATTTAAATAAATCTATCTTGTGTTTTTATTTGCATTAGAAATTAAAGGTTATAAGCATTGAGTATCGCATGTATAATTCATATGTTGGCTAAATGAAGTCACTGTTTACTATTCATCTCAGTGGTAATTATATTTTCAAGGTAATCACTATGAAGAGTGTCCATAGCTTTCAGCAGATTATAAAAGGGGTCAGTAATCCCCAAAAGGCTGAGTTGAATTTCAGCTCTCTGGGCATAGGTAGGGGAGCCTTTTAGAGGGGCAGGAAGCTTCTCAGAAGCCCTGTGATTACACCAATATGGTACCCATCTGCTGTTCCAGCTCAGCTCTGCCTGCATTTAGGAGGAGTTGCCACATACATTCTATGTTACTGCCTGTGAATTATTGCTCATGTTTTCTTTGATTAATCAATATGAAATTGGTTATTTTAAACCATTTTTTGTCCACAAAAATCTGAATGCAAAAGGTTTAACCCAATGTATAAAAGCAAGGATTGAGTTTGAGCCCTTTTGAGATGTAAAATGAAACTACATTGGCGTTACTCTTCAATGCATTTGTGACCACCATTTTTCCTTAGAACTGTAATGCCAAACATTTGCCTTGCTGTTGAATCACAACAACAACCAGCTCTCTCCGGTAAGGAGTCCAATAATTGACTCTTTAGGATAAGACCTTAACCGTGAACAATTGACTCCTGTGCTCCAGAGCCAGCTGGAAGAGATGCTAGAGTTCTGAAAACTAAGAGAAGATAAATATTTCAAGTGAAAGCCTTACTGGGTTGTGCAACAGCAATGTAACATGCAAGAGCTGGGCAATGCTCTGTACACTTCTCTTGGCATTAGTTTGAACCCTGCACAAGAACTTGGTACTGTTTATTGAGGAGCCTGGTGGGCTACAGTTCATAGGGTTGCAAAGTGTTGGACATGACTGGGGTGACTTAACACACATGCATGCAAAGACACTCAACAGTATATCTCAGCAGTGAAACAGGAGTGAGGACCAGAGAAAGGCAACACCGGTAATTAAGGGCTAGAACATCACTCCTCTGAATAAAAGGCTAAAGGGTTTGACATTTGTTAGCCTGGAAAAGAGAAAGGTTGGAAGTGATTTAATAGCTGTCACATATTTAAGGCACTGCTAAGATCACTGCTGTGGCTCTTTACCCTAAAAGAGGGCTAAGGGAAAATTGACTTCAACTGCAGGAAGGAATGCTTCTTGATCATTATGGTAAGTATAGAAGGTGCTATGTGATATCTAAAACAAGTTTTTCCCCAAGTACTGTGTAGAAGCCTGGCATCATCTTTGCAAGATATCGTGTCTAATAAGTGTCTAATAATGACTCTCTGGGAGTTAGGATAAGGCTGGTGGGAAAGAGTTTGGGAGGCTGTTGTCTTAATTTGAGTGATACTTGAGCTAAGGTCAGTCCTGGCTATGGTAAAAATTACATAAACTGAGTCTTTCCCCACCTACCAAATAGAAGGTGAATCAGGAAAAATGCCATCAGCGTATATATGGAATTTAGAAAGATGGTAACAATAACCCAGTGTACGAGACAGCAAAAGAGACACTCATGTACAGAACAGTCTTATGGACTCTGTGGGAGAGGGAGAGGGTGGGAAGATTTGGGAGAATGACATTGAAACATGTAAAATATCATGTATGAAACGAGATGCCAGTCCAGGTTCGATGCACGATACTGGATGCTTGGGGCTAGTGCACTGGGACGACCCAGAGGGATGGTATGGGGAGGGAGGAGGGAGGAGGGTTCAGGATGGGGAACACATGTATACCTGTGGCGGATTCATTTTGATATTTGGCAAAACTAATACAATTATGTAAAGTTTAAAAATAAAATAAAATTAAAAACAACAACAAAAAAATAATAATTTATTGAGATGAAATCCATGCAATATAAAGTTACACTTTAAAGTGAACAGTTCAGTGGGTTTAGTACATTCACTATATTGTGTGATCACCTCTATCTAGGTTCAAAACATGACCATTGATTCAAAGGAAAACCCCTTACCCATTTAGCAGTTTCTCCCTATTCTCCCCTCCATGCCACTCCTCCACTGGCAACCACCAACGTACATTCTGTATAGATTTATATATTCTGGATACTTCATATAAATGGAATCATGCAATATATGATTTTTGTGTCTGGTTTCTTTCATTTGGCAAGGTGTTTTCAAGGTTCACTAACCTTGTAACTTGTATGAGTACTCCATTCTTTTTAATGGCTCAGTAATATTCTGTTGTATGTATATACCACTCTTTATTTATCCATTCATCAGCTGATGGGCGTTTGGGCTGTTTCTACCTTTTGGCTGTTGCGAACATTGCAGCTGTGAACAATGTGTGTACACATACATACTTGTCTGAATACCTGTTTTCAGTTCTCTGGTTACCCTCATACAAGTTACATTGTGGGGTCATATGGTAATTCTAAGTTTAACTTTTTGAGGAACTGCCAAACTATTTTCCACAATTATAGTCCCAGCGGTAATGTACTAGGGTTCCAATTTCTCTTCATGCTTGTCCACAATGGTTATGTAGCATCTGCTTTTTGATTCTAGCCATCCTAGTGGGTATGTGGTAGTATTTCATTATGGTTTTGAGTTACATTTCCTTGATGACTAACGATGTTGAGCATCTTTTTATGTTTTTGTTGGCCATTTGTATCTTCTTTGGAGAATTGTCTTTTCAAGTCCTTTATCCATTTTTCAAGTTGAGTTGCTTGTCTCTCTGCTGTTGAACCATCACAATTGTTTAATTTATATTAATTTATATGATGGTCTACTTATCATCCAGCTCTGTTAGAGGATGTTATTAACACTATGCCTTCTTTGTCCTGGGCTGAATAATTCTGTTCTACAGTGTGTTGCAAAATCTAGCATGCACAAGAAAGAATTACTTAGAGAATTTGCACTAAAACAGATTCATGGTCTCCCTTATTCTAGGTCCTGACTCAGAAGTTCTAGAGTGAGACCAAGAATTTGCATTTCGAACCAACTCTCAGGTGATGCCAATATTGTTGACACAAAGACCACACTTTGAATAGTACTGCTGATACAGGCAGCTTATTGAGTGTCTGCGAGCATGTGTGTTAAGTCACTTCAGTCGTGTCCAACGTTTTGTCACCCTATGAACTGTGTAGCCTGCCAGGCTCCTCTGTCCATGGAATCCTCCAAGAATACTGGAGTGGATTGCCATTCCCTTTTCCAGGGGATCTTCTTGACCTAGGGATTGAACCTGTGGCTCCTGCATTGCAGGTGGATTCTTTACCACTGGACCACTGGGGAAGCCCATTGAGTGTCTGCTCCATCCCTCAACTCCTATTATGAGACCCTCCTCTTCTTTTCCAGAATACTAGGATCCTGTGACCATGTGTGGACACCATGATTGCTTCCCTCAGCCATGGGCTATTGGACTGTAGGAGGGTGCCTGACCTAAACTGGACCAATCAGAGTTTTCCTCTTAGGAATTTGTGACTGAGACTTGGAGATACTAGTTCATTTTCTGCTGGTTTCATGAGTTGAATTGTGTAGGTGCCAAGCTGCTGTGTGACCATCCTCCACCATGTGCTTGAAAAACAGAGAAAGCCAGTCTGCAAGAGGGTGAGTGGGAAGAAATAGATTTGTCAAGAGAACAGGGGATGTGAGAGAATAATAATATTAATAATAAGAACTAATGCTCATTGAACACTTATTCAACATCAGGTACTGGTTTTTCTATTTTTGAAAGTGAAAGTGAAAGTCACTCAGTCGTTTCTGATTCTTTGTGACCCCATGGACTATACAGTCCATAGAATTCTCCAGGCCAGAATACTGGAGTGGGTAGCCTATCCCTTCTCCAGGGGATCTTCCTGACCCAGGAATTGAACTGGGGAATCTGCACTTCAGGCAGATTCTTTACCAACTAAGCTATGAGGGAAGCCCTTTTTCTATTTTTAGTATCATTTTATAAATAAACTTTTGATTCTGAAATAATTTTAGACTTAACAGAAAAGTCACAAAGGTAGTGCAGAGAGTTCCTGTTTATGTCTCATCCAGTTTCTCCTAATATTAGCGTCTTAAATAGCTATAGTACACTTGTCAAAACCAAGAAGCACTGGTACATTACTATTAACTAAATTTCAGACTTTATTTGGATCTCACCAGTTTTATACTAAATTCCTCTCTTTTTTCTTTAGTAATTTTTATTTATGTGCTAACAATGTGTTGATTTCTTTAGAGGATGATTATGCTTCTTGGGTGGAAATTGGTAACCTTTTACTACGTTTTTTTTGTTTGTTTATTTTATTTTATGATTGGGTATTTTTTCTTTTTTCCTCCCACTACTCAATGCCAAAATCTCATTGAATTTAGTCATGGTGTCTCCTTAGTCTCCTTGAATCTGTGACAGTTTCTCAGATTTCCTTTGTTTTTCATGACTTTGACAATTTTGAAAAGTAAAGGTCAGCTATTTTGTGGAATGACCCCAATTTGAATTTGTCTGATGTTTTCCTTACGGATAGATAAACTGTAGTTCATGGCTTCTGGGAAGAATTCCGCAAAAATGAGGTGTCCTCCTCATCACATCATATTGTGTGTGGGGGGGCAGTGCATGACAGCAACATGACTTACACACAGGTGGTGTTGATCTTGGTCATTTTGTCCGCAGGTTTCTCTGATATAAAGTTACTGTGTACATTTTCACTCTCTATTCTTTGAAAGTGAGTCACTAAATCCAGTCCATACTCATGGAGTTGTTTCTTTAAAAGTAATCCAGGTTCGATGCATGATACTGGATGCTTGGGGCTGGTGCACTGGGACGACCCAGAGGGATGGTATGGGAAGGGAGGAGGGAGGAGGGTTCAGGATGGGGAACATGTGTATACCTGTGGTGAATTCATGTTGATATATGGCAAAACCAATACAATATTGTAAAGTTAAAAAATAAAATAAAAAAAAGAAAAAAAAAGGTTAAATTGTATTAAAACACTAAAAAAAAGTAAATAATTTACTGTTTTTTGTGACAGGAGGGAGAAAGAGTGTTAAAATGATTTCTAGTGAAGTCAGATATTGAAATAACAAATGAAAAATGTGTTGTGTAGATATGAAATAAGCCAACTAATGATTAAAAACTAAAGATTTAGCCAGTCTTCTAATACTGAAATTCCCTGTATCCTGTCACCAAAGGCACATCCCAGTGAGGCAGGTTAGTGTGGGCTTAGAGGTCCCCACCTGTTGCTCTGTGGAGTGAGACAATCATGAATTCAGTTCCCTGTGGCCGCTGAGAAAATAAGGTTATCCCTGTCACTATCACTTTCACCCATACAGCAAAAGTGTGTAACTTATCCTGGAAGGAATTATGTATATTAATATGAATCAGTTCAGTTCAGTTCACTCACTCAGTTGTGTCTGACTCTTTGCGACCCCATGGACTGCAGCACACCAGCTCTCCCTGTCCATCAACAACTCCCGGAGCCCACCCAAACTCATGTCCATTGAGTCAGTGATGCCATCCAACCATCTCATCCTCTGTCGTCCCCTTCTCCTCCTGCCCTCAATTTTTCCCAGCATCAGGGTCTTTTCAAATGAGTCAGCTCTTCACATCAGGTGGCCAAAATATTGGAGTTTCAGCTTCAACATCAGTCCTTCCAATGAACACCCAGGACTGATCTCCTTTAGGATGGACTGGTTGGATCTCCTTGCAGGCCAAGGGACTCTCAAGAGTCTTCTCCAACACCACAGTTCAAAAGCATCAATTCTTTTGCACTCAGCTTTCTTTATTGTCTAATTCTCACATCCATACATGACTACTGGAAAAACCATAGCCTTGACTAGACGGACGTTTGTTGGAAAAGTAACGTTTCTGCTTTTTAATAAGCTGTCTAGTTTGGTCATAGCTTTTCTTCCAAGGAGTAAGCGTCTTTTAATTTCATGGCTGCAGTCACCATCTGCAGTGATTTTGGAGCCCCCCAAAATAAAATAATATGAATAAAGATAGTAATATTAGTAATAGCTAACATTTAAGCGTTTACTATGTGGCAGATAATGTTCTTAAGCGTTTTACTACCTCAATTCTCATAAACATATGTAGAAGGTAAACAAATAATACACCCAATTTACAGATGAAGAAACTGATGTATAAGGACATTAAGTAACTTGTCCACTTTGTGCAGCTCGTAGGTGGCAATGATAAGCATTTCATCCTTGGCCATCATAATCACAACCTGCCATACTGCCCCTCCAATGACTCTGATACATGTTGACATGTGAGTTTCCTGGGTAATTATGACAGAAAATGGAATATTATCTTTGTACACATATTTCTTCCTCTCCCTGTACTTCTGAAAACCTTTGAAGTGTGGAAGAGGTGGAGAACAAGAAACATAACAGCTGTAACTCTTACCCCAAGATAATTAGAAATGCAATGTGATAGAGAAATCTCTATCCCCATCACAAGCGGTTTGCAGATCCCTTTATGGAGACACCCTTGTTTGTTGAGAAGACACTGTGATAAGCTCGCCTCAGTGGGGACTCTGAGCCTCCGGAGCGTTGATCCACTCCGTGGTTTTAGAGAAGCAGCCTGTGCAGTGAGGGAGGGGGTGCCACGGGTGGATGGTGGCTGTTGTGTGTGAAATGAGGAAAGGTGTTCTCTTTGAAGAGAGGAGGGAGGCAGAGGCAAAGTGGAAGTGGAGAGCCCAAGTAGCATCACGAAAGGGAATGTTCTGGAGAGAAAAAGGCAAGAGAGGGATTTCTAAAGTGAACTGACGTGTAGCTTGGTGGTGTGATCCCCCTCGTGGCTTCCGGCGCCCCCATCTTCAGTGACTTTGTGAAACCTGGTGTCGTGCTATGGTGACTGGCGCTGGGTCAGGACTGAACCAGACAGTACGGGCACCGGGATGCCGAAGTCCGGTCTGGAAGGATGTGAGTCTGAAGAACATAGGCATCAAATTTCAAATTTTCTCTGATGCACACACATACGTTACAGATACAATAATGCGAAAGTTAATTAAAAAGAAAAAAGGCATATAATGAAGGAATGTGGATTCAGGAGTTGGTCGATGAGATTCCAGTCTTTGCCTGGCCTCCACTGCTGTCCTGGTGTTAATACTGTGCGTCCTTCCTGGGCCCACTCCCATCACCTGGATTCTTTCATGAAGGTCAGAACTAAAGTCCTTTTGTCTGCACCACTCTCCCTAAAGAGCCTCTTCTCATCGTTCAGGAATCTCTCTCCCTGTCATCAAGCTGGAGATATGCTTCTTGGTGGTTCCCACTGGCTGGCTATGCCTATATCCACCGCCTGGTGACAGCGCCATGGCTAAAATTGTAAGCAGGCCTGCTGTTTAAGGCCTCCTGACAGGTTGTGCTGCAATTACAAGGCAAGAGCTCAGGGCGCCTCTGTCCCAGCTGGCAGCTCTGCCCCTCATGCCCAGCCTGGGCCTATCCCCTGGGGAAGTGTCATTCGGCTCCCTAAGCACCCCCCGGAGGCAGAGAGTAAGTCCTGTCCGGCTAGGGTGGGGCCCGCATATTGCCCACTTTCTCAGATCTTCCCACACCAAGCTGGTTCTTCTTGGAAGTAGAAATAGAAAAAAAAAATGCTTTCACTTCCTTGTAAAGGGAGGTGTTTAAAATTATATGTATTTCTAGATCTGCAAATTTATAACCTGATGAATAAGCTGAACATGTGAAAAACAAAATTAATATACTGAAAACAGTATAATTACAAAAATAGGCAGTTTCCAAGATAATCACCCACTCTCCAAGCTGACATGGGCAGCTGCAGCACCGAAAGAGACAAGAAACCTAGACAGTGTTAGAGACCCTTTTCACTCCAGACCCACACAGACTGTGCCCTCAGTCCTTCCAGCCTCATCAGAAGTCTCGGTGGTCCTTTCAACAAGCGGAAGTGCAGGACTAGAACGTACCCAGCCTCCTCCCCTGGAATCTGAATCCCTCCACTTATCTGGACCTTTCCCTGGGGAATATTAAGGAAATGGCATGACCAGGCAGAAAGACACCAGGACTAGTAATGTGGCTCTTGCTTCCCTGATCAGTGAAGAGCAGAACCTGTAATAATAGCACAGCCTTTTAAAACACTGACAAAGTGGAGGAGGGCTTTGAGAAAAATGACCCAGCTGAGTCAGGGCTCCGACTTGATCTTGGGTAACTTGGCTCAGGTGGGGAAATTTACCTCCTTTCCCTCTCTGTCCTCTTATGCCTTTCCCCTGCATTCCTCGTTTTTGTTTTTACCCCCTCATCTTCAGATGGTTCTCCCAGCTTTATCTTCCTGTGGATAGCACTCAGGGCATGGAAGCAGAATGGTTGTCATAACAACAGTGTGTATGGTGCTTACGGAGAGCCTGGGAGGAGGGATGAGAGAGGAGGTGAAGAGTCAAGGCAGTTGGGGATAAAGAAAAGCAGTGGAAGCATCACGCTGTGTTCTAGATATGCTTGCAGGAAAAATGCCGGATCCCTGAAAAGACAGAGAGTACCAGGGCAATGCACAGGTGAAGCCTTCAGGAGGATGATGCGTCATGGCACAGATTTTGATCAAGGTCATTCCTCTCAAAAGGAAACTGAGTGACTTCATGAAGTTAGTGGCCGGATATGCTTCTGGTTTCAGAGAACACCAGCTCTACATTCTTTCTTCTCACCTGTTGGAGGTAAATCTTTCCCCTGCAGAGAGGGCCGTGCCCTTGGGAGCTGAGCCCTGAAGAAGCCAGGCCAACTCTTTCAGTCTCACTCTGTGCCAGCAGCTAAGGAGACATGTTCCAAGCACGGATTTTCTGGCAGCCAAATCACTAAAGGCTCAGAGGTTGTCCTGAAAACGCAACAAAGGACAGCAGTCACGTCAACCGTCTGTGCTGGTGAGGCTGTGCTGGGAGAGCACACACTCACTTGTGCTACCTCAAGTTGTGGGCACTCTGCACATAGGACTCTAGGGAGGATCTGGGGTTTAGCCGCATGGCCAGGCCTTGTGGGCACTGAGATATGATAAAACAACCAGTCTACAGTAGCGCATGTGACCACTCCAGGGACAGAGCGACTCTAGGGACTCCAGTTCTGGGATTCTCTGGTCTTCACTGGAATGTTCTCCAAGTGCTGGGACTCAGCGCCTCCCCTTTCCTCTGTGCTCCTCTCTGTGCATCACCTGCTTCTCCTTTCCTTAGCCCCTGCCGCATTCTCTCTACAGCATGGTAGCCTGCTTTCCCAGAGCCAGAGAGCTGAGAGAGACAGAGGGAACTCTGAAAACAGAGAGGCAGTTTTCTCATAACCTAATCTCAGTGACATATCATTTCTGCCGTATTATATCTGCCAGAGGGACTGACCCTGGTAAAATGCAGGTTGGTCTACACAAGGGTATAAACACTCAGAAGTTGAGATCAGTGAAGGCCAATTTGGAGGCTGGTTACCACATCCTCTCCAGTGGTGTTGGATATTTTCTCTTCAGTATACTTGCCATCTGGCAACTATTTCCACTGCCCTCTATACTTCTTCTTGTGAGGAACTACATTTCCCAGAATTCCTTCCCAGCAGGGTTTCTGGATATAATTTAGATTCAGCCAGTGCACTGATCAAAAATGACATCACTGTGAATTAGTGTGTGAACAATCCAACGCTTGGTGAATTCTGCTTCACAATGATAGGAAGAGCTGACATCGAAGGATCAGAAGTTGATGTTTAGGAGGCAGAATGAAGTGGAAATTGTTCACTCTCCAACCTTGTGGTGGCTGACACATGGACTTCATGGAAAAGAATGTTCAGTGTCTAGCCAGACTCTGCATCCCTCTACCTGTCCTTGGCTTTGGGGCTGGAAGGCACTGTTGATTTCAACAGTGACTCAGAAGCTTTCTGATCCCTCATTGGAAGCAACAGCTTCTTAAATTCTGGGTCTTAGCTTGTGGCCATACAACCAAAGGACTTCCCAAGTGGTGGTAGTGGTAAAGAGCCTGCCTGCCCATGTAGGAGATGTAAGAGACAACACCAAGCCTCTCGCACAGCACATGGAGGACAAGTGGCCTGCCGGAGGTCATAGCCAGTTAACCCAAACTCCTTGCCCCTATCCTGGCACATTCTCTTCTTTTACAGAGGTGGCTGTGCGAAAAAGTAGGTAAATCTCTCAAGTTTGTGAGCCTCCAGTTACTGGTTTATTTGGTAAAGGGGCAAAAGGAAGGTTGCAATTTTCTCTTAATTTTTAAAAATTTTACTTTATATTTTATTTTTAATTGAAGTATAGTTGACTTAATATTATATTAGTGTACAATGTAATGATTTGGTATTTCTATAAATTATACACCACACAAAGTTGTTATAAAATAATGACTGTATTCCCCTGTGTTCTAACTGCATCCCTGTGACTTACTTATTTTATAACTGTAGTTTGTTCCTTTTAATCTCCTTCACTTACTTCACTCCTCCCCCGGTCACTGTCCCCGCTGGCAACCACTAGTTTTTTCTCTACATCTGTGAGTCTGTTTCTGTTTTGCTATATTTGTTTGTTGTTTAGATTCTTCATCTAAGTGAAATCATATGGTATTTGTCTTTCTCTGACTTATTCACTAAGCATAATACCTTCCAGGTCCATCCGTGTTGTCACAAATGGTAAGATTTCATTATTTTATGACTAACAGTTCGTTGAATATGTACAGCACTTCTTCATCCATTCATCTGTGGATGGGCACTTACTTTGCTTTCATATCTTGGCTATTGTAAATACTGCTGCAATGAACATAGGAGTGCATGTATCTTTTCAAAGTAGTGTTCTCATTTTCTTTGGATGGAATTCTCAGCAGTGGAATTGCTGAATTGTATGGTAGTTCTATTTTTAAGTTTTTGAGGGCCCTCCATACTGTTTCCCATGGTAGCTTCAACAGTTCACGTTCCCCACTCCCAGCAGTGCACAAGTGCTCCCTTTTCTTCACATGCTCTCCAACACTTGTAATTTGCTGTCTTTTGGACAATAGCCATTCTGTCAGGTGTGAAGTGATAGCTCACTGTGGCTTTGATCTTTACTTCCTTATTAATTAGTGACGTTGAGCCACTTTTCATATATCTGTTGGCCTTCTGTATGTGTTTTTTTGGAAAGATGTCAATTAATGTTCTCTGCCCACTTTTTCATTGGATTTTTTTTTTTTTGATATTGAGTTGTATAAGTTCTTTGTGTATTTTGAATATTAACCTTATGGGATGTATCATTTGCAAATGTCTCTTCCATTCAGCAGGTTTCCTTTTTATTTTGTTGTTGGTTTCCTTTTCTGGACAAAATCTTTTGAGTTTGATTGGGTCCCATTTGTTTATTTTCGCATTTGTTGCCCTTGCCTGAGGAGACAGATCCAAAATAAATATTGCTGAAACTGATGTTGAAGAGCTTACTAACATTCCCCTGTTTTTTAAATATTTACTTTTATTTATTTATTTGGCTGTGCTGGATCTTAGTTGCAGTACGTGGGATATTTTAGCTGTGCCAGGTGGGATCTAGTTCCCTGATCAGAGATCACACTTGAACCTACTGCATAGGGAGCAGAGTTTTAGCCACTGGACCATCAGGGAAGTCCCTCCCTTAGGTTTTGGGATTTATGTTGTATTAGAGCATGAGAAAGCAAGAAAGGCAACAAAAAGCATTCAAGATTTTGTTATTTGCATTTTATAGAGAGAACTATCAATTTTCAGACAAAGGAGATATAATTGTTATAACGAAAGGCAACAGAAGTTCTACATCTGGTCTGTGAATACCCTTTGGGGCTCTGAAGTTATGTGTGAAACTTTGTCCTTATGTGAGAATAAAGTCTTACAGCTTTCAATATATTCACAAGGGAACTCATGACCCAAAAACCTGTAAGAAGAGCTGCTGTTGAATTTCACATTCCTGCAGCACTGCCTGGGCTAGTTTCTTCATTCATTAAACAGACATTTATTGCACTTCCTTGCCATTTCAGAGGTATTTAAAGTTCAACACATCCGAAACCCGAGTCAGGATTCCCATGCAAACCTCTCTCTGTGTTCCTTCTGATGTTCTCCGCGTCCATAAGTATTGATCTCTGTATCAGTAGGTGGCACCACCACTTGGCAGTTCTGAAAGTTGGAAGCCTGGGACTCATCCTCGACCCCTCCCACTCCCCAGCCCCGAATCCAATCCATCTGTAAACCTCATCTAATCCCATTCTACCTCCTAACTCTCTCTCACACATCCCACTATATCTCACAAATAATATATTAATGTCTCATATTTTAGTAAAAGTGTGTGTGGGGGCTTAGTTGCATCTGACTTTTCCTGATCCCATGGACTGTAGCCCACCAGGCTCCTCTGTTCATTGAATTTTCCAGTAAGGCATACTGGAGCAGGTTGCCATTTCTTACTCCAGGGCATCATCCTGACCGAGGGATTGAACCCACATCTCTTGTGCCTCCTCCATTGGCAGGTCAAATCTTTACCACTGTGCCACTTGGGAAGTCCTTTTAGTAAAAGTAACAATGTTTATTTAAGCTTCCTTTAAAAAATTGGAGTATAATTTGCTTTCAATGTTGTAGTTAGTTTCTGCTGTATAACAATGTGAATTAGCTATAAGTAGTCAAAAGCAGAGACATTACTTTGCCAACAAAGGTCCGTCTAGTCAAGGCTATAGTTTTTCCTGTGGTCATATATGGATGTGATAGTTGGACTGTGGAGAAGGCTGAGCGCTGAAGAATTGATGCTTTTGAACTGTGGTGTTGGAGAAGACTCTTGAGAGTCCCTTGGACTGCAAGGAGATCAAACCAGTCCATTCTGAAGGAGATCAGCCCTGGGATTTCTTTGGAAGGAATGATGCTAATGCTGAAACTCCAGTACTTTGGCTACCTCATGTGAAGAGTTGACTCACTGGAAAAGACTCTGATGCTGGGAGGGATTGGGGGCAGGAGGAGAAGGGGACGACAGAGGATGAGATGGCTGGATGGCATCACTGACTCAATGGACGTGAGTCTGAGTGAACTCTGGGAGTTGATGATGGACAGGGAGGCCTGGCGTGCTGTGATTTATGGGGTCACGAAGAGTCGGACACGACTGAGCGACTGAACTGAACTGAACTGAGTGTAAACCTGAGGCTTCCCAGGCGGTGCAAGAGTTAAAGAACATGCCTGCCAGTTCAGGAGACTTAAGTGACTAAGGTTTGACCCCTGGGTTGGGAAGATCCCCTGGAGGAGGGCATGGCAACCCACTCCAGTATTCTTGCCTGGAGAATCCCATGGACAGAGGAGCCTGGTGGGCTACAGTCCATAGGGTCGCACAGAGTCGGACACAACTGAAGCGACATAGCACACACCCATGCAGGGTGTAAACGTATATCCCCTCCCTCTTGAGCCTCCCATTCACCCCCCCGCATCCTACCCCTCTAGGATCACAGAGCACCAAGCTCCCTGTGCAATATAGCAGCTTCCCACTAGCTCTCTATTTTACATGTGGTAGTGTATGCATGTCAATGTTATTCTCTTAATTCATCCCATCTTCTCTATGTAAGCTTTTTATGAGGGAAAACTCTAACCATATACTAATGTAGTACCCTACACTTGCATACCAGCCTTAACAATGAACAACTCATGGCCAATCCTGTTTCATCTATAGCCCCACTTTCCCCTCTCCTTCCTCAATGGACTATTCTGAAACAAATTTCAGACATGCCATGAAATCATTAAATATTTCAATATCTTTGAAAGTAGCAGTGTTTAAAAATCAAAATTATTATAAATGAGTCTAACAAACACCCTAAGTATCACCTAGTATACAGGCAGTATACATATTTTCCCAATATTTATTGTAGTTTGTTTGAATCATGATGGAAACAAGGTCCATACTCTGCAATTGATTGGTATGTCTCTCAAGTCTTTTTGTACCTTACCTTCCCATTCCTCTTCTCTCTACTTTATTTACAATGTATTTCCTGGGGAAATGTTATTTGTAGGTCATTCCCATAATTTGCTGAAAGGTTTTGATATCCTTCCACAAATGGCATCAGGTAATTTGGGAAATGAAAGGAGGGAAATCAAAATGTTCTCTACCTGTTTAATTCTTAATTCTAGTCCCTTCAATTTTTAAAGAAACATGTTTTAAAATATCTTAATGTACTTTTTGAGTTGGAAGAAATGTTGGAGGCTGCCCAACCTTCCTGTTTTCACACGTAGAAAATGACACCTCTGAGTGACAGGCATAGAGCCATCCAGCAAGCTGCACACGTGACCCCTGTGCTCCTGTCTGGGTCCAATCACTTTCCATAACTGCCCTTACTATTCTGTTCAGCATCCATCAGATGGGAATCTATTAGTTGGCGTTTTCATATTTCACTTGTTCCAGGATAGCTGCTGTCTCTGCGTGTGTGTGTGCATGCTCAGTCGCTTCAGCCACGTCTGACTCTTTGCGACCCTATGGACTGTAGCCCGCCAGGCTCCTCTGTCCATGGGATTCTCCAGGCAAGAATACTGGAGTGGACTGCCATTTCCTCCTCTAGGGATCTTCCTGATCCAGGGATCGAACTCGAGTCTCCTGTGTCTCCTACATTGCAGGCGGGTTCTTTAACTACTGAGCCACTTGGGGAGCCCAGGTGATGTCTCTAGTGATGACCCAAGAGACCAATAGGTAAAACCATGTTGAGTGTTAGATTATTCCATCATGTTCTAATTTCTGAACACTGGCAATTCTTATAAAGTACACGGGCAAGCCTTCCTAACCACACAGCCTCATTGCAGTCTGCACAGGAAGCACCTTGGGAAGATTCCTCACACCTTCCTTCCTGCTGGCCATTTCCCATTTCTTCTCAGTGGAACTCACAGTACCTCTTCTGTTGGGCAGGAAGGAAATCCTCTGTTCCCCCACACTGCAAGTGCTTCATTAGAATTTTTTAGACGTTTATGAGGAAGTGTGGTCAGGGTGCAGGCAGCTGCTGGAGTATGGATAAAGCCAAGAATCACACCTAGGCTCTTGGGCCCCTCAGCTTTGCTCACAAGCAGGACTGCACCTCACCTTCCGGCTGCCCCCACCTCTGTCAACCAATCCTCCAACCCTCCTCAGTTCCCCTTTGGAATTCTCCAAGACAGGTTCTGATTTATAAAATTGCTTAGCATTTAAAAAAAAAAAAGGTTGAGAGAATAAAACTAACTCTGGCTCTTTTATTATGATGTTGTCTTTTTTTTTTTCCCCCTTTCAGGCTACTGACTCAGACCCATTCTTCCTTCTAATCTCTCGTGGGTCTTGCCCCTTTCAGGAAAAAAAAATCAACACAGATTGCTTTGAAACTGTATTCTGTACAGAAGTGACCTCAGACATGTTTCTAAGATTACCTTATTCTTTACCAGAATAGATTAGAGACAGAATGTCAATTGATCACTAGCTACTACAAACATAATATTTTCCTAGCATTGTGCTCAAAACCGTAGTTTTACAGCAAGTATGAAGTATGATCGCTGTTCCCATGTTACAGAAAGGAACATGATTTAGGATCTAAGTTCAAAATCAGTTACTATTTAAACCTGGTTTGCTCCGAGTCTTAGTTTCCTTGCCAGTTTCTGGCAATAACAGTCCTTCTGTTTCAAGGAACTTTATTAAGGATTCATTGAAAGAGTGAAAAAAAAGAGTATAGTGTCAGATAGCGGGTAAATACTTAACAAATTTCCCTAACATGACTATAGTTGTTTAGAGAAGTAGAAAAATATACTTGGGGTACACTATGAAAGCTGCAATGAGGGTTTAGATGTAATGGGATTTGGAAAATTTGTTCTTGTTTAGTTGTTCAGTCATGTCTGACTCTTTGTGACCCCATGGGCTGTAGCCCACCAGGCTCCTCTGTCCATGGGATTCTCCAGGCAAGAATACTGGAGTGGGTTGCCATTTCCTACTCCAGGAGATCTTCCTGACCCAGAGATTGAACCCATGTCTCCTGCATTGGCAAGTGGATTCTTTATTGCTGAGCCACCAGGGAAGTCTTTGGAACATTAAGTAAGTCATTTAATGTGCTTGAATGGGTGATATTATGGCAGTGGTGTTTTAGAAATCCTAGTCTAGTTCGGGTAAGACCTCAGCCAGGTAGAAGTGAGAAGCAGAGAAGCCAGCTAGAAGTGGTGTGAGGAAGAGGGTCTCAAGCTGTGTCTGAAGGAAAGAGAGAAAAGGGGCTCTCTGAGTAGCATTTCCTCAGACAAAACAAAGAGACTTGGTATCCATTTTGATTTAGGGAGTGAGGATGAGAAGCTAGCCAACACTGTTATCTCACATTCACTAACCTGGGATGTGGAAAAAGAACTGTCCATGGTAGCAATCTGGTATTTAGATAAACGCATCTATTTGTGTGGGCTTCCCCAGTGGCTCAGCAGTAAACAATTCACCTGCAATGCAGAAGATACAGGTTTGATTCCTGGGTCAGGAAGATCCCCTGGAGATCTTGGAGAAGGAAATGGCAACCTACTCCAATATGCTTGCCAGGGAAATCCCATGGACAGAGCAGCCTGGTGGGCTACAATCCATGGGGTCGAAAAGAGTCAGACACTGCTTAGCGACCAAAGAACAACACATCTATTTGTGGAGTAGGTATGATGAGTTTTCTTTGAAGCTATTGAGCCTAAAGTGCCCTACTTAACCACCTATTTGCTCTTTACAGCATCGAATCTTGCTTCTATCACCAGTCCCATCTGCAACTGGGTGTTGTTTTGCTTTGGCTCCATCCCTTCATTCTTTCTGGAGTTATTTCTCCACTGATCCCAGTAGCATATTCGGCACTTACCGACCTGGGGAGTTCATCTTTCAGTGTCCTATCTTTTTTCCTTTTCATACTGTTCATGGGGTTCTCAAGGCAAGAATACTGAAGTGGTTTGCCATTCCCTTCTCCAGTGGACCACATTCTGTCAGACCTCTCCACCATGCCCCGTCCGTCTTGGGTGGCCCCACACCACATGGCTTAGTTTCATTGAGTTATACAAGGCTGTGATCCATGTGATCAGATTGGTGAGTTGTCTGTGATTGTGAACATCGACATTCTAGGAATCAGCGAACTAAGATGGACTGGAATGGGTGAATTTAACTCAGATGACCATTATATCTACTACTGTGGGCAGGAATCCCTTAGAAGAAATGGAGTAGGTATCATAGTCAACAAAAGAGTAAAAAATGCAATACGTGGATGCAATCTCAAAAGCGACAGGATGATCTCTGTTCGTTTCCAAGGCAACCCATTCAATAAATGGTAATCCAAGTCTATGCCCTGACCAGTAACACTGAAGAAACTGAAGTTGAACTGTTCTATGAAGACCTACAAGACCTTCTACAACTAACACCCAAAAAGATGTCCTTTCCATTATAGGGGACTGGAATGCAAAAGTAGGAAGTCAAGAAACACCTGGAGTAACAGACAAATTTGGCCTTCCTCTCTGGCAGAGGAACCAGAGATCAAACTGCCAACATCCGCTGGATAAAAGAAAAAGCAAGAGAGTTCTAGAAAAACATCTGTTTCTGCTTTATTGACTATGCCAAAGCCTTTGACTGTGTGGATCACAATAAACTGTGGAAAATTCTGAAAGAGATGGGAATACCAGACCACCTGATCTACCTCTTGGAAAACCTGTATACAGATGAGGAAGCAACAGTTAGAACTGGACATGGAACAACAGACTGGTTCCAAATAGGAAAAGGAGTATGTCAAGGCTGTATATTGTCAGTGTGCTTATCACAGTACATCATGAGAAACGCTGGGCTGGAGGAAGCACAAGCTGGAGTCAAGATTGCCAGGAGAAGTATCAATAACCTCAGATATGCAGATGACACCACCCTTGTGGCAGAAAGTGAAGAAGAACTAAAGAGCCTCTTAATGAAAGTGAAAGAGGAGAGTGAAAAAGTTGGCTTAAAGCTCGACATTCAGAAAACGAAGATCATGACATCTGGTCCAATCACTTCGTGGGAAATAGATGGGGAAACAGTGGAAACAGTGTCAGACTTTATTTTGGGGGGCTCCAAAATCACTGCAGATGGTGATTTCAGCCATGAAATTCAAAGACGCTTACTCCTTGGAAGGAAAGTTATGACCAACCTAGACAGCATATTCAAAAGCAGAGACATTAGTTTGTCAACAAAGGTCCATCTAGTCAAGGCTATGGTTTTTCCAGTAGTCATGTATGGATGTGAGAGTTGGACTATAAAGAAAGCTGAGCACCAAAGAATTGATGCTTTTGAACTGTGGTGTTGGAGAAGACTCTTGAGAGTCCCTTGGACTGCAAGGAGATCCAACCAGTCCATCCTAAAGGAGATCAGCCCTGGGTGTTCATTGGAGGGCCTGATGTTGAAGCTGAAACTCCAGTACTTTGGCCACCTAATGTGAAGAGCTGACTCATTTGAAAAGACCTTGTGCTGGGAAAGACTGAAGGCAGGAGGAGAAGGGGATGACAGAGGATGAGATGGTTGGATGGCTTTGCTGACTCAATGAACATGGGTTTGGGTGGACTCTGGGAGCTGGTGATGGACGGGGAAGCTTGGCGTGATGCGGTTCATGAGTACACAAAGAGTTGGACACGACTGAGCGACTGAACTACCTACCTATTTAAAACCTTCCCTGATCGGCTGTAAGTGCCAGGAGGACAGGAGACTTTTTTGTCATTAACCTCAGCATCTTCAGCATCCAGCACAAAGCCAGGTGCTTAGTGAATACTCTGTGACTATTCATTGAATCAAACTGAGTAGAGTTTAAGGTGGTGGCCGGAAATTTGAGTGAAGCTATGGGCATCAGGAAATATGGCTTCTTTGGGGAGGCATTCCTTTAAAAATGGTACTTAAAAGCCATGAAAGGATGATCACACTTGAGAATAAATATAGAGAAAGAATAAAAAAGAATAAAAGGACAACACTTTGGGGCCATTTGTAGTTTGTGAGTAAAAGGAGATAAAAGAATTGTATCAGACCAGGTTATTCTGTAATAAAAACAAATGTAGAAACTCAGCGGTGCAGCATCACAAGTTTGTTTCCTACTCACAACACTCGCCCGCACAATAATCAGTGGGGTGGACACTCGTTCAATCTGGCCACTCGGACACCTCTCTTGACGCAAATCTTCTGCTTCCTCATATCCTTACTATCAGCACTATCCATCTGTGATTTTTCTATTTTTTCTTACAGCATCAACTACTAGCTCTCTCACTATGGAATCATTTTCAAACTTTTGAAGAGAGAAAATCTAATTGGTCCAAGAAGTCAACATCCATCCCTTTGCACCCTGTCTAGCCTGTTGTTTGTCTGACTGTGGATCAAAGGCCACCATTTTATCTAATTCTCTGTGACCAAGAGGGATCACATTAGAGGAAGTAACAGCCCAAAGATTTTACCTGAGTTGCCTTCTCAATGCTTTAGGTCCATTCCCAAGATGTTTGTTCAGAAGCAGCCTTACTTGTATGGCTGTTTCCAAAGAGAGACCAAGGTGCCAGTGATAGGGTGATAATTCAATGCTTTTTTGGAGAGGAGAGGGAGATTTATCTCTATTTGCAATTACAATCCCAATAAATTTGTATTTATGGACCTATTTTTGTTCTCCTCTTTCTCTTTAATTTCTGAATTCATCTCAGAACAAAAATGTAAGTTTTGAGGTCCGTTGAAGTGGAGAAAAAAAGAGACAAGAAATACTTTCATTTGATGTCTTTGTTTTTTCTGTATTATGAGCACAATTCAGGGAAAACATATAAACTGGGCTGTCACTACTAGAAGAAATGCTGTAATATCAAGTGTCCTACTTACGAATGTAAAAAGGGGAAAAGTACAAGAAATTGGAAATCAGATCACAAATGCTTTTCCCTCAAAGATCAGCATCTTGAGCTCAGAGACTTGGTAAATTAAATGGTTGACCAGCACTGGTCCTACAAGCTTTGCCCCCAGAAGAAAAACATCTGACCTTCCTGTAAAATTTGACAGCTAACAAGTTGCTCTTACTTCTCATCTCACTGGAGTATCTCCAATTCTTAAAGTTGTAAATAGATGCTGCTATCCAAATTTCCAGAAGAGGAAATCAAGGCCAGAGAAATTGAAATCTAGCCAAGATTTTAAAAGAAATATGGGCAGATGCAAAGATTAGAATTCAGATTTTCTAATTCCAAGTGTTGTATTTCTTTGGGTTGTAGGAAGCTTTTCCCTCTTTCACCTCCTGCAGTTGACTAGGATGCAGTGAAATGGCACAATTTCAGGCACAGAGGACCCCAAACGGTGACAGTTAGTGCACTAACTGTGTGACCTTGGGCAAATAACTTGGCTCTCTACTTTTCATCTTCTTCAAGTAGAAAACTGAGAAAATTATAACCTAACTCCAGGGCTTCATGTGATTTAAATAATGTCTTTAAAGTACTTAGCGTATGTTAAGCACTACTAGATGGGGAAACAATGGAAACAATGACAGACTTTATTTTCTTTGGCTCCAAAATTACTGCAGATGGTGACTGTAGCCATGAAATTAAAAGACGCTTGTTCCTTGGAAGAAAAGCTATGACCAACCTAGACAGCATATTAAAAAGCAGAGACATTACTTTGCTGACAAAGGTCCATCTAGTCAAAGCTATGGTTTTTCCAGTGGTCATGTGTGGATGTGAGAGTTGGACTGTGAAGAAAGCTGAGCACTGACGAATTGATGCTTTTGAACTGTGGTTTTGGAGAAGACTCTTGAGAGTCCCTTGGACTGCAAGGAGATCAAACCGGTCAATCCTAAAGGAAATCAATCCTGAATATTCATTGGAAGGACTGATGCTGAAGCTGAAGCTCCAATACTTTGGCCACCTGATGAAGAGCCTACTCATTGGAAAAACCCTGATGCTGGGAAAGACTGAAGGCAGGAGGAGAAAGTGATGACAGAAGATGAAATGACTGGAAGGTATCACCGACTCAATGATCAAGCTCCGGAAGATAGTGAAGGATAGGGAAGCCTGGCATGCTGCACTCCATGGGGTCCCCGAATTGGACACAACTGGGCAACTGAACTACACTATTACCATTGAAATAATTCCTTTGGGTTAAGCCGTTTCTATCATATTAAAATGTAAATAGGACTCTTGGCAGGTCAAGTACATTAATCTATAGCTGCAGTTAACTTATTAAGAAGGAACTGAGGCAGGAGAGTTTCCTTAATTAGAAGGGAAAAACTGAAGCAGATAGGGCGGGAGAGGGCGTCCAGATGAGCGCCTCAGGCTGGGGCTGAGTGCGCCTGCGCAATGCGCAGGATCCTGTGCACCGTGTCTTGGCTCCGCTCTCTGGCCCCAGGAGACGCGCACAGCAGCCATGAACCTGGCTGTCATATGTTTGCACTGGGTTGTATTTGCTGGTAGGAATCCCTGGGACACCCTGAAAGATGTGAGATATAGAATCTCCCCAGTCATAGCTCAGAAATCCATTTGAGGGCCATTAAAAATAGTTCTTATTCAAAGGAGGGGGCCACATTTTGTGAACCTCTGCTAAGGAGTAGTACCCCGACTCCACCCGCCCCACCCCCATTCCCAGATGACACCCCAGAACCTATGAAGGCAGGCTGGGGTCCAAATTTGTCTGGGGAGGAAATGACAAGTAAACTGAAGAAAATGTTCTCGACCTCAATAGAAATCCAAGAAATAACAGTTATACTAATCATTAGTACAATAAAATACCTTGAAAGGGTTTAAACCAAAGGAGGATTGTGGTGAGAATAGTTTGAAAAAAATTGCCTCTAACTCTCTGGGGACATCTGTGTGTAAATGACTAAGATAAAAGATTTTTTAATACTGAAGTACCAGTATTTTAAGGATTTAAAAATAATGGGTGACTTCTCTGGAGGTCCAGCGGTTAAGAATCCATCTTGCAATGGTAAAGACAATGGAAGGGTTCCTTCCCTGATAGGAAAACTAAGACCCCACTTGCCTGGGTACAGCTAAGTAAGCCTGGAGCCACAGCTAGAGAGTCCCTATGCCACAACTGAAAGATCCTCCATGATGCAATGGAGATCCCACATGGTGCAACTAAAACTCTATGCAGCCAAATAAATAGATAAAATTTTTAAATAAATAAAAATGATGAAATACTGCACATCGGTATTATGCTCACTGCAGAAGTTCTGCTTGGTGTCATCCACTCAGGTGTCCCCACTTTTCTCTGCTCCCTCCATCTTTCCTGTTTCTGCTTCCAGGAAAACTACCAGACTCCACTGTCCATTTCCTTCTTTAACCCTTTTCTATTTTTTTGTCTATGTCACACAATTAGACCATTTCATCCACTAAGCATGTTAGAATGCTTTGCAAACAAAGGCAAAATCTTTGTACTCAAGGAGTTTACAGCCCAATGGAGTTCAATAGGACAAGGATACAGGTAAATGTAACACAAGGCAGAAGAAAAACATTGCATCTTAAATATAAATTAAATACTATATTCTTTCAAAGCATGAGGAAAACAGACTTTGTGGTGAATCTCTGTCCACCTTTGGCAGATGTTGAAGTGGAGGCCCCCAGGGAGGAAGTGATTCCCTTAGGTGCCAGGATCTGTTTCTTATATGTATATATATAAGATCAGGCACTTTCTCCGTGTGTCTTTGGCAGCATGACCCTGAGTGGACCAGGGTTCCATTGTAAAGTCTGAAATCCCTAAGCAAATGAGGCAGTCTGCTTTTTGTGGTCAAGTTTTGGGGAAATACTACATAGCATATCCTCTTTTTGGAGTTCAAAGTGACCATTCAAGTATTAAAGTTTCCTAGAAGTTCAATAGAGGAGAGAGATTTATTCCTCAGCCTGGAATCTCCCTTCATACCTTCAGAGCCCTGAAGATCCAGTCTTCAAGTCAGAGAAGCCTTGGAGCATCCTTGGAGACCCAGTCTGGGTCAGTCCCTCCTCCCTCCACTGACTGTTTTGCTCTATGCTGGAAAAAAAAGGAAAGGAGAGAAAGGCCTTTGAATGCCTCTGTGGCCAGCTTCTCAGGCAGTTACTTGTGTGTACATTAAGAATGATCTTTATCTAACTTTTTGGATGAGGGATATTTATCATGGCTGTTGATTAGTGACATGATTCTGGAGCTTATATCTGAGCCCATATGTCATTATCTGTGATATATAATCCCCTCTGGAAATTTTCTATTTTACTTCTTTAATGTCAAAATAATATACTAACTTTTATTCATTTTACTAATGCTTTTAAAAATAGGTAATACATTCACATAGCACAAAATTCAAAAGCCAAAAGAGTTTGATATGAGATGTACTCTCTGCCAACTCTGTCCCCCAGTATGTATATGTATATGTATATATATATATATTGTGTGTGTGTGTTACCCCTTGCCATTCTTCCCAAAGGGGATGGGTACAGATACACATTGTTATGCTCCTTGCACTTAAAAATACATTTTGGTAATAGTGCATTATATGTACATAGAGAGGTCCTCATTTGTTTTAATAGCTGCATTGTATTCCATTGTGGGCTTCCTAAGAGGTGCTGTGGTAAAGAATGCCTGCCAATGCAGGAGTTGCAGTTTCCATTTCTGGGTCAGGAAGATCCTCTGGAGAAGGAAACAGCAACCCATCCCAGTATTCCTGCCTGGAAAGTCCCATGGATGGAGGAACCTGGTGGGCTATAGTCCATGGGGTACCAAAGAGTTGGACATGACTTAGCAACTAAAGAACAACAATAATAAATCCCATTGTCTGTGTTGTTGTTAAGTCCCTCAGTCACATATGAGGCTGCGATCCCATGGACTGCAGCACACCAGGCTTCCCTGTCCTTCACCATTTCCCAGAACTTGCTCAAACTCAGGTCCGTTGAGTCAGTGATGCTATCCAACCATCTTGTCCTCTGCCGTCTCCTTCTCCTTCCGGTTTCAATCTTTCATAGCATAAGGGTCTTTTCTAACGAGTAAGCTCTTCGCATCAGGTAGTCAGAGTTTTGGAACTTCAGTTTCAGCATCAGTCCTTCTAATAAATATTTAGGAATGATTTCCTTTAGGATTGACTGGCCTTATCCCCTTTCAGTCCAAGGGACTCTCCAGAGTCTTCTCCAACATCACATTTCAAAAGTATCAATTCTTTGGTTTTCAACCTACTTTATGGTCCAACTCTCACACCCATACATGACTACTGGAAAAACCATAGCTTTGACTAGACAGACCTTTGTCGGCAAAGTAATGTCTCTGCTTTTTAATATGCTGTCTAGGTTGGTCATAGCTTTTCTTCTAAGGAACAAGTGTCTTTTAATTTCATGGCTGCAGTTACCATCTGCAGTGATTTTGGAGCCCCCCAAAATAAAGTCTGTCACTGTTTCCATTGTTTCCCCATCTATTTGCCATGAAGTGATGGGACCAGATGCCATGATCTTCATTTTATGAATGTTAAGTTTTAAGCCAGCTTTTTCACTCTCCTCTTTCACCTTCATCAAGAGGCTCTTTAGTGCTTCTTCGCTTTCTGTCATAAATGTGGTGCCATCTACATATCTCAGGTTATTGATATTTCTTCTGGCAATCTTGATTCCAGCTTGTGGTTCATCCAGCCTGGCATTTCTTATGATGTGCTCTTGCTTGCTTGCTAAGTCGCTTCAGTCGTGTCTGACTCTGTGCGACCCCATAGACAGCAGCCCACCAGGCTCCCCCTTCCCTGGGATTCCCCAGGCAAGAACACTGGAGTGGGTTGCCATTTCCTTCTCCAATGCATGAAAGTGAAAAGTGAAAGTGAAGTCGCTCAGTCATGTCTGACTCTTAGCGACCCCATGGACTGCAGCCTACCAGGCTCCTCTGTCCATGGGATCCTCCAGGCAAGAGTACTGGAGTGGGATGCCATCGCCTTCTCCGGTGATGTACTCTGCATTTAAGTTAAATAAGCAGGGTGACAATATACAGCCTTGACGTACTCCTTTCCCAATTTGGAACCAGTCTGTTGTTTCATGTCCGGTTCTAACTGTTGTTTCTTGACCTGCATACAGGCTTTGCAAGAAGCTGGTAAGGTGTTCTGGTATTCTCATCTCTTTAAGAATTTTCCAGAGTTTGTTGTGATCCACACAGTCAAAGGCTTTAGTGTAGTCAGTGAAGCAGAATAGATGTATTTCTGGAACTCTCTTGCTTTTTCTATGATCCAGAGGATGATGGCAATTTGAACTCTTGCTCCTCTGCTTTTTCTAAATCCAGCTTGAACATCTGAAAGTTCTCAGTGTACATACTGTTGAAGCCTAGCTTGGAGAATTTTAAGCATTACTTTGCTAGTGTGTGAGATGAGTGCAATTGTGAGGTAGCTTGAGCATTCTTTGGCATTGCCTTTCTTTGGGATTGGAATGAAAACTGACCTTTTCCAGTCCTGTGGCCACTGCTGAGTTTTCCAAATTTGCTGACACATTGAGTGCAACACTTTCACAAAATCATCTTTCAGGATGTGAAATAGCTCAACTGGAATTCCATCACCTCCACTAGCTTTGTTTGTATGGTGCTTCCTCAGGCCTGCTTGACTTTGCACTCCAAGATGTCTGGTTCTAGGTGAGTGGTCACACCATCGTGGTTATATGGGTCATTAAGACCTTTTTGGTATAGTTCTTCTGTGTATTCTTGTCACCTCCTCTTAATGCCTTTTGCTTCTCTTAGGTCCATACCATTTCTGTCCTTTGTTGTGCCTGTCTTTGCATGAAATATTCCCTTGGTATCTCTAATTTTCTTGAAGAGATCTTTAGTCTTTCTCATTCTATTGTTTTCCTATATTTCTTTGCATTGATCACTGAGGAAGGCTTTCTCATCTCTTCTTGCTGTTCTTTGGAACTCTGCATTCAAATGGCTTTATCTTTTCTTTTCTCCTTTGCCTTTAGCTTCTCTTCTTTTCCCAGCTATTTGTAAGGCCTCCCCAGACAACCATTTTGCCTTTTTGAATTTCTTTTTCTTTGGGATGGTTTTGATCACTGCCTCCTGTACAATATCACGAACCTCCATGTTCCTCAGGCACTCTGTCTTTAGATCTAATCCCTTGAATGTATTTGTCACTTCCACTGTATAATTGTAAGGGATTTGATTTAGGTCATATGTGAATGGACTAGTGGTTTTCCCTACTTTCTTCAATTTAAGTCTGGATTTTGCAATAAGGAGTTTATAATCTGAGCCACAGTCAGCTTCTGGTCTTGTTTTTGCTGCTGTATAGAGCTTTCTTATCTTCGGCTGCAAAGAATATAATTAATCTGGTTTTGGTATTGACCATCTGGTGATGTCCATGTGTAGAGTTGTCTCTTGTGTTGTTTAAAGAGGGTGTTTGCTATGACCAGTGCATTCTCTTGACAAAAATCTGTTAGCCTATGCCCTACTTCATTTTGTACTCCAAGGCCAGATTTTCCTGTACTCCAGGTATCTCTTGACTTCCTACTTTTGCATTCCAGTCCCCTATGATGAAAAGGACATCTTTTTTTTTTTGGTGTTAGTCCTAGAAGGTCTTGTAGATCTTCATAGAACCATTCAACTTCAGCTTTTATGGCATTAGTGGTTGGGGTAAGACTTGGATTACTGTGATATTGAATGGTTTGCCTTGGAAATGAACAGAGATCATTCTGTTGTTTTTGAGATTGCACCCATGCTCTGCATTTAGGACTCTTTTGTTGCCTATGAGGTGATTCTTGCCCACAATAGTAGATATAATGGTCATCTGAATTAAATTTTCCTATTCTGGTCCATTTTAGTTTACTGATTCCTAAAATGTTGATGTTCAGTCTTGCCATCTCCTGTTTTAACCAATTCCAATTTGCCTTGATTCATGGACCTAACTTTCCAGGTTCCTATGCAATATTGTTATTTATAGTATTGGGCTTTGCCAGTGGCTCAGTGGTAAAGAATCTGCCTGCCAATGCAGGAGATCCAGGTTCCATCTCTGGGTCAGGAATATCCTCTGGAGAAGAAAATGGCAATCCATCCCAGTATTCGTGCCTGGGAAGTTCCATGGATGGAGGACCCTGGCAGGCCTACAGTACATGAGGCCCCAAAGAGTTGGACATGACTTAGCAACTAAAGAATAACAACAACGACAAACTCCACTGTATGTACCATCATCTATTTAGGCATGACATTTAGGCTATTTCTAGTCTTTCATTCTAGTCAAATCTGCAGTAAATAATCTGAGAAATTGAGAATATTTGCAAAATTAGGTAGTAGCCTCCTGCCACTAAAACAAATCCAGAAAGTTAGTTGAGGATCTGTAAAAATCTTTTTATAATATGCTTTGTAGTACTGAGTCAGGCTGTATAGATAAATTACTAGTAAACTGGGCTAAGAAAAACTTTGATAATGAGCATTTATGCCAAGCACACAGCAAAAGGGAACTAAAGGCAACTACAGGCAAAAGGGAAATAAAGGCAAAAGATCCAAAACTCGCAAAGGGTCTGGTGGTTTTATGTTAGTCCACAGGACTGGAAAAGGTCAGTTTTCATTCCAATTCCAAAGAAAGGCAATGCCAAAGAATGCTCAAACTACCGCACAGTTGCACTCATCTCACACACTGGTAAAGTAATGCTCAAAATTCTCCAAGCCAGCCTTCAGCAATATGTGAACTGTGAACTTCCAGATGTTGAAGCTAGTTTTAGAAAAGGCAGGGGAACAAGAGATCAAATTGCCAACATTTGTTGGATCATTGAAAAAGCAAGAGAGTTACAGAAAAACATTCATTTCTGCTTTATGGACTATGCCACAGCCTTGACTGTGTGGATCACAATAAACTGTGGAAAATTCTGAAAGAGATGGGAATACCAGACCACCTGATCTGCCTCTTGAGAAACCTGTATGCAGGTCAGGAAGCAACAGTTAGAACTGGACATGGAACAACAGACTGGTTCCAAATAGGAAAAGGAGTACGTCAAGGCTGTATATTGTCAGCATGCTTATCACAGTACATCATGAGAAACGCTAGGCTGGAGGAAGCACAAGCTGGAGTCAAGACTGCCTGGGAGAAATATCAATAACCTCAGATATGCAGATGATACCACCATTATGGCAGAAAGTGAAGAAGAACTAAAAAGCCTCTTGATGAAAGTGAAAGAGGAGAGTGAAAAAGTTGGCTTAAAGCTCAACATTCAGAAAACTAAGATCATGGCATCTGGTCCCATCACTTCATGGCAAATAGATGGGGAAACAGTGGAAACAGTGGCTGACTTTATTTTTTTGGGCTCCAAAATCACTGCAGATTGTGATTGCAGCCATGAAATTAAAAGACGCTTACTCCTTGGAAGGAAATTTATGACCAACCTAAATAGCATATTCAAAAGCAGAGACATTATTTTGTCAACAAAGGTCTGTCCAGTCAAAGGCTATGGTTTTTCCAGTAGTCATGTATGGATGTGAGAGTTGGACTTTAAAGAAAGCTGGGCTTAGAAGAAATGATGCTTTTGAATTGTGGTATTGGAGAAGACTCTTGAGAGTCCCTTGGCCTGCAAGGAGATCCAACCAGTCCATCCTAAAGGAGATCAGTCCTGAGTGTTCCTTGGAAGGACTGATGTTGAAGCTGAAACTCCAATACTTTGTCCACCCAATGCGAAGAGCTGACTCATTTGAAAAGACCCTGATGTTGGGAAAGATTGAGGGCAGGAGGAAAAAGGGACAACAGAGGATGAGATGTTTGGATGGCATCACTGACTCAATGGACATGAGTTTGGGTAAACTCTGGGAGTTGGTGATGGACAGGGAGGCCTGGTGTGCTGCGGTTCATGGGGTCACAAAGAGTCAGACATGACTGAGCAACTGAACTGCACTGAAGATAGAAGGGCCTCTTGGATGGTAACCAAATGCCCCAGGGTGCTTAAATAACAATGAAGCTGGTCATGCAGTGTTAGTTTTTAATGGATTTGTCAATTTTTAGATCTAAGAATGTTTAAAAAAATTTTTTACATTTATTTAATAATAGTAAAATAATAATTCCACAAGTTAACATTTATTAAACACTTAACCATATTCACACACTATTCTATGTACAAATATTACCTCATTTAATGCATTTTGAAACTGATGCTATTATTATCATCCCATTTTACTTATTTTATAGAGCTGTAGTTAATTTACATTGTGTTAGTTTCAAGTGTACAGCAAAGTTATTCAGTCATTCAGATTCTTTTCCATTATAGGTTAAGTAGACTTCCCTGTTCTATATAGTAGGTCCTCGCTGTTTACCTATTATATATATATTAGTGTGTATATGTTAATTTCAAGCTCCTAATTTATCTGTCTTCACCCCTTTGCTATCCCCTGTGGTAAACATAAATTTTTCTTTCTGTGGACGTGAATCTGTTTCTGTTTTGTAAATGAATTCATTTTTAAAGATTTCATCTATAAGTGATATCCTGTGGTATTTGTCTTTCTCTGTCTGACTTTCTGCACTTGGTAAAGCATCCCCATTTAGCTTTAAATAACTGCTTCCTTTGGCATATTTGGGGAAAAAGGGAGATTTGTGATAGGCTCATCCCAGTGTTATCCCGTGCCAGCTGATCCTGAGTCATGTGTTGGCACTACCACTCTCTGTTCTCCATGGGCCACTTTAGCTGCCAGAGGGCCAGGACCAGGGTGACACAAGTGAGGCAGCTAGGAAACAAGGCTCAGAGGCATTTGCTCTAAGAGTTGTGTAGGCAGAAAGTTGGTTTGCCCACCTGACATGGCCTGGACTCCATGGGCTGAGTTCCTTGGAGAGGTGGATGGAGGTGGGTCTGACCTATGTCACCTCAAGGCAGCACGCCACAGTGATTAAGAGTGTAAATTCTGGAGCTGGACATATTGTTAACTCTCTTTGTATTTCATTTTCCCCATTTGTACAATGAGGAAGATAATGCTAGAAATATAGCCTACTTTGGTAGTGTTGTCATGAGTTAATACAAGTGCAGTGCAAAGAGCAGCCTTGGCACATGGTTAAGTGTTCAGTAATCCACAGCTTTTCCTCTTAATCCCATCTCCAGTTGTAGTCTCACATACCTCCATGGCACCACCACCCAGACCTGTGAAACTATATTAAACTTTATAAGGAATTTTTAGAAAATTAAGCAGAATTGTAAAAGAGAATTTAAAGTTGTCAAACAAAACATTATTCCCTCAAGATGCAAAGGAAAAGCACACCACCCCACCCCGCTTCCTTTCCTTTTCCATAAAGTGGCCTCCTTCCCTTGCCACAGGATTTGCATATGGCTTACCATGGTTGCAGACCCTGAGTTGTCATACTCTGCTCACCGCCCCCCCAAAACCTATCTTTGCAGGAGAAATATTTGGCAGTCTATTTGTTTCAGGTCAGCAGTGGCATCTGGGACCACCAGCAGGACAGTCCAGGGTAGGCACTGGCAGCCATGTTCAGCCTCCTGCAAAATCTCTCAGCCAAGTGTACCTCTCTGTGTGACATCTGCTTGTTGTCCCCATACCTGTCAGCACTACCGTGATATCCTTTGGGGGTAGTCACTCCTTCTCTGTGATCAGTCAGGAGGTTAAGATAGTTTTTACCCTTAGTTCTAGGGGTGAACTTAAGCCAATAAATAGTGCCTGTACCCCTGGCTCTGGTAATTGACTCAGGATGTGTGTGTTAGTCACTCAGTTGTGTCCAACTCTTTGTGACCCCATGGACTATAGCCCGCCAGGCCCCTCTGTCCGTGAAATTCTCCAGGTAAGAATACTGGAGTGGGTTGCCATTCCCTTCTCCAGGGGGTCTTCCCAACCCAGGGATTGAACCTGGGTCTCCAGCACTGCAGGCAGATTCTTTTACCGACTGAGCTACCAGGGGAGCCCAGGCTCAGAAGAGAGCTCAACATAGCCAATCACAGACAAGGAGAGAAGAGGAGACATTTTCTGGTAATTCTGGTCTCGCTATTTTTGCAGTGGCTTTTTGCTCTCATGATCTTCCTTCTTCACTAGATGTGTATGAGGAAGGGTTTAGCATAGGTGCTGTTACAGTCATTTTAGAATCAGGAGGGCAGAACCTGGTTAAGAATGGCATCAACACCAGGAACACACACTTACACAGGGAGAGAGAGAGAAAGAGAGAGAGTCTTGGGTCTAGATGAAGTTGCACCTGACCTCTTTGGATTGTTTAGTTATGTGAGACAGTCTATTCCTTTTATTGTTTAAGCCATTTTGAGTTATGTTTTCTGTTTCTTTCTACATAGTGACCTAATTGATAGAGTCTGTTTTCTAAGATTCGAGTAGAGAGTGAAATGGTCAAAATCTCTCTTTCTCTCTCAATACTTTTAGTTGCATTTATTTCAGAGGAGAAATTGAGATAAGAGTTTTATCACATTGCCTAAAAGTTGTGTATCTTTGTTGTTTATATCTTTGGGGCTTCCTTAGTGTCTCAGCACAGAAGGCAATGGCACCCTACTCCAGTGCTTTTGCCTGGAAAATCCCATGGACAGAGGAGCCTGGTAGGCTGCAGTCCATGGGGTCGCTAGAGTCGGACACGACTGAGTGACTTCACTTTCACTTTTCACTTTCATGCATTGGAGAAGGAAATGGCACCCCACTCCAGTGTTCTTGTGGGGTCGCACAGAGTCGGACACGACTGAAGTGACTTAGTAGTAGTAGTAGTAGTAGTAGTAGTGTCTCAGAAGTAAAGAATCCACCTGCCAATGCAAGAGATGCAGGTTGGACCCCTGGGTTGGGAAGAGCTCCTGGAGATGGAAATGACAAACCACTCCAGTATTCTTGCCTGGGAAATCCCATGGACAGAAGAGCCTGGTGGGCTACAGACCATAGGGTCACAAAAAGTTAGACATGACTGAAGTGATTGAGCATGCTTGCACTATTAGGTACGTGGAATCACCAAAGGAAAGGAGTAGAATAATTATCTTTAAAAAAAGGCCTCAAAACTCCCCAATTCAATAAACACTATAACCCACAAATCCAAGAAGGTCAACAAACTCCATACACAAAGCATATCAAGAAAACTACCTTGAGCTACATTGTGATCTACTTGCTTACAAAAAGTGATAAGGAGAAAATCTCAAAAGTAGCCATGCATAGAAGACACATTAAGTACAAAACCTTGAAGACAAGAAAGACAGCATCTTCTCAGTGGAAATAAAACATGCCAGAAAACAGTGGAGAAACATCTTTAAAGTTCTAAAAGAAAAAAAAAATTCAACCTACAATTCTACATCCAATAAAAATATTTTTTAAAATGGAGATATACAGAAGCTGAGAAAATTCATCACAGCAGACCTGCAGTACAAGAAACGTTAAAGGAAAATCCTTTAGAAAGAAGAAGAATGATATCAGATGGCAATCTGGATCAACCAAAGGATGAAGATTAATAGAATGGTAATTATATGGGTAAATATAAAATACTTCTTCCTTATTAAGTTTCTTGAAAGATAATGGGCTTTTTAATGCAAAATTAATAGCAATGTATTGTGGGGTTTATAATTTATGAAGAACTAAAATATGTGGCAACAACAGCATAAAGATTGGAAAGGGAAAAGTGGAAGTGTATTACCCTAAGATTCTTGTACTGCATGTGGAAAGTGTTAGTTACTTAGTCATGTCTGACTTTACAGTATGTGGAAAGTGTTAGTTGCTTAGACAGGTCAGACATGGGGTCATGTCTGACCCCACGGACTGTAGCCCACCAGGTTCCTCTGTCCATGGAATTCTCCAGGCAAGAATACTGGACTGGGTTGCCATTCCCTTCTCCAGGGGATCTTCCTGACCTAGAGACTGAACCCAGGTCATCTGCATTGCAGGCAGTCTGAGCCACCAGGGAAGGCCTTTACTATATGTGGAAGTGATGTAATTTTTTTTGAAGGTGGACTGCATTACATTAAAAATATGTAAATCTTAAAGCAACCACTGAAAATAACCATAAAATGTAATAACTAGTAAGTCAATAAAGTAAATTAAACAGTATCATAAAAAATACTCAAATATTCCAAAAGAAGGCAAAAAAAAAAAAAAAAAAAAAAGGGAAACAGAAAACAAAGAATAGATGGAACAAACAGAAAACAAGAATAGATGGAACAAACAGAAAACAAAGAATAGATGGAACAAACAGAAAACAAATTGCAAGATGGTGGGTATAAACCCAACTGATCGGTCATCACAAAAAATGTAAATAGTGTGAAAGTGAAAGTGTTCATTGCTCATCGTGTCTGACTCTTTGTGACCCTATGGACTGTAACCTGCCAGGCTCCTCCATCCATAGAATTCTCCAGGCAAGAATACTGGAATGGGTAGCCACTCCCTTCTCCAAGGAATCGTCCCGAACCTTGAATCAAAGATGGGTCTCCTGCATTTTAGGCAGATTCTTTACCATCTGAGCCACCAGGTAAGTGGTGTAAATATCACAATTTAAGACAGCAATTGTCAGGTTGGATGAGAAAGCAAGAGTCAACTAATATGCTGCTTATAAGAACCACTTCAAATATAATGACAAATAGGTTAAAAATGAAAAAAGAATGATACTTAAGACAGAGGCTTGAGCCATGCCACCTTGATTTCTTGCCACAAATCAAGAATTGTGTTCAGGAGACTTCTGTTAGTATATATGTTCAGCTTCAACCTGTTTTTCTTTTTTTTTTTTGATTGAGTATATTTTATGATACTGTTAGCAGGAATTTCTGTAGGGGAAACAGCCTGCCTATTTCACGTAAACATGGAGTCACAGTATATGACCAATTACTCGGACTAGAGGAAACTCTTTAATGAAAGCCAGATGCACAGTTAGTCTGGAGCAACTGAGTTGACATGGTGTCTTTTAGTGAAAACTGAATGTGACAAATATGAGAATGATCCAAAATTAGGAAAAATATCTGAAAAGAGAGAAAACATGCCTGGATTGACATAATAACCATGTGCAAATATAAACTGCCAAAGTATGAAGCAAATATTCTTCTAGGCACAGAGAAATGGCTGCCCAAGAAACAGAAGCTTTAAGACAAGGATTAAGATAACTTATCAAGAACATCTACACTTGGATGATGAAATTCAATGTATCTTTGATGGAAGTGGGTATTTTAAGGGATAAAGAGGACCGATTGATTCAGATTTGTATGGTGAAAGTGGACATGACATTTCCCAGAGGGACTTATTACCCTCTCACCCTAGATGAAAAGAACTATGTAAAGGAAATGAAGCTGTTTGTTGAAGAACCAATATTACATACAGTTGACTAGCCGATCAAATCCAAAACCTCAAAACTTGATGTTCGAGGATCTCTCATGAAATTTTTGGCACAAACAGCATAGTGGTACTCTCTAGAAACTAATGAACTCTTTAAAGGTCCTATGTATGACAATTAAGAAAAAATTTGATCAGTTCTTTCCTGCTTATACATTGTAAACTTGAAGCTAGGCTCTTTTTCCTTGGTTATATTATTTGAACAAAATTTTTTAATGAAACAATAAAACTGATTTTACCATGAAATGAAACTGTGATAATGTGGGTAAATCACATTTACCCACATTATCACATCCATTTTCTCTAAATCAAGGATTGTTTTCAATAGAGTTCTGTTAGTATATACCTTCAGCTTCAACCTGCAGGAAGGCTGAATCTCCCAAAATATAAACATTCAGCATATTTTACCCGAACATTATTCTTAAGCTTTAAGTCAGATATCAGTCAATGCCATCCCTTCCCTATGAAGAATAATGACAGAACAAGATGATGGAGGGGTAGGTGGACATGGAGCACTTCTCTCTCCATGGATACATCAGGAATACACCTTCAGACACAGAAGTGCATGCAGAACACCAGCCGAGAGTGGACAGGAGTACCTGACCAATCAGTTCAGTTCAGTTCAGTTGCTCAGTCATGTCCGACTCCCTGCGACCCCATGAACCGCAGCATGCCAGGACTCCCTGTCCATCACCAACTCCCGGAGCTTGCTCAAACTCATGTCCATTGAGTCAGTAATGCCATCCAACCATCTCATCCTCTGTCTCCCCTTCTCCTCCCGCCCCAGTCCCTCCCAGCATCAGGGTATTTTCAAATGAGTCAGTTCTTTGCATCAGATGGCCAAAATATTGGAGTTTCAGCTTCAACATCAGTCCTTTCAATGAACACCCAGGACTGATTTCCTTTAGAATGGACTGGTTGGATCTCCTTGCAGGTCAAGGGACTCTCAAGAGTCTTCTCCAATATCACAGTTCAAAAGCATCAATTCTTTGGCGCTCAGGTTTCTTTATAGTCCAACTTTCACATCCATACGTGACTATTGGAAAAACCATAGCCTTGACTAGACGGACCTTTGTTGACAAAGTAATGTCTCTGCTTTTGAATATGCTGTCTAGGTTGGTCATAACTTTTCTTCCAAGGAGTAAGTGTCTTTTAATTTCATGGCTGCAATCACCATCTGCAGTGATTTTGGAGCCCCCCAAAATAAAGTCTGACACTGTTTCCTCGTCTATTTCCCATGAAATGATGGGACCAGATGCCATGATCTTTGTTTTCTGAATGTTGAGCTTTAAGCCAACTTTTTCACTCTCCACTTTCACTTTCATCAAGAGGCTTTTTAGTTCCTCCTCACTTTCTGCCATAAGGGTGGTGTCATCTGCATATCTGAGGTTATTTATATTTCTCCTGGCAATCTTGATTCCAGCTTGTGCTTCATCCAGCCCAGCGTTTCTCATGATGTATTCTGCATATAAGTTAAATAAGCAGGGTGACAATATACAGCCTTGACATACTCCTGGTTCCTATTCGGAACCAGTCTGTTGTTCCATGTCCAGTTCTAACTGTTGCTTCCTGACCTGCATATAGGTTTCTCAAGAGGCAGGTCAGGTGGTCTGATATTCCCATTTCTTTCAGAATTTTCCACAGTTTATTGTGATCCACACAGTCAAAGGCTTTGGCATAGTCAATAAAGCAGAAATAGATACTTTTCTGGAACTCTCTTGCTTTTTCCATGATCCAGCGGATGTTTGCAATTTGATCTCTGGTTCCTCTGCCTTTTCTAAAACCAGCTTGAACATCTGGAAGTTCATGGTTCACATATTGCTGAAGCCTGGCTTGGAGAATTTTGAGCATTACTTTACTAGCGTGTGAGATGAGTGCAATTGTGCGGTAGTTTGAGCATTCTTTGGCTTTGCCTTTCTTTGGGATTGGAATGAAAACTGACCTTTTCCAGTCGTGTGGCCACTGCTGAGTTTTCCAAATTTGCTGGCATATTGAGTGCAGCACTTTCATAGCATCATCTTTTAGGATTTGAAATAGCTCAACTGGAATTCCATCACCTCCACTAGCTTTGTTCATAGGGATGCTTTCTAATGCCCACTTGACTTCACATTCCAGGATGTCTGCCTCTAGGTGAGTGATCACACCATTGTGATTATCTTGGTCATGAAGATCTCTTTTGTACAGTTCTTCTGTGTATTCTTGCCACCTCTTAATATCTTCTGCTTCTGTTAGGTCCATACCATTTCTGTCCTTTATTGAGCCCATCTTTGCATGAAATGTTCCCTTGGTATCTCTAATTTTCTTGAAGAGATCTCTAGTCTTTCCCATTCTGTTGTTTTCCTCTATTTCTTTGCATTGGTCACTGAGGAAGGCTTTTTTATCTCTTCTTGCTATTCTTTGGAACTCTGCATTCAGATGTTTATATCTTTCCTTTTCTCCTTTGCTTTTCTCTTCTCTTCTTTTCACAGCTATTTCTAAAGCCTCCTCAGACAGCCATTTTGCTTTTTTGCAACCCAATTACAAGCACTGAAATTGAAGCTGTGGCCAAAATCTCCCAAAAATCAAAAGCCCAGGGCCAGATGACTTCACAGGAGAATTCTATCAAACATTTAGAGAAGAGCTAATGCCTATCCTTCTAAAATTGAAAAATTGCAGAGGAAGGAAAACTTCCAAACTCATTCTATGAAGCCACCATTACCTTGATACCAAAACCAGACAAAGACAATACAAAAAAAGAAAACTATGATGAACATAGATGCAAAGATCTTCAACAAAATTTTAGGAAACAGAATTCAGCAACACATTAAAAAAGTCATACATCATGATCAAGTTGGGTTTATTCCAGGGATGCAAGTATTCTATTAATATATGCAAATCAATCAATGTGATACACCATATTAACAAATTGAAAGATAAAAACCATATGATAATCTCAATAGATACAGAAAAAGCCTTTGACAAAATTCAGCACCCATTTATGATTAAAACTCTTCAAAAAATGGGCATAGAAGGAACCTACTTCAACATAGTAAGGGCCATATATGATAAGCTTACAACAAACATTATTCTCAATGGTGAAAAACTGAAAGCATTCCCCCTAAGATTAGGAACAAGACAAGAGTGTCCACTTTTACCACTATTTTTGACATAGTTCTGGAAGTCCTAGCTACAGTAATCAGAGAAGAAAAAGAAATAAAAGGAATCCAGATTGTAAAAGAAGAAGTAAGCTCTCATTGTTTGCAGATGACATGATACTATATATAGAAAACCTTGAAGATAGTATCAGAAAATTACTAGAGCTAATCAGTGAATTTAGCAAAGTTATAGGATACAAAATCAATACACAGAAATCACTTGTGTTTCTATATACTAACAATGAAAATTCAGAAATAAAAATTAAGGAATCAATCCCATTCACCATTGCAACAAAAATAATTAAATATCTAGGAATAAACTTACCTAAGGAGAAAAAAGAACTGTACGCAGAAAATTATAAGACACTAATGAAAGAAATTGAAGACAACATAAACAGATGGAGAGATATTCCATGTGCCTGGGTAGGGAGAATCAATATTGTGAAAATGACCATACTACCAAATGAAATCTACAGATTCAATGTGATCCCTATCAAATTACCAATGGCATTTTTCACAGAACGAGAACAAAAAATTTCACAATTCATATGGAAACACAAAAGACCCCAAATAGCCAAAACAGTCTTGAGAAAGAAGAATGGAGCTGAAGGAATCAAACTTCCTGACTTACACTACAGATTATACTACAAAGCTACAGTCATCAAGACAGTCTGGTACTGGCACAAAAACAGAAGTATAGATCAATGGAATAAGATAGAAAGCCCAGAAATAAACCCATGAACCTATGGGTAACTTATTTTTGACAAGGAAAGCAAGAATATACAATGGGGCAAAGACAGCCTCTTCAATAAATGGTGCTGGGAAAAACCAGACTGTGACATGTAAAAGAATGAAATTAGAACACTTCCTAACACCATACACAAAGATAACCTCAAAATGGATTAAAGATCTAAATGTAAGACCAGAAACTATAAAACTCTTAGAGGAAAACATAGGCAGAACACTCGATGACATAAATCAAAGCAAGATTCTCTGTGACCCACCTCCTAGAGTAATGGAAATAAAAACAAAAGTAAACAAGTGGGACCTGATTAAACTTAAAAGCTTTTGCACAGAAAAGGAAATTATAAGCAAGGTGAAAAGACAACTCTTGGAATGGGAGAAAATAATAGCAAATGAAACAACTGACAAAGGATTAATTTCCAAAATATATAAGCAGCTCATACAACTCAATGCCAGAAAAACAAACAATCCAATCAAAAAGTGGGAAAAAGACCCAAACACACATTTCTCCAAAGAAGACATACAGATAGCTAAGAAACACATGTAAAGATGTTCAACATCGCTCATTATTAGAGAACTGCAAATCAAAACTACAATGAGATATCACCTCACACCAGTCAAAATAGCCCTCATCAAAAAGTCTACAAACAATAAATGCTGAAGAGGGTGTGGAGAAAAGGGAACACTCTTACACTCTTGGTGGGAATGTAAATTGATACAGCAGCTATGGAAGAAGGTATGGAGATTCCTTAAAAAACTAGGAATAAAACCACCATATGACCCAGCAATCCCATTCCTAGGCATGTACCCTGAAGAAACCAAAATTGAAAAAGAGTCATGTATCCCATTTTTCATTGCAGCACAGTTTACAATAGCTAAAACATGGAAGCAACCTAGATGTCCATCAACAGATGAATGGATAAAGAAGTTGTGGTACATATACACAATGGAATATTACAGTCATAAAAAGGAATGCATTTGAGTCAGTTCTAATGAAGTTGATGAACCTAGAGCCTATTATACAGAGTGAAGTAAGTCAGAATGAGAAAGATAAATACTGTATTCTAACACATATATATGGAATCCAGAAAGATGATACTGAAGAATCTATTTACAGGGCAGCAATGGAGAAACATCCATAGAGAATAGACTTATGGACATGGGGAGAGGGGAGGAGAGGGTGAAATGTATGGAGAGAGTAACATGGAAACTTACATTACCATATATAAAATAGATAGGCAATGGGAATTTGCTGTATGGCTCAGGAAACTCAAAACCCCGGGGTATGTATCAGCCTAGAGGGGTGAGATGGGGAGGGAGATGGGAGGGATGTTCAAAAGGGAGGGGAAAAGGTAATGGCAACCCACTCCAGTACTCTTGCCTGGAAAATCCCATGGCTGGAGGAGCCTGGTAGGCTGCAGTCCAAGGGTTTGCTGAGTCGGACACGACTGAGCAACTTCACTTTCACTTTTCACTTTCATGCATTGGAGCAGGAAATGGCAACCCACTCCAGTGTTCTTGCCTGGAGAATCCCAGGGACAGGGGAGCCTGGTGGGCTTCCGTCTATGGGGTCGCACAGAGTCGGACACGACTGAAGCGACTCAGCAGCAGCAGCAGCATATATATACCTATGGCTGATTCATGTTGAGGTTTGACAGAAAACAACAAAATTCTGTAAAGCAATTATCCTTCAATCAAAAAATAAATTAAGAAAAAAGAAAAGAGCTAAAAAATTCCTAAAATTTTAAATAATAAATAAAATTTACTTTCCTCTAGAGGTATAAATTAGGTAAATTGAAATTCAGTTGTAATAAGAATGATCAATAAAACTCCTAAAATTCAAAAAAAAAGAATAATGATAATTAACACAAGCATCCAAATACATTTCTACCTTCCACCCCTCTTTTTCCTTGGGCTGAGGATATGAGGAGAAGAAATAATTGACACACTCTTCATTATTTACACAACTTTGTTGTTCAAAATAAAATATTTGTCTTAATTTTCTGCAAATGAATGCTCATACCTTACATTCAGAGATGTTTAGTACCTTTTTTTTTTGATAAATCAGAAGAAGTTTTTAATGTTTCAGATTCCCAACACAAATAGGCATGAATGTATCTGAATTTAAAAAAAACACAACTCCCTAGTATTCTAATGTGACAGGTTCAGTATAGAGAACAGATCTAAAGTCAGCTTGATTTCTATTATTCTTTTCTTTGGGCACTTGGGAAATGTGTTTTCCCCTCCCCTTTATCCTTGTATTCTGTATTTTCCACAGGCTATGCCGAAATATGGGCCTCTTTCCCCTGAGTTTGTTTAGAATGTGGTTAGTGACAGAGATGTTTAGAATTATTGTCTGGTTCCTTAAAATCACCTGTCTATAGTCTTTGTTTTGGGTGGCGGGTGGTGGTTTTGTCGCTAAGTCATGTTAGTGCACTGAAAACAGAGTAGCCCCAGCTCACTGCAACTGGAGAAAGTCCGCACACAGCAGTGACGACCCAGTGCAGCCAAAAATAAATTAATTAATCAATTTTTTAAAATCTTGCAAATATTTATTTTTAAAAAACACATAAAATCCCTTTTAAGCACAGAACGAGTCACTGTAACTTGTAAAGACATGACCAGACTGTGAGAAAAATACATATACACTCTGGAGCAAATGACAAGTCTTGAATACTATAGTCATGGCTTAATATAAAAAACTATTAAGGCTTTGTTTACCATCTTCTAGAAGTCTCCTTCTCTTCCCACCTCAAACAAACAAACAAAAACAGCAAACAATTATGTTACCATACATAGCCTATCATATCAAAGAAGAAGAACAAATATTACACTGAAATATTTGTTCAAGATTTGGCTTAAATGGAACTCAGAACCGGGAGCCCTTTTTGCCATTAATATCAAAGGTTTACAGCAAAAAGGTAAATGATGGTTAAACTGATCAGTGGAGAAAAGAATGATTAAACAGAATGGCATTTAAGCAAAAAAGAATATTGTTTCAGAACCAGTTACATGAACTGAAGCTCCCTTGGGTGACATTTTTGGTGTAATGATTTTAAGCTTCCTGTTAAACACTGTGCACTTTGGAGATTCAGTTTGCCAGCTGATAGAAACCCATACTAATGGCCTTTTCAGCTTCTTTTATATTGGTTCCAAAACATGATACTGGATATAGCTGAACTTTTCCAAAGGGCTGGGTCATCAAACTGATTTTCTTTTTAGATGCAGTGAATTCAATTTCCAGGGAAGTTTAGAATAAAATTCGCAGAAATGACAGGGATTTTTATGTTAAAAGGACAGTAATTGGATTGTATTCCTTGGAGTATGTAACTCTACACTATCTGGTCAGGGTTGTGTTTAATTCATGACAAAGTCATAGTTCCTTCACTCAAGACATTGTAGTCAGTTGATTTCTGAGAGGAGATAAACGCATACTGTAGGCACATGTGAAGGTTTGGGGCTTTTGATTCTTAGAAAATGGTTCTTTTATTTTTTATTTTATTATTATTTTTTTAATGTTTTGGAGCAATAGTTTTTATTATAAAGCTCTTATTTCACAGTGGTCACAATTGTATATAGAGTAATAGATCACTGCAGAAGCTAGTGATAACTCATTCAACAAAATAATCACATATTATACCCATTAATGCCCCATCATCTAAGCAGAAAGGTCTGAAATTTCCTTCTGAAGATGTAATTTTACTTATCTATCACACACTTTACAAAATAACTTGTTCTTCCAAAATCAGAGTGACATGCTTCTGAGGCACTTCCATAGTACAGCACTCTGAATAAATAAGGAAACAGACCAGCTCCTTTTGACAACTCTCCATATCCTTCTAGTTGCCCAATTCTGTGAATAAGGCAATTATACAGACCTTAAAAAGTCACATCATTCTGAGAGTGGATGGGACACAGTCTCATGGATGTCAATCTCTTCTCATTTGCCAAAGGTGCAAGTTAGCATAAAATTCTGACATCTTGTAGTTGCTTATTAAAGGGTTTCTAAGACAGGAAATTGGATCCCTAAGACTATAAACTGATATATTCCTCTCATTGAAAAAGCCTCTGAGAAGTGTGATACATAAGAGAGAGAGGCTTCAGATCAGATCAGATCAGATCAGTCGCTCAGTTGTGTCCCACTATTTGCGACCCCATGAATCGCAGCACGCCAGGCCTCCCTGTCCATCACCAACTCCTGGAGTTCATTGAGACTCACGTCCATTGAGTCAGTGATGCCATCCAGCCATCTCATCCTCTGTCGTCCCCTTCTCCTCCTGACCCCAATCCCTCCCAGCATCAGAGTCTTTTCCAATGAGTCAACTCTTCACATGAGGTGGCCAAAGTACTAGAGTTTCAGCTTTAACATCATTCCCTCCAAAGAAATCCCAGGGTTGATCTCCTTCAGAATGGACTGGTTGGATCTCCTTGCAGTCCAAGGGACTCTCAACAGTCTTCTCCAACACCACAATTCAAAAGCATCAATTCTTCGGCGCTCAGCTTTCTTCACAGTCCAACTCTCACATCCATACATGACCACAGGAAAAACCATAGCCTTCACTAGATAGACCTTTGTTGGCAAAGTCTCTGCTTTTTAACATGCTGTCGAGGTTGGTCATAACTTTCCTTCCAAGAAGTAAGCATCTTTTAATTTCATGGCTGCAGTCACCATCTGTAGTGATTTTGGAACCCAGAAAAATAAAGTCTGACACTGTTTCCACTGTTTCCCCATCTATTTCCCATGAAGTGATGGGACCAGATGCCATGATCTTCGTTTTCTGAATGTTGAGCTTTAAGCCAACTTTTTCACTCTCCACTTTCACTTTCATCAAGAGGCTTTTGAGTTCCTCTTCATTTTCTGCCATAAGGGTGGTGTCATCTGCATATCTGAGATTATTGATATTTCTCCCGGCAATCTTGATTCCATCTTGTGTTTCTTCCAGTCCAGCGTTTCTCATGATGTACTCTGCATATAAGTTAAATAAACAGGGTGACAATATACAGCCTTGATGAACTCCTTTTCCTATTTGGAACCAGTCTGTTGTTCCATGTCCAGTTCTAACTGTTGCTTCTTGACCTGCATACAAATTTCTCAAGAGGCAGATCAGGTGGTATGGTATTCCCATCTCTTGAAGAATTCCGGAGAAAAGAAATGCAAAAAAGCAAAATGGCTGTCTGGGGAGGCCTTACAAATAGCTGTGAAAAGAAGAGAAGCGAAAAGCAAAGGAGAAAAGGAAAGATATAAACATCTGAATGCAGAGTTCCAAAGAATAGCAAGAAGAGATAAGAAAGCCTTCTTCAGCGATCAATGCAAAGAAATAGAGGAAAACAACAGAATGGGAAAGACTAGGGATCTCTTCAAGAAAGTCAGAGATACCAAAGGAACATTTCATGCAAAGATGAGCTCTATAAAGGACAGAAATGGTATGGACCTAACAGAAGCAGAAGATATTAAGAAGAGATGGCAAGAATACACAGAACTGTACAAAAAAGATCTTCACGACCCAGATAATCACGATGGTGTGATCACTGACCTAGAGCCAGACATCCTGGAATGTGAAGTCAAGTGGGCCTTAGAAAGCATCACTACGAACAAAGCTAGTGGAGGTGATGGAATTCCAGTTGAGCTATTCCAAATCCTGAAAGATGATGCTGTGAAAGTGCTGCACTCAATATGCCAGCAAATTTGCAAAAGTCAGCAGTGGCCACACGACTGGAAAAGGTCAGTTTTCATTCCAATCCCAAAGAAAGGCAATGCCAAAGAATGCTCAAACTACCGCACAATTGCACTCATCTCACACACTAGTAAAGTAATGCTCAAAATTCTCCAAGCCAGGCTTCAGCAATATGTGAACCGTGTACTTCCTGATGTTCAAGCTGGTTTTAGAAAAGGCAGAGGAACCAGAGATCAAATTGCCAACATCTGCTGGATCATAGAAAAAGCAAGAGAGTTCCAGAAAAATATCTATTTCTGCTTTATTGACTATGCCAAAGGCTTTGACTGTGTGGATCACAATAAACTGTGGAAAATTCTTCAAGAGGCTTCAGATAGGTTTATGTAAAACCAACATTTTGACTCTGATTAGAGATGAAGCCATAAGTGAAACTTTGTTTCCATTGAACCCACCTCTGAGAGGTCAGAAAATAAACTCTTTAAAGTGGACATTGGAGTCTATTTCTAGAATAGCTAAATTAGTTAGTTTGGCTGATGGATCTTTGCTGCCATTGGCTCATGAAGTTAAACAGGGCAAAGTACAACCTAGATGTTTGGTGGTTTCTTTATTCAGTATCCACAGAGAAGGCCCTTATTAAAAAAAAAAAGAAAAGAAGACTGCCGGAACTCCATTACACTAATTTCCTGTCCTAACATTTCCAACCATATAGAGAAGGTCCCAAAAGTCTTAGACTAGTTTTGTGCTTTAATAAACTCAAGTGTCAATATTAAATTGTTTCCTCTTGTCTTGCTATGTCCTCAGAACAAAGCTGGTTGAATATTTCTCAGACTCAGTTTCTTACAGTTCTCTTACTCACTCACACATCACTGGAGATGTGGGTTGTTTTGTGAAAAGCACAGAGATGCACAGTTCTCAAACTCTTGTGTTAAGGAAAGAAACCTCAGCCTCTATGTGTGGTGTTAATATTACTCAAAATTATTTGGGGCAGTACTGTGAACATTGGGATGGTTATATTTTAATACATTTCCACACATTCATCCAGTTAAAGAAAACTGTCTTAACTCCAGGTGTTTTCTCTCCTTCTCCCGGATCAGTGTTTTTTGGGTTTTTATCTGTGATTTCTTTTGTTTTTTATACGGGTTGTGTTTATTTCCTGGGTTCTGGCAATTTCTTTCTGTGCATCAAAATGGACCTTCTGCCTAGTCAGGAGGGGAACAATTAAATTAAAATCATTAATTCGCTTATTTAGCTTTTTAATGTTTTCTTGAAACTGCTCACAAACTTGGTCCCACTGTTTCTGTTCCGCTGATGTCATTGGATTCCCAAGTTTTTTTCCTCGACACTAAAACTGCCTCTCTGAGTTGATCAGTGGTATCCTTTATTTCCTTTTGCATTAGGATCCATTCTGGTTGGTATCCATTATCTATCAATATTCTGTTCAGGTTGTGAGTCATAGGATCAATATATGAACAGCCAGAAAATTTTTTCAGAGGTTCTCCTTTCCCGCTGAGATTGTCAAAGTCTCCTTTTGCCATTGATTCCTGAATGAGATCCTCCACCAAACGCTCTATTGCCTGAGTTATCTTTGTTCCTTACTGTGTCTTACATCTTTAACAGTGACACTATCAGTGAAATACTGGCTTTGTAGTTTCTGCTTTTGGTATTCCATCACTTGTTCAGTTGCACGGTCTGCTCTAAACTGCCTGTACTGCTTCTCTCGTTGACTCGGAGTCCCCAAACAAATACCCTCAAAACCTAAGTAAGGCCGGTGTTGGGGTGTTTTATATTTGAATTGTTCTTCTTCTTCTTCTATGTCTTCAACTTTACTCTGTCTGGGATTTGTCTGTTCTATCACGTGGGAAAGTACCTTCCTGTAAGCTTATTCAATCCTTATAATCGTTGTAGAATCAGCAGTACTAGAGCCACCGTCTGGATGGTATTGTTTGGTAAGCTTACGAAAAGATTCCCTGACATCATCGGCAGAACAGCCTTCATCCAGATTCAGCAGCCCATAATATTCTCTTATATTCCTTTTGGATTTATGAGTTGACATCATTCTAGTTCTTATGACACCAAGATATGGACCCATTTTCATTCGATTAGGAATCACTGAAGCACTTCTCAGATGAGGTCTTAAGATCTGAGCCATCATCACATACGTTGTGTTCCTTATGGTACCCCGAGTTCTTCCCTAGCAATGATCTCAGACGCAGCTCAGCGGCTCGCACCCCCAAGCTGAGCCTCTGCGCGTGCGTGCGCCATCTGCCCTTCCCGCCACAGGCTTCTCTGCGGGAAGCCCGCGGCAATCTCCGCCGTTGGGCTAGACCATCTGCCTTTTACACAGAGGGAATCCTCGGGGTGCGGCAGGCAGTATTATACCTAATAGGGACAGATGTCCTACCTTACCAGAGAAACCCAGAATCTCCTTTAAGCCTTAGTCTTCTCAAGAAGACAGGAGCAGGACCTTTCAGGAGGCCCCGCCCCGTCCTGGGCCGAAAATCGTTCTTAAAAAAAAAAAAAAAAATTAATTTCTGGCTATCCTGGGCTTTGTTGCTTTGTTCGGACTAGTTGCAGTAGGTGGGGGCTTCTCACTGTGTGGCTTCTCTTGTTGTGGAGTACAGGCTCTAGGCTTGTGGGCTTCAATAGTTGCAGCACTTGGGCGTCACTAGCTGTGTCTCTTGGGCTCCAGAGCCCAGGCTCAATAGTTGCGATGCACAGGCTTAGCTGCTCCATGGCACGTGGGATCTTTCTGGATCAAGATTTGAATCTGTGTCCCCTGCATTAGCAGGCAGATTCTTATCCACTGTACCATCAGGGAAATCCAGAAGATGGTTCTTGATTTGTGCTGATGTGTTTTGGTCAAAAATAGTGAGGGAATCTAAAATTACATTAAAGCTATCCCTTTCAAGAATTTTGAGAAGTCATCAAAAATAAATTACATTATTTTAATGATTTTACACCAAAAAATTTCACTACCAAATTCCTAGACAGTTTGAGAAACTGCTTTATCAAACTTTGCTTTCCATCATGGGTAAAGATGATTTTGTTATTTTTTAAAATTGAACATTGTCCATCTTGAAATATCTCACAAATCTGAACATTAAAAAAAATTCCTTTTGCTTTACTGCTTGGTTTAGAAAGTATATAGTGAAGGAGATATGTCCTGCCACTCACAGCCTAAATACTAAGGTAAGTACACAAAACTCATATTTGGTTCATGGGGTATATCTCTGGAACAGTGAAAGATACACTTCTTCTTAAAAAAAAAAAAAATGCAATAAAAGGTTTAGATAGTCCAGGCCAAATAGGAGATCAGTTCAGTTCAGTTCAGTTGCTCAGTCATGTCCAACTCTTTTCGACCCCATGGATCACAGCACGCCAGGCCTCCCTGTCCATCACCAGCTCCTGGAGTTCACTCAAACTCATGTCCATCGAGTCGGTGATGCCATCCAGCCATCTCATCCTCTGTCGTACCCTTCTTCTCCTGCCCCCAATCCCTCCCAGCATCAGGGTCTTTTCCAATGAGTCAACTCTTCGCATGAGGTGGCCAAAGTACTGGAGTTTCAGCTTCAGCATCAGTCCTTCCAATGAACACCCAGGACTGATCTCCTTTCGGATGGACTGGTTGGATCTCCTTGAAGTCCAAGGGACTCTCAAGAGTCTTCTCCAACATCACAGTTCAAAAGCATCAATTCTTCGGCACTCAGCTTTCTTCACAGTCCAACTCTCACATCCATACGTGACCACTGGAAAAACCATAGCCTTGACTAGACGGACCTTTGTTGGCAAAGTAATGTCTCTGCTTTTCAATATGCTATCTAGGTTGGTCATAACTTTCCTTCCAAGGAGTAACAGTATGAAAAGGCAAAATGATAGGATACTGAAAGGGGAACTCGCCGGGTCAGTAGGTGCCCAATATACTACTGGAGATCAGTGGAGAAATAACTCCAGAAAGAATGAAGGGATGGAGCCAAAGCATAAACAATACCCAGTTGTGGATGTGACTGGTGATGGAAGCAAGGTCCAATGCTGTAAAGAGCAGTATTGCATAGGAACCTGGAATGTCCATGAATCAAGGCAAATTGGAAGTGGTCATACAGGAGATGGCAAGAGTGAACGTCGACATTCTAGGAATCAGCGAACTAAAATGGACTAGAATGGGTGAATTTAACTCAGATGACCATTATATCTACTACTGTGGGCAGGAATCCCTTAGAAGAAATGGAGTAGCCATCATGGTCAACAAAAGACTCTGAAATGCAGTACTTGGATGCAATCTCAAAAGCAACAGAATGATCTCTGTTCGTTTCCAAGGCAAACCATTTAATACCATGGTATTCCAAGCCTATGCCCCAACCAGTAATGCTGAAGAAGCTGAAGTTGAACGGTTCTATGAAGACCTACAAGACCTTTTAGAACTAACACCCAAAAAAGATGTCATTTTCATTATAGGGGACTGGAATGCAAAAGTAGGAACTCAAGAAACACTTGGAGTAACAGGCAAATTTGGCCTTGGAATACGGAATGAAGCAAGGCTAAGGCTAATAGAGTTTTGACAAGAAAACGCACTGGTCATAGCAAACACTCTCTTCCAACAACACAAGAGAAGACTCTATACATGGACATCACTGGATGGTCAACACCGAAATCAGATTGATTATATTTTTTGCAGCCAAAGATGGAGAAGCTCTATACAGGCAGCAGAAACAAGACCGGGAGCTGACTGTGGCTCAGATCATGAACTCCTTATTGCCAAATTCAGACTTAAATTGAAGAAAGTGGGGAAAACCACTAGACCATTCAGGTATGACCTGAATCAAATCCCTTATGATTATAGAGTGGAAATGAGAAATAGATTTAAGGGACTAGATCTGATAGACAGAGTGCCTGATGAACTATGGACTGAGGTTCGTGACATTGTACAGGAGACAGGGATCAAGACCATCCCCATGGAAAAGAAATGCAAAAAAGCAAAATGGCTGTCTGGGGAGGCCTTACAAATAGCTGTGAAAAGAAGAGAAGCGAAAAGCAAAGGAGAAAAGGAAAGATATAAGCATCTGAATGCAGAGTTCCAAAGAATAGCAAGGAGAGATAAGAAAGCCTTCCTCAGCGATCAATGCAAAGAAATAGAGGAAAACAACAGAATGGGAGAGACTAGAGATCTCTTTTGGAGAAGGAAATGGCAACCCACTCCAGTGTTCTTGCCTGGAGAATCCCAGGGATGGGGGAGCCTGGTGGGCTGCTGTCTATGGGGTCACACAGAGTCGGACACTACTGAAGTGACTTAGCAGCAGCAGAGATCTCTTCAAGAAAATTAGACATACCAAGGGAACATTTCATGCAAAGATGGGCTCAATAAAGGACAGAAATGGTATGAACCTAACAGAAGCAGAAGATATTAAGAAGAGGTGGCAAGAAAACACAGAAGAACTGTACAAAAAAGATCTTCACGACCCAAATAGGAGATAGATAGGATTTTAAAATAGCTCCTGACTGTGCTGGGTACTCAGTGGGAAATAATATTGATTGATGGTAACCATCCTTTGCTAGAACCTATGTAGTAAAAGAAATATTTTAGGAAAATACCTGAAATTTAAACTAAAAGCTACATGGTAGAGATTCCTGTGATTACTATTCTTAAAGAACATTTGTAATTTCGTTTCAAATTCTGCTTGTAAGGGCCTAGAATTCACTATTGTTATTATTCAAAACCCAACATTAAGTTTGAAAATCTAAAAAGCCTAAGAATTTTTAAGCTGGGTAAAGAGAGATTTCATACAATATTTAATGGTTACAGATCCAGAGAAAAATTTAAAATGTAATAGAGGAGGAGTGAGAGAGAAGACTGAAAATGTGATTTGAGGCATATTGCAAGAGTTTGTTTAATGCTAAGCTCTGCAGTACAAACTCATTCTTATGTACCAAGGGTAGCCATCAAAGATTTGCAATGAGCAAAAGAGGAATGGGGGTGGGAACAGTATTTTAGGAAGACAAATCTGGCCTTTAGAGACCTGAAATCCTTAATTTCAGTGCTAGATTCAATTTTGGCATGGAAAGCAATTGACCTACTATGTATTATAAATCCAAGTTGCTGTATCATCTCTTCCAGCCCTTTAGAGATCCTTACTGTTTTAATATGCAGAATTCATTCCCATGCTAGCACCCATTTCTTGACAGTTATTCCTTGGAAGGCATTATTGTTTTATTTGCAAATTCGAACATATCTTTAGCTTTGTTTAAGCCTCACTTGGCATGACTGCAGCCATGAAATTAAAAGACGCTTGTTCCTTAGAAGAAAAGTTATGACCAACCTAGACAGCATATTAAAAAGCAGAGACATTACTTTGCCAATAAAGGTCCATCTAATCAAAGCTATGTTTTTTCCAGTAGTCATATATGGTTGCGAGAGTTGGACTATAAAGAAAGCTGAGCACCAAAGAATTGATACTTTTAAACTGTGGTGTTTAAACTGTCCCTTGGACAGAAAGGAGATCCAACCAGTCCATCCTAAAGGAAATCAGTCCTGAATATTCATTGGTAGAACTGATGCTGAAGCTGAAACTCCAATACTTTGGCCACCTGATGCAAAGAACTGACTCATTGTAAAAGACCCTGATGCTGGGAAAGATTGAAGGTGGAAGGAGAAGGGGACGACAGAGGATGAGATATTTGGATGGCATCACCGATTCAATGCACATGAGTTTGAGTAAACTCTGGGAGTTGGTGATGGAGGGGGAGGCCTGGCATGCTGCAGTCCATGGGGTCACAAAGAGTCGGACACAACTGAGTGACTGAACTGAACTGAAGCCTTACTTCCTCCTCCTAGGAGATTTTCTACCCCTTAAATGCACATTCCACGGAACTTCAATACTTCTTAGCTGCGTCATTCCCATAATGTTATCACAAACTACCTTGTGGTGTGGCCTTCTGCATCTCTGAAATCAGCTGACTACAATATCCTTGAGTGAGGGGAATATGACTTATGTGAACTGAACAAAGCCCTTTCCTCTACTATTAAATTATGTATACTACCCTAGCTTGGTAGGTACAACATGCATAACCATTGACTGATTCCACTCTCTATCCTTATCTCATATCTTATATGAGTCTCTTCACTTTAGTCAAAAATTACAGGTAATAATTTCAGTCTTTATAGTTCAATTTTTATGTTCCATGCTATTTGCAATCAAGTGGATTTAGTTTTTCCTGAGGAGGATTATAATTCAATACTAAGGAAAAAATGGCAACATTATTTTGCAGTTTTTACCATCAAGAGATGGAGTCTATTTCTCCATGCTTTGAATCTTGGTTTGGTCATATGATTTATTTTGGCCAACAGGACAGTAGCAAGCATGGCATAAGCAGAGGCTTGACAAATGCTTGTTCACCAGGAGTTGTCCTCTGTCTTGCTGTTTTTGGAACCCAGCTACCGTGTGAAAAAGCCCAGAGTAGCCTGGTGGACACTGGAGACATGTGACCCAGCTACTCTGTTGCCCCAGCCAACCACCAGATATGCAAGCGAGCCATCAAGCACCAGCTAGCCCCCAGCTAGTCCACCACATAAGAGACAGCAACCACATGAGTGAGCCTACGTAAGACCAGTGGAGAAACCACTTAAACAAGTCCAACCCAAATGCTGACTTACAGAATTTTGAACTAATACATAATTATTTTTAAGCCTCTACATTTTGAAATGTTTTGTTATATATTGAAAAATCAAACTGATTTTGTATATAATAAAATCAAGATATTAAAAATCTCATTTTCATGCACATCTGACAGAAAGCCTACTGTGCATTAGGGGCTTCCCAGGTGGCGCTAGCGGTAAAGAACCCACTTGCCAATGCAGGAGACATAAGAGACTCAGGTTCAGTCCCTGAATGAGGAAGATCCCCTGGAGGAGGACATGGCAACCCATTCCAGTATTCTTGCCTGGAAAATCCCATGGACAGAGGAGCCTGATGGGCTACAGTTCATGGGGTCATGAAGAGTCAGACACGACTGAGCAACTAAGCACACATTCAGGCTCTGTGCTCTAAGGAAGAATGTTCTACACAACTTCTATAGAACATTTCAGGCAAGAATTAAGAAGACTTATTCTTCCTGGCTGAATCTAGGGAAAACAAACAAACAAGAATCACACTGGCAAGTTCATTAAGTTAAATAAACTACATCCACTTATGGAAAGGCAGGAACAGCTTCTTTCCTCCTTCTCTAGAAAGCAACACAGAGATAAAAGTCTGTGACGTGCAAGAAAAGGACAGGTTTACAACTTCCTGCTCAGCTAATATGATTCTTTCTTCCCAAATTTCTTTTTGATTGCTTAAATGCTTCAACACACAATGACATGAACAGAACCTACACAGTCCAGGAAGTAAGTCAATATCTCTTCACAGATGAAGTTTTAAAATTCTGCATGTGACTCTATGAGGAGAACACTGCCTTGATGCTCATGCTACAGATGAATAAACTGGATTTAAATGGCTGAAATAACTTGCCCAGGTGGATATTTAAATGGTAAAGCTGCAATTTGAATCCAGGCAGCTTAGATTCTTAACCAAGGGTCTACATTCTTTTTTTTTAATCTCAGTTTTATTTATTTATTTATTTTTACTTTATAATATTGTATTGGTTTCGCCATACATTGACATGAATCTGCCATGGGTATACATGTGTTCCCCATCCTGAACCCCCCCTCCCACCTCCTTCCCCACCCCATCCCTCTGGGTCATCCCAGTGCACCACCCCCAGCACCCTGTATCATGCATCAAACCTGGACTGGCGATTCGTTTCACATGTGATAATTTACATGTTTCAATGCCATTCTCCCATATCATTCTGCCCTCACCCTCTCCCACAGAGTCCAAAAAAACTGTTCTGTACATCTGTGTCTCTTTTGCTGTCTCACATACAGGGTTATCGTTACCATCTTTCTAAATTTCATGTATATATGCGTCAGTATACTGTATTGGTGTTTTTCTTTCTGGCTTACTTCACTCTATATAATAGGCTCCAGTTTCATCCACCTCATTAGAACTGATTCAAATGTATTCTTTTTAATGGCTGAGTAATATTCCATTGTGTATATGTACACAGCTTTCTTATCCATTCATCTGCTGATGGACATCTAGGTTGCTTCCATGTCCTGGCTATTATAAACAGTGCTGCGATGAACATTGGGGTACACGTGTCTCTTTCAATTCTGGTTTCCTTGGTGTGTGTGCCCAGCAGTGGGATTGCTGGTTCGTATGGCAGTTCTATTTCCAGTTTTTTTAAGGAATCTCCACACCGTTCTCCATAGTGGCTGTACTAGTTTGCATTCCCACCAACAGTGTAAGAGGGTTCCCTTTTCTCCACACCCTCTCCAGCACTTATTGCTTGTAGACTTTTGGAGAGCAGTCATTCTGACTGGCGTGAAATGGTACCTCATTGTGATTTTGATTTGCATTTCTCTGATAATGAATGATGTTGAGCATCTTTTCATATGTTTGTTAGCCATCTGTATGTCTTCTTTGGAGAAATGTCTGTTTAGTCCTTTGGCCCACTTTTTGATTGGGTCGTTTATCTTTCTGGAATTGAGCTGCAGGAGTTGCTTATATATTTTTGAGATTAATTCTTTGTCTGGTGCTTCGTTTGCTATTATTTTCTCCCATTCTGAAGGCTGTCTTTTCACCTTGCTTATAGTTTTCTTTGTTGTGCAGAAGCTTTTAATTTTAATTAGGTCCAATTTGTTTATTTTTGCTTTTATTTCCAATATTCTGGGAGGTGGGTCATAGAGGATCCTGCTGTGGTTTATGTCGGAGAGTGTTTTGCCTATGTTTCCCTCTAGGAGTTTAATAGTTTCTGGTCTTATGTTTAGATCTTTAATCCCTTTTGAGTTTATTTTTGTGTATGGTGTTAGAAAGGGTTCTAGTTTCAGTCTTTTACAAGGGGTTGACCAGTTTTCCCAGCACCACTTGTTAAAGAGATTGTCTTTTCTCCATTGTATATTCTTGCCTCCTTTTTCAAAGATAAGGTGTCTATAGGTGTGTGGATTTATCTTTGGGCTTTCTATTTTGTTCCATTGATCTATACTTCTGTCTTTGATGACTGTCTTGATGACTGTGGCTTCGTAGTAGAGACTGAAGTCAGGCAGGTTGATTCCTCCAGTTCCATTCTTCTTTCTCAAGATTGCTTTGGTTATTCGAGGTTTTTTGTATTTCCATACAAATTGTGAAATTATTTATTCTAGTTCTCTGAAAAATACGGTTGGTAGCTTGATAGGGATTGCATTGAATCTATAGATTGCTTTGGGAAGTATACTCATTTTCACTATAATGATTCTTCTGATCCAGGAACACGGTATATTTCTCTATCTATTAGTGTCCTCTTTGATTTCTTTCACCAGTGTTTATAGTTTTCTATATATAGGTCTTTTGTTTCTTTAGGTAGATATATTCTTAACTATTTTATTATTTTCATTGCAATGGTGAATGGAATTGTTTCCTTAATTTCTCTGTTTTCTCATTGTTAGTGTATAGGAATGCAAGGAATTTCTGTGTGTTGATTTTATATCCTGCAAATTTACTATAGTCATTGATTAGCTCTAGTAATTTTCTGGTGGAGTCTTTAGGGTTTTCTACGTAGAGGATCATGTCATCTGCAAGCAGTGAGAGTTTTACTTCTTCTTTTCCAATTTGGATTCCTTTTATTTCTTTTTCTGCTCTGATTGCTGTGGCCAAAACTTCCAAAACTATGTTGAATAGTAGTGGTGAGAGTGGGCACCCTTGTCTTGTTCCTGACTTTAGGGGAAATGCTTTCAATTTTTCACCACGAGGATAATGTTTTCTGTGGGTTTGTCATATATAGTTTTTATTATGTTGAGGTATATTCTTTCTATTCCTGCTTTCTGGAGGGTTTTTATCATAAATGGATGTTGAATTTTGTCAAAGGCTTTCTCTGCATCTATTGAGATAATCATATGGTTTTTATTTTTCAATTTGTTAATGTGGTGTATTACATTGATTGATTTGTGGATACTGAAGAATCCTTGCATCCCTGGGATAAAGCCCACTTGGTCATGATGTATAATCTTTTTAGTATGTTGTGAATTCTGTTTGCTAGAATTTTGTTAAGGATTTTTGCATCTATGTTCATCAGTGATATTGGCCTGTAGTTTTCTTTTTTTGTGGCATCTTTGTCAGGTTTTGGTATTAGGGTGATAGTGGCCTCATAGAATGAGTTTGGAAGTTTGCCTTCCTCTATAATTTTCTGGGAGAGTTTGAGTAGGATAGGTGTTACCTCTTCTCTAAATTTTTGGTAGAATTCAGCTGTGAAGCTGTCTGGTCCGGGGCTTTTGTTTGTTGGAAGATTTCTGATTACAGTTTCAATTTCTGTGCATGTGATGGGTCTGTTAAGATTTTCTATTTCTTCCTGGTTCAGTTTTGGAAAGTTGTACTTTTCTAAGAATTTGTCCATTTCTTCCAAGTTGTCCATTTTATTTGCATGTAGTTGCTGATAATAGTCTCTTATGATCCTTTGTATTTCTGTGTTGATATCTCCATTTTCATTTCTAATTTTGTTGATTTGATTTTTCTCCCTTTGTTTCTTGATGAGTCTGGCTAATGGTTTGTCAATTTTATTTATCTTCTCAAAGAACCAGCTTTTAGCTTTGTTGATTTTTGCTATGGTCTCTTTTGTTTCTTTTGCATTTATTTCTGCCTTAATTTTTAAGATTTCTTTCCTTCTACTAACCCTGGGGTTCTTCATTTCTTCCTTTTTTAGTTGCTTTAGGTGTAGAGTTAGGTTATTTATTTGACTTTTTTCTTGTTTCTTGAGGTAAGCCTGTATTGCTATGAACCTTCCCCTTAGCACTGCTTTTACAGTGTCCCACAGGTTTGGGGTTGTTGCGTTTTCATTTTCATTTGTTTCTATGCTCATTTTAATTTCTTTTTTGATTTCTTCTGTGATTTGTTGGTTATTTAGCAGCGTATTGTTCAGCCTCCATATGTTGGGATTTTTAATAGTTTTTCTCCTGTAATTGAGATCTAATCTTATTGCATTGTGGTCAGAAAAGATGCTTGGAATGATTTCAATTTTTTTGAATTTACCAAGGCTAGATTTATGGCCCAGGATGTGATCTATCCTGGAGAAGGTTCTGTGTGCACTTGAGAAAAAGGTGAAATTCATTGTTTTGGGGTGAAATGTCCTATAGATATCAATTAGGTCTAACTGGTCTGTTGTATCATTTAAAGTTTGTGTTTTCTTGTTAATTTTCTGTTTAGTTGATCTATCCATAGGTGTGAGTGGGGTATTAAAGTCTCCCACTATTATTGTGTTATTGTTAATTTCCCCTTTCATACTTGTTAGCATTCATCTTACATATTGTGCTGCTCCTATGTTGGGTGCATATATATTTATGATTGTTATATCTTCTTCTTGGATTGATCCTTTGATCATCATGTAGTATCCATCTTTGTCTCTTTTCATAGTCTTTGTTTTAAAGTCTATTTTATCTGATATGAGTATTGCTACTCCTGCTTTCTTTTGGTCTCTATTTGCATGGAATATCTTTTTCCAGCCCTTCACTTTCAGTCTGTATGTGTCCCCTGTTTTGAGGTGGGTCTCTTGTAGACAACATATACAGGGGTCTTGTTTTTGTATCCATTCAGCTAGTCTTTGTCTTTTGGTTGGGGCATTCAACCCATTTACGTTTAAGGTAATTATTGATACGTATGATCCCATTGCCATTTACTATGTTGTTTTGGGTTCGAGTTTATACACCCTTTCTGTGTTTCCTGTCTAGAGAAGATCCTTTAGCATTTGTTGGAGAGCTGGTTTGGTGGAGCTGAATTCTATCAGCTTTTGCTTGTCTGTAAAGCTTTTGATTTCCCCTTCATATCTGAATGAGATCCTTGCTGGGTACAGTAATCTGGGCTGTAGGTTATTTTCTTTCATCACTTTAAGTATGTCCTACCATTCCCTCCTGGCCTGAAGAGTTTCTATTGAAAGATCAGCTATTCCTTATGGGAATACCCTTGTGTGTTATTTGTTGTTTTTCCCTTGCTGCTTTTAATATTTGTTCTTTGTGTTGGATCTTTGTTAATTTGATTAATATATGTCTTGTGGTGTTTGGCCTTGGGTTTATCCTGTTTGGGACTGTCTGGGTTTCTTGAACTTGGGTGATTATTTCCTTCCCCATTTTAGGGAAGTTTTCAACTATTATCTCCTCAAGTATTTTCTCATGGTCTTTCTTTTTGTCTTCTTCTGGTACTCCTATGATTCGAATGTTTGGACATTTAAAATTGTCCCAGAGGTCTCTGAGGTTGTCCTCATTTCTTTTAATTCCTTTTTCTTTTTTCCTCTCTGTTTCATTTATTTCAACCATTCTATCTTCTACCTCACTTATCCTATCTTCTGCCTCTGTTATTCTACTGTTGGTTCCCTCCAGAGTGTTTTTGATCTCATTTATTGCATTATTCATTATATATTGACTCTTTTTTAATTTCTTCTAGGTCCTTGTTAAACCTTTCTTGCATCTTCTTGATCCTTGTCTACAGGTATTTATCTGTAACTCCAATTTGTTTTCAAGGTTTTGGATCATTTACACTATCATTATTTGGAGTTCTTTATCAGGTAGATTCCCTATCTCTTCCTCTTTTGTTTGGTTTGGTGGGCATTTATCCTGTTCCTTTACCTAGTGGGAGACTATTTCTGGGAGTGGGAGACTATTTCTGGGAGACTAATAGTGGGAGACTATTTCTCTGCCTTTTCGTCTTGTTTATATTGCTGTGTTTGGGGTGGCCTTTCTGTATTCTGGCAGTTTGTGGCTCCTCTTTATTGTGGGGGTTCCTCACTGTGGGTGGGGTTGCACGGGTGGCTTGTCAATGTTTCCTGGTTAGGGAAGCTTGTGTTGGTGTTCTGGTGGGTGGAGCTGGATTTCTTCTCTCTGGAGTGTAATGAAGTGTCCGATAATGAGTTTTGAGAGGTTAGTGGGTTTGGTGTGACTTTGGGCAGCCTGTTTATAGACACATTGCCTTCTCTAAGAGTAGAGGTTAGATTCTCAAAAATACAATATTAAAAAAAAAGTCACAAAAATTATAAAATATATATATATGAAATTTGCTTTAAAAATAGGGTCTTTTTTTTGCAAGGTAATCAGTTCAGTTCAGTTCAGTCGTTCAGTCATGTCCAACTCTTTGCAACCCCGTGAATCACAGCATGCCAGGCCTCCCTGTCCATCACCAACTCCCGGAGTTCACTCAGACTCACGTCCATCAAGTCAGTGATGCCATCCAGCCATATCATCCTCTGTCCTCCCCTTCTCCTCCTGCCCCCAATCCCTCCCAGCATCAGAGTCTTTTCCAATGAGTCAACTCTTCGCATGAGGTGGTCAAAGTACTTGAGTTTCAGCTTTAGCATCATTCCTTCCAAAGAAATCCCAGGGTTGATCTCCTTCAGAATGGACTGGTTGGATCTCCTTGCAGTCCAAGGGACTCTCGAGGGTCTTATCCAACATCACACTTCAAAAGCATCAATTCTTCAGTGCTCAGCTTTCTTCACAGTCCAACTCTCACATCCATACATGACCACTGGAAAAACCATAGCCTTGACTAGACGAACCTTTGTTGGCAAAGTAATGTCTCTGCTTTTCAATATGCTGTCTAGGTTGGTCATAACTTTTCTTCCAAGGAGTAAGCGTCTTTTAATTTCATGGCTGCAGTCACCATCTGCAGTGATTTTGGAGCCCCCCAAAATTAAGTGTGACACTGTTTCCACTGTTTCCCCATCTATTTCCCAAGAAGTGATGGGACCAGATGCCATGATCTTCGTTTTCTGAATGTTGATATAAGCCAACTTTTTCACTCTCTGCTTTCACTTTCATCAAGAGACTTTTTAGTTCCTCTTTACTTTCTGCCACAAGGGTGGTATCATCTGCATATCTGAGGTTATTGATATTTCTCCCAGCAATCTTGATTCCAGCTTGTGCTTCTTCCAGCCCAGCATTTCTCATGATATACTCTGCATAGAAGTTAAATAAGCAGGGTGACAATATACAGCCTTGACGTACTCCTTTTCCTATTTGGAACCAGTCTGTTGTTCCACGTCCAGTTCTAACTGTTGCTTCCTGACCTGCATACAGGTTTCTCAAGAGGCAGGTCAGGTGGTCTGGTATTCCCATCTCTTTCAGAATTTTCCACAGTTTGTTGTCATCCACACAGTCAAAGGCTTTGACATAGTCAATAAAGCAGAAATAGATGTTTTTCTGGAACTCTCTTGCTTTTTTGATGATCCAGCGGATGTTGGCAATTTGATCTCTGGTTCCTCTGCCTTTTCTAAAACAAGCTTGAACATCAGGAAGTTCACGGTTCATGTACTGCTGAAGCCTGGCTTGGAGAATTTTGAGCATTACTTTACTAGTGTGTGAGATGAGTGCAATTGTGCAGTAGTTTGAGCATCCTTTGGCTTTCCCTTTCTTTGAGATTGGAATGAAAACTGACCTTTTCCAGTCCTGTGGCCACTGCTGAGTTTTCCAAGCTTGCTGGCATATTGAGTGCAGCACTTTCACAGCATCATCTTTCAGGATTTGAAATAGCTCAACTGGAATTCCATCACCTCCACTAGCTTTGTTCGTAGTGATGCTTTCTAACGCCCACTTGACTTCACAGTCCCGGATGTCTGGCTCTAGTTGAGTGATCATACCATCGTGATTATCTGGGTCATGAAGATCTTTTTTGTACAGTTCTTCTGTGTATTCCTGCCACCTCTTCTTAATATCTTCTGCTTCTGTTAGGTCCATACCATTCTTGTCCTTTATCGAGCCCATCTTTGCATGAAATGTTCCATTGGTATCTCTAATTTTCTTGAAGAGATCTCTAGTCTTTCCCATTCTGTTGTTTTTCTCTATTTCTTTGCATTGGTCGCTGAGGAAGGCTTTCTTATCTCTCCTTGCTATTCTTTGGAACTCTGCATTCAGATGTTTATATCTTTCCTTTTCTCCTTTGCTTTTCGCTTCTCTTCTTTTCACAGCTTTTTGTAAGGTCTCCTCTGGTGCTGCTGCTGCTAAGTCACTTCAGTCGTGTCCGAGTCTGTGCGACCCCATAGACAGCAGCCCGCCAGGCTCTGCCATCCCTGGGATTCTCCAGGCAAGAACATTGGAGTGGGTTGCCATTTCCTTCTCCATTGCGTGAAAGTGAAAAGTGAAAGTGAAGTCACTCAGTCGCGACCACTCATAGCGACCCCATGGACTGTAGCCCACCAGGCTCCTCCATCCATGGGATTTTCTAGGCAAGAGTACTTGAATGGCTTGCCATTGCCTTCTCCGAAGGTCTCCTCAGACAGACATTTTGCTTTTTTTGCATTTATTTTCCATGGGGATGGTCTTGATCCCTGTCTCATGTACAATGTCACGAACCTCAGTCCATAGTTCATCAGGCACTCTATCTATCAGATCTAGGCTCTTAAATCTATTTCTCACTTCCACTGTATAGTCATAAGGGATTTGATTTAGGTCATACCTGAAAGGTCTAGTGGTTTTCCCTACTTTCTTCAATTTAAGTCTGAATTTGGCAATAAGAAGTTCATGGTCTGAGCCACAGTCAGCTCCTGGTCTTGTTTTTGTTGATTGTATAGAGCTTCTCCATCTTTGGCTGCAAAGAATATAATCAATCTGATTTCGGTGTTGACCATTTATCATGTCCATGTGTAGAGTCTTCTCTTGTGTTGTTGGAAGAGGGTGTTTGCTATGACCAGTGCATTCTCTTGGCAAAACTCTATTAGTCTTTGCCCTGCTTCATTCCATATTCCAAGGCCAAATTTGCCTGTTACTCCAGGTGTTTCTTGACTTCCTACTTTTGCATTCCAGTCCCCTATAATGAAAAGGACATCTTTTATGAGTGTTAGTTCTAAAAGGTCTTGTAGGTCTTTATAGAACCATTCAACTACAGCTTCTTCAGCATTACTGGTTGGGGCATAGACTTGGATTACTGTGATATTGAATGGTTTGCTTTGGAAACTAACAGAGATCATTCTGTCATTTATGAGATTGCATCCAAGTACTGCATTTTGGACTCTTTTTTGACCATGATGGCCACTCCATTTCTTCTGAGGGATTCCTGCCCACAGTAGTAGATATAATGGTCATCTGAGTTAAATTCACCCATTCCAGTCCATTTTAGTTACCTTGCAAGGTAATAGTAGGTTATTAAAATGAATATTAAAAGAGTAATAGGGGACTTGAAAAAAAATTTTTTTTAATTTAAAAAATGATAATAGTAAAAGTATGTCTAAGACTTTCTCTGGAGCTATTGTGGACAGTATGAGGTCAGTTCATTTTCAAATAGTTCCTTGGTCCAGCTTGTACTTCTCAAGATCTGTAGGCCCCTTCCTATGTAGTCGGTGCTAAGTACAGGGTTTTAATCTATTGCACCTGTCACTTCCAAAGTGGTTCCCTCTGTTTATTTTAGCTTCTTCTGTTTGCTGGTCTCTTCAGTGTCTAATTTCTGCCCTGACAAAAGGGGAGTGGTGGTGGTCACTTTTTTTAGGCTCACTTGTTCAGTCGTGCTGTGGGGAGGGAGGAACACTGCAAACAAATACCACTGGTGTGTGCTCACAGTGATTCAGCCACACTGGGTTTGCCCCCACTTACAGTGTATGTGCTTTCCCAGTCTGCACGGTTCAGGCTCTAGGTTGCTCTGCCGGGAACTGTCTGATGCTGGCCCTGGGTTGCTTGCACTCCCCAGGTCTAAGCCGCTCAGGTTCAGGTTCTTAGGTACTCTATGAAGGTGCAGGCTTGGTTGTGCCTGTCCCAGGTCTGAGCAGCTCAGGTGACCAGGTGCTTGGTGAGCACGGTCACACCCAGTTGAAGGCTGTGACTTATCACCTCCCCTGCCCCAGCCGCTTGGTTTTCTGGGTGTACAACGGGCACGCCTTCTCAGGTGTGCTGTGTGTCTCTTCTGGGGAGCTGATCTCTGGCTGCGACCTTCCTGGTGGATGTTGACTGTCCAGAATCCCAAGAAGTCTTGGTTAGCAATGAACTCTGCTTGCAGTTTGGTACAAGATGCCTGTCTGGGGCCATGATTGTCCCCTTCCGGCTCTGGCTGCCCTCGCCTGCCTGTCTCTGGCGGGGGATGGGCTGGTCTGCAGCTGGTTAGTTCTGCTCAGTCCTTTGTTCTGTGAGCAGGCCTGGCAGTGTCTTAGGTTAGGGCTTTTCCCAGGATAGCTATCCCACAGTCTGGGTTGCTATCTCAAGCTAGTTCCCTCAGATTGCCCTCGGGGCATTCAGGCCCAGTCCTTACTCTAAGCAATGCAGCCCACGCCTCCCTGTCCAGCCCCCACTTGCTAGTGGCAGATGCAGTCGTTTATGCTGCTTCTCCATTGGGAGTTACTGTTGGGCACGTAATCTGTGGGGTTAAATTATTTATTTATTTTTCTTCCTAGTTATTTTGCCCTTTGAGATTCCAAGGCTTGCCACAGACCCACCAGAGAGAGTGTTTCCTGGTGTTTGGAAACTTCTCTTTTAAGACTCCCTTCCCGGGACAGATCTCCATCCCTACCTCTTTTGTCTCTCTTTTTATCTTTTATATTTTGTCCTATCTCCTTTTGAAGACAATGGGCTACCTTTCTGGGTGCCTGATGTGCTCTGCCAGCATTCAGAAGTTGTTTTGTGGAATTTGCTCAGCGTTCAAATGTTCTTTTGATGAATTTGTGGGGGAGAAAGTGGTCTCCCCATCCTATTCCTCTGCCATGTTAGGACCTCCTCCTCTACATTCTTGACTAAGGTGCTATGCTGCTGCTGCTGCTGCTAAGTCACTTCAGTCGTGTCCGACTCTGTGCGACCCCAGAGACGGCAGCCCACCAGGCTCCCCTGGCCCTGGGATTCTCCAGGCAAGAACACTGGAGTGGGTTGCCATTTCCGTCTCCAATGCATGAAAGTGAAAAGTGAAAGTGAAGTCGCTCAGTCGTGTCCTACTCTTAGCGACCCCATGGACTGCAGCCTACCAGGCTCCTCCGTCCATGGGATTTTCCAGGCAAGAGTAGTGGAGTGGGGTGCCATTGCCTTCTCAAAGGTGCTATACTGCCTCCCAAATAAAGAGCTAAAACAAAACAATCTGTAAGGGCTTCTTTATATTTTAGTATCCTATTTTGGAGAAGGGATAGCTTTGCTCTTATTTTGTATGTCATTTGTAGGCTTTGAAGTTCAAAAGAAAAGGTGTAATTATTAGGCTACTTTCATGTTGAATTCCATCATATTCTGCTTTCTACTATTTAAAATAATTTCCCATTGTTTTTAGTTTTTATGTGTAGGATTTTAGCCATAGCAGGGAATGATGTGTCTACAGTAATGAAACCTTGGTTAATACCAGAATATGATCTCTGAGTTGCGAAGATACCCTGGAGAATGCAATGGCAACCCACTCCACTATTCTTGCCTGGAAAATTCCACAGACAGAGGAGCCTGGTGGATTATAGTCCATAGTGTTTCAGAGTCGGACGTGACTGAGTACGCATGCACAAACACACATGAAAGATAAAGGCCTCTTCTCTTCAGAAGAATTATAGTAGGATCCCAAAGCATGAGATTACGAAAGTTTCTAGATCCATACAGCACCCACAAACAGAGACCTGAGCACTGCAGAGCCCACTTGTCTGCATATTGTAATGTGTTATACAAATGTACAAAATGTTCACTGTTTTTTTGCTAAATCAATTCTTTAGAAACAGACATGATAGAAAAAAATGACAACACAAGGCCATAAAGCTAACAGAGGTTGAATTTCATTACTGATTCTGTTATGAGCTTCTGTCTTAGAGCAAAGCATTCTGGGAATATCTTTAGACTCTTTTGACAACTTGATGACAGCCTCGCAGCCTAACAACTCTATTTACATAACAAGCTGCATACTTAAGTCACTTGTAGAGCACTATGTAGTGTTATAAGACAGAAAGACATTCACATACTTTCACCATGTCATTTAAAATTTCTGAGCCTCAGTTTCCTTCTCTGTAAAATGAGCATCATAAGACTGTTGTGAGATAAGAATAAATGTATATGAAGATGCTGTTATAAGAATCTGTGTATTCATTAGTATTACATTCATTTTATGTGAAAAACATGTACCAAGACTTTAATTCAACATAGTAGATTCAAAACCTCTTGGCCAGTGATCCCCAAAAGGTCTCATTACTATTTGTTTCCAACCAAATTGGAGGGATATAAACATTCCATCCTCAACAAATTTCCTCTGTCCTTACAATGTTTTCCTTGTCCTTCTCTCCCTTTTCTCTACCCTATCTTTTCAAAGATTCTTCAGCAACTTCAGTCATGTATCCAGCCACTACAGTCATGTATCCAGCCATCATTAATATTTTATTACCACAAATAGTGCTCTGTAACTGTTTCCCATGACCTTTCTTTTCTCTTGTTTGCAGAAATGTGCTGAAAGATGAGTCACTCCCTGGCCTAATTCATGAAAAGATGATGGTTTTCTCAGAAACTGGAATAGAGAACAGTCCTTGCTTAAACTACTATCTGTATTTAAGATCAGAATGCTCCTTTTAAGTTACAAAGAATGTGTTGCTATTAATAAAGATTCTCTGTGTATTGATTGAAGCAAGCTCCCATAATACAATGTTTAAAGTCTGATAATGTGCTACTGATTTAAAAGATTCTCAAGGATAAGCTGACCTAAAATGATCAAGTTTGTTAGCACACAAATGAGAAGATATGGGGAATCTGGTAAGGTCATTTATGTTGGCTCCATCTTTCAGCGAGACCCTCTGAAATCTCTTTCTCTCATCACAGTAGAAATACTCTAAGGTGTCAGTAGTGATAAGGATTTTACTGAGGACTGGACCGAGGAGATAAAACCAGTCAATCCTAAAGGAAATCAGTCTTGAATAATCATTGGAAGGATTAATGCTGAAGCTGAAGCTCCAATATTTTGGCCACCTGATGGGAAGAAATGACTCATTTGAAAAGACCCTGATGCTGGGAAAGATTGAAGGCAGGAGGAGAAAGGGACAACAGAGGATGAGATGGCTGGATGATGTCACTGACTCGATGAACATGAGTTTGAGCAAGCTCCAGGGTTGGTGATGGCCAGGGAAGCCTGGTGTGCTGCAGTCCATGGGGTCCCAAAGAGTCAGACACCACTGAGCAACTGAACTGAACTGGACCTTGTACCAGCCCCCTTGTCCACTTTTCAGTCTTCCTCACTGCTCCCAGAGGTGGGGAGAGTTATTATTTTTTACAGGGTTGCAGTCTATAGAGTTAATGAGCTAGTAAGAGACTGAGTTGGAACTAAACCCAGCACTGTCTGACTTTAAAGCTCTGCAGTGCCTCTTGGACATAACCTCCCAAAACTCCTTTCCTGTGGGAGGACCTCTCTCTGTTCTTTTACTGGGCTAATCTTGGCCCAAACTGTATGCCTTCTTCAGCACTCTCATCCTTTCCTCTCTTCACTTCTCCCCCTTGCTCCCTCACCTTGCCAGATCTCTCCAGTACCAGTCTCCTTCCAGTGTCATGACCATGTGGGGTTCTTTACTGAACCCAGGTAGGCTTGTACTTCCTGGGTCCTGGCAGGAAGGGGAGCAGTGCTCTTTAACTGCCCTCTTAGAGACTAACTCCTTCATGGCTATAAAACTCATTAAAGGTGAACAGAAGCTCAATATCATTCTTGGGGTTGTTTGGATTTTTCAATAGGAGGTAGAATAGTGGCAGGTTAAAGCAGTGGAACAGGTAGGTGGAGCTGGGACAGAGCATTTGGGCAGAGGAATTGTTCTAGTATTAAGTTAGAGGGAGCACCAGCCACTTTGACAAGGGAAAGAGTGTGCTGCAATCAATTGGTGATGCCTGCTTTAGCCAAGGGTACAGGATGACAGAACTGTATATTTCTGACTCCAATGAAGCCTAGGCTTGGAAGAAGTGAACTCCAAGGCATGTTTGGAGGGTGGTGAGTTCATTTGGAGGTTTCCTGCTTAAGGAGAATTTCTGCTATTGTGGCCTCTATCTTTTGTCCAAATTCCTTTCCCCGCCCCCATTTCCATTTTGACATAGAACGTGAACAGATCTGAGACCCTGGGTCACACTGAGAGGGAGAAAGGCATTTTACCACTGCATCCAGTCATCCTTGTAACAGAATACAAAGAACATTGGTGGGTGACAGATGCTGAGGTGGCTGTGAAGAAGCCTGTGAGTAGGATTAAGGTGTACAAGCCCAGCACTCTGTTAGGGTTCAAAGCATTAGGGCCCTGGTGGGGAAGGAGGACAGAAGATCCACCATCATAGAGTGTCGGTGGGCACTTGGTGCTCGTGGTGCTGTTTCCCGGTGGGTGAACAGTCATCTTCTCATAGCCCCTACGTGGAGGGGCAGAGTCCGGAGATGTGTGCAGCCTGCCCCCGGAGGTAAATGGCCTTGGGGATGATTCAGACCTTATCTATCTATCTCCCTCTCCTCATTTTCTTTTCTTCTTTTTTTTTTTAGCTCCATGGCAGGGAGGTGAGGAAGACCTTTTGAGCTGGAAGGTCTTCATTCTTTTTTAATATTTATTTTTAATTGATTGATGATTGGTTTACAACATTGGTTTGATTTCTATCATATTCAACATGCATTAACCACAGGTGTACATACGTCCCATCCCCCTTGAATCTCCCTCCCACTTCCCACCCATTTTTACTCCTCTAGGTTATTACAGAGCCTCAGTTTGAGTTGCCTGAGTCATACAGCAAGTTCCCACTGGCTATCGGTCTACATGTATTAGTACATCACCTCTCAGATCAGTTTCACATGCTGCTTAAAGCTTTATTTCTTAAAATAAGGAGAAACACCCATTTCCCATCCTTTTCCCAGATATGCTTAAATTTGTGGGTTTATTTTTTTCTGAACCTGTCAGTAGAGTTCAATTATATGCCTGTCTTTTTCAGATATATAAAAAATGGAGCTTTCTCTGATTCAAGACAGCTCTCTACAGCAACAAAAGCAGGAAAGTAAACATGAGGAATGAAAAAGAAAACTAATGGAGAAATTATATCTTCACCAGAAGGGTCCCAATTTCTAGAACATCAGCATAGAAAGATTTCACCTGTGTCTAGAGTGGAAGCAAACTGGTTGATGACTCTAATTTTTTTTTTTAAAAGAATGTATTTTCTAAGTCCTTAAGGTACACAGTGTTTCTGAAGACAGCTGTGAAATATTTGAGGTACAAATATAAGCATGAGAGAAAACAGCAAAACAATGATCCTTCTGCTGAAGTCTCTTGAAATGCAGATAATATTTTCTTTTTCCTCAAGATTATATTTCTCAAGATAAATCCATTAGGATTGCAACACAAGAGAGAGAGAGAGAATAATTCAGGTGAACTCAAGCTGAGGAAAAAATTAGGCATTAAAAACTTCTGTTATTCTTTCTTCCTAAAACAGAGTGATAGATACACAATCCCTTATGGAATATCTTAGTGTGATGGAGAGAGAATGGAATTGGGAAAAGTGAAGCCTAATATAATCCAATATCCGGTTATCAGTAAAGGAGAATTGTAGAACTGAGTTCATAGAGTGCTTAAATATTTAAGATTCAATGAACCAAGGATGCTGAAAACAAAGCCCTAAAGTCTAGGGAGGAGTTTGGATAAATTTTTTCCAATTATTGCTTTCACAGATGTAATAGGTTAATCCTCCACCTCATAAAAATTAAAAATGTTATGTGAGTGTGTGCGTGCTAAGTCGTGTCAGTCATGTCCGACTCTGTGTGACCCTATGGGCTGTAGCCCACTGGGTTCCCCTGTCCATGGGATTCTCCAGGCAAGAATACTGGAGTCGGTTGCCATGTCCTTCTCCAGGGAATCTTCCCAACCTAGGGATCGAATCTTGTCTTTTACGTATCCTGCATTGGCAGGTGGATTCTTTACTGCTAGCACCACCTGGGAAGCAGAGGTTAAGTTCTTGTCCTACTACCCACATCCTCTGTGCTCAGCATAGTTTTGTGTATATTCTTTTGTTACCTGGAGAAAATATATATTATTGTTTTGGTAAGCATATCTTTTAAAAGAAAAAATGATAAATTCTATATGTGTAGTTTGGCAACTTTTTTCCCCATTAACAACACAATATGTCCAACGTTATTTCAGATAGTACACATCTCAAATTGCAGGCATAAGTCTCAGCTGTTTTTGTTTTTTAACTGAGGCATAATATACCACAGTGAAGACAGGCTTAGGTTATTTGACCATTGCCCTACTGAAGGACATTTATGGTATTTTCAATTTTACTCTCAGGTATCTTGAATATGCTTTCTTGGTCATATGTGAAAATTGTTACTTTAGGGAAGATATTAAAAAATTTACTGGGACATAAGACATGTACCATTTAGAATTCTGTTAGCTAGAGGGGCTCCCCTGGTGGCTCAGTGGTAAAGAATCTGCCTGCCAGTGAAGGAGACAAGGGTTCAATTCCTGGTCTGGGAGGATCCCACATGCGGTGGAGCTGCTAAGCCCATGTGCCACAACTACTGAGCCCACAAGCTGCAACTACTGAAGCCTGTGCCCCCAGTAGCCCGTGACCGCAACGAGAGAAGCCACGGAAGTGAGAAGCCAGCGCACCGCAACTACAGAGTAGTTCCCTCTCTCAGCAACTAGAGAAAAGTCCATGCAGCGATGAAGACCAGTACAACCAAAATATATGAATACATAAATTCTGTTAGCTAGAGATCAGAGCTCATATTTACCTACACTCTACTACTTAGAGTTGATATCATCAAACATTTACTTTTTTGTCAGTTTGATGGGTTAAAAATGGTATTTCATTGTTTTTATTTTCTTGATTTTTAATGGAATTGAGCATTGGTTTTCCGGTGCTTGATGCCCTGTTTATATTTTGCTTCTGTGAATTGCCTGTTGCATTTTGGTGGTGGGGGTGCGGGGGCGGAAATGGTGGGGCAGGTGTTTTTACAATGGATTGCTTGTACTCCCATTTTTAGACATTTTTCCTTTTGTATTCCAGAAAGCAATCTTTTATCTTCACATGTGTTGAAGTATCTTTCTCCTACTACATCATTAAAAAAAAAACTTTTTCTGCATGGTATAATTTGTCATATAAAGGTTTTAATCTTGAAGTACCTGAGGTGAAAGAGGAGAGTGAGAAAGCTGGCTTAAAACTCAACATTCAAAAAATGAAGAGCATGGCATCCAGTCCTATCATTTCATGGCAAATAGATGGGGGAAATGCAGAAGCAGTGTCAGATTTCATTTTCTTGGGCTCCAACATCACTGGATACAGAGACTACAGCCATGAAATTAAAAGACACTTGCTCCTTGGAAGAATAGCTATAACAAACCTAAACAGTGTATTAAGAAGCAGAGGCATCACTTTGCAAAAGTCTATGTAGTCAAAGCTATGAATTTCCAGTAGTCATGTATGAATGTGAGAGCTGGACCATAAAGAAGGCTGAGTGCCAAAGAACTGATGCTTTTGAACTGTGGTTGGAGAAGACTCTTGAGAGTTCCTTGGACTGCAAGGAGATCAGACCAGTCAATCCTAAAGGAAATCAACCCTGAATATTCTTTGGAAGGACTGGTGCTGAAGCTGAAGCTCCAATACTTTGGCCACCTGATGCGAAATGTTGCAAAGGATATGACTTAACAACTGAACAGCAACAAGAAGGCCCTACCCACCCAAGGTCATGCATGCATTTTCATTTATTTATTTTGAATATTTTAATGATTTTTATCTTGCTGCTGCTGCTAAGTCGCTTCAGTCGTGCCCGACTCTGTGTGACCCCATAGACTGCAGCCCACCAGGCTCCCCCGTCCCTGGGATTCTCCAGGCAAGAACACTGGAGTGGGTTGCCATTTCCTTCTCCAATGCGTGAAAGTGAAAAGCGAAAGTGAAGTTGCTCAGTCGTGTCAGACTCTTCGCGACCCCATATACTGCAGCCTACCAGGCTCCTCCATCCATGGGATTTATCTTATCTTTAGCATTTTAGTAAAATTGGAGTTTATCTTGTAACCAGCATGAAATTAACATGTGTCTTATTTTTTACCAGTTGATATCTAGTTAACCTAATACCATTTATTAAATAATCTACCCACTGATTTGAAATGTGACTTTGTTGTTGTTGTTCAGTCACTCAGTACCGTGCGACTCTGCGATCCCATGGATTGCAGCATGCCAGGCTTCCCTGTCCTTCACCATCTCCCAGAGCTTGTTCAAACTCATGTCCATCAAGTCAGTGATGCCATCCAACCATCTCATCCTCTGTCATCCCCTTCTCCTCTTGCCTTCAGTCTTTCCCAGTATCTGGGTCTTTTCCGATTAGTCAGCTCTTTGCATCAGGTGGCCAAAGTACTGGAGCTTTAGCTTCAGCACCAGTCCTTCCAATGAACATTCAGGACTGATTTCCTTTAGCATTGACTGGTTTCATCTCCTTGCAGTCCAAGGGATTCTCAAGAGTCTTGTCCAACACCACAGTTCAAAATCATCAATTTCTTGGCCCTCAGTCTTCTTTATGGTCCAACTCTCACATTCATACATGACTACTGGAAAAACCATAGCTTTGACTAGATGGACCTTTGTTGGCAAAGTAATATCTCTGCTTTTTAATATGCTGTATAAGTTTGTCATAGCTTTTCTTCTAAGAAGCAAGCATCTTTTAATTTCGTGGCTGTAGTCACCATCTGCAATGATTTTGGAGCCCAAGAAAATAAAGTCTGTCACTGTTTCCACTGTTTCCTATCTATTTGCCATGAAGTGATGAGACCAGATGCCATGATCTTAGTTTTCTGAATGTTGAGTTTTAATCCAGCTTTTTCACTCTCCTCTTTCACTCTTATCAGTAGGCTCTTTAGTTCCTTTTCGCTTTCTGCCACAAGGGTGGTATCATCTGCATATCTGAGGTTATTGATATTTTTCTGGCAATCTTGATTCCAGCTTGTGCTTCATCCAGCCCAGCCTTTCACATGACGTACTCTGCATATAAGTTAAATAAGCAGGGTGACAATACACAGGCTTGACATACTCCTTTCCCAGTTTGGAACCAGTCCGTTGTTCTATGTCCAGTTCTAACTCTGGTTTCTTGACTTGCATACAGGTTTCTCAGGAGGCAGGTAAGGTGGTCTGGTAGTCACATCTCTGTAAGAATTTCCCACAATTTATTGTAATCCATACAGTCAAAGGCTTTAGTCAATGAAGCAGAAGTAGATATTTTTCTCGAACTCTTGCATTTTCTATGATCCAATGGATGTTGGCAATTTGATCTCTGGCTCCTCTGTCTTTTCTAAATCCAGCTTGGTCATCTGGAAGTTCTCAGTTCATGTACGTTAAAGCTTAGCTTGGAGAATTCTGAGCATTACTTTACTAGCGTGTGAAATGAGTACAATTGTGTGGTAGTTTGAATGTTCTTTGGCATTGCTTATCTTTGGGATTGGAATGAAAACTGCCATTTTCCAGTCCTGTGGCCACTGCTGAGTCTTCCAAATTTGCTGGCATATTGATATTGACCCACTGATTTGAAATGTTACTTTAGCATATACTTAATTTCCAAGTATTATGGAATTTATATGTGGAATTTCTATTCTAGTCCAAAGACCACTTTACTCTTGTTTCAATACTATACAGTAAGTCCCCTACATATGAACGAGTTCTGTTCTGAGAGCACAGTACAATTTGTGCAGAAGACCAACAAAGTTGGTATAGGTATCCCAGGAACACAATTGGTTATGTAGTACTGTACTGTAATAGGTTTATAATGCTTTCACACAAATAAATAGCTCAGACTGTAAAGCATTCGCCTGCAATGCAGGAGACTTGGGTTTGATCCTTGGGTTGGGAAGATCTCCTGGAGAAGGAAATGGCAACCCATTCCAGTATCCTTGCCTGGAAAATCCCATAGACAGAGGAGCCTGGTGAGCTATAGTTCATGGGGTCACAAAGAGTCGGACACGACTGGTTGAAAAGTGCAGCAGTACAGTACAGCAGTTGGCATACAGGGGCTGGCATCGAGTGAAGGGGCAAGAAGAGTTACTGACTGGAGGAGAGAGAGGAGATCAGAGATGGTAGAGATGAAGGATCATCAGCAATAGGAGACAGAGGGCAAGCTTCAGTTTCACTCACTCACATCCTGAGCTTGAAATAAAGATATTGTACTACTGTATGCTATACAGTACTGTACAGTGAAGTACACAAAAGCAAAATGACAGGGATGGATGCACATGACAGTGTACTCCAGACACATGAACTAACTTACGTGATTCAACATGCAAATGCACATTCACATCTGTGAAAGTTCCAACTCGAAGGTTCATATCTAAGGGACTTCCTGTGTCTCTTAAGTTGCTGTGGTGTGTGTGCCAAGTCACTTCCGTTGTGTCCGACTCTTTGCAACCCTGTTGACTGTAGTCCACCAGGCTCTTCTGTCCATGGGATTTTCCAAGCAAGGGTACTGGAGTGGGTTGCTGTTTCCTTCTTCAGGGGATCTTCCCGACCCAGGGACCGAACCTGCATCTCTTGCGCCTCCTGCATTGGCAGGCGAGTTCTTTACTGCTAGTGCCACCTGGTAAGTTCCTATAGTTTGTTTAAAACTTGATATAAGAAATGAAAAGTCCCAGAATTTGTTCTTCACTTACAAAGTTACCTTGATGGCTGCTTTTCATTGAACTGTTCACACGAATTTTAGTACGCTCTTTCCAAATTATATAAAAAGTAATTGGGAGATCTTTTTTATCATGATTGCATTAAATTTACAGATTAATTTGTGGAGTATTAAGTGGAATTTTCTGGTTCACAACCAGATATGCTTTTCTGAATATTTTATAGTTTTCTCTAAAAGGGTCTTTCATATCTTGATAACCTTATTCAAAATATTTTATAATTTTGTTACCATTATGAAGTTACTTTGCAATTGTTGAATACAGGTGTATAGAAAAGCATCGTATTTAAAAAAAACCTTTTTCATGACAGAAGTTTCCTATGTGAAGAAGACTTTCTCTTTTCAGTGCTGAGAAAAAAGCTTTGATGGGGTTCAGGGCAGACTGCCCCAAATATGCCACATTGCCATCTTGATTATTTTGAATCAAAATTCCTTAAGAACAATCAGTCTAAGAGGGGCACTCTGACCTTCTTTTGCCCTCCTAAGAGCAGGAAATAAATCTTCCTTGTGAAAGGTACTCCTTTGCCCCACACAAACAGATAAAGAGACATCCTTACTTCCAGAGAGAGGGAATTCAGGGCTGAGGAGTTTGTGTAAACAATAGCTTTGCTTAGATTCTTCTAATCAGTTCAGTTCAGTTCAGTCACTCAGTCGTGTCCAACTCTTTGCTACCCCATGGACTGCAGCACACTAGGCTTCCCTGGCCATCACCAACTCCTGGATCTTACTCAAACTCATGTCTTAACACCATTAAGTCGGTGATGCCATCCAACCATCTCATCCTTTGTCATCCCCTTCTCTTCCTGCCTTCAAACTTTACCAGCATCAGGGTCTTTTCAAATTAGTCAGTTTTTTGCATCAGGTGGCCAAAGTATTAGAGTTTTAGCTTCAGCATCAGTCCTTCCAGTGAACATTCAGGACTGATTTCCTTTAGGATTGACTGGTTGAATCTCCTTGCAGTCCAAGGGACTCCCAAGAGTCTTCTCCAAGACCACAGTTCAAAAGCATCAATTCTTCAAATTAGTACCCAAGCGTAAATTTCTGTCTTGTCAGTTCTTCACAAATGTATTGTTTCTTTGTCTAAAAGGTATAAAAGTGCTTTGGTTACTTCTTTGGTTCTCATATTTCTATGAGTTTCTGTATGTATAATAAATTAAATTTGTTTTTCTCCTGTTAATCTGTCCTGGGTCAATTTCATTCTTCGACCAGCTGAAAAGAACCAAAAGGGAAAGGGGGAAATTTCTCTTCCCTGACAGCTTTGAGAGAATGAGGAGAAATATCCATAAATGTCCCTTTCACCCAGAAGTCAGATGCACTCAACGATGTTTGCAGTGACCCTGGGAGACGCCTACTGTTTTGTTTCAGTGCAGTTTCTGCTGCTCCTCTGATCCCTCCTATGACTGAATTCTGGTATTTAAAGCAAATAAGTTCAAATAAATATTAATCTTGAAGAAAGGTAGATAGCCTTAGGAAAGAAAATATCTTAAAGAAAGGTAGGTTTTTATATTAAATCTGTAAATATGGATTGGAAACCTTTTGTGCAAGACACAACTAGTTACTGTGAAGCATATCAAAGTGAGTCAAGTATTTCCCCTACCCTCAGGGAACTTAAAACAGAGTTAGCAGTGGATGTATTTTTAGAAGGTCAGTGGTGACAAATTTGGTAAAGTAGCTAACTTTCACTGAATGAGTGCTGTACACTAGAAGCATATTTATTTTTTATTTAATCCTTATTTAAAAAAAAAAAAAAACCCTTGCAAGAGACACTATTATTCACATTTAGAGGTGAGTTTTCTGGGTATGCATAAGTGTGTGCTCAGTCGTGTCTGACTCTTTGCAACCCCAGGGACTGTAGCCTACCAGCCTTCTCTGTCCATGGGATTTCCCAGGCAAGAATCTGAGTACATAATAAATAATTTGACTGGCCTTTGTCCACCATTTCTGGGAGGAAATTTCTAAACCCTTGGAGTTGCCCTGAGTGATAGGAGTGTCTTTGTTACTCATGGTGGGCTGCCTACCATGTGCCTACCAGTGAGGCGACTCATGGTGGCCCCTAGACAGCATGTGCTGATGAGATGATGCCAGGGGGCTGGCCAGCCAGAAAGACCAACCCTGTGATTAGAGGGTTGGGGCTTCAAGCCCTGTGATATCAACCCAACCTTCATGGAGGGAAGAGGGCTGAAGATTGAGTTCTTTTGCCCAGCCAGTCATTCTATCAATCATGCCTTAGTAATGAAACTCCAATAAAACTCTGTGCACAACAGATTAGATGAGCTTCCCTGGTTGGTTTCTTGAATATTGTCATAGCCAGGAGAAGGCAGTGCTGTCCAGGACTCCATGGAGAGAGGATGACTGGAAGCTTCGTGTCTGGGACTCTTTCAGAACTCTGTGTGTTTCTCTCTCTGGCTGGTTCTGATTGGTATCCTTTCGCTATTGTAAGATTGTAATTGTGAGTACAGCAGTTTCCTGAGTTCTGTGAATCACTGTAACGAATTATTGAACCTAAAGGGACTCATTGGAATCCCTGAATTTATAGCCAGCTGATCAGAAGGGAGAGCAAAACTGAGGGCCCCAAACTGGCAGCTGGTGTCAGAAGCAAGGGTAGTCTTGTGGAGGACTGTGCCCTTCACTCAAGAAATTTGGCCCAACTCTGCATAGTTGGGGTCATAAGTTGTTGCAGGAAGCTTATTCCTTAGATAGATCTGCTGGAGACTCCTTGTGCAAAGCAAATGCCTACCCTCTAATTTATCTTTCCTAAGTTTCCGTGTTGGCATGTTGTGTATCTAGATGGGGGAGGGGCAAATTCCCCTTCTAGTTTCCATCCTCTGTGGTGGATGTAGCCATGCTACGGCTTTCATGTACATAGGCAGGCAGGGATGAGGTAGGGGGAAAGCTCACCATATTAAGGCAGGAGGTAGGTGCCCCCCCACCCCCAGGTAAAGGCAATTGGAAATTCATCCCCTGTGCGCTGATACTCCAAGACTAGAACAGCAGGACAATTGACAGGGGAGGCTGGACTCTGCCCAGGTAGAAGATAAGAGATCACATATTTCTCATTCTCTAAGTCAGGAGACGTCTCTGACTACACACGTGCAGAAAGGTTCCTTGGGGGTCAAAAGGGGAGTTATGCTAATCAGAGTTCACTACCCGTAGGTCTCTTCAGTGGAATCCATCTTGGCTAAGAGATGCATAACACACATGTGAGGATCCCGAGATATACTAAATATGGGCTGTAAACCAGGCAAATCAAAATGATTGGCCAAAGGAAACCTGGAAGAAATGTCCCATTATGAGTAATTTAAGCTGCCGCAAGGGCTCGACTCTCTCTGAGTCTATTCACACGTATTGTACTTTTTCCCCTCCTAATAAACACTTTACTTGTTTCACTAATTTCCATCTTGGAGGGAATTCTTTTTCTGCAAAGCTGAAGGGCCAGGGCACTGACCACTGCTCTAGCAGTTAGTATTTTGTGCTCTCACCGCCATGACTGGACTTCAATATCTGGCCAAGGAATTGAAGTCCTGCTTCAAGCTATTGCTGCATGAGGCCACCTGACATCAATATTATCAGAAAGTCCAGTGGGAAGCATTGTATTTTCTACTTAACATCAGAATGTGCAAAGAAAACCAGCCCCAAGGGCTGTGGAGAGCTGGATGAAGACTCCTCAAAAAGAAATCTTCCAAGCAAGGACTCTGGGAGCCTCTCAAATCATATTCATCTTGTGCCTTGATATTAATAAGCAGTTAAGCACAGAATTATGACCAACCTAGATAGCATATTGAAAAGCAGAGATATTACTTTGCCAACAAAGGTCCGTCTAGTCAAGGCTATGGTTTTTCCAGTGGTCACATATGGATGTGAGAGTTGGACTGTGAAGAAAGCTGAGCGCCGAAGAATTGATGCTTTTGAACTGTGGTGCTGGAGAAGACTCCTGAGAGTCCCTTGGACTGCAAGGAGATCCAACCAGTCCATTCTAAAGGAGATCAGCCCTGGGTGTTCTTTGGAAGGAATGATGCTAAAGCTGAAATTCCGGTACTTTGGCCACCTCATGCAAAGAGTTGACTCATTGGAAAAGACCCTGATGCTGGGAGGGATTGGGGGCAGGAGGAGAAGGGGACGACAGAGGATGAGATGGCTGGATGGCATCACTGACTCGATGGACGTGAGTCTGAGTGAACTCCAGGAGTTGGTGATGGACAGGGAGGCCTGGCATGCTGCGATTCATGGGGTCGCAAAGAGTTGGACACGACTGAGCGACTGAACTGAACTGAAGAACAGAATGTGTAAAATGCATTAAGATGCAGACATGAGTCAATTTTATAGCCACTGGCTCAGAAAACATGTGTTTCCTGCTTGAGAACTACAAGATTTCTTCACACCTTGCAGTGAGAATTACACACATTAAACTTTTCTCAAAGTTGGTAATTCCACTGAACAGGGTTCCATGTTCAGTCTACACCAACTAAGCCCCAGCCTGCATCTGTGCCCTCAGTGTGGTCCCAGCTTCAACACCAAACTGCTCTTGTAGGGCATTTTTCTGCTCATAGAGTTATGAAAATTCTGGTCACTGTAGATGTAGTACTATGAAAAGAATACTGAAGAAAATGTCGTTTCTTGGCCAATGAAAGTTTCTCAAAAGTGTCAACCATGTAGGTGTAAGAATTCTTGGGCAAGGTTGCAACTCTTGTCCATTTAACCAGAGGCTGAGGTGGCATTGGTGTGTTTTCTAGAGAAGCCTCAGCAGATCGGCCCCATTATCTGTGGCTGGGACAGTAGAAGTGATTTCTTCCAAAGCTGGAGAAGCCACAGCTGGAGTCTGTGCCTCATTCTTCATGGCAGTGGTTATTTAGAACATCTCTGAGCTATGGCCACCATTCCTATAGGGAGGAATCAATGTGTAAAGGAAAATCTCCATTTATGACATCTGTGTATTTTCCTGTGGCTGTTACAACAAATTACGACAAATTTGGTGCCTTAAAACAACAGAAATTATTATTACTTTTTATTGAAGTATAAATCCCATGGACAAAGGAGCCTGGTGGGCTGTGGTCCTTAGGGTCACAAAGAGCTGGACACAACTGAAGTAACTTAACACAGCCATAGCACAGTCATTTTACAATATTGTGTTAGTTTCAGATGTACAGCAAAGTGATTCAGATTTCTTTTCCATTATAGGTTATTAAAAAATACTGACTATAGTTCCCTGTAGGTCCTTATTGTTTATCTATTTTATATGTAATAATATGCACTTGGGCTTCCCAGGTGGCGCTAGTAGTAAAGAACCTACCTGTCAATGCAGGTGGACATAAGAGACGTGGGTTTGATCCCTGGGTTGGGCCCCTGCAGGAGGGCACGACAACCCACTCCAGTATTGCCTGAAAAATTCCATGGACAGAGGAGCCTGGCAGGCTGCAGTCCATAGTGTGACAGAGAGTCGGACACAACTGAAGTGACTTAGCACGCACACGATGTGTACCTATCAGTCTCAAAGTGTTAGTTTATCCCTCCTCTACCCCCTTAACCTTTGGGAACTATTAGTTAATTTTATTTATTTTTCTAAAGATTTTTTTTTTTTATGTGGACCATTTGTAAAAGTCTTTATTGAATTTGCTACAACATTGCTTCTGTTTTATATTTGAGTTTTTCGATTGTGAGGCATGTGGGATCTTAACTCCTCAACCACGGGTTGAACTCACACCCCCTGAATTGGAAGGAGAAGTCTCAACCACCGGACCACCAGGGAAGTCCCAGAAACCATAAGCTTTAAACAGAAGAAATTTATTGTCCCACAGCCCTGGGGAACAGATAAAATCAAGACGCCCTTAAGGCCACACTTCCTTCTAGGGGGAAGCCTTCCTCGCCTCTCTCAGTTTCTGGTAACGCTAGGCATTTCTTGGCTTGTGGCTGGACAAATTTGCTCCTGTCTTCACAAACTTTCTTCCCAGTGCCTCTATGTCCAAATCCCCTTCTCCTTTCTCTGATAAAGACACCAGTTGTTAGATCCGGGGTTCACCCTAAATTTGGTATGACTTCATTTCAAATTCTTTAACTAATTACATCTGCAAAGACTCTATTTCCAAATAAGCCCACACTGTGAGATTCTGGGTAGACATGCATTTTCATGGAGCACGATGAAACCCGCTACATCATCCAAACATGCAGATTTGAGTCATGCATTTTTCTGACCTAATCTGTTTGAGCCTCAATTTGTAGAGTGAGGCTAATGATGACACCCAGCCTACCACACAAGGCTGTTAAGGTTGAATGAGATAATTGATGTGAAAGTGCTTTATAAACTATTATAAGAATAATGTGATAAGAATATAATGGAATATTTTAACTGCTGGTTTTAGGATTTACTGTCATTGTTCAAGGAAATATTTTGGTAAGACTACATGCTGTGTCAATGAAAGGCTGAGGATTTGGTGTGGGCAGTAACCAAGGTAACAAATGTGGATACCTGAAAGCCTTGTATATGTCAAGAAGAGGAAGAATTATTATTTTATTTTACTTTTTATTTCCCTTAGGAGGAGGAGAGTGTGAGCTGGGAGAAGCTAGGACATAATATGGGTTTAAAGGCAACACTTAAAAGCGGGGTGCATGCTAAGTCACTTCAGTTGTGTCTGATTCCTTGCAACCTATGGACTGTAGCCCAGCAGGCTCTGCTGACCAATGGGATTCTCCAAGCAAGCATACTAGAGTGGATTGCCATGCCCTCCTCCAGGGCATCTTCCTAACCCAGGGATTGAACCCACGTCTCTTACATCTCTGGCTTTGGCAGGTGGTTCCCTGGTGGCTCAGACTGTAAAGAATGTGCATGGAATGCAGGAGACCCAGGTTCGATCCCTGGGTTGGGAAGATACCCTGGAGAAGGGGATGGCCACCCACTCCAATATTCTTGCCTGGAGAATTCCATGGATAGAGGAGCCTGACAGTCAACAGTCCATGGGGTCACAAAAAGTTGGACACAACTGAGTGGCTACCACTTTTTCATTTCCACTATCGCCACATGGAAAGCCCCACAAGCAGGGAGACTGAGACACTTTTCAAAGCAGAAATTGCCATTTTGTACTTTAAAGTTGGTTGCGCTCTGGTGTGTGATATGAACCCTTTCAGTGGCGCCCAAGTCCTCAGAAATGTCAACGGCACTAGGATATTTTCAACAGATAGGATTTCTGGGAATATTTTTGGAGATCAGTTTCAGTTTAGGCTGACGTGACTTGGGAAACTGCATCCATGTAAACAGAGCCAGGACACAGTGAAGATCTTGAGAATGTCATTCTTTCCCATACTCCTCCAGGAATTGGCAGAAAATTGGAGGAGGGCTTTAGTCTTAACCAAGGCATGGAATTAGGGTTGAACCTTGGTTGAACCCATGGAATTAGGTCTTTTCCAGAATTACTTTGGCACGACAGTCCCAGGTAACTGTGTTCCTTTGCACTGGATGCAAGAATGAATGGATAAAGAAGTGGTATACACACACACACACACACACACGCAAATATTACTCAGCCATAAAAAATGAAATCATGCCATTTGCAACAACTTGGATGGACCTAGAGCTTATTATACTAAGTGAAGTAAATCAGAGAAAGCAAATATCATATGATATCACTTGTATATAGAATCTTAAAAAATGGAAAGAGAGAGATGGTTTGGAGAGAGACACAGAACATTTATAAGCAGCCGAGGTAGGTCTACAGCACTGTGCTAAGTTCAGGGCTCACTGTTATGAGAGACGCAGTCTCCATTCTAGGAAAGCTCAGGGTCTGGAAAGAGAGATTTACTGTGAACAGATAGGAACCATACACAATGATAAGCTCATGGAGAGTGACAAGAAGGGGCTGCTGCAAAGCAGGGGGACCTGCGTCAGACACCTATCCCAAGGCTGAGTTTTGGGTGGAGAGTTTTCATGATGGCCTCCTGGACACTGAGACTTCACAACTGTCTCATTTAAGAGATGGCCAGGAATAAAGAAAGCGGGGGAAGATCCTTCTAAAACAGCCTTGCCAGGCTTGCTAATCTATGAGTACCTCTCATTTCAGCGGGAACATCAGAGGCTGAGAGAGACGTTTTGGAGAAGGTGGGGTCTAGTTGTGCCCCTTAAATCACACTTCACGGGCAATGACACTTCTGCCTATAGCTGAATGCCAATTGTATTGAAAATTGATTGATTGTCATTTCACAGAAGCCAACACAAAAGATGGTATGCACTTCCAATTTTAGTTCTAATAAAGCAAAAATAGTTACAAGGCAAATCAAAAACAGTAAAAGTAAATTAATGTTAGAGAAAGTTGTAAAAATTGGTTAGGGAGACAATTTATCTCATTTGCATGTTCTCTAGTTCAGTCATGTCCGACTCTTTGCTCTATAGCCCACTCACTTGTCTTCTCTGTCTATGGAATTTTCCAGGCAAGAATACTGGAGTGGGTTGCCATATGGGAGTGGGTTGCATCTTCCCGATGCAAGGATTGAACCCTGTGCAGGAATATGCACTGGCCGGCAGATTCTTTACCACTGTGCCACCCAGGAAGCCCAACTCATTGTACATGCAATGAATTTCTGAATTTCTGAATGAATCACTTGTTTAATCATGAAGAAATTGCTACTGATGTTTCAAAAATCTTGGAGTATCAATTTGACAGTCCTTTTTGAATGTTCCTCATTACTTATTCAGCTTGGATTGCACCAGCTAAATCCTCTGTTGTTAGTCTGGATCCTGTTGTTATTTTCTCCAGAGAATGGGGGTTCTATTGATACTTCCAAAAATATACTTCCAAAAGTATATATACATATATAGACATACTTTTACATACATGTTTATGAATAAAAGCTGATATTTTACAAAAACATATAAAAGAGTATCAGTTCAGTTCAGTTGCTCAGTCGTGTCCGACTCTTGATGATCCCATGAACTGCAGCATGCCAGGCCTCCCTGTTCATCACCAACTCCAGGAGTCTACCCAAACTCATGTCCATTGAGACGGTGATGCCATCCAACCATCTCATCCTCTGTCGTCCCCTTCTCCTCCTGCCCTCAATCTTTCCCAATGTCAGGGTCTTTTCAAATGAGTCAGCTCTTCGCATCAGGTGCCCAAAGCATTGGAGTTTCAGCTTCAACATCAGTCCTTCCAATGAACACCCAGGACTGATCTCCTTTAGAATGGACTGGTTGGATCTCCTTGCAGTCTAAGGGACTCTGAAGAGTCTCCTCCAACACCACAGTTCAAAAGCATCAATTCTTCGGCACTCAACTTTCTTTATAGTCTAACTCTCACATGGTTTCTCCAGTAGTCAAGTATGGATGTGAGAGTTGGACTATAAAGAAAGCTAAGCGCTGAAGAATTGATGCTTTTGAACCGTGATGTTGTGTATATATACAGTCAGTGCTCATTATTTGGGAGTTCCTTGTTTGTGAATTCGCCTACTCACTAAATTGTTTGTAACCCCCAAATCAACACTCTCTGTGCTTTCCTGGTTAGTTATTCTCAGATATGTGCAAAGTTGCCCTGTTGTGCACATTCTCAGCTGAGGTGCAACAGGCACCAGTTCTGCCTTGGTTTGGATCATGAAGAGATGACCCCTGGATGGAGACAGTGGAGCAGTACACTATAGTGCAGAAGCTCTGGCTCTGAGCCAGTGGGACCGGGTTTGAATCCCAAGTCCAACACCTGTCAGTAGGACATCCTCACTATTCTAACCTCATTTTCACTTTTGTAAAATAAAGAAGACAGAATCAACCAGGATTAGGATGAGTTGTGTTTCAGGATTTGAGATTATAATATAGATTATATATATATATATGTATATATGTATACACACACACACACATACACCCATATATGTGTATAACATAGAGTAACATATAGATCGGAGAAGGCAATGGCACCCCACTCCAGTACTCTTGCCTGAAAATTCCCATGGAAGGAGGGGCCTGGTGGGCTGCAGTCCATGGGGTCGCTAGGAATCGGACACGACTGAGCGACTTCACTTTATTTTTTCACTTTCATGCTTTGGAGAAGGAAATGGCAACCCACTCCAGTGTTCTTGCCTGGAGAATCCCAGGGACAGGGGAGCCTGGTGGGCTTCAGTCTATGGGGTCACACAGAGTTGGACACGACTGAAGCGACTTAGCAGCAGCAGCAGTAGCAGCAACACATATATGGGCTTCCCTGGTGGCTCAGATGGTAAAGAATCTGCAAGGAATGCGGGAGACCTGGGTTCGATCCTTGGGTTGGGAAGATCCCCTGGAGGAGGGCATGGCAACCCACTCCAGGATTCTTGCCTAGAGAATCCCATGGACAGAGGAGCCTGGTAGGCTACAGTCCATGGGGTTGCAAAGAGTCAGACACAACTGAGCGACTATGTAAGCATGCACACAACATATAGATATTTTCCCTGGGGACAATGGTGCAATTTTCTCAATTACTTTATAGAACATAACTACCACAAAACGTAAATCAACTATATACATGTACATACGGGATCACACAGTCAGACATGACTGAAGTGACTTAGCAGTAGCAGCAATGCATGTACATATGCATACACACATACATGCACATACACACAGACACACACGGGGAAGACATATATATGTTTGCATGTTTGTAAATAGGATAGAGTGTGTTTGACCATTTGTTATATATTCTCAAATCCACACAGATATAATCAACAGATATTGCTAACGGCTCTTGTTTCTTCCATTTTCAGAAGTGAAGAAATTATCTCTCAAAAGAACTTTCCTCCTGATGAAAAGGGACTAAATTGCTCACTTTTGCAGGTGCATTAAGTTCTTTGGGGAAAGCCTGCTTAAGCCCACTCAGTAAACTATCTCCTTCAACACGCTGAATAGTATCCCATTAATCTTACCAAGTTAATGCAACTTCAAAAGGGAGATAATTCACCCTTCTTTCATAAGTATGGTGAGAGCCATAATGCACATTTTCCCCAACTATTTTTCTATATTTTTCTATTCATTGGCTAGGATTTCTAGATGAAGCTTACATTATTATAGAAAAAGGATGGCTGCCCATGACAGGTAAAAAGTGATGCCACTGATTTTAAAATAGTATTTTAAAAAATCTTTTAAAATTTTAAAAGCTTCTTTCAAAAGTTCTAATGAATTCATAATATTCCTTTTCTGCTCTTCTTCTATGACTTTTGGTGACCAAGGGGACATGTTTACCAGACAGCTGAAAGGCAGAAATATCTGTCTTTTGAACTGAACGGACCAGCTAGTCTATGAAAGGTATAGACCTTTCAGTCTTGACTTTTGTAATCCAGAACATAAAACTATTGAGCCCATGAAAAGTATTCAGAAAAGGCAGTGTGATGTTTAATTTGCTATGCTTGTGCTAAGTTGCTTTAGTTGTATCTGGACTTTTTACAACCCCATGGACTGTAGCCCACCAGGCAATATACCAAGAACCAGAATGCAATAAATCAAACTTGATCCAAAACATGTGTGTACTCAGTCGCTTCAGTCCTGTCCCACTCTGTGACCCTATGGACTGAAGCCTGCCAGGCTCCTCTATCCATGGGATTCTCCAGGCAAGAATACTGGAGGGTTGCCATGCCCTCCTCAAGGAGATCTTCCCGACCCAGGGATCGAACCCGTATCTCTTAGGGCTCCTGCATCGGCAGGCAGGGAATTTGCCACTTGCACCACCTGGGAATTTGCTATAGCCAAGTGTAAAACCATTTATTTATGGTGTTATGAAGAAAGAATTCCTATCTACAAGTTTATAACTCTCACTAGAAGAGAACTAGAGTTGTTTCTAAATATTGCATTAGTTGGAACAGATTAGGTTTAGTAATAAATAAGCCCCTAAATCAATGATAGTTCAAACACAAGACAAGTTAATCTCTCATCCACGTAAGAGAATTTGAGCATTTTGAGCATTACTTTACTAGCGTGTGAGATGAGTGCAACTGTGCAGTAGTTTGAGCATTCTTTGGCATTGCCTTTCTTTGGGATTGCAATGAAAATGGACCTTTTCCAGTCCTGTGGCCACTGCTGAGTTTTCCAAATTTGCTGGCATATTGAGTGCAGCACTTTCACAGCATCATTTTTCAGGATTTGAACTAGCTCAACTGGAATTCCATCACCTCCACTAGCTTTGTTCGTAGTGATACTTCCTAAGGCCCACTTGACTTCACATTCCAGGATGTCTGGCTCTAGGTGAGTGATCACACCATCGTGATTATCTGGGTCGTGAAGATCTTTTGATTTGTCCAAATAGATGCCTGAGACTGATTCGGAGACCAGCTACCTGAGGGACCTGGCAGAGCACTGGTCTACCTGTGTTGCTTGTGTGGTATTGTGCAAGATCTGTATTTCTGGGCTTAATAGGGTAGAGGCAACCTCCTGATTATAGCAGAGGTTGAATGGGTCTGGAGATGGTGGTGACAATTCCTTGGGCTGGTCCTGGGAGTTGTCCCTGGAAGCTTAGTCTAGCACTATTCCTCCAGATCTTTCGGTGATTCTGTGAGCTTTCTAATATCCTTTAATACATTTCTTCTGTATCATCTGGCTAGACGGAACCCTGTTGTCTGCAACTGAAAACCTTCACCAGTACTGAGATCCAGCTAGCCAACGTAGAACCAGAACTCATTGCTTTGTATATGAGACTATTTATATTCCTAATTATCCACATTTTCTTATTCTAGCTAGAATAGTCAGTTGAGTTGTTCAGTCACGTCTGACTCTTTGAGACCTCATGAACTGCAGCACACCAGGCTTCCCTGTCCATCATCAACTTCTGGAGCTTGCTTAAACTCACATCCATCAAGTTGGTGATGCCATCCAACCATCTCATCCTCTGTCCTCCCCTTCTCTTACTGTCTTCAGTCTTTCCCAGCATCAGGGTCTTTTCCATTGGGTCAGTTCTTCACATCAGGTGGTCAAATTATTGGAGCTTCAGCTTCAGCATCAATCCTTTCAATGAATGTTCAGGACTGATTTCCTTTAGCATTGACTGGTTTGATCTCCTTTCTGTCCAAGGGACTCTCAAGAGACTTCTTCAACACCACAGTTCAAAAGCATCAATTCTTTGGCCCTCAGCTTTCTTTATGGTCCAATTCACACATCCATACATGACCACTGGAAAAACCATAGCTTTGACTATATGGACCTTTGTTGGCAAAGTAATGTCTCTGCTTTTTAATATGCTGTCTAGGTTGGTCATAGCTTTTCTTCCAAGGAGCAAGCATCATTTGATTTCATGGCTGCAGTCACCATCTGCAGTGATTTCGGAGTCCAAGAAAATAAATTCTGTCACTGTTTCCATAGTTTCCTGATCTATTTGCCATGAAGTGATGGGACCAGGTGCCATGATCTTCTTTTTTTGAATAATGAGTTTTAAGTCAGCTTTTTCACTCTTCTCTTTCACCTTCATCAAGAGGCTGTTTAGTTCCTCTTTGCTTTCTGCAACAAGGGTGGTGTTATCTGCATATCTGAGGTTGTTGATATTTCTCCTGGCAATCTTGATTCCAGCTTGTGCTTCATCCAGTCCAGCCTTTCACATAATGTACTCTGCATATAACTTAAATAAGCAGCGTGACAATATGCAGTCTTGATGTACTCTTTTTCCAATTTGGAACCAGTCCATTCATTGTTCCTTGTCTGGTTCTGTTGTTTCTTGAGCTGCATACAGATTTCTCAGGAGGCAGGTAAGGTGGTCTGGTATTCCCATCTCTTTAAGATTTTTCCACAGTTTGTTGTTATCCACATAGTTAAAGGCTTTAGCATTAAGCAGAAGTAGATGTTTTTCTGGAATTCTCTTGCTTTTTCTATGATCCAACGGATGACTCTTTCTGACCCTATATACTACACAGTCCATGGAATTCTCCAGGCCAGAGAATACTGGAGTGGGTAGTCTATCCCTTCTCCAGTGGATCTTCCTAACCCAGGAATCGAACCAGGGTCTCCTGCATTGCAGGTGGATTCTTTACCAGCTGAGCTACCAGGGAAGCCCAGCCAGAATAAGCGCTGTGCTAAAAATAAACAGAGAAAGAGTTCTGTTCATACTGTGTTGAAATATTAAAGCTGTATCAGAACACATTTGGAAGACATCGTGGTTGTGGCAGGAGAACTCCAAGGGGAGATGGTACATTTCAGGAAACTAAGTTGGGACCGCTTGTTCAGAGGCCCCTCAGTGCTAGGGAATTCTCTTTCCAGAGTTATCCCTGAAGGTTTGGGGATATAATTTATTAAAAAAGGCAAATTCCTTCACAGATTGACTATAAAAAGAAATCAACTATCCTATAAATGGATATCTCAAATTTTATTTTATTTTTTTTGCCTTAGAGGACAGTGGTCACTTGGGCCTGATTTTTGGAGAAATTATTTTTACTAAAAATTTGTATACCCCAAATAATGTTTCTAAGTTAATAGAGGCTTAACAGAGACTGAAACCAAAGATACGCCATCAGTACTGCATATGCAGAAGAGAGATGGCTTTGTGAAAGGAAACTTGGTTAAGTGGGAAGAGCTTTGGGTTCTGTTACTTACTAGCTGTGTATAGCCTTAGGCAAAGTTACTTAACTTCTCTGAGCCTTATTTCTTCATCTTTAAATTGGAGATAATAATCATAGGATTAAGATCATGGAGTTATCATTATGCTTAATTAAAGGTGTGTAATGGTTCTTCATTGCAAGCAATAGAAACCAATTCTGGCTGACTGAAGCAGAAAAGGAATTATTGGGAGGCTATTAAGATGATCATAGAATTGACAGGAAAGTAAAAGAACCAGGACTTGAAAATGAGCAGCATTAACGGAAGCCAATCGACAGAAAAGGGCCAAGGTCAAAGCAGGAATGGCTGGTTGTGGTACACTCACTGGCTTCTCTACCACTGATGCTAGCTCCTGCTGCAGCAGTGCCTGGCTAAGCCAGACACTGATGCCATGGGACTCTGAGCCCACTGAATCTATGAACTGAACCCTCTCAGTGATGTCCTAAACCTGAATATTTTCTTATCAATTCAGCTGACAATCTAAGTTTTTATTTTATTTTTGTTGTTTTGATTTTTTTTAAATTTTATTTTATTTTTAAACTGTACAATATTGTATTGGTTTTGCCAAATATTGAAATGAATCCACCACAGGTATACATGTGTTCCCATCCTGAACCCTCCTCCCTCCTCCCTCCCCATACCATCCCTCTGGGTCGTCCCAGTGCACCAGCCCCAAGCATCCAGTATCATGCATCGAACCTGGACTGGCGACTCGTTTCATACATGATATTATACATGTTTCATTGTCATTCTCCCAAATCTTCCCACCCTCTCCCTCTCCCACAGAGTCCATAAGACTGTTCTATACATCAGTGTCTCTTTTGCTGTCTCGTATACAGGGTTATTGTTACCATCTTTCTAAATTCCATATATATATGCATTAGTATACTGTATTGCTGTTTTTCTTTCTGGCTTACTTCACTCTGTATAACAGGCTCCAATTTCATCCACCTCATTAGAACTGATTCAAATGTATTCTTTTGAATGGCTGAGTAATACTCCATTGTGTATATGTACCATAGCTTTCTTATCCATTCATCTGCTGATGGACATCTAGGTTGCTTTTTTAAGTTTTTATTTTATTTTTATTGAAGTATAGTTGGTTTACAAGGTTGTATTAATTTCTGCTGTACAGCAAAGTGATTCAGTTATACATATATATACCTTTTCTGCCTATTCTTTTCCATTATGGTTTATCACAGGATATTGAATATAGTTTCCGGTGCTATGCAGTATGACCTTGCTGTTTATCCATTCTATAGATGATAGTTTGTATCTGCTAACCCCAACTTCCCACTCCATCCCCCCACTTCCCATTTCCCCCTTGGCAACCATAGGTCTGCTGAACCTGAATTGAACCTGACTGTGAAAGATGACTGCTAAACATTCAGGAACTCTGCAAGCTGGGCATTAAAGTGTTTCTAGTTTGAAATCAGCCACAGTAGAAGTTATTTATACCACATAAATCAGTGAATGCTAAAAATCAGGGCTGAGATTTTGTTTTGTTTTCTCCCGAGACCCATTTACCAGCACACTGCTGCCTCAAATGCCACTCCTGAATGTGAACACCCAATTGGCTAAGTCTAGAATGGGGTCGCACAGAGTCAGACACCACTGAAGCGACTTAGCAGCAGCAGTAGAACACAAGAATGTGTTTAGCTACAAGGGGATGGCGAGAGGAGTGGCTGGCCTTTTAGACAATAGCCGAAAGGGGGTCTCTCTCTTACCAAGACTGAAGCAGGTGGAGAATTCTACCCAAAAGATTTTCAATGCTGAAAAGTGAAAATGACAGTCACTCAGTCGTGTCTGACTCTGTGACCTCATGGACTTGTAGCCCACCAGGCTCCTTTGTCCATGGAATTCTCCAGGCAAGAATACTGGAGTGGGTAGCCATTCTTTTCTCCTGGGGATCTTCCCGACCCAGGGATCAAACTTGGGTCTCCTGCATTGCAGGCAGATTCTTTACTGTCTGAGCCACCAGAGAAGCCCCATCTCCGAAAGTTTCAGACATTCTCTACAATACTCAAAGGGCTCACCTAAAGATGTGCCCTTACCCATCACAAGTACCCAGAATATGTGGGGTTCCTTCTCCTTCATTTTGTCTCTTTTCCTAAGTTTTGGCCACATTATAATCCTTACTTTTCTGTTTGATATGTTCTCTGAAGTTCTGACCACAACAAAATTGAAGCCTTTAATACAGCCTTGCTCTAAGTTGTATCCAGTTAAAGAATAAGGTCATTGCAAAGGTTCCAAGCATAAATTGACAACTGTAATATGTTACTTATTAAGGAAATGAGCATCTTTTGCTAATATAGAATTTTCTTAAAATTTTCACATTTAAGTACTTTTTAGATGAAAGTAACTGATAAGTACAAACACTTGAACAAGACAAATTTCTTATTAAGATACTGAAGTTCTATTTATTAAGTTATTCAAAGTCCTAGCAGAAGAATTTTTCATTTAAGAAAAGGTGATTAAAACAAAGAATCTTCCAAGTGAGAGGATATGGCAGGCAGAGCATGCTATTTTTCCTCCAGATTAATAAATGTTAAGGTACCTTGTTAATCAGCCAGAGGTTAGGAAAAAATGAATATAAATAAAATTTTTTTCATGAAAATTGCCTTTTTATATATCAGCTACAAAGTGATTTATGTCCTAGAACTTGAATGAAGAGGAGAAAAAGCTGTTTTAGTAATAGAAATTGCATTGCAAAACATTTTTTTGGGATGTATCTTGTTTAATTTTTCACGTTGCATATTCATCACTCTGTGTGTACGGGTTGGAAGGTGCCTCAATTCACATTTGAAATTAGAAAAATCTGTCACTGTTCAGAGTCAGCTTTCATTTTCTAAATGGTTTAAGAGGAAGGGATTTTTTTTCCAGATGAAGTTGCTCATTCTTAAAGGGATATTTGGAAGTTTCTCTGCCTGGAACTTTTGCTCAAGTGTTTGGAAAGGATGATGCAGAGACTGCTGGGTGAGGGCAGAAGAGGCTGCATGGGGTCCTGGAAGGAGAACAGATTTCACTCTGACTCCAGTGATTTCATTGCCTGGCAGCTGGTCAGCTTGCCTCGTGGCCTCATTTAGGTTCTTCATCTGAAATATAAGGGCGCATCTAGAAGTCCTTTTCATTTCCTTACCCTTCAAACTTCTGCATCCTAATTACTAATTCTAATGCCATCTCTTTGTTGAAAATGCACTTCATTATTTGTAGTTCGGCTAGGCACTCATGAAACATTGGCAAATGGCCATGAAAGAAACAGAATTTCCTATTCCTGGTGCCCCAGTTCACACCTGCAGCACAGAAATCCCCTCCTCCGGCTTTTCTGTATGAGTAAACACTTATTTTTGGCAATGCTGGCTTGAGAATAGCATCTCCATAGAAACCACTGTTTGGGTGAACGCTTTTCTTGCGATTGAGACTCTTTTCCACTTTTACATGTCATCTTAATTGATAAAACAGGTACATCTGTCAAGATCACCAAGTCTCTCCGTCAGCTTGCAAGTCAAATCCCAAATTAGGTACAACACCTGAACCGGCATGCAAGCAGAGAGGAGGCGTCAGTGTTGTCATGACAACTGGGAAATGCCATGTCTCTCCACAAATGCTAATTCAACTGTCATGGTGGGTTTTACACATCAGTTGTTATTGCATTTCTTCTGGGAGCAAAAATAAAGTAACATTTTGGGTCTTCCCTGAGGGATTCAAAGCCATTTCTTTTGTTGTTGCTACTGATGTTGGTGGTTAGGTTTCTTTCTTCTCCTGTGTTCCAACCCTGATATTCTCAGAGTTTCAGGGTCTAGTGGGAGCCAGCTCCATCAAGGCATCTTTAAAGGGTCCTGAGGAACATTTGGAGGGTGGAATTGGAGCAGAGAAGATCTAGACCACCTACCATTTTATACTTTGGAGTCTAGGTTCTCAAACAGAACTCTGTAAACCAGCTTCATAAGATGGCTTAAGGATAAACAGAAATAAATGGGAAAGCTGCAAGTGTATCACTTGTTCCAGTGCTATTACACCCAGAAAGAGCTTTCATTTGATACCCAAACCATGGGATAAACTATATAATGCATAATGTTTTTCCCCCACTTCCCCCTCCAGCTCCCAATTGTGTGGATAATTATAAAAACGTACCTGTTTTCTAGAGGATGGATGGTGAAATGATGAACTCTGGACAGAAACATTTTCCAGTGGGCCAGCTACACTTTCCAGCCCCATCAGCCTCAATCTTCTAGTCCCTGATATGTTTAGAAGCAAAGAGGCCAAACAACTCTATGATCTGGTAGAGGAAACCCTAGCATAGTTTGCATCAAGGCATTGTGATAGGAAATATATCTAGCTGTAAAAAATGGATGGGCTGAAATGACTCATAATTTTGAAGAAGCACTTGGTTTTGGATGTTGGGTGAACAGGGAATTCTCCATTCGGAACCATTAAAGACTTCCTGATTTGTGGATGTGTCACAGGGAGCCAGAGTTGATTTTTGAAATGTCAGTTTGATTGCTCCCCCTGGAATGCTCCTGGTGTTCTGACGAGAAGAGGAACACACTCTGTTCAGAAGCATATGCTGTCCCCTTCTTCAGGAAGGATGGAGACAAACAGCACAAATGAATGCACACACTGTTTTTAATATTTTGGTGCAACACGTGTCTCTAAATTCACTCCATGCTTGCTCAGTTTTTCATTTCCTGTGTAGATGTATTCTCAGATTGGGAACAACTTCATTACCCACACATTTGGATTAATTTCTGAGTCATGCATAGCTTCTTCTCACAAGAACAGATCACAAAATCTAGGTATTGAGAGCTGGAATTTGACCATTTTTCAAGCTAAGTGTTCTAGAATAAGATGTTCCATGAAGATCAACTGTGATGACACCACTTCTGATTGATTAGGTGGCCTGAGAATCTCAAGTCATGAAAAAAAAACTGGTAATAATTCAACCAAATCATTACCAATGATGAAGGGCTGCCTAGTTTCCAGGCATTTGTATTAACCTCATTTAATTTTCACAACAATTCAGTGAATTTGATCTTATTTTCAGATGAAGGAACTTGTTTCGGAGATTAACTTGCCCAGGTCATACATCCCTGCTTGCTGGAGTTAAAATGCAAACCTGACTTTGCTTTATTCTTAAGCCAGATACCTCCACACTAAGCAGAGCTTCGTCACCAGTCAATAAGTCACAGGCAATGGTACATTTTTGTTGGTACCTATGATATTAGTACCAACAAATGTTAGTAAGGATTTTTAATGTAGGTGTCCTAGAAGACTGGGCTCTCTATTGCAGACAAGGCATTAGAATCTTTCATAATAATGAAGAAGTAAGGCCTGGATATGGAGAAGGCAATGGCGCCCCACTCCAGTACTCTTGCCTGGAAAATCCCATGGACGGAGGAGCCTGGTGGGCTGCAGTCCATGGGGTCGCTAAGAGTCGGACACGACTGAGCGACTTCACTTTTCACTTTCATGCATTGGAGAAGGAAATGGCAACCCACTCCAGTGTTCTTGCCTGGAGAATCCCAGGGACGGGGGAGCCTGGTGGGCTGCCGTTTATGGGGTCGCACAGAGTCGGACACGATTGAAGTGACTTAGCAGCAGCAGCAGCAGCAGCAAGGCCTGGATAAACAGAAATGGAATAAATAATAGGGACAATATTACTTGGAAATGAGAGAAAATAATTCTTATTAGCTAAATGAGATCGTGGCCTGCCGTATGAGCCAATCCTTCCGTATTTATTGAAATGCCAGTGTAAGCGGAGTCCTATAGTACAACCTTTAGCAAAATTCAGCATCAATTACCAGCTAGCAACTACTGGAGGAGGTTTCAGTTTTCATGAAGTCCAAGTATAAGGTAAGTGTTGATTTTACTTTGTCAGGTGACATCTTGTTTGAAATATGGAGCAATGAAATTTCACTTAAGAATATTTCTCTGATTTTTTTTAAATGAAAGAATTATGCTAGGGCAACTGCATTGTGCAGGAAAAAGGGGTACCATTTGCCCAGATGGCAACAAAAGTGGTGCCCACCTGATTTATGCAACAGGGCAGCCTTCACTGATTTGAGAGAAACTCCAAGACTCTTCTCTACTGACATATGAGCTTTTTAAAAAAATGTATTTCCCTAAGCAGCTGAGTGGACAGTGGTGTCATTTAGTGACATGCAAAATCCTATGGGAGGAATGAACTTGTTTGCAGTGTAAGCCAGGAGCGCTCCTGTGGGGATGCTAAATTTGAAAGGTTGACTCTGTCATTGGCTACACAAGACTGGAGAGGAGGGGAAAGGCTGGGACCAGATATAGAATCTGGGGAGTTATCAATATACAGATAATGCTATGGAACTGAATGTCCTAGAGAGGGAGAGTGGAGAGAGAAGAGAAGAGGCCCAGGACTGGGTTCAAAGTTCTGCCAATATTTAGAGGTCAGGAAAAGGCTGAGGAAATGGCCTCTGAGACCCAAAAGGGAGCAGTCAGTGAACTACGAAGAAAACTAAGAGGTGAGTGTCCAGAATGGAAGACAAGTAAGAAGAGCACTGCAAGAAGGAGAACAAGTGCTGGTCACATGCTGCTGAGCGTTAGAGGGGTCCTGCTGATTCTTTCTCCTGTGTATTTTCTAAACATGCTCCCTCCTTTCCACCTCTCTCACTGCTTCCCTGGCTCAGAAATACAACAGTTCCTCAAGGCATCTCCTCGCCTCTTGATGAAGCCTCCTTAAAATCCATGCTCCATACTATCCCCAGACTGGGTAATCTCTCTAAAATGCAATGCTACTATGCAATAGCTCTCTGTTGCCCCTAGAATATAATCTTCACTCCTTCATATGTCTGTAACCGAACAGAACCCTCTGGGGCCTTCATGGGACAGACTCCTCTTCCATATATCTTCTGCTGTAGTTCCTCTCTGAAGCATCCAGATAGTAGTATCTCAGGCATATTTCCTGAGTTCTTCAGATGCTAAAAACCAAATGGTAGAAATTAACTAGTTGATGATTGGTAGACCCCACAGTTTCTGGGGCCCAATGATTGATAATGTTAACTGCCCTGTTACCACAACATCAACCAGAGAATTATGCATGAGCTGATCACACACCCTGCAACCCCTCTCCCTTGCCTGACATTAAAAAATGCTTTGCTAAAACCCTTCTGGGATTTCGGGGGTTGGGGGAGGGGAACACGAGCCACCTGTTCTCCTCTCATGGCCCTGCAAGAAACCTTTCTCTGCTCCAAACCTGACATTGAGGTTGGTTTGTCCTGTGCATCAAGTACAAGAACTTGCATTCAGTAACGTGTCCTATGAAGTCCTTTACCACCTGGAACTTAACTCCTGCCACTCCAGCTCTGTCTCCCACACATTGTGTGCTATGCCCCCACTGAGTCGCTATTAATGTGACCCACTTTTTTTTTTTTTAACCTCTAGGCAATTCCTTCTGGCTGATGCTATTCCATCTAGTTAAAATGCTTTCCTCCACATAGTCCTTCTAAAACTGCTTAGTATATAGATCTCAGTTCCGGAGTTATCTCCTCTGTAAAGTCTTCCCTGATCTCCCTAAACAGATAGGTATTGTCCATCCCACCATCCCATGACTTGCGATCTGTATCTCCATGACAACACCTTCCAATTGTTTTGAAGCTGCTTTTTTATTAGGATTATGATACCAGATGCTGCCATTAAACCATGAATTCCTTAAAACAGAGCCCATCCTTCTCTTTCAATGTTTCCAGTGCCATGTACAGTGTCTTGATTCTGATCCCAGAGAGGCAACAGTGAGCCCTGGCTTAAAATTAGATCTTAGTTCCCTGCCCAGGAATTGAAGCTGAGTAGCCTAGATGACGGAGAAGGCAATGGCACCCCACTCCAGTACTCTTGCCTGGAAAATCCCATGGATGGAGGAGCCTGGTGGGCTGCCGTCTATGGGGTCATGCAGAGTCGGACATGACTGAAGTGGCTTAGCAGCAGCAGCAGCCTGAATGAAAACAAGGAATCCTAACCACTAGTACAGCAGGAGCTAGAGGCTAGAAGCAAAATTCCCCTAGCCCTTGCCTCCATTGAGAAATGCATTGAGAAATTACTCAAAGAGAGCAGTAAACAGGTGGTTAAATCATTTATATAGGGTAGTTCTGTATCTTTGTTTACCTTTGGCCAATTACCTGGTTTCTTTATCCACACCTGACTTGCCCTCGTACTCTCCCCAACATGCGTAACTTTCTTTCCAAGATGAATTTCAACCCAGAGGCCTATAGAGGGCCTTGGCATCACCTGTTGTGGGGTGGCCCCCCTTTCTTTTTGATCCCTAAGGAATCTTTCTGTGCATGTGCAATGCCTCTCTTGCTCCAGGGATGGGAAATATGTGACCTCTTTATCTTTTACTCAAACAAGGTTTAGCCCCTCTCTGTTTCTGCCATAGCTGTTATCTTAAAGTGTCCTCAGGAGACAAAGCCTGGCTATTTACCCTGTTTCCATTGTTATTTCTATTTCCAAGTGCAAACGGGAGGCTGATTGTAAATTCCTAAACTGGAGCCCATCTATCTCCTGGTTCAATTTCTGTGAGAAGCTCCATAGTATACACTGAATGAACAAGACTTTCAAGCCCTCATGATAGTCTGTATTTCCATATTGGTCGTACTTCAGCAAAATTCTCAGGGGTTTAGTCAATCATTAAAAGTCATGGCTAATCACTCACCAGGCCCTCACCTGGTGAATACATTGCCCAAGTAGTCCCAGGTGGCAGGCAACTGGTGATTGCTGTTTTATTATTCACAAGGGGCTATTCCTGACCATTTCCTGTAGGAGTTCACAGTGTGAATCATGCAGCTGGTTGCTTAACCTAGGCAACTCCGCTCATCCCATTTCTTGAAAGTCCAGTGCTGTATTACTTCAATTAAAATGATCCAGTTTTTGTCAAAGTTCCCCCAGCTATAGAGAAATTATACCTCAAGATAATAATAAAATTTTATTAAGACTTCATACTTTTATTAATATAATTTTGAAAGAAAATGCCTTACATAACCTAGCCATTACCTATCGAGGAATATGATATAGGGAGGGAAGCAGGGTAGACTACATTAGCTTAGAGTTGAAATAGTTTATGGAGGCGATTCACGGAAAGCATTACAAAGTCAGATTCTGGCATTTAAGTACTTTCCACTAGAAAATATATATTTTTTATCTCCCTGACACTAAGGTTACATAATAGTAGAATTTGATCATCTCTGTCTTGTTTTCTTCTCTTTTTCATATTAAAAAAAGCTACTTCAAGATTATATCTGCCGCTGAAAGATTAAAAAGAGAAAATTCAGGCTTCAAAGTGTTATTAAAGCATGCATTTTGACCTCTCAAAATCTGACCCTTTAGAGATCAACTATTCTGGTCCTTCTCTCTGTGTTTCAATTATACCAGAAGAATGAGAATCTGTCCTATTTTTTAGAAGCCTGGAAAGGAAATCTCCATCAGTAGCTCTTTGAAGGACTTTCCAGGTGGCGCTGGGGGTAAACCCGCCTGCCAATGCAGGAGACCCAGGTTTGATCCCTGGGTCACAAAGATTCCCTGCGGAAGGCAATGGCAACCCACTCCAGTATTCTTGCTTGGGAAATCCTATGGACAGAGGAGCCTGGTGGGCTACAGTACATAGGGTTGCAAAGAGTCGGACACAACTGAGCACACACACACAACTCTCTGAAACTTCTCTCCTCTTCTTGAAGGACTTAATGCTTCCATGAAGCCTTTTGCTTCCTCCAAGTCTGGACGACACGATCCATAAAACCACATCTTCACTGGGATGCTTTTGGCTTCACTTAGCAGTAAGCTCAATTCAAACTGTCAGTCAGGGAACTTATTACCTCTCATAACTGCAAGCCTCAGGTCATGTGGGTGCTGGACCCACATGATTGATTTGGTGGCTCAAGAATATCCCTGGGACACAGGTCTCTCCATCTTCCATGGCCATCTTCAGAGCTTGTTCCAATCCAAGCTGGTAGCAAGAGAAGTCCAGAGACAAAATCCAGAAGTAGAAGAATGGTCACTTCTTCCTTCGTCTCTTCCTTAGAAGGGAGGAAACCTTTTCTAGAAATGCCCTAGCAGACTTCCCTTCATGTTTCTTGGTCAGAATTAGCCACTCTTGAATCAGGCATTGACAAGGAGGAGGAAATACCCACAGCCGACCGATTATGGGTGGATTAAACCACAGAGGCCTCTACATCCACCTGCCATTCCATCCAGCTTTCCTCTTCGCCTCTGGGCCTCTCCCATTACCCATTTCCTGCAGTGACTGGGAAGGGAGGGCCAAGAAGAGGACAAGAGAACACAGAGACAGAGAAGAAGGGGTAGTTCAAGTTTGTATTGAGAATGCAACTTAAAAGTGGAGAATAGAATTTATTAAAAAGGAATCATTTCTCCCATTTATTAAGGAAAAGTTAGATCCTGTGATCTGAGTTCCCATTGAACCCTGAGGTGTGATTCTGACTGATAGAAGCTTGCACAGTGAAGTCAGACAAGCTTGTGTGTCTTTAGGTCAATTAGTTTAATTGTGTTGAGCCTCAGTTACCTCATTTGAAAAACAGGAGTAATAATCATCTTGCGTGTTGTTGTGAGCACTGGAAATATTATATAACCAGTGCTAGCATCACACCTGGTTCTTTATAAATAACAGCTGTTGTTTATAATAATATTAAAAAGAAGAAATTAAAGATGCTAAAGACAGTCAGCATTAGGGACCATAGGAAGCCTGAACACTTTTGACTGATTATCATGAGATGTTAACTACGAATATTGAATAAGTCATTGTCTTAATGCATTACTTCTGTTGTCTCATCCCTTAATTGTTATCTCCCTTTATGGATGAGCATTCAGAAGGTTCAGTATTGGTGAGTGAACAGCCTAGTCTGGAGTCTGGATCTGCTTTGTACGAGGGCCCAATGGAAATGATACCGTTTCCAGACATAAGCCCCCTTACTTGATGCCTGGGTTGTGCATTCAGAATGATTCAAACCAACGCTTGCTTTGACTTGCTTCATTTATTCACTTATTTGAATCTTTTAAAATTGCATGTATGTTGACAACCTGTTGTCACACACAGTCTGTTTTTACCCTTTATTAATGTTGATACAGAACACAAAACCTCTTCCCATTCCCTAGAAAGAATCTACCGGCATCAAAAGATGAGTGAGGTCATGTTTTTGTTTGGTAGAAACCATGCAATACTGTAAAGCAATTATCCTTCAATTAAAAATAAATAAATAAATAAAAAGATGAGTGAGGAATGCAGTTTTCCCTAAAGACCGTATGGCATGGAAGGAGAAGGGGGTTACACTGCCCACCACACAGCCACCTGCTGGAATTCTCACCCAACCTATCAGCGCTTGAGGCTCCTTCTTCCCCATTAGATCTGCACCGTGTGGTGGATCATTCTCCTTGGTGCTTCCCTACAGCCAAGCTTCCTCTCTGGGTCTCAGCTCCTTACCTGGTCTTTCTCACCTTCACTCTGATTACCCACCTCTTTTCTCTGCAGAGAATTTTTAATAGCTCTTCCCCAAGTTCTGCCTTGGATCTACATACCCAGCCCATCTTTGGAATCAACTAAAAATACGTATACCCTCATAGGAGCCCAACCTCCTTAGGAAATGGATAAGGAAGAGAGATAAATAATAAATCTTTGGCTTTTACACGTTTAAGCTGCCTCAGACTATCTTGAGTTTGCAGTAGGGAATATGTAAAGAAATACCTCATGTTCCTCATCTTACGTGTTGACCAGGTTTGTTCTCCAGTATTTATCAATCTATCAGTTCAGTTCAGTTCAGTCACTCAGTCGTGTCCGACTCTTCGAGACCCCATGAATCGCAGCACACCAGGCCTCCCTGTCCATCACCAACTCCCCGAGTTCACTCAAACTCATGTCCATCGAGTCAGTGATGCCATCCAGCCATCTCATCTTCTGTCATCCCCTTCTCCTCCTGCCCCCAATCCCTCCCAGCATCAGAGTCTTTTCCAATGAGTCAACTCTTCACATGAGGTGGCCAAAGTATTGGAGTTTCAGCTTTAGCATCATTCCTTCCAAAGAACACCCAGGACTGATCTCCTTCAGAATGGACTGGTTGGATCTCCTTGCAGTCCAAGGGACTCTCAAGAGTCTTCTTTAACACCACAGGTCAAAAGCATCAATTCTTCGGCGCTCAGCTTTCTTCACAGTCCAACTCTCACATCCATACATGACCACAGGAAAAACCATAGCCTTGACTAGACCGACATTTGTTGGCAAAGTAATATCTCTGCTTTTGAATATGCTATCTAGGTTGGTCGTAACTTTCCTTCCAAGGAGTAAGCGTCTTTTAATTTCATGGCTGCAATCACCATCTGCTGTGATTTTGGAGCCCCCAAAAATTAAGTGTGACACTGTTTCCACTGTTTCCCTATCTATTTCCCAAGAAGTGATGGGACCAGATGCCATGATCTCCGTTTTCTGAATGTTGAGCTTTAAGCCAACTTTTTCAGTCTCCTCTTTCACTTTCATCAAGAGGCTTTTGAGTTCCTCTTCACTTTCTGCCATAAGGGTGGTGTCATCTGCATATCTGAGGTTATTGATATTTCTCCCAGCAATCTTGATTCCAGATTGTGCTTCTTCCAGCCCAGCGTTTCTCATGATGTACTCTGCATAGAAGTTAAATAAGCAGGGTGACAATATACCGCCTTGACGAACTCCTTTTCCTATTTGGAACCAGTCTGTTGTTCCATGTCCAGTTCTAACTCTTGCTTCCTGACCTGCATATAGGTTTTTCAAGAGGCAGGTCAGGTGGTCTGGTATTCCCATCTCTTTCAGAATTTTCCACAGTTTATTGTGATCCACACAGTCAAAGGCTTTGGCATAGTCAATAAAGCAGAAGTAGATGTTTTTCTGGAACTCTCTTGCTTTTTCGATGATCCAGCACATGTTGGCAATTTGATCTCTGGTTCCTCTGCCTTTTCTAAAACAAGCTTGAACATCTGGAAGTTCACGGTTCACATATTGCTGAAGCCTGGCTTGGAGAATTTTGAGCATTACTTTACTAGCGTGTGAGATGAGTGCAATTGTGCAGTAGTTTGAGCATTCTTTGGCTTTGCCTTTCTTTGGGATTGGAATGAAAACTGACCTTTTCCAGTCGTGTGGCCACTGCTGACTTTTCCAAATTTGCTGGCATATTGAGTGCAGCACTTTCACAGCATCATCTTCCAGGATTTGAAATAGCTCAACTGGAATTCCATCACCTCCACTAGCTTTGTTCATAGTGATGCTTTTTAAGGCCCACTTGACTTCACATTCCAGGATGTCTGGCTCTAGGTGAGTGATCACACTATCGTGATTATCTTGGTCGTGAAGGTCTTTTTTGTATATTCCTGTGTATTCCTGCCACCTCTTCTTAATATCTTCTGCTTCTGTTAGGTCCATACCATCAATCTCTAGCTCTATTTAATTGTTTCATCACTGATTATCAGGATAGTCTGAGGACTACTGGGAAATGTTCTTGAGATAATGTGTCTACTAAAAGAACAGTTTCTCCTTTTTATTACCACAGACATCTATATATCTTTTAAAAATATTTCCTTTAACTATGTGCTCATTGTAGATTAGTTGGAAAATTCAGAAAACTATCATGAAAAAAATCAAAATCATTTGTAATTCTACTGTCGAGAGTGACTTTCTGTTTACATTTGGGTTTCTTACAGCTTTTTTCCCCCTATTCTGTTTTTCTCTCCTGTCAGCTCTTTTAAATATTTAAAGGATGAAATGGACAGAGGACACAGAAAAAGATGTTCAGCATCACTCATTATCAGGGAAATGCAAATCAAAACCACAATGAGACATCATCTCATCTTTGAGAATGATGGAGAATAGAATGGCAGTTCTTTAAAAAACTAAAAATAGAGTTACCATATGATCCTGCAATCCCACTCCTGGTCATGTATCTGAGAAAACTCTAATTTGAAAAGATGCATGTACCACAGTATTCATGGCAGCACTGTTTATAATAGCCAAGACATAGAAGAAACATAAGTGTCCATCAATAGATGAATGAATAAAGAAGATGTTATAAATATATATACACATACAATGCAATACTATTCAACCATAAAGAAGAATTGAAATCTTGCCATTTGCAGCAACATGAATGGGACTAGAGGATATTATGCTAAATGAAATAAGTTAGACAGAGGAAGACAAATGCTGTATGATTTCACTTATATGTGGTATCTGGAAAAAAACAAAACAGAAACAGACTCATGGATAAAGAGAACAAATAGGCTGTTGCCAGAGGAGAGTGTGTGGGGAGAGAGAGGAAGTAGGTAAGGAAGATTAAGAGACACAAACTTCAGTTGCAAAAGAATCACAAGTATGCAATATAAGGAGAATATGGTCAATTACTATATATATCTTTGTGATATGGCGTAACTGGACTTATCATGATGATCATTTTGAAAAGCATAGAAATATCAAATCACTATGTTGTGTTACAGGATCTAACAAAATGTTGAAGGTCAACCATATTTCAAAACAAAAAAGCTACGTGAGCAAACACAGAATGGTGTCGGATTTGTGGTTACCAGAGGTTGGGGGTGGTAGGAATTCAAAACATACACAGTTCCGGTTATAAGATAAATGAGTACTAGGAGTATAATGTACAACATGATCAACATAATTAGCACTATACATTACATACAAACGTTGTTGAGAGAGTACATCCTAAGTTCTTATCACAAGAAAAAATATTTTTCCTGTTTCTTTAATTTATAACTATATGAGATGATGGGTGTTCAGTAAACTTACTGAGATAGTCATTTCATAATGTATGTAAGTCAAATCATTTTGCCATACACCTTATACAGGGCTGTATATCAATTAACTCTCAATAAAGCTCGAAGAAAAAAGTTTTAAAGGAGTTTACATGAACAGAATACTATCTTACCTTTACTGATAGAAGATGGGAATGGGAGAATGGATGTGACAAATGAGAGCTGGAGGAGAGCATCTGACTGACTCTTTTTTTCTGTGGTGAGAAGGGCCAGACGCACAAGATTAAAGAGAAAAACTCCTGTATAGTTATATACTTCTATAGCTACAATCTCCAAACTCAAGACATATAGAAGTAGTATTAAAATATAAGAAACATAAGATATATGTTTATGATTTTTACATTTTAAGAAGCTATAAGGCAAAAATAGCAATGCATCTTTAAACTGTGATTTATTTCTAAATAAGAAGAAAGCATAATTTTGGACTTCCCCGATGGCTCAGTGGTAAAGAATCCACCTGCCAATGCAGGTGAGAAGATCCCTTGGTCGGGAAGATCCCCTAGAGAAGGAGATAGCAACCCACTCCTGTATTCTTGTCTGAGAAATACCATGGACAGAAGAGCCTGGCAGTCTACAGTCCATAGTGTGGCAAAGAATCAGATATGACTTAGTGACTAAACAATAACAAGCATACTTTTTATAAAAGAGATGAAAAATTTGAAAACCTTTTCCCCCATCATTTCATTTCTGCTTGAGAGAAAAGAAACTTGCACTTTTTTGAGTTTTGTTTGTTTGTTTGTTTCATGGGACTTCCCTGGTGGACCAGAGGTTCCTCTGCTTCAGAGGAACACTCTTCACTTCCACTGCAGCAGATGTGAGCACAATCCCCAGTTAGGGAAATTCCACATGTTTTGAGGTGCAGCCAAAAAAAAAAAAAAAAAAAAAAATTGAGTACTGAATTGTTTTGTTTAAAAGGTTCACATAAACTGATCCCTTTACAAGTGGTAGGGGACTACATAAGGGCATGAGTACCTGGAGGTAGAGATCACTGGGGTTAGTCCTGGCGGCTGGTGACCACAGACGAACTGGTAATTCATAAAAGTAGAAGACAATGGCCAGCAAGTGTGCAAGGGTTAACCCTTAGCACTTGTGTTGCAGGGTCTGGGCATCTCCCCAGTAGGAGGCTCTGAGGCCCACAGCTGACAGGCTCTTCTTGTGGGTCAGCCCAGAGTACATTGAGGGAAATTAGGATCAGATTGAGCTGTCCTGCAAAAGTTGACACGACACCCCATTCTCTTAAGAAAAGCCAGAAGAATAATGCCTAAGAGATATCTTTGGGTTAACCGTTTCAGGCCACAGGCCAAAATGTGGTTGACCACGGTCATGGCCAAGTGTGAAAGTTGCTCAGTCATGTCCGACTCTTTGCAACCCCATGGACAGCAGACCGCCAGGTTCCTCTTTACATGGAATTATCCAGGCAAGAATAGTGGAGTGGATAGCCATTCCCTTCTCCAGAGGATCTTTATGACCAGGAATTGAATTGCCATCTCCTGCATTGCCATCAGATTCTGTATGGTCTGAGCCACCAGGGAAGCCCAATGGGCAAGAGGCTTCCAGTCTAAAAAGTCAGTGCTGGCAGATGTTGAGGTTTTGTGCTGTCACTGAGAAGCAGAATGATGTACCAGGAAGCCCCACTGAGCCCAGACCTTAAGGCCAGCTCCTTGGCATTTTGCTCTCTTTGTAGACATTTGCCAGTAAATAATTGTGTCTGGAAAAGTAAACACTGAATCCAAACAGCAAATTCTGCCCTTGGGACCTTTAGGACTTCTGTCAAGGTCCAGGAGATCAAGAAAATCACAGCTTTGAACCAGCGATGGCTTCTTAATCCTAACTAAAATGATACTACTCTGGTGCTGAATCTGGTAATGAAAATATTGCTGTTGGTGATATTCCATATTTATGTTCTGATATTGTATAAAGGGAACAAAGAAAGACTGAGATCTTGAGTTTTAAATAAAAAAATAATTAAAATATGGTAGTATTGAATTTTCACAAAACCAATAAACAAAATGAATCAAAAAATTCTATTCAGTCTCATATAGGAAAACAAATCTTTTATTTTGGCATTCTCAATTTCTTCACTGTAGACTCTAACCTCAGTTTTCATCTTAACTCCAACGTTTTACTGTCTTCCATTCTTCTCTTTGGCCATATCAGTCTATTCCACATTTCTTATTTATGTCTTACTTTTCTGATCGTGTTTATCCTGTTGCTGTCTCATCTGTCTTGTCATTGCTTGTTTCATCTTCCTACATAATTCTTAGACTATTTTTTAAGGCTTGTATCAAATATCTTCTCTTCCATTAAAATTTTACAGACCAGTCCAGTGTTTTCCATTCTCTGAACTCCAAAGGCATCTTTGGTCTAATTTCTCAGGTCAAGTAGGCATTCACTAAGCTATTATTGAGAAGAAACTGAGAAAGGAGTACAACAGGGCTGTGTGCTGTCACCCAGTTTGTTTAACCTATATGCTGAGCACATCATGAGAAATGCTGGGCTGGATGAGTTACAAACCGGAATCAAGATAGGCAGGAGAAAGATCAACAGCATCAGATATGTGGATGATACCACCCTAATGGCAGAAAGTGAAGAGGAACTAAAAAGTCTTTTGATGAGGGTGAAAGAGGAAAGTGAAAGAGCCGGCTTAAAACTAAATATTAAAAAAAAACTAAGATCATGGCATCCAGCCCCATTATATCATGGCAAATAGGGAAAAAAATGGAAGTAGTGACAGATTTCCTCTTCTGGAACCCTAAAATCACTGTCGATGGTGACTGTAGCCATGAAATCAGAAGACGATTGCTCCTTGGCAGGAAAGCTATGACAAATCTGGACAGTGTGTTGAAAAGCTGAGACATTGCCGACAAAGATCCTTATACTTAAGACTATGGTCTTCCCAGTGGTTAAGAACGGTTGTGAAACTGGACTGTAAAGAAGGCAGAATGCCAAAGAATTGATGCCTTTGAACTGTGGTGCTGGAAAAGACTCCTGAGAGTCCCTTGGACAGCAAGGAGATCAAACCAGTCAATCTTAAGGGAAATGAACCCTGAATACTCATTGGAAGGACTGATGCTGGAGATGAAGCTCCAGTATTTTGGTCATCTGATGCAAACAGCCAATTCACTGGAAAAGTCCCTGATGCTGGGAAAGATTGAAGGCGGGAGGAGAAGGGGATGACAGAGGATGAGATGGTTGGGTGGCATCACCGACACGATGAACATGAGTTTGAGTAGGCTCTGGGAGTTGGTGATGGACAGGGAAACCTGGCGAGCTGGAGTCCATGGAGTCGCAAAGAGTTGGACACAACTGGGAAACTGAACAACAACAATAAAGCTATTATTTATTTTGGGTATGGTTTCTTAACATTTGGCATGTATATACACTACTTTTTCAAATAGATTGTAAATATTTTAAAGGTCTATGCTCTATCCCTCTTTGATCTCCTTGCCTCATTCTACCCTTTGGGGGCTACCTCCTTGTCTCCCAGCAGGTGGTAAAGCACTTTGTAACAAGTAACTAATCAATAAGTACTTGATGGATTGATTCATTGATTAAAGGATCCATTGCAGGAGACCATACTATAGTCTGACCATCTTGCAGCAACGATTTATCTAAGAGAAGTAGTGCTGTGTTCAAGCCAGTGTAAACCTGGTGACTGATGGGGTGGTGATTCATTTATGCTTTGCACTAGATATGAAATCAGCAGGAGTTGTACCAGCCCAAGAAACTCTGATAATATATATACCATCACATGAGATGCTCAGGGTGATCCATTTCTATTGACATTTCTACGAAGTTGGGCTATTTTTCTCTCTCAGGCTTTAAAGTCCTATTCTTATGATTAAATGTAATTCATTAAACATATTTCATGAGTGTCAGTCAAGGGTAAAAGCATCCAGAACCAATGCGGATACATAGTAGGTGCTCAACAATCTTTCCTTCCGCCCTAGTTTTCGGTGGCAAACATTCTGTTATTTGCCAAGATGGTCCCTTCTTCCTCACTTCCCCACTCCTGCCTCACTGTTTGCACAGGGTGAGCTTTTCCTTGTTGATGATAGTTCCTTATATTTATATAGTGCTTATGGTATATAAAGCAACTTCAGGTACATAATTTCATTTGGGTGTCACATGACTCCAGCCAGATATTATCTTTAAGATATATCATTAATCCCCAATTTTATGTCCTCAATGAAGTGACATGAAAGTAGCTCAGTCGTGTCCAACTCTTTGCGACCCCATGGACTATACAGTTCATGGAATTCTCCAGGCCAGAATACTGGAGTGGGTAGCCTTTCCCTTCTCCAGGGGATCTTTCCAACCCAGGGAGCAAACCCAGGTCTCCTGCATTGCAGGCAGATTCTTTACCAACTGAGCTATCAGGGAAGCCAACATGCTCCATAGGTATCTCCAATCCCCAATATATATAACATTAATACTCAATTCTCAAGTGAAAAAATTGAGCCTCACAGAACTTAAGTTACTTGCTGTCGGTGAATGACTTGAATTTGGATTTCCTGATTTAATAAAGGAGAGGGAATGAAAAAATGGAGAGGAAGTATCATTTTTTTGTTTTGTTTTGTTTTTGTTTGAGTGGTATTACCATTTGAAAAACGAGCACTGAAGAATTGATGCTTTTGAACTGTGGTGTTGGAGAAGACTCTTGAGAGTCCCTTGGACTGTAAGGAGATCCAACCAGTCCATCCTAAAGGAGATCAGTCCTGGGTGTTCATTGGTAGGACTGATGTTGAAGCTGAAACTCCAATACTTTGGCCACCTGATGTGAAGAGCTGACTCATTTGAAAAGACCCTGATGCTGGGAAAGATTGAGGGCAGGAGGAGAGGGGATGACAGAGGATGAGATGGTTGGATGGCATCACTGACTCAATGGACATGGGTTTGGGTGGACTCTGGGAATTGGTGATAGACAGGGAGGCCTGGTGTGCTGTGTTTCATGGGATCGCAAAGAGTCAGACACAACTGAGCGACTAAACTGACTGACTGACCATTTGAATGGCATTTTGTTTTGTTCGAATGGTATTATCTTGAAAATACCACTGTGGCAGACACAATTTGTCTCCCAAATAGAGGTAAATTTACCATGAGGTGAATAGTTGAGTGTGTTTAGAGGTAAGGGAGCCAAGAGAGACCAGCTTTTGGTGAGTGTGGACAACTGGGCCTCTGAGCCAGGTTTCATATGAACATCATCATGTCTGGGATAATAGAAAACCATGAAATGTTTGAGGGTGAGACGAGATATAATCAGACAGGCCTTTGAAAGAAGGAAAAAAACAAAACCTTCTTACTTCTGGGTAGTGTTTCATGGTATAGAGGTATCCTAGTTTATTTAACTGTTTACTTACAAAATGACTTTTTGATTGTTTCTAGTTTTTAGCTATTACAAACAAAACTGCTGGAAGCAAATGTAGGTTTTTGGGTTGAGTTAAATTTTCATTCTGGGGGGACAAATGCCCAGGAAAGCAATTGCTGGGTCATATGCATGTTTAGTTTTTTTAAAAGAATGTGCCAAATTATTTTCCAGATTAACAGTATCATTTTACAATCCCACCAGCAATGTATAAGAGACAGTTTTTCTCCATTCTCACCAACATTTGATTTTGTCACTACATTTGGTGACAATAGATACTTGTTCCAATATCTCCTCATGTTGTTCATTTGCTTTTCCTGAATGGCAAGTGGTGTTGGTACTTTTCATGTACTTCTTTGTCATCTGTACATCCCTTACAGGATAAACAGGATATCTTGTCTTTCGCCCATTTTCTAACTGAATTGTTTGGCTTTTTTTAATGGTGAGTTTTGAGAGTTCTTTATATGCTCTAGATGAGTTTTTTCTTAGGAACGTAGATTGCAATTTTTTCTCTGCCTCTGTAGCTTGTCTTTTCATCAAAGTCTTTTGCAGAGTAAAAGTTTTAAATTTTGATGAAGTCCAATTTATTAATATTTTCTTTAATGGTGTCATGTCAAAAACATGACCCTGCTGCTACTGCTGCTAAGTCACTTCAGTCGTGTCCAACTCTGTGCAACCCCATAGACAGCAGCCCACCAGGCCCTCCACCCCTCCCCCTACCCCCGCCCCCAACACCATCCCTAGGATTCTCCAGGCAAGAACTCTGGAGTAGGTTGCCATTTCCTTCTCCAACGCATGAAAGTGAAAAGTGAAAGTGAAGTAGCTCAATCGTGTCCGACCCTCAGCGACCCCACGGACTGCAGCCTTCCAGGCTCCTCTGTCCATGGGATTTTTCAGGCAAGAGTATTGGAGTGGGGTGCCATTGCCTTCTCCGAGACATGACCCTAAGTTCCCTAAATTCTATCTTGTATTATGTTCTAAAATTTTGATAGTTTTACACTTAAACGTATGATACATTTTGAGTTAATTTTTATATAATATGAGGTTTAAGTCAACATTATTTTTTTTAATGTTTTTACCCATGGATACCAAATAAATAGCTTTAACATATTTCTTGGCAATGCTATCCTCCATTAAATTGCTTTCGCATCTCTGTTAAAATTCAAGTAGCCAAAACTCTCCTGGTGGTCCAGTGGCTAAGAATCTACCCTGCAATGCAAGGGATGCAGGTTCAATCCCTGGTCTGGGAACTAAGATCCCACATGCTGCAGGGCAACTAGGCCCGTGTGCTGCCACTGGAGAGTCTGCATGCCACAACCAACACGTGATGCAGCCAAATAACTACTTTTGAAACAATTAGGTAGCCATATCCATAAGGTTCTCTTTATTCCATTTATCTGCTTTCATCAGTGTTGTGCAGTTTTTAGCATTCAGGTCCTGTAGTGATATATTGTTAGATTTACATGTTAAGTATTTCACTTTTTTTTGAGCAATCGTAAATGATTCTGTGCTTTGAATTTCAGTTTCCAGATGCTCATTACTAGTATATACAAGAAACGCAATTGATTTTTGCATGTTGATCTTGTATCCCGTGAACTTGCTGAATTTGTAAGTTTCTGAGATTTTTGTAAATTCCTTGAGTTTTTTTTTTAATGTAGAATATCATGTCATCGACAAATAGGGGAGGTTTCATTTCTTCCTTTCTAATCTGTATGCATTTCATTTCCTTTCCTTGCCTTATTGCACTGGCCAGAACTTTTAACATTATGTTGAATAGTGGTGGTAAGAATGGACATTTTTGCTTTATTTTTGATTGTATGAAGAAAACATTCATTCTTTTGTCATTAAGTATGATGTTAGCCATAGATTTTTTGGGGGGGTAGATGTTCTTTATTAAGGGTAAGAGGTTCCCCTCTTTTGCTAGTTTCATAAAAGTTTTTATCATGAAAGGCTATTTAAGTTTTCAAATGCTTTTTCTGCCTCTATTGGTAAGATCATGTGATTTTTCCTCCTTAGACTGTTAATATGATGAGTCACATTGATTGATTTTTGAGTATTTAACCATCCTTGCAGTCCCTGAGAGAAACCCCCCTTGGGTATGGTATAAAATTCTTTTCATATATTTCTGAATTCAACTTGCTAATATTTTGATAAGAATTTTTGCATTTATTTTCATGAGGATACTGGCCTGTGGTTTTATTTCTCTCTGTTTTCATACTGTCTCTGCTGGTTTTGGTATCATGTTAACATTTGCTTCATAAAGTGAATTGGAAAATATTCCATTCTCTTTCATTTTCTACACAAGACTGTAGAATTCATCTTGATTCTTCTTTAAATACTTCACAGAATTCTCCAATGAAACGGTCTGAGACCAGAGTTTTCCTTTATGAAGAATTTTAGTATTACTGATTCAGTTTCCTTTGCAGTCATAAGGCTATTCAAATTACCTTTTTTGTACAGTGTGAGTGGTGGTCGTTGATGTTTTTGAGGAACTGATCTACTTACCTAAGCAGTCAGATTTATTATCCATGTAGATTTACTCACGGTGTTCTTTTATCTTTTTGATGTTTGCAGGGTCTGTAGCAATATCCTGTTTCACTCCTGATATTGGTACTTTGTGTCTTTTCCCTTTTATTTTTGTCAGTCTCCCTAGAGGTTTGTCAATTTCATTGATCTTCCCAAAGAACCAGCTTTTGTTTCACTGACTCTCTGTACTTTTGGTTTTCAACTACAGTGATTTCTGCTATCTTTATTATTTCTTCTTCTTTCCTTTTTATTTTGTCCTTGAAAGTGTGACATCACTCTAAGTCAGTATCTCAAAGGACAGGGACCATTTGACTTGTGACTGGGTAATTGGAAGGTCTGGAAAACTAAAAAATACAGAAACTGAGGGGGACAAAGCCCTTTAGGTAAAAAACTGAGTCCTTCTGAGCAATTCATTCAGAGCATTAACATATCTCTATGGAAAGGGAATTGCTTTTGAGTCATGTGTTTTGGCCCTGAGCCCATGTTTTATTTTCTCAGATCCCAAAGAGCACAGTATGAAAACTGAGGACTTCCCTGGTGGTCTAATAGGTAAGAATCTGTGTTCGAACCCTGCTCCCAGAAGACCCCACGTGCCAAGAAGCAACTCAGCCCCTGCGCCACAACTACTGAAGTCCATGTTCTAGAGTCTGTGCTCTGCAACAGGAGAAGCAATGAGAAGCCACTGCACCGTAACTAGGGAGTAGCCCCTGTTCTCCAACAGGGAAAGTCCATGTGCAGCAACGAGGACCCAGCATAGCCAATACATAAATAAATAGGTGTTAGAACATATGGAAACAGAGAATGAAGGAAAGAAACCAAATGGTTCCATGTAATAATGTGACATACTCATTCCGCATGGCATACACACTGGGAGAGGCACTTTGCAAGCTGAGAGTGTATTCTCTTTGAGTGCCAGGAGGATGGTACAGGCAGAGGGAGGGGAGCTTCAATTCAATCAACCAACTAAAGTATGTATAGGACCCAGGGATAAAGCCTGTGCAGAATAATAAAAAAAAAATTCTAAAAGTTGCTGGGAGGTGCTTACCCTTAGTGAGCTTTTGGTCTTAAGGCATACAAATCCTGTGCTCTAAAATGGTGAGTCCAGCTCCCCAAATAACAGCTCCAAGCTCTCTGATTCACCACTGAATAAAAAATACTCCTTGGCAGATAAATGGAGCAGTTAGAACATGTCAGCTCTCCTGGATCCTACAGGGAGTGGACTTGTGGAACACCTAATCAGGACTGGGAGAAACTGTTAGTGAATACCTGTCACTTTCTTGTCAGCTGGGGCTGAAGTGTGACTGTTGCTGCATTTCTCTTCGTGTTATCATTCAGAATGCTCTGACAGAGCTAGCAAGGAGGAGGAATGGCACAACATCACGACAAAATTTGTTAGCACTTGGACAGCTAGACACGGCTCCCCAGGGGACTTTCCAGCGCTTCGCCAAGCTCTCCTCCCACGCTACGCCCTGGCTGCCTCTTGCAGCCCTCTCCCCTCCTTGAAACATCGACTTTGTTGTGTCTGGGTCCCCAGGCAGCTTGCAAGGATTTGTGACACCCAGGGGCGCTCTTTGCAGCATTGTCCTTAGAAACGTTACACCAGAGATCTGTCCTTCATTTTACATTTAATCCTGTTCTTACCTCACAAAATAGAGACCCGAAAATGTCAACCCTTGAATATAAAATGAGGATTTCTAAAGTAGATTCTAAAATTGACAATGGAAAATTTAAGTTCAATATTAAGGAAGAGCCAGTGTTTTGTATTCATTAGCAATTAGATCTTTCAGATTCTTTATTCCAAATTATGCTATTCTGTGAGGAGTGTAAGAAAGATGCCCTTGGTCTGAACCAGGAGCATGAAAATGTACACCCCCAGGGAATTTGCAGAGAGTTTTTGACTGCCTAGAGTCAGTGGGAAAGATAAGGTTTCATATACTTCAGTAATATCTTGAGCAAAATAACAGCTACTCCTCTGTACTTGCATGTGTCAGACACTGACATATATAATATCCCAGGGAAATAGGCATTATCATCCCCATTCTCAAGATTATGAAGTTGAGGGCTAGAAAGCTTAGGTGACCTGCCCGGTGTTAATCAGAGAGTGCGTGTTTAAGCCCGAATGAATGCCAAATATATCCACTGCCCCTTCTTGCTAGAATTTAAAGCTAAAGGAATAAGGGCAAGGAATCCAATTATCAATTTATTCTACAGATTGTTACTTATAGCCCTATGATCGTGCTACAACTTTACCTGAGAACTTTAACTAAATGTGGCCTGCTCCAGAGTGGTACAAATATACAATAAATCTGATTTCTAGACTTTATTTTCTCAGGCTCCAAAATCACTGTAGACAGTGATTGCAGCCTTGAAATTAAAAGACACTTTCTCCTTGGAAGGAAAGCTATGCCAAATCCAGATAGCATATTAAAAGGCAGAGACATCACTTTGCTGACAAAGGACTGTATAGTCAAAGCTATGTTTTTTCCAGTAGTCATGTATGGATATGAGAGTTGGTCCATAAAGAAGGCTGAGCGCTGAATAATTGATGCTTTTAAACTGTGGTGCTGGAGATTATTGAGAGTCCCTTGGACAACATGGAAATCAAACCAGTCAATCCTAAAGGAAATCAACTCTGAATATTCTTTGGAAGGACTGATGTTGAAGCTGAAGCTCCAGTACTTTGGCCACCTGATGCGAAGAGCAGACTCACTGGAAAAGACTCTGATGCTGGGGAAAATTGAAGGCAAAAGAGAAGGGAGCAGCAGAGGATGAGATCGTTAGATAGCATCACCGACTCAATGGACATGAATTTGAGCAAACTCTGGGAGAGAGTGGTGGACAGAGGAGTCTGGTGTGCTGCAGTCTATGAGGTTGCAAAGAGTTGGATACAACTTAGCAACTGAACAACAAATACTCTACCTAATACAATATGTTGAAACTTCCAAAGCACAAAAACATGTTTCAAAATGTTAGGCTGGTTTCCTCTTCCTAACATCACCTGAAAAAAATGCACAACCTAAAAGCTGAGAATTGTTTTATCTGGCAGACAAAACTGAGGACTTAGGTTGGTACACTGCCTCTTAAATCACTCTGAAAGACTGTTCTGAAGAGGTAAGAGAGGAGCCAGGATATATAGTTTTTGCAAACATCAAAATGTTACTATTAATTAAAGGAAACTAGACATCTCAACTTGATGAATTCAGTGCATTTCTATGTATTGTTGCTGTTTAGTTGATAGTCATGTCTGATTCTTTGTGGTCCCATGGACTATAGTCCTCCAGGCTCCTCTGTCCTTGGAATTCTCCAGGCAAGAGAATACTGGAGTGGGTTGCCATTTCCTTTTTCAGGGGATCTTCCCAACCCAGGAATTGAACTTGCATCTCCAGCATTGGCAGACAGATTCTTTACTGCTGAGCCACCAGTGAAGCTACAAAAGTCTGGACTCATTGTGATCATTCCTTTGATATGCACCTTAATTATCCAGGGCCAATATCCTGTTCTTTCTCACCCTGAGTCTCCTCAGGGTGCACCTTTTGAGGGGGCGGTGGCTGCGGTGGCTGATGGCTTGCTCAGGCTCCTATTTCTCTCTTGAGCTCCCTTGGGGCTCACCGTGGGGAGGGGAGCTACAATGTAATGACTTGATGGGGGCATCATCTTTTGTTTACTGATATGAGAGGTGACATTTTTTCATTGACACTAAAGATGGTCTGCTGCTGCTGCTGCTAAGTCACTTCAGTCTTGTCTGACTCTGTGCAACCCCATAGACGGCAGCCCACCAGGCTCCCCCGTCCCTGGGATTCTCCAGGCAAGAACACTGGAGTGGGTTGCCATTTCCTTCAACACATGAAAGTGAAAAGTGAAAGTGAAGTCACTCAGTCGTGTCTGACTCTTCTCGACTCCATGGACTGCAGCCCACCAGGCTCCTCCGTCCATGGGATTTTCCAGGGAAGACTACTGGAGTGGGGTGCCACTGCACTTAGAGCTTAAATATTCATGTCTATTGGCAGCTCAACATTAGTCCTCAACTGAATGAAATCCAAGAGACACTGGAACCCAATGGTCTGTTTTTCTAGGTGAGTGAGCCACCAGACATCCAGGTCCAAGTGTAATAAGATGACTCTCCCCCTGCCTCATGAGCTTGTTTTACATCATCCACTAGGATCTTAGAGAGTCTACTTGTACTGGCCAAGTTTCCTCCATCACTGGCATGAATATTGACAGAAAAAATGTATGAATAGAACAAGACATACTCTGATTTAGAAGGCAGAACAGAGTGAAACGAAGTGAGTGTAAAGATCCCTGCAATAATTAGTATCATAGTCTTTGAAATGGAATGGGGGGCATCTCCAGGGAGAGTGAATTAATAACAATTCCTCTTTATAGTAGTGAATAATAAGAATAATTAAGAAAATGAATGTGCCGCATGGAGTTCTTTTTTGCCAGTGGGCACACAACACTGGATGATTCATTGGCTGCTGGGACAGGATTCTGTACCCTGGATCAATTGTGTGCCTTCTGATGACACTTTAATAAAAGAACAAGTGGGCACAGAGTGACAGCTGATGACGGAAGGCACAGACACAAAGTAGAACTGCCATTGCCTGGAGCTAAACAAAAATTATACCTTTGAAAAACTTAAAGCCCAAGAGCTAATATGTTGTCAACAAAAAGCAGAAAGTTTCCAATCAAATGCATAGGTTATAAATGTTAGGATCTCCTAAAATGTGTATTTCTGACTGAGGCTGAAAGAGTCAATATATATAGGGAAACAGACGGAGGACAGATAACTTCATAAAAATCGCAAATGCTGTGCTATGAAGGCACACGTGGCCCGTGGACTCAGACCTGCACATGGACCCAGACGCCTTTCAGAAAGGGACTTTGTCTCTCCAGGTCCTAGCCTCCTTGCCTCAAAAATGACCTTCATGTTGTTGAAGGAGGCTCCTTGGAGAAGTTCCTTTCTACAGAATGACCTGCACAAAGGTGAATGTTCTTGGGATAAATGGGACTGACTTACATGGTTAATTCTAGCAAATGGCTTTAAAATTAATCCATAGAAAAATGGAAAGGGACAATGCCATGTAGTAACAACAGCTCTTTGTGATGTTCTTTTTCTCGTAATTTATTTTAAGTGAAGGTACAAACCAGGACACAGAACTTTTGTCGTAGATGGAAGGAGAAAAAGAGACGCTTGTCATTCTGCTGTAATTCATGTGCAAAAAAGAAAAAGAAATCTTCTCCCTCATGGTTTCCATAGCTACTCCACCCCATTGGTTTTCATTTGCAGCCAGCCTACAGGGGAGGTCAGCGACTCGTGGCACTGCAGCCTTCTCACCATCCCATGGAGTTGCACACCCTGCCTGATGTTGATCAAAACCCTCAGATGTCACCCAGGAGGGCAAAGCAAATCCAAACAGAATCCTCCCAACTAAACAATTGCACTTTCTCTTTCCCTTTGAAATTCTTATCTAAAAGTAGCAAGAATGTCCTTCAAGCTAAATACAAACTAAGGCATTAAGGTAATTATGATTACGTAATAAAGTAAAAACAAACACATATTTTAAATATTTCCAACAAATACATTTCATATCACAAGTTTGAGGCACAAAATAAGATCACATTTATTTTAATGTTGACACATAACAATGAAAAAATTCTCCCAGACTGACAGAACTTTCTCCTAGGGTCCCCACATGGGAATTGTCTAGCTCCTCTAGACCTCAGGAGCTGGAAATACTGAAGCCTTTACACCTAGAACCTGTGCTCTGCAATAGGAGAGGCTACCACAATGAGAAGCACGCACACGTCAATTTTAAATGGAGATCAAATTTCAAAAGGAGATCCAACCAATCAGCCCTAAAGGAAATCAGTCCTGAATATTCATTGGAAGGACTGCTGCTGAAGCTGAAAGGCCAATACTTTGGCCACCTGATGCAAAGAACTGACTTGTTGGAAAAGACCCTGGTGCTGGGAAAGATTGAAGGTGGGAGGAGAAGGGGACGACAGAGGATGAGATGGTTGGATGGCATCGTCAGCTTGATGGACATGAGTTTGAGCAAGCTCCAGGAGTTGGTGATGGACAGGGAAGCCTGGCGTGCTGCAGTCCATGAGGTTGCAAACAACTGGACAAGACTGAGTAACTGAACTGTTAAATCATCAATTTCATCTGCCCATTGCGTCTTTTATGAATACAGTCTGCACAATGAAAAATAAGAACTGTAGGAATAGGAAAGCTCCTTCTCTCACAGACATTGGAAATAGTTGCCAGAAGTGAAATGATGGAAAACAGTAGAAACAAATTCCACCTGGCATACTCTGATGCGTTATAGCCTGCAAAGCTCTTATCTATCTCACATTATCCTATAACCCTATAAAGTAGAATGTTTTTCCAGCTGTCCCTTCACTCCGAGCCAATGTTGAACCAACTAGGAAATGTAAAGATGTAATGAGATAACATATGAAAGATCTTCCCAAGACGGCTATATCAGTGCTCAGTAAGACAGAGCTGTTAGTGAAGATTAGGAGCTGGAAGAAATTGAAAAGGGGGCAAAGTTTACCTTTTGTCATCATAATTCCTCCTTTTTGTGCTTACCTGCTTTTCTCCATCCTTTGCATGCTGATGCATCTACATGTCTAGCTCCCAAGTGCCTAGAGTGCCTTAGGTACTTGCCCACCAGCTTTCTATTTCTGTGCCCACCTCCCCAATCAGAACACATCAATCCTATGGCCTTTCCTTGGGTCTTTAATATAATGTGAGAATGGCTGATACTGGAGACCCCAAGGATTGTTTCAAAATCCCATAAGAGTCTTGAAAATAAGAAATTTCTATCTTTTTGGCAAACTGAATGGTATAAATGCAAATTACATTTATTAAAGTCTTCAGAGAAGGTTGGAGTCTCTCTCAGCATTTCTGATTGTACACACAGGCAGGTGGTTGTCTGTTAAGTTGTCACAAATAACCTGCCACAGGATCTGCTAAATGGAAGCAGAATCACACTCTCCCAAACTGCAAAAATATGCACTGAGGATTGGGATAAGAAAAGGGCTTTCTCAAGAGAGAGAACCACTGACCTGTGGAATAAACCTCAACTTCTTAAAGAGAGGAAACAGCTTTTAACCTCTTCTGCAGAAAACTCCACCTCTTAGGCAGGCATCCAGCAAATTTCCTAGGTTGAATAGATCATTTCTAGAGCGAGGTAGTAGGTCCCCTGGGGAACGTTTATAAGGTATAAACCCGGTTCCCATTCAGTGACCGCATAGTGTATAGTGTCAGGTCGGTGGTGTGGCAGTGGTGATGGTAACAGTGGTGTGTGTGTGTGCGTGTGTGTGTGTGAATCTGCCAGAGACACCAGAAGAGCAAGATGGTGGAATATTTACCTATGAAACTTGACTCTAAAATTTTTTTAAAAACCTCTATTTTCTTGAATATTATTAAAACCATTTTTAGCCAGATAATGCTGTTTCACTTTGATTTTACAGGAAATAAACTCAGCATCCCATAGAGTGGCATGATCATGCAGTGCTATGCGATAAGAATTAACCATCTGCTGAATATCAAAGCAAGAATTGTTACTGCCCAGATCCTGAGACAGAACTTCCTGTGGAGTCAGATGATTTCAGAAGAATTTTTATGGTGAGAATTAACTCTAAATGGCCCATCTGCTGTTGCTCTCTGATCCAAATTAACACTGCCTCAGCCATAGTAATCAAATACCAGGAGTAAAAGAGATCTAAGTTAAGTCTCAGCATCCACTTGACAGATGTGTGCTCTGAGTACTTCAGTTTGTGATTCTATCCTGCAAAACATGTGCTTTGTCAGTGGCTATATGTTAATGAAAGGAAAGGTGTACATTGTGTGCAGATAATCTAATTTTATGCTGAGAAAATCTAAAAGAATTCACTAAAAATTTAGAATAAAGTGACAAAGTACATTAAAATCCGCACGTAAAATGGTGATGAGGAAAATGGTGCAGTCCCGGCTTAGTCCTGATTCAGGTCTAATGACAAGATGCCGTCAGCCATAGCCCCAGGACAGCCTGACCTGTGAGCTCCCTGGTAAACTCTCAAGATTTGTGGGGAGAATCCATAATTAGTTCAGCTCTTTCCTTTGATAACCCCTCATCTGCCTACTTAAGAGCAGAGTGTCCCGACTGACTTTTATTTTTGTTAGAAACAGGCTAATTAGTTTACCTCGAAAATGTGCAAACAATATTCATTCTCCCAGACTGTCATCAGTTTTTTTTCTCTCCTTTCTCCTATAAATTCTGTTTTTTGCCTTCTTCCTTGACAATAGTCTACTGATTATTCCTCCTCCTATGAATACATTTGCAGGCATGCAACAAGCTGAACACTATTCCATAACAATAATCACTTAGAAAACACTATTTAAAAAGAGAGAACATGCTTGTGGTTGTCAAGGAGGAGTGAGGGAGGGAGAGGAATGGACTGGGAGTTTGGGGTTGGATAAACAACAAGGTCTTAATTTATAGCTCAGGGAACTATATTCAATATCCTATGATAAGCCATAATGGAAACAAATATGAAAAGAAATATATATATTTGTATAACTGAGTCACTTTGCTGTACAGCACAAATTGGCACTATACTGTAAATCAATAAATATGTCAATAAAAAGAGAGAAAGAGAGAGATCACATTGGGAAAAAGAATCAATCAAAATTGAAACCTTCAGAAACCTGGCATCAATTTTAACAAAAGAGAGTATCTTTTAAAAAAAATGTACATGTTTACATTCTATTGCTAGGTAACAAACCACTGCAGAACTCGGTGATTTAAAATAACCACAATTTTATTTGTTCATGATTTTGTGGGTTGACTGGCACCCTGAGGGTGGTTCTTCTGCCAACTCACTTGGGGGTTCCTCACGCTGTTGCAGTCAAGGGATGGCTGGGGCTAGAACATTTAAAATGGCTATTCTCCCAGGTCTGGAAAGTTGGTGAGGACAGTTGGAAACCTGGGAATTCTGCCTCTCTCTTTTGTGGCTTTCTCTATATGACTAGTTTGGGCTGTTCCTCATGACAGAAAGGTCTTCAGGAGCAAGGATTTACCAATCCTCTGCTAGCAACATGCTTGCTGCTCTCTGATTGGACAAAGTCAGGGCAGGCGGGGCCTATATAACCATGAATGAGAGGCACTTGAATTTGAAGGAGGGGGTACAAAAGCAAAAGTCTACCACATTGACTATTTCTGCTCATTCTTCAGCAGGATCTCTTCTGTAGTTGCTAATTTTTTACCAAACTGTAAGTGCCTTGTTCAAGCTGGTTTTAGAAAAGGCAGAGGAACCAGAGATCAAATTGCAAACATCCGCTGGATCATTGAAAAAGCAAGAGAGTTCCAGAAAAACATCTATTTCTGCTTTATTGACTATGTTAAAGCCTTTTACTGTGTGGATCACAATAAACTGTGGAAAATTCTGAAAGAGATGGGAATACCAGACCCCCTGACCTGCCTCTTGAGAAACCTATATGCAGGTCAGGAAGCAACAGTTGGAACTGGACATGGAACAACAGACTGGTTCCAAATAGGAAAAGGAGTACGTCAAGGCTGTATATTGTCATCCTGCTTGTTTAACTTCTATGCAGAGTACATCATGAGAAACGCTGGGCTGGAAGAAGCACAAGCTGGAATCAAGACTGCCGGGAGAAATCTCAATAACCTCAGATATGCAGATGACACCACCCTTATGGCAGAAAGTGAAGAGGAACTCAAAAGCCTCTTGATGAAAGTGAAAGTGGAGAGTGAAAAAGCTGGCTTAAAGCTCAACATTCAGAAAACGAAGATCATGGCATCTGGTCCCATCACTTCATGGGAAATAGATGGGGAAACAGTGTCAGACTTTATTTTTGGGGGCTCCAAAATCACTGCAGATGGTGACTGCAGCCATGAAATTAAAAGACACTTACTCCTTGGAAGGAAAGTTATGACCAACCTAGATAGCATATTGAAAAGCAGAGACATTACTTTGCCAACAAAGGCCCATGTAGTCAAGGCTATGGTTTTTCCAGTGGTCATGTATGGATGTGAGAGTTGGACTGTGAAGAAAGCTGAGCACCGAAGAATTGATGCTTTTGAACTGTGGTGTTGGAGAAAACTCTTGAGAGTCCCTTGGACTGCAAGGAGATCCAACCAGTCCATTCTGAAGGAGATCAGCCCTGGGATTTCTTTGGAAGGAATGATGCTAAAGCTGAAACTCCAGTACTTTGGCCACCTCATGCGAAGAGTTGACTCATTGGAAAAGACTCTGATGCTGGGAGGGATTGGGGGCAGGAGGAGAAGGGGATGACAGAGGATGAGATAGCTGGATGGCATCACTGACTTGATGGACGTGAGTCTGAGTGAACTCCAGGAGTTGGTGATGGACAGGGAGGCCTGGTGTGCTGCGATTCATGGGGTCGCAAAGAGTTGGACACGACTGAGCAACTGAACTGAACTGAACTGAACTGACTGAACTGAAGTGCCTTGGGTTACAGTCTTATGTAAGTATCCTCAGAACCTAACATAGCACCCAGTCAGTGTGTAAATACCCACTGGATGGACCAGTGATGGGTGAACAGGTTGAGTGATGTACTCCAAATCCTTGCTGGGAGCACTCCAGATGGAAGCCACATGACATCAATTCCTACCCTGATTTCCCCAATACCCACACTACATCCTTCCCCAGCCAGGTGTGAGGTGTGGAAGAAACACAGGAAGAAGTGCCTTCCGCTAAGCTCTGTCTGCTTTTGCCACAGCTTCATAAGTCTCTGGATCATACCTCTCCTTGCTGCTTTTAAGGAATAACAGAATCCTGCAAGCTATTTGGTCCAGAGTGGTTTTGTACAGAAATTTTCAAAGAGACCAGTTAAGAAAAGAATTTTAACATTAGCCTTGAAATTCATGGGTATAAGTGAGGGGTTAGAAAAGGCAGGCACAGGGCAGGTGGTACTGGCCAGGCTGAGAGGACCAAGGATGCTACAATGTGATCATCGGCAGATGAAATGCTTTACAAGACGTGACTGTACTTAGAAGAAGCCTGGGAAGTCCAGCCAAGGGAACACTCTTTAAGTATGTTATTCAATCCTTTTGAAAGGTTGCTATGGTTTCGTTAGAAGGATGAACAGGCGTCAGGAACCCAGGTTTCAGTGTCAGCTCTGAAGTGTCCTTATTTGCCCTTGGGGTGTGGGTTGTCATTTTCTTTCTCAGGGCCAATGAGACAAGCAGGTCTGGATGCGTCAGAGGTCCACCCTATGCTCTTGTGCTTAGGGGCCAGGGAGACATCTGGAGGGCTGGGGTGAGGTGGTGACTGTCCTGACCACAACCGGACCACCTCTGCTTTACCTCTCTTATATGCTCTTACATGTTCTGCATAATACGTTGGAACAAAAGGTTCTATTACTGAAAAGCATTATTTAAAAAAAAAATTCCTTTATCTTTGAAATTGTGTGATTTTTCTCAAAATCCACAGACCACTTCAAATGATCAATTTATAGTTTTATGTTACTTTTCTTTCTGGAAGTCGAAAAACTATGTAAAGAAATTATGTTAGAAAAGCAATCATGTGTTTATTTTGATATCTATGCCAATGGTTAGATGCGTGCTAACCCAACTTCTGGTCTCAAAAATGAAAAATCAGTTGCAAACAACCCTTTATAAACCTGTGACAGTTTCTTTCCAAATGACCCCTAATTTCAGAGCCTTTGGAGTCTGAAGACTAAATATACAATTTGCTGTTTTGTATACTCACATATTTTCCACTTCCCAATGTTTTGGTTCCCTGGTCTTATTACAGAGAAGATTTTTGGTGCTCAGGGGGCAGTCTTCAGAAGTATATGCCATTTGCTAATTGTCAGGGTTCTCTCTTGGCTGTTGTTTTGGCCATGCTTTTATTTAGTCAGTTAACACTGAGCAAGAACCCACTATATAGGTTCTAGGTACTGGGGATACAGTGAAATATGAGACAGAGTCCTCACCCTCACATCAGCAGGGAGGGAGACAGTAAACGCGTAAGTGAATAAATCAGGTACTTTCAGATGGTGGCAAGTGCTATAAAGGAAACCTAGCAAAATAAAAAGAAGGAGATTTAGAATCATAGGACTGTAGAGTGATCAGGGATGGCTCTCTGAAGAGGTGTTATTTTTTTAGCAGAAAGATGAGAATGAATGAGACATTTAAAGAGCTGGGGGGCATAGGAAGGGCCTGCTGGTGGGAATGAGGTGGGAGGAGAATGTTCCACAAAGAGAAAACAACAGGTGCAAAGCCTGGGGAGAGAACAGAGCTTTATGTTTTTTGAAGGACAGAAAGAGGGCTGAGATGACTGGAGATGACTGAAGAAGAAACAGAATGGTGGAAGGTGAAGTCAGAGATAGTAGGGACTTGAAGGACATGGAAAGAGATCTGGATTTTATTCCAAGTCCAGTGAAATTGACAGGTTTGAAGCCAGGGCATGAAATGATCCATTTTTAAAAGCTTGCTTGGTTGCTGGGTGATCAATGATTATCTCTGTATCATTGACCTATTTTATCTTTTTAACAGCATGCATCGTAATCTGAAATTTATGTATTTACTTGTTTATTATCTGTTTCCTCTTCCTCCACACCAATAAAAGTAAACTCTTAATGTGATGACTTCGCCCATTTAGTTCACTGCTGTTCACCCGTGTCTAAATAGTGCCTTGCTTGTAGTGAACTCTAAGAACTGCTTGTTGTCTGAATGAGTGAATATACTTGTTCATTTAGATAACTGAGCTTGAGAGGAGTATCTGTGGTACATGAGTGGCAAAGTAGGAAACAATTTTGCTGGTCTTTTCTAGTTGTTCATGGGGGCAATGATCCCTGAACACTGCTCACCACTCCCACAGTGTGTACAGGTGCAAGTGATGACAGTGAACTTGAAGTATATTCTTCCAGTGCAGGAACATATGTGATGTGTGTGTGTGTGTGTTCTCACACCACTCAAAGTGTGGTGAAGCAGGGGGAGAGCAGGCATTTGAAGCTTGGGACCAAATTCCTCTCCTGGCTCTTGCCAGCTATGAGATTTTGAGTAAATTGTTTTAAAACCACCACCATCCTACCAGGGGAAGGATCAGATCAGATCAGATCAGTTCAGTCACTCAGTCGTGTCTGACTCTTTGCGACCCCATGAATCACAGCACACCAGGCCTCCCTGTCCATCACCAACTCCCAGAGTTCACCCAGACTCATGTCCATCGAGTCAGTGATGCCATCCAGCCATCTCATCCTCTGTCGTCCCCTTCTCCTCCTGCCCCCAATCCCTCCCAGCATCAGAGTCGTTTCCAATGAGTCAACTCTTTGTATGAGGTGGCCAAAGTACTGGAGTTTCAGCTTTAGCATCATTCCTTCCAAAGAAATCCCAGGGCTGATCTCCTTCAGAATGGACTGGTTGGATCTCCTTGCAGTCCAAGGGACTCTCAAGAGTCTTCTCCAGCACCACAGTTCAAAAGCATCAATTCTTCGGCGCTCAGCCTTCTTCACAGTCCAAGGGGAAGGATAGGGGCAAGGATATTTAGGGAGTTTGGGATGGACATGTACACACTGCTGTACTTAAAATGGATAACCAACAAGAACCTACTGTATAGCACAGGAAACTCTGCTCAATGTTATGTGCTAGCCTGGATGGGAGGGGAGTTTGTGGGAGAATGGATACATGTATATCTACGGCTGAGTCCTTTTGCTGTTCACCTGAAACTATCATAACATTGTTAATTGGCCATATCCCAATACAAAGTTAAAAGTTAAAAAAACAAAAAAAACCCACCACCACCACCCTGATCTCATGTCTTTCTTGACTGTTTCCATGAGGCAGTTACCTTGTTCTGTGCATAGTAAATAAATGAATCAGAAACTCAGATAAATGCTGCTTTCCTTCCCAGTGTGAGAGGAAAAGGGCTTGCTGCCAAGAGGAAGAGGTTACAGATCAATTACAGATATGGCTACAGCTGGGAGACGGTGCACCAGTTAATATTCCCAGGTTCATGCTCCCCACCACACCTTGAGCCACTTCACCCCATCAACCAGGGCGCCTAGAAAGGGTGACCCAGAGCCACAGAACTCGAAAGTTCTGCTTCTTCAAACACTAGTATCAGGGAGCATCATGATGACATGAGCTTACTGTCTACCAGGCACTGTTGTAAGCATCACTGTTTTCAATGACTTCAATCATTCCTCATTAGAAGCCTACTTCACTGTACAGGTGAGAGAGCTGAGTTAGAGGGCTGGGGCCACACACTCGTGGTGGCACACGGGCAGTCAATGGCAGAGCAGGGTTTTTGAATCCAACCAGTTTGGTTCCACAGCCTGATTTGTCAGCACTTTGTCCTCGCTTCTCTGCCCAGGGCATGAGAGGTTGTCTGAAAACCTGAAGATGAAAAGTCTGTAACCCGTGTCTGTGGTCTCAATCAGTGTGTGGCACCCCTGTACCCCTACCAAACCCACCGCCGGACCAAGCTCCTAGTCAAGTTCACCAAGAGAGGCTTCTTTCCACATTATTCTCTGTGTCCAGTAGCCCACTGGCTGCAGAATGGCCCCCACATGAGACAGACATACTGCTTATACATTCCTCTTCTAGGTACCGGGAAGGGCATCTGGATTTTACGACTGCTGTATGGGTTTTCTTTCCCCTGAGCCTGCCACTTCCTCCACGACAGCGTGGGCAGCGTCCCCGGAGCACCTGTGCTGCCATCATAGACCAGCTTTCGGTTAGTTACCGTCTTATTTCACTTCCTCTCTGACTGCCCCCACAGAGCGGTCGCATAGAGTAGGTTCTCAGTGCTCCCTCAATGACTAGGAAATAAAGGGAAATTTTCAGACAGTGATGAAGAGCCATGATAGCAATGGAGCCCCTGCCTTCTGTACGCCCGGGAGCTACGCCAGACGAAGCGCTGACATTGCGCCGTTGGAACAGAGAGCCGTTTTAAAGTGCAACGGAAAATTTAAACATTAAAGCATGAGGAATATTTTCATGACTGCAGCTTGCCAAATGGAACTGAAGCAGATTTTGATATAAAAATTGACAGGAAGCAAAAGTGGAATGAGTAAAAATAGAAAAGAAATTACCAAGCTCTGAAAGGAAGTACACAAGATGAAAATGGAATGAAATCTACCTTGACTGGATGATATTATATAAAAATGAATAAATTGACAGTAAATTAACATGTAGCACGTCTACAATCTGTCTTTAGGGGATAACAAAAGATATTTTTATTATCTCAATGCAGAATTTTGGTTGATTTCTTTTTTCATTGGCTCCTGAAATGAGAGGTTTAGTTTTATATAGAACTAAGTGTTATGCTTTGCCCAACTGCTTGGGGCCCACAAGAGTCTGGAGTCTGCTCTGTGTTTCTTTCTAAATCTCCCTAGATGCAACTATTTTCTTGGATGGAATTTTCTGTGAAGCTAAGGGTAATTACTTAGGGATTGGAGTGTGTTTGTGTGTGTTTAGTTTGGGATTGTGGGAGATGGAACATTCTAGAACTCAAATTTTCTGAAGTCTGATATGACCAGTGCAGAGCCCAATTAGGAAACAAAAGACCCAGCCCCTTCCCTGAAGCTTGTAGCAGCTTCTCTTGGGCCAATCACCTAATCTCTGGGTCTCAGCTTCACTAATTATAAGATGGAGATGCTAATTCCTATTTTTCCTATCTCATTTATGAAGATTATGATAATGGACGTGAAAGTACTTTGAAAAGTCCAAATCTGATGCTAAATGTAGAGAATTATTGTTATAATTTTTCTAAGTAATACAATTATTATGTGTGTAATTTTAAGGTTGAAAAGATTTACTTTGAAGAGTAGAAGAATTGCAGTATGTAGTTCCTTCTATTTATATAGTATCTTGTAATTTTTAAAGTCTACAGTCTACACTCACTTACTGGATTCAGCTAGTAATTCATCAGGACAGGCAACTCTTTGGAAGATGGAGAAAGTCCAAGTTAACTGCACCAGGTCTCTCAGCTCTTGAATATGGAGCCAGCACTAGAACCCACGTGATTCCACAGCTGATCCAAACAGCCACCATGCTGATGTTGCTGCCATTCTTCACAGCTGTGTGTGTGTAAATACTGTTTTCTAATTAATAAAAGCATTTTTAAAAAGTAGAGTTTTGGTTTCATGCTTTCCTCTTCAATTCTCTCTCTTGTGGATATAATGTGTCCTGTTTTGGACACTTGGTGGCATTTGGTCAATAATAGGTAATATACTAGTCCCCATGCTGGATGCTGGGGAGACCTGGCAAAGCAGTCATTGCTTTGGTCTTCAGGAAACTTCTGGTCCAGAGAGGAAGACAGATGCGTGCAAGTACCTCATGTGATAAATGTTATGACTGAGGTAAAACGAGTTCTGTGGGAGCACCCATGAAGTCAGAGGAGGCCTCCAGAAAGAAGTGGTGTTTCAGGTGAGACCCGAGGAACTGGGAGTTAGGCAGGTCAACGAGGAAGAGGCTCAGGCAGAGGCAATGGCTGTTTCAAAAGCCTACAAGAAAAAGCAAGATTTTGGGGGAGACAAAGTATTTCAGAAAGCCTGAAGCACAGAGTATGGTGGAATTAAGGAGTGGTGAGGAACAAGAGGCGTGGAGCTACTGTAGGGAGTGAAGCTGAGATAGGGGTTTTGACTTTAGGATCTTGATCAGTTTCATCAGGAGAATGACAGATTATTCTGAAAGTGTGTAGAGAATGGTACAGACAAGATTTGGTGAGCAAACAAGAAGACCAGCCCTCCAGGCAAGAAAGGGTCTTGGGACCAGGGTCTAGGCTGCCTGCAGAGTGCTTCGGGGAGCAGAGTTGGTGTTCAAGGATGTGGAAGATTATAGTCCTATACCTAAAGGATCAAGGATGGTTTGTCCTAACATGGACAACTATAAGTGGATATGCGTGAAATGCAGGCAGGCAGGTGGGTGGGTGGGGTTAGGCTGTGGATCTCAGGGTGACTGGCTCTCGACTGGACTTAAGAGGGTGTTTTGGTCTTTGGGGATGGGTACTGATGAGGACAAGGCACAGCCCTGGTCCCAGGGTTTCTTTAAATAGAAACCAGACCAGGAGGGGAAGAAGAGGGACCAAGGCAGAAACCTAACTGTAAGAACTGGAGCCTCAGGGGAGGACTGGACTCAGCTGGGTCATCAGAGCGAGTGTTCAGAGTCAGAGCATTTGAAGATCGTCATCAGTCATGAGCTCATGGTGGAGGGGTGTGGTCTGGGCATAGGAAGACAGCAGGCACGAATGAACAGAACTGGGACCCAAGGATGGAGGTGGACAGAGGTGACCACACTCAGGGTGATCAGGTCTGGGACACATTAGGGATTCTAAATGCTTGCCTCTCCCACATCTACATTCAAAATGCAACAATATTAAACCTTATAATGGGACTTCCCAGGTGGCACTAGTGGTAAAGAACCCACCTGCCAGTGTGGGAGACATAAGAGACACAGGGTCAATCCCTGGGTTAGGAAGATCCCCTGGAGGAGGGCTTGGCAACCCACTCCAGTTTTCTTGCCCAGAGAATCCCATGAACAGATGAGCCTGGTGGGCTACAGTCCATGGAGTCGCAGAGTCAGACACGATTGAAGCGACTTAGCAAGCACACGCACAAGGCTATTTGACTATCTCTGGACCCACTCTTTCCATTTTAGACAATCAGGAAAAAAAGATGACATATGGAGAAACACAGTGGCTCTGCTCAAGTCTTTTAGGGAAAAAGGAATGTCTGATTCAGTGGAAGTCTCAGGATAATTTTGTCAGGCTTAGCTGAGGGTCTGACACTATTTCCACTGTTTCCCCATCTATGTCCCATGAAGTGATGGGACCGGATGCCATGATCTTCGTTTTTTGAATACTGAGCTTTGGGGAGGCATAGTGTGCTGCGATTCATGGGGTCCCAAAGAGTCGGACATGACTGAATGACTGAACTGAACTGAACTGAACTGAATTAGCTGAGGGTTGGCTTCTGTTACATATGTAGTGACGTCTACCTCAGATTGTCTTTGTCCAGTTTTCATAACATTCCTCAAATTTCAGACATTCTTATAACGCTCCAAAGTATAAGTGATTGATTCCTATTTTTCTTTTTGTTGAACTAAAAACATGAGTGATTTTGTATCATGGTAGGAAAGATTCATTCACTGTTGAAAGAGGATACATTCTGAATTTCCTTGGGCTCCAGGGATTAAATCACATGTTTTCAACAAACAGATACTTTGATAAAGATTTGCAAACATTCCCAGTCCAGAAATAATTGTTTATCTTTCCCAAAGGTCTCGATAGCACTTCTATTGAAACTTTTTGTCGACGTTACAGCATGTGTCCATAAATGAGCACAGGTGCTAAGCACATAGCTTGATGAATTTTCATGAAGGGAACATATTTGCATTCAGATCAAGAAATAAAATAAGGACTTCTCTGGTGGTCCAGGGGTTAAGACTCTGCACCTCCAATGCAGGAGGCGCGGTCTCGATCCCTGGTTGTGGAACTAAGATCCTACCTGCCCTGTGGTATGGCCAGAAAAAAAAGGAAACAAAATCAGTGGCTCACCAGAAGTCCCCTGGAAACCCCTTCCAGTCACTCCCTGCCCCTCCCTCCCGTCACCACCATGATGGTAGCAGCTTGCCTGGTTTTTGAACCTCACATGAGTGGAGGCACAGTATGTACTCTTTGGGTGTTTGGACTCTTGTTCAGCAATGTATTTGCTAAGATAAAGATGTAGACCCGATAGCAGGAGGTGGAGAAAAAAGAGGCAAAGGTATTCTGCTCTGAAGGCTGGTAGACCAGGGAGCCAGGGAGCTGGGGAGCCGGGGACCAGTGTCCTCCAGGCAGAAATAAAGACTAGAAGGAGAACTCCTGGATTTCCGTCTCGGTGAAGTTCCATGTGCTTTTCTTCCTGAACTAGATTTCCCACCCCACTGCCTCCCCCAGTGCCATTTTGATTATATCTGGAGGTCCACCTGACAGGACTTTAAAAAAAAAGTTAATTAGTTGGATCTTTGTTGCTTCCCCAGGGCTTTCTCTAGTTGTGGTGAGCGGGACAGGACTTTTATTTACTAATTCATTTTATATTTGGCTGCGCTGGGCCCCTGTTGCTGCCTGTGGGCTTTCTCTAGTTACAGTGAGCGGGACAGGACTCTTATTTACTTATTCATTTTATATTTGGCTGCGCTGGGCCCCTGTTGCTGCCTGTGGGCTTTCTCTAGTTACAGTGAGCGGGACAGGACTCTTATTTACTTATTCATTTTATATTTGGCTGCGCTGGGCCCCTGTTGCTGCCTGTGGGCTTTCTCTGGTTGCAGTGAGCGGGGCTACTCTACTCTGCCTTGCCGTGCACAAGCCTCACAGTGCAGTGGCTTCTCTGGTAGCAGAGCACGGGCTCAGTTGTTGTGGTGATCAGCCTTAGTTGCTTCGTGGCATGTGGAATCTTCCCAGACCAGGGATCGAACCCACGCCCCCTGCATTGGCAGGCAGAGTCTTATCCATTGTACCACCAGGGAAGTCCCCTGACAGGACTTCTTGAAGGAATGGTTGCAGATGTAGAGAGAAACAGAATGGAAACAAGACTGATCCTTTAGGTCTTTGCTTGCAAACTGGGCTGCTGCTATGTCCTGAGATGGAAGAAAATGGAGAGAAACAAGCATGGAGGCAGTATGAATCAGCTGTTTGGTTTTGGATAAGTTTTGAGATGCTTCTTAAAACAAAACCCAAATGGACCTGGAGCTCTAGGGAGCAGTCAGAGCTTGTGTTACAGATTTAGGAATCATTCGTGTGTAGATGATTTAACTCTGGGGGGGCACACAGTAAGATACTGAAGATGAAGTGACGAGCAAAATGGGGACTCAGATAAAATCCCTTTTTTGTTCTTCGCCACCCACCTCCTCAACCTGTGCTTGCCTTGTGCTGCGCAGCCACGCAGCCTCTGGCCCCAATCCTCCTCTTTTCTCCTGCCTCTCCAGTCCCCCTTCTTCCCATTCCTTCCCTTGTTTGGTATCCCCAAAAGCCCAAATAATTGGAGAAGGGGCCATTGTCCTAGGAAAGGGGGAAGGTGGAGAGTAGAAAAGAGGGAGGCAGGGCTGGCTGTTGGACAGAAAGACTTAGTAACACACCAATTAGCACTGGCACTAGGACACAACCTCATAATTTTTGGACCATCAAATTTTTGTTTTGGTTCTTCATACGCATGAGTTGTTCCTGGGGTTTTCTGGAAAATAGGAAATTTCCCTCTGTGTTCCAAGAGAGTTTCACTATAGTGTAAACCAAACGGTTTAACAAAGCCTATTTATTGGACAAATTTTCTCCTCACCAAAGGACTAAATTGCTTATCTATATATTTATTCCAATAATTAACAATTGAGCTGTGATAGGGCAAGCGTTTACTGTGCCTGTGTGTGTGTTCAACTCAAAGAGTCAGAAGTAGACTCCTACATTGTGTGAGCAATGGTATTTAGGAGCAGAAAAAGAGTCATTTCAGATTAAACTCCCTCTTTATTGTTCAAGAGTTGGCAGCCTGGCTGGTGAGGACTTGTTTTTCAACCAGGGCTAACATGCTGGAATGAGGCCCTGGCAATTCCTGGTGACTAAACTGAAGGACAAACATGTGCCTTCCCCCTCAGATATTTTTGGCAATTAATTCACTTATATCCACCCTAACAGATGTAGCTCTTGGGGGAAAAAAAATAACTCTTTCTTCATGCCTAGATTCCTCTTCTTCTCTTAGTTAAACCATAAAGAAAATAAAGGATGAAATGAAATATGCATCATTGCCTTAAGAAGAAACAGAAATGCAAAGGAAATGGCACAGTCTTCAGATTGACAGGCTCCCTGGGAGCCGCATCTTGGCCGGCTTCCAGCTTACCGGTCTGCTTCCTCCCACACCCCCTCCTCTCTTCTTTTACAATCTCTTTGTTACCCTGACTTGAGTCCCTGGGCTCTTTCCCATCTCTGCCCGGTTGACTGTTACTCATTCTCTTGTAAAACTAGGATTTACACATTTCCTCTGTACAGTACTGCAAAACAATATCACATTAACAAAGCAGAGGAAGAAATTACATATTCTACTAGCAAAATAACTGATTGACAAGTTGAAGAGAGCCTAAACAAGTTGATTCCTGAAAAATAAGACATGGATAATATGGTTGCCTTTCTTTTAGGAAATGTGCATATGTGGGTTTTAACCTTTAGGACTCTTTGGAGACCAAAAGGCATGCAGCTGCCCTGCTAAGTCGCTTCAGTTGTGTCTGACTCTGTGCGACCCCATAGATGGCAGCCCACCAGGCTCCGCAGTCCCTGGGATTCTCCAGGCAAGAACACTGGAGTGGGTTGCCATTTCCTTCTCCAATGCATAAAAGTGAAAGGGAAGTCGCTCAGTCGTGTCCGACTCTTAGCGACCCCATGGACTGCAGCCCACCAGGCTCCTCCATCCATGGGATTTTCCAGGCAAGAGTACTGGAGTGGGGTGCCATTGCCTTCTCCAACCAAAAGGCATAGGATAGGTTTAAAGAGGATAAATTACCGATGGGGATCAAGTGCTACTCCCTAGCATGACTGATCTCGTGTGCTTCTAGAAAAGGCAAATTCCCTAAAATATGTCTCCTATTTGTTCTGCTGCAGTCACTGTTTCTACTTGAGAACAATATTAGGAATGTCTTATATTTTATTGTTGTTGTGGATCCTACTGTTGTAAATATACTATTCAGCTACATCAGCCTGTGTGTGCTAAGACCCTAAGTGGTACCCAATTCTTTGCAACCCTTTGGATTGTAGCCCACCAAGCTCCTCTGTCCATGGCAAGAACACTGGAGTGGGTTGCCATGCCGTCCTCCAGGGAATCTTTCCGGCCCTGGGATTGAGTTTAGGCCCCTTACGTCTCCTGCATCTGGGTTCTTTGCCACCAGCGCCACCTGGGAAGCCCACATCGGCCTGGCTCTCTGTTGTTTATGAAGTATCTGCCTTCTGTGCCAGGCACTGAGCTACAGGGAGGTGTGCACTCTCTCTCCTGGTTCTCACAGCAGCTCTGTGAGGGGGCATTATTACGTCCATTTAACTGATGAGGCCACTGAGCCTCAGAGGAAAGTTGTCTAAGTCAGACCTCTTACTTGTGGTGGGACTAGGAGTTCTGACTCCTTATTCAGACCCTCCTCCCATTCCAACCTAGTCAGGGGTTGACTGTTTTAGAGGTGTTAACAGCATTTGCTAAAACACAGATATGTGATTGCCAGGAGAGCCCTCACTTTACCCTGAGAATTTAAGACATTTTGTGGTGGGATTTTTCTGGCATGATTTTCTACAATCATTACATATATCACTTAGAAATGTGATATATGTGATGTTATAATCCTGTATAGGGGCGGGAGTGAGGCAGGTGCTCTGCAATGCTTCTCTCCAGGGTATTTGCATTTTAAGAAGGGATCCCGTTCTTACCAGGATTTTTCAGACTAGAACCAGCAGGTGGGGTTGTATTTCTTCTGGTAGCAGCGCCACTAAAATTGTGTATTCCACCTCTGTGTGAAGCTGAAGCTAGTCAGGAGACCTAAGTTTGAACCACTGGCCTATCTCTGTCAGTGAGGCTTTGGGGATGTCAGTTAATCTCGTAGCTCTTCTGGGGCAAGACACAGTGTGTTTGCCTTATGAGACTGCTGGGAAGGTAACAGGAGCTATCATAAGAAAAGAGGGGAAAATCTATAGAGCTAAACTTTGCAAGGGTGAGTGTGCAAACTGAGTGCTTTTTATAATGCTCACCATATATAAGTTAGTACTATTATCTGATGCATGTTCTGGCTGGTGAGCTGGTGTAGCTAGGCATGGCTGGAGATGAAAATAGGATGGAGAGGCTAGTGTACAGTGGCCCTTAATTGAGATAATTTTGTGGTATATTTGGTGACTTCTTAGGACAACATTGGACTTCCCAAGTGGTGCTAGTGGTAAAGAACACACTTGCAAATGCAGGAGACCCAGGTTTGACCCCTGGGTCTGGAAGATCCCCTGGAGAAGGGGGGAATTCTCCAGTATTCTTGCCTGGAGAATTCCATGGACAGAGGAGCCTGGTGGGCTATATAGTCCATAGGGTCGAAAAGAGTCAGACATGATTGAATGACTAACACTTAATACACTTTAGACAACATTAACCCAACATTAACAGCCTCTGTACAAATGTCTTCTTATGGGTTCCAAGTGGATTTACAGGAGCTGGGAAAGGGACTTGGCAGGCGGGCAGGGAAGGTCTCATAAATGGTCTCATAAAGGTCCAGGCAGGCTTTTCTGGTCTTCTTCCTTGAGAACACGAGCACCATGCTAGGTGGTCCACAGGCTGTCTGTAAAAACCTTGGCATCAATGAGACAAAGAGCCCTTTGGGGGAGTCAGTAACACCCTGTGTTAGTATGCTGTTGCTGCTCTAACAAATCACAGCAAATTTAGTAGCTTAAAACAACACACATTTATTGTCTTACAATTCTGGCAGGCGGAAGTCCTAATGTGGTTTCACTGGGCTAAAGTCAAGGTGAAGGAACCGGAGGCTGGCTCTTTCTGGAAACTGATTCCTTCCTTGGCTTCCTTCCTTCCTTCTGGTTCCTTCCTTGGCTTGTGACTTCTTCTCCATCTTCAGAGTGCATCCCTCCAATCTGTGCTCCTGTCATTACATCAGCTTCTCCTTTGACTCTGACTGTCCTGCACCCTCCTTATAAAGATAATTGTGAGGACATTGCCCATTCAGATAATCCAGGACAATCTCCCCTTCTCAAGGTTCTTTATTGAATTCTCTCTGTAGAGTCCTTTTTGCCATGCAAGGAAACAGTCAGAGGTTCTGGGGAACAGGACTTGGACATATTTGGAATTACGTTTCACTCTTCAGCCCACCACATACATACCATTTAATCACTACCAGAGAAACAGCTGATTGTGGATTAAGAAGAGAATGGAGTATCCAAGACATTTATACTAAGTTGGCTTGAGATCAGTTCACTGCATTTCAATTTCCTAGCGACCATTTTGTTTAACTTTTGAATTTTATTAATATTTTAAAAGTTGATGCCTCTAATGATTTGCTTGTCATCTGTCTACTTTTCAGTGCTTAGTATTCTTTGTCAATTCTTCAAATGGTATGTCAGCCTTAATTTTGAGCTTCCAGCAATTAAAACTTAATTATAGTACATTAAGTCAAATTAGATTAAAATGGTAAAGGCTTAAGATAAATGGATGAAGTGTTAACTGGGGATTTTTTAGGAAGAAACAGTTGAGCTTATATTTAAAGATTTAAATATAAAAGAACTTGAGAAAAAAATTAGGAGCAGTCCAAATTATCCCGTAAGAAATGATGACATTTTATATTCCTAACAAGAACCAATTGAGATAAAAATAAACCAAGGCAGCAGAAGGAAAGTGAGGATGTCCAGAAGATTGTGTCATAATGGTTCCTGTGACCAATGCCTCAACTTTGATATTCACTGACTATAAACACAAAATTATTGTGAAAGTATTTTGTTTTAAGGGCTTTACAAAATTCTAAAGTGCTAAAAAGATTGATAAATCAAGAAATGGACTGGAAGCCACAGGAATAATCATATCATAGAGTAACTTTACATTATTGTTAGAAAGGTTGGATTGGCAAAGTACTTGAGAAATTGGTAGAACAATAACAAACTTAAATACTTAAATATTGGTAAAACAAAAACAGCATGAAATAACTAAAAATTTTTTGGAGAAGGCAAGCACTGATATGCTGGTTACAGAATGATTTGTGAATTTTTAACAGTCTAAGGACATTAAAGGATTTCTTTAACTGCTTCTAGGAAGATAAAGTGAAATGTTGTTAGTGAAAACTAGAGAAATCCTCCCAAACTACTATACTAAAATGGTTCCATTGGAGACAAATTACTATAAGTTTATAAATAATTAAGAGAAACAAGTTTGAGACTTCCCTGGTGGTCCAGTGGTTAAGATTTTCCCTTCTAATGCAGGGGGCGCTGTTTCGCTGATCAGGAAAATAAGATCCCACATGTGGCGAAGCCAAAAAAAAATAATAAATTTTTTAAAGAGAAGCAAGTTTTTTAGTAAAATAGTAAATTTGGTGAACCGTTGATTTGACAAATTGTTTTTTGGCAAACTAACCTGTTGTATTATTATTATTTGATTTAGTTTATTTTGGTTGCACTGGGTCTTTGTTGGCTGCACGTGAACTTTCTCTAGTTGTGACGAGCAGTGGCTACTCTCTAGCTGTGGTTCATGAGCTTCTCATTGTGTAGCTTCTCTTGTTGCCGAGCACGGGCTGTGGGCAAGCACGTGTCAGTTGCAACACGCGGGCTCTATAGTTGTGGCACATGGGTTTAGTTGCCCTGTGGTATGTGGAGTCTTAGTAGACCAGGGATCAAACCTGTGCCCCCTGCATTGGCAGGTAGATTCTTAACCACCGGACGACCAGGGGCAGTCCAAACTGAGCTTGTAGTTCTTTAAGCTTCAGGAAGCTGCCCTGCTGAACAGTATCTTGGAGAGGGGACTTTCTAGTGGGTGTGTCAGGTCGCCCAGTGGAACTGTGGGGAAGGCCAGGACTGCTCTGCTTCCACCATATTTCCTGGGTCCTGCTGCTGGTGAGTGTGAGTGGTCTAGGGGCTTTCTCACTGTGAAGGTTTGGTCCTGTCCTACCAGGAAACGTCTCCCTTCGTGGAACCCAGTCCCTCCCAGCCATGCTTCTAGCACATTCCTAACCTTTCATTGCACTTGTGGTTTACACGTTTGTATCCTTCAACTAAACCTTAAAGCTCTTGGACAATGGTGATGCCTTTTTCAACATTTTCTCTCTAGCCCTGAACCTGTTGTCTAGCATATTATGCTTAAAGAGTGATGTAGAATGAATGGATAGATGTGGGAAAGATTCTTTATTTTAATAAATGTGTTATTTCTCAGATGCCTTCCTTCTGGACTCCCTGTCCCTGTACTTTCCTCTCCTGTGGTGAATATCACCCCTGAGTCCTTGTCCACCTCCTCCTCATGAAAGCAGGACAGGTTTCTCCTCATCTGTGCATCCCCAACCCAGGAGAAGGAAATGGCAACCCACTCCAGTGTTCTTGCCTGGAGAATCCCAGGGACAGAGGAGCCTAGTGGGCTGCCGTCTATGGGGTGGCACAGAGTCGGACACGACTGAAGCGACTTAGCAGCAGCAGCAACAGCAACAGCACATACTAATCTAATTATTTAATGATCTGAAGTGAGCCCCCAACTTTAGAAGGAAATTCTCTGTGTGTGGTATTTCTAGCGTGACATTCCAGACTCCTGTGTAACGTCAAGATCTTCAAGTGAGTTCATTCGATTCATCTTAGCTTATTTTTCACTATCTTTTGGCTGAAAAGTGAAAGTGTTGGTCGTTCAGTGGTGCATAAGTCTTTGCGACCCCATGGACTGTCGCCCTCGCCAGGCTCCTCTGTCCATGAGTGCATTGCCATTCCCTTCTCCAGAGGAACCTTCTCAATCCAGGGACTGAACCCAGAGTCTCCTGCATTGCAGATTCTTTATCTTCTGAAGGGAAGCCCCTTTTGGCTGAGAAGCAAGCAATTTATTCAACAGCTTCTTCAGAACCTACTTTGTGCTGTAATTCTAACCAATGGGCTACAGTTGTGGACAAAGGAGACAAACTATTTCCTAAGTGTTATGTATCAGTAATTCCTTTTCTGTTTTCTTTCTAAGAGGAACATTATTGGAACAACTGTTCCTACATTTTTCACTCCTACCACCTTTGTAATTTGAGTAAGATTTCCCAGACTAGCTTTCATATTTATCACTGAAATAAATACATTTTTAATTGCTTGGATCATCCATGAGTATCTGGAAATAATTCATCACCGCTTCACATGTTTTCTCATTTCTCTTTTCACAGAAACAAATTATTCATATTAAAAGTGTTGGTCTCACTCTTCCCTTTAGCATTTTTCATTCAATACTTGAAAACCCTGTATTTGTTTTTGTAGTGATGAAGGGGGCATGATTTTGTCATGAAAGAGTCTAAAAAAAAGCTGATGATGTAAAACCCAAAGTGCATTTGGATGAATCAAGATGATGACTTCAGGTTTCTGTAAATATTTCCTGAATATTTTCCCAAAGGTCTTTCTATAAATCCTTCATGTTCCTATATAGGGTTATGAATAGTTTAATTATGGCACTTCATGCACAGCTGTTTTTATTGACTTGTTTTTCTTCACGAAACTGCAAGGATCTTACCTACCTGTGCGTCCCTAGTGCCCAGTGTTCTGAAAGTGCTCAGTGTCACTGTAGTGAAGGAATGATTTCACGGCTGTATTTTCATCTCTTTTTAAAATAATGATACTAACAGCTATTGTGTACTGGCTGTGTTCTATGAACCAGACATTAAGCTAGCCTCACTTCATGCATTATTTCACTGAATCCTCACTGCAGCTCTATCTATGGTGCAGATCTTATTATTCCCCATCCCATTCCACCAGAAAGGAAACTATCAGCGAGTTAGAGAGGTTAGTTAGCTTTCCCAAGATAACACAACGATAAGGACAGAGTGTGGCACAAACCCACGTCTGATGAGCCAAGAAGCTCATATTTCCCCCTTCCACTATATGTCTACGGTGTGTTAGTTAACCATAACTTGACACTTTTTAAAAAGACTGCCTCTAGTGCTACTCTTTGTATATAAGACACAGCTGACTGCATATACCATGGGTATAATATCTAGCAAGTGGCCTCGAAACAAAAGCCAGTCCAAAGGGAGGAAACATGTAAAGGAAACCTGAGACAGAGGAAAGTGGGAGGCTAAATGAAGAGTCTGTCTGTTTGGTACTAGATGGGGCATGAAAGAGGAATTTTTATCTAATCATTGTGATGTTTCTGGGTATTCATTCCTAAAAGCCTAGTGATTATATTCTGATGATAAACGAGAATTCCCATCTTTTTTTCTGGGTGAATGCTGTTTCAAAGATTCAACTAAATCAAGGACAGGAAGAGGGAAAGAAAGCAGAGAAGTTAAGCAACTGTTCATACTAGGGTGTTTCAACCTCAGCATTAATGACATTTGGGGCAGTTGTCAAGAGTTGTCTCTCTCCCAAATTCATATGTTGAGGTCCTAACTCTTAGGATGTGATCTTGTATGGTGATGGGGTCTTTAGAGAGGTTCAGTTTAGTCACTCAGGCGTGTCAGACTTTTTACTACCCCATGGACTGCAGCATGCTAGACTTCTCTGTCTATCACCAACTCCCGGATCTTACTCAAACTCATGTCCATCGAGACAGTAATGCAGAGGTAATGAAGTTAAATGAGGTCATTAGGGAGTCTTAATCCAAAAGGACAGGTTACTTCAAAAACCGAGAAATCTGAACATGGAGATACATATGAAGGGAAGAAGATTAAAGAAACTGCAAGCTTGCCATCTGCAAGCCAAGGACAGATGCTTCCTTCAGCCTCAGATGGAAGGAATGTTGCCTTATTTTCAGACTTCTAGCCTCCAGAACAAGAGATGATACCTTTCTGCTGTTTAAGGCCCCAATCTATGGTTTTCTTGTTTTTAATTTAAATTGAATTTTTTATATTGGAATATATATGACAAGTGTACAGTGAAGTGAGTCAGTTATACATATACATGTATCCATTCTTTTTCTTATTCTTTTCCCATACAGGTTATCACAGAACATTGAGTAGAGTTCCTTGTGCTATACAGTAGGTCCTTGTTGATGATCTATTTAGAGTTAATCCCAAACTTCTACTTTATCTCTCCCTCCACCTTTCCCTTTCATAATCCTAATATATGGAATCTAAAAAAACCAAAATGATACAAATGAACTTATTTACAAAACAGAAACAGACTCACAGATTTGGGGAAAAAAAATCTGTGGTACATTGTTACTGCAGAGCTAGCAAATGAATACAGGTCTGATAAACCTTCACTGTGGGTGGTTGACCTGTGAGACCCGAGTTTGACCCCTGGGTCAGGAAGATCCCCTGGAAAAAGGAATGGCAACCCACTCCAGTATTCTTGCCTGGAAAAGTTCCAAGGACAGAAGAGCCTGGTGGGCTGCAGTCCATGGGGTCACAAAGAGGCAGACATGACTGAGCTCCTGAGCGTGGCACAGCCTGCGTATTGTAGGCTGTTTAGCAACACCCCTGGCCTCTACCCTCTAGGTGCCACTAGCACCTCTTTCTCTCAGTTGTGATAACCCACAGTGTCTCCCACCATGGCCAAATATCCCCCCCGGGGCAACCAGGCTAGACCCTCTGTAGCCTTGAGGCAGTTGCTGGTCTCATGTCATGGGTACATCCATTGCCGATTTCCAAGCTCTCTGCAGGCTCTGGTGATTTCCCAAGCAGAGGGACATTCTTCATGTGGAACATTTCCCTTCATCTGAACAGGGACCGCTCACAAAGTATGCTATATAATGGGGAAGAAATTCTAATCAGTTGGAGATCTAGAAAAGATTCTTTAAATCCCTCAGTCATCCTCAGGGAAAATATGGGATTTTCTGTTTCTTAAATGTGGATTATGCTTCATCTGAAGTCAACGTCCACCTTTCGTAAAAGTGCGAGCCTTGCCATTCGACAGGAGCAGTCACAGAAGGAAAAGGATGCTTCTGTGCTATTAAAAGGACAAATGTGTTTGTGCCTCGGTATGAAAGCTGTAGGAGAGGGGTCTAAGGAGAGAGTGGAGAGCGATGTAAGGATTTTAATAAACTAACACAAAGGCTCTGATTACATCACTATTTATCCACATGCGAGTAGTCAGTTGTAATGAGTTGAGCAGAACAGAAACAGCAGCAGGCACACTGGTGATGTGGCTAAATCCTCTTTACAGCCTTTCCTGCCGGAGGGATTCTAAAAGGACACACCCTCAGAGCTGCTGTAATTATATTTTTCTCACCCCATGATCTCTTCCTAATGGCAATGCTACCAGCGATATTCAGGTGATGAATTTGTTCCAACAGGTCAATGCATCATTTTAAACAACAGAAAACTCTTTCTCTTTTGCTAATAGTTTAAGCATGTTGACAAAGTCTGATTATAAATCTTTCAGAGATCCTTTCAAGTAGGGCCACCTACAAATTCAATTAACTGCAAGATTTAGCTGACAGTACTAGTTCATAATTGACCACGCATTATTTGGTTTTCCCTTTTTTAAAATTTTAAATGTCTTTGCTTCTTTCTCTCTTTGTGCACAGATGTGCATACACTATATTTCTCTTTGTGTCACTGTTTTATTATGACTTAAAACTGGAATTAAATATTAATATCAATACTTCTTACCTCTGAAGCAGATACAACGATCCTTGTCTGCCCACCTCATAGGACTGTGAGAATCAGACGGTAAAAGATATGGAAATGGTTTACAAGCCATCAAGTGCTTCAGCAAGGAAAATACTATTGTCATTACTCTGTCCCAGTGAATAGAGAGGTCAAAGGCCTAAGAAGGTTTAGAGCTGAGGGGATTAGTAACCAAGTTTCCTAGGAGTCAGTGAGCTCTGGAAGGAACCTTAGAGACATCTCTCTTTGGCCCACCAGGATTAGAGTTAGCTTCTTTAAATAGGAGTTTAGAGCTCTGTATTTCTGAGATTTGTTTTCCAAACATTTGTAATTTATAGCATAGGAACCGTTAAACAGTGACATAATCTGATATTTGTTATTTTACTTCACGATGTGAAACAAAACATGGGAGTTCTTATACAGGGGCTTTGTATGCAGGACACTTGCTTTTTAGGAGGTCTTGAAAAGTGATAGACATTTTCCAGGCAGAGGAAGGGAGAAAGAGCTTTACAGGGAAACCAGACCAGCAAACCACAGACGAGGAGGAAATCTACAACAAGGTTGTAGAATGTGTCAGAATGGGCACTTGGGTTGCTTAACATAAAGTATAATGGAAAAAGTTTTGGAGACTAGGTTGTATAACCATGTGAATATATTTAACACTACTGAACTGTACTCTTAAAAATGGTGAAGAGTAAATTTTCTGTGACGTATACTTTACCACAAGGAAACATTTGTATTATGTATACTTCACCACAATTAAAATTAAACATTTAAAAAAAAAGAAGAAGATGTTAAGACATCAGTGCATAGTGGCCACAGTTAAAAATATTTGCGCTCCACTTCTGACTCAAAGTCTGTAAAGCTCTGTTGCACTGTAAGGAAGTGAAAAAGAAACAATCAAAAATCCAGCAAGAGCAAAAGGGGAGGGCAGAGACCCCGCCCCCTCCTTTTTCTCATCATTTTCCAAATAGTGAAGTTCAGCATCTGGACACTTCTAGAATAAAATTCCTTTTTAAGGGGTGAGATTATAGGATATTTTTCCTCATCTCTATGTTATTCTATATTTTCTTGCATTTTGTAATGATTGTGGATTACCTTTATAAGTAGATGGGAGAGTGCTGCTTCAGTATTAAAGGAGCCACGGTACACAAACCTTTGCGATGCCTGATTATCACAGCTTCACAATGATCCATGAGGGTGAAGTAACCCTATTATTTCCAGTGTGCCGCCCGCCAGCCCCAGAAAGGATCTGGCCCTGACACATGGCTGCTCTAGATGTAGGAAGAAAGAAAAGACCCACAGAAAGCAAATACACTTTCCCTAAGCCTCAAGCCAGTCATCAGGCCAGGACCAGAAAACAGACCTTACCACCTTCACTACAAGACCCTTTGCCCAACGTCACTGTTTCTCTAAATCTGAGGTGCTTGGTGTATGACTGAGGCCACGTTTATATGCAGCTATGATGGGCTACAGTCCATGCGGTCACAAAAGAGATGGACATGATTTAGCAACTAAACCACCAACTGCTTCATTTACATCAGGGTTCCTCAGCCTCAGCTGGGTATTTGAGGCCAGATAATTCTCTGTGGAATGGAGCTGTCTTGTGTATTGTAGGATAATTAGCAGCATCCCTAGCCTCTCTCCACTATTTGCCAGGAGCACCCCAGCACCCCATCACACCCATGTGACACCCAGCAATGTCTCCAGACACTGTCAAACTTCCCCTGGGAGGCACAGTCATACCAGTGGGGAACCACTGACCTACTCTTGGTGAAAATTCATATAATCAGCAGACTTCTCCTCTAGATCTTTGTCTGACCTGTTCACAGTTCACCAGACTCTGGGAGGTTTATGGTAAAAAAAAAAAAAAAATCCTACTAGGGGTGGGGGTAGGCTGGATTGGGAGTTTGGAATTAGCAGAAACAAACTATTATATATAGAATGGATAAACAACAAGGTTCTATATACCACAGGGCATATAGTCAATATCCTGTGAAAAGCCATAACAGAAAAGATACAAAAAAAGAATATATTTGTATAACTGAATCACTGTGCTGAAGAGCAGAAATCAATACAATATTGTAAATCAACTATACATCAAGTATAAAAAAAATCCTGCTAAAAATCTTTGGCCTGTTCCTTGATCCTTGTGCAACTCAACCTTACTCTTTCCTTATGAAAACTTAATTGACAATCAAGTTGAGAAGAAAAAAAGGGAATCTTATTTTGAGCCAAATTGAGGATTATAACTCGGGAGACAGAAAGCTCTGAGAACGGCTCTGCTTGTGAGAAGTCCAAGGCATAATCATGTACATTTTTGAGACACAGGATCATACACCAGAATGAGATTCTGATATTTTACGTAAAGTTCACCAAGAATACTTAGTCCAGGTAAGCACGTACAAAGCCAGCAGCAAGTCACCACGACCTACAGAACGGGGTGCTGGTTTCGTTGTTGTCTTCTGATTCTTGGACCCTATAGACTGTAGCCTGCCAGGCTCCTCTGTCCGTGGGATTTTCCAAACAAAAATACTGGAGTGGGTTGCCATTTCCTTCTCCAAGGGATCTTCCTGACCCAGGGATTGAACCTATTGTCTTCTGTACTGCAAGTGGATTCTTTATCACTGAAATAACTCTATTCTTTTAAGAAGTTACATTGCTAGCTTCAGAAGAAAGAGGGGGGAAAGAGATCTTTAAGGTTGAACACACAAGCCTTTCATTGAGGAAGTCTGCTTAATGTGTGACACAAAGGCACACTGCACATTAGGGAGGAAGGGAGGAGCCCCGAACAGACACACAGAGAGACACACAAAAATTGTGTTTAATTTTTATGAGAATTTCCTTGTCCTGCCTTAAGATATAAATTTTATTTAGTCACTGCTAAGCGGACTCCTGGGTGGTTAGAGCGAGCAGCTGTAGTGGTGGTTTTGCTGTTTCACTGGTACCCACCTCCAAGTCTCATCCTTAGCCAAGCTTCCCTGAGACTCACTGCTTTCCCAGTGCAGTGCCAGATTCCTTCCTGCCAAGGCAGCAAGCCTGCGTCTTTCTCCCCAGCTCAGAGCACATCCTGCATCTGGATGCCCTGACGTCAGGGGTGGAGAGGGCCCCCCTGGCGAGAGGGTGCTGGGAAGCAGAGCTTGCCCTGCACTTGCATCAGAAAACCTGGGTTTGACTCAGGACTCTGTCTCCTCCTCTGGTATCTTGTAAGATGTTGTGAGAACAAGATGAGAAGTTACGTAAGTGCTTAGTGCCATAGCGGGGCAAGTCATCCTTGTTGTCACTGTCACTGTGATTTTGAAGAAGCCACTTAACCTTTCAGGGCCTCAACATTCTCATCGAAAAAAGGAAGGGGTGGGGTCAGGTTAACTTCTGAGGTGGAACTTCTAAGGCGAGAACTTCTAAGGTAGGGTTCGGTTAACTTCAGGGTCAGCTTTCAAAGACTATTTGCTTTGTATAACTTTATAACTGTGTGTGCGCGTGTGTGTGTGTGTGCATGCACGCGCATGCTAAATCATGTCTGACTTTGCAACCCTATAGACTGTAGCCTGCTAGGCTTCTCTGTCCATGGAATTTTCCAGGCAAGAGTACTGGAGTGGGTTGCCATTTCTAACTCCAGGGGATCTTCCCCACCCAAGGATCGAACCCATATCTCTTGAATCTTCTGCACTGGCAGCCGAATTCTTTACCATTGTGCCACCCGGGAAACTGCAAAATGGAGTAGTTATAATTCCTTACAAGATTATGGTGCAAATGACATATTTTGGGAAATCCTTGCAAACTATAAATCAGATTAAACCCCTGGTGGGTTTGGTCAGTTGGTTGGAAGAATAGTAGGCAGGTGGGACAGACACGAGGCTACGGGGACTGCTGTGTCTGAGGGCTTACACCACACTAGGACTGCTCCGGCCATCTGTGAGTGAGACCTCTGTTTTTCGTTTCTCTGTAGGGATGTGCAGAAGGTAGCAGCCACCTGGAACCCTCTCTGGCAGTGGGGGATCAAGATCGACTACCAGAATGGGAGGAACTGAGGAAGCTTGTCATTCCTCCAAACACAGACTAGTTTTCCCTTCTCAGAGGGCTCAGGGGGCCAAAGTGGAGGTGATAACTATTGTAGGTTATAGAGAGGCTGCAGTCCATGGGGTCACTAAGAGTCCCACACAACTGAGCGACTTCACTTTCACTTTTCAGTTTCATGCATTGGAGAAGGAAATGGCAACCCACTCCAGTGTTCTTGTCTGGAGAATCCCAAGGATGGTGGAGCCTGGTGGGCTGTTGTCTATGGAGTCGCACAGAGTCGGACATGACTGAAGCGACTTAGCAGAAGCAGCAGCAGAGAGGTTGCCCTCAAAACTCTAAGAGGCCAAATTCTCAGCATGAGAATTAAAAGGTCTGAGACAAGCAGAGATAAATTCTAGTGGCTCTCTGAGGAATTCTTAGAGAGTGCTGTTTTGATTGGTCAACTTCTGGCGGTAATGCCCATTAACCAGGTGGCATGCAACAAACTCTTTACCTTCAGAGAAAATAGTGGTAATGAGATTACTGTAACAGTATTACTAGTGATGATGATAATAATGGTAGACTCTTACAGCTACTGTTCTAAGGGCTTTACATATATTACCATTTAAATCCTAACAACAATATTTAACATTTAGGTATTATCACTCTCAGTTCCTAGTACACAGTGCCAAAGCCCATAGAGGTTATAGAAAGTGCCTCAATTTTCTGGGAAAGACCAGCAGAGCTTATCTTGAAGTCTTAAGTGGGAGTCAGACAAGAAATGGCACTGCCATCTCCCAAATGACAGACTTTGTACAGGAGTTGTCATCTGAGTTCCCGTCCCTGCTGGTGACCATAAATTTGTTTTCTATGTCTGTGATTCTATTTCTGTTTTGTAAATAAGCTCATTTGTACCATTTTTTTTTTTTGATTCCGCATATAAACAATGTCATGATATTTGTCTTTCTCTGACTTACTTTACTCGATATAACAATCTCTAGATCCATTCGTGTCATTGCAAGTGGTATTATTTCATTCTTTATGACTGAGTAATATTCCAGTGTAATATTCCATTCCCTTCTCCAGGTCATCTTCCTAACCCAGGGATTGAACCCTGGTCTCCTGAATTACAGGCAGATTCTTTACCATCTGAGCCACCAGAGAAGATACCAATAAGAAGATACCAATATTCTATTGTATATATGCACTGCATCTTTATTCATTTATCTATTGATGGACATTTAGGTTGCTTTCACGTCCTGGCTATTGTAAATAGTGCTGCAATGAACATTGGGGTGCATATATCTCTTTGTATTATTGCTTCCTCTGATACATGCCCAGGAGTGGGATTGCAGGATCATATGGTAGCTCTGTTTTTAGTTTCTTAAGAGACTTCCATACTGTTCTCCATACTGTTGGACCAATTTACATTCACACCAACAGTGTAGGAGGGTTCCCTTTTCTAAACTCCCTCTCTAGCATTTCTTGTTTGTAGATTTTTTTGATGATGGCCATTTTGACTGATGTGAGGTGATAGATACCTCATTGTAGTTTTGACTTGCATTTATCTAATAATTAGTGTTGTTGAGCATCTTTTCATGTGCTTTATGGCCATCTGTATGTCTTCTTTGGAGAAATGCCTCTTTAAATTTGCTACCTATTTTTTGATTGGGTTGTTTGTTTTTTGATATTGAGCTGCATGAATTGTTGGTACGTTTTGGAGATTAATCCCTTGTCAGTTGTTTTGTTTGCAAACATTTTTCTCATTCTGCGGGTTGTCTTTTCATTTTATTTATGGTTTCCTTTCCTGTGCAAAAGCTTTTTAAGTTTAATTAGGTCCCATTTTCAATTTTTGCTTTTATTTTCATTCATTATCCTATTTTATTTTCATTGCTTTAGTTGGATCCAAAAAGATCTTGTTATGGTTTATGTCAATGAGTGTTCTGCTTATGTTTTCCTCTAAGAGTTTTATAGTATCTAGCCTTACATTTATATATTTATCCATCTTGAGTTTGTTTTTGTGTACGGTGTTAGGAAGTGTTCTGATTTCATTCTTTTACACAGAGCTGTCCAGTTTTCCCAGCAACACTTATTTTTGCCATTGTATATTCTTGCCTATTTTGTCATAGATTAGGTGACCGTAGGTGCTTGGATCTATCTCTGGATTTTCTATCCTAAACAGCCTCTATTTCTTACCAGCTTTGTCATCTGAGGCCAAATTCTCCCTTTCTCTCCACTGTGGTTTCCTCATCTATAAGAGGGAATAAATTATTTCTTCACAGGGTGATGATAAAATGCCATCAAAATAATGGACTTAAAAGTTCTTTGTAAAGAGTAAATTCTCATAAAAAGACAAAGTGTTCTTAGTTCTTGGGGGAAAAACTTTTTACTTTTCTATCACCAAATAAATACTAATTCACATCATGATCATTCACATCCGTGATACTAAGGAACAAAAGATATAATCTCTTCATGCAGAGACAGCAGTTAACACTTTAATATAGATCCTTTGAGACCTTTCATTGCTTCCTTGGTAGCTCAGCTGGTAAAGAATCCGCCTGCAATGCCAGAGACCCTGGTTCGATTCCTGGGTCAGAAAGGTCCGCTGGAGAAGGGAACGGCTACCCACTCCAGTATTCTGGCCTGGAGAATTCCATGGACTGTATAGTCCATGGGGTCGCAAAGAGTCAGACAGACTGCGCGATTTTCACTTTCACTTTTCATTAAAATGAAAGGTACTCCTGTTATAATTTTGTAAAAATAGGTGCTGATGAGGTAGAGAAAGGGAGGAGTTTGAGGGCCGCAGGTTGATCATGTGGAAGAGGGCACTGGGGGTGGGCCTCGTGGACACATCCTTTCAGAAGCCCCACTGGCAGAGAACTGAATAGTCAGATAAAGCACTTAGTCAATTAAAGTAGGGAAACGGTGAACATGGAAAACACTGATTTTATTAAAGTAGGAGTTTTTTTAGAAAAGAAGAAAACATAAAATATAGCTTAATTTAACAATATTTTGAAGGGATGAGCCTTCTTCTTTAAGTACATAACAGCTGATGGGAGTTCTGTGTGGAATTTTTAAAAAGTAGAAGTTGACACAAGGTCACTGGTTTCCAGTCCCAACATCTTTAAAGAAGGGGGAGAACTCAGAAAGAGCTGGGAAGCAACCTGAGTTCAGAATTCTTCTAGATTAAACAAAACTTCCCCAATTTTTTCCATTTGTCTTGCACATGCCAAACTCTCAGATTTTGCTTTTGTTTTGTTTTTTAAGCTACTTTCCTGTTATTGTTTATTAGAAGCATTCAGTTTGGATTTTGCACAATAGCAATTCTTTTCCTCACTCATATTTCCTTGGTTTACGTAGTTATAAACAGAAGCACAACTGGCCAAACTAGTTTGTGGACAAACACATCTACCTCTTGGTGAACCTGAACCGTGGGGGCAGAAAAGGCCTTGAGTCCTGCCTCCTGGACATAAGCATTTGCTCTGCCATCACACAGAATGTTCAACTGGGAGCAAGCAATCAGTTCATCCAGCTTTGAAGGTTTCTAATATAAAGCTGAAACTCCAGTACTTTGGCCACCTCATGCGAAGAGTTGACTCACTGGAAAAGACTCTGATGCTGGGAGGGATTGGGGGCAGGAGGAGAAGGGGACGACACAGGATGAGATGGCTGGATGTCATCACTGACTCGATGGACGTGAGTCTGGGTGAACTCCTGGAGTTGGGATGGACAGGGAGGCCTGGCGTGCTGTGATTCATGGGGTCGCAAAGAGTCGGACACGACTGAGCAACTGAACTGAACTGAATACACTGTAAATACAGGAAAAAAATTGTGTCCAGGAGAATCCTTTTGCTACAAGTAACAGAAATCCAGACTCCAGCTGTTTTTGTTTTTGTTTAATAAGATGGGTTTCAAGGCTGGGGGATTCAGAGATTTCGTGGCCTCAAGGGGGCCCCACATTATTGCCACTTCCCTGGACTGCTACTCACAGGATGGGCTTCATCTTGCAACTCTGGCCAGGAGCTAGGGCTTCAGGTGCCCTGTCTCTTGCTAAGTGGGAGTGAGGAACAATGGGCATCCATCCTGGAATCAGGTCCTTCCCCTCCATCTTATTGGCCCAACTTGGGCCCCATGCCCACCCTGGGACTTCTTAATAACACCATCAGAGGACTGGCCTGTGCTGCTTGGTCTGAACGTCAGCATCCGCTGCTGGAGCAGTGGCTGTGTTCAGCTTCCCATTCCCATGAATCACAGCAGCTGAGTAAGCACCCGAACAAAACTGGATTCTAGGAAGGAAGAGAAAAGTGAAATAGATGTTGGGAGAGGTGTAGCCGCTCCTACAGGAGGCTTCCCTACTTCACAGTGTGGCCTCGGGCTGGCTCTGTTTCCTGAGGCGCCACAAACGTACCTCCCTGAGGCATCTTTGCCCCTGGTCAGAAGTCCTCCCATGGCATCGTCCACAGTTAGCGATTCTGAGCAGCTAAAAGTGACAAGATGAAAGCACAGAAACTGGCCTCACTGGAACTCATGTCCGAACACCTGGATGGCTCTCCCAGTGCCCGCCACCTGCCCACGCGCCCCTTGGTGGTTCACCGTCCCCTCAACAGGAAGCTGTTCGAGGCTTCTCACCCCTTGAACGCCAACACCTGCTTCCTCCTCTCCTCATATCCTGCTGACATCATTTTCTCAGACTGTGCAAACAGCAGCTGCCAGAATGCTCCTTGCTCAACTGTACCCTCTGCCTCTGGCCAGGGTGCTGCCTGGCTTGTGGTCACAGTAGGTGACCCAGCCCCTCTGCCTCGACCTTTGCCCCAGTTCCCTTCCCACCAGCGTCCTGCCCTTTGCAGGCCACCAGCCCCTCTCTCCAGCTCTAGGGGCCCACAAATGTGCCACAAGCTCATATGTTAAAAATAAAGCAGAAAACCTCTTCCTCGACCTTCTTCCTGCTCATGCCTAGCTCTTTTTTTCCCCACAAAGAAAACTCTTTTAAAGTGTGGTCTAGAGTCCCTGTCTGGGCCCATTCAGTCCTCATCCCCTCAGCTCACCAAACTTGAACTTTTCACCCCATTATCAGGCCCCAGAAGCAGCTCTAATCCAAGTAATCAAAGGCCTTGCCTTTTGCCAGATCCAGGCACCTGCTGCTTTTGTCTGACTTGACCCCTCAGCACTTTCTTCATCCTGCCACATTCCTCTCTCGGCTTCTAGAGCATGCTCTCTCAGGGTGGGTTTTCTGGGTGGATTTCCATGGGCTTCCCTGCTGGCTCAGCCAGTAAAGAATCTACCTGACCCCTGGGTGGGGAAGATCCCCTGGAGAAAGGAATGGCTACCCACTCCAATATTCTTGCCTGGAGAATCCCATGGACAGAAGAGCCTGTCCATGGGAGACACGACTGAGCCAGTTCTCTCCTCCCTTCCTCCCTCTACCTCTTCCCTGCCTTCCCCTCTGTCCTCCTTCCACACTCTTGGCCCCCAAGTATCTGTTCACCCTCTGTTTAAACAGTGATTGGCAGGCCTGGATCTCCCTCTGGCTCTGTGGTGCCCACTGGCTGCTTGCCCGCTTCTACTGGGATGTCTCATAGCATCTTCAACCCAATATGCCCCAATCAGAATGCTTGATTGCTCCCCACCCTCTGTCCCTCAAACCTGTTTCTCCTCGGATCTTCAACCCCTAGGTTGACCATCTACACAGCTGCTTCAGACTCAACTTGGATGTCATTCTTGGTTCCTCTTGCCCCATGCCGCTCCTCTCACAAACTCCATCCGAAAGTCCTGTCATCTCTTCCCCAGGACAACGTCAGTCCATCTGCTTTTCTCCATCTCTAGCGGCAGTCATCTCGCAGAACCACAGTGATCATTGGACCTTGATTCTCTTCTTGCCTACTGTACAGGGGCCAGAGTAAGCTTCTAAAAATGTTAAATCAGGTCATCTTGCTCCCCTGTGTAAAACCCTGTAGTGGCTTCCTATTGTGGGCAGAACAAAGTCTAGAAACCTTATCATGGCCTAAGTGGCCTTAACCGATCTCATCCTGACCTCTCTCTGCCTTATCTCTTCTGGTGAAACTCGACTTTAAGCACCCAGGCCTTTTCTTGTGGTGAAAATGCAGACTTGCTCCCACTCAGGCCCCTTCAACTTGCTCTGCTATCTGACTTTTGCAAGCTTGGTGTCACTCAAGTCTCTGCTTAAAGGTCAGCTTCACAGAGGCCTTCCCTGGCCAGACAGAAGTTAGCCCCTGTCCCCCATCACTCTCTATGCTTAACTCATTCTATTTTTGTTCTAGAATGTATCACTACTGAACTTATCTTTTCACTTGTTTGTTTTCTCTTTCTCATTCATACTAGACTGTCGCCATCAGGAAGCAGAACATTATATCTTATTGACTGTGGTGGCTGTTGCACCTAAAACAATAGTAGGAGCAAAAATGAAGTTGTGTCAGACTCTTTGCAACCCCATGGACTGTAGCCTACCAGCCTCCTCTGTCCATGGGATTTTCCAGGTGAGAGTACTGCAGTAGGTTGCCATTACCTTCTCCAGGGGATCTTCCGAACCCAGGGATTGAACCCAGGTCTCCCGCATTGTAGGCAGATACTTTACCGTCTGAGCCACCAGGGAAGCCCAGGAAAGTAGGAGCAAATAGTAATAATAATTTAATGAATGAATAACTCTGCTTGTCTGACTTAAAACTTACTTTACAAAAGGAATAACCACCTTGGAATGGTCAATAGAAGTCATGGGACAAATAACCCATTCTTTTTTCAGCTACAACTTAATTTATTTAGCAAATATTTATTGCCAGGTTGTGTGCTAAGCACTGGAGGAAACCAGATGAAGAAAAACTAAAAGCTGATTTCAAGAGTTCAGAGGTTAGGGAGTAGTGACAGATTAAATTTAGAAAGTTGCAGTTTGACAAATACATCGAGAGAGGGAAGCAAAGGATGGTATTGGAACTCGATGGGGAGCATCTAACCCAGAAAGCTGAGGTCAAGGAAAGCTTCCTGGAAGAAGTGATTCCTCAGGTGAGTCTTAAGGATAAGAGTCAGCCAGGTGAAGAAGTGGTAGAAGGTGGGACTGAACAGTCCAGCAAAGGGGACAGTAGAAGAACAGGAGCCTTGGGAAGGCATGAGGGAAGGGCAACGCGCTTAGAAGAAATGGAGACTGAGCTCAAGGAGGGGAGGAGGAGGGCCTGCAAAGATGCCAGACTGGACAGCTGAGGGTCCCTATCATAAAAGGTCTTGCCACAACAACCACAACACTGGACATTTATGGAGAGCTTGTTCTGGTGCCAGGCACTGAGTGAAGCATATCGCACCGTGTTATTTAATCCCCATGACGACCCCATGAGATAGATGCTGTCACTCTCCTCCTTTAACTGATGGGGAATGATAAGTCACTTTTCTGAGGACACACACAGAGAGAGCAGAGTCCACGTGGAAGCCCATGGACGCATACTACAAACGCTTTCAGACACAAGCCCTGGATCTCTGGTGAAATCTCTTGATTTCTCTCTGGTTCTTAGTTTCCTCATCAGTAGAATGGAGCTGATGGCAGTGTCCCTACCACGTGGAGTCTGAGGATTCAGTGAGATAATTCAGGTACTGAATTGAAACTTACTCACTGATTAATAAATATGAGCTACTACTATTATTTTTTATTTTCTTTTTGGAAAGACTACTATTTAAACCTGGGGATTTTTCCCTGGGAGCAGAAATAGGACTTGACAGTTCCTGAACATTGGGGCTCTCTTCTTTCTTTAGGATTGGTGATTAGTTTACGCTTTTGTAACATACTGTGAATATCTAACTTTGGTCTTTTCTCTTTTCTTCTAATATCTTTTTATATCCAGATTGACAGGTGAAAATATAGAATTTATATTTGTAAGAAAGAATTGATGGTTTAATTTTTTTTCTCGTAAAGTAATGCACGCACAAGTTAAAAAACTTCTAACAATAGGGTAAAACAAAAAATGTAAAATCCTCCCTCTTTACCTACACCCTCATATATAATGTAATTAGAGCTAAACATAATTAGAGCTAAACATAATTATAGCTATTATTTCTTTTTTCCCAGAAATTTGTATGTATATATGTACATGTATGTAAGTATATGTATAAAAATTTAACCCTTGGAATTCTCACTTTTAATAATATTGTATTCTACCTTATTTTTTCACTTAAAATAATTTAGTTTTGAGGTTGTTTATTGTATCAATTCAGATAAATATATTGATCTTTCTTTTAAACAATTTTATTTATTTATTTAGGCTGTGTGGTGTCTTCATTGCTGCAGGGGCTTTTCTCTAGTTGCAGAGAACGGGGGTAGTCTCTAGTTGAGGTATGTGGGCCTCTCATTGCAGTAACTTCTTTTGTCGTGGGCTCTAGGCTGAGTGGGGTCAGTGGTTGCCATTCCCAGGCTCTAGATCACAGGCTCAATAGTTGTGGTGCACAGGCTTAGTTGCTCCGTGGCATGTGGGATCTTGCCAGACCAGGGGTCAAATCTGTGTCTCCTCCGTTGGCAGGAGATTCTTCATCACTGAGCCAACAAGGGAGCCCAGATAATTGTATTGATTCTACTGAACAGCCAGGTAGTGTTCCATTTTATAGGGCCACGGTAGCATATTGAATCTTTTCTTGATGGGCATTTAAATTTCATCTAGCTTTCTTACTATTACAAGCAATATTATTAGGCTGTCTCTGTACTGTATATATTTGCCTCTGTGTACAAGTATTTCTGTGGGAAAAATTTCTAGAAGGGAAACTGCTAAGTTAAAGAAAATGCACTTTTAAAATTTTAATATTTATTGCCAAATTGCTTTCAAAGAATTTATAGCAATTTACATTCCATTAGCAACATGTGAGAGAGTTCATGTTTCCCATACCCTTGAGTATGAGCAAAGTTTTATTTTTGCAAGTAAATAAGTAAAAGTATATCTTGTTTCAACCTACATTTCTTTGTTATTTAAAAAGCTGGAAAAATGTTTTTATATGTTTGTTACCTATTTGCTTTCTTTTGCTGCACACTGTCTGCTTTTTGACTATTTTTCCAGTGAATCGTTCGTTTTTTTCTTGCTAATTCTTAAATCTCTTTGTTACAGTAAAGAAATTAACACCCTTCCTTAGTTTTAGAAATTGAAAAATTTTTTTCTATCCTGTGGTTTATCACTTGATTTTGTGTATGGTATTCTTTGTCTTGCAAGTTTGTGTAAATTTGTTGATCTTATCTTATATGACTATTGACCTTCCCCAGTTCAAAATTATGAAAAAAGTTTTTGAAAAAAAAATTACCAGTGATTTTTCTACTATTGTTATTACTTGTTTTACTTGATAATTATTGATCTACAGATATATTATTCGGGTATAAGAAGTGAAGTACTTTAGCACTTTTTTCCTAATGGAAATGTTTTTTGTCACAACATTTCTGAATTATTCATATTCTCCCTTTGACCTAAAATACCAATATATTTATATTCTAAATTCTCAAAAGGATATGGGTCTCTCTGTGGGATCTCTCTTCTCCACTAACACCTTTGTTATTTCCTGTACTTTCTCTGTAATGTCTTTCTGTTTTCCCAAAATTTATCTATGTATAAAATGTCTTAATGTTGGGTAAAATTAGTTCTCTTTCATTTTCTGTTTATGGTTGTACTGGCTATTCTCACTTCTTTATTATTTCACATCAGCTTTGTATCATTTTGTCGGATTCTCCAGAAAATCCTACTAGTAGTTGGATTAGAATTACAGTTGCTTCAGGGAAAGTAAACTATGTTGTTTCATTTACCCCATTTTTTTTTAATGTCCCTGTATTAATCAGGATAAGATGGACCATGCTGCAAGAATAGTTAAATCTCTAAATCTCAGTGGATTAATTCTATAAAATTTTGTTTCTCACTCATACAAATTTCAGTGCAGATCAGGTGCTCTCCAGAATAGGTCCTCCCTGTAGCAGCTCCACTGTCCACACTATTTTGATCTTACAGCTGTGCTCTCTCAAGAGAGGCCTCCGTGGACTATGGAAGAGACATTTAGTGTCAACAGTAACCCATGTTCTCACTCGAATTTCCAGCCGCCTTGTAGTCAGTGGGCCATATGATTCTGGCCAATGGGAAAAGCTGGATTTTCTCTGTGATCTCTTCCCTTGTTGCCATAGCTGAGGTCATGAACTGAAGTGACAGAGCCCAAATAGACACCTTCTCAATAACAGTCACCTCGTGGGAGGCAGCTGCCCTGGAGACTCATCTGGCTCCCATCAGAGCTGGGGTGCATATGAAATAACTTTTATTGTATTAAGGTCACTGGGACTCTTAGGGTAAATTGCTTTTACAATAAAACAGTTAAGATGGCACCAGTGGTAAAGAACCCACCTGCCAATGCAGGAGACAAAAGAGACACTGGTTTGTCCCTGGGTCAGGAAGATCCCCTGGAGGAGGGCATGGCAAGCTACACCAGTATTCTTGTCTGGAAAATCTCATGGACAGAGGAATCTGGTGGGCTACAGTCCATGGGGTCCGAAGAGTAGGACACCACTGAGTGACTGAGCAACACCACCGCCACAATAAAACGAACAACTCTATCCTGACCAATATACAAATTAGTACCAAAAGTGATATGCTGCTGGAAAAAAAAAAAAAACCTTAAAATACCGGTTTAGCAATCTGTAGTAACAGCAAGGAATCAGATATCAGAGGCTGGGAAGAACCAAAACATCTGGTAAAGGTGTTACTTGTGATTACCTTGAAGGCAGGTTGTTTCACTATTGAGCTTGTAGTTCAGGGAGAAGATGATGCAAAACAGAACCTTAGTTCTCTATGAGGTTGCTACTGGTTGTGTTTGGCTAAGTGTTGAGAGAGAGAGAGACAGAAGAGTTGGAGGGGATTGGTGACAAAAAATCAAAGGCATAAAGCTCACATCATAAGTCCCTCAGAGAGAATATTGAATGTTTCCCTGCTCCCGGAAATGTCTGAAAGCAGATGGACCGGACCTACTGTACAAAGAGTTATGAAGTCGTGACAAAGAAGCATGAACCTGGGCTAAAAGGCCGGAGGCACCAACCTCCATCCTGAGCAGGAAGTGGCTATGTACAGCTGTGCGGAGAGCCAACACCCCCAGTACCCATTTTGGGTGTGACCGAGAATGTAATAGAACAGTAAAGACTTCTCAGAGGAAGTCCTGTTGACAAGAAGTTCTGGGACTGCCCCATACCCTGGAAATGAGCTCCTGAAGTCAAGTCTGTACAGACGGCCTTGTCACCTGTTAGAGATGCTTAAACCAGCATAAGGCAATTGTCTTATATTTCACTAATCAGATTCAGTTGGATGTTTGAGGTGGGGACTGACATGTTGCTGTTAATCTGAGATGTTTTCTTGTTCTGAAGTAGTGAGAACTAAGGGTATTATGGGGAGTGGCCACCTCTCATGCATCAAGTTGCTGAGAATTCTGTAGGGAAGGCTGATTTAAAAAGAAAGAAAGAAAGAAAGAAAGAAAATGCTTCTTGTGCAGTAGTAGAGATAAGAAGCCATACATATAGAGGGAGAACGGAAAGAGAGAGAAATATGCTTCTGCCTGAGCCCCTTGGAGCTTTCTAGTCCTCTTGGCTACCTGTGGTTCACATCCCTTTGAGGACCAACTGCATTCCTGTGAATTCCAGAGGACACTAGTTATCTCTTTTTCTTATCTAAGTTTGATTGAATTGGTTTCTATTTCTTAAAATCAACAGAACCTTGACTGAGGAAGTTCCCATACCTTATCATAGCAAAACATCTTCAGGAAGGGACCTCCCCTTCCTTCCTGCTGTGTAGGTAGGTTATGGTTGTGGTCACAGCCACGGCAATGAGATTTCTCATCATGGTCAGATTTCAAAGTCATGATGAGGGAAGAAGAGTAGCTGGAAAATTGGCTCATGCTTCCGCCCAACTACACTGGCCAATTTTAGAATCACTTTTCAGTAGCAACACTGAAGAACAGTAATATTAAAATGAAATAGAATGATTCCAATTTTTCTTGGAAGAAGCTACTCTTTATTTCTGTTGTCCATGTATTCTCCTGCTCTCTGGAAAGTTTCTTCGCTTTCTTGGTTCCATCTGCTTTCTTCTCACACCTGCAACATCCCCTCTCCTTTCACACTCTCAGTTGATGACCTCACTTCCTTTTCCACCGAGAAAAAAGAAATAACCAGAAGACAACTGTCTTATCTGTCCAACACCAAATCTACCAAATAACCAACAACTATACCCTTTCTCTCTGCACTCCCCGCTTCCCTCCAATGCTATCCTACAGAGATTTCTGCAATGACAGAGATATCCTGACTCTTTGTTCAATGCAGTAGCCACAACCCACATGTGGTTATTAAGCACTTGAAATGCAGCAAGAGCAACCAGGAACTGAATTGTACATTTTACTGAATTTTAATTAATTGAAGTTTAGTCACATGTGGCCAGTGGCTGCTGAATAGGACAGTGCAGGTATGGAGAAATCTTTTGAAGGGTTTTTCTATGAAAGGAACAAAGAAATGGGGTGGACAGTCCCAGAGGGATGGAAGTGAAACAGCACTTCTTAAAAAGGTGGATAAGTGACATTTCGGCATGGCTGGTGGAAATGGTCCGCTCTTTGTTGTCGTTCAGTTACTCTGTCATGTTCCACTCTTTGCAACCCCGTGGACTGCAGCACATCAGGCTTTCCTGTCCTTCACCATCTCCCAGAGTTTGCTCAAACTCATGTCCATCGAGTCAATGATGCCATCCAACCATATCATCCTCTGTCACTCCCTTCTCCTCCTGCCCTCAGTCTTTCTCAGCATCTCAGCATCAGGATCTTTTCCAATGGGTTGGCTCTTCACATCAAGTGGCCAAAGTATTGTAGCTTCAACTTCAACATCAGTCCTTCCAATGAATATTCAGGGTTGATTTCCTTTAGGATTGACTGGTTGGATCTCCTTGAAGTCCAAGGGACTCTCAAAAAATGATGAAGCAGAAGAAAGAAGGGTCAATGAAAAAAGTTGGTCTTAGAAACAGGCCATTGTGTACAGCTGCAGTGTCTCATGTGGCAGCCACCAGCCACGCATGGATATTTAAATGCACATTAATTAGAACTTAATAAAATGGTAAAATTTGTTCTTAGTCACACTAGTCACATTTCAAGTAGCTTCCCTATTGGATGTACTTTCCATCATTGAAGAAAACTCTATCAGACAGTGCTACTCTATACTTTGTCTTCATTTCATGCTATCATTCTCTTTTTCTAATTAAAGATTATTAAAATCAAATATGACCTTCCCTCATAGCTCAGTCGGTAAAGAATCTGCCTGCAATGCAGGAGACCCAGGTTTGATTCCTGGGTCAAGAAGATCCCCTGGAGAAGGAAATGACAACCCAGGACAGAGGAGCCTGGCAGGCTAGAGTCCATGGGATCACAAGAGTTGGACAACTTAGTGACTAAACCACCACCACCAAAACCAAATATATATATATGTGCATAGTTTTAGACAGCCCAAAAGCTCTGAAACCAACTTCTCGTTCTTTTCCACATTTTCTACTCTCCAAGCAATCATGTTCAGTTCTTTCCATGTTTTAAGGAATATTTGTATCTCCAATTCTAAATTTTATAATATGATTTCTTTCTTTCCAAGTTTTGGGCACGATCATGATTTGTTTATGGAATATGTGGATTTAGTGTTTCTCAATACTACTGGGTGGGCTTCCCTGATAGCTCAGTTGGTAAAGAATCCCAGGAGTCCCTGGTCTGATTCCTGAGTTGGGAAGATCTGCTGGGGAAGGGATAGGCTACCCACTCCAGTGTTCTTGGGCTTCCCTTATGGCTCAGCTGGTAAAGAATCCGCCGGCAATGTGGGAGTCCTGGGTTCGATCCCTGGGTTGGGAAGATCCCCTGGAGAAGGGAAAGGCTACCCACTCCAGTATTCTGGCGTGGAGAATTCCAAGGTCTGTATCGTCCATGGGGTCCCAAAGAGTCGGACACAACTGAGCGACTTTCACTTTCGCTTTCACTTCAATACTACTAGGTCTCGCTGGTGGTAAAGAATCTGCCTGCCAATGCAGGAGATGCAGACATGGGTTTGATTCCTGGGTTGGGAAGATCCCTTGAAGGAGGAAATGGCACCCCACTCTAGTGTTCTTGCTTGGAAAATTCCATGGGCAGAGGAGCCTGGTGAGCTACAGTCCACAGGGTCACAAAGAGTCAGACGCGACTGAGCGACTGAGCACAGTACTCCTCCACCATCACACTGTACACATGTGTACACTTCTTGTTTCCCTATCTCCTAACAGAGTCAAATAATTTTATGGTGCGATCAATATTCAGCATTTTCGTTATTAAGAAATATCACTGCTCACCAGTGGTCCATATGATATGTCACGATCATTTTTTCTTTCAGATCTTTTTGCTTTCCCTAGAGTTAATACACTTAAAAATTGGCTTAGTTGTATCAGAATTTATCATCAGTTTGATGCCAGTCTCTTCCCTAGAAGTGTATGTGTTCTTTCCATATGGTCAGATACATCAATTTCCTCTTCTTGGAGTCCTTTCTCCCCGCGTCTTCTGACCTGCTCCATCTGTTCAGGTCACTCTCTGAGCCTGCTGCTCAGTTTGCATCCTGGGATCTCCCATTACCATCCTGGAGGTTCCCTTCTCCTCTTTCTGCACTTGGCTCCCCTGTTTCCCTATCTTCCCATGCTCCTTTCTCTTGCTATCGCTGTAACAGTAACCACGAAAAGGAAATGTTTGAGGATTTGTGTGTCTGAAAATGTCCTTAGCTCATCTTCCCACTTAAAAGCTTTACTGTATATGGAACTCTGAGTCGGAAATAATTTTCTCTCAAATTATGAAAATGTTTCATTAACTTCCAGTTTCCACTGTTGTTGAAAAGTCCAAAGTTATTCTTACTCTTGTTCCTTGTATATAACCTGTTTATCTCTTTGTAACTGACATGCAATTTCTTCATGAGATTCCTTATTATGGGTCTATTTTTCATCCATTATGCTTGCTCTTTAGTGGGCCTTTTTAAAGTAGAAATTCGTGTGGCTCAGCTTTGGGAAGTCTTCTTGAATTGTTTGATTTCTTCACTTCTGTTAGTTCTGTTCCATCTTTCTGGAGCTCCTATAAATCAGATATTAGACCTCTTGGACTGATCCTCTGATTTTTCTTTCTTTTTTTCCTTCTCTTAGTTTTTTGCTCTGCTTTTCTTAATTTATCTTCCAATCCTTGTATAGGGCTTTCATATTTTTAATTTCCAAGAACTCCTTTGTTTTTATTTTTTTATTTTTTGCAGCAACCTGTTTTTCTTTTGTAGATCCAATATCACCTCTTATCTGTGATAGTTTGTTTTCACGATTTTTGCTGTTGCTGCTGTAGAATCTGAACCTCCAAGTAACTTCTGTTTGATGATTTTATTTCTATCTTTCATGTTAATAGTTTTCTAGAAGGATGGCTGGAATCTTGGTGTGTGTACAGGACTGGGTAATGGGAGGGACTTACTTACTGAGGTCATTAAGGTACGTTTAGATCTTATCTCTTGGCCTAATTGGAGTCCCCTGAAAACATCATCCTGTCTCAAGTCTGGCTTTCAGCATTTGTGAGAGAAAGGTTGGTGATAGAGGAAGGAGCAGTAGGCATCTTACCATTCACTATGTTGATGTTCGTGTAATCCCAGTATCTCTCTCCAGGATCTCTCCTCCCACTATAAATCCAGTATATATCTAGTTTATCCTCCTACAGTGGTTGGGAAGGTCTGTTTCCCAGCTGTGGGAGATGGCGGGGGAATTAGGTGTGGAAATCCTTTTCAAACAGCTCTCAGACCCACATTTAGCCTTCACACCCAGTTGAACCTCTAAGAGAAATTCCTGAGCCTTTTAGGTGTTCTATCATGGCTTTCAAAGTTAGCTAGGCATTCCGTTTTTCACAGATCTGAGTCACCCTATTTACATTTATATCCATATTTTCCAGCTTCTAAATTGTATTTGAGGAGAGTATGTGATTTAAAATTTCCCTTATTGTCATTTAGTGAGACTTTTGAAGGTAAATGCACACATTAAGTCAGCTATCTGTAACCAGAAGGTTACTTGTTCCATGCCCTAAAGAGAATTCATCAACCCCCGTAACCTAAACTTGCCATTTCTCTTACCTTCCTTTCGTCAATGGCTCCACCATCTACAGTGTTGTCCAAACCAGAAAACTGAGAGTCATAGTCTGTTTGTTCTTCTCTCTTACTCTCCACATCCCATCAGTCATAAAATCGTTTTCCTTTGACTGACACCATATCATCCACAGATTTATCCTTTCTTTCCTGAATTATTGCCTGACTACTTGCCCCTCCACCAGTCTTTTCTCCCACCAATTCATGCTCCACCCACCACCAGTGAGATCTTCCCACAATCATATTTAATATTCGTCAGTGGCTCCTCTTTACTGTAGGATAACACTCAAACTTTTAGGCATGGCATACAAAGCCATTTAAAATGAAATTCCTATCAAATTCCTAGAATTTACATCTTGCCATTTCTCTTTCTTTCATCTTCACCTTGCTCCGATGCCACCACTCACACTAGCAACATCACACTTGCACAATGATACGCAAGACATAAGTTGAATAAATATTTCTGAGTTACATTCTCAAAGAAGTATGTTTTTCATGGTTATGTAGGGTCCTCATGTTTCTAGATAAAGGGAGGGTCCTTAGAGTCAGCATGTCTGACGACAACCTCACTTTGGTTAAGACCTCGTCTGAAAGGGGTAGAACTGTGCTTCTGAAGGAACCTGTACAGACATGGAGAGGAAAACCTGTTTGTTTTCAGGTTCATTGTTTCCAGAGAAGAGCTAAACCTTCCTGTTTTAGTCATAGGATCCTCCTGGCACTGCGAACTTCCTCAGGTCACTGGACCTGCCACTGCGAAGCTGGCAGTGTTTCCATAAAGAGATGACAAAACTATTTTTTACATTGATGTAAAGAGCTTTTCAAACAGAACAGGGAATGTAGTTATTCTTTATAAACCTCAATGGAATAATAGGCACCTATGAGTAGAAGCTACCTTCATGCCTGCTAATTCCTTGGGCTCAATGAAAGGGACATATTTCTGGAACTCCTGGCTCTCCAACAAATGAATGGATTGACTGGAAAAGTAATGACTTACCCATCACTGAGAGTATTCAAATATAGCATAAATATCCACTCTATGGTTATTAGACATTTTAAAGGAATCATATATTGGACTAGGTATTAAATCAAAGGAGCACAGATGTCCCTTCCCCACTTTGATATTCTTATTTGTCTCTGAGTCAAAGGATAATTACACAATCTTCCATTTTGCTTTGGCTGTGTAGACCTAGACTTTGGATAACAGATGGGAAAACAGACTTTGAAACTAAAAGCCCAGGAATTATAGTGCCTATTTTTATCAGGTGCTTTTGTATAATCCAAAGATTAAGAAAAAAAATGCTCTGAAGAAAGTTGTTTGTAGAATAAATTTCATCACAGTCAGTATTGTCATGATAAAATATTTTCATAACCAGTACATTGTCAAACAACAGATGATGAGAAGCTATTATGAGCACTTTTCAATACATTAACTAATTTAGATTCTTTCTTGAAGTTTATTGGAGTTTGAGAAGAACAATTTTTCTCCCCCTTACATTCTGTTGGTTTGAGTCTATGAAATGAGCAGCTGGGTGTATCCAGATTTTTAAAGCTCTGGGTTTCAAAATAAAGATCATAGAGTAGCTTTAAATTAGCTTAAGGATTCAAGCTCTGAAAAAGTGTATATAGTATTGGTCAAGGTCCATTTAGGAAAAGAGAAATCATTTAGGTATTTCAAAAGGAGGGAACTTAACACAAAAATTGGTTATGAGGATATTGGAAAGGCTGAAGGAGCAAGAAAAAAGAATTAGGTTACTGAAAGATTAGAAACTGCAGGAAATTAATTTCTCTCTGAAATAGTGCCACTGTGACTTGGAAGTCAGGAGCAGAAACTCCAGGGCGGGCCTGCTGGGCCCTGAGACACTGCTGCCAGCTGGGGTCACCACCCCATCACCGAGCTGGTGACACGGCTGCTGTATCTGCTGCCACTTATATCCCAAACTGACACCCAACAAGGGGAAAGTCACTTCTCCTTTCTTACCTGCCAGTTCTCCCCAGTAGCCCTCATTGCTTGAATCCAATGGGAAGACAGGGAACTAGAAGGCCTGGAAAGCATGGTTGGCAGAAACAAAATCTTTATAATCCAGAGCAGTTCTCAGTGGAGAGCACATAAGCAAATGACCAGACATTGGCCAACATGGTCCTAGTTTTCAAAGAGGAGAGAAAAGTCATTTCTGTAAAGAGCAAACCAGTCAGACTGACACCAACCTCTAGCAAGATTCTTCAACGGGTGACTGAGTGGTTGTTTATGAGTCCTTACATAGGGAGGAGATAACCAGTACAAGCCAGCAGGGGACTACCAATGTACTGTGTTCAGTAAGTACCTCTGAAAACCACATAATTGCAGGGGCCCAATTTTAGCTATTCAGAAAATAGCAAATGTGGAATTCCTTAGGAATAAATGTCTGAGAAACTTGTCTGAAATCAGAGAGAGCAAATATTTTAGGTTTGCATAGAGCCAGTCACCTGTTCCATCAAAGTCCTTGTATACACTGCATTGCACAGATGGAGAAGACTTTATTGACCTGAGAGGACCACAGAGATCTCCTTTATCTCTGTAAAGGCCATTGGGATTCAGAATCACTGAGTGCCCTGGCTGAAGTCACACAGCTGGTTAATTGCAGAAGTGGATCTGCAGTTCAGATTTCTGAACTTGCGGTTCATGCTTTACTAGCACCACACCCTACAAAGGACTGACTGTATTACACAGCCTTGTATCATCTTCACAAGGATGGCTATTGTCTTTCCTATCTGGATGGAAGATTTGCAAGGAATCACCCAAATGCTCATTCTCTGGATGCTATGCTTCCAATGGCAAGCATCTGTGAGCACTGCAGGAGAGAGGCAAGGGTCTGAGGAATGTCTTGACACCAGGCTTATGCCTGGGCACCCTTGAAACTGCTGGTTTCCCTTGTCTCCATATCCTCTTTGTAGTTACAATTAGAAACTTTTTTTGAAACTACTGTTTACAGGAAAGGTATAGCTTCCTAAATTTATTGAAGTTTATCTGAATCACTGCTTTTAAGAATCTTGTTTACCTCTAGGAAAATCTGATTAAATCACAAATAAATTTGAAAAGGAAAATGCTTATGTCCACTGTCTTAGTTCATTTGAGAGGCTAAATCAAAATACCACCGACTGGGAGGCTTATAAACCATAGCAATTTATTTCTCACAGTTCTGGAGGCTGGAAGTCTGAGATCAGGTACAAGCACAGCCTCTTCTGGGTAGCTGACATCTTCCTGACGTGGGGAAAGGGGCCACAGAGACCCGTGGGGTCTCTTATAAGTACATTAACTCCATTCAAGAGAGGTCAGCCTTCATCACCTAAGCACCTTCCAAAGGTCCCACCTCCCAAATACCAACACATAGGACATTAGGATTTCAACATATGAATCTGGGGAGTGAGGGGAGCAAACATCCAAACTATAGTATCCATGTAACTCCCAGGTAAAGAATCTGCCTGCAATGCAGGAAACCCAGGTTCACATCCTGGAGAAGGGGATGGCCACCCACTCCAGTATTCTTGCCCCAAGAATTCCATGGACAGAGGAACCTGGTGGACTACAGTCCATGGGGTCTCAGAGTCAGACAAGACTCAGTGACTAACGCTTTCACTTTCAACTCCCATTCACTAAATTACCACTTGGAAATCTGCTGTGTGTTGGGCTCTGATTGTGCATTTTAAATGCATTATATAAAATCCTTACTACTATCCTATGTATGTATGATGTAGGAATTATTTCAATATTAAGGATAGGAAACTGAGGTTCAGAGGGTCATCACACACTAGTTCAGTTCAGTTCAGTTCACTTGCTCAGTCATGTCTGACTCTCTGCGACCCCGTGAATCACAGCACACCAGGCCTCCCTGTCCATCAACAACTCCCGGAGTGGTAAACTCATGTGCATCGAGTCGGTGATGCCGTCCAGCCGTCTCATCCTCTGTCATCCCCATTTCCTCCTGCCCCCAATCCCTCCCAGCATCAGAGTCTTCTCCAATGAGTCAACTCTTTGCATCACGTGGCCAAAGTATTGGAGTTACAGCTTCAGCATCAGTCCTTCCAATGAACATCCAGGACTGATCTCCTTTTAGAATGGACTGGTTGGATCTCCTTGCAGTCCAAGGGACTCTCAAGAGTTTTCTCCAACACCATAGTTCAAAAGCATCAATTCTTTGGCGCTCAGCTTTCTTCACAGTCCAACTCTCACATCCATACATGACCACTGGAAAAACCATAGCCTTGACTAGATGGACATTTGTTGGCAAAGTAATGTCTCTGCTTTTTAATATGCTATCTAAGAATGATGCTAGGTGGCCAGTACTTTGGCCACCTCATGGGAAGAGTTGACTCATTGGAAAAGACTCTGATGCTGGGAGGGATTGGGGGCAGGAGGAAAAGGGGATGACAGAGGATGAGATGGCTGGATGGCATCACCGACTCAAGGGACATGAATTTGAGTGAACTCCAGGAGTTGGTGATGGACAGGGAGGCCTGGCGTGTTGCGATTCATGGGGTCGCAAAGAATCGGACACGACTGAGCTACTGAACTGAACTGAACTGAAGTTGGTCATAACTTTTCTTCCAAGGAGTAAGCGTCTTTTAATTTCATGGCTGCAATCACCATCTGCAGTGATTTTGGAGTCCCAAAAAATAAAGTCTGACACTGTTTCCACTGTTTCCCCATCTATTTGCCATGAAGTGATGGGACCAGATGCCATGATCTTCGTTTTCTGAATGCTGAGCATTAAGCCAACTTTTTCACTCTCCTCTTTCACTTTCATCAAGAGGCTTTTTATTCTTCTTCACTTTCTGCCATAAGGGTGGTATCATCTGTATATCTGAGGTTATTGATATTTCTCCCGGTAATCTTGATTCCATCTTGTGTTTCTTCCAGTCCAGTGTTTCTCATGATGTACTCTGCATATAAGTTAAATAAGCAGGGTGACAATATACAGCCTTGACGTATTCCTTTTCCTATTTGGAACCAGTCTGTTGTGCCATGTCCAGTTCTAACTGTTGCTTCCTGACCTGCATACAGGTTTCTCAAGAGTCAGGTCAGGTGGTCTGGTATTCCCATCTCTTTCAGAATTTTCCAGAGTTTATTGTGATCCACACAGTCAAAGGCATTGGCATAGTTAATAAAGCAGAAATAGATGTTTTTCTGGAACTCTCTTGGTTTTTCGATGATCTGGCAGATGTTGGCAATTTGATCTCTGGTCCCTCTGCCTTTTCTAAAACCAGCTTGAACATCTGGAAGTTCACGGTTCACGTATTGCTGAAGCCTGGCTTGGAGAATTTTGAGCATTACTTTACTAGTGTGTGAGATGAGTGCAATTGTGCGGTAGTTTGAGGAATCTCAAAGAAAGGCATTGCCTTTCTTTGGGATTGGAATGAAAACTGACCTTTTCCAGTCCTGTGGCCACTGCTGAGTTTCCCAAATTTGCTGGCATATTGAGTGCAGCACTTTCACAGCATCATCTTTCAGGATTTGAAATAACTCAACTGGAATTCCATCACCTCCACTAGCTTTGTTTGTAGTGATGCTTCCTAAGGCCCACTTGACTTACATTCCAGGATGTCTGGCTCTAGGTGAGTGATCACACCATCATGATTATCTGGGTCATGAAAATCTTTTTTGTACAGTTCTTCTGTGTATTCTTGCCACCTCTTTTAATATCTTCTGCTTCTCTTAGGGCCATACCACACACTAGTAGGAGGAGGAAAATCTGAGAGTTGAACCCAGTCCCTCTGCCCCCAAAGGACGTGCTCTTCCCACTCTGATATGTACTCTTTGTTTATTCACCATTCCTGCCAATGTATGTCAATTTTTTTTTTTCTGGAAAAATCACAGAATTGTACCTCAAGTACTTGTAAAGACATTTGTTAAAGAAATAAAAATCCATTTTTATTTATTTACTTATTTAAAAAATTATTTTGTTTGCACTGGGTTTTCATTGCTGGGTGTGGGCTTTCTATAATTGCAGCTAGTGGAAGCTATTCTTTTGTTGCAGTACACAGTCTTCTCATTGCTGTGGCTTCTGCTGTTGCAGAGCATGGACTCTAAGCACACAGGCTTCAGAAGTTGTGGCTCATGAGCCTAGTTGCTTTGTGGTATTTAGAATCCTTCTAGATCACAAATCGAATCTGTGTACCCTGCATTGGCAAGCAGACCTGGGCAGTTCTACAAATCCATTTTAAAACACAGACCAATGCCATGGTCCAATAACAGAAAACAAACTTACAGATCCGTTACATGAACTACTACTTCTAAAATAACCATGTGGTTCTCAGAGAGAGGTTGTTCCTCTAACCATTGATGATGTCCTGGGACTTCCTTAGCTTTAATAAAATTAGGTCTGGCTCTTTAAATGAAGCAAGAATAATGCAGAACTGAAGTCAACCTCTGGCCCAGAGTAGGATGTTGCCCATGGCTGGTGAATGTGTCACTGTGATGACATTAAGTATTTGGGAGAGCTAGTGAACAGCCCGAGGTTAAGTGGAAACCAACTGTAAGGCTAATAAATGGTTGCTATACTAGGAAACTACCTTATTGAAGACAAATGATTTCTTTGGGTAGATATTTTAAGGACGGAGATTGTATTTTTTTTCTTGCTACATTTTTTCTTTGCTTATTCTCCAAAGTATCCCAACTAACTGCCTGCAGCAGAGCTGGACAGTCTTTCCATAAAGGACTAACTAAAGAGTAACTGTGTTTGATGTTGCAGTTCTCATGGTCTCTGTTGCAGCCATTGGAGCCTGAGAGCAGCCTTAGACAACAGGTAAGAGAATGAGTTTGGCTGTGTTCCAATAAAGCTTTATTTGGTCACTCCTGGGCTACAAGGGCAAAAGCAGCAAATAATAAATATTGCTTCTACTTACATGCCCCCCAAACTTTCAAATCAAAGAAGCCAAGTTACACTTACTAATTTTTTACAGCATTCTGAATGTTGCATCATTCACACCCAACACTGAATGTGACATTTCTTTAATGTGAATGTTTACTAGACTTGTTACAAATGATTTGGATGAAATCTTTGGTGTTTGCCTATCTGCTGTATTTCTTAGTAGCTCTGCATTCAAACAGAGAAGGATCTGGATGTGGATGATGGGAGGGGCCTCCAGGATGAGCCTCCAGGCCTCCAGAATCACACATCAAGTGGCAGTGCTAGGGTGGTATTTGATGAATAGGTGATGAGTATCTTTCTAAACCTGCCATAGTAGCAGGGTAATTTCACTTGAATAAGTTACTGGAATTTTCCATGGTCTAAGTACCTGTTAAGTCTTCTAAAGGGTCTAAGTACATGTTAAGTCTTCTAAAATATGGGGCTTCCCTGGTGGCTCAGGTGGTAAAGAATCTTCCTGAAATGCAGGAGACCCGAGTTTGATCCCTGGGTTGGGAAGATCCCCTGGAAAAGGAAATGGCAACCCACTCCAGTATTCTTGTCTGGGAAATCCCAAAGAGTCGGACACGACTGCGTGACTAACACTTTCACACTTCCAAAGCATTACTTATGATTAAGCAATTGGTCATGAGTGAGTGATGAGTGATAGTTGTTCAGTCGAGTCTGACTCTTTGTGACCCCATGAACTGTAGCCTGCCAGGCTCCTCTGTCCATGGAACTCTCCAGGTAAGAATACTGGAGTGGGTTGCCATTTCCTTCCCTAGGGCATCTTCCCGACCCAGGGATTGAACATGGGTCTCCTGAACTGCAGGCAGATTCTTTACCATCTGAGTCACCAGGGAAGGCAATTTGTCATGCAGATTCCTGATTTTGTTTCTTTGGGTGTTTGTGTGTTTGATCACTAAATGAAGCATCATTTTTTAGATAGCCAATAATAGCATATTCAATATGGTTTATGAAGCTAATAAATTAACTCAGTTGCAGCCCTTTTCCCTAGAGATTTTTTTCAGGGTTATGTTCCTTATAAAAGAAGACACTCATTCACATATTTTTCTTAGTTATGATGGTAATATGCTAGCACGAAACTTTAATCTCTAATGATATAGAGTGTGTGTGTGTGTGTGTGTGTGTGTACTCAGTTGTGTTCGACTCTTTGAAACCCCATGGATTGTAGCCTGCCAGGCTCCTCTGTCCGTGGAATTTTCCAGGCAAGAATAGCGGAATGGGTTGCCATTTCCTACTCCAATGATATAGTGACATAGTACCTCTATGATAATATGAAAATCCAATAATGTATCGTTCCTTACAATCTTAGTTATCAATCACATTAGGATGTCATAGCATATTAGACTTTGAAGCTCAGCTTCTTTTTAGGGAAGCGATAGCATTAACAATTTAAAAATTATTTTGAAGGAAGTCCCTGGTGGTCCAGTGGTTAGAACTGCGCTTCCACTGCAGGGAAGTTTTCAATACCTGGGTGGAGAACCAAGATCTCACATGCCTTTCAGTGCAGCCATGAAAAAAAAGAAAGAAGGAAACATCAAACTGTGAATTAACATTAGAATAGTTGCTCAATTGGTTAAATGCAATAACAGGAGAGAGCTACCCAGAACAACGGGGGGCTCACAGTAAACATTAGTTTCTAAGAGCTTATTTCTATTAAATATCAGCCATACTGTATATTGTGAGGTTAATTGTTAGAAGCTGTGCCTGAACTGCCATCAGAGTTAGGAATTCTGTTTTCTAAATGGAGGAACATAGTCTATTTAGAAAGGAAAACAGAGGCAAATATGAATAAAGTTTACTTACTGTCAACCAAGGCCTTCAAAGATTGAGTTTTTTTAAAATTTTTATTTGATTTGTTTGCTTTTGGTTACACTGGGTCTTTGTTGCTGCCTGCGGGTTTTCTCCAGTTGCAGGGAGCGGGGACTACTCTTTAGTTGCAGTGTGTGAGCTTCTCATTAAGGTGACTTTTCATGTTGCAGAGCACAGGCTCTAGGTGTGCAGGCTCAATAGCTGTGAAAGTGAAAGCATTAGTCACTCAGTCGTGTCCAATTCTTGCCCACCAGGCTTCTCTGTCCATGGAATTCTCCAGGCAAGAATACTGGAGTGGGTTGCCATTTCCTTCTCCAGGGGGTCTTCTTGACCCAGGGATTGAACCCAGGTCTCCCGTGATGCAGGCAAACTCTACCTACTGAGCCACCAGGGAAGACCTCAATAGCTGTAGTGCAAGGGTTTACAACATGTAGTTGTCCAGAAGCATGTGGGGTCTTCCTGAACCAAGGATCAAACCTTTGCCTGCTGCATTGGCAGGCAGATTCTTAACCCCTGGATCACCAGGGAAGTCCCAAAGACTGTTTTAAGCTAAAAACAAACCCCTTATTCTGTATTGATCGACATGTCCATTGCTTTATCTGATTTCAGGTAATCAGAAATACACACATTTGACAACATCCCTTTGAGCAAAACTAAAAAATAGTACTAGTGGTTGTAATCTGAGTGGTGAAGGTGCTGGTGAGCAATGAGATTCAGTGACAAATGGGTAATAATGGATCGTATCAACGACATGTTTGTTGGGAGATTTTAATGAATGCTACAATTGCACTCATCTCACACGCTAGTAAAGTAATGCTCAAAATTCTCCAAGCTAGGCTTAAGCAATATGTGAACCGTGAATTTCCAGATGTTTAAGCTGGTTTTAGAAAAGTCAGAGGAACCAGAGATCAAATTGCCAACATCCACTGGATCATCGAAAAAGCAAAACAGTTCCAGAAAAACATCAATTTCTGTTTTATTGACTATGCCAATGCCTTTGACTGTGTGGATCACAAAGATTATGGAAAGTTCTGAAAAAAATGGGAATACCAGACCACCTGACCTGCCTCTTGAGAAACCTGTATGCAGGTCAGGAAGCAACAGTTAGAACTAGATATGGCACAACAGACTGGTTCTAAATAGGAAAAGGAATACGTCAAGGCTGTATATTGTCACCCTGTTTATTTAACTTATATGCAGAGTACATCATGAGAAACACTGGGCTGGAAGAAACACAAGCTGGAGTCAAGATTGCCGGGAGAAATATCAATAACCTCAGATATGCAGATGACACCACCCTTATGGCAGAAAGTGAAGAAGAACTAAAGAGCCTCTTGATGAAAGTGAAAGAGGAGAGTAAAAAAGTTGGCTTAATGCTCAGCATTCAGAAAACGAAGATTATGGCATCCAGTCCCATCACTTAATGGCAAATATATGGGGAAACAGTGGAAACAGTGTCAGACTTTATTTTTGGGGGCTCCAAAATCACTGCAGATGGTGATTGCAGCCATGAAATTAAAAGACGCTTACTCCTTGGAAGGAAAGTTATGACCAACCTAGACAGCATATTAAAAAGTAGAGGCATAACTTTGCTAAGAAAGGTCCGTCTGGTCAAGGCTATGGTTCTTCCAGTGGTCATGTATCGATGTGGGAGCTGGACTATAAAGAAAGCTGAGCACTGAAGAATTGATGCTTTTAAACTGTGGTGTTGGTGAAGACTCTTGAGAGTCCCTTGGACTGCAAGGAGATCCAACCAGTCCATCCTAAAGGAGATCAGTCCTGGGTGTTCATTGGAAGGACTGATGCTGAAGCTGAAACTCCAATACTTTGGCCACCTCATGCGAAGAGCTAACTCAGTTGAAAAGACCCTGATGCTAGGAAGGATTGAGGGCAGGAGGAGAAGGGGATGACAGAGGATGAGATGGTTGGATGACATCACCAACCTGATGGAAATGACTTTGGGTGAACTCCAGGAGTTGCTGATGGACAGGGAGGCCTGTCGTGCTGCAGTTCATGGGGTCTCGAAGAGTTGGATACAACTGAGCAACTGAACTGACTGACTGACCAATGATATAATTTAGTAGGATAATGCTAGTGATTTTTAAAAATTTATACTTTCAAGACCTATAAAATGTCCCCCCTCCACCTCTTTTTCGCTTCCCAGTTTTTGCAAACTCCTATGCATGCTACGGGGTCGCATAGAGTCAGACACCACTGAAGTGACTCAGCATGCATGTATATGGCTCAAAATACCAGGTATAATTGAAAGTTCCCACATAAGGAAAGAGAAAAACACAATGCTATTTAACACTTATTAATGTGAAAAAAACAGTAACATGTTCTTTTTGTTTGTTTTTTGGTAGGTTGTCCTGCGAACTACTTCACTATAATTGTTCCTTTCAAAGAATTAAAAAGGTAAGGTTTGAAATTCATCTGAAAGGCAGTGCTCAATGATGTGAGCTTCCAAATAGGAAAAAAAAAAAGGAGAACCAGTACTTTGTGCTGAAACAGATCCAGAGCACAGAGCTCTATAAGTGTTCGGTGCTCATGCCTGGGGCCACCTGGCACATTGACCAACCCTCCCCACACCGGCCACTGGTCTTGGGATGAACAGGAGCACAGGAAGGCTCAGCTTCAGGAAAATCTTTCACTCTGGCTGCCCTGGGCCATCTCAGGCACGCAGGGCTTTCCTCAAAATTTTTAATGTTTCTAGGGAGTCCTGGGACCCACCGGGACTGGCAGTGCCACTTGGGTGGAACATCTCCAACCTGGACAAAGGCCTGTCAGTCTCCATCCTTCAAGGCACTCTTTAACTCTTGACCCTGTGTGTGATGTCCCCACTAGCTTCAAGGAGCTCCAGGACTCATGCTCTTGGAGTCATAGTCCCTGCCCATGACCTGGACTGCTTCTAGGAGAGTGGACTTCTGAGCTGACCGCTTTTGCAGGCTGGTGAAATATTTCTTTCATGAGATTGTGACCCCTCCCAGGGGGCTGACACTCTGATGTGAGATGGCTTACTCACACTGGATACAAGAGATGATCAGGCCTCTGGGATGCCAGGACAGAGTACCCCCCACCCCCAGCTTTAGACCTGAGCTCAAGCAGCATCAGTGCTTGCCTGTGCCTGTCCTGACTGTGGTTTCCTCCGATCAACACCCAGGGGCAGCGGGAGGCTGCAGGCATCTCTTACCCTGTGGACCTTTCACTGCTGGGTAACCCTATCCCTCTGTAAGTTCCTTGCCCAGCTAGGCAGTCCCCTGTGGTGGCCAAGCCTATCTGCTCTGAAGGCGTTCAGATCATTGCTTTAGAACACTGACTGGCCCTTCTGATTTGGATTCTCCTTTGCCCCCAGGGAATTTGGTGGCTTCATGATCCCCTGGGATAAAGGGAGAACATTTCTTGCAGTTTTACTAACTTTACCCACAGGCCCCTCACCTACCCTGCTGGCTGGTGGCAATGGGTGGAAGGTAGGGGTAGGGTCAACAGGGAAAGAAGTCACATTATGGGAATGTAGTGAAAGAGAAAACAGAGTTGGAAGACAAGTTGTTCTCCCTTTATCCTATACTGTAAACTTGATATGACCCCCAAGTAGATTATTGCTCACATTCTCTGGATGAGATTTGCATTTGTGGTTGTCATCAGTGGAGCACAGTTATTACTTTTGAGAGAGTCCTTGAAAACCAGCACTCACAGGCTACATGATTGATGAGCCAGTATCGTACATAAATGTTACAAACAAACAGCATTAAATATACGCAGGGGTGAGGAGACCTGTATGGTGTCAATACAAACGTGTTCCAGAGAGTGATGACATTGTGAGTAATAATACCATGCTACATTATTTTGTTGTTGTTCACTTGCTAAGTCGTGTCCTACTCCTTGAGACTGCAACATGCCAGGCTTCCCTGTCCTTCACTATCTTCTAGAGTTTGCTCAAACTCATGTCCATTTAGTTGGTGATACCATCCAACCATCTCATCCTCTGTCATCCCCTTCTCCTGCCTTCAACCTTTCCCAACATCAGGGTCTTTTCCAATGAATCCGCTCTTTGCATCAAGTGGCCAAAGTATTGGAGCTTCAGCTTCAGCATAAGTCCTTCCAATGAATATTCCAGGTTGATTTCCTTTAGGATTGACTGGTTTGATCTCCTTTCTGTCCAACGATTCTCAAGAGTCTTCTCCAGCACCACAATTCAAAAGAATCAATTCTTCAGCAGTCAGCCTTCTTTATGGTCCAACTCTCACATCCATACATGACTACTGGAAAAACCATAGCTTTGACTATATGGACCATTGTTGGCAACGTGATGTCTCTGCATTTTTTTTTTCTTTCCTGTTTTTTAATACGCTGTCAAGGTTTGTCATAGCTTTTCTACCAAGTAACAAGTGTCTTTCAATTTCCTGGCTGCAATCACCATCCACAGTGATTTTGGAGTCCAAGAAAATAAAATCTGCCACTGTTTCTATTTTTTCCCCATCTACTTGCAATGAAGAGATGGGACTGGATACCATGATCTTTGTTTTTTGAATGTTGAGTTTTAAGTCAGCTTTTTCCACCCTCCTCTTTCACTGTTATCAAGAGGCTCTTCGGTTTCTCTTCTCTTTCTGCCGTTAGAGTGGTATCATCTGCATATCTGAGCTTGTTGATATTTCTCCTGGCAATCTTGATTCCAGCTTGTGAATCATCCAGCCCAGCATTTCAAATGATGTACTTTGCATTTAAGTTTTTTTTGGGGGGGAGGAAAATATGAAATTATCCAAGAAGAGCACAGTTGATGATAAAGACCATGAAGAGAAAGAAGATCTCGGGACCTAGACAGAAAAAGAAGGTCCTTGGACATTTGCCACAACTGGATGATAAATACATATCAAAGTATCTCTTCCAGCTCTTTCTATCCATTATTCTGAATCTTCATCAATGAATCACAATACTTTCCAGGGACCCACACATTTTGTAAAACATATTTTAATCACAGTGTTTAGTTAGAGCCTTTCAAAAAATAAAGAAGACTGGGACCCCATATACCCCACATAGGGGCAGCTCTGTTTGGCTGTGACCTTTTCTCTCAAAGTTAGTATAAATTGACTCACTACAGAGTATCATGTTCTGTATCGAATGACTTGAGATCATATGGCAAAACCGGTGTGATGTAGCCACGGCCCTGGAGAACCACACTCTTGCTGGTTACACAAAATTCAGACACATGAAACACATCAGGAAAAGTGTAACAGTAGACATTAAATGGTGCTTAATTAGACACATCTGAAAATAAAGGCCAGAAATGGTCGTGGCTCAGGGTTTTGGAAAGGGCAAGTTCAGTTTGGGCTGGTGTCCCCAGAACTGCTTGGTGGCTCTTGATGCAGGCACTGAAGTTCCAGCTGGACTTGGACCGGCTCAGAAGTATACAGACAGTGGACTTGGTGGGGGACAGTGGGAACCCTTGAGTAGGGAGACCTGAGGACACTCTGAACTGAAGAAGGCACAGCCTCCATTTTCTTGGAACTAGGCTCTCCCTGAAGAGCGTTTGACTGCCGTGGAATGGGCGTGGTGAGCCATTAGGGAACCCTGCCCTGCCTTGCCAACAGGTGAGGTTGATGGAATACCCTCTGGGGTAGAAGTCTCTCATTGGGAATAATCTCGGTGGTTTCTTCAACACCAATTTCTTGACATAGACCTAGCCCAACAATCACACTCTTTTCTGTCTCTCTTGCCATCCCGTTTCCATCCTCCTGCTGCCCTGCTGGCCCCGGTTTGGTTTCTGAATTTGCTGTCTGCCCTGGTGTCCAAGCACAAATGTTGGTCTTCTCCTTGTATTCCTAACCCAGCGTCGACTCAGTGTTACATGATGGCAGGAGCCTTGGACTTGATGTCAGAAGACCTAGGGCTGAGGCTGGCTCTGTGACCTTGGGCAGGGTCACTGCATGGCTCGGAACTTCTGTTTCTTTATTTAAAATGGAGATAATGATGCTTCACTACTTACATTATGGGGTGTTTTGAGGAGAAAAATGAAGTATTTTAGCTTAAAAGAGTAATGTGCTGTGCTTAGCCATATCAGACTCTTTGCGACACTGTGGATGGTAGCCCACCAGGCTTCTCTGTCCAAGGAATTCTCCAGGCAAGAATACTGTAGTGGGTAGCCTATCCCTTCTCCAGGGGATCTTTCCCAACCCAGGAATTTAACTGGAGTCTCTTGCATTGCAGGCAGATTCTTTACCAGCTGAGCTACCAGGGAAGCCCTAGAAGAGTATTATCTAATACTTAAATAAAACTTATTTTGTGTTGGGCAATTGTCTAAGTGTTTTAGATATATTGACTATTTTAATTCTCAAAACAACCGTATGAAGAAGAAGCTGTTAATATGGCCATTTATAGTGGGGAAGTGTAGGCACAGAGAGGTTAAGTAATTTCCCAAAGAGTTAACACATTTATTAAATATAAGACCTGGGGTTTTAACCTGGCACCCTGATACCAGAATCCGTCCTTTGAACAGCTACATTTTATTGTTTATCTAATTGTTGCTATAAGAGCTAACACTTACATAAGGCTTAATGTGTTCCAGTGTGTGGGCTCAGTCACTCAGTCGTGTCCAACTCTTTGTGACCCCATGGACTTTAGCCTGCCATGCCAGAGATGGTTCCAAATGTCCAGTTAACTCACTTAAATCTTACAGAAGTCCTTGGAGGGGTGTGGAGGCAGGTACTGTTGTCATCTGTATTTAAATCATTTGTAAAAACTTCCGCAAATGGGAAAATGGAATAAGTAGATGTAGCTTTCCCTGTTCCTCCCACTGAGTGCAATTGAAGGCCTTGTACATTATGTAAAACACACATAGGAAGGCTCAGAGGGATGGAGAGAGGCAGGCTAACAAGGGATTCAGAATCCAAGGAACCGTATGATCATGAGTTCCCTGTATTTTCTTTTTTGCCTCATGTATCCCAGACTTGGAGCTGAAGAAGCTGGCAACTTGGAAATGCCAATGAGCATGGACAAAAGAAGCCCAGCAGACGCCTGCTCTCTCCAGCCAAAGGAGCAGCCTAGCAAGACAGAAACCTCTTAGACAGTAACTGCTTTTCTCCAGCCAATCACTACAGCAAATCTGTGGCCCCATTTCCACCCCTGCAAGTGGCGAGACTAGATCCCCGCCCTTGTGAGGCTTATAACAGGAGCCCCATTCTCTCTGCCAGGATGGTGTCCAGAAAGGCAGAATAGAGAGCCAGGACATTCATCCATAGCCCTGGGAGATAATGAGGCCTCCTCCCGTGCTGTCAGTGGAGATCAGCAGAGAGCCATCTGTTACGAATGGGGTCACTCAGTGGTAAGGAACCCCCTGCCAGTGCAGGAGACATGGGTTCCATCCCTGGGTTGGGAAGATCCCCTGGAGAAGGAAATGGCGACTCACTCTAGTATTCTTGCCTGGAGAATTCCATGGACAGAGGAGCCTGGTGGGTTATGGTCCATAGGGACGCAAAAGATTTGGACATGACTTAGAGACGAAGCAACGACAACAACAGTTCCTCACAGAAGGCCCCATATGTCCTGGATTCAACTTTAAAAATCGCTCATCACACCAAGAACAAGGAAGAGCTCAAACTAAATGAAAAAAGACAAATCAATAGATACCAACACCAAGATGTCAGAGACGTCGAATTATCTGACAAGGATTTAAAGCAGTCATCATAAAGAAGCTTCTGTGGCTTATTTCACTTAACAAAATGCCCTCCAGGGAGGCCTTTCTTGGGAAGGAGAGTAAAAATAAGAAAATTAGGTCCATATGTGCTCATTTTTCCTTCTAATATCTTAAAGAACTCTTTGACAACTTTCTGAAATAGTGCATCTGAAGTGTCCCTCCCCTAACATAATGATTAGAATTTCTCTAAATCTACTAACTCTCTTAACAACTTAGAATGTGTGTTATAGAGACAGTGGTTGAAAGATATTTCACCGTTTCTCATATACTGGCTTTTATTTTATCAACAACTCATTTCACACAGTTTCCCTTGCTTATTTCCCCAAATCTCTTTTTCTGACCTTTTTAAATCAAAAAGCAGAATTTAACTATAAAGTTGTACCCCTGAGATTTCTGATCATAGTGTCAACAAATTTTCATCTTTTTGGTGTTGCTGTTACCTCTGTTTGTATAGATTAATTGCTATCTTTTATCTTTAAGAATCTTTGTTATCACTAACAAGCTCCTATTTTCCTTTCTGGTTTTGTATCTTTTTTCCACACCTTTCTCACACTATAATCTTGCTTTTCTTCTTTATTTCCACCATGACATTTTACCAATACTTTGTCCCTACACTGGAAACCTAATATTATTTATTATTATTTTTCTTTCTTGCTCCTGTGAATTGAAAAAGATAGATTTCAACATTGCAGTAAACTTCTTTTTCTAAATTACCTCAGAACTAGAGGTCTCACGTCAAGTGCTTTACACAACAGAAATCTCGGAATCAATTTTCGTTTTTCACTAACATGAAGGACGACAGAGAGATTATACAAAATCTTTTTTTCCTATCCTCAGGTACTTAGAGAGAAGATCCTTTGAAAAGGAATGAAGTTCAGAACTATCTGGGACTAACATGAGGTCTCTACAGAGTCCTGCATCATGGAGTCAGCTGGTCCAGAGACTCTTGTAATAGATGATTTCAGTTCCCCAACCAGTGCCCGTCATCAGCACTAAAGCCTGTTCGGCAGTGCATGTCCCAGCGTTTACTGCTTTTGTCTTTAATGTTCCTGATGAAGGAGCCTCAGCCATAAGGTGTCTTGGGTAACCACTATATCTCAGGCTGGGAGGGCTCTGAGGTATTTATTTGTGAGATTTGAATTTATTCCCCCAAATCCAAGTCAAATCAGCCTAAGTATAAATAACTCATTGATCTAGGGAGCTTCTGGAACCCAAGGGAAGGATTAGTGTTCCTCCGGGATCTCAGCTTCTTATTCACCCATGGCTGGGACAGTGGGCAAGATAAGATTAGCTAAAAAAGATGGAGCAGTTCTTTTAAAATACTAGCGTACTGTCTGAGGATATTTATTTGTTTATTATAGTCTGGCAATACTTTTCAATAAAGCTTAACATTTGCTCTGGAGGAAAATGTTGCTCCCTCACAATTCAGTCTAAGCCAGCTGGGGACACTTTATTCCCCCGGGCAATACAGTCTGTGGGAGCTGCTATGAAAATTATGAGAATTGTGGTATTTGGTGGGTGGGATACTTGAAAGAACAATGGGTTGATGGGTGGAAACCCAACATGATCCCAGTTCCCTCTGTGACATGGAGCAAGTCCAGCTTCTGGACATTTTTTTGTTTTAATTTGTATGGAATTAACCAGTAGTTTTCAGGTTTTTACAGTATGAAAACTCTTTTCAGTTTCAAAAAGTTATGGATAGCATGTGTGAAGGTATCAACTTTGTTGCCTGGTGGAGGGGAGAAAAAAACCTGTAAGTGTATATTAGTTTCAAGACTTGCAGCAACTCCAGTCTCTGTAAGTTCGAATGCTGCAGACTGGAACCAGTGGTCTGGTTGACTTTGCAATCCCTTCTGGCTCTGATATTCTGGGATTCACGTCAGAAGAATTTGGACTCCTTAGAACACATTCATTTATTCAAGAAGAAAGCTGACATTAAATATTACCAGACTCGAGAGCAGCGTTAGAAATTTTGAGAGAGATGGATTAAGGCAGATTTCAGGCTCAAAAAAATCTGAGCTGAGAGAAGCTGGAAAGAGGGAGCAATACTAAGAACAGTGGGAGGCACTGAGCCAGAATGGGGAGCCTGTTACACAATGTGGTTCTGCTTTGTGCCCATCTAAGCTTACTAAAAAACACTGCTGTGGTTGGACCAGCTTGTGATTTTATGATTGCAACACACCCTTCAGAAATAATGATCAGGAAAACTTTGAAAGAATAAAGGTTTACTACTTACAAGGCCTAGAAATTGCAGAGCACACACCTTGGCTCCCACAGTGAGGTCCTAGGTAGGAAGATAATGCTTTGGGGCCTGGGCTTCTGCTTTTATTGGGGGCCTAGGGTCTTGTAGTTCACTTATTGAAATCAACCAAGATCTGTAAAACAAAGGAACCTCCTTGGAGGGGGAGGCCTGGGTTCAATCCCTGGGTCGGGAAGAGGCCCTGGAGAAGGGAATGGCTACCCCTTCCAGTATTCTTGCCTGAAAAATCCCATGGACAGTGGAGCCTGGTGGGCTGCCATCCAGAGAAGTCACAAAGAGCTGGACATGACTGAGTGACCAACACTTTCACTTACAGGAACAGGGTCAGATGTCATGATGGCTAACCAAAGGAAGCAGAGGAGAAGGCAATCTTGACTCTCTGACAAGGTGGACCAACTCTTCTGATCTTAAGCAAATATATTATGTAATAATATTTAAATATAAAATAATAATATAATTAATTATATGTGGTACCATTTGTTCTATTAAATAGTGTTTGCATATAAAGGCATCAGGACAGTGGGTAGTATAAAGTAGGCTACTTTCCCTTCTCCTTAATCAAAATAACAGTTGATGTGTTACTTATAGCCTTCTAGTTGTTGATCAGTCACTGTTATGTCCACCTCTTTGCAACCCCCTGGACTGCAGCACACCAAACTTCCCTGTCCTTTGCCATCTCCTGGAGTTTGCTCAGATTCAAGGTTAGCACCAGTTGAGCTGACATCAAGAAGTTACTGGCGATGTTTGGGGATAATTTCTACATTGTATTGATATGCTTACAGAAAAATACATCTTTGTAGCTTGTCTCTTTTTTATGTTTTCAGTATTTTGTATGCGTCACATAAAAAAAAGAGATTGATTCTCAAAGACATTCTGCCTTATAGCACTCTTCCTGAAATGTTAAGGACATCTGAACTTGACAGTTTTTATTTCCCAGAGTTAAACACAGATTGGGTATTAGGTTGAGGATATCAAGTCACATTTCTACCCAAATAGTCATCTAACTGATGAGAAACAAGACAAGCAAATAGGGACAATCCTCAAGAATTTTTTTTAATGTTATATATTGCGGTTCATAATTCACTGTTTTTTAAAAAAATATTTACATTTTTGGCTGTGCGGGGTCTTTGTTGTTGTGTGTGGGCTTTCTCTAGTTGCTGCAAGCAGGGGCTACCCTTCATTGAAATACACAAGCTTCTTATTGCAATGGCTTCTCCTGCGATGGAGCACAGGCTGTAGGCACGTGGACTCAGTCATTGTGGCGCATGGGCTAAGTTGCCCTGTATCATGTGGAAACTTGCTGGACTTGGGATCCAAGTCCCCAAGTCCCTTGGGACCCCAAACTTGGGATCAAACCTGTGTCCCCTTTATTGGCAGATGGATTCTTAACCACTTGGCCACCAAGGAAGTCCCTTGAGAATTTTTAAAGTTAACAGTTGTCAAGATTTTTATAGATTATTAATATTTTGATTCTCATTTTCAAGCAAATATTCCCTTCAGATCAGATCAGATCAGTCGCTCAGTCGTGTCTGACTCTTTGCGACCCCATGAATCGCAGCATGCCAGGCCTCCCTGTCCAACACCAACTCCCAGAGTTCACTCAGACTCATGTCCATCGAGTCAGTGATGCCATCCAGCCATCTCATCCTCTGTCGTCCCCTTCTCCTCTTGCCCCCAATCCCTCCCAGCATCAGAGTCTTTTCCAATGAGTCAACTCTTCGCATGAGGTGGCCAAAGTACTGGAGTTTCAGCTTTAGCATCATTCCTTCCAAAGAACACCCAGGACTGATCTCCTTCAGAATGGACTGGTTGGATCTCCTTGCAGTCCAAGGGACTCTTGAGAGTCTTCTCCAACACCACAATTCAAAAGCATCAGTTCTTTGGCGCTCAGCCTTCTTCACAGTCCAACTCTCACATCCATACATGACCATAGGAAAAACCATAGCCTTGACTAGACGGACCTTTGTTGGCAAAGTAATGTCTCTGCTTTTGCATATGCTATCTAGGTTGGTCATAACTTTCCTTCCAAGGAGTAAGCGTCTTTTAATTTCATGGCTGCAATCACCATCTGCAGTGATTTTGGAGCCCAGAAAAATAAAGTCTGACACTGTTTCCACTGTTTCCCCATCTATTTCCCATGAAGTGATGGGACCAGATGCCATGATCTTCATTTTCTGAATGTTGAGCTTTAAGCCAACTTTTTCACTCTCCACTTTCACTTTCATCGAGAGGCTTTTTAGTTCTTCACTTTCTGCCATAAAGGTGGTGTCATCTGCATACCTGAGGTTATTGATATTTCTCCCGGCAATCTTGATTCCAGCTTGTGCTTCTTCCAGTCCAGTGTTTCTCATGATGTACTCTGCATATAAGTTAAATAAACAGGGTGACAATATACAGCCTTGACATACTCCTTTTCCTATTTGGAACCAGTCTGGTGTTCCATGTCCAGTTCTAACTGTTGCTTCCTGACCTGCATACAAATTTCTCAAGAGGCAGGTCAGGTGGTCTGGTATTCCCATCTCTTTCAGAATTTCCCACAGTTTATTGTGATCCACACAGTCAAAGGCTTTGGCATAGTCAATAAAGCAGAAATAGATGTTTTTCTGGAACTCTCTTGCTTTTTCCATGATCCAGCAGATGTTGACAATTTGATTTCTGCTTCCTCTGCCTTTTCTAAAACAAGCTTGAACATCAGGAAGTTCACGGTTCACATACTGCTGAAGCCTGGCTTGGAGAATTTTAAGCATTACTTTACTAGCATGTGAGATGAGTGCAATTGTGCGGTAGTTTGACCATTCTTGGGCATTGCCTTTCTTTGGGATTGGAATGAAAACTGACCTTTTCCAGTCCTGTGGCCACTGCTGAGTTTTCCAAATTTGCTGGCATATTGAGTGCAGCACTTTCCCTTAGAAGAATAGAAACTCCCTCTATTTCTCCAGCAAACTCAAGTAGAAACTCTAAGAAAAACATAGAGCTTAGAAGAAAGTGTTGATCCAAATATGAATCAAATTAAATGTGGTAGTGTACTGAGAAGTTCATGCAATGTAAGGAAAGTAGATCCTTTACATTCTCTTTGAAGTTGTAGAAGTGTTCTGACAGAGGAATTACATTATATTTTTTCAATGAATCACATTACTTGATTCTTCAGTGAGTAATGATCATATACTCATGTACTGTGAGTGATGTGCTGTTTTCACTTTTTAGAATCAACCTTAATAGCAAAGCATGTTTAGGTAACGACATATAAATGTTCTAATCTAAACCTGGAAATCTGTAAATTGATACATAGCTGATAGAAATTGAAAGTGGATACATGAGAAAGAGGAAATGGAATTTCCAAACAGAGAAAATAGTGGGGAGAAATCTATCAAAGAAACGATAGAAGACATTTTTCCAAAATAAAGCACATGTCTCCAGGTTGAAAGATTGGACTGATTGCTCAGCTCAATGAATGAAATATATGTCCACCATGAAGCCACATTGTTGTGAAATTTCAAAAGCCCAAGGATAGAGAAAAGATCTTGAAAACTTCCAGATAAAGAGAAAACCACTTTAGAAGTAAGTCAGAGGAGAAATACTGTATGACATCTCTTATATATGAAATCTAAAAAGAAATGATACAAATGAATTTACTTACAAAACAGAAAGAGACTCACAGACTGAGAGAACGAACTTATGGTTGCCTGTACCCACTGCTATATTTAAAGTGGATAACCAACAAAGACCTATTGTTTAACATGGAACTCTGCTAAATGTTATGGGACAGCCTGGATGGGAGCGGGATTTGGGGGGAGAATGGATGCATGTACATGTATGGCTGAGTCACTTTGCTGTTCCCCTGAAATTATCACAACATTGTTAATTGGTTATACCCCAATACAAAATAAAAAGTTAATTCCAGGAAAAACTAAAAACAACAAAAAATGAAAAAAAAAGAGAGAGAGAGAGAAAGACACTTTATATACAAAGGACTGGTTTTAATAATGGCATTATTTGTAGCCTTGTTAATCTTGCCACAGAGATTTTTTTCTTCCACTCAAGCCAATATTACTATAGTCAAACCCTTTCTCCTGAAAGCCTGTCTTCTGAGTTTTACCTCTGAACTCTTCCCTCACTGCCCTTCTTATTCCACACACTGAAACTCTTCCTACAAGGTTCTATCAAATACCCACAACAATCTCATCTCTCTTTAACCCATTTCCAGATCTGACGCTGGGACAAAGTGAATACTGGCCTGGATCTGCCTCTTTGCTGGGAGAGGCATCTCTTCAGCTGTCTTCTGTTCTGGGCAGTGTACTGAGTGTGGAGTTCTCACTCCAGGCCAGCTGGCCTCAGCAAGGTTGAGGAGAGTGCCTCCAATCTGCTCTTGTCACAACAAGATATTGATAACTCCTTTTTTTTTTTTTTCCTACTTGGAGATGAGTCAATCTATAAACACTGTCACACCATCACTAGAATTCTCTCTGCTGATTCCAAAACAGACCAATCTACAGCATTACTATCAAGTGGAGACGGCGAGGTAGCAAGAGTCTGCTTCAACTGACAGCAAATGCATGGGTGGGTGGGCACTGTTCCTGAGGAATGCTTAAGGATTCATGCTCGAATTTACATATTTGTACAAGATCAAAACCCCTTCATTACTTTGTTCTGTCTCTGCTGTCCCTAATTTCCCTGTATTTCTCGCATGACAGTCGCACAATACTATACTCCCAGGGACCTATTGGCCTCCACACATCTATATCTTCCATTGTGTGTGTGTTAGCCGCTCAGTTGTGTCCAACTTTTTGCTATCCCAAGGACTGTAGCCCACCAGGCTACTCTGTCCATGGAATTGTCCAGGCAAGAGTCTGGAGTGGGTTGCCATTCCCCTCTCCAGGGGATCTTCCCCATCCAGGGACTGAACCTGGGTCTCCCACATTGCAGGCAGATCCTTTGCTGTCTGAGCCATCGGCTTGTTCCTGACTTCCATTACCATTTCATTACTCCATGCATTTTTAGGTGTTCCTGTGTCCTTATAGCCTGCAGATGTCCTATAGCTTTCATGTATCATTTAGTTTTTGATGAATAGCAAATTACCACAAAATTTAGTTTTGTGGTAAAGTAACTGTTTTTTAGCTCATGATTCTGCAGTTTGGCTATTTGGACTGGGTTCATAAGGGTAGTTCTGATCAGATTGGCTGGGGATTGGCTGGTTGGAGGACTTCAGTTGAGATGACTCTTCTTTACTTTAAGTGGTTTCTCATTTTCCAGCAGGTTCTTCTGGGCATGATCACCTAATGACTGCATGGTTCCAATAACAAAATATAAGATGCTACAAGGCATCTCCCCCCATTCAATTTTATTGAGAATAATCGGCACATGTCACTGCGTAAGTTTAAGTTGTACAGCATGATGGATTGATTTGTACATGTTATAAAATGATTATCACAATGCATTTGGTTAACATCTCTCATCTTCTATAAGTACAATAAAAATATTTGATAAAAATCTTCTATAGGTACAATTCTCATATACTTTACAGTAGTGTTAACCACCCCATCATGCTGTTCATTACATGTCTAGTACTTATTTAAATTATAACTAGAAGTTTGTAACGTTTGACCAGTTTCCTCCAACTTCCCTCCACTTCCTACCTCTGGTATCTTATCTGATGTCTTTTTCTGAGTTTGACTTTTTATTTTTATTATTATTATAGATTCTACACACATACATACAGTATTTGTCTTTCTTTGTCTGACTTATTTCACTCAACATAATGCCATCAGGCTCCATCCATGTTGTTGCAAATAGTAGGATTTGCCTGTTATTTTATGGCTGAGTTATACTTCATGTATCTCTATGTCCTCAATATGTCCTTACTTTACCCATTCACCCATTGATAGACACTTAGGATTTAGGTTGTTTCCATGTCTTGGCTATTTTAAGTAGTACTGCTATAATGCTGCTATGAACATGGTGGTGCACTTATCTTTTTGAGTTAAGGTCGTGGATATAGTCCCAGAAGAGGAATTACCAGATCTCTTAATTTTTAAATTTTTAAGAAAGCTCCATACTGTTTTCCAAGGTGTCTGTAACCAACTTATAATTCTATCAATAGCGTACAAGAATTCCCTTTTCTCCACATTCACACCAGCATTTGTCCTCTCTTCTTTTGTGGATCATGACCAGTCTAACAGGTGTGATGTAATGTCACACTGTGGTTTTAATTGCTTTTCCCTGCTTCCCTCGTGGCTTAGAGGGTAAAGCGTCTGCCTGCAATGCAGGAGACCCGGGTTCAATCCCCGAGTCGGGAAGATCCCCTGGAGAAGGAAGTGGCAACCCACTCCAGTACTCTTGCCTGGAAAATCCCACTGACGGAGGAGCCTGGGAGACTGCAGTTCATGGGGTCGCAAAGAGTCGGACACGACTGAGCGACTTCACTTCAATGACTGGTAATATTGAGCATTTTTTTCATGTACCTGTTGGCCTTTTTTGTATTTCTTCCTTGGAAACATGTCTACTCAGGTTCTTTGCCAATTTTTAAACTGGACTGTTTGCTTTTTTGCTACTGAGTTGTATAAATTTTTTATAATTTTGGATATTAACCTCTTATTGGATATGTGCTTTGCAAATTGTTTCCCCATTCTGTAGGTTATCTTTTTGTTTTGTGATTGGTTTCTTTTGCTGTCCAGAGGCTTTTTAGGTTGATGTGGTTCTATTTGTTTATTTTCTATTTTGTAACTAGTACTTTAGGCATGATTTCAAAAATATCACATCAAGGAGTTTTTTCCCCTGTATTTTCTTCTAGAAGTTTCATGGTTTCAGATCTTTCATTTAAATCTTTGATTCATTCTGAGTTTTAATTTTTGTGAGTGGTGTAAGGAGTCAAGTTCCATTTTCTTAAATGTGAATATCCAGTTTTCCCAACACCATTTATTGAAGAGACCGTCTTTTCTCTATTGAGTATTCTTTACTCCTTGTCAAATATTAGTTGACTGTATATACTTGGTTTTATTTCTAGTCTCTCAGTTCTGTTTCATTGGTCTATTTGTCTGTTTTGATGCTGATAATATACTTTTTAAATTACTATAGGCTTGTAGTATAGCTTGAAATCAGGAACTGTGATACTTATTTGTTCTTCTTTCTCAGGATTTCTTTGGCTATTTAGGGTCTTTAGTGTTTCCACATAAATTTTAGGAGTGTTTTTTTTCTATTTCTGTAAAAAATGCCTTTGGAATTCTTGATAGAGATTATATTGCATCTATAGATTATTTTTGGTACTATTGATATTTTAATTATATTAATTATTCCAATTCATGAACACGGGATACCTTTCCTTTTATTTGTGTCTTCTTTGATTTCTTTCATGAATGTCCTGCACCTTATAGAGTAGAGAGCTCCAAGTCCTCTTGGAGCCTAGGTTTGGAACTCAAACATTACTGCTTCCAAATGTTCTATTACAGTAAATTTCAAGGTCATCCCAGATTCAAGGGAACCCTATCTCTTGGCAGGAGGAACTACATAGTATTATAGTCACTTTTATATCACACTATATTTCAGTGGGAAAAAAAATGGGGGTAAAGGAGGAAAGGGATAGACAACTTTTACTTTTCATTTATACCATCTGTTTTGTCTGAATTCTTAGAATCATGTATACATACACATTATTTCTATAATGATACTTAAATATAAGTTCAAATATTTATTTTATTAATTAAAGTTACATACCAGGGTAATAATCCAGACATTTAGAAGGACTCATGATTTTGAGTCACAACAGCTAATTCAAGATACGTCTTCAGATTTCCTCTGATTGTAAGGTCAAGATTTCCCGAAATCCGCAGCATGGAGCTCAGTACATGATACATGATAAATGCTTAATAAATGTTTGTTGAATCTGAATCTGAATGAGAAGATGGGAGCAAAAAAGATGTACGTATCAGGAAAAATTGCCTTAAAATATGTCTTAATAATTTAGTTTATAGTCAGCTTTTATCTTGCAACTTAGAATTTAATGGGGAAGAAAAGAGATTTGATTTAACTTCCATACAGTGGCAAGCATGGGCTGCTGGATGAAACAGCAGCGTGTCCATTGCTGAAAGTCGCAGTAGTTGGAAATTATAACCTACAGCAGAATCAAGGGAGCCCTTAAACTCTAGTCCTAAAAGTCACCAGTCTGATTAAAGAAATAATGTACCTTTGCAAATGCCAAGGATGCTCTCAACTATTTCAAGCAGGACCTTGGAAAAGCACCCAGAAGTGCTATTAAAAAAAAACAACAACAAAACACCTTTCTTTAGCAGCTACAATACACATTACTAAGAAGCAGAAGGTGACCTGTTAATTTTAACAGACACCGTATTCAGTTTGGTTTGCTGCTGTTACTAATCTTTCTGTTTCCTCAAATTAAAAATTGATAAATAAAAGCAATAAGAACACATTTGAGAAATTCTTCAAGATTCCTTCTTGGCTGATTTTCAGTGTAGAATGTATTTCCCTAAATCCTACTTATTAAGCAATTGCAAGAGTAGGTTGGTTGGTTATTCATTTAATTACCATTTTGAAACCATCCTTTCCCTTCCCAGGAAGGTCAAAGAGTAGCCTGTTATTTGAGTGCCTAATTTAACTGGAAAAAGGAAATTGCTTTCATCATTTTTACTCTGCCTTTTCTAATTGGATCGAATGTCAGCTTTCCATGCAGCGTTCCTGACATACACTCATGCTTCTAGTGCAAACAGATTAGATCCGTCTGCATCTGTCTCCATGTACCCTGGGATTGCATACGCTTTGGATACATATTTATTTCGTGGATTTCATTTCCATGTTAATTAGAATGTAGGTTCCTGGAATTTCCATTCTGAGTATGATAATCTTCTTACAGTCAGCAGGATGGAAACAGCTGCATGCTGTTTACTTTGTGAAAGATGGTGTTCCTTGCTCAGATGATCACTAGATATTTACTTTCTAAATCAAAGATTGTGCCTCCATTTTTCCTTACAGATTTGTCAGAATATGTCACTTTATTGAGAACTTTTAAACTCAATTATATTAGGTCATTGCGGGTTTTTGGAAGGCACAGTGAACTAAAATTATTGGGAAATCAAATTTACTAATATGCATCTCATTCCTTTTTCTTCTACTCTAAACTCTGCCATTTCTTGAAATAGATTTTTTAAGATTAATTATTTTTCTAATTACAAAGGTTATATATGTCAAGTGAAGTAAATCTGGAAAATAGACAGTCACACTACAGTTAAAATTTGATGGCTTTATTTTTTGCATAAGTATAGCAGATTTTTGTAAGATTTATTATTATGTAGATAAGTATGGTATTGGTTCCAAAATGCTTTTTTTTTTTTACCAGCCATCCTTCTAACTGAATCAAGAATTTGTTAGATAATAAAATGCAGCAAATTATTCAATTCAATATTAAATACGTACTAAAGATTTATTATGTGCCACCCACTTTCCTCTCTCTGGGGTGGGTGGGAAGGGCACAAAAATAAATAAGACATATCCTTGCTTTGAAAAAGCTTATAACTAGAGGGATAAAAACACAGTTAAAAGTAATTAATATAAGGTAGACTGTGATAATAATAACCATTACCAAGCACTAATTATATACTTTTATTCCTCATACAGCTCTATGATGGGGGTGCTCGTATTTATCCCATTTTATAGAAGAGTACACTCAAGGTGAGAGATATTAAATATTGTGCCCAGATGACATAGCTAGTAAATGGTAGAACTGGGATTTGAATTCAGCAATATGGTTTCAGCCAGGTTCTCCATCACTGTAGGAGAGCACTTTAATTATAACATTTCTTTGATTTATAGAAACATATAAAACACTCTCAGAGTTTTCTTGACATAAACTATAGTATTCCACAGGGTCTTTCCAGTGTTCCTCATTCTCACCTTCTTAAATGAAAAGACCAACAGTGGAAAATTTATTTTTGAGCTTGTAGGTCTATGAAAGCAGTTTTGTTATGACAGCAATGGAAAGGATAAGAAAATCAAATAGTTTAAAATTTGGCCATACTCATGTTCTGGGATTATTTTCTCTGAGATTAAAGAGTGAGTGCAGCTCATGAGATAACTCCTTGACAAAATCCAAAAAGTAGCAGGTGCTTTTCAATGAGGGATTAAATTTGGCTGTATATAAGAGAAAATCCAGAAAACAGTGGTTTTTAAAATATAAATGCCTATTTATTTTTGTTGCATAATAAAATTAAGGTAGGTCTCCTGGAGTGGTCTGATGTCTCTATGATATTTTCAGGGTCCTGGTTTCTTCTATCCTTTCTCCTAGTCATCATGTGCTTGTAGTCACAGGTGAGCTGCTGGAGCTCCAGCCATCACATTCAGGTTCCAGGCAGATAAAAGAGGAGGGGCAAAGGAGAATAAGGGGCTTATGACAAGTGAGTCACTTCCCTCTAAAGACCTTTCCCAGAGGCTTAATTTTAAATATGGATGTTTATTTGTATGAATGAATGTTCTACTTTTAAGAAGGTTAAAGTGGACAGTCCTTGTGGAGTACCTGGATCTGCAGTAGGATAACTCTTTATTTTTCAGAAGATTGAGTATATTCATACTACTGTTCCTAGAACTAAGAACTATGGAAATTTTGGAAAAGAATGATGCTAAATAGTGCGAGTTCTATTTATAAGGGACATAGTTCCAAACGTTCCATGAGGCCAAGATAGATATTTCCTTGTAAAGGAAATCTGAAGTTGTCACAACAGACCTTTTTTTTTTTTTTTTGAATGGTTATAATAATAAAACACGATGTCTCCTGTATAAAAGAGCCTTGGCTAGTGCCAGCCGTGAAGCATGTAAGCATGAAAGACACATAAATTAATGCTGAAGTCTCTGATTTTAAAAATAAGGCTATTATTTAGCTTTGTTGTAGTCAGTCATTCAGTCATATCTGATTCTTTGCAACCCCATGGACTGCAGCACACCAGGCTTCCTTGTCCTTCACTAACTCCCAGAGTTTGCTCAAATTCATGTCTATTGAGTTGATGATGCCATCCAATCATCTCATCCTCTGTCACCCTCTTCACCTCATGCCTTCAGTCTTTCCCAGCATCAGGGTCTTTTCCAATGAGTTAGCTCTATGCATCAGGCGGCCAAAGTATTGGAGCTTCAGATTCAGCATCTCTCCTTCGAATGAATATTCAGGGTTGATTTAGCCCAATTAATATACTGCGAAAGTCTAAAATGCTTTGGAGATGTCCATTGATTAAAGGGCTTTGGGTGACCTGTGAGTAATGATTCCATAACTTGCAGATCTATATTCAACCTGAATATCCAGTAATATTTGATAAAGCCACCGAGTACTTGCTACAACCTCATCCTCCCCACACACTATTCCCCAACACACATACAAAGTTGATAAAGCTCAGGCAAGGTCTGTGTTATCACAAATGTATACCTCTGATTTTCTCTCGTTTGACCAATGTCACAGAACATCTCTCTTTCAGGACTCATAAAATTTTAGTTCTTCTCTCTTGCTATAAACAGATTCCTAACCCATGATGCCAACCAGAGTTTTGTGGGATGGTTACTTATTTATTTCTATCAGTTCAGTTCAGTTCAGCTGCTCAGTGGTGTCTGACTCTTTGCAACCCCCTGGACTGCAGCACACTAGGCTTCGCTGTCCATCACCAACTCCTGGAGCTTGCTCAAACTGATGTCCACTGACTCAGTGATGCCATCCAAACATCTCATTCTCTGCCTTCCCCTTCTCCACCTGCCTTCAATCTTTCCCAGCATCTGGGTCTTTTCCAATGAGTCAATTCTTTGCATCAGGTGGCCAAAGTATTGGAGCTTCAACTTCAGCAACAGTCCTTCCAATGAATATTCAGGACTAATTTCCAATGAATATTTAGGACTGATTTCAGTCAAACCAGGATTAACTGGTTTGATCTCCTCTAGGCTAAGAGACTCTCAAGAGTCTTCTCCAACACCACAATTCAAAAGCATCAATTCTTTGGTGCTCACCCTTCTTTATGGTCCAACATTCACATCCATATATGACCACTGGAAAAACCATAGCCTTGACTAGACGGACCTTTGTTGGCAAAGTAATGTCTCTGCTTTTTTAATATGCCGTCTAGATTGGTCACAGCTTTTCTTCCAAGGAGCAAGCAGCTTTTAATTTCATGGCTGCAGTCACCATCTCCAGTGATTTTTGAAGACCAAGAAAATAAAGACTGTTATTACTTCCACTGCTTCCCCATCTATTTGCCATGAAGTGATGGGACCAGATGCCATGATCTTAGTTTTTTGAATGCTGAGTTTTAAGCCAGCTTTTTCACTCTCCTCTTTCACTTTCATCAAGAGGCTCTTTAATTCCTCTTTGCTTTCTGCCATAAGGGTGGTGTCATCTGCATATCTGAGGTTATTGATATTTCTCCTGGCAATCTTGATTCCAGCTTGTGCTTCATCTAGCCCAGCATTTTTCTTTTTTTTATTTTTTAACTTTACAATATTGTATTGGTTTTGCCATATATCAACATGAATCCACCACAGGTATACATGTGTTCCCCATTCTGAACCCTCATCCCTCCTCCCTCCCCGTACCATCCCTCTGCGTCGTCCCAGTGCACCAGCCCCAAGCATCCAGTATCATGCATCGAACCTGGACTGACAACTCGTTTCATATATGGTATTATACATGTTTCAATGCCATTCTCCCAAATCATCCCACCTTCTCCCTCTCCCACAGAGTCCAAAAGACTGGTCTATACATCAGTGTCTCTTTTGCTGTCTCGTATACAGGGTTATTGTTACCATCTTTCTAAATTCCATATATATGCGTTAGTATACTGTATTGGTGTTTTTCTTTCTGGCTTACTTCACTCTGTATAATAGGCTCCAGTTTCATCCACCTCATTAGAACTGATTCAAATGTATTCTTTTTAATTAGCCCAGCATTTTTCATTACGTACTCTGCGTGTAAGTTAAATAAGCAGGGTGACATTCTACAGCCTTGATGTACTCCTTTCCCAATTTGGAACCAGTCCATTGTTCCATGTCCAGTTCTAATTCTTGCTTCTTCATCTGCATACAGGTTTCGCAGGAGGCAGGTAAGATGGTCTAATATTCCCATCTCTTTAAGAATTTTCCAGAATTTGTTGTGATCCACACAGTCAAAGTCTTCAGTGTAGTCAATGAAGCAGATATAGATGTTTTTCTGGAACTCTCTTCCTTTTTCTATGATCCAACAAATATAGGCAATTTGATCTCTGGTTCCTCTGCCTTTTCTAAATCCACCTTGAACACCTGGAACTTCTCAGTTCATCTACTATTGAAGCCTAGCTTGGAGAATTTTGAGCGTGTGAGATGAGTACAATTGTGTGGTAATTTGAACATTCTTTGGCATTCCCTTTCCTTGAGATTGGAATGAAAACTGACCTTTTCCAGTCCTGTGGCCACTGATGAGTTTTCCAAATTTGCTGGCATATTGAGTGCAACACTTTCACAGCATCATCTTTCAGGATTTGAAATAACTCAACTGGAATTCCATCACATCCACTAGCTTTGTTTGTAGTGATGCTTTCTAAGGCCCACTTGACTTTGCACTCCAAGATGTCTGGTTCTAGGTGAGTGATCACACCACTGTGATTATCTGGGTCATGAAGATCTTTTTTGTACAGTTCTGCTGTGTATTCTGGCCACCTCTTCTTAATATCTTCTGCTTCTGTTGGGTTCATACTGTTTCTGTCCTCTATTGAGCCCATCTTTGCATGAAATGTTCCCTTGGTATCTCTAATTTTCTTGAAGAGATCTCTGCTGCTGCTACTGCTGCTAAGTCGCTTCAGTCGTGTCCGACTCTGTGCAACCCCATAGATGGCAGCCCACCAGGCTCCCCCATCCCTGGGATTCTCCAGGTAAGAACACTGGAGTGGGTTGCCATTTCCTTCTCCAATGCATGAAAGTGAAAAGTGAAAGTGATGTCGCTCAGTCGTGTCCGACTCTCTGAGACCCCATGGACTGCAGCCCACCAGGCTCCTCCATCCATGGGATTTTCCAGGCAAGAGTACTGGAGTGGGGTGCCATTGCCTTCTCCTGAAGAGATCTCTAGTCTTTCCCATTCTAATATTTTCTCTATTTGTTTGCACTGACCACTTAGAAAGGCTTTCTGATCTCTCCTTGGTATTCTTTGGAACTCTGCATTCAGATGGGTATATCTTTCCTTTTCTCCTTTGCCTTTCACCTCTCTTCTTTACTCAGCTATTTGTAAGCCCTTCTCAGACAACCATTTTGCCTTTTTGTATTTCTTTTTCTTGGGCAGGGTTTTGATCACCACCTCCTGTACAATGTTACGAACCTCTATCCATAGTTCTTCAGGCATTCTGTCTATCAGATCTAGTCCCTTGAATCTATTTCTCACTTTCACTGTATAATCATAATGGATTTGATTTAGGTCATACCTGAATGGTCTAGTGGTTTTCCCTTTCTTTAACTTAAGTCTGAATTTGGCAATAAGGAGTTCATGATCTGAGCCACAGTCAGCTCCCAGTCTTGTTTTTGCTGACTGTATAGAGCTTCTCCATCTTTGGCTGCAAAGAATATAATCAATCTGATTTCAATGTTGACCACCTGGTGATGTCCATGTGTAGAGTTGTCTCTTGTGTTGTTGGAAGAGGGTGTTTGCTATGACCAATGCGTTCTCTTGGCAAAACTCCGTTAGCCTCTGCCCTGCTTTGTTTTATACTCTAAGTCCAAACTTGTCTGTTACTCCAGGTATCTCTTGACTTCCTACTTATGCATTTCAGTCCCCTGTGATGAAAAGGACACCTTTTTTTTAGTATTAGTTCTAGTAGGTCTCGTAGGTCTTCATAGAACATTTCAAATTCAGCTTCTTCGGCATTAGTGGATGGGGTATAGACTCGGATTACTATGATATTGAATGGTGTGCCTTGGAAATGAATGGAGATCATTCTATCATTTTTGAGACTGCACCCTTGTACCCAAGTACTGCATTTCAGACTCTTTTTTCAGTAACCAATAGAATAAGGCGAAGGTGATGGAATGGGATTACCTTATATAATCCTGCTGCCATTTCTCTTACTTGTTGGCTTTGAGGGTCACATTGGGAAGGCCCAGGTGGCAAACAGTTGAGGGAAGCCTCTGGCTTGGTCAACATCCACGAAGAGACTGAAACCCTCTGTCCAACAGCCCATGGGGATTGAGCCTTGCCAATAACCATGTGAGCATGGGTCCTTCTCTAGCCTAACCTCAGCTGATTGCAGTGGTGGGGGACCCCAAACTGAAGAACCCAGCCTAGCCTAGCAGCCTAGCCTCATCCTCACCCGAAGACAAGACGAGACAATGTGTGTTCCTAAAGGCTGCTAAGTTTGTGGTAATATTGTTAGATGGCAATAGATAACTAGTATAAAACACATGATAATAATGTCCAGAAAAGAAGAGCAGACAGTGAAATTTTTGCTTTGTCAAACTTTATAATCACATCAATAAAATAAATAACAGTAATAAAAAGTAAAATAAAGAGGATGAGATGGTTGGATGGCATCACCAATTCAATGGACATGGACTTGGGCAAACTCTGGGAGATGGTGAGGGACAGGGAAGCTTGGTGTGCTGCAGTCCATGGGATCATGAAGAGTCGGACATAACTTGGTGACTGAACAGCAACAACAAAAAACTAAAGATAATTAAATGGACTAAAAATTCAGAAATATATTAATATTTATGAAAAAGAGGAGATATTGTCCTGTGACAGAAATTAATAAATTTGTGGTTTCTGTTTTTAAGCCTTAATATCTGCAAATTTGTCAATGACTTCCTCAAAATAGGTCTCTTTTGCATATTCATGTTCAGCAGAGGATAGGTAGATTTGTTGACTTATCATTTCCCACGACTGATCCTTACATAGGAATTTGTCTATACCACACAAGGATTGGGATGACCAGCAGCACCCAAAGCAAGCTCAAAATTATATTACAAATTTACTTGCAAACAATATGTATCATCCTGTCTACTTGTGTCAGGCTGACTGTATAGCTCAGATTTCTCTGAAGTAACTTCCAAGTAGAATACCATGCCCAAGCACTTTCAAGTGGAACAGCATATTTCTGGAAACAACCTAACTATCCATCAACAGATGAATGGATAAAGAAGTGTGGTACATGACATACAGTGGAATACTACTCAGCCATAAACAGTGAAGTAATGCCATTTGCAACAACAAGAATGGACCTAGCGATTACCATACCAAATTAAGTCGGAAAGAGAAAGATGGACACCATATGATACCACTTACATGTGGAATCAAAAATATGACACGAAGGAGCTTACCTACAAAACAGGAACAGACTCATAGACATAGAGAACAGACTTGTGGTCGCCAAGGGAGAGACAGGATGGGGGAACGATGGATTAGGATTTAGGGATTTCCAGATGCAAACTAGTATATATAGCATGGGTGAACAACAAGGTCCTATTGTATAGCACAGGGAACTGTATGCAGTATCCTGTGATAAACCATAATGAAAAAGAATATATGTGTGTGTGTATATATATTTGAGGAGGACATGGCAACTCACTCCAATATTCTTGCCTGGAGAATCCCCATGCACAGAGGAGCCTGGCAGCCTACAGTCCATGGGGTCACAAAGAGCTGGACACGACTGAGTGACTAAGCACAGCACAGTACAGCATGTATGTATATATAACTGAATCACTTTGCTGTATAGCTGAAATTAACATGACATTGTAAATCAACTATATCTCAATTTTTTAAAGAGTAGAACACCATGTTTGTTAAAGAATAAATGATTAAAATGTGCTAATTTCAAGTGTGCATTTTAGATGTTTAGAAATGTAATCATGGTAATTGTCTAGAACTTAGACCAAGGAAAGGTTTGTTTTTGTTTTTATTGGAAGAGTATTCCATCATTGATGTTTAGAATTTCTAGTGCACAGTGATAATAAAAAGCAGACTGAGTTTGAGTCAGTTTTATTATTGCTGGTCTGTGCCTGGGGCATATTTTGCCCCAAACTCAGGGCATGGGGTAAAGTGTAATGAGGGCTTTATTATGTGTGGGGTTTCCAGGAAAGGGCTCTCTGATAACTTCATATTTGGGCAGTCCTCTAGGGAAGTGAGAGAATGAGCTGTGCTACTATCTGGAGGAGGATTGTAGCAACCACAACAGTTCTGAGGCCAGAGTGCAGCTGGTATGTTCCAGAAACAGCAAGAAACCAGAGGACTGAAGCAGGAGTGAAGTGGGTGTAAGAGCTGAAGAAGTTAGAGAAGCAGCCAGTCAGGGGGCGGGGAAGGAAGGCATGACTGCCTGAAACATGTAGTACTTGTTTCCATCACCATCCTTTACCTTGGGTGGCGGGCACTTGGGTCTGGATTTCCAACTGGAAAACCCCACTTGAATCAATTTTTTCCACTTAATAGAACTGTTTCCCAGTGTAGAAAATGAGGGTAATAAAACCTATCTCGATAGGGCTATTGGGCTTATTAAATGAATTAAGATGATGGTTGTGCAAGTGTAAATCTCTGTGATAAAAACCACTCTTTGACGGTTAAATGCTGAAGAACCAGGGAGGTGGAGGCATTCCAAGCTGAGTGCTCTGGACCCTGTCATCCTCTTCCTTAACTGACCCCATCCATTGATTTCCAGCACCCTCTCCACACCTCCCCTCTTCAGGCAGGAGGCCTTGGTGAACACAGCCAGGCAGGCACGCTTCTCATCAGCATGACAGGAGGAGTATAACCGCCCACTGTGATAACGTTTAAACCAAGCTAAACAGTATAAGATAACCTTCATTTGCAAATCTGATGAGCAAAATTACAGGGTTCAGCTCTAATAGAGGGGGGAAATGAAGCTCGAGATCATTATTTCCACTTCTAAGATTAGCAGCTGGAAAATACAGTACATCTGTAAAATGACAGTGTCAAAAATACCCTAGTTTTGCATGACAACAGCCTCCACGAAGAAGAATTGCTTCAGAGAGTAGAAAGGGAGACATAGTTCTCCCAGAGGTCATATCAGATGGACATTTCTGAGTGCTTGCCACATACCAGACCAGGCTACCATGACATCATTTGCTGAAACGACGGATAAAGGTCTTTGAAAAATAGCTGCTTACCCAAGGGAAAACATGAGCTGTCTTTCCATTCTTTTTCTCTTTCATGGGTCAGAAGAAAGTGTTCTTTGCTTGGAGAAATACTCCTTTATATAAATCAAGTAGGGAAGATGGGGATAGAAGGATTAAATGCAGGAGTAAGAGGTTGTCCCGGGAGAAATTGAACAGCTCCCTTACATTTCCACAGGGTATTTATTTCTGCATCATAGTCAGTAATTTACTGGGGTTCTTGGCCCCCAATAGACCTGGGTTTAAAACCTTGTATTCCATTGACTTATGGGACCTAGAGCAAACTACTTAACATTTCTAAGTTTCTGTTTTCTTAGTAAGAGGAGATAATAAGCGTAGTAGGTAGGTCTGTGATGAGGATTAAATGAGAATAATATACGTAAAGCACAGCACAATGTTCAATAAATTCTGGCTATATCAGTACTGGAGGGAAATTATATAAAAGTCTTATCAGAGGAAAAAAGCGTAAGAATGGGGGAAAATAATCAACTTTAAAAATCATTGTAGTTTCCTACAGTTTGTTTAACATCCATCCACTGTAACATTTAATATATGTGAATTGTTTTTTTAAGTCCATATTCTACTTGCTACTGGTGTTAGAAATAGTTTTTTTTTCGAACATTTGCTTATTTATTTTTTAAAATTTCTTTCTTTCGGCTGTAGTGTGTAGCATGCACGATATTAGCTCCCCAACCAGGGATTGAACCCATGCTCCCTGCAGTGGAAGTGTGGAGTCCTAACCACTGGACCATGAAGGATTCCCTGTTGTTTTTTAAAAAGGAGATTTTTCAATATACATTATTTCACAATACACTTGGTTTAAAAGTCAGTGTATGAAGAGTCAGCATAATGTGAATTTAAATTTAATGATAGTGTTAATATTTTTAAAGAAAACACTTAAAAATTACCAGTAGAAATACTTATTTTCAGTACAGTACACCTTCATCTGGAGCCATGAGTAAATGAAATATTCATGACACATAAGTAAAATTTCCAAATTACTAAAACCAAATCCTTAAACATCAAAACTTTGAAAATATTTCCTAAATGTATTTTATGTAATTATATCTATTATTTATTAAATGTAAGTATGCACATGCATAAAAATAACATTTTAAGCAGCCATACTGAACAATTTTTCTTATTCTTGGTATTTTCTTATTGACTTTGCTTCATTGATCTGAACATCATTACTGCACAATGCTGAAATATGAATTGCCCTCAGGAGCTCATAAAATAGAAACTCACCAATCTAAATGGCTTTGCAGTGAAGAATTCTTCAAAAATTACAATTAGAGTTCCTTTTTAATATTTTAGGGGAAGGAAAATTTTCCCTTGACCCCTGGCTGGGTCTGAAAATTAAACTGACAAAAACTGGTTGACAGGAGAAAAGCATACAAATTAATTTAATAGGAGTTTTAAGGGACATATGTGCTTTTGCAAGAAAATGAAGACCTGGAAAAAAGGTTAAGCCTGAGCGTTCTTATAGAAGGTTTAATGAAGAGTAGAAAGGGGAAAAGCATGATAGAACAAAAGGTTGAAGCTAGGCTAGCAAACTGGGGGGAATCATCAAGGCCTGTTTGGTTCCCTCTCCCTTTGGAGATGAGGGCACTTCTGTGTGCTAGGTGTCGGGAGGGTTTCTCTCTCAAGAGGGTCCTACAGCCTGCATCAGGGATAAGAGGGAAAATCAGTGTGACCTTCCTATACTTGTTGTTTATCTATATTAGCTTAAAATATTCAAGTTGCCAAGGTGCCATGTATTGGGGGAACATGTTCTGAACCTCACCAGCATCCTTTCTTCTGGCCAAAAGAGGAGAAAAATAGACTTTTTAAAAAAACAAACTGGAAAATGAGTCGCACAGCAGGCCTCTCTGTGTTACTCAAGGACAGTCACATCTCCACCTCAGTTTATATGATCCAGAACTAGAGGATGGGACGTGACTTCCAGGTCACCCCCAGTTCTCATTCCTGAGCTTCCTCCTACTCAGCTATTTAGAGAGGACTTCTTCTATGCTGAGGACTCATTCACAGGGAATGCAGCTGGACCTGGGAGAGGATTCTGACTTTCTTTCCAAGGATTCTGACTTTTCTTTGCCAATTAGAATTCTGCCAAAGTAAAAAATTTTAACTAGTAATCAGACCAGCAAATCATTGTTGCCATGGCCATACACCACTACCATCATCAATAAAGTGTCTCTGACTTTTTAATGACAGCAACATAGCAGGTTTTCAATGCATCTTAGTTGAATTGAGTTTGAGAGTGATTTTTCTTTTTAGTAAAAAGAGAACATACATAACAGCATGTATACTTATATAGAACTTATTATGTATTAAGCATTATTGAGTGCCTTACAGATATTAACTAAAGTGACCCACACAATCTATGAAGTAGACAGATGATGTGACTCCTATTTTACAGATGTTTATTCATGATTATCTTATACTGAAAGATTTTGTAGTCTGCTCAAGATCACACAAGTTATTTTTTGTTTGTTTTTATTTTTTTCTCTTTCTTTTTCTTTTTTTTATTAAACTTGTTATTTTGTATTGGAGTAGAGCCAGTTAACAATGCTGTGATAGTTTCAGGGGAACAACAAAGGGACTCAGCCATACATATATATGCATCCTTTCTTCCCCAAACTCCCCTTCCATCTGGGCTACCACATAACACCAAGTAGAGTTCCCTTTGTTATACAGCTGGTCCTGTTGGTTATCCATTTTAAATATAAAAAGATTACATAAACTATTAACAGTAGAGAAGAAATTTAAATTAGGCAGCATTCATGTTTTTACCACTAATCTACATCAATTCCAATTTTACATATTAAAACTAATCTATTTGTATATAAAATATCTGGAAAGTGGTATATGCCAAATGCATAGAGTAATTCTATTAGAGTGGTGAATTTCCAATATTTTTTCTTACTTATTTTTTGATTATGTGAATTTTCTAATTTTATACTTTTTCAATTAAAATGTTTTATTGTAGTTCTGGGTAAGGTGAAATAAGCATACTCCAACGTGTGTCGCTGTTAAATGTAACTACAGAACCTGGACCTGGACAGAATGTGTGGTACAGCTAGTTCATGATTCTGTAACATAAACAGTGGCAGGAAGATCAGGAATTAAGACCAGGATTTGAAGGTGCCACCAAATAGACAGTTTGCTGTTTTAACCCTGGTTTCTCCTTGGACTCGAGTAAGGCTGAATTTGGAAGAGCACAAATAGAGAGAGCTCTAGAAATCTTCTTGCAAAAGGGGTTCTCATGCTCAGAAAGAGCAGAGGAACTCCTGGGGTTTCTTCTTCATTTTCTTGCTCCCCAGCCCCCTAGTAATCCTGCAGCAGTGACAGGGACAGGAACAGGAACCTAAACTCTGAGGAAGAGAGAACTTTCTCTCCAAGGGAGAGGGGTTTCTCTCCAAAAACCCCTGTTGTTTTTTCCATTCTTTCTCTCCCTCCACCAACCCGCATCTTCCATCTGCGCCAAATTCAGTACAGTCATGGCAAGTGCATGGGAGAACAGAGTAAAGTCCCAGGTTTCTGGCCTAAGGACTGAAACAGGGGAGCTCAAGGAACTTAAAAGTAGCAGGGAGATTGCAAAAAGAGGAGTCTGGAAACATAAGCCCATAAAAGTTCTTTACAAAATCCTGGACTTACCTCTGAACATGGATCTAATCCTGACCACCACCAAAGGCTCTGAGAACTGAACTAAAAGAGAAACTCTGTCTAAATCCCAGACCAGCTGCTACATGAAGCACGCACAGGACACACCTGAGCAGCGTGGCAAAAGCTTTGAAAGTAAAACTGATTGCGAAACCACAACCAAAAGAACCTGTCTTTCAAAAGTTGAACCATTTGGGTCAGTTGTCCAAAGTAAAAATATCAACATGATCTATAGGATTTAGAAAAGACCTAGAGTCTAATAACACGACATTCAAAACATCCAGTATACAATCCAAAATTACCCAGCATATGAAAATCTCAATTGATGTGGGAAAAAATGATGAGTAGACATCAAAGCCAAGAAGGCCCAGATGTTGAAATTATCTGACAAAGACAAACATATTTTGAAATGTTCCAAGCAATAAAGGCAAATATCCCTGCAACGAATGAAAATAGAAAGTATCTACAGAGACAACAGAAAATATATAAAAAAGAATTAAATGGAAATTTTAGAACTGAAAAATAGAATAACCACAAAAGAAAATCTTACTGGACACAATAATGTAATAGAGGCAACAGAAGAAGGAGTCAAAAAGTCAGTGGAATTGAAGATAGATCAATAGAAATTATCTATATATGCAACAGTGGAGAAGGCAATGGCACCCCACTCCAGTACTCTTGCCTGGAAAATCCCATGGATGGAGGAGCCTCGTGGGCTGCAGTCCATGGGGTCACTACAAGTCGGACACGACTGAGCGACTTCACTTTCACTTTCATGCATTGGAGGAGGACATGGCAACCCACTCCAGCGTTCTTGCCTGGAGAATCCCAGGGATGGGGGAGCCTGGTGGGCTGCTGTCTATGGGGTCGCACAGAGTCGGACACGACCGAAGCGACTTAGCACAGCAGCAGCATATATGCAACAGAGATGAAAGAAAAAGAACAGCGCCTCAGGGACCTTGCTCTCCTCAGAGATAATACCAAAAGATCTAACATTTATGTCATCAGAATCCCAGAAGGAGAACAGTGAGAATATGGTGCAGGAAAAATGTTTGAAAAAATCATGGTTGAAAACTTCAAATTTGGCAAATAACAAACCTAAAAATTCAAGGAGCTCACAGAATTCCAAGTAAAATACATGCAACGATGTGCTCAAACATCATAATCAAACTGCTGAAAACTAAAGGCAATGAACAAAGTGTTGAAAGTAGACAGAGAAAAGTGATGCCTTACTTATAGAGAAAAAGCAATTTGAATGACTGTGAATTTCTCACCAGAAATCACAGAGGCTGAAAGGAAGTAGCACATCTTAAAAATGCTTAAAAAAAAGGAAAAAAAAAAAAGAATTTTGTATGTAGAGTAAATATCCTCCAGAAAAGAAAATGAAATAAAGATATTCTCAGATGCAGAAAAATTAAGAGATTTTATTGCTAGCAAACTGACTCTGATACCCAAAGAAACTAGAACATCAATGTTTTAAAAAGAGCGATATAAGTGATAAATGTCTGAGTAAATAAAATAGACTGAGTTATGTAAAAAGTGTTTGACGTTTGAAAGCAAAAATTATGAAATTATCTGAATAGTTTGAATATACGTTGATATAATATGTAAGAAAGTGCCAACATAAAAGCAGGGGAGATGAAGGGACTTAAAAGATGGTAGGATTTCTACATTCCATGAAAAGTGGTACAATACTATTTCTAAATGTGTCAAATGTTAAGTATGCCCTAAAGCAATACTTAAAAACTATGCAAATAAATGTTGACAAAAATCAGAGTAGACAAGTTAAAATGGAATACTATCAGATATTCAAATAGCTCAAGAGAAAGCAGAAAAGGGAAAACAAACAAAAAAAGAGGAAATAAACAGAAAATAAATATTAACATGATATACCTAAACCCAAACATATCAATATTTACATTAAATATAAAGGCTTTATCTGAATTATAGAGATTGGCAAACTTTTTCTGTAAAAGGCCAGATAATAAATATTTTTGCTTTTCTGGCCAGGGTGTCACAACTGTTCAATTTGCCCATTGTAGCACAAAAGCAGTCATAAACAAAGCATAAATAAGTGTTTTGGCTGTGTTCCAAGTATACCTTATGATTAAACACCAAAACAGGCAGTGAGCTGCATATGGCCCATGGATGGGCTGTAGGTTGGTGGTTCCTGTCCCAGACAAATTAATTAAAAGACAAATTGTCAGAATAGATAAATAACCATGGTCAAACTGTATGCTATCTGTAAGAAACTCACTTCAAATACAGTGGCATAAGTAGACAAAAAGTAAAAGGGTGGAAAAATTATTTATACCATTAATCAAAATGGAGCTGAGGTGGCTCTATTAATATCAAACAAAGAAATCTCATAGCAAAAAGTTTACCAACAGTAAATAGGGACACTACATAATGATAAAAGGATCCATCACCAAGAAGACATAATGCTCTTTGATGTCAATGAACCTTACGATGGAGCTTCAAAATGCATGGAGCAAAAACTTGTAGAATTGAAAGCATAAATACAAAAATGCATAATTGCCATCAGAGATGTAAACACTTCTTAATAAACAATGTAATTATTATAGTAAAATTACCAAGGATATAGAAGAACTGAACATTATCAACTAATTGCGTCTAATTGATGTTAATAGAAACATTACCTGACAGAAATATTAACAACAGCAAATGGAATATAGCAACACATGAAAAGAATAATCTACCATGGCCAAGAAGAATTCCAACAGTTAGAACCGGACAAAAAAGAAGGGACTGGTTCAAAATTGGGAAAGGAGTATGTCAAGGCTGTATATTGTCACCCTGCTTATTTAACTTATATGCAGAGTATATCATGTGAAACGCTGGGCTGGATGTAGCACAAGCTGAAATCAAGATTGCCAGGAGAAATATCAATAACCTCAGATGTGCAGATGATACCACCCTTTGGGCAGAAACTAAAGAGGTATTAAAGAGCTTCTTGATGAAGGTGAAAGAGGAGAGTGAAAAAACTGGCTTAAAACTCAACATTCAAAAAACTAAGATCATGGTATCTGGTCCCATCACTTCATGGCAAACAGGGGAAAAAATGGAAGTAGTGACAGACTTTATTTTCTTGGGCTCCAAAATCACTGCAGACGATGCATGCAACCATGAAATTCAAAGATGCTTGCTCCTTGGAAGAAAAGCTATGACAAATCTGGACAGTGTATTTAAAAAGCAGAGACATCATTTTGCCAACAAAGGTCCATCTAGTAAAAGCTATGGTTTTTCCAGTAGTCATATGAGGATGTGAGAGTTGGACCGTAAAGAAGGCTGAGCGCCAATGAAATGATGCTTTTAAACTGTGGTATTGGAGAAGACTCTTGAGAGTCCTCTGTCTCTTGAGGACAGAGATCAAATCAGTCAATCTTAAAGCTAATCAATTCTGAATATTCATGAGAAGTATTGACCCTGAAGCTGAAGTTTCAATACTTAGGCTACCTGATGAGTACAGCTGACTCATTGGAAAAGACCTTGATGCTGGGAAAGATTGAGGGCAGAAGGAGAAGGGGGTGACAAGGATGATATGCTTGGATGGCATCATCGACTCAATGGACATGAGTCTGAGCAAACTCTGGGAGATAGTGAAGGACACGCAAGCCTGGTATGCTGCAGTCCATGGGGTCACAAAGAGTCTGACATGACTGAGTGACAGAACAACACCAACAAGGAGAGTTTATCACAGGAATGTGAAGCTGACTCAATATTAAAAATCAATCAATGCAATCTACTATATGAGCATCCTTTTCAAGTACATTTTGAACATTCACCAAGGTAGATTATATTCTGAGTGACAAAAGAAATCTTAAGAAATTTTTTGAAAAGGAAATAAAATAAAAAGTATGTTCTCTGACAATAATATGATAAAACTAGAAGTAAATAGGAGAATAATAAAAGGAAAATCTCCGAATACTTGGAAATTAAATGATATGCATCTAAATGAGCCACAGGTCAAAAGGAAGTCTTCAGGAAGATTAGCCAAGATTTAAAACTGAACAAAAATAAAATACAACATAACAGAAACTGTGGGATGAAGACAAAGCAGTGCGTGTATGTGCTAGTCACTCAGGCGTGCCTGACTCTGCAACCCCATGGACTGTAGCCCCCCAGTCCTCTAACCATGGGATTTTCCAGGCAAGAGTGGATTGCCATTTCCTTCTCCAGGGGATCTTCCCGAACTTGGAATAGAACCTGGCTCTCCTTCATTGCAGGCAGATTCTTTATCAACTGAGCCATCAGGGAAACCCTACTTAGAGGGAAATTATAGCATTAAATGCTTATATCGAAAAGAAAGATTTTATATCAATAATCTAAGCTTCCTCCTTAAGAAGCTAAAAAAAAGCAAAATGAACACAAAGCAAGTTAAAGAGAGAAAATAATGAAGATAAAGGCAGAAATCAATAAAATTTAAACCAGGAAAACAATAAAGAAAATCAGTGAAACAAAGCTGACTCTTTGGAAAGATCTATAAAATTAATAAATGTCTATTAATATTAACCCCCCCCCCCAAAAAAAAGAAAGAGAGAAAACATTATTTACCAATTGGAGGAATAAAAAAAGATTATCACAATTGTCACCAGATATCTCATAACTATTAAAGAAATTGAATTCATAGTTTTAAAACTTCTGCAAGAAGTCTCCAGGCCTAGATAATTTCACTGGAGAATTTTACCAAACATTTAAAGAAATAAAACCATTCTATGTAATCTTTTCTAACAAGTAAAAATGGGCAAAACATTTCTCGAGTCATTTTATGAGGCTAGCATTATACTGACACCAAAATCAGACAAAGACAGTACAGTCAGTTCAGTCACTCAGTCGTGTCCGACTCTTTGCGACCCCATGAACTGTAGCATGCCAGGCCTCCCTGTCCATCACCAACTCCTGGAGTTCACTCAAACTCACGTCCATTGAGTCAGTGATGCCATCCAGCCATCTCATCCTCTGTCGTCCCCTTCTCCTCCTGCCCCCAATCTCTCCCAGCATCAGAGTCTTTTCCAATGAGTCAATTCTTCGCATGAGGTGGCCAAAGTATTGGAGTTTCAGCTTTAGCATTATTCCTTCCAAAGAATACCCAGGACTGATCTCCTTCAGAATGGACTGGTTGGATCTCCTTGCAGTCCAAGGGACTCTCAAGAGCCTTCTCCAACACCACAGTTCAAAAGCATCAATTCTTGGGTGCTCAGCTTTCTTCACAGTCCAACTCTCACATCCATACGTGACTACTGGAAAAACCATAGCCTTGACTAGACGGACCTTTGTTGGCAAAGTAATGTCTCTGCTTTTGAATATCCTATCTAGATTGGTCATAACTTTTCTTCCAAGGAGTAAGCGTCTTTTAATTTCATGGCTGCAATCACCATCTGCAGTGATTTTGGAGCCCCCAAAAATAAAGTCTGACACTGTTTCCACTGTTTCCCCATCTATTTGCCATGAAGTGATGGGACCAGATGCCATGATCTTAGTTTTCTGAATGCAACAACTAAATGCCTACATACCAGTATCACTTATAAACAAATCCTCAAAAATATTAACAAATTAAATCTAGCAAAATATGAAAAGAATAATACACCATGACCAAGTCAGCTTTGTCTCAGGAATGCAAAGCTGGTTCAATGTTCAAAATCTATCAACATAATTCACCATATTAACAGTCTAAAGATGAAAACTCTTATGGTCATATCAATTGACATACAGAAATCATTTTAGGAAGTTCAACATTAAGGAAACTTCCTCAGTGTGATAAAGGTCATCTGTAAAAACACAACTAACATCTTACCTAACAGGGAAATGCTGAATGTTTTTCTAAGATCAGTAATAAGACAAGCATAATTTTAGGCATGCATATTAGATGGCTGAAACTCTAAAGCAAAGCAAGGAGTCTATTATTCAAGCCAGGATAATGGTTACCTCTGGGAAAGGAGGTAGAGAAGTGGTTGCAATTCGAAGGGGCACAGAAGGGTCTTCCAAATGTTGGCAATACTGTTGTCTATTTTTTGACCTAATGGTATTCTCATCAGTGTTTACATCACAATTTGTTGTGTATTTATCTTTGACACTTTCCTGTATTTCCATTATATTTTTCAATGCAGTGTTATAGAAAAAAATTAATATTTAAAAAAATTTTTAATGTTACTTTCTTTAGAGGGAATTTTTTCTTTAGAAAGAATAATTTAGTACGATACTCCTCGTAACTTTATATTTTTATTTTACTTTGCTTTTTAAAGCCAGAACATTTATTGCTTGACTAATCATTGAAATCCTTAAGATGAACCAGATACCGCGACAGCTGCCCTTTGGGGTTTAAGTGCTGTTCTTTCATGGAATCCATGCCTGAATCTGCCTGCCGTATACAGATTTTAGGTGCTGCATTCGACCAGTCCCTGTGGTATTTCGTCTTTTAGCTTTGCCACTCCAGTTATACTTTCTCTTTTGTTTGGCAGGATAGCCACATTTGCCGTAGGTTGACTTCTGAAGGTGGTAGGCTTTAGAGCCACAGCAGCAGCACAGCGTGTGTGTCTTATTCTGATGCTTTCCAAATGATGAGGTTCCCTTTGTCATCTTGCCCTGCCCAACTTTCTATATTTTTAATATTAATGCTGCTGCTGCTAAGTCTCTTCAGTCATGTCTGACTCTGTGCGACCCCATAGACGGCAGCCCACCAAACTCCCCCGTCCCTGGGATTCTCCAGGCAAGAACGCTGGAGTGGGTTGCCATTTCCTTCTCCAATGCATGAAAGTGAAAAGTGAAAGTGAAGTCGCTCAGTCATGTCTGACTCTTAGCGACCCCATGGACTGCAGCCTACCAGGCTCCTCCATCCATGGGATTTTCCAGGCAAGAGTACTGGAGTGGGGTGCCATTGCCTTCTCCAATATTAACGCTAACAATTTATAAATACTTGAAGTAAAAAATCTCTGGAGATTTTATTGTATTCAAACCAAAGTCATAGTTTTAACTACTCAGCATGGAACTTGCTTAACTCCTGAGGTTTGGTTTTCTCACCAATACAGTGAGGAGTGGGCTAGAAAGTTTCTTCTGGTTGTGGGTGGGGCCCCAGCGCAGAAGGAACACAGGGGATCAACTAGCAAGCTTCTTAGTGTGTTTTAAGCTTCAATCCAACCCTTTCTGATTGAAAAACTGTCAAAAATTGGCCTTAATTACCTAAAAGCTTTTTATATAAGTTCCTTAACAGATTATTTATAGTAAAGCCATTTAATATCATTAAGATAATTCCATGTGCATGTAAAAAAAAAAAACTTATTTTAAATTCCAGTGATGGCTCAAAATGTCTGTCCTACTTTTTTAGGTTTCCACTTGCTTAAAATAGTATTTAAAATAAAAATTTGAACCAAAGAGCCAATAGGAATTTGGAAAAACAAGCATGGATAGAAAATTAAGAATGTGTAAAAGTCCTGTAACTAAATCCTAATTTGTATCAGTATTATGGAGAAAATATAAAGTTATGCAAGCAGACGTTAGCAAAAGTACAGATAATAACCTCAACGCTTTTTTTCTAGATTTGGAAAAAATGACTTAAAGCTTGAATTTTTATTATGAATGCTCATGTATTTAAAAACTTTTAAAGGTCTTACTTTGGGAGCGATATGGGGGTTTTCTAAAATATATAAAATAGTAGCCTATCTGTGTTTTATTATACATGATAAAGTTTTAAATTTGTATGTAGTAAAATGTAGAATTCCCTACTCTATGATTCCTTTTAATCTTTGCCTAGAAAGTAGTTCCTCATTCATTTCTCATTCATTTAATTAATGTCTTTCATTTATTTAATAAATACTGAACATTTAATATGTTCTAGGTATACATCAGAAAACAAAATAGACAACATTTCCTACCCTCTTGGACCTTACTTGTAGTGGAAGTAGACAAAAAAACATAATTAATAAGTATATTATATGATGTGTTAGAAGGTAGTAAGTGCCATGAGGGGAAAAAAAAGTAAAGCAGAGATATGGAGATCAATAGTGAAAGGAGGTAGGGGATTGTAATTATAAACAAGGGAGGATCAGAGTAGAACTCATTTAAAAAGGATATTTGAACAAGATACTTAAAGGAAGTGAGTGAATAAGGCATGCAGATATTTCGGGGAAGAATTTTCTAGGTGAAGGGAATAACATGAACAAAGTTTCTGAGGTCAGAGGTTGCCTGGATTGTTGAAGGAACAGCATGGAGTCCACCGTGGCTGGAGCAGTGACAAGTTGGGAGATTAAGAGGGGTAAGGGACTCTTGTGAGACTCTAAGAAGTCTGACATTCACTGTGAATAAAACGGGAGCCATTGAAAGGCTCATAATCTAACTTGGGTTTTGACAGGGTCACTTTAGCTGTTCTTCTGAAAATGACTGTAGGGAGACAAGAATAGATGCAGAGTGACCTGTTAAAAGACTATTACAATAATCCTGGCAAGACGTGAGGGTGACCCAGATCGTAGTGTAACAGTGGAAGTAGTAACAAGTGGTCACATTTTGGATATACGGTGAAGGTAGGATTCCACTGGAAGAATGGATTTTTTATCAGCTGAGATGAAGACTATGGATGGAAAAGAGATGGATAAGATTAGTTCAGTTTTTGACATCTTAAATTAGATGCCCATTTGATATTACAGTAAGTCACTTTTGTACATACAAACCTTCAAGTTGAGAACCTTCAAAAATGTGAACATGTATTCCATCAGTGCCAGGCATGAATGAAATTGCAGCTTGCCCTCTGTGAGCTTCCCTGGTGGCCAGCTGGTAAAGAATCTGCCTGCAATGTGGGAGACCTGGGTTCAACCCCTGGGTTGGGAAGATCCTCTAGAGAAGGGTACGGCTACCAACTCTAGTATTCTGGCCTGGAGAATTCCTTGGGCTGTATAGCATGGGGTCTCAGAGAGTCAGATATGACTCAGCGATTTTCACCATTCACTCTGTCTCCTACTGCTGACGATCCTTCAGCTCTACCATCTCCCACCTCCTCTCCCTCCTCTAGTCAGTAACTCTTCTTGCCTGTTCACTTGACACCAACCCATATAGATCAGCTGTTGTACTGTACTACTGTACTTTTTAAAGTCCTGCTGCCACTGCTGCTGCTAAGTTGCTTCAGTCGTGTCCGACTCTGTGCGACCCCATAGACGGCAGCCCACCAGGCTCCCCCATCCCTGGGATTCTCCAGGCAAGAACAATGGAGTGGGTTGCCATTTCCTTCTCCAATGCATGAAAGTGAAGTCGCTCAATCGTGTCGGACTCTAGTGACCCCATGGACTACAGCCCACCAGGCTCCTCCGTCCAAGGGATTTTCCAGGCAAAAGTACTGGAGTGGGGTGCCATTGCCTTCTCTGTTAAGTCCTGCACTATAAGGTTAAAAACATTTTCTTTATTTTTTGTGCTTTTTTATGTATTATTTGTGTGAAAGTATTAATAAGTCTATTAAAGTACAGTACGATGTGTTAGTTGGGTACCTCTGCTACCTTTGTTGGAGAAGGAAATGGCAACCCACTCCAGTGTTCTTGCCTGGAGAATCCCATGGACAGAGAAGCCTGGTAGGCTGCAGTCCGTGGGGTCGCACAGAGTCGGACACGACTGAAGCGACTTGGCGGTGGTGGCGGCGGCTACCTTTGTTTGACTTACAATTAAACTGGACTCACGAACACACTCTAGGAACTGAACTCATTTGTATGTAGGGAACTTGCTATAAATGACAATGTTGAGTACTGGACTGGACTGAATAGCATCCCCTCAAAATCATGTCCACTCAGAACTTCAGAATATGGCCTTATTTGGAAATAGGATCTTTGCAAATGTAATTATTTAATTCCATTAATCATACTGGATTAAGATCAGTTCTAATCCTGTGACAGCTGTCCTTATATGAAAGCGAGGTGAACACAGGGACACACCAGGGACAGTACGATGTGAGGACAGAGGCAGAGACTGCAGCAACGTGTCTATCTATACATTATAAGACATGCCTGAGATTGCCTGCAAGTACCAGAGGCTTTGAGAGAGACACCGAGCAGCCTCTCTCTCAGCGCCTCCAGCAGCCAGCCTGCTGACGCCTTGGTTTCAGGTTCCCGGCCTTCTGAACTGTGAGAGGATAACTTTGAGTTTTATGCCACCCAGTTTCTAGTAATTTGTTAGCGCAATGCTAAGTGAGCAAGTGGAAACATGAGTAAAGTTTAGGGAAAAGATCTGGACTGGAGATATAAATTTGTGTATTGAAATCATATAGATAACATTTAGAGCCTTGAAATTCAATTCCAAGTAAATGATATAATTAGGCTGGGGAAGAGATCCAAATTCTGAGCCATGGGGCCCTCAACATTCATAGTTTGAGACGATGAAGAGGAATCAGGTAAAGAAAGTGACCAATTCAGGAGAAGGAAAAGCATGAGTGTGGTATCCTCAAGTTAAATAGAGTCTATTTAGGGACTTGCCTGGTGGTCCTTCGGTTAAGAATCTGAGTTGCAATGCAGAGGACATGGGTTCAATTCCTGGTTGGGGAACTAAGATCCCATATGCCTCGGGGCATCTAAGCCAGCATGCCACAACTACTGGGCTTGTGACCCACTGGAGAGTCTGTGCACTGCAACGAAGACCCCATGTGCTGCAAATAAGACTAGGTGCAGCCAAATAAACAAAAGAGTCTATTTAGATGGAGCACCATCAGGTAAAACAAGCAAGATGAAAAACTGGAAATTAGCATTGAATTTATTAATACAGTGATCATTTGGCAAATTTCATAAAGAGAGTTTTGTTGTAGTGCTGGCAGATAAAGCCTGATTTGGAATGGATTTAGGGGAGAATGTGGGGAAAAAACTGTAAACAACGATTGTAAACAAGATAAGCAGCAAAACAAAGTAATTCTGTTTTAAAAAAGAGCAGTCAGGGAATGGGTTAAGACTCTGCCCTTCCACTGCAGCGGGTGTGGTTTGAATCCTGGTCAGGGAAGTAGGATCTGACATGCCTCCCGGTGCAGCCAAAAACAAACAAACAAAACAAGAAAACAACAAAAAAGAGTCAAAATAGAGTTTATGGGAAAATGTCAATAAGTGGGGTCATGACAGGGCTATTTTAAAACTGGAAAAATAACAGCATGTTTATGTGAAGAAGAGAGTGATGCAGAAGAGAGATGAAAACCCATCCATCTAACAGATGCAGGGAATGAGTGACGTCCTTGGATAGGGAAGAAGGGATGAGATCTGGGACAGAACGGTCCAAAATGGTAACAAGGAACCACAGCTGGCTTCTGAGCACTTGAAATGTGGCAAGTCCTAATTGAGATGTGCTGTAAAGCACAAAATACATACCAGATTTCACAGACTTAGTATAAGCAAATGAATGCAAAATATCTTGTTAAAAACTTTAATGTTAATTACACATTCAAATGCTGTTTGGGATATACTGAGTTAAATGAAAGGTGCTATTAAAATTATTTTCACATAATCTTTTTACCTTTTTATATTGGTACTGCTGCTGCTGCTGCTAAGTCACTTCAGTCGTGTCCGACTCTGTGTGACCCCATAGACGGCAGCCCACCAGGCTCCCCCATCCCTGGGATTCTGCAGGCAAGAACACTGCAGTGTGTTGCCATTTCCTTCTCCAGTGCATGAAAGTGAAAAGTGAAAGTGAAGTTGCTCAGTCGTGTCCTAGAAAATTTTAAATTCTGCATGTGACTCACATTACATTTCTTAAAAAAATTTTTTTCTTTTTCATTTTTTGGCTGTGTTATGTACATGCAGGATCTTAGTTCTCTGACCAAGGATCAAACCTGTGCCCCCTGCTTTGGAAGCATGGAATCTTAAACCACTGGACCGCCAGGAAAGTCCCTCACTTACATTTCTATTGGATGAGCTACCCTATGGCTCAAGTGAAGGAAGTGCCCCCCTAGAGAAGCAGGACAATTTGTCTCAAATAATAAGAGGGAAAGCAGAGTATAGGGGGAAAACTGTTGGCTGGTGAGTGGAGGGGGTGGTGGGAAACTGAAATAGCTTCCATTTTCCCAGTGAATGAAGAAACAAGAGTGTCCATAAATTGAGTTCTGTTAATTTGTATTGAAGTCATTTTGGTATAGAATACAAAGCAAGAATCTAAATAGATTTTTCCCCCTCAGTAATGACCATTTGTTCCTCACCACTTATTGAGTAAGGTTTCGTCCCCATTAATGTGTGATGCCCTGCTTTTCATAATATAAATGCGATTTGTTTGTGAGATGTCTGTTTCATCAATCTGAATAGGCTCATACCCATCCCATATTGATTTAATTATTGTAACTGTTGAAGGGATTCAGAATATGACTCTTCAAATATGCCACTTTGGTGTATTGATTATTTTGAGTTGAAGGCACTTGAGAAACACAGAGACATAAGGGGTTCCGTGCTCTCCTATTTTCTACCTAAAAGCAGGTCACAAAATTCCCCAAGAGAAAGGTGCCCTCACTGTACCAGAAGAGAAGATCATTCATAGACTGCAAAGCCAACACCGAAATGGATCTGTATAAACCTACTGAAATAACCCTGATATTCCACCAATTTCCCCCATATATTTCCTAGTCACTTTCTCACAGCTTATTGTCCCCTAGCCCAAACCTCTGTTTTGTCACTTCCCCACAAATTTCTTGTTTCTTTGTTTATAAGTGTACAAGTCCTCAGTTCTATCTCTTTTTCTTCATAAGACTCCCAGGTACATGCAAAAACAGTGAATACAATTTGTATGTTTTTTCCCTGTCTGTGCCAGTTTAATCCTCAGGTGTAGGCACAGATCCTGAAAGGGTAGATGAAAGTTCTTCCTCCCCTGTGCTCTATAATGTGCTCTGTATGTTAGGACTGTCTCTATCCCCCCTTCTTTTTCACAAAAGTCTATTCTTCAGTATACTTGCCTGTTGTATAATTCCAAATGAAATTTTAAGATGTTTTTCCAAGTTCCAAAAATTGTAGAGATTTTGCCTCTGTTCAGTTCAGTCACTCAGTTGGTTTTGTCAGTTTTGTCTTGGTAGAGAGTTCTGACAAAATGTGGTTCACCAGAGAAGGGAATGGCAAACCACTTTAGTATTCTTGCCTTGAGAACCCCACGAAGAATATGAAAAGAGATTTTGCCTGGCATTGCTCTAGTTTAGAAAAAGTGACATCTCTGCAATATCCTGTTTTGCCGTTCAGTATTCAAAAGCAGAGACATTACTTTGCCAACAAAGTTTCGTCTAGTCAAGGCTATGGTTTTTTCTGTGGTCATGTATGGATGTGAGAGTTGGACTGTGAAGAAGGCTGAGCATCCAAGAATTGATGCTTTTGAACTGTGGTGTTGGAGAAGACTCTCGAGAGTCCCTTGGACTGCAAGGAGATCCAACCAGTCCATTCTGAAGGAGATCAGCCCTGGGATTTCTTTGGAAGGAATGATGCTAAAGCTGAAACTCCAATACTTTGGCCACCTCATGCGAAGAGTTGACTCACTAGAAAAGACTCTGATGCTGGGAGACATTGGGGGCAGGGGGAGAAGGGGACGACAGAGGATGAGATGGCTGGATGGCATCACCGACTCAATGGACGTGAGTTTGAGTGAACTCCGGGAGTTGGTGATGGACAGGGAGGCCTGGCGTGCTGGGATTCATGGGGTCGCAAAGAGTCAGATGCGACTGAGCAACTGATCTGATCTGATCTTCCAAATTCATTTTCTCTCTCTGCAGTTGTATAGTTTTCCTCATATAGGTGCTACACATTTCTTTATATTTCTTGGGATTTTGATTTGGTACTTGCTATGACTTTTAAAAATGTATCCTTTTTTCCTCACTACGATTTCTATTTGGTAAGTCGGACTGGAAAGTGCTGAACTTTTGTATCTGAAGCTTGTATTTACTCTCTACCACTTGTCAATGACCTATTATGTTCCATGAGGAAACTGAGATTAATTAAAGTATTATTTTAATAGTTTTTTAGTTGATTTTCTGAGGTTTTATCTATATGCAAATAAGTGATCAGCATAAAATGATAGCCGTGTCTCTAGCTCTTCAATAATCACATCGTTTACTTCCTTCCTTTGTTTTCTTTCAGGGCAAACTGAACATCATTTAAACCTCTTTTAATCTCTGGGCACATCATTATGGAGATGGCAGTAATGATAAATTATATTGGGCTCTTCTACTCCGGGTTGAAACTGCTGCCACTACCGTTAATTTCTCAGGTGTCACATCTGTTGCAGTCCCCAGCTACTCTACCTTGCTTATTCTGTAGCTTCTAACCTGATAAATAATAAATTGTTAAAACAATACGCTTAATTTTAGACTATTTCCCCACTGGGGTTGGTGGAGCGTTTCACTGGAAAGTGGTTTCTGTGGAAGCTGTTTTATATGCAGAGACAGTTTCCTGCTCACTCTAAACACTTGAAATGATCAAAAGCATGCCCTCTGGACAAGGGAATGTTCTAGTACGACTGTATTTCATTAGAAAAAATCACCAGGATGTGAGTTAGGAGACATGGATTCCCAGTTTATTAACTTGCAATGATTTGTCACTTCATGCTCTGGGTCTCTCATCTATCAGATGGCTATGAGTAGGATACAGTATTAATAGTGTCCATTTGTACAAATAGCATGTCACAGGTTTCTAAACTTTTTTCACACACATTATTCATTTTTTCCTTCTAATAACCTGTAAGCGATCAGGTCAGGGACTATCATTCCCATTTTACAGATGGGAAGACTGAAGCACAGGAGACTGGGTTATACAGACTCACAGGGGACTGGGTTGTACAGGAGACTATGTTGTACAGACTCTAGGTTTCTAGTTGTTGAGCCTGACCTAGAGCCTGTTTCCTAGTTCACTGTGCTCTTTGGATGAAAATCCTTAAAGTCCATCAGAGCCTATTCCTTTAGTATGTCTAGTTAGCTGGTAAACCTACCATTAGTAGATTTGTCAGACTTGCATGGGGATATGCAGGACGTGGTTCCCCTGATCTCCAGCACCCTAGCCTGGGGTACTCCTAATCTCAGTATGGATCCTTTCCAAAGCACAAACTAGTTCGTTATTCTCTGGGCCTGGGGTCTTGTTTTACTGGGAGAGTGTGTGTGAGAACTTTAGGGCCAATTGAAAAGTGGGAGGGCACAGTCCTCAAGACAGTCCTCATTTCTGACACCAACTGCAAGTTCAAGGGGCTCCCCAAACCACCCTCCGGTTTGGAGTTCTCTAGAAAGATGCACAGAACTCACTGAAAAGTGGTAGATTCCCAGTTATGATTTATAACTGGGAAGGGATACATATATTAAGATTAGCCCCAGGAAGATACACAGAGAGTAGAGTCTAGGAGGTTTGAAATGCAGAGCTTGTGTGGTCTTCTTTTCTCTCTGGGGAGCCAGAGGCATAATAATATCAACATGTGATGATATGCACAGAGTATTGCCAACCAGAGAGGCTGAGGTGTTTGGTTTTTACTGAGGTCCATTACATAGATGGTAGCTCAAATGGTAGCTCAATTGGTAAAGAATCTGTCTGCAAGGCAAGAGACCAGGGTTCGGTCCCTGGGTTGGGAAGTTCCTCTGGAGAAGGGAATGGCAATCCATTCCAGTATTCTTGCCTGGAGAATTCCAAGGACAGAGAAGCCTGGTGGGCTACAGTCCATGGGGTTGCAGAGTTGGACACGTCTGAGCTACTAACACAGTCCACAGTCCACATTACACAGATGTGATTGATCAGTTGTCCGTGTGGTCAGTGTCCAGGTTCCTGATCCTGGGAGACCCAAAGCCTCTGCTCTGAGTCCTGCGGTTGGTCATTCTGGTGTGGCCTGCCCCATCCTAAATCACTTTATTGGATGATCTACTGCCCCTAGAAGAAGAAAGACATCGGAGATCACCTCCCAGCAGTTGAGGACAAAGGTCAGACCTCTTGCAATGGAGGTTAATTCTTCACTACACAGGGCAGCTGACAGCTCTTTGTTTCCTGTATAGTGAGAAAGAGAGCTCAAGAGCTTCAGTTCAGGGGATCAGATATTTTTGAAAGAGAGTTTGCTTTGGCTGTGCCTGAAATGCTCTGCTCTTCAGTTCTCCAAGGGAAAATGAGCTCACCCCTCATTGAAGCCCTTAACCAATCAGTAGCACAAACAGCATACCCCAGGAGGCCTCAGTTCTTTAATCAGCAACCTGAATCACACTGAGGAAATTGCCCTTAACGTGTCATCCAAATTTTATGTAGACCCAAATGTTTCATTTAAATATAAAACAAAAATAACAGAGTGTATCTGAGTGAAATGTGCCTCTCTTCCAATCATGCTGCTCTTTCCCTAGCACTCAAAATTCGAACCCCACTGAGAAGTTACCCTACATCACCTTCCCAGCCAGCAAAACTCACCAGAGAAAGCCAACTCTTCTTGAAACACTTCTCCGGCACATATCTCCAGATACAAAGACTGTCAGTCAATGACAAAGAACCAACTTGGTAACAGGCCCTAGACTAGCACTGTGGAGAACACAGGGGTGAATCAGTGAGGCATCCTGCCCTCCGAGATCTGGCGGTCTAGAAAGCCAGGGAAACACACAAACGACCTGACGGTGGAGGGAAAGGTGTTGCCATATAGACTTACAGGGAAGGGAAACAGCTTCTCCCTCAGAGCCTGGGACTCAGGCCCATATCTTGTCCTTTCTAAGGCAGAGAAGTGTTTCTCTGTGACCTAGTCCTGGAACATCTATTTTTCTTTGCAACTGAAACCAAACCCTGGACCTCACAGGACCTGATACTGAGCAGGGCCCTGTGGTGCTCTTGGGCACAACACCTTTCTGTGTCCCTCATTTCTTTGATTATAGAAAACAGTCTTCATTCAGCTTCCATGACCTTCCCTGAGTTCTAACTGGTAGATTCAAGCAGATGTTAATTAAGGAAGGGAGGGGAGGAGAGACCAGGGAGAAACAAACAGTCAAGAGCAGTCCTGGGGTAAGATCCTGATTCTCCATCAATGCATACACATTTAACAACATCTTTGAGTTATTTTGCAAACACTGAAACCCCCTCCAGGTGGGAGAAATTAATGATTAACTATGGTAGCTGCCCACAAGCATATAGACCCCAGACCAGTTGGACCTGAAGGTCGAAAATTCTCACTCTTACCTACCTCACCACGAACCCATCAGGAGAATGTCCACCATCTGACCACTCCCTCTTTGAACAATTACTATAAAAACTTCTTACTATCTTTGTGGCTGAGTCCAAGCTTGCTCTGCTAGCCACATGACAGGCCAATAAAATCGGAGAGGAGGTATTGAGGCAAGGAATATAAGTTTATTTGGAAAGCTGGCTGACTGAGAAGATGGCAGACTAATGTCTCAAAATAACCATCTTATCAGGGTCTGGATGCTAGGTTCTTTTATAGAACAGAGAGAGAGAAGAGGTGAGAAAGTAAAGTAAAAAGGCCATATATCTTGCAAAATAGGAGGGGGTGTGTTAATTTCTTCTTTTCTGCAGCCATTCACAGGAGGGCTGGGTCAGACTGTCTCTAACAAAGGCACTTTAACAGTCAGGTAGAGGTGCAGGGTTCTCTGAGGCAGGCCATTATGTGTGATTAAAACAACAAAAGCAACAAAAAGCAAAGATTAAAGTTAAAGAAACAGATTCAGCATGGAAGCAGAATTGGCTTCTCCCAGCAACATCTTCTCTAAACTGGGGCACACAGTTTTGAGGGCATTAGCCTGCTTTGCCTGGCAAAGTATATCCTTTTCTACCTCACCAAAAACTCTGTCTCCAAGATTCAATTTGACACCAGTGTAAAGAGAAGTTGAGTTTTCGACATCAGGCCCCACTGAGGTGTTTTTTTGACAAAAGCACCTCAGTGCCCCCTGTTTCTTGTTTGTAGATAAAGGCTGTAGTCTCCTTGGTCTTTCCTGAGTCTCAAAGAGCAGACTTAAGCAGTTACTAGTTAGGGAGTAAGAGAAAGCAGAAATAAAGGAAAAGCAGTCAAGAAACAATAGTTCAATGATAAAAAGGGTCCTAGTTCCTCCTCAAGGGAGGAATAACAATTTGACACATATCTGAATTGTTCTTCAGGAATGAAGGCCCCCACACTCAGATGGGAGGATAGTGACTTCCTGCTAAGCACAAGTACAGAGACCCCAAACGGGTTGAAATAAGAAGGTTGATGATTAAATAAGAGCCCCAAACCATCAAACTGTGACCTCATCACCAACAACCAATCAGAAAAAAGTCACGCTCCCTGCATCCCTCGCTCCAAATGTTCTTTTTAAAAGACCTCCCCTGAAAATCATCTGGGAGGTTGAAACTTTGAACAAGAGCTGCTTGTTTTCCTTGCTTGGCATCTGCAATAAATGCTGCGCTTGCCTTCACTACAAACTGTTGTTGGTAAATTGGATTTTCTGTGCAGCATATGAGTGGACCTAGGTTTGGTTTTATATCAAAATCAGGCCTCTTTTTGGAAATTCCAGCCAAAAAGTCCAAGACACACCAATTCTATTCCCTAGAATATGTTTCCACTGGGGGTGGAAGTGAGTTAGGTGTTCTTAGCCATGCATTTCTTCTGGTACTTCAGGGTGGCAACGGTGCCTATGGTGGAGGGTTTAGCGCACAAATGCAATAGATTAAGGGTTGAATGTGATGCTGAAAGCCTACTTCTCTGTATGCTGGTGCCAAATCAAATCTTGGAGACAGAGTTTTGGGAGAAGTAGGAAGGGATATCTGTATTACTTTGCCAGATAAAGGGGGCCACAGCAGGCTCATGCCTTCAAAACCATGTGTCCCAACTTGGAGGAGACAGTGAGAAGTTTCATATAATTGTTCAAAGAGAGCATGATCAGCTCGTGGACATTCTTCTGACAGGTTGGTGGTGAGGTAAGTAGGAGTCAGCTTCTTCAGTCTTCAGGTCCAACTGCTCTGGAGTCTACATGCTTGTGGGTAGCATATCAGTTCAGTTCAGTTCAGTTGCTCAGTCCAGTTCAGTTGCTCAGTCGTGTTTGACTCTTTGTGACCCCATGGACTGCAGCACGCCAGGCTTCCCTGTTCATCACCAACTCTTGGAGCCTACTCAAACTCATGTCCATTGAGTCGGTGATATCATCTAACCATCTCACCCTATGTTGTCCCCTTCTCTTCCTGCCTTCAGTCTTTCCCAGCATCAGGGTCTTTTCCAATGAGTCAGTTCTTCATATCATTTAGCCGAAGTATTGGAGTTTCAGCTTCAACATCAGTCCTTCCAATGAATATTCAGGACTGATTTCCTTTAGGATGGACTGGTTTGATCTCCTTGCAGTCCAAGGGACTCCCAAGAGTCTTCTCCAACACTACAGTTCAAAAGCATCAATTCTACATTTGGATCAGTTCTAATGAAGTGGATGAAACTGGAGCCTATTATACAGAGTGAAGTAAGCCAGAAAGAAAAACACCAATACAGTATACTAACGCATATATATGGAATTTAGAAAGATGGTAACGATAACCCTGTATGCGAGACAGCAAAAGAGACTCAGATGTATACAACAGTCTTTTGGACTCTGTAGGAGAGGGAGAGGGTGGGATGATTTGCCAGAATGGCATTGAAACGTGTATAATATCATATATGAAACGAATTGCCAGTCCAAGTTCGATGCATGATACTGGTTGTTTGGGGCTGGTGCACTGGGATGACTCAGAGGGATGGTATGGTGAGGGAGGAGGGAGGGGGGTTCGGGATGGGGAACACGTGTATACCTGTGGCGAATTCATGTTGATGCATGGCAAAACCAATACAATATTGTAAAGTAATTAACCTCCAATTAAAATAAATAAATTTATATTAAAAATAAATAAATAAATAAATAATAAAATCTCAAAAAAAACCCCCAAAAAAACAAAAGCATCAATTCTTTGGCACTTAACTTTCTTTATAGTACAACTCTCACATCCATACATGACTACTGGAAAAATCATAGCTTTGATTAGATGTACCTTTGTCGGTAAAGTAATGTCTCTGTTTTTTAATATGCTGTCTAGGTTGGTCATAACTTTCCTTCCAAGGAGCAAATGACTTTTAATTTCATGGCTGCATTCACCATCTGCAGTAATTTTGGAGCCCCCGAAAATAAAGTCTCTCACTATTTCCATTGTTTCCCCATCTATTTGCCATGAAGTGATGGGACCGGATGCCATGATCTTTGTTTTCTGAATGTTGAGTTTTAAGCCAACTTTTTCACTCTCCTCTTTCACTTTCATGAAGAGGCTTTTTAGTTCCTCTTCACTTTCTGCCATAAGGGTGGTGTCATCTGCATATCTGAGGTTATTGATATTTCTCCTGTCAATCTTGATTGCAGCTTGTGCTTCATCCAGCCCAGCATTTCACATGATGTACTCTGCATTTAAGCTAAATAAGAAGGTGACAATCTACAGCCTTGATGTACTCCTCTTCCAATTTGGAACCAGTCTGTTGTTCCCTGTCTAGTTCTAACTGTTGCTTCATGACCTGCATACAGATTTCTCAGGAGGCAGGTCAGGTGGTCTGTTATTCCCATCTGTTTCAAGAATTTTCCACAGTTTGTGGTGATCCACATAGTCAAAGACTTTGGCATAGTCGATAAACCAGAAGTAGATGTTTTTCTGGAACTCTCTTGCTTTTTCAATGATCCAATGGATGTTGGCAATTTGATCTCTGATTCCTCTGCCTTCTCTAAATCCAACTTGAACATCTGGAAGTTCATGGGTAGTACATAATTTATCATTAACTTCTCCCACCTGGAGGGGGTTTCAGTTCCAGAAAAATAGCTCAAAGATATTTTTGTGTGTATCCATTGATGGGGAAATAGAATCCTGCCCCAAGGCTGCTCTTGACTGTTTCTCCCTTGTCTCATATCCCCTCCCTTCCTTATTTAACAACTGCTTGAATCTGCCCATTGGAACCCAGGGAAGGTCATGGAGGCTGAGTGAAGGCCACTTCCTGTAATCAAAGAAACGAGGAACACAGACAGGCCTTGTGCCCAGGAGCCCCACAGAGCCTTCCCAGTATCAAATGAAGCCCTGGAGCTTTCTCAGTTGAGTTGCCATGATCTTTGGGGAGCTGTGGGAGACAGAGAGTGTGTGTTTCTAGAAGAACAAGATGCAGCACTGAGCTGTTAGCAAAGATACTTGCTTCTCTGCTTGCTTAATGGATGATAAAATTAAGTTCAAGGGTTTTACTTATTAAATTCCTCATTAGAATTTGCATATTAGACGACCTTTCTCAAAAGCCACAAACTGGTTTCATTTTTCTAGTAAAATAAAATGTGGTTAAGGTGGGTCTGAGGCGGTGAGGAGCTAGTGCTACTATTAAAAACAAGAGACCCAGAAGCCCTGTCTCAGTCCATAAGCAAATTGTGGGCAGTTGCTTAGCTGCTGCCTCAGTTTCCCCATCTGTCAAAAGCAGCCCAGAGCTCTGGCCACCTACCGCATCCCCACATCAACCAGCCACAACTTTTCAATGCTGTCATTTCCCTCCAGATCAGTCTTTGTTCTTTTGTTTCTTTTTCCTTTTGTCTGCAATTAACATTGCTGTGGACATGTGCTCAGCTGCTCAGTCATGTCCAACTCTTTGTGACCCCATGGACTATAGCCCACCATGCTCCTCTGTCAATGGGATTTCCTAAGCAAGAATACTGAAGTGGGTTGCCATTTCCTCCTCCAGGGTATCTTCCTGAACCAAGGATTGACTCTGCATCTCCTGTGGCTCCTGCATTGGCAAACAGATTTTTTTTTTTTTTAACCACTGAGCTACTGGGAAGCCCTTAACATTGTTGCTACTGCTTTATTTTTATTAACATTTGCCTCATTGTCTTTTCCCTTCCCTTTATTTTCAGTTCTAAGACATGGCTGACAATGTGCTTCCTTCCCAGGGCTTACATTCAGCTTTCAAAGATGAGCTGCCTACTCACTCAACCCTGTAAATGAACTGGTCCTGTTATCTAAAGACTAGGTTCCTCTCTTGGTGGGTGTTGAGCCAAGAGACACAACCAAGCTGAAGCACAGGACGGTAAAGCGTCTGTCTACGATGCGGGAGACCCGGCTTCGATCCCTGGGTTGGGAAGATCCCTTGGAGAAGGAAATGGCAATCCACTCTAGTACTATTGCCTGGAAAATCCAATGGACAGAGGAGCCTGGTAGGCTACAGTCCATGGGGTCGCACAGAGTCGGACACGACTGAAGCGACTTAGCAGCAGCAGCAGCAGCAGCAGCAAGTAAGGAAAACACTGAGGATCTTTCCCAAAGCAGTGTCTCCCAGACAGCAAAACTAGGGAAGTGTTAAGCTAAGGGAGCATCTATATTCATGAAAGGGCCTGAGCAGAATTGGGGCCAAGGTCAGTAGAGTCCTGCTTTAGTTGACCGAAGTCAGAAGGTCAAAAAGGACTTCACAGGTGGTGCAGTGGTAAAGAATCTGCCAGCCAGTGCCAAAGACACTGTAAATCTGGGTTCTTTCCCTGGCTTAGAAAGATCCCCTGGAGGAGGAAATGGCAAGTTACTTCAATATTCTTGCCTGAAGGATCCCATGGACAGAGGAGCCTGGGCCATTTCCTCCTCCAGGGGGTCTTCCCGACCCAGGGATCAAACCCACATCTCTTACGTCTCCTGCAGTGGCAGGCAGGTTCTTTACCACTAGCGCCACCTGGGAAGGCAAAGTTAAGTTTGTTACTGTTACTTTGAGCAGGGAGAGAACATCTGTAGGGGTCCTGGGCCTCAGTCTGAGGAGATCGAGAGAGGGAGTCCTGGGGCTTGTGCTTGCAGATGTCGGGAGGGGAGCGATCCAGGGAGCTGGGCTTGCTGTCAGAAGCTGGGGAATTCTCTGATGGTTATTTCAGTAGGGCAGACTAAAGGCAGTCTAAAGGTGAAAATGACAAAGAAGCACTGTCCCTAATTTTAGCTGGGGGCAAGGATGTTTGTGTTTTGTCTGTGCTCATACTCAATTGCTGAAGGATCTTGTCCGTATATCGATCCCTCACAATCGCAGAGTAGCCTTGTCTGATGCTGCCATTCGGTGCGGTTGTTCGCCTTCAGTAGGAGAACAGTAAATCCTAGCTGTCGTTGTGGCCAGTTGAGAGCAACTCCAATTCCACTCCCCAATGTCGGGGACTGCTTTCTCCCTTCTCAGCCTGGAGGGGCTCTGTGTTGTCTTCTGCCCAAGTTCATCCCTCCCCGTCCTCAGAGCTGGAGAAACAGGAAGTGAACAAAATGGAAGGTGGTGCTCATGGTCAGGAGACAGCTGTGCCCTTGCCCGACCCTGACTGGAGATGCTTCCTTACCTGCGCCTCCTGACTCTCCTAGGCTGCCTCACTTCCATCTTGCTCCAGCAGTCCTCTGCCCTTCCTTCTCTTCTCAACCTAAATCCTACCTAGACTTCCCAGGGGGCTCAGTGGTAAAGAATTTGCTTGCCAATGCAGGTTCTATTTCTGGGTTGGGAAAATCCCCTGGAGGAGGAAATGGAAACTCACTCCAGTATTCTTTCCTGGAAAATCCCATGGACAGAGAGGCCTGGTGGGCTACAGTCCATAAGGTCACAAAGAGTCGGACCCAACTGAGTATACACACAAACCCTATCTAGACCAGATAGAGACACACAGAGACCAGTGATGGGGTTTAGGATGCTGACATCAAAATATGGCTCCTTCTTATATTGACTATTTTAAGCTGAAAAAGTTTGAGAAAATGGCCCAAACAGGAATGTTACTCTGAGCTCCTTCCCACCTCACCCTGCTTCCTTGAGACAGGCATAAAACTCTGATGTGAGACGTTCCCTCCCTGTACCTGGAGGAGAGGAACACGCTTATCTCCAAAACAAGACAAAAGGATGCCAAGGAGAATCCTAACAGGTCTTGCTCAGTTTCCCCAGTTACTACACTTACCTTGCACTTCTGGCCCTATCCTATCTCCCGTGACTGTCCACTCTTCTCAAAGCCAGCACTGAAATGCTCGAGTCTAGCTCTTTCCTCAGGTCTTCAATTCCTTACAAAGACTTCTGTGTCCCATAAAACTTATACTAAATACATTTGTATGCCTTTTCTCCTGTTAATCTGTCTTTGCCAGTTTAATTTTCAGACCCAGTCACAGCCCCTAAGAGGGCCCAGGAGAACTTTTCCTTCCGAACACCAGAGGCAGCTTTCCCCTCTCTGACTGCTGCTGAAAGCTCGGCTTCTCCATACTCAGGTGCTGTATGGAATCTCAGAGCCAGAGTTTGGGGTGAAGGAGACAGAGTTTATTACTTTGCCAGGCAAAGGGGACCACAGTGGGCTAATGCCCTCAAAACCATGTATTCCAACTTGGGGAAGATAGTGAGAAATTCAATAATAGCTGTTCAAAGAGGGTGTGATCAGCTTGTGGACATTCTTCTGATGGGTTGGTGGTGAGGTAAGTGGGAGTCAGCATCATCAACCTTCAGGTCTAACTGATCTGGGTTCTATCTGCTTTTGGGCTGCCTACCACTCATCCTTAACTTCTCCCACCTGGAGGGGATTTCAGTATCTGCAAAATAGCTCAGAGGTATTGTCCTGAGTATTCACTGATGGGGAAATACGACCTTGCTCCGGGCTGTTCTTGACTGTTTCTCCCTGATCTTGCATCCCCTCCCTTCCCTAATTAACAACTGTTTGAATCTGCCCATTGGAACTCAGAAAAGGTCATGGAAGCTGAACAAAGGCAAACAATCAAAGAAATGAGCGACACAGAAAGGCTTTGCGCCCAGGAGCCCCACAGGGCCCTGCTTTGTATCATAACTGTGGATGCTCCATGTTCATTATGGTGTATAGCTATACTATGCACCCCATAGTACAGCTCCTAGTCATTTGGTAACTGCTTTACGAGGATATGTTTGGTTTTTCCATTTGCACTGTAGGTCTTAGTCTGACTGGTTCTTTTTCATCTTTCATGGCTCAACTTAAATGTAATCCTGAGGTAGGACTTCCCAGCCCAGCTTAAGTAAAATATTCCCGCCCCAAGGCATTCTCTCCTTTAGTGTGTGCACTCAGTTCAGTTCAGTTGCTCAGTCATGTCTGACTCTTTGAGACCCCATGGACTGCAGCTTGCCAGGCCTCCCTGTCCATTACCTACTCTCAGAGCTTCCTCAAACTCATGTCCATCAAGTCAGTGATGCCATCCAACCATCTCATCCTCTGTCATCCCCTTCTCTTCCTGCTTTCAATCTTTCCCAGCATCAGGGTCTTTTCCAATGAGTGAGTTCTTTGCATCAGGTGGCCAAAGTATTGGAGCTTCAGCTTCAGCATCTATCCTTCCAGTGAAAATTCAGGACTGATTTCATTTAAGATTGGTTTGATCTCCTTGCAGTCCAAGGGACTCTCAAGATTCTTTTCTAATACCACAGTTCAAAAACATCCATTCTTCGGCACTCAGTTTTCTTTATGGTCCAACTCTCACATCCATACATGACTACTGGAAAAACCATAGCTTTGACTAGATGGACCTTTGTTGGCAAAGTAATGTCTCTGCTTTTTAAAATGCTGACTAGGTTGTTCATAGCTTTTCTTCCAAGGAGCAAGCACCTTTTAATTTCATGGCTGCAGTCACCATTTGCAGTGATTTTGGAGCCCAAGAAAATAAAGTTTCTCACTATTTCCATGTTTCCCCACCTATTTGCCATGAAGTGATGGGACCAGATGCCATGATTTTAGTTTTTTGAATGTAGAGTTTTAAGCCAGATTTTTCAGTCTCTTCTTTCACTTTCATCAAGAGGTTCTTCAGTTCCTCTTTGCTTTCTGCCATAAGGGTGGTGTCATAAATGTTTGTGTGCTCAGTCACTAAGTTGGGTCTGTTTGCAGCCCCAAGGACTGTAGCCTGCCAGGCTCCTCTAGCCATGGGATTCTCTAGGCAAGAACACTGGAGTGGGTTGCCATTTCCTTCCCCACGTGACGTTTTCTTCATTTACTGATCACTATATGAAATGACTTTTACTTATTTTCACCAGCTACCTGAATGTTAGTTGTTTATAAAAGCAACTATTTTGTCTGTCTTGTTCATCCCTATATCTCCAAAATCTATTTTTAAATATAGGATTTTCTTTTCCAATTTTACCAAATCCAGTTTAAATTATAAACTGGAAAAATTCTATACAGGGTTAAATTCCTGATTCTACTGTTTTCTGAAGAACTTAATCTGATGAGGCTGAAATGAAAATAACAACAATTACAGGGAGAGGAATGACTGAGAAGTAAAATTTTCATTTGCTTATTTAGGTCTTCCCTTTCCTGTCTAGTGTGACTTTTTATAGTTTTTTGTGGTCAGGAAGTTCCATTTTCATCGGCTGACCCTGACCTCTATATTGATTCAATTCAGCTGCTATTATCAGGCAAATGTGTACAGAGTTCACAGCATCAAACCAGGCAGGGGCCAAACCATGGACAGAGTGTCTCTGCTCCTGAGATAAGGGGTCTTATCATTCATGGGACTCTTTATACTTTCAACAAATGATTCTTTTGGCCTTTCAATTATCTGCTTAATTGTTTAGCTTTTGTTGGCATTCAGTATCTGTGAGTGGGGAAATGGTTGCAGATAGTTTTGAGATGTGAAAAATCTCACCTACCTACATCAGTTTAAATGGTTCTTGGTTGCAAAGTACTAAATATGGCTGTTCATTCATAAAAAACAATAAAATAGAACTCTCTGTACACAGAGAAATGGGTCTGGAAGGTACCCAGAATGCTCTCTGGGAAAGAGGCAAGACTTGAAAAGGAGAGTGAAGGCTTTACCTGTGAAGTGTGAATTTTTTTCTATAGTCAGAATACTTTTGTATGTTATTTATATAATTAAAATGATTTTTAAAAATAAGTGTGTGAAAGGAAAATTCATGTTAAATGTCCTGTTTTCAGATTCTATACCAAGGTCAAAAGTAGAGCTCAACTCTCAATGAGATAGTACAGTTTCATGAAATTCACAACCAGGAGAAAGGAGAGAAGTGATCCTAACAGTCTTTAGTGATTCTTTTGTAAGAAGCTATGTGTTCCCAGCAGATGTGTTATTGATGACTCATGGTCCGCATCTCATTCCCCAAGCACTTTCGGTTCCCTGCTGAGACGTTCCGTCTCTTCCCGATGCCGCGTTCCCCTACTCTACGAAGCTACGGTCTTGTACCACTGCCAGTCTGTGACCTTTACTGTGCTGCTGACCGGACACTGATGGGAGGTCAGTTTTCATTTTTGTCAGTCATCCTGGCAGCCAAGCCCCTAGGATAGGCTAAGTCGTTTCAGTCATGTCCTACTCCTTGTGACCCTGTGGACTGTATAGCCCACAAGGCTCCTTTGTTCATGGGATTCTCCAGGCAAGAATACTAGAGTGGGTTGCCATTTCCTCCTCCAGGGGATCTTTCACAACCCCAGGGATTGAACCCATGTCTCTTATGTCTCCTGCATTGGCAGGTGGGTTCTTTACCGTTATCCAAGCCCCTATCCCCTCCTACAGACACTAGGTATACCCTCGGCTCTTCTGGTGACTGCTGCTGCTGCTGTTGCTAAGTCGCTTCAGTCGTGTCCGACTCTGTGCGACCCCATAGATGGCAGCCCACCAGGCTCCCCCGTCCCTGGGATTCTCAAGGCAAGAACACTGGAGTGGGTTGTCATTTCCTTCTCCAATGCATGAAAGTGGAAAGTGAAAGGGAAGTCGCTCAGTTGTGTCCGACTCTTCGCGACCCCATGGACTAAACCAGGCTAAAACCTTAACTCAAGGGCTGTCAAACCATATAGCCTAGTTCACTGTCCATGATACTCTGGCATGAAAAGTCTTTCCAAACAAGAATCAGTTAGCTTCAGCCATCTAACTTCCAGGAATTAGAATTAAGAAACACTGAGAGGAGGGGCAGCTTGCAGTGAGAACTGTTCAGCTTATGTAAAAGAAGGAGGCTTTGAAGTAAAGCAGAGGCTGTGAGGAGCCATGAGCAGACTGACCTCGAGAGGAAGCAGAATCGATGGACACATGGATGCTTTAAAAAAACAACAAAATTCTGTAAATCAATTATCCTTCAATAGAAAAATAAATTAAAAAAAGAAAATATTGTGAGTAAATGTGGGAAAGGCAATCAACAGTGAAAGAGAATCAGAGTTTCCTAGAGGAGCAAATCTGCAGAGAATAAGTGCAGCATGTTCTGGAAGGCACAGAAACTCCATCACCTGAACTCCCAGAAGGCTCTTGGCATGTCCATGAGTTTCTCATTGCAGTCTCTTCCAGCCTGGCTCTGATATATTCAGACCTTCTTGAAACCTGGGTGTTCTGCTTTTCTGGGGTTCTCAGACTTGACCATGAGGCTGAGATCACTGTTTCCTCATTTTTATAGGATTAAATATAGCACATTCTTCATGACTTGAGGTGATCTGAGTCTTTGGAGAAGGAAATGTAAACCCACTCCAGTATTCTTGCCTGGGAAATCCCATGGACAGAGGAGCCTGGGCAGGCTACAGTCCACGGGGTTGCAAAGAGTCAGACACCATTTAGCGACTGAGCCCGAATGCGTTGAGTCTTATTCTTCAAATCTAGAGAACCTAACTCCAATGGTCTCTTTGCCCTGCGGGGGTCCCCTCAGCACAAAAGGTGGAATAGGTACAGCTGAGCATCGTGGAAAAGGCATGGTCTTCCAAACACATTGGTCTGAGCTGCAGGCCAGGCCTCTACCTGTGCGCTGTGGAGGCTTTGGGCAGGTTACTTACCTACTTTTAGTATTTGTCCTTCCTACCTGGAAATGCCTGTGGCTCAGGATTGCTGTCAGGCCCAAGAATGGTTTATGTCAGGAGTTGGCATGATGCCCCACACATTGCTTGGTACAAGTTCATGCCCTTCCTTCTCTCTGAATGCTTCCTGTCTTGCACAATAAAACCCCACCCACCCATTACCCTTCAGGGCAACAGCTATAGTTAAAATTGTCTGCTTCCTGTCTCCCTGGTTTCTGCTGTTTAACTCTTTTGAGCTCACACACTTAAAGAGTGAAAGCCAGTCTGGTCCTAGCCATAAACATAAATTTGAGGTCAGAGTTTGGGCCCATTTCATATGAAAGCTACTGCGAGTTCAGTAGAAGAATATGGTTGGAAGCCCACTATAATGTAGTCAGTTTCACAGGGCATTGGGGACAGGGAGTTACCTTTTTTATATCTACCCTCAGTCAAGCTGCCATCAACAATTTCTGCACAAGATATGCCAAGATTGGAGGACCATAGCACTGTATGTGATGTACTGTGGCACAGAGCGATTAAATCACAGTTTATTCCAAATTTCACCTATATAGGATTTACAAATGTATGATGATTTTTGAACAGTGTGATTAAATATTGTAAAGATGGTGTTTAACTCTCTTGTATGTGTTGGTGGGGGGAGGGGGTGAATGGAGAGAGTCAGTCATATTTGGCTCTTTGTGACCCCGTGGTCTGCAGCCCGCCAGGCTCCTCTATCCATGGGATTTTCCTCACAAGAATACTAGAGTGGGTTGCCATTTCTTTCTCCAGGGATCTTTCAGACTCAGGAATCAAACTAACACGTCCCAAGTCTCCTGCATTGCAGGCAGATTCTTTACCACTGAGCCACCCAGATCTTAACTGGGACTAATTAAGATTTAATCTAAAAGTGTCTCCCCGTACTGTCCTGCTCCTAGACAGGGTTAAGGATTTATGGGCGAGTGACTCAATAGCTGCTCTGTCTCTCCAGAAATCAGCAAACATCTATAAATCTTGCTGAGCTCCACCAGAGTATTACTATGTAGAAAAATATATGGTGGTATTGTGTTTATGGTGGAGCCAGATTATCCTAAAATCATAACATTCAAGACACATCTAAATTCTTCCTGAGAAACTAATCTGCCTGTTTTCCCTGCTTGGACCTGTTTTTCCTGCAAACCTTCAGAGTGTAATTTTTTTTAAGGGACCTGTATAAATCTCTCTGGAGCTGTTCATTCTAAATTCTTTATTTTCTAGTAATCTCAAAGAAGTGGCTTTCTGTGCCCTGCTGACCTCCTTCACTCAGAACAAAAACAAAAGAAAACATAGACCAGAAAACTGAGCATCCTCAGGAATCCAACTAGGCAATGTGAAATATGCACATTCCACAAGTTCCATCAATTATTTCTTAGGCATAAAAGACAAGTGCAAGTATTCCGCCAACTGAAAGATCTGCCTCAAAAAACAGAAACCACAGAATCAATAATTCTCTAAGGACAATGAAATGAGGAAATCTTTTATGAAAAACCAATGGGAGAACTTGGTAGATCGTTCGTCGTTCCTTCCTACCATGCCCAAAATTTCCCCCTAAATACATGCTGAGTCAGGGTAAATCCCAGTTTGAAAAGACAATAACACCCCTTCTGCAGGAAGTTCACTATGACTCTCAGTTAAAGTTAGACAAGGTAGAGAGAAATCTAGAACCGAAAATAATAGTTGCATCCTCTAGGAACCTTGTCATGTGTCATGTAACATACATGTATGTTCTGTGCCTTTGTCTAGATGGTTGAACAGAACTTGTATAAATCAGTAAAAAAGATATTGTTAATTTAATAAATAAAATGATGGACTGAGTTTTCAAATGGAAACCTTTTCTGTGAGAAGTTCTGTATCAAGGACAATCCAAAATAGCTTGCTTAGGTTGCAACACAAATGCCAGTACTCAAGGGGAGAATATGCCTCAAGAAAAGGTCAAGTTAAACTCAAAGAGTAAGACATGGCATATAATTACCATCTCCCCATGTGACATCTAGTTGTTACAGAACTACCATCAGACAAGATAATAGATGGAAAGGAACACCTGAAAGGGGAAGAATCAAAATTCATGAAATTGTTCAATAAATAGAATGATGAGAATGCTGTCTTTAGCAGTGTCACACCACAAATCCAGTGTCATTATAATGTTATGCTATATAAAATCCAGTTATTTCTCATGATTAAATGACTTAGGATGGGGACCAAGACATACCATTTTCTCAATCATTTAGAAGACATTTTTCTCTCATCACTGTCGTTATTCAACATTGAAGAAATAACTCTGTGTTTCATAAGAAGAAGAGCCAGGAGGGCTACCTTCTAGCACAGTAAGGCTCTTTCCCTACTGCTTCAGCTCAAAGTGTTTTGTATTTTCTTTGAGAAAAGACCCATTCTGTTCCCTTTGGCTGTCTGTCCTGTTCTGTCCTAGGTTTGGTTGTGCTTCATGGGACTCTCATGCCTAAAGTGATTCCTGACCTTACAAATATTTTCTACTTTTCTCAATTCCTCCAGGACAATGCTGAACAGGTCCCAGACACTGATGGAAGTGAAATCAATCAAACATCCCATCACTCAGGCTCTCCTTTCATGATTAAGGATGTTTTCCTTCCAGAATCCTGACTCTTTTCTGTGTCTCAGGAAATGGTAACACCATCTTTTCCATCAAGAATCATTACAATGAACATGATGGACTTTTTTTTCAGACAAATCACCCTGAGTTTTTCTCTGAAGTCCCTTAGTTTTCTTAGAATTCTTTTGTGTTCCTTCAAGTAGCCTTAAATAACTGAGTGGTATGTATCCCTGCTTATTGTGCTGTCTCTCTGGTGCTCCTCTTGTTTCTCCTTGGAGCTCCTTTGGAGCTCAACAGAGTCTCTATACAGAAAGAGTCATTGTGTGTGGATAGACACCCTGACTGGCACGATGAAGAGCTCTCAGAAAAGACAGCCTTTATTTTTACTCAGAGATTAACCTGATTACTTGTAATGCCATCATTTTTTAAAAAATAGCACCTCAAGGAGACAAACAGAATGAACTAAGTACCACTTTATGGAGTTTTAGAGTTGCAAAACATTCACAATACTGATTATAATCTCCAGAAAATTAAAGTTCAGAAAGCAGTTGTTGGTCTCCAGATTGCTTTACTTCCCCTCTACTGGATCATGTAGAACTTGCCTATTCCTCCTGAGGGTCCTTGGCAACGCCCTCTTGTTCATTCTTCTCTAAGTGTGGTTATTAATTAATTAGTTCTATTATATAAACATCTGAATGCAGAGTTCCAACGAATAGCAAGAAGAGATAAGAAAACCTTCCTCAGCGATCAATGCAAAGAAATAGAGGAAAACAACAGAATGGGAAAGACTAGGGATCTCTTCAAGAAAATCAGAGATACCAAAGGAACATTTCATGCAAAGATGAGTTCGATAAAGGACAGAAATGGTATGGACCTAACAGAAGCAGGAGATATTAAGAAGAGATGGCAAGAATACACAGAACAACTGTACAAAAAAAGATCTTCACGACCCAGATAATCACGATGGTGTGATCACTGACCTAGAGCCAGACATCCTGGAATGTTAAGTCAAGTGGGCCTTAGAAAGCATCACTACGAACAAAGCTAGTGGAGGTGATGGAATTCCAGTTGAGCTATTCCAAATCCTGAAAGATGATGCTGTGAAAGTGCTGCACTCAATATGCCAGCAAATTTGGAAAACTCAGCAGTGGCCACAGGACTGGAAAAGGTCAGTTTTCATTCCAATCCCAAAGAAAGGCAATGCCAAAGAATGCTCAAACTACTGCACAATTGCACGCATCTCACACGCTAGTAAAGTAATGCTCAAAATTCTCCAAGCCAGGCTTCAGCAATATGTGAACCGTGAACTTCCTGATGTTCAAGCTGGTTTTAGAAAAGGCAGAGGAACCAGAGATCAAATTGCCAACATCTGCTGGATCATAGAAAGAGCAAGAGAGTTCCAGAAAAACATCTATTTCTGCTTTATTGACTATGCCAAAGCCTTTGACTGTGTGGATCACAATAAATTGTGGAAAATTCTGAAAGAGATGGGCATACCAGACCACCTGACCTGCCTCTTGAGAAATTTGTATGCAGGTCAGGAAGCAACAGTTAGAACTGGACATGGGACAACAGACGGGTTCCAAATAGGAAAAGGAGTTCGTCAAGGCTGTATATTGTCACCCTGCTTATTTAACTTATATGCAGAGTACATCATGAGAAATGCTGGGCTGGAAGAAACACAAACTGGAATCAAGATTGCTGGGAGAAATATCAATAACCTCAGATATGCAGATGACACCACCCTTATGGCAGAAAGTGAAGAGGAACTCAAAAGCCTCTTGAAAGTGAAAGTGGAGAGTGAAAAAGTTGGCTTAAAGCTCAACATTCAGAAAATGAAGATCATGGCATCCAGTCCCACCACCTCATGGGAAATAGATGGGGAAACAGTGGAAACAGTGTCAGACTTTATTTTTCTGGGCTCCAAGATCACTACAGATGGTAACTGCAGCCATGAAATTAAAAGACACTTACTCCTTGGAAGGAAAGTTATGACCAACCTAAATAGCATATTCAAAAGCAGAGACATTACTTTGCCAACAAAGGTTCATCTAGTCAAGGCTATGGTTTTTCCTGTGGTCATGTATGGATGTGAGAGTTGGACTGTAAAGAAGGCTGAGTGCCGAAGAATTGATGCTTTTGAACTGTGGTGTTGGAGAAGACTCTTGAGAGTCCCTTGGACTGCAAGGAGATCCAACCAGTCCATTCTGAAGGAGATCAGCCCTGGGATTTCTTTGGAGGGAATGATGCTAAAGCTGAAACTCCAGTACTTTGGCCACCTCATGTGAAGAGTTGACTCATTGGAAAAGACTCTGATGCTGGGAGGGATTGGGGGCAGGAGGAGAAGGGGACGACAGAGGATGAGATGGCTGGATGGCATCACTGACTCGATGGGCATGAGTCTCAGTGAACTCCTGGAGTTGGTGACGGACAGGGAGGCCTGGCGTGCTGCAATTCATGGGGTCGTAAAGAGTCAGACAGGACTGAGCGATTGATCTGATCTGATCTGATCTGATCTGATTATATATTAATTTATTCACTCAATACCGCCTCCCAAACCCTGCTGCTTATTCCAAAAAAGATTTAAGGTAGATTGTCATCATTCTTGTGGGAAAACAAGAGGACTGCTCTGTTCCTCGGTGTTTTTTCACAAAGCCCTTTGTCCCCAAGCTGGCCTTCTGCTCCTTATCTCTCTCACCCAAGAAGCAAGGCCTGGTCTTTGGAGAAGGGCCCTACTTTTCTCTTCTAAGGCAGTTTTGAAGTATCTGGTTGGAACAGCGGCCAGAATATGCCTTGCTCTCTGTCTAGTATTTCACTTGGAAGAGAAATGGTTTGTATCACCTTTGAGTTTAAAATCTCATATACAAAATATCTAATTTTTTTAAAAAATTGAAGAAGGACTTCCCTGGAGTCCAGTGGTTAAGACTTCACCTTCCAGTGCCAGGGGTGTGGGTTCGATCCCTGGGTTGGAGAGCTTAAGGAGCGGCTGAAAAACCAAAATACAAAACAGAAACAGTATGGTAACAAATTCAATAAAGTCTTCAAATACAGTTCACATAAAAAAAAAAATCTTTGGGAAGAAACTAAAAAGAAGAAGAAATTTCAAGCAGCTTCCCTTGCTTAGAAGCAGATTAATTGTCCATGCATTTTAATGAATCCAAATCATGACAAGAAATATCACGAACTGGGCCCATGAGAGTTTGTTTTAGAAATGGAAACTGACAGCTAAAAATGTATCCATACATTTTCTACTTACGTTTGTTCATTTCATGTGTGTTGCTTCTAGAATGTCTGCCATTACAGAAATAGGTGATTTTTTTTTTCAGCCCTTTCAATTGCCATAGTGAATTTTAGATCCCTCCCATCTGTGATCCAGCCATACCATACAACAGTTTCTCATGTCCTTCTGTCTGCTTTAGGAAAATGCCTCTAGTTTTCCTGGGGATGTTTTTCCTATAGGAAGAATTCAGAGAGAAAATAACTCAGTTGATAAACGTGATGAAAATGGACCTAGTCTTTGCCATATGGTGGGAATTATGGAGAGATTCTTTATCATCCCATTATACTCAGCTGTTGTTTACTTTTTGTGAATTGAATGTTGACAGTTATAGTTTGAGGGTTTTTTTAAAAACAGCATATGCTGAACAAGATAAAATATTTAGAACAACTTACTCTGGACTTAGCAATTATACTACATTCTTCCAGCTCATGTATGACTAAATTAGAACATTTAGTAATGTTTGGAGACAACTCCCACACTTCATAAGCACCAAGGGAAAAAAATATAATTTATTTAATTGGTTTTCATTTGAAAGGGAAATAACCCCATTTCAAGCATCTCAGTGTTAGAAAAGGCACTGTGTATTCCCCGTGAAAATACACAGATGCTCATACATTTGGGAAATTAACATGTATCTTCCACAAGGAAACGTATGAAGGCTATTTCATTACATTACAACCATTCCTTTCACCCACATGGTTTTGCAGAAGCACTGCCAGTCACCTCATCTTCCCCTCATATACTCTTTACAGAAGCCCTGAACTTCAGACCAGAGATGAGGCTTTTAAATTATCATTGGTTTCCAGTGTCACCATTGACAGACATCATTGATTCAATAGGCACTTAAGGAGAGTCTCCTCAATTGTGCCAGGCCTGTGCTGGGCACTAGGAATCTGAGATGAACTCACTGTGACCCCTTCTTCAAAGACCTCCAGACTTAAAGGCAGAGTCAAGGAAGAAAATGCACAATTACAATGCTGTAGTGGAGAGGGGGCACAGAGGGACACCTCAGTCAGCCAGAATGGGAAATGATGGCTGTAGGATAGCTAAGGAATATTACCAACAGCAGGCAATGTTTGAGTGAGTAAGGTGGAGAGAGAAGCTTCATGCAATGATATCACTCAAAGGCAGGAGAAAGCGCCCTGAGTCAGTGATCACTATTAGTTCATTGGTGAGGGGAGGGAAGAGGGGAATCAGACTGAACAGTTAGGTGCAGAGCAGATGATGTTGGACTTTGCATTTGAACTTTACCCTGAAGGCAGTGGGGAACACATGAAGAATTGTGAAATTTCTCTGGTGTTCCATCTGGGAGGCTGGGGAGGAGCTGAACAGAGGGCAGTCTATGCTGTATGACCCTGAGCTAGCACTGTGGCAAAGGAGTGTAGACTTGAGTGAGTGCTCAGGGTGGATCAAATGTGTCTGATGTGTGGGAAATCTTGTTTGCAGGAGAGCTTAGGTAGAAACACTGGAGGGGAAAAAAAGAATTGCTGTGGACTTAAAAATGCACAACGTGAGACATGTGAATTAAGTTTTATCTGGGGCAAAATGTAGACTGTAGTCTGGGAGACAGCACCTCAGATAGCTCTGAGAAACTGCTCCAAAGAGGCAAGGGGGACGGACAGTATATATGTGATTTTGGTAAATGGGGAATACACGCAATCCAGCACATATTTTTTTTGTAGAAATTTCTGCTCATCTTGTGAAACTTCTGCTAGTCACGAGGAATAGTCATCACCATGAAGGATTTTAGTTCTTTTTTAGATACGAGAAGATACAAGAATTGAGCTCATAAAATCAGCTTCTGAGAATATCTAATTATCTGAAGACCTGTTCTGCCAGGTTTTTTTTCTGAGCACAGAGTGCTTCATTTCTACTTTCCACCCTGAACTCCTTAGGGCGTGTTGAAGGTCAGCAGCTGCAGCAGCACATGATTTAATCCTTGTAGAGGTAGATGGTAAGCACCCATGGCAAGTACCAATTTGTAGTTGACAGGGCCCCCTCATGGTCATAAATTTGACCATACTTTGGGAGGTATTTTACAACCATTTTATCCTATAGTGCTGGGAAGGCTCATTTTTGGGTTTGGCAAAGGTTTCACTGAGAAACCACTTAACGTTTGTTACTGGACTAGGCTTTTATAGTCAAAGATATTTGGACCTGTCTGTTAATACAGTCTAGGAAAAGAATTCCCTTTTGCTTTATCTTTTTATATTTAGAGTTATATTATTACATCCATTGATTGCATACAGAACTGTACATTTGATTAACTGCTTTAAATTGGCTAGTCATCATTATTTTCTTTGGAGATTTAGTTACACATTTGGCAATGAAAGAAACAACATTCATGAAAAATAGGCAAAGTACAAATAATATAGCTAGCAGTTTTATTGAAGTTATAAGTAAGAATTAAGCCAAAAACTTTCATTAGGTGTAACCCAGTATATTCTTCGGTTATTTGACTTAATCCAGTGGGAAATTATATACTGGCACTGTTTCTAAAGCTTCTAGCCCAATTTTTTAGTGTGCTAGGCTGGTTATTCTTAGTATAATTTAATTGTTCCCAAGATAAAAGAAACCTTAAATTGTAAATGACCATAGCCTGGTGTTAACTACATAAATCTATTCTATAATTGTGTGATCCAGCACATATTTTTTGTTAAACCTCTATGTAATTGTGAGAGGCTTTATCTTTTTGACTGAATTTTTGCTTGTTGCTTTTATTGAGCTTGAGTTACTTAGAAGAAAATTCATATTATGGCCAGAGTCAGAGCAGGTATTAACTGGCCAGGTGAGAGGATTCCACCTAGTAATATTAAGAGTCACCTGAACAGGACTGAGCTTTTTTGTAAAATAATTTTTTAAGGGTGATTTAATTAGAGCCTTGAAGTGGAGAAATCCACTAAGGTAATCTAGAGGTACTAGATGCAGGTAATTGGCCACAAACCAATAATTGGGTTGGTTTTTAAAACTAGCACAGGATCATGTCCATGACAGAAGAACATCTGATTTATATGCAAAGGTCTAAGAAGTTAACAAAACATTATGAGTGATCATACAAATCAGGTTCAGCATTTTGGGTAAGGTGCTTACTTTTGATGTCTTTTTTTCCCCCTCCCTTCTGGTGCAGGGGTAGCTTTCTTTGCTTGAGCGTTATTTTAAGGTAAGTTTGAGATCAGCAATTCTCTTCATAGACCAGTCTGGTGTAGTGGCCTTTAGAAGTGAGAATTCAAGAGTCAAGTTCCCTTCAGTTCTATTGTACATGAGCTAGTTAAGAGTACCTGATAAAAAGTTTTTTATCTAGGTAGGAGACAGCCCCTTTGGGCATATATAATCCCCTGTTTGCAGCTCATGGGCATCTGATTTTTATACAGAGATTGTTGACACAAGCTTTAGAAATAAAAGAGTGGTTTTTTAAAAAATAATTTAATTAACTTTACATTAAAATAGCATAATAGCAAGCAACTATCTGGGAAGTGAGTTAGTAAATACAGACCTTCATTAACAAAACTGGAATTTAACATTTATTGAAACAATCTTTTTTTAAATTACCCTAATTTTTACCTAATATATTCAACAAATTAAGACTAATTTGTTGCAAAATAAGTTTGGTTTAAAATTTTAACATTTATTGAAACCTAACTTTTTAAAAATAATACATTTACCAAATATATTTAATTCAGACTATTTTGTTGCAAAATAAGTTTGGTTTAAGAAAAAAAATTGACCTGATAATCTATATAAATATAATTGATCATATAGGCTTTCACCGTATTAAACTTTTTAATAAGGAGTTTTAAACTGAAGCTTAAAAAAAAAAAACAACTCTGAGGACTAGGACGCATACACCAATGGCTTATTACATGTTTTACCTACAAATCTAGCTGAATTCCTCCCTTTACAAGGTCCTCAAAAATACCTTGAGGTTTTCGTACCTCTTGGTGAGGTAGCTTTCCTAATTTATCTGAGAAAGTTGCTGAAAACCTAAGAGTTTACAATCTTTAGAGGGACCAGATAGAGAAAAAAGATTAATGTCTTAATTTTGTTTACAAAAGTATGATTACCAAATTACTATACGTCATAATTAACTTGAGGGGAAGGTTTTCCTTACATCTGGAAAACACACATTCAACCCAGTAATTTTTTAGACAGAAACCATAAAAATTATAACCATTTTTACCAGTGTATTCAGTCCTTTTGTTAACTAACTTTTTGTTAACAGTTTATGAAGCCATCAGGTTTCTCATTAGGATTTTGAAATTTCTTACCCAGTTCAGCATTATGGTCTGAAAGTTAGAAACTTATATTTATTTAAAAGTTTTTTGTTAATCTTTTTGAAGAGGAAGCATTTTTTTGCAAAGGCATCAGACTAAAACCATAACTATATATCAACAAAAGACTTAAGACATATTTAAATTTGATTACAATACAAAGTAACTTGTTACTGCTGTGCTATACAACACTTGCAGATAATAACTAGAATTATGACATTTTACCAGGATATGTCAGCATTTTAGGAACTCCATATAAATTTTAGAATATTTATATTAATAACATTTACCATACAATATAAATCTGAGAAGATTTATTACTCATTTGACAATACTTCCCATGTAATTTAACATAGCAAATGAACTTAATTAGTCTAACATCTCTCATTGGGATGTTTCAGGAGCACTTTGAAGCATCCCAAAGTTAGCTAGAGGTCAAAAAGACTTCATTAGAATTTGATTTAGGAAATTTTGTCAAAGAATATTAAAAGGATTTAGAACAATTAGTCAGATAAGATCATAGGTTACTGTGAAACAATAGTTACTTATTTAGCCAAAATAATAATAAAAGATTTCAAAGGTATATACAGAGCAGATAGCTTAAAAGTAAAAAATTTAAAATCTGATGTTAAAGGCAGTTGAACATTTTAAGAAAACTTGTACCATGCACAAATTTTTTTTTCGGGGTCCACTTTCCACAAACCTTTTTGTAACCATTATTTAATTTGCCCATCCAAAAACAGTCACCTGTAACTCAGATCTATTTCCTTCTTTTAAAATAAAATGCAATTCCACTCCCCACACCTTCTTTACTGAAAACACAAATCCTACTTTACTTAAGGAACCGTGAACTGACCTTTATATTAGCATTTTGTAGATTGGTGAGCATAAATACCAGTGATACTTAAAAAAAAAAACTGCTTTCTTACAGAGAACATCTTAGGATGGCACCAAACATATTTATTAATAGTTGAAATATCTTCAGCTTTTCTGTAAGAGGAAGCCAGTATATAGTAGTTAATGTTTTGTATCTTATTTTATTTGGGAGTGACCTAGATGTTCAATAAACTTCCTTTACTTAATTTAGCACAGCCCTAGAAATTTAATTTAGCAAAATTTAGAGAGACTAAATAGATAGAAATCTTTAAAGCATAATTATTTTTTAGTAGAGGTTATTTAAAGCTTTTATTTTATTTACATTTTCTTTCTTTAAAAGTTTCTTTACATTGAATTTCTTTCCTTGCTAACAAAATTGCAATAGCTATAAGATTTTATTTAACTATGCTAAACCTAGGCACAATTAAAGTATTATAATGGATTATTATACTGATGACTTTAAAACATGTTTATATTAGATTGACAAACTTTAACATTAATACCAGGTATTAATTTAATATTGGATATTTTTCAGTTTATATAAAACTGAAACTTATTTAGCTTAGTTTTCTTTTTTTTCAGTAAAGATTTTTTATTTTTTCTTAATATATATTTATTTTGCTAAAGTATAGTTGACTTACAATGTTTCAGGTGTATAGCAAGGTGATTTCCTTATGTGTGTGTGTGTTTGTCGCTTCAGTCGTGTTCAACTCTTTGCGACTCCATGAACTGTAGCCCACCAGGCTCCCCTGTCCGTGGAATTCTCCAGGCCAGAATACTGGAATGGGTTGCCATGCCCTTCTCCAGGGGATCTTCCTGACCCACGGATCGAACTCAGGTCTCCCACATTGCAGGCAGATTCTTTACTATCTGAGCTACCTAGGAAGCCCCAGTTCAGTAATACATATACACATATATTATTTTTGAAATTATTTTCCATTATAGGTTATTACAAGATGTTGACTATAGTTCCCTAAGCTATAAAGTAAACCTTTGTTGCTTGTTGCATATCTATTTTTTTTTTTTAAGTAGAAATCTAGCATTCTATTAATACTTAGTCAAACAAGTGGGATCAAAATGTCATAGATTTTTCAGCTAGGCAAAAATTCAGTTTTTTCTAAAATATACATTATATACATACTTCATATATACGTATACAAAAGCTTTTTTACTATTCTTGATAAAGGCTTGAGAAAGAACATAAAAAAAAGAAGAGATGGAGAAATTGAAAAACATGAACTAAATGAAATGGGAGCACTGAATATGAAACAGGAAAAGTGAAACAAGCTAGATAAAAGGAAAAGATCATCATATAGTCTAGTTGTTTTTAAACATGGTTGCTCATTAGAGCTCTGGAGGAAAAGGAAGCAATACCTGGGCATTCGTATTTTTCAAAAAATTCTGATATGCATATTGGTTTTAAAAAGTGATTATAGGTTTTTCTATTAGATCCTAGTTTTGGTGATATAGAGGTCTATTATTTTTCTGTTGACCCATCATGATACAATGGTCTTAAGTGATTAATAGTTATATAATCACAATAGCAAAAAATGCTTATCGGTTTTCACAATCAATAGCCAGACAAAAAATAAAAAATAATTATGATTACAAGCCATAATGGGATAATGATTAACCTAACAATATAAAATAATTGCATACAATTTGGGGAGTCAGGCAGATTGATGTGGTAAATGAAATTGCATAAACACACATGTATTCGTCTCCCCAGCGTCTATGTCTTTTGGTTGGTGCCTTTGGTAATTATCAATGGGTGTTCATTGGATGGACTGATGCTAAAATTGAAACTCCAATACTTTGCCCACCTCATGCGAAGAACTGACTCATTGGAAAAGACCCTGATGCTGAGAGGGATTGGGGGCAGGAGGAGAAGGGGACGACAGAGGATGAGATGGCTGGATGGCATCATTGACTCGATGGACGTGAGTCTGAGTGAACTCCGGGAGTTGGTGATGGACAGGGAGGCCTGGCGTGCTGTGATTCATGGGGTCGCAAGAGTCGAACATGACTGAGCAACTGAACTGAACTGATCCTATTACAGTTTTCCTAATTGTTTTGGGTTTATTTTCTGTAGGTCTTTTCCATCTCTTGTATTTCCTGTCTAGAGAAGTTCCTTTAACATTTGTTGTCCAGCTGATTTGGTGGTGCTAAATTCTCTTAACTTTTGTTTATCTGGAAAACTTGATTTCTCCATCAAATCTGAAGGAGAGTGTTGCTGGGTAGAGTATTCTTGGTTGTAGGTTCTTCCCTTTCATGACTTTAAATATATCGTGCCATTCCCTTCTGGCTTGTAGAGTTTCTGCTGAGACATCAGCTGATAGCCTGATGGAAGTTCCCTCATATGTTATTTGTCGTTTTTCTTTGTTTCTTTAAATATTTTACCTCTGTCTTTATTTTTTGTCAGTTTGATTACTATGTGTTTCAGTGTGTTCCTCCCTGGGTTTTTCAGCTTGAAGTGAAGTGAAAGTCGCTCAGTCGTGTCTGACTCTTTGTGACCCCATGGACTATACAGTCCAGGGAATTCTCCAGGCCAAATACTGGAGTGGGTAGCCTTTCCCTTCTCCAAGGGATCATCGAACCCAGGTCTCTTGCATTGTAGGCAGATTCTTTACCAGCTGAGCCACAAGGGAAGCCCAATTTTTCTTGTATTTACAATTTTCTTATATTTTTTTCAGCTAAATTTTCTTGTATTTAAAATTGTTTGATTTGTAAATGCTTACTTTTTTCTAGGCCAATAAATTTGAGCTCATTTACAAATTAACCTTGGCAAAACTATCCAAATGTTAGGGGAAGCACACTAACTAAAACCGCCCACCTTGGCTAGGCACCATAATAACCATTTGCATGAGTTATTTTATCGCAGGAGTTGCTAGTAAGGAACATGGAACTGATAAGCCACCACCAACCAGAAGAGTTCAGGAAAGGTCAAAAGGAGACACCACGTGTCTGACCACCTCCCAGAATCCTTCTTGCTGGCATCCATCTTGGCTGAGCAATGCATGTGCCACTAGGAAGGGCTCTTGAGTCAGAATGATTGGCCAAAGAAAATCCAGAAACTAATCCCATTATCATCAAACCTGAGACTATGAGCCATGAGGCAGAGCAGTTCTCCTGGGTTCCCTTACCCTACTGCTCTCCACCAGGACACCCTTTCCAATAAAATCTCTTCCTTTGTCAGCTCATTTGTCTCTTCAGACAATTCATTTCTGAGTGTTAGAGGACAGCCCACTTCTGGGCCCTGGAAGGTATCCCCCATCCTGCAACATATAGACAAAGAAAGACACATACTGAGACATACATATATTCACACAGACACAACAAGAGATCTGGCTTTATTTTTTAAACTTAATTTTGAATTAGATATCTTAATATCAAACTCACTAACTTATAAGAAAGATTTTAAAATGCTTTCCCTGTTCTGTTTTTTTTTTTTTTTTTTTCAGTTTTAGGAATTAGAGATGGTCTGGATGACACAGTGGTAAAGAATCTGCATACCAATGTAGGAAACGCAAGAGATGTGGGTTCAATCCCTCCCCTGGAGAAGGAAATGGCAACCACTCCAGTATTCTTCCCTGGAAAATTCCATGGACAGAGGACATCTGGTGGACTGCAGTCCATGAGGTTGCAAAAAGTGGGACATGACTGAGAACACACGCACAACTCATAGATAAGATAAGTGGTCATGTTCTCCTCATTTGGACTTATTCCTTTAGGCATGTGTGTGTGGGTGTGTGCCCATGCTCAATGGTGTCTGACTCTTCGAGATCTTATGGACTGAAGCCCACCAGGCTTCTCTGTCCATGGGATTTCCCAGGCAAGAATACTGGAGTGGGTTGCCATTTCCTCCTCCAGGGCATCTTTCTGCCCCAGGTATCAAACCCACATGTCCTGCATTGGCAGTTGGATTCTTTATCACTTGAGCCACTTGGGAAGCCCATATTCCCTTAGTACATACATATACATATATATATATATATTTTTTTTTTTTTTTCAAGCTAACTTTCTCTACTAGTTGGAATTAAACTGGTTCCAATCAGCAACTTAGCAACAGCAAATCAGTAAAGAAGGTTAGCTTGAAAAAAAAAAAAAAAGGAGATCACTCCTGGGTGTTCATTGGAAGGACTGATGTTGAAGCTGAAATTCCATATTCTGGCAGCCTGATGTGAAGAGCTGACTCATTTGAAAAGACCCTGATGCTGGGAAAGATTGAGGGCAGGAGGAGAAGGGGACGACTGAGGATGAGATGGTTGGATGGCATCACTGACACAATGGACATGGGTTTGGGTGGACTCTGGGAGTTGGTGATGGACAGGGATGCTGGCGTGCTGTGGTTCATGGGGTCGCAAAGAGTCAGACATGACTGAGCAACTGAACTGAACTGAAACTGGTTGGGGGTTGGTTAACCTTTGACTAGTGCTGTGCACTTATATTGGTGAAATTAAAGGCTCATCGCTTTTATAGATACCCCCTTTTCTTTCTTTCTTTTAATGGTTCTGAAAAGTTGGTCAGCCAGTGTAACAAGCATTAGTGTGTAACACAGACCAACCTAGATTGTTTTTTTTTTTTTTTTTTTGACTAGAGTAGCCAAATCCTCATCTAAGCCTTCTAAGAGGCAGACCACTGGAGGTAATGGAATTCCAGTTGAACTATTTCAAATCCTAAAAGATGGTATTGTGAAAGTGCTGCACTCAATATGTCAGCAAATTTGGAAAACTCAGCAGTGGCCACAGGACTGGAAAAGGTCAGTTTTCATTCCAATCCCAAAGAAAGGCAATGCTAAAGAATGCTCAAACTATCGCACAATTGCACTCATCTCACACACTAGTGAAGTAATGCTCAAAATTCTCCAAGCCAGGCTTCAACAATATGTGAACTGTGAACTTCCAAGATGTTCAAGCTGGATTTAGAAAAGGCAGAGGAACCAGAGATCAAACTGCCAACATCTTTTGGTTCATCGAAAAAAGCAAGAGAGTTCCAGAAAAACATCTACTGCTTTATCGACTACACCAAAGCCTTTGACTGTGTGTATCACAACAAACTGTGGAAAATTCTGAAAGAGATGGGAATACCAGACCATCTGACCTGCCTCTTGAGAAATTGGTATGCAGGTTAAGAAGCAACAGTTAGAACTGGACATGGAACAACAGACTGGTTCCAAATAGGAAAAGGAGTACATCAAGGCTGTATATCATCACCATGCTTTTTTAACTTCTATGCAGAGTACATCATGAGAAACGCTGGGCTGGTAGAAGCACAAGCTGGAATCATGATTGCCAGGAGAAATATCAATAACCTCAGATATGCAGATGACACACCCTTATGACAGAAAGTGAAGAAGAACTAAAGAACCTCTTGATGAAAGTGAAAGAGGAGAGTGAAAAAGTTGGCTTAAAGCTCAGCATTCAGAAAACTAAGATCATGGCATCCAGTCCCATCACTTCATGGCAAATAGATGGGGAAACAGTGGAAACAGTGTCAGACTTTATTTTTTTGGGCTCCAAAATCACTGCAGACGGTGATTTCAGCGATGAAATTAAAAGATGCTTACTCCTTGGAAGGAAAGTTATAACCAACCTAGACAGCATACTAAAAAGCAGAGACATTACTTTCCCAACAAAGGTCCGTCTAGTCAAGGCTATGGTTTTTCCAGTAGTCATGTATGGATGTGAGAGTTGGACTATAAAGAAAGCTGAACACTGAAGAATTGATGTTTTTGAACTGTGTTGTTGAAGAAGACTCTTGACTTCAAGAGTGCAAGGAGATCCAACCAGTCCATCCTAAAGGAGATCAGTCCTGGGTGTTCATTGGAAGGACTGATGTTGAAGCTGAAACTCCAATACTTTGGCCATATGATGTGAAGAACTGACTCATTTGAAAGGACCCTGATGCTGGGAAAGACTGAAAGCGGTAGGAGAAGGGACGACAGAGGATGGGATGGTTGGATGGCATCATCGACTCAATGGACATGAGTTTGAGTGGACTCCAGGAGTTGTGATGGACAGGGAGGCCTGGCATGCTGCAGTCCATGGGGTTGCAAAGAGTCGGACACAACTAAGCGACTGAGCTGAACTGAAGAGGCAGACTTAAGCAAAGAATCATTTTGGCAGTTAGAGAATGACTTAGGTGTCAAGTCAGAATATGGCTTCAAAGTTTTTGTTTTGTTTTAATCCTCCTTTCCTGGGGACAGGGGAGCAGCAGGAGGTACAAGAGTTGGAAGAGATAAAAAAGAGAGAGACAGCATCTGGCCAAGCAATTCAGGTTGAAGAAAATATGAGAGGGAGAGACAGAATCAGTGACAGACTGTTAGCAGCCTTTTTTTGTTCTATGGTTTTAAGAGAAGCTTCTAGATACTAATCAAAGTAAGCATTTCATTCAGTCTGTTTGACCTTATGGTCAGCTTTTCTAACTGTGTGCCCGTAAATATTAATTTTGGAATATCAAAAGAACTCCAATTTGGTCATTTTTTGTTAGGATCTCTTTTCGTATAATTTCCCCAAGTAAGTAAATACTTGCAAGTATAAGTTTTGTACATACATATCCCTGGCTGAGGTTTTAGTTAAGAGGCTGGCTTTCTGATGTCCCTTGTAAAAGCATCAGATCAGCCTCTTAAGTAACCATTCAGCACCGACAAGTAAGTCTCCTACAGCTAAGCAAACCCTGGTATCTTTCAACCAGCCCCCACCAGTATATTTTAATGGAGTGGGTATTCCTTGGCCAAGCCCCACCAAGCATCTTTCCCCTGGATGGGGGCTGGGGGTGGTATTCTCCTAGTATCTTTCAACCAGCACCCGCTCAAAGTGTCTTTCGTTTCCAACTGGTCATGTATTCCTCAGTATGTTTCAACTGAGCCCCACCTAGTGTCTACACATTGAGTGGGTATGCCCCAGTATCTTTCAACTGGGCCCCTTGCAGTACCTGTCGGCTGAGAGAGGGCAGGTTGTCTGCTCCACTACCAAATAAAACTCAGGATCATCAACCAATATGGGAGATCTGAGAACCAGGAGATACTTACCCAATTTGTCTAGACTGTCCAAGGAGGCAGATGGGCAGATGGTGCCAAGGCTCTAGTTCCTCAAAGAGTTCAGGTGAAGGGAAGTCTATGCTGGGTCCCTTCGTCAGTTGCCGTAACTGTTGATTTTAAGGAAATTGCAACATGAGAATTGCGAGTTAAGCTTTATTTGGGGCAAAATGAGGACTACAGCCTGGGGGAGCAGTTTCTCAGCGCTATCTGAGATGCTGTCTCCTGGACTGCAGTCCTCATTTTGCCCCAAATAAAACTTAACTTGCAACTCTCACATTGTACATTTTTTAAAAAGTTGACATTCCCTTTCCATGCTGCTATGGCTGGGCTCCAGGACTACAATGGAAGGATATATTTTGCTCTAATCACAGTTGATTATCCAGCACTTACTGTGACCAGACCTGGTGCTAAGCACTTTTCATTGAAGAGGATCAGAAAATGCCAGTGTATAAGGATGACTTTGAGCTGAAAGCAACTGAGAGGCAGAAGATGTGGAAAGACTACTCTGTTCTCCCTGATCTGCCTGAAAGCAGGGTACCAGTTGCCCTTTATGAAGGTGTCCGACCCAACAAGAAGGGAAGAATGACTCTAATCTCTGGAGATAGAGAGTAACATTGAGATGAGTCTTATTAAAGACTCATTACAGACCTTATTACAGACCTTATTAAAACACCCCTCATCTTCCATTAGTTCCCCCATATATCTCTAGTTACTTCCCCACAGTTTATCATCCCCTGAAGCTCAAATTTCCTTTCCTTTGTTAAAATGGGTGTATAAGACCCCAAGTCTGACCAATTCTTTGAGTTTCACTTCTCGTCTGTGAGCTCATATAACTATTAATAAAAAAATTATCTTTTCTCCTTTTAATCTACTTTTCATTAATTTAATATTGCACAGCCCCAGGCAGTAAACCTAAGAGAGTAAAGGAAAAGGTTTTCCTCTCTGACAAGATACATCATCATATCTTTGAACCCTCATCCCTCTCAGTAAAGAAGGTTCTATTATCCCAGCATGAAAAGTGAAAATGAAAAGTGTTAGTAGCGTCTGACTCTTTGTGACCCCATGGACTGTAGTCTGCCAGACTCCTCTGTCCATAGAATTCTCCAGGCAAGAATACAGGAGGGGGTTGCTATTCCCTTCTCCAGGGGATATTCCTAACCTAGGGATCGAACCCAGGTCTCCTGCATTGCAAGCAGACTCCTTAGCATCTGACCATCTGAGCCACCAAGGAAGCCCCGGCATACTGATACAGAAACTGACCTAAGAAATATTAAGGAACTGATCCAAGGTCAAGTAGCTAATAGGTAGCAGGTCCAGAATTAAGACTCAGGCCTATGTGACTACACAGCCTGTTCATCTAACAATTATGGTGTAATCCCAGCCTGATGGAAAGATAGTGCCAGTAGACACAGATTAGGGTGCCAGGAACCCTGTAACCTAATTCTGTCCTCCCACTATCAACAATAAAGTTAATCATGTAAATATTTGTGCTGTTTTCTGTTCTGTTATTGTTCAGTCACTCAGTCATGTCCAACTCTTTGTGACCCCATGGACTGTAGCATGCCAGGCTTCCCTGTCCTTCACCATCTCCCGGAGCTTGCTCAAACTGATGTCCATTGAGTCGGTGATGCCATCCAACCATCTCATTCTCTGTCATCCCCTTCTCCTCCCGCCTTCAATCTTTCCCAGCATCAGGGTCTTTTCTAGTGAGTCAGTTCTTTGCATCAGGTGGCCAAAGTATTGGAGTTTCAGCTTCAGCATTAGTCCTTCCAACTTAGTCCTCCCAACATTAATCCAATGTTCAGGATTGATTTCCTTTAGGATGGACTGTTTTGATCTCCTTGCAGTCCAAGTGACTCTCAAGAGTCTTCTCCAGCACCACAGTTCAAAAGCATCAACTCTTCGGCACTCAGCCCTCTTTATGGTCCAAGTCTCACATCCATACACGACTAAATTGCATGAGATAAAGTATGCCTTTGAATTATGGGCTGAATTTTGTTTCATTCAAAATTCTCATGCTGAAGTCTTAACTCCGAATACCTTAGAATGTGATTTTATTTGGAGATAAGATCTTTAAAGAGGTAATTAAATTGAAAGAAATTAATTGGGTGAGTCCTAATCTAGTCTGACTGGCATCCCTTTAAGAAGATGAAATAAGGACACAGATTTACATAGAAGGAAGACCACGTGAAGACGACTATCTATACACCCAGTGGGGAGGCCTTAGAAGAAATTACTCCTGTGATACCTTGATCTCAGGCTTATAGCCTCCAGAACTGTGGGAGAAAAGTTTCTATTGTTTAAACCAGTCCATCTGTAGCCCTTTGTTATGGCAGCCTTAGTAAATAAGCACAATCATATAATCTATCTGCCTTATCAACACACACTTTTAAAATTCCTGTTATGTCCTAGACACTATTCTAATTTCTTTTATCTATCTTGAAATGGCAATGCTTACTACCTTACAGTAGTGAGCCCACAAGCCAAACCACAGATATTTAAATTCTGTGGTTACAAGAAAATGGAACAGGAGTCCTTTCAGTTCTGTTAAATGCAAAACAAACACCTATGCACACCAGGTGTGGACTTCGGCATTTGACATGAACCAAGGTGGTCAATTGCTTTAATTTGAAAGAGGAAAAGTAAGCAGCAGATCTCCTGCTGATGGCCTTATTTTGAACAGGTGAAACTCTCTTCTTAGTGGGTAACTCAGCTGCCTCAGACTTAACTAAACTGCCATGACCAGCTTACTATTTGCATGCACGCTAAGTCGTTTCAGTTGTGTGTGACTCTTTGCGACCCTATGGACTGTAGCCCTCCAGGCTCCTCTGTTCATGGGTTTCTCTAGGCAAGAACCGGAGAAGGCAATGGCAACCCACTCCAGTACTCTTGCCTGGAAAATCTCATGGACGGAGGAGCCTGGTAGGCTGCAGTCCATAGGGTCAAGAAGAGTTGGACACAACTGAGCGACTTCACTTTCACTTTTCACTTTCATGCATTGGAGAAGGAAATGGCAACCCACTCCAGTGTTCTTGCCTGGAGAATCCCAGGGACAGGGGAGCCTGGTGGGCTGCCGTCTCTGGGGTCACACAGAGTCGGACACGACTGAAGCGACTTAGCAGCAGCAGCAGGCAAGAATACTAGAGTGGGTTGCCATGCCTTCCTCCAGGGGATCTTCCTGACGCAGAGATCAAATCCACATCTCTTACATCTGTTGCAATGGCAGGTGGGTTTTTTTTACCAGTAGGGCCACCTAGGAAGCCCCCAACTTACTATTTACCCAACTTCAGAGCACTAAGCCACTGAGGGAGGCCCCCATGGAGAGCAATCGCTGATACAGATGATGAGAAGAGGATCAACTGAACTCCCCAGCTTATGTGGAGAAGGTTCAGGAGAATGTTGTGGGGGAGGAGAGGGGTGAGCTGAGGTGGGGAGAAAAGATGGAGAGAAACACATTAGCTATGGCAGGAGAGAAATGTAAAGAAATGGGAGAGACATTTTAGAAAGGTTTTTGGTGTGTGATGTGACAGACTAGAGATCTCTTCAAGAAAATTAGAGATACCAAAGGAATATTTCATGCAAAGATGGGCACAATAAAGAACAGAAATGTTATGGACCTGACAGAAGCAGAGGATACTAAGAAGAGGTGGCACGAACACACAGTACTGTACAAAAAAGATCTTGATGACGCAGATAACCATGATGGTGTGATCACTCACCTAGAGCCAGACTTCCTGGAATGTGAAGTCAAGTGGGCCTTAGGAAGCATCACTATGAACAAAGCTAGTGGAGGTGATGGAATTCCAGTTGAGCTATTCCAAATCCTGAAAGATGATGTTGTGAAAGTGCTGCACTCAATATGTCAGCAAATTTGGAAAACTCAGCACCGGCCACAGGACTGGAAAAGGTCAGTTTTCATTCCAATCCCAAAGAAAGGGAATGCCAAAGAATGCTCAAACTACCACTCAATTGCACTCATCTCACACACTAGCAAAGTAATGCTCAAAATTGTCCAAGCCAGGCTTCAATAAAATGTGAGCCATGAACTTCTAGATGTTCAAGCTGGATTTAGAAAAGGCAGAGGCACCAGAGATTAAATTGCCAACATCTGCTGGATCATCGAAAAAGCAAGAGAGTTCAGAAAAATATCTACTTCGGCTTTACTGACTACACGAAATGGCTGTCTGAGGAGGCCTTACAAATAGCTGTGAAAAGAAGAGAAGTGAAAAGCAAAGGAGAAAAGGAAATATATAATCATTTGACTGCAGAGTTCCAAAGAATAGCAAGGAGAGATAAGAAAGACTTCCTCAGCGATCAATGCAAAGGAAAAGAGGAAAACAATAGAATGGGAAAGACTAGAGATCTCTTCAAGAAAATCAGAGATACCAGGGAACATTTCATGCAAAGATGGGCTCGATAAAGGACAGAAATGGTATGGACCTAACAGAAGCAGAAGATATTAAGAAGAGGTGGCAAGAATACATAGAAGAACTGTACAAAAAAGATCTTCTGACCCAGATAACCATGATGGTGTGATCATACATCTAGAGCCAGACATCATGGAATGTGAAGTTAAGTGGGCCTTAGGAAACATCACTATAAACAAAGCTAGTGGAGATGATGGAATTTCAGTTGAGTTATTTCAAATCCTAAAAGATGATGCTGTGAAAGTGCTGCACTCAATATGCCAGCAAATTTGGAAAACTCAGCACTGGCCACAGGACTGGAAAAGGTCAGTTTTCATTCCAGTCCCAAAGAAAGGCAATGCCAAAGAATGCTCAAACTACTGCACAATTGCACTCATCTCACATGCTAGTAAAGTAATGCTCAAAATTCTCCAAGCCAGGCTTCAGCAATACATGAACCGTGAACTTCCAGATGTTCAAGCTGGTTTTAGAAAAGGCAGAGGAACCAGAGATCAAATTGCCAACATCCGCTGGATCATAGAAAAAGGAAGAGAGTTCCAGAAAAACATCTATTTCTGCTTTATTGACTATGCCAAACCATTTGACTGTGTGGATCACAATAAACTGTGGAAAATTCTTCAAGAGATGGGAATACCAGACCACCTGATCTGCCTCTTGAGAAATTTGTATGCAGGTCAGGAAGCAACAGTTAGAACTGGACATGGAACAACAGACTGGTTCCAAATAGGAAAAGGAGTACATCAAGGCTGTATATTGTCACCCTGCTTATTTAACTTATATGCAGAGTACATCATGAGAAACGCTGGACTGGAAGAAGCACAAGCTGGAATCAAGATTGCTGGGATAAATATCAATAACCTCAGATATGTAGGTGACACCATCCTTACGGCAGAAAGAGAAGAAGAACTAAAGAGCCTCTTGATGAAAGTGAAAGAGGAGCATGAAAAAGCTGGCTTAAAGCTCAGCATTCAGAAAACTAAGATCATGGCATCCGGTCCCATCACTTCATGGGAAATAGATGGGGAAATAGTGGAAACAGTGTCAGACTTTATTTTTTTGAGCTCCAAAATCACTGCAGATGGTGACTGCAGCCAGGAAATTAAAAGACGCTTGCTCCTTGGAAAAAACTACGACCAACCTAGATAGCATATTCAAAAGCAGAGACATTACTTTGCCAACAAAGGTCCGTCTAGTCAAGGCTATGGTTTTTCCAGTAGTCATGTATGGATGTGAGAGTTGGACTATAAGGAAAGCTGAGCATCGAAGAATTGATGTTTTTGAACTGTGGTGTTGGAGAAGATTCTTGAGAGTTTCTTGGACTGCGAGGAGATCCAACCTGTCCATCCTAAAGGATATCAGTCCTGAATATTCACTGGAAGGACTCATGCTGAAAAGCTAAAACTCCAATACTTTGGCCACCTGATACGAAGAGCTGACTTTTTTGAAAAGACCCTGATTCTGGGAAAGATTGAAGGCAGGAGGAGAAGGGGACAACCGAGGATCAGATGGTTGGATGGCATCACCGACTCAATGGACATGAGTTTGAGTGGACTCCGGGAGTTAGTGATGGACAGGGAGGCCGTGCTGCCGCCCATGGGGTCGCAAAGAGTCGGACATGACTGAGTGACTGAACTGAACTGTGATATACAGATTCCTCTTTAATCTGTGTACAAAAACATTAATAAAGCTCTTCCTTTTTGAAGGCTGCACTGGCTATCAGCCTGTTGACTCTGGATGCATTCCCTGCCTGTGTTCTCTCTGACTGTCTTGAGCTATGACTCCCAGGCGCTCTTGACCACCAACTCTATGTTAGGTTTGCCAGTGAGAGGCACTGGTGGAGATTGGAGTTGGGAAGAAAGGAGAAGTTAAGGTATTTCTCGCCTTTTTCTCTGTATTGGGAGGCATGCCTGGCAGCAGCTGCAACTCCTGTATATTAATAACTTCTGCTTTTGCCCTAACAGAGCCCTGATGATACTAGGTCTTCCTGAGTGGTCCCAGCTCCTGGGCTCAGGTAATACCACCTTTTCTATTTGTTCTTCTAGCCCAAAGAGTGGGTAGTGTCTTCCCGGTTGCTAATTTGGAAGCTGCCTCATCTACCTAGGTTAATCTTTCAACTCCTCTAACACTTTTATAACTAATTCCCTCTGTTTAATGCCCTCTGTTTAATAATCCTAGTGTGGATTTTGTTTTCCTGGCAGACCCTGACTGATACAGAGGAGAGACATCTTTTCTCTTGGTTTCTATAATGAGCATTTCTCTAAACACAGGCTTTGTCTCTCATTGCCCCTTTACTTATTCCATTCCTGGGACTCTGGAGTGAGTAATCTGATCATAATTTTGGAAGAGTCAGTGGTCCCGTTGGATCAGCTCTGCTTCTTCCTTTTTGGAGTGAGTCTTCCAAGAGAACACAATGTCTCTCTCTATTGAAAATCTTGCCTGTGCAGGCCTGCTCTGGTCCAGCAAGTGTCTGCCTATGGGCAAGTCTGTCTAGTTTCAGCCCATTTGACTGCCTTGTCTTCTAGCCTGGTCTCTAGAAGTAACAAAGGTGACTCCATTTGTCTTAACTTTGTCTTATTTCCTCAACTTGGTCAGCATGGGAAAGAGGATTACTGTTTACTGAAGCTTCTTCTGAGACCCTAACATTATTCATCAATTGTTTTGGAACTGAGTTTATAGTTGTTTTTTTTTTCTTTCAGATCAGATCAGATCAGTCGCTTAGTCGTGTCCGACTCTTTGTGACCCCATGAATCGCAGCACGCCTGGCCTCCCTGTCCATCACCAACTCCCAGAGTTGACTCAGACTCACGTCCATCGAGTCAGCGATGCCATCCAGGCATCTCATCCTCTGTCGTCCCCTTCTCCTCCTGCCCCCAATCCCTCCCAGCATCAGAGTCTTTTCCAATGAGTCAACTCTTCACATGAGGTGGCCAAAGTACTGGAGTTTCAGCTTTAGCATCATTCCTTCCAAAGAAATCACAGGGCTGATCTCCTTCAGAATGGACTGGTTGGATCTCTTTGCAGTCCAAGGGACTCTCAAGAGTCTTCTCCAACACCACAGTTCAAAAGCATCAATTCTTCGGCGCTCAGCCTTCTTTACAGTCCAACTCTCACATCCATACATGACCACAGGAAAAACCATAGCCTTGACTAGACGGACCTTTGTTGGCAAAGTAATGTCTCTGCTTTTGAATATGCTATCTAGGTTGGTCATAACTTTCCTTCCAAGGAGTAAGCGTCTTTTAATTTCATGGCTGCAGTCACCATCTGTAGTGATTTTGGAGCCCAGAAAAATAAAGTCTGACACTGTTTCCACTGTTTCCCCATCTATTTGCCATGAAGTGATGGGACCAGATGCCATGATCTTCGTTTTCTGAATGTTGAGCTTTAAGCCAACTTTTTCACTCTCCACTTTCACTTTCATCAAGAGGCTTTTGAGTTCCTCTTCACTTTCTGCCATAAGGGTGGTGTCATCTGCATATCTGAGGTTATTGATATTTCTCCCAGCAATCTTGATTCCAGCTTGTGTTTATTCCAGCCCGGCATTTCTCATGATGTACTCTGCATAGAAGTTAAATAAACAGGGTGACAATATACAGCCTTGACGAACTCCTTTTCCTATTTGGAACCAGTCTGTTGTTCCATGTTGGGATCTAACTCTTGTTTCTTGACCTGCATACAAATTTCTCAAGAGGCAGGTCAGGTGGTCTGGTATTCCCATCTCTTGAAGAATTTTCCACAGTTTATTGTGATCCACACAGTCAAAGGCTTTGGCATAGTCAATAAAGCAGAAATAGATGTTTTTCTGGAACTCTCTTGCTTTTTTGATGATCCAGCGGATGTTGGCAATTTGATCTCTGGTTCCTCTGCCTTTTCTAAAACCAGCTTGAACATCTGGAAGTTCATGGTTCACATATTGCTGAAGCCTGGCTTGGAGAATTTTGAGCATTGCTTTACTAGCATGTGAGATGAGTGAGATGCTACAAGACCAGGGCACGGCCTAGAGACATGGGCACCCGGGCTTAGATGATTGGCCAAAGTTCCCCTCCTCAGCAATTTTTTTGAAACTCTCCAGTTGGACTCACATGCGTTCCTGAATCAGCCCTACTTCGTGCCCACTTCCTGACTTTGCAGTCCCTCACCTGACAGGTCTATAGCGATGCCATTGAGCTAGAATATTGTTCCTAATGCCATGTTGATGTGTCTGTCCATGAAGTTGGAATCCCACCATATGTTGTTGCTGTTACAAGCGGAGTCCTGCTGTATTTGGGTGTCAGTAAAGCTGACATCTAGTGTAGGCTTCTCCTGCTTTCTAGAATCACCAGTACACTGAACTCCCAATTCTAGAGTTCTGCCTCTCTTATGACATGTTCTCCTGTAGGGGTCCCTGTCGCTCTCCCTGTAACCTAGCTGCTTTGGAACCACCAGCACACTTTGAATACATACACACACACGCACACACACCCTGAGTCCCATATGGCATGCTTTGTTCAAGTCTTTTTCCTCGTAGGCTTCTCAGCTGCCATGTATATCAAGGATGCAAATACATGAACCAGGGATTATAATCTCCAAAATTCACTCTCCAGAATGATCTGAGTCTCAGCCTTAACCTTGTGTGTGTGTATGTTTTAAAACTTGAGCCCCAGGAGAAATGTCCTGCCTTCTGCATACTCCTTGGGCCCTTTGTCCATTCCCTGTTTTATTTGATAAATTTACATGTATAGTGGAAAAAATTTGAGCTCTTGGAATAAAGTCAGAAAAGAATAACCCACAAAAATAGCGCATTTCTTTACAGTTCTATTTAAGTCCCGTGGTGGGGCCACCCTTACAGGTCAATATGTAGCTAGACTGAGCAACAGATTAGTTAAGGAACCCTTGTGCACCACTGGTGGGAATGTAAATTGGTACAACCACTATGGATAACAGTATAGAGAGTCCGCAAACGATTACAAATAGAGCTACCATATTATCCACCAATTCCCTCCTGGATATTTATCTGAAGAAATGAAAACAGTAATTTGAAAAGATATATGCACCCCTATGTTCATTGTAGCATTATTTACAAGAGCCAAGATATAAGAGCAAGGTAAGTGCCAATCAATAGATAAATATATACAATGGAATATTACTCAGCTATAAAAAAAGAATGAACTACTGCCGTTTGCAGCAATGTGGACAGATTTAGCAAGTATTATGTCAAGTGAAATAAGTCAGACTGAGAAAGACAAATACTGTCTGATTTCACTTAAACCTGCAATCTGAAAACAAAACAAATGAAAAAACATAAAACAGAAACAGAGTTTTCAATACAGAGAACAAACTGTTGGGTCTCCTGAGGAGAGGGAGGTTGGGAGAAGAAAAAAATGTGTGAGGGAGATTAAGAGGTACAATTTCCCAGCTGCAAAGTGGATGAATTACTAGTATGGAATGCACAGTGTGGAGAATATAGTAATATCTGCATAATATCTTTGTATAGTGACATATCATAACTAGACTTACTGTAGTGATCATATTGAAATATAGAGTAGTATCAAATCACTATATAGTGTTCACTTCAGTCCAGTCGCTCAGTCGTGTCTGATTCTTTGTGACCCCATGAATTGCAGCACACCAGGCCTCCCTGTCCATCACCAACTCCTGGAGTTAAGTCGGTGATACCATCCAGCCATCTCATCCTCTGTCATCCCCTTCTCCTCCTGCCCCCAATCCCTCCCAGCATCAGAGTCTTTTCCAGTGAGTCAACTCTTCATATTAGGTGGCCACAGTATTGGAGTTTCAGCTTCAACATCAGTCCTTCCAATGAACACCCAGGACTGATTTCCTTTAGGATGGACTGGTTGGATCTCCTTGCAGTCCAAGGGACTCTCAAGAGTCTTCTCCAACACCACAGTTCAAAAGCATCAATTCTTCGGTGCTCAGCTTTCTTCACAGTCCAAGTCTCACATCCATACATGACTACTGGAAAAACCATAGCCTTGACTAGACGAACCTTTGTTGACAAAGTAATGTCTCTGCTTTTGAATATGCTATCTGGGTTGGTCATAACTGTCCTTCCAAGGAGTAAGCGTCTTTTAATATCATGGCTGCCATCACCATCTGCAGTGATTTTGGAGCCCAAAAAAATAAAGTCTGACACTGTTTCCACTGTTTCCCCATCTATTTCCCATGAAGTGATGGGACCAGATGCCATGATCTTCGTTTTCTGAATGTTGAGCTTTAAGCCAGCTTTTTCATGCTCCTCTTTCACTTTCATCAAGAGGCTTTTTAGTTCCTCTTCACTTTCTGCCATAAGGGTGGTGTCATCTGCATATCTGAGGTTATTGATATTTCTCCCAGCAATCTTGATTCCAGCTTGTGTTTATTCCAGCCCGGCATTTCTCATGATGTACTCTGCATAGAAGTTAAATAAGCAGGGTGACAATATACAGCCTTGACGTACTCCTTTTCCTATTTGGAACCAGTCTGTTGTTCCATGTCCAGTTCTAACTATTGCATCCTGACCTGCATATAGGTTTCTCAAGAGGCAGGTCAGGTGGTCTGGTATTCCCATCTCTTGAAGAATTTTCCACAGTTTATTGTGATCCACACAGTCAAAGGCTTTGGCATAGTCAATAAAGCAGAAATAGATGTTTTTCTGGAACTCTCTTGCTTTTTTGATGATCCAGCGGATGTTGGCAATTTGATCTCTGGTTCCTCTGCCTTTTCTAAAACCAGCTTGAACATCTGGAAGTTCATGGTTCACATATTGCTGAAGCCTGGCTTGGAGAATTTTGAGCATTACTTTACCAGCGTGTGAGATGAGTGCAATTGTGCAGTAGTTTGAGCATTCTTTGGCATTGCCTTTCTTTGGGATTGGAATGAAAACTGACCTTTTCCAGTGTAACAAGAACTAACACAGAGTTGTAGGTCATCTATACCTCAAAACAAAAACAAACAAACAAACCCATATAAAAGGATATCTGATTTGTGGTCATCAGAGGTAGTAAGTAGGAGGTAGAGGGAAGGGGAATTGAATGAAAGCAGTCTAAAGGTATAAATGTCCATTAAAAGCCAAATAAATACTAGGGATGTAATGTACAATGTGATAAATATAATTAAAACTGCTGTGTATTATATATGAGGGTACTGAGAGAGTCAATTCTTAGGTAGATTGATAAGAAATCTGGGGTCCCTGAGGAGGAAAAAGGGGTCTGGGGCTCTCAAGGAGGAGAAAAGGACAAACCATTTTTTTCCCTCTAAGTCCTGAGCTAATGATTACACAACTAAACAACTCATCTTGCTGAAGGATATGTTTTTCCTTAAACTCTGTACCAATGATTATGTAACAGCATGTATCCTGCTTCAGGACATGCTTCTCCTTCTTAAGACCCTTCTGACTAACCCTGTCATGGCTCAGACGCTAAAGCTTATGCCTGTAATGCGGGAGACCCAGGTTCGATCCCTGGGTCGGGAAGATCCCCTGGAGAAGAAAATGGCAATCCACTCCAGTATTCCTGCCTGGAGAATTCCGTGGATTGAGGAGCCTGTTAGGCTACAGTCCACGGGGTCACAAAGAGTCGGACACGACTGAGCGACTTCACTTCACTTCACTTCATGGGCGTGGGTCTGGTAAGACTTTTACAACCCTGAGATGGTCTTTTGATTTACTGCAATCCTGCTGCTAAGTTGTTTCTGTCGTGTCCAACTCTGTGCCATCCCATAGACGGCAGCCCACCAGGCTCCCCCGTCCCTGGGATTCTCCAAGCAAGCACACTGGAGTGGGTTGCCATTTCCTTCTCCAATGCATGAAAGTGAAAAGTGAAAATGGAGTCGCTCAGTCATGTCTGACTCTTAGCGACCCCATGGAATGAAGCCTGCCAGTCTCCTCCGTCAATGGGATTTTCCAGGCAAGAGTACTGGAGTGGGGTACCATGGTCTTCTCCTTTTACTGCAATAACCGATTGAAAAAGTATATAAGTGAAGTGAGCTCGCTCAGTCGTGTCTGACTCTTTGTGACCCCATGGACTATAGCCCACCAGGTTCCTCCATTCATGGGATTCTCCAGAAAGGAATACTAGAGTGGGCTGCCATTTCCTTTTCCCAGAGAACTTCCTGACCGAGGGATCGAACCGGGGTCTCCCGCATTTCGGGCAGGCGCTTTACCCTCTGAGCCACCGGAGGAGCACATAGTATACAGCTGTACAAATAGTATATGCTGCTGCTGCTGCTGCTAAGTCGCTTCAGTCGTGTCCATCTCTGTGCGATCCCATAGACGGCATCCCCCGTCTCCGGGATTCTCCAGGGAAGAACACTGGAGTGGGTTGCCATTTTCTTCTCCAATGCATGAAAGTGAAAAGTGAAAGTCAAGTCGCTCAGTCATGTCCGACTCTTCGAGACCCCATGGACTGCAGCCTACCAGGCTCCTCCGCCCATGGGATTTTCCAGGCAAGAGTACTGGAGTTGGGTGCCATTGCCTTCTCCGAGAAATAGTATATAGAAAAAGTATATAGCCCCCTTGCTAAGACTAGCAAGGGGGCACTCTCCGTCCCGCTTCTGACGTCTATGTCAGAAACTTTCTCTGTCCCTTTTTCACTTTAATAAAACTCTGCTACACAAAAGGTCTTGAGTGATCAAGCCTGGTCCCTGGTCCCTGGTCCCTGGTCCGGAAGCTAAATCTTCTTCTTTGGAGATCACAAATCCAACACTGTAAGCTATCTGTTGCTAAGTCGCTTCAGTCGTGTCCGACTCTGCGCGACCCCATAGACGGCAGCCCACCAGGCTCCCCCTTCCCTGAGATTCTCCAGGCAAGAACACTGGAGTGGGTTGCCATTTCCTCCTCCAATGCATGAAAGTGAAAAGTGAAAGTGAAGTTGCTCAGTCATGTCCGACTCTTCGAGACCCCATGGACTGTAGCCCACCAGGCTCCTCCATCCATGGGATTCTCCAGGCAAGAGTACTAGAGTGGGGTGCCATTGCCTTCTCTACTGTAAGCTGTCAGTACTATGCAAATCCTGAGTTCTCCTCAAAATGAAAAAAATTTTTCTATTTCTTTAATTTTATGCCTGTATGAGATAACGGATGTTCACTAACTTATTGTGAGAATCATTTCATGATATATGTAAGTCAAATCATTATGCAGTATACCTTATACACTGCTCTATGTCAATTTCATCTCAATAAAACTGGAAGAAAAATACGCATAAAATGCCAAAAAACAGAAAATCCTCCCAAAACAAAATCTTAACCACAAAATAACTATCACACTAAAGAGAAAAAGAAGATTTTACTAACATGAGGTATCTACTTAAAGTTTAAGTTTCTCCAAATTTAATTTTTATGGGTATTTGATCAAATTAGGATCCAAATATGATGCATTACATTGCAATTAGTCTGTATGAATCTTTTAATGTATAGTTTCCATGTCTCTTTTTCTCTTTCTTTCTCATTTTTCTCAACTAACATGTGAAGCAAATTCTTGTATATTCAGTTCCCCACAATCTGGATTTTGCTGATTGTGACCCCATTGTGTCATGTAACATATTCCTTAGGTCTTCTGTTTTCAAAATGATTTGATTCAAGAATCCTGAAGAGACTTTATTTTTCTAGCAAAGAACACTTCTTAAGAGGTAATAAACTGTACTTCTATTAGGAAGAGCCTGTACATCCCTTTTTGAGAAGTTTCATTCTTTGATGATCATGGCTTAGATTATTCCCTTGAGGGTGTCAAAATGATAATATTATATCACTCATTCAGCTTCCCAGGTGGCACAGTGGCAAAGAATCTGCCTGCCAGTGCAGGACACACAAGAGATGAGGGTTCAATCCCTGGGCTGGAAGATCTCCGAGAATTAGAAATGGCAACCCACTCCAGTATCCTTGCCTGGAAAATCCCATGGACATTGGAGCCTGGTGGGCTACAGTCCATGGGGTTGTAAAGAGGTGGACATGACTGAGCATAGCACAGATCACTCATTCATTTATTAGTTGAAGTTCTCCTAAAATGAGAGATTTCCCCTCATCTGTTATTATCCTGAAGTACAGTTTATACATCTAAAGGCAGGATAAATGCTTGATTCTTCATTTGCCGTTAAAAAAAAAATAGAAGCCTGGTTCTCTAGTACTGTCCAGAGGTTACCAGGGAGGGTGTCTGCTGTGGTTGTTTCATTTGATAGGTTGTTTCTGAGCATAACTCTGAAGCCCAATTCTCTGGGATCAGGATCCCAGTTTAGTTGTGTGACTCTAAGCTAGGCATGTACCTGCACTTTCCTCATTTGTATATTGGAAATTTGAGGGTGTTTTCCTTTGTCACGGGGTTGTTCTGAGGATTAAACGAGAATCTACATACCACTTGGAAGAATGCTTGTCAGCCCAAATATAAGTGTTCCTGATCATTAATGCTACTCTTATTATATTTAAACAGGCTTGAGTGGATTCTAAGCAATGGTATTTTGTAAAAGGTCCCCAAGTGAAGCCGAGTTGGGAAACCACAAGATGGTGAAGTTTAAAGAGATAACGTTTACAAAGCAGAGAAGATGACTGTATTTGTTTTGGGGTGTTTTTAGAGTTAAGATTAGGCTTAGGGTTAGAGTTCTGTTTCTAATTTTAAAAGACAGCCTAGGAATTGATGCCCTGCTCCCTTCCTCACTAACAGTGTGAGGTTTGACAAGCAAATTAGCATCTCCAAACCTCCAGGTTTTCATGGGAAATAAGATTAATGATAGTGCAGGGCTCATGGAGTGGCTGTGAGGATCAGTGATCCCACAAAATGCCTGGTTCATAGGAAGTGTTAGCGGTGATGTAAGAAAACTTCACCAGAGACCAATGTCTGTGCCCAGCTGACACTCCTCTCCCTGCCTAGATGTGTCTCTCCATAGAACTAGTTTTTCTGCCTTTTCACCATTTCTTTATTCAAATAAAAAAAAGCAAGCATTAAAACTTTGACAAAAATAGATTCCACACAAATAGTTGTACTAGACACTATTACATGTTCAGGGCAATGAACAGCTATATAAACTTATACTCCAGTAATTCATAGTAGAACATTTTAATTTAAATGATAGTTTGAAAGAGAGAATCTTCAGGGCTTCCCTGGTGGCTCAGTGGTAAAGAATCTGCCTGCCAATGCAGGAGACACAGATTTGATCCCTGATCCAGGAAGATCCCACATGTTGCAGAGCAACTAAGCCCTTGCACAACTATTGAGCCTATTGGACCAAGAGCTGCAACTACCGAGCTCACAAACCCCAGAACCTCTGCTCTGCAACAGGAGAAGCCACCACAATAAGCCTGAATATCGCAATTGAGAGTAGCCTCCACTCGCTGCAACTAGAGAAAAAACCCGAGCAGCAATGAAGACCCAGCACAGCCAAAAATAAAATAAGTAAATAAAATTATTTTTTTTAAAAAGAGAATCTTCAAATTGGCTGAACACATAAATAAAGGCCCTTTGAACACAAGTCCAGATGGATTTTCTGTTATCTTATTTATACTTCCTGACTTATCAGATCTTTCTTCCTTCTGCCTGTTGCATAGCTTTATTTGTTTTGGTTATCTACACACTATAAACTTGGCATTTCATTTGAGATGCTGTGTGCTTTAAAAGAAGGTATTTTGTTTTCCCAATATCCTAACTTGTCATCCATAAAGACAACAGACAAGACAGTCTTTAAGACACAGATGTTAAGGGATGAATTATTAATCAAATCGTAAACAAGTTAGAAGATGAAATACATTTGCTAAATCAGTTTTATTTTAATCTTTTCCAAACTTTTCATCCTCCAACCCTAGAGATATATCAGTAATAGAGAAAAATGCCATATACATAGGTGGAACCAACTAAAATAAACAGAGGCCATATTTTTTAAGGCAGAGGTTTCTAATACGGAGATCTCTTTTATGGCTTTCCATCCCCATGGGTCCTGTGCTTTGAAAAAAGCAAACACACCAAATTGCACTTATCAATATTTAATTTATCTTCCCATTTTTTATTAATCAAAGTCATCTACAACTGCCAACCAGAACATCCAATTGGTATGAGACAACCTGGGTTACTATACTGAATTGCTATAATTCTAGCAAAAAGCAAGAAAATATTTGAATGGAAAACATCTTTAATATGAAAACAGACATAGTGTTTTCTCCCCCAGCACAAAGAATGGAGATAGGAATCTTGATATGCAGGGTCCTTTAATCTTTGGCTCCAAACTCTGATAGGCAGCTGCTGCTGCTGCTGAGTCGCTTCAGTTGTTTCCGACTCTGTGCGATCCCATAGATGGCAGCCCACCAGGCTCCCCTGACCCTGGGATTCTCCAGGCAAGAACACTGGAGTGGGTTGCCATTTCCTTCTCCAATGCATTAAAGTGAAAAGTGAAAGTGAAGTCACTCAGTCATGCTGATAGGCAGAATGGCCCCCAAAATGTCCCCATCCTATTCCCTAGAACTTGCGAATGTTAGATTTAGTGGCAAAAGAGAATGAAAGTTGCAGATGGAATTATGGTTACCAATCAGCTGATTTTGAGATGGGGAGATTATACTGGATTATCCAGGTGGGCCCAATGTAATCACAAGGGTCCTTAATTAAATGTGGAAGTGGGAGGCAGAAGAGTCAGTGTCAGAGTGCTGTGATGTGTTATGAGGTGAGAGACTCAATCGGCTTTGAGTCTTGAAGATACACAGGGCCAGGAGCCAAGGAATGTGAGCAGCTTCTGGTTAGAAAAGGCGAGAAACTTCGAGGACTTCCCCAGTGGTCCAGTGGCTAAGACTTCAAGCTCCCAATGCAGGAGGCCCGGGTTTGATCCTTGGTCAGGGAACTAGATCCCACATGCCGTAACTGAGTTCGCAAGCCACAACTAAAGCTGCAACAAAGATTGAAGATCCTGCGGCCTCAAGTAAGACCCAGCAGAGCCAAATACATTTTTTAAAAAGGCAAGAAACTGGATTTTCCTTTAGCACCTCCAGAGAGGAACGCGGTCTTGCTGACACCTTAACTTTGCCCAGTGAGACGAATTTCAGGCTTCCTGCCTCTGGAATTGTAAGAGAATTCATTTATGTTACTTTAAACTACCAGTTTGTGGCAATTTGTCATAGTAGCCAAGAAAACTGCTACCTAATCTCTTTCCTCAAATTATTGACCTCTACTCCCCTTATGAGTCCTGTGTTCTGGACAAAGTGACCTCATCAGCGGTGCCTGGGCATGCTTTCCCATCCCCTCTGGATTCTTTTTCATGCTCTCCCTCATAAAGAAGTCACTCCACTTCATTGCAGCAGAGGCAAATCCTGTCTCTCTTTCAGGATGCATTTCAGATGCCTCCCCTGCTGCAAGCTCCATTGCTACTGCATCTGCCAGTTGCCTGCAATCTCTCCTTCCTTTGAAATCCTGCAGTGCTGTAGTTGTCTCTCTCTGTCCTGGCACGGACTGCACTTTTTCCTGAAATAAACTTATTCATTCACATACTGTATCTTCTCTACCAGTTTTTAGTTCTTTGATGACAGGGCTAGTGTTCGACTCATCTCTAAATCTTCTATAACGTTTAGCCCAATACTTTATGTCCTATGAACTTTACATGTAATCATAATCCTGGTACTAGTGGTAAAGAATCCACCTGACAATGCGGGAGATAGAAGAGACCCGGGTTCAGTCCCTGGGTCAGGAAGATCCCCTGGAGAATGAAATGGCAACCCACTCCAGCATTCTTGCCTGGGAAAGCCCATGGAGAGGAGCCAGTCCATGGGTCACAAAGAGTCGGAATACATGTGGCTGAGCACACACATATATACACATGTGTGTGTTTTTAGTAGTTCAGTTATGTTCGAGTCTTTGTGACCTCATGGACTGTAGCCCACCAGGCTCCTCAGTCCATGGGATTTCCCAGGCAAGAATACTGGAGTGGGTTGCCAGTACCTGTTCATATCTGCTCCTCTGTATACATGTGTGTATATACATGTATATGTGTATATATGTATGTACATATAGGTAAACGACATTAGGACCTTATGCCCTCATAAGAAGAAAAAGAAAACTAAGGTTTTTCACTAGCTGCCACACAAAGGGCAAGCATCCCAGACACATCTAGTTTGTAGGAATAGCCTAAACCCTTGTCCCTTCATAGAACGGTTATTGAAGAATGGATGAGTTACTCAAACTTTATCCCCTGATGGAGGAGATGCGGGGTAAAAATGGAGAGCTGTGCCTGAGAGACCCCCGCGTTCGGGAATAGGATCTGAGCAAACAGAGGAAGGGGAGGTCCATGAGCAGGACTAAGGTATGCCAATATCATACTTTTAAATTTTATTTGGGATTCAGCTACCCATCATAAAAAAATGCAAAACGCTGTTTTTTCCCCCACGTAGATGTTGATCAATATTTTTCTAGAAAGAATCTAAAAATGAAACTAAAAAAGCCACAACATCAAATAGCTGATGATACACTTGGCTTGCACATCTGTGAGACAGGGCCATGCTTTTAAAAATACTGAATGCTTGGTTTCCAAGATAAAGAGGTAGCTTTGTGGCACTCTAAATTCCAGTTCTGTGAAAATAGAAAATTGTTATTTTTCATATTTTGCCTACTAAAGCAATTACTTTAGCTATTTTTTTCTAGCTTTTGTCCTTCTAAAATAAACATGAGGCCCAAGAATACACATCTCTCCAAAGACTATTCTAATTCTGGTATATTTTTAGTTCTTTTCCTCTTATAGTCAGGAAATGATAGATCACAAATGCATTTTTAATTGTTTTTTATTCCTATATGTCAGACATTATGCTAAGTGTTTATAGATATTCTGCCATTTAAAGCAAGCTAACAATTGCCCCCCGTGTTCATAGCAGCATTTTTTCAGTTGCCAAGATATAGAAGCAATCTAAGAGTTCAGCAACAGATGGATGGATAGAGAAAATGTATATAAACGAAATGGAATACTATTCAGCCACAAAACAGAACAAAAATGTCCCATTTGCAGCAACTTGGGAGGGCATTATGCTAAGTGAAATAAATCAGACAGAAGAAGAAAAATACTAAATTATATCACTTATATGTGGAATCTAAAAAACACAATCGACTAGTGAATACAACAAAAAAGAAGCAGACTCAGAGATACAGAGAAGAAACTAGTGGTTACCAGTGGGGAGAGGGAGGTACAAACTCTGGTTGTAAGAGAGGCTAATAGAATGTATTGTACAATATGGGGGTATAGCCAATATTACATAACTGTAAATGGAGTGTAACCTTTAAAAACTGAATAAAATTTTTTAAAATTAAAAAGAAATGAACAATTCTGTGAGGTGGGTATTATTACCCTTATTTTAAAGTTTAGGTAGCTGAGCCGTACAGAGTTTAGGTTTTGATACAAACTCCGATCACCAGTAAAGGCCAGGAGATTCCATGTAACTCAAGGTGTCTGCATCGTCAAGCCCATGTTTTGGACCCCAGTACCATCCAGAACCTCCCCGTGGGCTACTTACCAGGCAGAGGGAGCAGCTACATCCTTCTTGTGCTCAGATGTCCGTGTCTAACTTAGATATTAGATTTAATGAAATTCCAGGGCAGAACTTCCCGAATTTTTTGACAACAATCCATAATAAGAATTAACTTTTAACATCTAATCATAGAACACACACAGTTTGAAACAATATTATTAGTACTGTATAACATGCTTTGATATATTTTATTCTGCTCTCAAATTTTAATAATTTTGGTCAGGTACCACTAGATTGTTATCATAATTCACTAATAGGCTATTACCTTTATTTTAAAATATGTAGCACTAGTACATAGATAGTTTATCTTACACAATTAATTATCTTTTTTGAAAAAACACATGTTTATTTTTGGCTGTACTGGGTCTTTGTTGCCGTGCACAGGCTTTCTCTAGTTGCAGAGCGGGGGCTACTCTTTGGTTGTGCCGCCCAGCTTCTCACTGCAGTAGCTTCTCTTGTTGAGAAGCACAGGCTCTAGGCCTGTGGGCTTCTGTACTTGCAACAGTCAGGTTCAGTAGCTGTGGCTCATAGCCTTAGTTGCCTGGTGACACGTGGGATTGTCCTGGACCAGGGATGGAACCCATGTCCCCTGCTTTGCAAGGTTGATTCTTAACCACTATCTAGACTACCAGGGACGGAGAAGGCAATGGCACCCCACTTAAGTACTCTTGCTTGGAAAATCCCATGGACGGAGGAGCCTGTTAGGCTGCAGTCCATGGGGTCGCGAAGAGTCGGACACGACTGAGCGACTTCACTTTCACTTTTCACTTTCATGCATTGGAGAAGGAAATGGCAACCCACTCCAGTGTTCTTGCCTGGAGAATCCCAGGGACGGGGGAGCCTGGTGGGCTACCGTCTATGGGGTCGCACAGAGTCGGACACGACTGAAGTGACTTAGCATAGCATAGCATAGACTACCAGGGAAGTCCCACAATTACCTTTCTGAAGAGAGATTTATCATCGTAGACAAGTTATTTAATTTCTGAGTCTCGTGTTTCCTCATCTGCAAAATGAGAAGATTGGACCAGATTTGTGACTCTTAATCCTGACTACACATCAGAAATGTTTAAGAGCTTTTATATATTTTTGTCCAGGTTTTTGCCCCCAGAATCTCTCATGTAATTTTTTTGGGGTGGGGGCCTGTGTACTGATTTTTGCTGTTATCTTATTGTTGTTTTTCAACTCCCCAGGTTACACTAACTAGCCACCAATCTTAGAAATTACTGAATTAGATGATTGCTAAATTTTCTTCCAGCCAAAAATTTTAGACTATTTTGAGTGGTGAATGGGCCCACATCCAGCAGTTCTGTGTACATCAGGGTGGGGCCACACACTTTGTGCACTTCTAACAAGTACCTTAGTGATTCTGATGCAAGCCATCTCAGAAACACTGCTCTGAGTCATTGCCTCACCAACTGTTTATTGTTTCCTCAGTCTAGCACTTAACCCGGCCTGTGGCCGATGCTCTGAAATGTTTGCTAAGTGGCTGCCTCCCCAAGCTGCCCAGCCACTCCACTGCCCTCTGCCAGCACCAGGGCTTCATGCCCATTTTCCTCTGTTCTTTGATGCTTTTTCTAACTTAGCTCAAGTAAGATCATATTCTCCTCTTTCTCCTATTCCAACCGTACTTATGTCTTTCAATATTAAAAATACAGGAAATAAATTCAATATTTTGTATTAACCTATAATGATACTGAGCAGGGTTCTAGGGGGCTCTTGGGCACAAAGTGTTTCTGTGTGCCTCATTTATTTGATTACAGGAAACAGCCTTCATTCAGCCTCCCTGACCTTCCCTGAGTTTCAATGAGCAGTTTCAAGCAGTTGTTAATTAGGGAAGGGAGGAGTTGCAAGACCAGGGAGAAACAAACTGTCCAGGGCAGCCTTAGGGCAAGGTCCTCTTTCACCATGGAGATGACACACACAGCAGTCTTTGAGCTAGTTTGCAGATACTGAAACCCCCTCCAGGTGGCAGAAGTTAACGATGACTGATGGTAGGCTGCCCACAATCATGTAGACCCCAGATCAGTTGGACCTGAAATTTGATGAAGCTGACTCCTACTTCAGTTCAGTTCAATTCAGTCACTTAGTCGTGTCTGACTCTTTGCGACCCCATGGGCTGCAGCACACCAGGCTTCCCTGTGCATCACCAACTCCTGGAGCTTACTCAAACTCATGTCCATTGAGTCGGTGATGCCATCCAACCATCTCATCCTCTGTCATCGCCTTCTCCTCCTGCCTTCAATCCTTCCCAGCATCAGGGTCTTTTCTAATAAGTCAGTTCTTCGCATCAGGTGGCCATAGTGTTGGCGCTTACCTCATCACGAACTCATCAGAAGAATGTTCACGGTCTGATCACACCCTCTGTGAACAATTACTATAAAACTTCTATCTTCATGTTGGGACCCATGGTTTTGAGGGCAGTACCCCACTGTGACCCTCTTTTCCTGCAAAGCAATAAAGCTATACTTTTCTGCTTCACCCAAAACTCTGCCTCTGAGATTTGATTTGGTACCGGTATCCAGGGAAGCTGAGCTTTTGGCCTCAATTGGGGAAAGGAAGCTGAAAAAAATAGATATATATGTATATATAACTGAAACACTTCGCTGTATACCTGAAACTAGCACAGCATTTTAAATCAACTATACTTCAATTAAAAAAAATACACTCAAACTAGGTTACTCATACCCTGAAGGTGATTATACAGTGGTAGCTAAAATAATAGAATGAACTTGGACAGATCTTTAATTTTATCTAACATATATTTTTATAGTGTTAACTATGTGTCAGTCACAGCTGTAAGACTTTATAAATATTAACTTTGTTGATGTACATACATAATCATCCTATGAGGTAGGTGCTACCATCCTTCTATATGACAGATTAGGACCCTAAATCCCACTCCTTTTTGGCAGCACTGATACTTATTTTGAAGAGCATTATTTTTTATTTTAAATTATACAGACTTGAACATAGTATTTCAGTTAATATTTTATTTTTTAATTTTTATTGAGGTTTAGTTGATTTACAATGTTGTGTTAGTTTCAGATGTACAGCAAAGTTATTCAGTTATATACATAACTGAATATATATATCTATATATATTTTGCTGTTATTCAGTCACTAAGTGGTGTCTGACTCTTTGTGATCCCATGGACTGCAGCACACCAGGCTCCTCTGTCCTCCACTATCTCCTGGAGTTTGCTCATATTCATATCCATTGAGTTGGTAATGCTATCTAACAATCTTATCCTCTGCTGCCCCTTTCTCCTTTTGCCTTCAATCCTTCCCAGCATTAGAGTCTTTTCCAATGAGTGAGCTCTTTGCATCAGGTGGCCAAAGTATTGGAGCTCCAGCTTCAACAACAGTTCTTTCAAAGAATGTTCAGGGTTGATTTCTCTTAGGATTGACTGGTTTGTTCTCCTTGCAGTCCAAGGCACTTTCGAGACTCTTTTCCAGATTTTGATCAATTCTTCTCAGCAATATAATGATATCAATATATATTAATCCTGAGAATACACACACACATATATATTCTCTTTCAGATTCTTTTCTGTTATAGGTTATTACAAGATACTGAATATAGTTCCCTGAACTATACAGCAGTTCCTTGTTGAATTTTACATTTACTGCAGCAATGTGTATCTCTTAATCCCAACTCTAAGTCTGTGAATCTGTTAATTCCAACCATAACTGTAAATTTGTTTTCTTTGTCTGTAAGTCCATTTCTGTTTATACCATTTAAAAATTTTCATTAATTAACAGTCTAATATGAGATATAAAATAAATTTAATTTGGGGGGTAGCCTGCTACAAGGAGATCTCCTATAGATAATGATTTAGCCTCTTCCACTATTGGAGGTTTTTAAGTGGAAACATGAAAATATAGTATTAAGGAATTATTTAATAAAGCATTCTTAATTCACCCAATAGTAATTTCCTTGAATAACTTTACAGAATATGACTTTTTAATCTAAATGTTTATCTCTAGTCATGAAAATTTAACATATTGTCCAACAAACATTTTTATTAACAAATATGTATTTGTCAATAAACTAATAGTGTATCATTTGCTAAGTTACATAGACAAGTGAACACCCTCACTCTGATGTGTAGTCACTTATTTATTGGTCAATTAAGTAAGATACAATACCAAAATGAAGATGACTTCACATGCAAAGGAGTTATTGTCCATTTATTAACTAACGCATTGGATAGGCTGTACAGTCTTATAAGCTAATCCCCAAACTTTGTCTCCCTTCCATCTGCAAAACCAGAACCATTTGTCTAATGTTTGCAGCTTCATCTCCAGCTGGTCTATGTTCTTGATGTTGTTCTACCCTGAGCTCATTTTCCAGGGTTGATAGTGGGGCTTTTATTGGGTTGTTTAAAATACCTGGCTTCCATCTAGAATCACATTTCAGATGATCACTGTTACGGCTTTTCCTGTGTCTGAATCCTTGTCAACAGAGCTCTAGCTGATTGATGGAAGGTGGGGTGGGCAAAGGGGTCTGAGAATAAAGTCCAGTTGTATCCATTATCATATCTTATGGTGACCAGGCTTTTCTGTAGGAAATGTATCTCAGAGTAAGCAGATAGCACCCGTGGATGGAGGAAATCTCTTCTTTACAAAAGAATGCTGAACTAAGAAATGTGTAAAGCAATGGTAAGATCAGAAAAGTCACTATTTTTCTACACGTAATTAAATCTCCTTTTCATGTAAGAATCATCCATGTGTGCTAACACCATTTAGTGATATGGCGTTAATAAATTCACCATTTAGTGAATTGATGAGGAACTGGAATATTGACTATGTACCAATTCATTACCCACAAGACACTTGCTGGTTCCAAGTAGGAAAATATAACAATTTTCTGGCCACACCTCACAGCATGTTTGATCTCAGTTTCCTAACCAAGCCCCTTGCACTGGAACCACAAAGTCTTAAAACCACAAGACCGCCAGGGAAGTACCTGAAAAACAGAACTTTAAAATGAAGGCATCCGACCGTCACATTTTACTTGGTGATCCATCTCAGCATAGAATACTGGGAACCATCTTATACGTCCACTGAGCTGTACAGTTTGAAGCTCACTGCCTTGCCTGTGAACTATTCTACCAAAAATATTTAACTTGTGTTGAAATCAAGCCTTTGGATCTAACATTGACTTTATAGGAAACACAGGAGATAAAGTAAAAATTAAATGACATCACGAAGAAATCATTAGACTAGCTCAGTGGAAAATTCTACAGGACAAATGTTTTCAATGAGTCAATGCCATGAAAAAAAACAAAAGAAGGGAGTGTTTGGGTTCTCTTCTAGATTAAAAGAAATTAAGAGACATAATAACTAAAGCAATGTTTGATTCTTCAGATCAGATCAGTCGCTCAGTCGTGTCCGACTCTTTGCGACCCCATGAATCGCAGCACGCCAGGCCTCCCTGTCCATCACCAACTCCCGGAGTTCACTCAGACTCACGTCCATCGAGTCAGTGATGCCATCCAGCCGTCTCATCCTCTGTCGTCCCCTTCTCCTCCTGCCCCCAATCCCTCCCAGCATCAGAGACTTGTCCAATGAGTCAACTCTTTGCATGAGGTGGCCAAAGTACTGGAGTTTCAGCTTTAGCATCATTCCTTCCAAAGAAATCCCAGGGCTGATCTCCTTCAGAATGGACTGGTTGGATCTCCTTGCAGTCCAAGGGACTCTCAAGAGTCTTCTCCAACACCACAATTCAAAAGCATCAGTTCTTCGGCGCTCAGCCATCTTCACAGTCCAACTCTCACATCCATACATGACCACTGGAAAAACCATAGCCTTGACTAGACGGACCTTTGTTGGCAAAGTAATGTCTCTGCTTTTGAATATGCTATCTAGGTTGGTCATAACTTTCCTTCCAAGGAGTAAGCGTCTTTTAATTTCATGGCTGCAGTCACCATCTGTAGTGATTTTGGAGCCCAGAAAAATAAAGTCTGACACTGTTTCCACTGTTTCCCCATCTATTTCCCATGAAGTGGTGGGATCGGATGCCATGATCTTCGTTTTCTGAATGTTGAGCATTAAGCCAACTTTTTCACTCTCCACTTTCACTTTCATCAAGAGGCTTTTGAGTTCCTCTTCACTTTGTGCCATAAGGGTGGTGTCATCTGCATATCTGAGGTTATTGATATTTATCCCGGCAATCTTGATTCCAGCTTGTGTTTCTTCCAGTCCAGCGTTTCTCATGATGTACTCTGCATATAAGTTAAATAAACAGGGTGACAATATACAGCCTTGATGAACTCCTTTTCCTATTTGGAACCAGTCTGTTATTCCATGTCCAGTTCTAACTGTTGCTTCCTGACCTGCATACAAATTTCTCAAGAGGCAGATCAGGTGGTCTGGTACGCCCATCTCTTTCAGAATTTTCCACAGTTTATTGTGATCCATACAGTCAAAGGCTTTGGCATAGTCAATAAAGCAGAAGTAGATATTTTTCTGAAACTCTCTTGCTTTTTCCATGATCCAGTGGATGTTGGCAATTTGATCTCTGGTTCCTCTGCCTTTTCTAAAACCAGCTTGAACATCAGGAAGTTCACGGTTCACATATTGCTGAAGCCTGGCTTGGACAATTTTGAGCATTACTTTACTAGCGTGTGAGATGAGTGCAATTGTGCGGTAGTTTGAGCATTCTTTGGCATTGCCTTTCTTTGGGATTGGAATGAAAACTGACCTTTTCCAGTCCTGTGGCCACTGCTGAGTTTTCCAAATTTGCTGGCATATTGAGTGCAACACTTTCACAGCATCATCTTTCAGGATTTGGAATAGCTCAACTGGAATTCCATCACCTCCACTAGCTTTGTTCGTAGTGATGCTTTCTAAGGCCCACTTGACTTCACATTCCAGTATGTCTGGCTCTAGGTCAGCGATCACACCATCGTGATTATCTGGGTCGTGAAGATCTTTTTTGTACAGTTAGTGGGTCCCAATCTGAATAGCTATCTCAGTTCAGCTGCTGTAACCAAATTCAGGAGTTCCACCTTGCTTGCAGGGCATGTGTTCCAAGACCCCCCGTGGATATCTGAAATTTTGGATAGTGCTGAACCCTATATATACTATGTTTTTCTCTATACATACCTATGACAAAGTTTAAAAATTGTAAATTTACAAATTAGGCACAGTCAGATAATATCCAAATTGCTAGCATTATTCCTTTTGTACTTTGGGCCATTGTTAAGTAAAATAAAAGACACTTGAACACAAGTACTGCAACAGAGTGACAGTTGATCTGATAATCCAGACTGCTACTAAATGACCAATGGGCTGGATACACTGGACCAATGGATGACTCAGATCCTGGGTGGAGTAGAGCCAGGGGAGTTGGGGTTGGATGAGAAACTTCATCATGCTAATCAGAGGAGCACACAATTTAAAACTTGATTTGAATCTTTAAAGACCTGCAGTGCCAGGTCTTAGGTGCAGCACATGGGATCTCAGCAATCTTTCTCGTGGCATGTGGGATCTAGTTACCTGACCAGGAATCAAACCCGGGTCCTCTGCATTGGGAGGACGGAATCTTAGCCACTGGACCACCAGAGAAGTCTCCCCAACATGTTTTTTAAAGATATGAAAATGGTCTGTGGTTAAATAAATCTTGGAAATCTATATTAAACACATTTAACCAAGTTTATTTCATACAGAACTACTCAGAGCCTCTAACACATTAAAAGCCATTTCACATGGGGTGACTACAGAATGAATTCTTTTGTAAGCATCTGTGCCCATAGAATTCATGAGGAGTAGCGACCATGGCTCAAAGGGACGTTTTAGAACATGTTTCTTTAAAGATTTATCATAAAGACTTGTGAAAAATTATATCTGTCAATTAAAAATGCAGTCATAATGGCTTTCCTTAAAGTTGTGACATTGAGAATACTGTTTCTAGTTTATAGCAACACACACACAGGAATAGAAAAACAAGGGTAAATTCTTTCTCTGATATGATCTAAGGTTTCAAAACAACTCACCTTGAAGATCTGTGAACTGAAGTTTCCACAGATGGAGCTGCTGTTACGTATACCTCTGGAACCTAATATGAAAATTGCCTCAAGCTGTCAGGCAATGCAGGCGGTGGGAGGTGGGGAGGTGGATAGGGAGTGGAGTGGGTGGGCCAGTGGGCGGAAACAAGAGCTCTGTGGCTGACCAGGAACAACCAGGCTGATCATGATCCTACAGGAGGATGTAAGGTTTCATTTGTTTTCAAATGCTGGGCCTTGCTTTGCTTATACTTATGGGAAAATAGCGTTATAGCTTTCAAGTTTTGGCTTTTGGTATAACGTATTACTTGGCTTAAAACTCAACATTCAGAAAACTAAGATCATGGCATCTGGACCCATCACTTCATGGCAAATAGATGGGGAAACAGTGGAAACAGTGATTTTATTTTTTGGGGCTCCAAAATCACTGCAGATGGTGATTGCAGCCATGAAATTAAAAGATGCTTACTCCTTGGAAGGAAAGTTATGACCAACCTAGACAGCTTATTAAAAAGCAGAGACATTACTTTGCCAACAAAGGTCCGTCTCGTCAAAGCTATGGTTTTTCCGTAGTCATGTATGGATGTGAGAGTTGGACTATAAAGAAAGCTGAGCACCAAAGAATTGATGCTTTTGAACTGTGGTGTTGGCGAAGACTCTTGAGAGTCCCTTGGACTGCAAGGAGATCCAACCAGTCCATCCTAGAGGAAATCAGTCCTGAATATTCACTGGAAGTACTGAAGCTGAAACTCCAATACTTTGGCCACCTGATGTGAAGATCTGACTCATTTGAAAAGACCATGATGCTGGGAAAGATTGAAGGCGAGAGGAGAAGGGGATGACAGAGGATGAGATGGTTGGATGGCATCACCAACTCAACGGACATGAGTTTGGGTAAATTCCGGGATTTGTTGATGGACAGGGAAGCCTGGCGTGCTGCAGTTCTTGGGGCCACAAAGAGTCGGACACAAATGAGCAACTGAACTGAATTACTTGAGAAACCTATATGTAGGTCAGGAAGCAACAGTTAGAACTGAACATGGAACAACAGACTGGTTCCAGATAGGAAAAGGAGTATGTCAAGGCTATATATTGTCACCCTGCTTATTTAACTTCTATGCAGAGTACATCATGAGAAACGCTGGGCTGGAAGAAGCACAAGCTGGAATCAAGACTGCCGGGAGAAATATCAATAACCTCAGATATGCAGATGACACCACCCTTATGGCAGAACGTGAAGAGGAACTAAAAAGCCTCTTCATGAAAGTGAAAGTGGAGAGTGAAAAAGTTGGCTTAAAGCTCAACATTCAGAAAACGAAGATCCTGGCATCTGGTCCCATCACTTCATGGGAAACAGATGGGGAAACAGTGGAAACAGTGTCAGACTTTATTTTCTGGGGCTCCAAAATCACTGCAGATGGTGACTGCAGCCATGAAATTAAAAGATGCTTGCTCCTTGAAAGGAAAGTTATGATCAACCTAGATAGCATATTCAAAAGCAGAGACATTACTTTGCCAACAAAGTTTCGTCTAGTCAAGGCTATGGTGTTTCCAGTGGTCATGTATGGATGTGAGAGTTGGACTATGAAGAAAGCTGAGCACTGAAGAATTGATGCTTTTGAACTGTGGTGTTGGAGAAGACTCTTAAGAGTCCCTTGGACTGCAAGGAGATCCAACCAGTCCATTCTGAAGGAGATCAGTCCTGGGTGTTCTTTGGAAGGAAGGACTGATGATAAAGCTGAAACTTCAGTACTTTGGCCACCTCATGCAAAGAGTTGACTCATTGGAAAAGACCCTGATGCTGGGAGGGATTGGGGGCAGGAGGAGAAGGGGACGGCAGAGGATAAGATGGCTGGATGGCATCACCGACTCGATGGACATGAGTTTGAGTGAACTCCGGGAGTTGGTGATGGACAGGAAGGCCTGGCGTGCTGCGATTCATAGGGTCGCAAAGAGTCAGACATGACTGAATGAATGAACTGAACTGAACTGATACCTTATTATAGAAGATTGTGAGAAATACGCTGCATGGATCTTAATTTCATCATTAAAGTTCCTTTTTTTTTCCCCAGAAAACTTGAGACAAGAGTCAAATATAAAAAGCTGTCATCTCTTGAGGCTAAAGATTTGGCCAAATGCACCCTAAATTCTAAATCCTAACAATAGAGCAATAACTTCTCTCATAAATGTTGAATAATTTGGCTCTTTTCACCAGACAATAGCTTGATTGCATTGCATTGCATTTCGACTTAAGGAGTAAGAGGACAATAGCAAAAAATAGGCAAAGAAAAAAGCTCTAAGATGGAAGATAAGGCTAGGGTATGTATGAAATTAACTGCAAGCACCCACTGAAGGCGCCCTCAGGCTCTAAATCCCAGTGGGGGTAGGGAAGTCCCAGAGGTGTTAGCTTTCCAGATGACTTAGGTAAAGTTATGGGAGAGTTCCGTAGAAAAGGAATCAAATACATCCTGAATTCTGATTTAATCACATTATTACTTAAGAATACAATGTGAAGTCATTGTATTCTTGAACATTTAACTAAACATGCTTGAACACCTTTGTCAGGTACACTAGCAGCCATTGGGAATTCAACAGGTGAACAAGACTCCTGCAGAAGCTAACAAACAAGCAGCCACTGAAGCCCCTGAGTGGGGAGCAAAACAAAGGAAATAGAGTGTGTTATGATGGTCCCAACAGCGCTTTTAGATTAAATGGTCATGGAAGACCTCTTAGGAGATGACTTGGAAGGTGCAGGTGGAAGAATGAAGAGTTAGATATCCAAAGAACTAGGGGGTAGAGGATGTAGAACATTCCAGGCAAGTGCAAAGACCCAAGTTATAGAAGAGCTTGACATGCTATATAAACAGAAAGAAGTCCTGTGTGGTTGACAGTGTAAAGAACAGTAAGAGTTCTAGAAGATAATGCTTCAGGGACAAACAGAAGCCTGATCATGTAGGACAGCACAAGACACAGTAAGGACTTTACTCTGGGATAATGGATTTGGACTTCTGAGCTCCAGAACTGGGAGGGAATAAATATGTGTTGTTTTAAGCCACCATCTTTGTCATTTGTTACAGCAGCCATAGGAAATACAGGTGGGAAGAAAATTGAGTTTACCTGTACTCTCAAACGTCTAAGAGAAACAGGACTGTTAAGTGATTGATGTCATTTAATTCATAACATAGTAGATTCATCATTGAGTCAGTGTGTGGTGCTCAGCATTGTATATCTAAGAACTCATTCTCCTTGATTCATGAGGCATGATCAGATTAAGGAGGGTGAAAACATATTAACTCACAAAAGAGATATAAACCACACCACCAACTCATTGGCTTATTCATGGAAGCAGAAATACTAAATGCATCAGCTTACTCAGATCAGCAGCTAAGTGCTGCTTGACTTTGCTTGGGAGTTGTAAAGCCAGAATGATGACAATGAGCTCATTTTATTGCCTAAAGTTACCAAATCTCATAGCCTGATGCACTCATCTCTATGGGATGAGAACATTTATACTGGTCAGACGAATCCACTCTCTCCTGACTATGTTGGTACATTCTGACAAATTCTGGCTGGTAGGCAATACTTTTGTAAAGTCCTCAAAGTCTTTCTGAGTGCATCCTAAGGATAATGTCAATTTACATCATCTTCTCAGGTAGTCTCACCGGGAAGTGAGTCTCACCGGGAAGTGAGTCTCACCAGGAAGTCTCACTTCATCTTTCACTCAGTGATTCTTTCAAGAAACAGTATTCAGATCTTACTAAATGCCAGATACTTCACTAGGATTTCAGACACAAAGTAAGCTAAAAAGCCGTATTTTTCAGAAATCTCATTTCAGTGGATTAAGAGTTTTCATATATTTCTTCTGTAAATAGCAGGTCTCACTCATGTCTTAAGATTTCATGAACTCCATTTTTGCAGAATAATGTTTCCTTACCCTCATTGTCAAATTTAGGGATGATCCAACTGAGGACCTATAAAGCAGTCAATTCAATGAAAAATTCCACAATCTGGACAATTTTAAGTTATGTCCTATTTTGATCATTTTATCTAAGTATTAATATTTCACTATCTAGAGTGAAAAAGCTCAATCTCAATAATTTTTACATTCCTACAAAACAGAGAAGAGATAGTTGTGGCCACCTGTGCAATTTGCAAGAAAGGGATTTGTACACAGGGTGGTGCCTTGCAGCTCCTAGTTTTACTCTATGATACATTGCCATTGAGTGCAACTTAAGTTTTCTCAAGTCCCAAACTAAAGACTATTAAAGAAATCATAAAGTCACAACCATGCCATCCACTCTGGTTTGCATACAAAAATTACTTGCACATCTAACCAATAAATCTCTGGTTATGGAACTATAGGGGTTTTTTATCATCTCTTCCATGAAAACCATGTTTGGTAAACTTCCCTTCTTGGTTTGTTGTGGTATAAATCAAGTTTGAAAGTTAATATAAACTGGAAACTAGTATAAACTACAAAGGACTAATGGAGAAGTGATTTTTCTGGGTGACCTATAAGAAGTCACTCAGCTCCTGGCCTCAGTTTCCTTCTTTGTAAATGTTAAATTTTATGTCTTTAGTTTTCTCAATCCTAAGATTCCATGATTTTTTGAGAATCTCTGGTAAATAGCACCACAAAACGTTAAAAGTTATTTCGTTTATTTATAAGGAATCAGATCCATTTTATGGAAACCCTTTGGTGAAATTCCATTTTGAGTAGTTTTGAGGCCATGACCATACAGTAGATATTGTCCCTGCTGTTATGAAGTGTTCAAGAGAAGGGAGAGGCATCATTAAATAAAGACTCAGGAAATCCACAATGACGTTTATGAAACAACTTTTTAATTTCAATTGTATATTTACAAAAAGACAGAGAATAAGCAGCGGGAAGGCAGGAATGATGCCTGGCCACCTCCCACCTGAGGGTGCAGAAAGGGGCCATGGACAACATGTATGTGTCAGACTGATCTTCCCTGCCATTATTGATAACAGCAATGGACAAAAGGCTTCAGTGAAGGAGGTCAGTGTATTTGGGAAGAGGCAGACCATCTGTTCAGTCCGTGTGCCTGAGAAGGAAGAAGGCCCGTCAGTCTATTGAGGCCTTGGCTCTTTATAGGCTGAGGCCCTTCTCTTGGAAGTTTTAGGCCGCCTTCTCCAGGGCATGTAGGGGTCAGGGGGATGATACCTGGGAAAACCCCTATGGACCTCAGGGACCCGTTGCTGATAACAGGGTGGAGGGAAGCGGGACATAGGCGGCTGGGGACCATACTGAAAGTCACCTTGGACGGCAAATTCTGTTTGGATAGATGGGGGGACATCTGAATGTAAATAGTTTAAGGAGAATTGATCCGATTGGAAAGGATGGTCTGAAGAAAAACAGGTTTCCTGGGGACAGAATGGGAATGGAGGCATCACCTGGTGTAAGGGGATGGGATGACGTTGTGGGGACAAGAGCGGAAACAGGGGTGGGCAGGGAGGCGTGGGGAGCAGGGGTTGGCGCCCTGGGAGAGGCAAAGGTCTGGGCAGAGGGCAAGCCGGCTGATCTCCGCAGACCAGGGGCTGCCTCTCAAGCCTCCGGCCAGGTCTTCTTCTCCCAGGGCCATCCGGGATCCACTTGTCCACTGGGTCCCGCCGGGGCAGCTCTACCCCCCAAGCGTCGGCCACGTGGGCCAGCAGGAGCTGGGAGAGGTGGCGGTGTGCGCACTGGTTCCAGTGCACTCCGTCCGTCTGCAGGTACTTCCCTGTGTGGCGGCGGAAGTGGAAGTGCAAGTCCAGCACATCGAAGCCGTGCTTTTGGGCCTCGGCAGAGCTGTAGAAATTGGCTTCGATCACACTGATTTTCACGGAGGAGGAGGTAAACTGGACCTCGGGCGGGACGAAGCGGCTGGTGATTTTGTCGCCCACGGGCATGGCCGTGTTCCACACCAGGAGGCACGACTCGGACAGCATCTGGCGGAGGCGCCCAAACAATCTCTCCAGGTTCCGCCGGTAACTAGGCCAGAAGTCCTTCCCGTACCTGGTGATGTCCCAGAGGCACGAGTTCATGATGACCAGGTCCGGGTGGTGCTCGCCGGACTGCAGCTCCTCCAGGACGTCCTCCAGGTAGTCGGAGTACACGCGCGTCAGGAAGTAGAAGCGCACCAGGTGCTGGCCGGAGCAGAACTGGCGCACCTCGCGGTAGTGCGTGCCGTTGTGCATGTGGCCCTGCTGGCCCCCATGCACGAGCTCATCCTGCTCGAAAGTGTGCTCCCCCTTGGCCTTGAGCTGGCTGAGTGTGAGCAGGCAGTCCTTCTGCAGCAGGAGCACCAGATCCTTGTACACAGCCCTCTGGACCGAGTCCCCCAGGATAACCACGAACTTGTTGTGGAGCAGCTGCCGCACTTCGGAGGCCAGTAGATGGACCATGACGTCTGCACCGCCTAGCTCTTTTCTTTCACTCAGCGGGTCTGCGGAAGGCTAGGATAGAAGGAGAGAACGCATGGGAGGGACCAACCTCGCGCAGGACAGGACGCAGGAAGGTTCGGTAAGGTGGGCCTGCCCAGGGACTGGGCTGGAACTCTGGCCTGGGGCGTCTGAAGGGTGGGGCTCCACTACCCTTAGCCCGGAGAGAGGGGAGCCTGGAGCCAGAAGCCCTGGTTGGCCCAGAGGAAGTTTCTGCCTGAGACTTGACTTTGAATACCCAGGAAACCCAAGTTCCATGGCCAGGAAGGGCCTCCGCCCTCCCCAGCTGGAGGTGCATCACCCGGTGCCTGGACGCAACTCGGATGCCTGACAAGTGAAGAATGGTTAGGCAGACTTTGCAGAGGTTAAATAATGAGGATTGTGATTAAGCAAGAACACGGAGTGTCATATACTAACGTTAGCTGAAGAAGTTATATACCATATATGTGGCCATATCACTGAAATGGTGTAAAATAGCTATGCATACTAAGTTGCTTCCCACCAGGCTCCTCTGCCCATGGGATTCCCTAGGCAAGAATACTGGAGTAGGTTGCCATTTCCTTCTCCAATAGATATGCATAGGTAACATTGAAAGAAAATACACAAAACCAGCTTTAAATAGATAGTAGGATCATGGGGGACTTGCTTCCCCTGTCCTCTTTTTTGTAAATATACTTTACATAGTCTTAAAATCAATTTTAATAAGAACTTAATGTTTCTTATCAATGGAACTTGTAAAAAATAAAATTATAATTCACAAGTGCTTCAGCTGCAATATTCTTTGTTTTTTATTTGAAGGAAATTGACTTTGGCATAAGAAATATATTGAGCTAAAGACCAATGAGAATCTATGTATCTCATGTATCTAAAGGCAAGATATAAGTTTTCTGAGGAAGGTGACCCTTCCCCGACCAAGGAGAGAAGCGTCAAGAAAGAAGAAAACAAGGAACTGTCAATACAAAGATGAGTCTGCATAAACAAACCTTACTAAAATAGCCCTTATTTCCCATTAGGAACCCCTTATATCCCCTTCTCCACACTTTATTATCCTTGAAACACAATTCCCTTTGTTCTCTGTTAAAATGGTAATATAAGCCCAAGTCTACCTAGTTCTTTGAGTTCCATTCCTTTTCTGTGAACTGTTGTGCACACAGATATTAATTTAAAAACTATATGCCTTTTCTATTTATCTACGGTAATTTTATTCACAGGGCCCCAGATACTAATCCTAAGAGTATAGAGAAAAAGTTTTTTCTTTCCCAGAACACTGAATAAGCTGTTAAAAGTTGTGAAACTCATCTTCAGAACTTCAGATTGAGTTTATTTCAAGCTGCCATTTACAGCCATATCCACTAATGAATAAACGCTGGAAACACACTAAAATACTAAGTCTCACATGGGGAGGAACATGGCATGCCCTTCACACACTTACAAAGAAGCTGTTAAAATCTGCTGTGGCTTGATATTTGTAGGCTATCATGCATTAGTAAAAATTTTAATAGGTGTGGTGGATAGCTATTAATAAATTACACATTTGGTTTTTAAAAGCTATACTATTTGTGGTTTTAAATGAGTATGAGCCCAAAAATAAAAACATGAAGTTGGGTAGAGTACAAAAGTGTTCCCCTAAGAGAACAGTTAGAAATATTGGCTTATTTGAATCTTCATTCAAAAACATCTGCTATCAAATAAAAAGCTTAAAACCAAGATTTTGCTCATTGTAGTACAACAAAATTAAACATAAACTCCAAATCCCACTGGGGCTCAGGCATATTCTCTAGTTTATATTCACTCATTCATATAACTCACACTAGTTTATATTCACTTATTCATCCAACTCACACTTCCTAAGCACTGACTAAATGCTCCACATGGGGATTCCCTGGTGGCGGAGAGGTAAAGAACCTGCCCAGCAAGCAGGAGACATAGGTTCTATCCCTGGGTAGGGAAGATCCCCCGGAGAAGGAAATGGCAACCCACTCTAGTATTCTTGCCTGAGAAATCCCTTGGACAGAGGAACCTGGGAGGCTCCAGTCCTGCTGCTGCTGCTGCTGCTGCTAAGTCGCTTCAGTCGTGTCCGACTCTGTGTGACCCCATAGACGGCAGTCTACCAGGCTCCCCCGTCCCTGGGATTCTCCAGGCAAGAACACTGGAGTGGGTTGCCATTTCCTGCTCCAATGGATGAAAGTGAAAAATGAAAGTGAAGTTGCTCAGTCGTATCCAACTCTTAGCGACCCCATGGACTGCAGCCTACCAGGCTCCTCTGTCCATGGGATTTTCCAGGCAAGAGTACTGGAATGGGGTGCCATTGCCTTCTCTGGCTCCAGTCCATGGGGTCGCAAACAGCTGGACACTACTTAGCAACTACACAACAATAACAAATGCTCCACATGGGGTATATAGAGATGTGTAAAACCTGGTCTTGCTTTTCAGGAGCAGATCAGATATATTCATTGATAACTGTAATACAAAGTTGAGAATGCTACAGTGTTAGTTGCTCAGTCATGTCTGACTCTTGAAACACCATGGACTGTAGCCTGCCAGGCTCCTCTCTCTAGGCAAGAATACTGGAGTTGGTTGCCATTTCCTTCTCCAGGGGACCTTCCTGACCCAGGGATCAAACCCAGGTCTCCTGCATTAGCAGGCAGATTCTTTACCATTTGAGCCACCAGGGAAGCCCATAGACAAATAAACAAAGGATGTGAAACTGGTTTGTAAACAGAGCTGGGCTGCTAGGGCGATAAGGAATCATGTCTGTGCACAAGTGTGCCAGGGTGCCTGTTCATGTCCAGGTCAGGATGTGAGTCTGGAGGTCTGCCAAAACAGAGTGAGACGCAGGCAGAATGGAGCACTGAAAGCGGCCAGTCAGGAGGAAGCTTTGTATCTGTATCTGTCTTTGACTGGCTGTGTGATCCTGGGCTAGTCCCTGCCCTATCTGGTGCCAGGGTCCTTTCCCGTACAATGACAGTCCCGGGTTTCATGCTGCAGACACCCAGTTTCACCTTCTAGGCCAGGCAGGGCTGGTCCTTTGTGCTCCCTGGGATTTGAGTATGCAGTGAGGAAGAGAGTCGAGAGAGAAGAAATCATCAGAGAAGGGTTGGAGTAGAAAGGAAATGTGGAAGGGGGGTGTGACAGAGCATCTGGAAGAGCAGACTCAAGGCCAGGACGGGAAACGGCCAGAGGCTCTGGGTCAGCTACCTTCAAGTGCCATGAAAACAGAATGAGCAGGTACAATGGACGTTCAGGATCTCTGCAAACAGGACTCCTCTACCCCAGACCCAAGTCTCCAAAGTGTAAAGTGAAATCTTTTCCCAGTGTTTTCAGGGTTCCCATGCTTGCTCCTTGGAAGAAAAGCTATGACAAACCTAGATAGCGTATTAAAAAGCAGAGATGTAGTTGTGTGAGAGTTGGACCATAAAGAAGGCTGAGCACTGAAGAATTGATGCTTTCAAATTGTGGTGTTGGAGGAGGCTCTTGAGAGTCCCTTGGACAGCAAGAAGATCAAACCGGTCAATCCTAAAGGAAATCAACCCTGAACATTCATTGGAACAACTGATGCTGAAACTGAAGCTCCAATACTTTGGCCACCTGATGAGAAGAGCAACTCATTGGAAAAGATGCTGATGCTGGCAAAGATTGAGGGCAGGAAGAGAAGGGGGTGACAGAGGATGAGATGGCTGGATGGCATCACCGACTCAATGAACATGAGTTTGAACAAACTCCGGGAGATGGTCAAAGACAGGGAAGCTTGGCGTGCTGCAGTCCATGGGGTTGCAAAGAGCTAGACATGACTGAGTGACATGTCAGAGCAACAAACGCTACCCCAGTTCTACGTGCCCTCTCTGGGTTGGACTCTGGTCATACTCTGTCCTAGTCCCCTAAGGTAGAGGACACCATTCCTTTCCATTAGAATTCCCTCCCCTAGGGTGGCAGATGTGACAACAGAGTGCGGTCTCCTTCAGCGGTACTGTGTTTACAGGTCCAATACATTGCTTCTCTGTGTGTGAAGTGCCCTGGGCTTGAACTCATGGATGTGAGTCAAATTTGCTGCTTACAAGTTGTGGAGAATGGAGGCACTTAAGTATATTTGTGAAAAACAACGCTTTTCATCTGTAATTTTCCTCAACTGTAAAATGGGACTTTTAGCACCCACTTCAGAGATTTGATCTGAAGAAGTGGTTAGAACAATGTCCTGATAAATAGGGTGGATATGAGTTACTATTTATAAAGCAAGTTCAAGAACACTTGGATAATCATCTGTAAACGAGGGTTACACTATTTGTGCTGTAGAGATCAAATGACAAGAAGCAAGTGAGATTTTGAATAAAACAAAACTAATGTTATTTGAACAGATACCCATGCCAAATGCTTGGCAAGTGTTACCCGATTTGTGAGATAAGAAGGATCTTCATGTGATGGAAGTGAAAGTCACTCTGTTTAGTCGCTGAGTTGTGTCCAACTCTTTTTGACCCCCTGGACTGTAGCCTGCCAAGTTTCTGTCCATGGAATTCTCCAGACCACAATACTGGAGTGGGTAGCCGTTCTCTTCTCCAGGGGATCTTCCCAACCCAGGAACTGAACCCACGTTTCCGCACCGCGGGCAGATTCTTTATCATCTGAGCCACCAGAGAAGCCCACCAGGGAAGATTTAAAGCTACTGATGGCAAACTGTCCCTGTGGGAGATAGCCCTTAGAGCAGAACCTCCTGCAGTCTGAACCCCAAAGCTCAGGCTCAGGTCAGGGAGATGGGAGAAAAGTGTTTCAGTGTGCCTTTAAGCATAGACAGGAAATCCTTTGGGCTTCCCAGGTGACTCAGTAGTAAAGAATCCGCTTGCCAATGGAGGGGACTGAGGTTCAATTCCTGGGTTAGGAAGATCCCATGAAGAAGGGAACGGCAACCCACTCTAGTATTCCTGCCTGGGAAATCCCATGGACAGAGGAACCTGGCAGGCTACAAGCCATGGTCACAAAGAGTCGGACACAACTCAGCGACTAAACAGCAGCAGCAGTAACAGGTAATCGTTTACTCCGCCTGCTCAGGGGAGATGATCCATGTGACCTTAGGGGGTTGGGGAGCTGCAAGTGAGAATACAGATATTGGGTTGATCAAAAAGTTCCTTTGGGTTTTCCAAGGCTGTTGTGGACAAACCTGAAGGAACTTTTTGGCCAATTCAATATAGATAGATATGATCTCAAGCAAGAGACCTGCAAAAATTAAAAGACCTGTGTTTTAGAATAGCCAAAACAAATTTCTACAGATTTTAGAGCCTCACAGTATTTGAGAAATTCTGGCTGCCTTATATGCTGACCAGTGAACCTAACCCACCCAGATACTGTTACAAGGGCTTAGAGCCAAAATCAAGCAAAAATGTCCAGCTGAGAATTTCTTGCTGTTCTTCTGCAATGTAACATGCAGACTGGACTGTAGAAAAGAAGGGAGGAGGAAGTGACTGGGAAGAAACATTCCAGTTAGAAGCTGAAACTGAAAGGAAATTCATGAAATTCTTGATAAACTTCCTGTCACAACTGTAACAGGATTAACAAATCAGACCTCCTCAGGACCGTGGGAAAAAATCATTTAAACTAAGATGTCAAGCATGAAAAACAAAACCTAACAAAAAACAAAGTAATTTTTTCGGGGGTGGGGTGAATGAAGAATAATTTGGAGAGCTGAATCTTCTCTGGTCTAAAAAAAAGAAAAGTTGGCAAGTTTCATTTTCAAAGCTCCTTTGATTTATAAAAATGAAACAAAAGAGATTTGAAAACTATCAGTTCAGTGATTTTTTTTGGCCTAAGGGTTTTTCTTTGCTTCAAACTTGCAAAAACTTAACAGCTATTTTATAGATTAATTGACTCGTTCATTAAGAAATTTATTGAGAACCAGATATAATGCTAGGTGCAAGGAGTAGTTATAAAAAGGCAGTCTCTTTCAAGAGGATGGGTAAGAAAAGTGGACACATAAAAATATCAGTTAGAACTGATGATGTAAATGAAATATCAAAGCTGGTATGAAGAGTCAAGGAGGAGGGAAGAGGAGATAAATGGATGATCAGTGCAATCTGTGAGTCCAACCTCAAATTAAAATCGATTTTTAAACGAGTTTTATGATGATTCCTCAAATTTTAATTGTAAGCAGTTTCATGTTTTTCTGTTTTCAGAGTAAAATCTGGGCTTTGGCTAATGCTCTGACAGAAATATACATTATTAATGGCTACTATTGATGCTACAATAAATTATTTTGAGGCATCTTGCTTATATTTCTGTTCGGGGATAATTAATTTTTAATGGCTTCATAAACCATCATTTATAAAATCATTGACTAATGCATTATAACTATCACAAACCAAACACATAGCATTTGGTTTTTTATTAATCAGTGGGTTGTAGAAATTACGTTAGTCTTTTTGCTTTTCTTATTGATTTTTGGTAACAGGAAGAGTGGCAAAGATATATAGGCCAGTTACTCCAGAGACCCTACGAAAAAGTCTTAAATCACACAGGTAATCACTAACAATTAGGATGCTGTTTTGATTAGTTGTAGAAGTACTTTACCTAGTTCCAAGTTTCTTGCACATGACTAACCATCTTAATGCAACATTGTACTAGGCATATAAAACAGATCATTTTCTCCTAACTGCATTTTTGGTGATCACATCTATGTTTGAACTATCTAAGATTCCCTTAAATGTTAATAGAACAGATAGTGCAAATAAGAAAATTATTTTTCATGAGCCCACCTGTACAGCATACCAATTCTTGATATTTGTTTAGTTTTCTAAGTGGAATTTAATCTTGTCAAAAATTAAATTGGTATCATGTCAAGTTTTCAAATGAAAGAGAAAAGCAAAAGATTCAAATTTCTCTTCTGAGGACGGGGATTTCTCAAGAGACTGACCTTTTTGATTTGGGCCAAGTTACTGGAAATCATGCAGTCCTATTATTTTAAAAAGTGGTTTTAGGTGAAATTTTTAAAGATATATGAAAGTACTGTGAAATTCTATGATAAATAAAGCAACAGAAAGTTGTTTTTCAAATAGTAATCATTGGAAAGACCGATTTTAATGCCGCACCCCCAATAACCTCACGTGCAATATAGGCCTTAGCTCTGCAGTTCATTAATTCAGAAAAAATATAGAAAACACTTTGTATACCTTGGTCTGTGAAGCTGTCATTCTGTAAGTTTGGCTACATCCTCCAACAACCCTCATGGTTCCTCTGCCCCATCCCAACACATATGTCATATGACCCCTATTTCTCACTTGGCTATTCAGTTAGTTATACGCCACAGCTAAAATCTCAGAAACTTACGGTATAAATTGAAAGTTGAATTTAGACTAATGATCTTCAAACTGGGCTCCACGAAACCATTAAAATCTCCTTGTGGAGGCATGAATCTCTGTGGACACATTCAAATTTGTATCCATACCGTCTTCACTGGGCCACAAGCTTAATTTGTGATTTTTTTGGGGGGGTGGGTAATAAAATACCAACAGAAGAATTGCACACATTTGAAGAGTTTGAAAATTGCCAAGTTTAAAAATCCTTAAGGCAGCATATTTTTCGCATTGTAGTAGTCTAATATAAAAAATTTCCTATGGACTACACAAAGAAATGCAGGAAACATCCTTAATGAATGAAATCCTCACTATCAGGTTCATAGTACCTGATAGGCAGGTAACTTCTATACAAACAAGAAATAAACTATGGAGACTTTATTCAAAGAGCCCCATTAAACAAACAAAAAGCAACAAACAAACAAAACCCACAAAACTTGTGTTTTACCAAAGACTGCGATTCATGGGGTCGCAAAGAGTCGGACACGACTGAGCGACTGATCTGATCTGATCTGATCTGAGTGTAAAGTGGAAAAAAAAATCAGCCAAAAAATCAAAGCAATTCAAACAAAATGTGATTTCAATCATGTACAGCCATTGACAAACTTCCACATTCTGGTCTTCCACATTCCACCATTTTACTTAAACCACATTTGCTAATTCTCTACCTATTAGTCCTTTAACAGGAATGAGATACTGAAAGGCAGTGACCCCGCTTTCACTTCGAGCAGATGACAAAGTCAAAAGTGGACTCTGGCCTTGAACAGCTGTGTGCTCTGGGATGGCCTCCCCCACCCCCAACCACCCCCCCCCCCCCCGACCCCTGCGCCGCAATTTTTTCTGTTGTCAAACAGGGGTAATAGCCCCCACTTCACTCAATAATAGTGAAGATAAAAGATCCACGTCAGCGTCCATCATGGGCCTAGGAAAATACCAGTCTTGCATTAGGCACCTTTAAACCCTTAGCACAACTCCTCCCCTGGGGAGCACACTAAGCCTGCTGAGGGCAGCTGGCTCTGGCTCCCTCCCTCACACTTCAAACCCACAGTTCCTCTCCTCCCTCCTGCAGGGGCCAAGAGATACCTCCTCAGGTGTGAAGGCGATCCCTCAACTCACGGCCGGTCTCCTACATGCCCGGGCACTTTGCTCCAGGAGGTCCCTCAGAGAGGGGAGAATTATGCATTCCACGTTTTCTTCACTCTCCCTGGGCTGGCTCCTTTCTTTAAACCTTAAACATATTCTAGTTTCTTGCTTTAAAAAAGAAAGGAAACTTCTTTGACTCCACCTCCAGGACAGTCCTATCTTTTGTTTCTACTTCAAGGCCACTTTTTACAAAGTTGTTTGAACTGGCTGTGTCTGGGTCCTCACCTCCCACTCACTCCTCCGTTTACTTGAAATTTGGCTTCCAGCTCCACCAAAGCGAAGAAACGTTTGTCAGCAAATCCCCAACGATTTCCTTGTTCCTTTCAGCGGCTGCTTCTTGGGCCTTATCACATCTATAGCATTCCTAGTTCCCCGGGGCTGGGGCACTGCGGAAGATTCCCCTCTGTAACCCTGCCCGAGAGTCTGACACCGAGGCCGCCCGTCTCACCTCCCCCATATCCTTCGTGAGTTTCTCTTTCTCTGGCGATCCCCAAACGTCGGTCTTTCTCAAGGCCCACTCACTGCCTCCCTCCTTCCTTTCTTCAGCATTCTTTCCCTCGGTAAATTCATCCACACTCTCTGCGTCCACCCGTAAGGTGAACAGAAAGCCCTCTTTGTCCCTACAGTTCTGGTTTACCTCTGTTTTTCCAGACTAATTGTTGATCGCCACCCTTCCCCTAAAAGTCCTAGTTAGGATGGAAACAAACGATACACTCCCCATATCACTTACTATTTGTATGCAGATGACTCCGAATTGGGGCCTTAAAAGCACAGAGGCTGAGAAGGTGGGCCCTCGAGTCAGCCCCCTGGGTTTAAACCCTGCTCCATTGCTTTATTAGCCTCTGAGACCCTGGGGCGATAATGTAATCTCTCTGCACTTAAGAAATCTTACCTACAAAACAGGAATACTAACACGGACTTCTTTTAGAATCGAGGGTTAAATGAACACATGCGAAGGCCTTTGCATACGGTCTACCATATTTTTAAGTGAATAAATTTAGCTATCTCAAACTTGTCTCCTGAGTTCCTGACGTTGTAGTGAGTAGAATAAGGTGAGTTCAGGTGAGATTTCCTAGACGGGGGGTGGGGCAGGGGAGGAGCAAGAGGTGACTTAGTCTGTGTGGGCTTTTTATCACTTGTAAATTCTTTGGATACCACTATTCTCCCGTCAAACTGAGGCTGAATTCCTCACCGAAGACTCCTGTGACCTTTGAACAATCCTTCCAAAGGTAAATATCGGTCATCCATGGGAATGACGGTGGTCTATTTTTCTGTGCACTTTCAGAGAACTGCTATACAATTTATGCTTAATATTGGCTGGGGATAACTTGGTGGAAATAAACTCTGCTTCTAAAATGCTTGGGTCAAGTCATTTTTATTTTTCATGACTGGCCATTTCCACCATTCCTAAAACATCAAAATTCTTCAGTGACAACTTGGATATGGATCAGCTCAACAGTTTCTTGGCAATTAAAAGAAAAAAAAAAAAGATGTAATTTTAGAAAATACTTTAGGAATGAGAATGTTGCTATATATTTTAGGAAACTGAGCACAGTTTCACCTCTTTTAGATTTTATGGCTAACTTTTCTATTTTCCATAGATTTCTCATAATACCTACGGAAGTGTGTCTTACTTTGATCGAAACTTTTCAAAATAGGAGAGATTTTATTTTATACATGTTTTCTCATATTTCTCAATTTCATATCTTCATTTTCATCTGATACACTAGCCTGACTACAACAGTTTGCATTTACAGACTTTGTTTTTTAACCTAGGAGATGATCCTTCCTTCTGTGCATCTCTCCAAAGCTTGTGGATGAATTACAGAGCTTGTGTATACCCAGAGGGCTTTTTCTTAAGCGCTCCCTGTTTGATCTGTGACTCAGCATTGTGTTCCCTAACCCCTTCCTCTCCTGAAATTCTGTTCCTTCTTTAAGACCCAGTTTAAAATACAGTTCTAAGAGCCTTCTCTGTTCCCAGAGAGAAAAATTCCCCCCTTCCTCTGACAGATACCTCTGTTTAGCCCTTGGTTCTGGCTTCTCTGGTGGTTCAGATGGTAAAGAATCTGCCTACAATGCAGGAGACCAGGGATCAATCTCTGGGTTAGGAAGACCCCTGGAGAAGGGAATGGCTACCCACTCCAGTATTCTTGCCGGGGAATTCCATGGACAGAGGAGCTTGGCGGGCTACAGTCCATCGGGTTTCGAAGAGCCGAACATGACTGAGTGACTTTCTGCTTTATTGTATAATTAACTGTCTATGTGTCTTCCTACTCCAGTACATCCTAGTCCTGGGGAGCAGAAATGGGTCTCACCTATCCTTGTACCCCTCATGGACCAGTGTCTGAGGCAGAATATGGTTATTACCCATTGAGCATTTACCCTGTGCAAGGCCTCTTCTAGACTCAGGACCTAGTGAAGAAGGAACTATTATACCCATTTTATAGATGAGTAAACTGAGGCTTGGAGAAGTTATGTCAATCATCCAAGGTTGTACAGCTGCTGAGAAGAGACAGCACTCACCCCTTATGGACAGTGACTCTTCTGCTTGATTAGATAAGCATAAGATTTTGTTTTGCTTCTTTAGGAGGAAATATGGCTCCAGAGACTGAGCTTTTAACCTCAGCTATACATATATAGTGAAATCAAGAGGAAAAAATAATTTTACAAAAAAAAAAAAGTTGCATATAGTTTTCCTTTTTTTTTTTCTCTGTTGATAAACAAAACAAAGCAATGCTGTGTGAACAGCTTTAAATTTTTCTTTGTGAAAACAGGACAAGTATGAAGTCAACCTAGTTTTTTACCACTTATAGTTAACAATTCTGAGTGAGTCAGTGGGAAAGTCAGGGCTGCACTAAAGCCACATTTGTGTTTCAAATGTTTCTATACTTACATTGACTACTCTAGATTCAACAGTTGAGTAAGAAGTTTCCATGATTGTAAAGGGTTGGGGTGGGGGTAATAATATTGACTAAATTACATTCAACTGATGAACAAGTTGGATTCTGAAAATTCTGTCTCTAGGAAGGGCCACAGAAGCCCATGTAACCAGCGATGACAGCACTAGTCTGAGTCAGCAGGCCAAAGGTTTCTGCCACCACCAATGCTCACTTTACCTCTGTGTGTTTAAGCTTGAAGTTGGAGAAATGGCCCCTATGTTCCTCTAGGGAGATTGTCCAGAAGAGCTTTTAAAATGACATTATTTTATTATTGCTGTTGGTATTATTTTTAAACAATATTATCTAGTATTCAGATAGGTTTATATGGGGAACAAAGGTTTTGAATGGGAAAATGGGATTCTAAGAGCCAGTTTCTGTCTGCTCCCTACCAACACTATTTGGTAGAGGGATCTGGAAGGTCTGGGTTCCCACTGCTCTGTGTGGGATTTCCCTAGGTTTCAAGCCCAAGGCTGGGAACAAGAGGAGGGACCAGGTGGAGGGGAGAGGGCCAAGGGAACTGAACCCACCACCACACCAGGCCTTTCCCAAGTCATGCTTTCCTCCCTTCAGATCTGAGTTTGGGCCTAAGAGTTTGTTCCTACTGTGTGTTCAGCAGAGCTCTTACCCCTTATCCCTCAGTAACAAAACTAATCCAACGGCACTGCCTACCTCAGGGTTAATTGTGGAAATGAAATGCTCTGTAAACTCCATGGATGTTAAATGTTATTCTGAGTCATCTCAGCATATTTGGGGGATGGGACTTAGCAGTTAAGGAAACTGTCCAGTGAAATGAAGTGTTATCTTATTATTTAAAAATTTAACTTATTATTTAGTGACATTGTTTAGTACCCTCCAAACAGTATGCTCAGTGTTTTGTCTTCTCTATTTATTCCTCTTAAGACCTGGATAAAATTGGTACTTCATTTTCTCCATTTTACACATTCAAAAATTAAAAGATTGAGTCATCTGCCCAAGGTCATCCATTTTATAAAAAGCAGAGCTAGGAGTCATAACCGATGCCAAGCCTTTGTGGTCAACCACAACATAAAAGATTACACAGACAATAGAAGCGTCATCTCTTTTCTCCAGTTCACAGCTCACTGTTTCCTTGCACTGTATGCTTTTAGAGATTTAGTGGCTTATCAGTCATGCACCCTTATTAGACAATATTACAATGATAACAGTTGTCTCTTTAGGACTCTTCAGTTAAGTGGAGGTGGGGTGGAGTGGACTAGGCTGGTGATTCCTTCCTATACATTAAGTGCCCCAAAAATGAGGATCCTAAGAAAGGCTGGTCAGAAATGTGAAATAGTAATGCTTAAAATAAAATGGCAAAACTGAAAGTACTTACTCATTAAAGTAACTGGTGATTTAGAAATGTACTTCTCAGTTGGTCCTAGATCTTTTCCCTAGAGAGACTCCTTTCTCCGCTGGAGGTTGAAGCGTCAGGTGGGAGAGCCCAGAACCTGGGCTCAAGGCAGGTAAATTCACCTCTGGGGGCTGCTCCGTTTGTGAGCCAGCGTCTGGGGAGAAGAGGCCATTTCCGGTGGCATCTGGAGCAAATAACATAAATCAGCACTTTCTTGCATTAGGAAGTGGAAGACTAATGACGGAAGCGTTAAGAACTGGGCAAATACGAAACAAACTGGTAAGTAAATCAAACTAGAGCTTCTTCCTGAAATTTGGCTCTTAGCTTGCTTTCATTGCACATTTCTAAGTAATCTGGGTGTAATGTCTATTGACTCTTGCTTTGTTTCATTTTAACAATTCAAACTCTGGGTTCTTATCACCCTTATTCGTGTGGTTTGTCCACAGCTGGGAAAGCTATTAGAAGGGGAAAGGGGGAAAGACTGGGGACTGGAAGCAGAAGTGAAAAGAGAGATAAGAGAAAATGATGAGAGGAAGACTGGTCCCTTTTCTAATTAATTTTTTAAAGTCAGAATCCTGAATTTTTGTATGGGGGCATTAGAGTTTACAGGCCACTTTCCAATCCCTTCCCTTGCTCCTCCCACCTCCTGTGGGTGGCAGGATAGGCCATTCTGCAGCTGCAGAAAGCAAGGGGTCTCAGCCACAGGCCTCTGGTAAACAAAGTGGCAAAGCCTCCTCTCCTGCTCCCCTGGAAACCATCAGGTGACAGGAAAGGGAAATGGGAAGTGGTTCTCTGATTGATTAGATAAGCTCAGAGCTTTGTTTTGTTTGGGAAGGATCTGACTTGGAAGAGGAGTATCACTTCTACACATCCCAAGAGGAAAGAGAAGGAAGAAATAAATCAGAAAAAAAAGAAAACAAAAAAGAGGAAGTGAAGTTCTAGAAGTTTTCTCCCAAGAGTGAACTTTCTAAAGTATGTCAAACACTTTAGGATAAGGTATCTCTCCATTGCTTTAAATGGTGTAAGATACCTAAGGAACAAGAGTAACAGATTCCAAAATAGTGCTGAAATAATGTCCTTCATCCCTTGATTTTTTTTTTTAAATTCTGTTTCAGGTAAATTGGCCTATTAAGTGATGCATTTATCTTTTCTTGAAAAATATTACTTTACTTTGCTCACTGCTCAATGTATGGCTTAAGAATTAATCCCACACATTACACTGTTTTTATATCCTATTTTCTATAGCCACAAATCAAATTATTTCACTTTTCCCATGAATTTAATTACAATCATTACTGTGTCTCAAGGCAGGGCTGTACCTAGAACCCAACTGATAACTTTTGTATTTTAAACTTCAGAGTGGCTTGTGACATCACTTTGAAAATGTGCCATTATTTGATTCTAGCTATTCTACAAATGAGTTGCAAATCTAACTTTAGTATTTTAAAATTCAGAGTAATTTGTGAAATAACTTTGAAAACTTGCCATTATTTTGAGTCTAGCAATTCTGTAAATGAGTTGCAGATCTTTCCAGTTCTCTAAATTCCAGCTAGTGTGTACATGGTGAGAATAAAAGAACAATTTAGAGGATGACTAAAATTCACATAATCATCCTAAGACCAGAGAACAGAGGAGCTGTAATAATGCAAATGCTAATCTCACTTGTACTCTTTAAATTCAAAATGAATTTTTTTGAGACCAAGTAACAGATTATTTCCCACAGATTTTCTTACTTCCAAGAACTTATTATGATATATGGAGAGAGTTACAATTGCTGTTCTGGCCCCATTTCATGTTCTATAGCTCAGTGAGCTGGCTTTCTCACCCAGCTTTTTCCTAAAAGATAATGAGAACTATGCATGTATAATGTTTTACACTTAAAATGTGCTATCACAATAAATCCTGGTTTACAAAGTAAGGCAAGCTCTCATTATCTTCACTTTGCAGATGGTGAAACTGAGGGAGAGCTGAAATGACATACGTCACCTTGATGGGTCAGCACAGGATGGAGCACACCTGAGTGCAGGCGGGCATGTTCACGGCCCTCTGCGGGGGAAGTCAGACAGGGTACACTGGCCTCACTGTCATCTTTACACCATTTTGCTTGTTTCTAGAAGCTACTTAATGCACAGGGTGCAAAAGTTCAAAAGGTGTATGAGAAGTAAGTTTCTTTCACTTTCTTGTTCCCTAATCCCTTACTCTTCTTTCTAGAAACAATACTGTCACACCTTGTCTATTCTACCAGAAATATTCTCTGCAGATATTCTATATGTCTCTGAAATATTTTATTCTCTTTTTTCCTTTTGAAAGAGTAAACTTCCATTTTTATTGAAGGCTCTGGAAAAAATACAAACGCCGCTTAGAACCAGTAGTAAACTGCAAAAAATCTGGTAAATCATCCAGACTGTTGTAAGCACTTAGGTGTTTTGAAATGCTGTAGAAAACTCGAGAGTCACAACAGCCTATGAAAAGAGGTGGGCTACTGTCCTTTTGGATTTGGCCCTGATATCCCATCTGGGGATAACTCAGAAAGCTTGATCTTGATTTGTGATGTGGTAATTTCATGTCTTTTGATGGAGAGGACTGGAGCCAGAGTGATGATGCTATGAAATAAAGTGAACTGCCGCATGTCTGACTTTGGGGCCAAACAGACTTGGGTTTGAAACTTGATTCTTTCACTTTGGGAGTCACTTAACTCCTCTGTGACACTGCGATTTTCTCATCTGTGAAATAAGGATAGTAATAACCACTACCAAGAGGCATGGGTTTAAGGAGAAAATAGATCCAAGTACCAGGTACACTGCCATGGCTAGTAAAATATATCTGTATCATTAGTCATGGCTCATTTTATTCAGTCTTTCCCTCATTCATTCAAAATAATTGTGGTAGGCACTGTACGAAGTGCTGGGGAGAAATCGCTTGGGGAGAAATCGCTGTGAATATGGTGGGGGGAACCCCAAAAAACCCTTGCCCTTATTGAGTTGATCTTTGTGTTAGGGGAGGCAGGTAACTAAAGAGCAAGTGAAATAATATGTTAGATAAATGAGAATAGGAACATGATTGCTGGATAGGGTGAATGTAAGGACTGCGGGTTGGAATTTTAAATAGGGTGGTGACGGGGTTCATGCAGCACTTTGACATGGTAAATATTTTAAGCTGAAAGAATGTGAGAAACAGCAGGTACTGAAAAGACTCTGACCACCACCCCCACCCTTCCCCACCCAACCCTGAAGCAAGTCTTAAGACCCTGTGTGGGAGAACCTCTCTCCTTTTAAGAAAGAAACATCCTTGGACTTCCCTGATAGCTCAGATCATTAACAATCCGCAGATCCCTGGGAAGATCCCCTGTTGAAGGGAATGGGCATCCACTTCAGTATTCTTGCCTGGAGAATTCCACAGACAGAGCAGCCTGGGGGCTACAGTCCATGGGAATGAAAAGAGTTGGACATGACTGAGCATCCTACACATACACAGCATCCTTATCTCTGAAGACAAAGGGACTCCGAGGAATTCCAATAAACAGTGCTTGCTAAGTTCCCTCAGTTCACTGCCCTTAACTCTCACCCTTTGTCCTATTGATCTTCAAATCCAGTTTGAAAACATTCAGGCCTATTCAATGGATTGGAGTTTGAACAAACTCTGGGAGATAGTGAATGACAGGGAAGCCTGGCATGCTGCAGTCCATGGGGTCGCAAAGAGTCAAATAGACTGAGTGACTGAATATCAACAAGAATTCTCCCTTTGGGTCTTCATTTCTTTAGAAAGGCTAATTTGTAACTTTTCTCTTGTTAATTTGTCTTTTGTTACAGAGATCCTGCTAAGAACAGTGCAATGGAAGTAAACAACCTTGGTTCAGAGGAGGCTGCTGTTGAGAAGTTGAGGGTGGAGGTGGGGGGATGGAGCAAACTTGGTGGAAATCTGGTGGGAGGAAGCACCAAGCAGAGAGAACAACAAGGAAACGAATTGACTGGGCTGGAGAGAACAAGGGAGGAAGACACAGGAGATGGACTTTCTTCACCCAGAGAAGAGAGAGGCAGATGGTGACGGAGTCCTTGGGCCTAGAAAAGAAAACATCGGTCTCCAAGGCCCTTGCTGAATCATCTAACTCCGGGGAAAACAAAACTGAACTTTAAGTCCCGCCCTGATGCTCTGGGACTTACCATCCCCTGCCCAGGGGACTTATCACCCCCCTGCCCAAAACCTCCCACCCCCTGTTCAACTACAAATGCCATCTCAGCTGAAGATTACTGAAAACGTCCTGCCTGCCTAACATTTCCCTCATCGCTTCCACAAACCTCCCTTTAAATATGAAGCCTCCCTGATCCCTCTCACACGCAGCCTGGTCGTTAGGCCGACTGGCACCCCTCCTTGCCTGAATAAAGGTAACTACTTCTCTTGAGGTCGTCTGTCCTCCTTTTCTGCCTTGGCCCGAACTGTACCTTACAGCTGGGAATTCCCTGGTGGTCCAGTGGTTAGTTAGGACTCCATGCTTTCACGCTGTGGGTGCGAGTGAGGGCTTGGGTTCCATTCCTGGTGGGATCCTGGAGAACTAAGATACCATAAGCTACACTGTGGGGCCCAAAAAAACAAAAATTCAGGGAGAGGGGCAGATTAAGGGTCATTGAAAGGACTTGGGCTTGTTATTTGAAAGCTGTTGTGAGGGGCTTGAGCAGAAAATTAACACCCACCTTAATAAGACTGGGATGTGAGGGAAAGCAGGAAGACCAATTAAGGAAGTTACCAAGTAATGCAGGAGTTGAGGCTTAAACCAGAGTGACATTAGCCAAGGAATGAGAAAGAGTCAGATTCTGGATATATTTTGAAGTAGAGGTGACAGGATTTGCCTGTGGAGAGAGGACGGGGTGTGAGAGAAGGGGGGAATATAGAGCTAGCTCCATGGCTCTTGGCCTGAACACAAGAGGGACGAAGTTACTGAGATGGAGAATCTCTGGGAGAAACAGATTTGGGGGTGGATGGCTTGTTCCCTTTGAGATTCCTTGTACACATCTAAAGTCAGCTGTGGGGCGGGGATTTGGCACTGGGCAGAAAGGACTAGCCTAGAGAGAGCAGTTTGGTTTGGGTTTGGATGCTGTTGCCAATGGAAATGGTGAAGCTACAGAAGAAAAGAGGTCTGAGAATTCCTGGGAGGTCAGGAAGAGGAGAGGGAACCTGGAAAGGGCCTGAGAAGGAAGAGTCAGTGACCGCAAGAACAAAGTATAAGGTCCTGGAAGCCAAGAGGAAAACGTGTTTCAAGGGAGGAAGGATGGTCTCAGTCAGAGATAGGTGATAAGTCAAGTGGGATGTTTGACCACTGGCAGGACATTGGGTGACCTAGACAGTGTTGGGGACAACTGCTGATTACAGTGGTTAAGAGAATGAGAGGAGAATTAGTGGCAGTGCCACCCTCCAGGAGTTAAACTATAAGCAAAGGGAAACTAAAGATGTGGGGAAGTGGGGGGAAAAGAAATTTTGTTCCTTTCAAGATGGGAACAACAGTAGCGTGTTTGTATGCTTACAGGAATGATTCCATAAACAGGGAACAAGATGCTGCAGGAGGAATGGGAGAGAATTCTGGAGCCATTCCCTTGAGTTGGTGAAAGGACTGGTCTCTAGGGCCCAAGTGGAGAGGTTGGCCTTGGATAGGACGGTGGACATTCAACCAAAGAAATGCCAGGAAAGACACAGGATGTGGTGAAGGTGCCAGCGGGTAGGGGTTTTCCTGACTGCTCTTTTCTCAGGGAACTAGGCAGCAGGGTCCAGGTCACCAACTGAGAGTGAACCTGGGGAGGGTGGTATTAGAGGTCTGAGGATGGAGAAGTGAAAGTCAAGTCAAAGTCACTCACAACTGTTTGTGACCCCATGGACTATACAGGCCTTGGAATTCTCCAGGTCAGAATACTGGAGTAGGTAGCCTTTCCCTTCTCCAGCGGGTCTTCCCAACCCAGGAAGATCTGGCGGCTTCCCAAACTGGGGTCTTCTGCATTGTGGGTGGAGAAGGTATGAAATAGTCATCTGGGGAATGAGGAGGCTGTCTACTCAATAGCATGGGGCCCCACTCAAAGCTGGGAGTCCTTACTTGGATGGGCTTCCCTGGTGGCTCAGACGGTAATGAATCCACCTGCAGTGAAGGAGACACAGGTTCAATCCCTGGATCCCTAGGAGAAGGAAATGGCAACCCACTCCCGAGAAATCCCATGGACAGAGGAGCCTGGCGGACTATAGTCCATGCTCAACAGGGGTGTTTGGTTTTCTCTAGTCTGTTTCAGCCGCAGAGGTGCAGGTACAGAGTAGGCAAAAATAATATTTATTCAGATTGGAGTTTTGCCTTTCAGTTTCTATTAATGTGCCATCACAAATTTACAATTTGTTTTAAACCATAATTTATTTAAAAGCAAAATCACAAAAGCCCAATATTATAATTTAGTGAAAATATTCTGAATATAATGGCAGAAATGATCTTTCTTTAATAGTAACAATTTTTAATAGATCTGGCTGCAGATTAATTTAGACATCTCTATATGAGCCATTATCATTTTATCTACAGTTTCCATTTTAAGGAACACTTATTTTTCTTATCTTATTTAAATGGAGTATTTCAAACAGGCTAGAAATCAGCCCACTAAATACTTATTTATAAATGCACTTATTTCAGCCAGCTGGCATGGCGTGTGTCTGTGTACAAATCAATGACTGGCCACCTTAAGAAAGAGGACCAAATTTGGCAAACCACAACTCTATGTGTTTTCTTCACTTGTATGACTTGAAACAGTATACATTTTTGATCATTTCTCTTCAAATCATTTGCATTTAGCGCTTTCAAGCACACATGAATAATTTGTTTCTTTGGTGGCACAAAGTCTTCTTTGAGAGTGTGTTAAGAATTTTGAGACTGGATCAAAACTTCTCATGAGTTGAATTTGGAAACTGAACTAAATTCTGCACTAATTTAGTACATGCAAGCTTTTGCCTTATAGAGGAGCAAGGCCAGGGTTGCTGGAGTTTGGGAGCTTACAGGTTGACAAGAGCCCAATTGGTGGTTTCACCAGGATGAGAGAGGAATGGAATTTATAAAGACCTCATTCTGTCAGGATTGTTTTAACTTTTCTGCAAACCTTCTTTGGAATTTTTATGTTTTATGCAATTTCTCTATTCTGCTCCAGTGTAGCTCCATAGTTCAGAGCATGGCCTTTATAGGCCAAAGAAATGAGTTCAGAGTCTGAAGTTTGTAATCTGTGAGCTGAGTGACTTTGGGAAAGTCACTAACCTCTCTGGCCCAGTTCCACTTGTGGAGATTGAATAGGCCAAAGGCTAAGTAGAGTGCTTAGCAATTGGTCTATGCTCAAATTATTCTAGAAATTAGTATACATACATCCATGCTTTAGTAATACAAAATAATTACTAAGTTATCCTAATAAATTAGCAGTATAAAAATAGATTTTTAAGTGGCTAACCATGGAGCTTGGACCAAAGACTTGGCCTCCTGAGTCTTGGTCCCCTAGTCCCAGAGACATGGTCCATAAATTTCAGGAAAAATAAAAGGTTATAAACCTTTTTCACAAAGAATAATTTAATACACTAGGAGAATTGCATCTTGAATTATTTAGCAATATTCTTTACCTTTAAATAGCATTAAACTTTATTAGAAGATTACCAACTTAGTTTTCTGAATCTAGTGTTTCTCCTTCCCCCACCTCCTCTCCCCCTCGCTCATATCACCGTCTTAACCATTTGCAAGTGTACAGGGCAGTACTGCGAAGTACATTCACACTGTTGTGAAACAGACCTCTAGAACTTTTTTGTCTTACAGATCTGAAAAACTCTACCCATTAAACCGTATCTTTCATTTGCTGCTCTTCACAGCCCCGGGGAACCACCATTCTACTTTTCTGTTTCTATGAATTAGGCTGCAATAGACACTTCATGGGCTTCCCTGGTAGCTCAGCTGGTAAAGAATCTGCCTGCAATGTAGGAGACCCTAGTTCGATTCCTGGGTCAGAAAGATCCCCTGGAGAAGGGATAGGCTACCCACTCTAGTATTCTTGGGCTTCCTTGCTGGCTCAGCTGGTAAAGAATCCACCTGCAATGCGGGAGACCCCAGTTCAATCCCTGGATTGGGAAGATCCCCTGGAGAAGGGAAGGGCTACCACTCCAGTATTCTGGCCTGGAGAACTCCATGGACTGTATACTCCATGGGGTCACAAAGAGTTGAACATGACTACACCACTTTCACTTAACTTTCAGACACCTCATAGAAATGGAATCACACAGCATTTGTCTTTTTGTGTCTGGCTTATTTCACCTAACATAACATCCCCAAGGTTCATCCATGTTGATGTAGGTAACAGGATTTCCTTTTCACAGGCTGAATAATATTCCACTTCCACTTCGCTAAAGGTCACCAGGTCAGCATATCTGTAAGAGCACAGTTTTGTCCAAACCCAGGCCAGCTCTCGAAGATACTCATTTTGAGATATTCAAGAGTCAGTTGACTATTGGTGACAACAAAATTTCCTTTCCACGATCCATGTTGGCATAAACTACGCAAATAAAGAAGCTATATTCTAGACCTGGAAAATGCTAGGAGCATCATTTTTTTTCTTGCCCAGAGAGGCTGGCAGAGAGTCCTCTTTTACCTTTCACATTCATCATCTGTGTTTGAGAATTTTCTCTTTAAAATGGCTTTTACTTTCAAGTTGTCATATTGGAGGGGGCTATTCACAACACCGTCAGTTTAAAAATATCTGGGTATTTTGGGAATGTAAGCTGGTGCAGTCGTTACCATATGATTCAACAATCTCATTCCTGGGCATACATACAGATAAAACTATGATTTAAAAAGATACGTGCACTCCAGTGTTCACAGCAGCACTATTCACAATAGGTAAGACGTGGAAAAACCTAAATGTCCATTGACAGATGAACGGATAAAGAAGATGGGGTACAGATACACAATGGAATACTACTCAGCCATAAAAAGGGATGCATTTGAGTCCTTTCTGATGAGGTGGATGAACCTATTATACAGAGTGATCAGATCAGATCAGATCAGATCAGTCGCTCAGTCCTGTCCGACTCTTTGCGACCCCATAAATCGCAGCACACCAGGCCTCCCTGTCCATCATCAACTCCCAGGTGAGTCAGAAAGAGAAAGATAAATATCGTATTCTAACACACATATATGGAATCTAGAAAAATGGTTCTGAAGAATTTATTTACAGGGCTGCAATGGAGAAACAGCCATAGAGAATAGACTTATGGACATGGGGAGAGGGGAGGAGAGGGTAAGACGTACGGAAAGAGTAACATGGAAACTTATATTACCATATGTAAAATAGATAGCCAACGGGTATTTGCTATATGGCTCAGGAAACTCAAACAGGGGCTCTGTATCAACCTAGAGGGGTAGGATGGGGAGAAAGATGGGAGGGAGGTTCAAAAGGGAGGGGACATATGTATAGCTATGGCTGATTCATGTTGAGATTTGACAGAAAACAACAAAATTCTGTAAAGCAATTATCCTTCAATAAAAAAATTAAAAAAAAAAAAGGTGTGGTACAGATACAGAATGGACTACTACTCAGCCATAAAAAAGAATGAAATAATGGCATTTACAGAACCATGGATGGACCTAGAGATTATCATACTAAGTGAAGTCAGAAACACAAGGACAAATACCATATGGTATCACTTGTATATGGAATCTAAAATATGACACAAACAAACTTATCTGTGAAATAGAAACAGACTCACAGACATAGAGAACAGACTTGTAGTTGCAACAGGGTGGGCTGTGGGGAGGGGTGCATTGGAAATTTGGGATTAGCAGATTCAAACTATTATATATAGAATGGATAAAAAGGAAGACCCTACTGTATAGCACTATATTCAATATTCTGTGATAAACTACTGGAAAAGAATATGAAAAAGAATGTATATATGTGTATAACTGAACCACTTGTATAAAAAAGTTAATATTTTAAATCAACTATACTTCAATAAAATAAAACTTATTTTTTTAATGCATGCTTTTAAGTGGTGTTATATGTTAATTCTAAGAATGCTAACATTATTTGCTGAAACCAAAATGCTCACCCTTCATCTGTGTGCATGGAGGATTATGGATGCAGTAATTTATTTTCAAAGCTTCTGAAACTTCGTCATACAACATTTATAGAGGCAAGTTCTAATATCTTAAATATTGGATATTTAAATATTAACTGCAGTTAATTAACATTAACTGCAAAATTCCTGACCATGAAATTGTCTTCTTATGGGAGGTAGAAATTGCTTAATATTTTTGATGCATGCTACTCTTCCTTTCCTTTTTTTTTAAGATAAATCTCGATGAGTGCCTCCAGAGCCAGGTGCAGTGCCTGACACCAGTGGGTACAAGGTGGAGTAAAATATAGTCTCCTTGTTCAGGAGCTCCCTGTCAGTCAGGGAGAAACACAGAAGCAGAGGATTATAATTCAATGTTGGAAATGCGGTTACAGCCTTATGTTAGGGCATCACTTCTATCACTGAAAAAGGATTTGAAACATCTTAATGAAGATATGAAAATGACTGAAAATAGCACTGTGAAAAGTGGCTTCCGGTTAGACTCTCTTCCTAAAGACATTTGCCTTGTAAAGATAATGAGTGCCCCAAACAGCATCACTTGCTTTGTATGTCAGCTGTGCATCACTGTTCCGTTCTACCAGTAAAATGGTAGGCTTTTAAATATTTTTCCAAATTATCATTCACAAAAATCACGCCTTCCTTGCCTTCCTTTCTTTCTCCTTTAGGCTGTTTCTTTCCTTAACACATTTCGTTGTTGAATCTCTGAAATACATTCAAATAAGTGAAAATGGAGAACTACAAATTGCTCCTATTTCTCTGATGTTCACCAGTTTAACCTATGAGTCATATGTCAACATTCTGTTTTCTTTGTCATGATTTCTAACTGTTGTATAACTGTGGACTTAGTCACTTGATATATTGGTATCAGAAGAAAAAGATTCTGTGTTTATGTTCCATATATGCATTTATTCTTGGTGATGGAAGCTAATTAAATCTCAGAGTAGTTTTAAAATACATGACAAAAATTGCTAAGAAGAAAGAAATCTCTCTTTGCTGCTGGTTGAATAAACTCTGAGACTATGCAAGGACCCAATTTAAAATTAGTTCTAAACTAATGATCTTATTCCCCAAGTGTGTTGTTCTTCTCAGTAAGTGAAGCCAACATTCACTTAATTGCTCCATGACAGAAATTACAAGGTCATCTGTGATTTCTCCATTGCCTTCATCCACCCAGAATAGAGTAGATTCTACCTGCTGAACCAAGCTTGGTTCAGTCCCCTGCTCTCCCTACAGCCTGGACCTCAGCTCAGATCTGCAGTCCTGCTGTGGCTTTCTGATTTATCTTCCCAACTACAGTCTCTTCTTCCTCTGCCCATTCTCTGACCTACTGTCTTTGCTGTTTCTAAGATGTAGATCATACACTTTCACTTCCCTTTCATAGGCTGAATTTAACCTGCTAAATCATGTCAAAATTTTTTCTGAAACCAGGCATGTTAGCCAAATACATGGTATGACCTCTATGAGGCATGCAGATCCCAAAGTGACAAGGCATCTGGGTTTCCTTAGATCACAAGAATAAATAATAACGGACACTTCCTGAGTATAGTATTCTGAGTACTTTGAGTCTATTAATTCCTTTTACAAAGTCAACAATAATAATCCCTGCCATCATTTATTAGGAATCTACTTTCCATCCAGACATTAGGTGTCCATTAGCTGTCACCTTTTACCTTGCTTTTTTGGCCATGAGACATAAGGAGTCTTGGCTTCCTGGCCACAAATTGAACCCACTGCCCCCTGCAGTGGACGTACAGTCTTAACAGAGGAACCACCAGAGAAGCCCCAGTTGTTCCCTTTTAAACCACTCTGCAGGATAAGTTCCTACCTCCGGGAAGGAGATGAAATGAGGGGAAGGATTTCTGAGAGGGTCAGGTGTTGCCCCAGGCCAGTCAGCTAGGAAGTAGTAAGGTCCAGAGCCAGCCCACACCCCACAGTCCCTGCTCCCTGCCCACCCTCGGCACTGGGCACCGCACCACTTACACGCTTGTAGTGGTGCCGCATCAAGGAAGGTGATGGAGAGGGAAATTAAAACACTGTGACCAAGACAGGCCGGCTGTTTTGACTTAGGACCTGTGGGGAACAAACCTGGCGCTGAACTGACTTCACCAAATCCCTCACTTAACGTGTGACTGTTTTGGTTTGGGGCTTGTGTCTGGTTACGGCAGGCTCAGAAGTCCTGGACCTTTGGTGGAGTCATAGAATGTTAGCCTCCAGGATGAAACTGTCTCTTGCAGAGCGTGATTAACCACAGACAAAATTTTAGGAGGAAGTAGGCTAAGAAAAATCTGCAAATCTTGCCTGTCGTCTGCGGAGGCTGTCAAACAAAACTAGATGAGGAGCTTATCATGTCTTTAAGTGGGAACCCCCCCAGATGCTTTGTCTGAGTAAAATCTCTCGGTGGATGCCTTAAGAACAAGTGGTATATCCTTCATGGCAGGGGACCAGCTCACCAGCCTGAGGTAAGTGTTTTACCTTGGCGCTGTGTCTGCTGACGAGGAACGCATACTTACAGGTTCAGGCAAGGACGAGTTCCTTATTGTCATGTCCAGTCATGGCTTAGTCCCGGAGGAGGAAGGAAGAGAGGTCAGGGGGCATACCACACTGTCACTCGTGCTAAGAGGAGAAGGCAGTGGGGAGCTCCTCTTGGCCACTTGCCGATCTGCTGGGTCATCCTCCTCCTATCAGGAGAGAGACGGCACTTCCGTCAGCGGGCTTGGGTGGGGGCAGCCACCTCAGCCAGCTGGAGAGCATGGCCCTGTGGCCTCGGGCTGCTGGGGAGCTGGCTCGGGCTTCCTCTTTCGTGGAGCTACTTTCATAGAGTCCTGACCCTTTTCTGCGCTCTGGGTTGAGCCCGGCTGCTGGCTCCCCACTTCATCTCAACCAATCTCACCCACTTCCTCAGACCAACGCTAGGATTTCCTAATCATTTCTTTTACATTTGGGGACAAAGATCTAAACTAATTGAGCCCTCAGTCTCTCACTTTCTGCTTTAAGTCCTTTCTCTTGGTGTTTGGACCATAAGAGACCATTTAGGACCTGAAAAGATTTTTCCCTGAAGGTTCTCAGCCAGAGACCACCAGGGTCACCTTGGTCTACACCTTCTCATCATGAGCTCTGGGTTCTCTGTTTGCTGGCATCCCATTTAAAGTCCTTGCCGACCTGAGCCGGGAGACATTTTGTCCAGATGCCATGAAGTTGGCTCCAGTTCTTCTGGATGAATCTATCAAAGTCCCTGGGCATTAGGACAGACATCTAGTTACAGGGAAGCAGACACTGCTAAGCTAGCACTCAAATCTGTTTTTTCACTTTCTTTTTCAACATACCAGTTCCTTTAAAAAACTAGGATTTTAAAAGTAATTAATATAGGGTGCACAACATGAAAATACAGTTTTGCCTTGTCTCCAGGAGGCTAAAGGAATGACCAAGGAGAGAAGATATAGAGTAAAACACCCTAGGCCTTATGCCAACTGTTGATCATATTATGGCTCACATTTACTAAGACCTGTTTCTGTTCCTCTTCCTGTCTGCGCCCTCCTCTCTGATCTCCCTTTCCTTCATTTTCATAAAAAAAAACTATTGTCTAGGGAAACTTCCCTGGTGGTCCAGGGTTAAGACTTTACACTTCTACTTCAGCAGGGTATGAGTTCGATCCCTGGTCACGGACCCAAGGTCTGTATGCCACACAGTGTGCCCCTCCCCCCAAAACGCTATTGGCTAAATGAATTGCTTACTACAACAATCTATGCTGTGCTGTGCTAAGTCACAGTCAGTCGTATCTGACTCTGCAATCCTATAGACTGCAGCCAGCCATGCTCTTCTGTCCATAGGATTCTCCAGGCAAGAATACTGGAGTGGGTTGCCATGCCCTCCTCCAGGGGAATCTTCCTGACCCAGGGATCGAACCTGTATCTCTTAACCTCTCCTGCATTGGTAGGCGGGTTCTTTACCACTAGTGCCATGTGGGAAGCCCATAACCATCTACACCTAACCTCGATTACAAGGAAGGTAAAATGATTAGGGAGGTAACTGAACTAGGGTATCCAGATTCAATATACAGTACTTACAGCTAAATTAGGAGGAAATGTTATGGCTTGACTGTGGAAATCAGCTTATTTGTAGACAATGAGGCAAGTAAATGAGGAAGAGAATTAGAGCCATCGGAGCCTTTACCTTTAAAAGTGTGACCTGCCTGTCCCAGCAGGCTCTGGGGGATTAAGGAAACTAGGCAGCAAGTAAGGACAGGGGCTGATCCAGAGCCTGCTACATATTCCAGGAGCACGGCTATGCTTGAGAACCAGCCCAGGAGGTGTAAGCTCCAGTGGCTATAGGGATTAGATGTGAGATGGAAGAGGATGAAAGAGCAGGGTCTATTCTTTGTATGGACACCCACTTTGCATACTAAACATGTAGGAATAGTCTTTGTTTCCTCGAAAAATTGTACAGCCAGCCCTCTCATTTCATGTGTTCCATCTATATCCATGGATTCAACCAACTAAGAATAGAAAATATTATTAAAAAAAAAAGAAGAAATTCCTGAAAGTTCCAAAAAGTAAAACTTGAATGGCCCATGTGCTGGCAGATATTTATATAGCATTTACACTGTATTAGGTATTATAAATAATTCAGAGCATTTAAAGTATATAAGAGGATGGGCATAGGTTATATGCAAATACTATGCCATTTTATATGATGGGCTTGGTATCTTCTGGGGGTCTTGAAATCAAGCCCCTGTGGATACCAAGTGATGACTATACTGTACTAAAAAAAAAAAATGATTGACCCTCTTAGATCTCTTATTTGCTACTTCTGATAAATACATGCTGCTACTGCTGCTACTGCTAAGCCGCTTCAGTCGTGTCCGACTCTGTGCGACCCCATAGACGGCAGCCGACCAGGCTCCGCCGTCCCTGGGATTCTCCAGCCAAGAACACTGGAGTGGGTTGCCATTTCCTTCTCCAATGCATGAAAGTGAAAAGTCAAAGTGAAGTCGCTCAGTCATATCCAACTCTTAGCGACCCCATGGACTGCAGCCAACCAGACTCCTCCATCCATGGGATTTTCCAGGCAAGAGTATTGGAGTGGGGTGCCATTGCCTTCTCCTTTGATAAATACATAGGCTCACAGAAATACCCCTCTACCATAAGGAAAAACAGAAGTGAAAGTATAATGGCAAAATAAAAACTTAATACGTAGCCTCAGTGTTGGAGACATTAGGGAATAGTGGGGATTGTGGAAAACTGGAGAACACATGTATCATCTAAAAAGGCAGAAGCCGCTCTGCTCTAGCAGATTGCTTCATGAGAGAAGAGGGCTCTAGTATCCTTTTTTTTTTTTTTTTTTAACTTCTGTCTAGATAATGAGGGAGTCAAATTTGAGAAAATATAGAATCAGATCAAACAGGAGCAGTAGGTAGAAGACACAGGAACAGTGAGGACTGCAGGAGCTATAAAAGGGCCAAAGAGAGAAAATTTTGGAAATATTCTTGCCTTAGAAACAGACACTTTACTTTCCCTTCCAGCTGTAGTAGATACCAGTGACAGTTTCCCATGCAACATCCAGTCTGGCATAGCCTGATAACTCATGTACTTTTGCAGTGCAGCATAATTTCTTGATAGGCAAATTCTTGCACCATTTCAGAGTCCTTCCAACCCAAGAATGGAAGGTGAGATGGTGCTACTGGGTAGCAATTCCCTGTCATGACAAATTTTAACCCTTCTGTTAAGTTTAGAGTTCTTAATGGATTCTCATTTCTTTGTCGTTGTAGTTCACAGAAATCAAATTCTCAAAGTCTGACTGCCACATAAGAATTTTCTACATGTTTTTATTTTATCTGTGGTGCTTAAAATATATATAAATATATAAAATTAGATATTTATAACACCAATATGCTGATATTATAGTTGATCTAAACGGATTTTATTTATTTATTTTTTTGGGATTTTAATATTTCTTCACAGTTGGGTACAACTCAGTGACCTGTTTTCAGGTAGAGGGTCAAGTTTACTCAAAGATGAACTTAAAAACATCTGTTTTCTTTGTTAAAGAATAATAATGGTGATAAAATACTGTTATGTCCTTGTGCTCAGTTGTATCCAGCTGTTTGCAACCCCGTGGACTGTAGCCCACCAGGCTCCTCTGTCCATGGGATTCTCCAGGCAAGAATACTGGAATGGGTTGCCATCTTCCCGACCCAGAGATTGAACCTGCATCTTCTGTGTCTCCTGCATTTCAGGCGGATTCTTTACCCCTGAGCCACTGGGAAAGCCCTAATAAAATGCTGTTAGGGCAGTATTAATAAACATACTATCTAGGACTTTAAAAAGCCTTCCAAGTAACTTCAAACAAATCTATACTTTGATTTTAAGAACACTGGGGAAGTAGAATTTAAGCGAATAGCTGTGCCTTTTAATCCACGTCTCATGGGCCCTTTACTGCTTAACTGTCCTTATTTATTTATTTTTTTTCTACCTACTCTCTAACAAGCTGAACTGAGATGAAGTAGAGTTATTGGTCTGACACAGCAGGGGAAAGCTATAGGCATGTTGTTTCCTGAAATCAACAAGGCATTTGGCAACACCTATCATTGTAGCATTGTATATAAGAGGGAGAAATATGTATGAACTAGATGAGAGCACATTTTAGTGCATTCACACTCATCTACATTCAACATATCATGCAAAAGTGATTTAGAAAATAGTGAGTGGGAAACCATTATGGACTAGGCAGAGCTCTAGGTCCTACAAGGATAGGAGTGGATATGAATTTTTTTGTAGAGGACACTGAGAAGCAAACAGAGGTTTTAAAGAAGAAATACACACACACACACACACACACAAACACTATATGTATGAACATATATAATTAAAAAAGAGATAACTCTAGACTTGAGTAGCGAATAGACTTCATCCTCAGTGAATACTGCAACATAAAAATAATTTTGAAATGTCATAGGTGAAAAATGTTACATTACATAATAATATATAAAAATATATTAATAGGCTATTAAGTATAGAGTTCTCATATACACTCCTCCCATCCCCAAAGATTCCCCTATTATTAAATTCTGCATCAGTGTGGTACATTTGCTATAACCGATGAACCAATACTGATATAATACTGATATATTATTTTAACTAAAGAAAGAAAAAAAGAAAGTGAAGTCGCTCAGTCATGTCCAACTCTTTGTGACCCCACAGACTGTAGCCCAACAGGCTCCTCCATCCATGGGATTTACTAGGCAAAAGTACTGGAGTGGGTTGCCATTTCCTTCTCCAGGGGATCTTCCCAACCCAGGGATCAAACCCAGGTCTCCCACACTGCAGGTAGACAAGTTACCATCTGAGCTACCAGGGAATTTTGACTAAAGTCATTGTTTTACATTAGGCTTCACTCTGTGTTGTATACTCTGGGTTTCAGTTCAGTTCAGTCACTCAGTCGTGTCTGACTCTTTGCGACCCCATGAATCACAGCATACCAGGCCTCCCTGTTCACATCCGAGTGAACTCCCGGAGTTCACTCAAACTCACGTCCACTGAGTCGGTGATGCCATCCAGCCATCTCATCCTCTGTCATCCCCTTCTCCTCCTGCCCTCAATCCCTCCCAGCATCAGAGTCTTTTCCAGTGAGTCAACTCTTCTCATGAGGTGGCCAAAATACTGTAGTTTCAGCTTTAGCATCATTCCTTCCAAAGAACACCCAGGGCTGATCTGCTTTAGAATGGACTGGTTGGATCTCCTTGCAGTCCAAGGGACTCTCAAGAGTCTTCTCCAACACCACAGTTCAAAAGCATCAATTCTTCGTCGCTCAGCTTTCTTCACAGTCCAACTCTCACATCCATACATGACTACTGGAAAAACCATAGCCTTGACTAGACGGACCTTTGTTGGCAAAGTAATGTCTCTGCTTTTGAATATGCTATCTAGGCTGGTCATAACTTTTCTTCCGAGGAGTAAACGTCTTTTAATATCGTGGCTGCAGTCACCATCTGCAGTGATTTTGGAGCCCCCAAAAATAAAGTCTGACACTGTTTCCACTGTTTCCCCATCTATTTCCCATGAAGTGATGGGACCGGATGCCATGATCTTCGTTTTCTGAATGTTGAGCTTTAAGCCAACTTTTTCACTCTCCTCTTTCAGTTTCATCAAGATGCTTTTGAGTTCCTCTTCACTTTGTGCCATAAGGGTGGTGTCATCTGCATATCTGAGGTTATTGATATTTCTCCCAGCAATCTTGATTCCAGCTTGTGCTTCTTCCAGCCCAGCGTTTCTCATGATGTACTCTGCATAGAAGTTAAATAAGCAGGGTGACAATATACAGCCTTGAAGTACTCCTTTTCCTATTTGGGTTTGGACAAATGTTTATTTGCATCCGTCATGTTTCATGGTGTTATGTATTATCATGTGTCTTCATATCATGTATGCACCATTACAGTATCATATGGAATAGTTCCACTGTCCTAAAAATTCTCTCTGCTGTACCTAGAGCACATCCTCCTCTCCCCCAGAAGCCTTAGCAATCACTAGTTTTTTATTAGCTTTATAATTTGCATCTTCCGGAATGCCATATGTTAATAGTTGTAGTCATTCAGTAGGTGGTCTTTTCTAATTATTAGGCTTCTTTCACTTAGCAATAGACATTTAAGGTTCATCCATGTCTTTATGGTTTGATAGTTCATTTTATTTTATCACTGAATATTATTCCATTTTATAAATGTACCACAGTTTGTTTATCCATCCACCTACTAATGGACATCTTGGTTGCTTCGAAGTTCTGGAAATTATGACAGAGCTGTTATAAACATTCAAATCAGGTTTTTGTGTGGCCATAATTTTCAACTCATTTGGGTAAATACCAGGGAATATAAATAATGGACTGTGTGGTAGGACTAAAAGTACAGCTTTGTAAAAAACTTGCAAACTAGCTCTGAAATGGTTGGACCATTTTGCATTCCCACCCAACAATGAAAGTTCCTATAGTTCAAGATCCTCTCCAGCATTTGGTATTGTCATTACTTTGGATTTTGGTCATTCTAATAGGTGTCTCATTTTTGTTTTAGTTGTCATTCCCTAATGACATATGATATTCCCTGGTGCCTCAGACAGTAAAGAGTCTGCCTGCAATGCGGGAGACCTGGGTTTGATCCCTCAGTCAGGAAGATCCCCTGGAGAAGAAAATGGCAACCCACTCCAGTATTCTTGCCTGGAGAATCCCATGGACTAAGGAGCCTTGCAGGCTACAGGGTTGTAAAGAGTCAGACACGACTGAGCGACTTCACTTGCACTTTCAATGACATATGATGTTTAGGATCTTTTCATATACTTTTTGCCATCTATAGCTTTTTTCTTAAGGTGTTAGATCTTTTGCCCATTTTTAAAGTTAGGTTGTTTGTTTTCTTATTGTTGAGTTTTGAGAATTATTTCTACCCTTTAGATACAAGTTCTTAATCAGATACAAGTTTTGTAAATATTTTCTATGACATATCTTTTTAATTTCTATGACATGTCTTTCTATTTTCTATGACATCTTTTTAATCATTTAAGAGTGTCTTTTGAAGAGCATACATTCCCTGCCCCCCATAAGTTTTTAATGGTAATAAGTCTCAGTTAATTTTTCTTTCATGGATTGCATTTTTGGTGCTGAATCTAGAAACTCATTGTCAAGCATAAGATCACCTAGATTTTCTCCTTGGCTTATGACCCATTTTGAGTTAATTTTTTAAAAAGGTATGAAGTGAAGTGAAGTGAAGTCGCTCAGTTGTGTCCGACTCTTTGCGACCCCATGGACTGTAGCCTACCAGCGTCCTCCCATGGGATTTTCCAGGCAAGAGTACTGGAGTGGGTTGCCATTTCCTCTTCTAGAGGATCTTCCCCACCCAGGGATCAAACCCAGGTCTCCCGCATTGTAGGAAGACACTTTACCGTCTGAGCCACCAGGGAAGTCCTAAAAAAGGTGTGAGGTCTGCATCAATTCCTTCTTTTTCCTTTTTCCTGTGGATGTCCAGTTTTTCCAGTGCCATTTGTTGTAAAGCTTATCCATTGTTCACTGAATTGCCTTAGCTCCTTTGTCAAAGATAAGTTGATTAGATTTGTGGGGGTATTTCTGAGCTATTTATTTCATGCCATTGATATATTTTTGCCAATTCCACATCACTGTAGGTAGAGTAAGAATTAAATTTAGATAGTGGCAGTCCTCAAGATTTGTTCTTCTTCAGTATTGTGTTGGGTATTCTGGGACTTACGGTTCTCCAAATGAACTTTGGAATCAATTTGTCACTAGCCACAAAATAACTTGCTGGTATTTTTATTAGTATTGAGTTACATCT